>NC_137461.1:260346579-262746579 GCF_964235325.1 Thermobia domestica
GTAGTTGTTTTGAAAATACAGCCTTTTCAAAACGAATGAACCATTTATGCTAATCCTATATTTTCCATAAGCTTATTATTCCCGTTCTAATAACTGTATTCAGCTAACTATATTTGACATATTTCTAAATGACTGAAGGCTATTTAACTAGAGTTTTACTACTTCCAATTCTTAGTTTTTTTTCTCTCTCTCTCTCTCCGGAAGTGACTCCAATGAATTAAACTAGATGTATGAACTGCTATGTAAAAGAAATACAAATTTCACCCGAGCGACGCCGTGTACATCAGCGAATATGCTATTTCATAAAAGGAATTTTCAAGTGAATTTCAGTTAATGAGAAACAAATAGAAAAGGCTAATACTCACCGCAAAAAAATAACAGTGTTTTCTACATGTAAGAAGTAGCGCTTTCGGAAGAAACTTCTTCCATGATTAGCCAGCTTAAAATTCAAAAAGGATTTAAAACATGAAGGAAAATATGGAAAGGTAAAAAAGGTTAGAAGGATTGATATAGGTGAAACACAGATCTTCTGTCAAACATTAAACACATGGGAATGGGCACTCACTATCATGTACACTGCTGTTCACTGTTTTCTTTTCTTGCTTTCCAGATGGCGAAAGTATGTAGTGAAAAAATTACTCCAAGTCATATTTATTTCTGCTCTATCCAAATTAAGTATAGGTTCCTCTTTATTTATGTAATATGATTGTTTGAATTTTCGTTCCGTTGATTTTGCTTTCTCAATTAAACATGACTCTGCGATGTTGTGGTTGTAATCTCTAAGATACGTTGCTAGACCAGACAACTGCTGCGGGTTTCGAAACTTCGCGGTACGAACATGTTCAGTCATTCTAGTGCAAATATTCCTTTTTATGTAAACTGTATGCACTTTATCACACTGAATATTTCACCCGATAGACGCCACTGCACTGTAGAGGGTCAGTAAAAAATGCCTTAAAATTTATGTATTTGTCCATGGATTTAAGAGGAACTTCTGAAATTTCTTCTAAATCCATAGACAAATACATAAACAAATTTTAAGGGATTTTTTACTGACTATTGAGGGTGGAATGAAACTAGTTGAGAATAAACTTTTAGAAGTTAAAAAAGAGGGAAATGGAAGAAGTTTTGCAATCGATAGATGGTATTAAAGAACTTAATACTAATGTTAAAATGAAGTAAGTACTGTGTGACGCAGCGGCAAATGACCTTCCAGTAATGACAAAATGATTATGATAGTGATTTTTGAAAAGAGAACATTCGGTGGAGAAAGCAATAATATGAATATAAGATCTTTACATAATTCAAGGCATCGCAAACATATTAGGGATAAAATGACTAGAGCACAACAAAGGAAATCAGGCCATGAAACATAGGTTAGACGAACTTAGGCACTCAGGAAACAAATATCACAGAGAATGTAAAAATGTTATGATATAATAAGGTTGTGCATCAGTTCAGAAATGAAAACACACCAAGTATTAATCATACAACGAAAAAATGTGAGAACAGAGAAATTAGAAAAAGTAGTGGATTTTTCGTAAAGAACAGACATTCGTAATAATCACGCTTCCAAAATTTGCGAGCTCCCTCGCATCATACATACATCAATATTTTTCGTAAATGATAAGTCCTACATTCAAAAAATGAATCTGTTGGAATGACAGATCTTCCTCCGAGAGATCTTTCTGCATTGAAAGAAGGTAGATTAATCCAACATGTGTATCTCACCCTTTCGAATCAGTGTTCTTCTAAATTGAACAGTGTACTAAGATTTTTACTTGTTGGAATGTTGTGCAGTAGTTCCTCCTCCTCTCATTTAACAACTTCCGCTAAAAATACTCCAGTTTCTCTGGGGGGTCACCCTTGCGCCGCTCCTGTACCACATCCAATTATGCATAAATGGAATCTACGATTAAAATTAATGAACGCTCCCTTTTTACCTGACTTCGATCCTATATTTTGATCTCGAGTTAAGGCTGTTTGTGTACTTTTCCAGTAGTTTTTTCGGCTGGTAATAGAACTTAAAGAAGAGTGCAATCGCGAGCATTTCTAGACCCAGGTTGTTGATCTTTACTTTTTTCTGTTACCTATTAGGAATCACCTCCACATGTTGTCACTGTTGTTTAGGAATACAGTCTCGGGAATAATTCTGTACAATCGAGCGCACTTCTCTGTTTGACCTGTGAGGTTGGTACAATACGTGTTGGAATGAATTCACATCCGGTCGAAGAATGAAGTCATTCAATTGCATGTGAGCTGTTGAACGTGATTCGAAGTGCAAAACATGTTTTCCATATGGGATTCAGAACTTAAAACTTTCACCCCCGACTTGTCAGTTCAGTACATATATATATATATATATATATAAAAGGTATGGGGCCGCGGTGGCTCAGTGGTAGAGCGTTCACCTCTGGTGCTTGGGTTCCCGGGTTCGATCCCAGCCCCCGCCAAGTGAACTTTGTGGTGGACAAACACCGCGTGCGTGGGTTTTCTCGGGGTTCTCCCGTTTCCTCCCACTTTCTTCATTCCACCATTCCATTCATTACTCATCATCACCGTCTCCTTTAGCCTAACCGGCATAACCGTGGGACGTAAAACTCAAATATTTCATTTCATTTTTTCAAAAATGTGTATGAGGTAGTAGAAGAAAGGTAGGCATGCGAAATACGTGGCAAAGAAATCTCTGAACACTATTTTTAAGATGAATACATTTATTAGTATTGTTGGGTGAAATTGCTACAATATTACCGAAATAGACTGACATTGTCCTTTTGCAGTAATATCCCGAGTCTTACTCGGGCTTAGGAATGGAAGTATTAATGTTCTTTTTTAGCTGATGATTTCAATGGTTTATTGATGTTTACGACCTACTTCTTTAACATTTCGTTACTCGCATAGGTCTGTCCGGAAATAAATGTCATCAACTCTACGAGTATGAAAAAAAAATCTAATAATAATAATAATAATAATAATAATAATAATAATAAGAATAATAATAATAATAATAATAATAATAATAATAATACATGTACATTGAAATTCTTCAAAATATTGTCCTCCTGCGTTAATACATCTTTGGCAGCGAGATTTCCAATCTGCAAAGGCATCCTGAAAGGCCTGTTCAGGAAGTGCGTTTAAAACCATTTCACAAGCTGCTTTCACCTTAATTGTTCTGTAACAATGTCCTTTGTGGATGGGGGGGGGGGGGTTCAAACGGGGAGACAAAAAGAAGTCTGCGGGAGCGAAATCCGGATTGTAAGGTAGCCAGGGCAGCGTTGTTAAATTAGATTTGGCCAGGTAGCTGGTCACGGCTAAGGCAGTGTGGGCTGGCACGTTGTCGTGATGAAATTTTCATCACCACTGATGTCTGGTCTGACACTCCAGATCTTTGTTGTCAGTGTCTTGAGGACTTCTACGTAAAATTTAGAGTTAACAATTGTCCTAGGAGCTACAGCACACGGTGGACGATCCCCCTGATGTCAAAAAACACAATGAGCATGGTCTTTTATCTTCAATTTGTTCATTTGAGCCTTCTTGTGGCGAGGGCACGCCAAGGTATGCCACTCGGCACTTTGTCTCTTCGTTTTCGGAATATCCATGTTTAAGCACCCATGATAACATTGTCCAAAAAGTGAGGATGATTTTCACACATTTCCAAATCGTCTTGACAAATTTCCACTCTGTGAGATTTTTGGTCATAAGTCAAAATTCTTCGGGCACACTTCTCATGTACAAATCCTTGATCACAATCTCGTGAATTTAACATATCGGCCGTTTTGGAATATTTAACATGTCGGCTATTAAACGAACACTCACTTTACGGGCTGTTTGCAAAAGTTATTTCACACGATTCGCATTTTCGTCTTTCGAGGAGGTTGATGGACGTTCAACGAGGCTTCGTCGTCGACCTCTTTACGGGCTTTCAAAAACGCTTTGTGTCATATGTAGATTTGCCTTTGTGATAAACACTTATCTCCGAAGACCTGTAGAACCATGGGAAAAGTTTCTGCTGCATATGTAGAGTTTCACACAAAACTTGATCTAGTATCTCTGTTTCGGGAGCGTTGCACCGCGACTTGTACAAGAGACGAAACAGAATTTTATGAAATCGACCGTTCTTCACCTGCGAGAACTCGGAGACAACTGAACAAACACTCGCTCGATAGTTGACTTACACGACCATCGATCTCGGCAGAGCGCGATGCAACGTACAGTCGCTTCACAATAAAATGTATGATAAAACTTTCCGGACATACCTTATACAGGGTGTCTATCGGTCACGAAAGTCCGGAAAAGTCACGAAAGTTAGCTTTTGGGTCACGATTTTTTTTTTTTTTTTTTTTTTTTTTTTTTTTTAATCTACAGACTGGAAAATTTTGTTCTATAAAAGGCCAAAATTCGCCACCAGAAATGTCTTGGTCAGCTTTAGACGCTACCAAATCAGAAGAAAAGCACGCTTCTATCGCATGCATGAGAAGTCGACCTAATTCGCACCCATATTTGCTGTTGAGAATGTTATGAAATTTCGTGCTTTGGTAAAGAAAAGATCACGAAAACGTCACGAAATATTATTTTGGAATTTTAGTAGACACTCTGTTGTAGGTATGAGATTGAAATAATCAAACGTATAAGTCGCATTTTTGAATATGCATGCAGACAGCTTTTTATCTCACATTACTCCTATGTTTCAACTTCCCCAGCATAACTGATGGAAATGATATTAACGAGTGGTAGTATTTCCCTTTGTATGCGATTGTGTAAAATTGATAGCTGCGACAAGTGGTGTTATCTCCGTTTATAGTACTTTCAGTTGTAATGTATTCTTGCAGTGACTTTGTTTCGTTCTGAGTTTATTCTGTTTCATTTCAGTGAGTTACGTGCTCGTCTTTCTCATTCAGTGTGACTGAACAGGGATGTGCTTGTAATTTAAATAATTGTTCTGACGTCCGGCTAGTTCAAAGATTAAATTTCAAATGATCTAGCTGAAATAGAAGACTTTGACACTGATGCAAAGTCACCGTAGTGACTCTCATTCTAATGATAGTAATGAGAACATGGAAGAAACTTTGAAATAGAACAAAGTGGAAGAAATAACGAAAGTGATCCAAACTACAACTTGGTTTATATTGAGAGAAACAAAGCAATAAGGTGGCAAATTGTGCCTCGTCAACAGAACCGTCGAACGTTTCCTCAGGATATGTTGATAAAACTTCTTGAGGTGGAAATAAATTAAATCAAAATAGATTGTTGGAAAAACTTCTTTACCGATGAAATACTCGAGAATATTGTTTGCTATACAAAGCAGTTTATCAGTAGTGTACCTAATGGATTTGATGCAAGTGATATCGATTTGAGTTAAATCCAAATTTCCATATGATTTCTATACCTCGCTATATTGTTACACACAAACATATCGATACTGGAAGATTTGTGGAGAGATTGTGTAGAAACGTTTAGGCAGGTTATGAGCCTTCGGGCATTTAGTTCTCTTGCTATGTCAGGCTTGACCGAACGAAATATAATGAAAGTTGAGCAATTGCTTTTCTCTATTGCAATTAATTGGGCAAGCTATTGTGGATGGAATCGAACGATAAATGAAAGTTTTGGGATATGTCCTTTCATTTTCTTTTGGGAGGTGATAAAATAAAATGTAGTTATAGAATTTGAATGAAGTATTAAGAAGTTTTTACCAGCTAAATCTAAATATACAGTGGGGCCCAAAAATAGGTATACAGTACCGTACTGATCAGCTCATTGCATTTCTTACTTTAATTCACCACCTAGACGTAGTGGGCCTTATGCAGAGACGTTGTGACACGTATTTATTGTTATACTAAAGAGTTCGAGTAACATATGATTCCTGCAGTAGTCAGGCCTTTAGTATGACGCTAATCATACGTCAAAACGACTCTGCATAAAGCCCAGTTTCTTTATTATTTGTTCTTAATATGCTTTTATTTACATCTTAAGCTCGGAAGAGCCGAAGCAAATATACCCATATACTAGAATGTTATACTTGATCAATGTATGGATGTATACCTACTTTTGTGCCACCCTGTATATGCGTTTAGGTATCACGTACAAAACCCTGTTAATCTTATTGTGTAACGGGCCCGCGGTAGCTCAGTGGTAGAGCGTTCACCTCTGGTGCATGGTGTCCTTGGTTCGATCCCAGCTCGCACCAAGTGAACTTTGTAGTGGATAAACACCGTGCGCGTCTGTTTTCTCGGGGTTCTCCCGTTTCCTCCCACTTTCTTCATTCCAGCAATTCATTCATGTCTCATCATCACCGTCTTCTTTAGCCTAGCCGGCATAACCGTGGCCGGCTGTAAAACTTAAGAATTTCATTTATTTATTTATTTTTTTATTGTGTAACGTTTCTTGGTTTCAAAACAAAGATTTGAATTTTGAAACGAAAAAGTACGTACGAAATGTTAAAAGGAACAAAGATTTAATAAAAATTTACGTTGTAGACTAAGAGGAATTTATGCGAACCTTGAAGTGGAATTTAGAAGGGGGAAAAAAAACATTGGATAAAAAGACAAAGTGTTCTCCAGTGTATCAGTTTGATACATTACGACTCTTGTTCGTATAAAAAAGACTCACTGATTTCACATTGTTTTCAATCTTATTTTCTTCTTCAAATGAAGGAAAGTCGTAAAAGAAATTCATGTGGTAGAAATATTTAAAACAAGTTACTGAGTTAGCGTCCTAAGGATATGTACACTCATGTCCAAAATTATTGTCGCATGTCTATAAATATATTTTTGTAGAAATATAATTTAATAACGAATTCGCTCGGTATTTCTTATAATGTTAGTATATGTATAATCGGCAAAGACATGTTTGTGGCAAATTTGGTGTCAAAATAGCAGTAAATATACTAACATTATAATACAATATGTAACAATAAAACGAAAATAAAACTTTCTTGTCCATTTATCAACATTTTGTTTTACTCATTCTAATTTTCGTATTTATAATTCTTTTAGTATGAAATTTACCACAAACATGCACTTCCCGATTATACACATAGTATCAGTTTAAAAGTAGACTACAAAATCATTATCAAATTATATTCTTACAAGAAGACAGTTATACAGATATGCGACAATCATTTTGGACATGAGTGTACCATTTTCTCTCTTAACCCTTTATTCAAACAAGAGATAGGAAATATCAACCACATCCTGTTTTAATGTTGATCGCTAGAGACTGAAAACGGTAGTAGATAGTGAGAAGCTGTTTTCTGCAATCAATTAAGTGGCCCAAGAGTATTCCATCTCAACTTTAAACTTTAATCTTTACTAAAACCGGAAGTGGTGTTTCGATATTAATTGAGGAAATATTACGGTGGTGTACACGTTGTACTGTTACTTGTTTAATATAATTTCAACTCTTGATTTAATTTTTGTTTTCTGTATACAGTAGCACTTTTCTATATTTGTCATCATTGATTCCAGAGAGTAGTAGTCAGAAATCAATACCACACAATATCTTCGGATTTATCAGGTTTCACGAAGGAGGATTATTGTTTGTTTTCAGTAGATACAGAAATAAAGTATCACTCTTTTTTTCTTTCTTTAGGTTTCCAACACTCGGCATACACTTTTGGCATTGAGTCGCACATTTCTCAGTCAAATATCAATGGAGCTCTTGTACCACCTGCAGCACTGCTAAGCATTATACAGAAAGGTCTACAATACACGGAGGCGGAAATAAGTATCGGAGAGGTGAGTATATATATATATATATGTATATATATATATATATATATATATATATATATATATATATCATATGGAATTACAACTAAAAATGAGATTTCAAACAGTCATGACTTCCTTCCAAAGTAAAATGTAGGGACATTTCATGCAGCTATTTGGCGGTTGGAGGGGGGACTACTAGGTGCCATCCATTTCAATTCAGGCAGAGCATGTACCATCACCATCTCAGATATTGTTGAAACTTTTTTTATAGCAACTAGACATGTTTTTAAGAGACCCATATTTTTTTGTTTTGTCGAAAAAAATTTTCCCGCCAAGTAATGGCCATCAAAGACGGGGAGTACAATTTATGAATTGTAGAAGACAAGGAAAATGGTCAACTTCGGAGTCTCACCATTCGGCTATGGAGACAGGTAGAGTTATAATTCTTGTTGTGGTATTGTACATAGAGATATAAATAAACTATATTTTATTATAGTTTGGTTTGCGCATGCGTATCTTTTTGTACGTAAATTAACAAATGAACGTCAATTTATCTGAAAAGTCGAAGTTTGCGAATTTTTTTCGAGCACTTCCGGTTCGAATTTTAAAATTCTGTTTTCGCGGTTGGTGAGACCTGGTTAGCCGCTTTCCGAAGAAGAAAAAAAAATGTATCGCTTCTGTGTGCAACCGTTTTGTCGCAAACAATTCCAGAAATTGTAAAATTTTCAACAATCGCGATTTTTGGGCGCCATTTTCTCGAAAACACAATTTTTTAAAATTCTGAAATTTTGTCAGATAGTTCAACTTTACATGAATAATAAACACACCAAATACTATTCTCGACCAATGCTTCATGAATTAACTGCAGCCTTTTAAAGTTAGCGAAGTTTCGTTAACTTTGATGTCACAGTTAGCAACACTGGGAACAATAAAAGTGCAATGACTTGATCATGTTTGTGGTTCACATTCATTAAATGAAGAATAAAAGGTTTTCTTGACTGTTTTTTTTTTTCCATTATTTTGATCAAGAAGGCTCTCTGAAATAGTAAAATGAGCCCCCCCCCCTACTCCCGTTTTCTTAAACCGAAATAATCTGAGGTGGAAATTACGATTACGAAGCACACACATTTTAAGTGTACTTGAAATGGCCATCCAATAAATTCTGATGATCTACAAAAAGCCTGAACTATTACCTCAATGATGATGTGGAATGCTCCAGACCAAAAGTCTCAATTAAGTGCGATGTCATTACAGTGATCGAAAAAGGACAAAAAGTTTAAAAAATCGAAACATTTTCTTACGCGTTCCAAAGAAATTTACTGACTTTTTAAACAGAACAATCCCAACATAAAAATGGGTCACTCGGAATTTTGCAGTATTCGACTAAAGTGGGTCAGTTCGCAACCTGCGAGTTAGGTGTGTATATGTGTGTGTGTATTGTGCAAATTTTAATTTAGCTGCTACTGCGTTGCTACAAATCAAAGGTGCAGCCTGTATTGAAGCTGTCATGAGTGACCTATTTCCTTTAGTAGTATGATCCGTAGAAAATGACAACTGTCTTCTTCAAGAATGTGGTGAATGTCCTGGAGTGGAAGGAATAAGTGTGGAGTATTTAATTATTGATCCTGATGAAAATGAAAGTGTTTCGTATGCCATATGGGAAAAACAATAATCTCGTTAAAAAACTGTGCCACTTTCTGTTTTCGTATTGTACATTGCTGGTTTAACTGTAAGAATTGTAATTCATGACTACATCAAGAAAATCCAAAGAGAATTAATTGCTACCGAAAATCACCGTATACAATTTCAAATTACAAATTCTGTTTTACTTCATGTGAACTTCGCTGAAAACTGGACTGTTATTCTGCAAAGTGAAATTCAGAGTTATCACCGGAATATGAAACAACTGACAGTTTTGTTGTAATAAACGACGATAAAACACACGATTCGGCTCATGTACTCATAGCCATAGACAAGATTCTAAAAATACTCGAAGAAAAGCGAAAATATATTTTATAGAAAAGGTTTGATTACGAGAAAATAAGTGTCTACAATTTCCCAAACCGTGTCAGTGATTTCTGATGGTGCTTCATCCCACTTTAAAAATCGTTTTCAGATGTTCGAGATGCAGACAGGTCCGATAAAGCAGTGGTTTTGCAGTGAAACCGGCCATGCAAGGGTCTCTGCGACGGTATTGAGGGCGAGGGGGAGGTGTAAAGAATGTGGCAACGCGGCATAACCTTAGGCAAATAGATACACAGTATTAAAACCGCAGAAGAAAAAAAATGAAATCCTTAAGTTTTACGTCCCACGATTATGCCGGTTAGGCTAGAGGAGACGATTATTATGAGAAATAAATGAAATGGTAGAATGTAGAAAGTGGGAGGAAACGGGGTAACTCCGAGAAAACCCACGAGCACGGTGTTTGTCCACCACAAAGCCCACACGGCGTGATCTGGGATCGAACCAGGGACCCCAAGCACCGGAGGTGAATGCTCTACCACTGAGCCACCGCGCCCCCACTAAAACCGCAGAAGAATTCGTGAGTATAGTGCAAGTACAAACTCCGGGTATTACTCTCGTTTTGTTGCCTGGAACTGAATTCGACGACTTCCGGAAGAAAAAAGGGAAAGTATGCGACCGGTAACTGGTATTCAATGAAGTCATCTTTGGCTTTCGGAAAATGGCGAAGTTTTTATGACAGTAACGGGTCACCATGAACTAACTTCGTGCTTCCCCTAAAATCGAACTTTTGCAATTCAAAGTGTAGATTTAAGGAATCTGCAAAAAGGAACTTTTGTTACATACATATATGTATGATAACCAGTGGTGCGTAGCAGAAATATTATGAATAAATCATGAGTTACGTGAAGTTGAAGTGCTGTTTATGCTTCCACATAGACCTTCAGCATTTGTGATTATTGACAATGTCCTACGCACGGGCGGATCCAGGACGGACTTCTGGAAGGGGGGGGGGGTAATACTGCTAATTAGAGCTACTTTTAAGAGCTCCAAACTCTGAGATCGTTTTTATTTATATATAAAATAAAAAAGTTTCTTACCCCTAGATCCACTCCTGGACGAGTTGTGAGTGAGCCAACACCTATTGGAGCACTTGCACGGTTACATGCTATTAGCGAAGAAGACACCAACCAAGTTAATGATTGGTCCATGTAAAAAATAATAAAAATAAAAAAAATCAGTGAAATTTTGTTTCCGAAGACCATTTTAAGTGAATTTGAAATTTGTGCGTTTCCTAATCGTAATTTTCACCTCAGATTATTTCGGTTTAAGAAAACGGAGGAGTAGGGGGAGGCTCATTTTACTATTTCAGAAAACCTTCTTGATCAAAATAATGAAAAAAACAGTCAAGAAAACCTTTTATTCTTCATTTAATGAATGTGAACGACAAACATCATCAAATCATTGCACTTTTATTGTTCCCAGTGTTGCTAACTGTGACATCAAAGTTAACGAAACTTCGCTAACTTTAAAAGGCTGCAGTTAATTCATGAAGCATTGGTCGAGAATAGTATTTGGTGTGTTTATTATTCATGTAAAGTTGAACCATCTGACAAAATTTCAGAATTTTAAAAGATGGTGTTTTCGAGAAAATGGCGCCCAAAAATCGCGATTGTTGAAAATTTTACAATTTCTCGAATTGCTTGCGACAAAACGGTTGCACACAGAAGCGATACAAATTTTTTTTCGGAAAGCTTGTAGCTAGATCTTACCAACCGCGAAAACAATTTTAAAATTCGAACCGGAAGTGCCCGAAAAAAATTCGCAAACTTCGACTTTTCAGATAAATTGACGTTCATTTGTTAGTTTATGTACAAAAAGATACGCATGCGCAAACCAAACTATAATAAAATATAGTTTATTTATACCCCTATGTACATACCACAACAAGAATTATAACTCTACCTGTCTCCATAGCCGAATGGTGAGACTCCTAAGTTGACCATTTTCCATGTCTTCTACAATTCATAAATTGTACTCCCCGTCTTTGATGGCCATTACTTGGCGGGAAAATTTTTTTCGACATAACAAAAAAATATGGGTCTCTTAAAAACATGTCTAGTTGCTATAAAAAAAAGTTTCAACAATATCCGAGATGGTGATGGTACAATTTTATATTTTTTTACCTGAGTTGAATTGGAAGGCACCACTAGCGTTTCTTTTCCTTTAATCATGTAATATAAGTCTATAATGAAAAGCAAATAAAATATATCTAATTGATAAAAGGAAAGTGAGAAAATTTAAGTCAACGGCCTATAAAATATAATATATAATAAAAATACATCCAATTTCAATAATTCTATGTTACGTCCCTAAATACATGGAAAGTAAAAAAAAAAAAAAAAAAAAATATTAGAAACAGTTAATACTTTAACATAATTTTTGTTGTATTGACAGTACCGTTTGTTGTTATGTGCTTCAGTCTTTTCACTCTCAGGTCCAGTACTGCAGCTGCTGCTCCTCACATTTAAATGTATTTTTCTGATTATTTGTAGCTGTCTTGAGAAGGTAAGCTTCACCAATTACAAAGTGAGTTTAGACTTCAGTTGCCAGGCACATTGGTATCTGCCTGCCCCTGTTTGAAATTTTTTGTTATTTTGAAGATTCTGCACAATAATGTGGAAACTAAGTTCCAATAATAATAAAAGTTACAACTTCATAAATAAATATGAAGGTCGGGACTTTTAATGTCCCAACAGGGTCACGTCGAGACGCGGGACATTTTCCTCAAAATCGGGACAGGTGACAACCATGATTTCTGTGTGTTCTGAAATTAACTAAAATTGTGATGGTAGTTGACTGCCATCGAATCTTGTTGAGCCTGGCCGTTTCGATTACATTTTTTTTCTCATTTTCTTCACTTTTTTTTCTATTATTATTATTTTTTATTATTACTGATAAAGGAATTATTTGGGTTCAAACTAACATATCTGTATGAAACTTTATTTATAGGACCTTTACGTACCCCTGATTTTACTCGTGGGTTTCGTTTCCCAACAAGACTGCAAATATTCCCTATATATGGATGCAGCGGACATTAGAAACTAAACACAGTTCAGATATCTTAACTATAAATGCAAATGAGGGCTGTCACTACAATGCTTGATAGACAATGTATCATGAAATTGCATTCTGTCATTTACAACCAATTATTTGCGGAAGTATATGAACCACTACTTCGTTTCATGTGGCAGACGCTGGCTACGATATTCGTGAACCCTATGGCTAACTTCAGAAGTATCATTGACGTGGTGTGGCGTTCAGCAGTGATGTTACAGAATGTGCAATTATATCATATAACCAACTTCTTTTTTTTTTTTTTTTTTTTTATTGTATAAGATTTGTCTTAAAATTTCGTATCATGTTTAGGTGGTAGATAAGGCTACTTATAGCCAACCTCGACATGTAAAACAAATCGAAATAAATATTGCTTCGAGCATGTATTGGCGGCCCTGACTTACATTTGTAGTTAGATATCTCTATTGCGTTTAGCTTCTAATGACTGCTGAAGTGACATCTAGTGAACGTTCACAGACTCTTGAGGAAAAATGCCACCCTCCAGCAAATTCAGAGGCAAGTAATGGTGGTATAAATAAAATTTCATACAGATAGATGTGTACGAACCTAAATACTTTCCTTTAACAATAATAAATAAGTAAATAAATAAATAAATTGGTCCTAGGATCTGCCAAAAGGCTGAATACTTAATAATCTAGAGTAACTCATTAATTCGAAGCAAAGAGAACATCAAAGCCCTGACTGTAAAACTTCCCCCAGTTTCCAACACCTCCTTGAGATTTCATACGTCCAGACCTATACGATCACGACCAGAGATTTCCACGTTGTGGCCTGGCGTACTCAATACCTGCATTCAGAAATATCGACATTTTTATTGATTAATTTGCCGTAGGAATACATGGGAAAATGAACAATTTCTTAAATATATTTTCTTCTCAAGAGATTCTTACTCAAGTGACTACTTTCAGAGAACACTTACGTGACACCCAGTAGCCAAAGTAAAATTTCAGTAAAGGAGGAGGAGATTCAAGATCTCAGTTTTCATACGGTTTCAAGATTTTCGTGTACATATCTTGATCTATAAAGTTTTTTATGATCCGGATGTTTCCATTTGCCAACAAATGACTTTTTCCATAATATTTTGTTGTTGATATTCTGTAGTAAGCTGTTGAGATGTAAATTCTTTAACGAAAAAAAAAAAAAAGTTAACCGTGACGCTTGATAAAAGAGCGTAATAGTTCCAGATTCGTAATAGTTACCGTGAATGTGAAATTATCTTTGAGAATAAAGTATTTTGTCACTGTTGGTAGATATTATCTTGATGTCGAGCTCTTATCGTCCTATTTAGGTAGTGTGGTAGAACTTTAGCGTTAGAACGATTAATAAATACAGTTATGTTGATTTTATTAGGATGGAACGGAACAGAGAATCGTGGAGAGTCTGTCTTTGATAGATGCTGTGATGCCAGATGTTGTGGCTAGTAGACAGCAACAAAATCAACAAAAACATCAAATAGTGAAAAATGAACCTGCGGATACAAATGGCGAAGAAGGTAAGTTGATAATTTTTATATTTTCATAAAATAATCTTCCACATCCCATAAAGTATTATTGTTCAGATCCAAGTATGTTCACTATTTTCTTCAGTATCTCACTTTATTAGCTAAGCTGAAGCACGTTTATTGATGATTTTGCATCATCTTTCCCAAGGTGTAGAGCCTAAATTGTTGCTTTTTTTTTTCGTTTGACATCCATCTTTCATTAGGGGGCGCGATGGCACAGTGGTAGAGCGTTCATCTCCGGTGCTTGGGTTCCTTGGTTCGATCCCAGCTCGCGCCGTGTGGACTTTGTGGTGGACAAACACCGTGCTCGTGGTCCGCTTCCTCCCACTTTTTCATTCCACCATTTCACTCATCTCTCATCATCACCGTCTCCTTTAGCCTAACCGGCATAACCGTGAGACGTAAAACTTAAAGATTTCATTTCATTTTTTTCATCTTTCATTAGTATTAGGCTGGTGCAAATGAAATGCCCGTTTTGACGTTCGGTGGAAATCACCTCAGCAATAGAACGCAAGGATGGACTAAGGTTACGGATCTAACGTAAACTGGGTGGATTACCCAGACAATCACGAGGCAGTGTATATTGTACAAAGTTGTATGAAAGTGTCCGATGGAGAACACCAAATTGTGACATACTGCACAAGCTGAAAAAAAAAAAAAAATAATAATGCATTTGGGCGAGGAATGGTGAATGAACGCACCATTTGCCGTTAGATTGTCAGATTTCGTCCCGGCGGCACTGCGCTGCAAAATAAGCGCCGTGGGGATTGACTAACATCCTGTTCTGGTAAGCTCTTTCGGAACACCGTGAAAGCGTACCTTCAGTAAGATGTTCGTGCCTCTACATACGAGCGGTACGGACGAGCCATACACTACATCATTGTCTTTCAGGAGCTCCGTTCAGTTGTTAAGGTGAAAATTTTGGGACACATGCCAGCGAGAATCGCCATCTAGAATTGTGCAGTTCTCTGAGTGTAAGGAATAACCGAGTAAGTTTCCTGCATCGAATGACCACTTCAAATGAAAAATGGATCTACTTTGACAATCGTAAACAATCAGGATAATGATTGGATCGTGATGAACATCCAGGACGAATTCCTAAACCACCTCTCCCTTCATAGATAATATTTCTGGTATGGTAGTGGTCTATTGGCGGGAGTGATTCATCATCTCTTTCTCAGGTGAGGCGAACCATTACTGCTGATCATTACAATGCTGAATTCAACGAAATAAACCACAAACTTGCGCCACTGGCACCTCGATCAATTGTTGGGAGGGAAGACCTTCCCTGATGATTGGACAGTGCAACTGGCGGTTGAGGACTTTATTTTTTCGCTTCGCAGAATCCAGATTTCTTTCGCCACGGAATCTAATCGTTGTCTGAATGTTAACAAAAATGTGTATTTGCAGACGGCAACTACTTTAATCAACCAGGTATTGGAGTTATCATTTTTTGCTCTTTGGAAATGACGGACCTTGGGTGGACATTTTATTCGCACCAATTTAATACAAAAATGAAAAAAAAAAAATGAAATCTTTGAGTTTTACGTCCCACGGTTATGCCGGTTAGGCTAAAGTAGACGGTGATGATGAATGATGAATGAAATGGTGGAATGAAGAAAGTGGGAGGAAATGGTGAGAACCCCGAGAAAACCCACGCACACGGTGTTTGTCCACCACAAAGTCCACTTGGCGGGGGCTGGGATCGAACCCGGGACCCCAAGCACCAGAGATGAACGCTCTACCACTGAGCCACCGCGGCCCCAAATTTAATACAATTCTCATCTAATCCTACTATAATACTATATTATAAATCTCAGAACTATTAATAATACTACATTTATTTATTTATTTATTTATTTATTTATTTATTTATTTGCTTATGTGTTTGTTCATGCTATATTGGGGCCGCGGTGGCTCAGTGGTAGAGCGTTCACCTCTGGTGCTTGGGGTATCGGGTTCGATTCCAGCCCCCGCCAGGTGAACTTTGTGGTGGACAAACACCGTTTGCATGGGTTTCCCCGGGATTCTCCCGTTTCCTCCCACTTTCTTCATTGTCCTCCCACTTGAAAACTCAAAAGATTTCATTTAATTGTTCATGCTATCAGTTTTTTCCTGTCTTTTCTTTGTTAATGTAGTTATTGTGCTTTTAATTGTGAAACTAAAATCAGCTGAAGCCATTATAGTCTAGTGGCTGTAATAAATTTCCAGTATAGTGCTGTCCCAAATACTGATATCAGTTCATACTATTTCGGACAATTAGTTCAATAATAGTTTAAAAAAAATATTTGTAAATCCATAAACATGACTATCTCCCTCCCCTCCCCTTCCCTTCTTTTTCCCATCGCTTTATTATATATGTTATTTCAAGTAGACTTATGGTCAATGCAGAACTTTAACTTTACGCGGCAGAGTGCTAGAAGTCTCTGTTTTTTGAGGAAACTACGTGACGTATAATAAGTAAGCATATAAGTACCCAGCATGCAATGCACTAAAAAGTGATCGAAGTGGCAGGAGGATTCCACATAACTCTGGAGCTGTAATTCTTCTTATAAGGTAATTATGTGATGTTTACATTTCTCTTTCGCATTACATACGAACATTATGAAACTCTGTGTACTCGATTTGTAAATATTTCAGGAAATACTTACGCGATAAGATCGTATTTATGTTCGTTTATAAGAGAGTAGAATTCCTACGCCATATTTGTAAGTGCAATTTTATACAGTTGCTAGAGACTTTTTAATAATTATATATTGTGGAGAGTGAATTGAGAGATTCAGGTAACGAAATTGATAGGTTGCTCAACATGCAATGATAAGCGAGTTAATTTTACTTTGTAAAGCTTTAATCTGTTCTACGTAGTAGACACAAAATATGAGCTAGACGAGCATAAAATGGCAATTGATGTCTCGAAACCCTGGTGAAATTTTCCATACAAAATCTCTCTGTCATGAATATATTAGTTCTGTTTTGGTACTTAATACTTCCTTGAATCGCTGCATTTCCTTCTCTATTTACAAAGAGAAGAGAGTCATGATTGTGAAAGTATCTCGCAGTTCTCATCTTCCTAAAATTCTTCTATTGTGAGTAATAATATTCTTTCTGAAATAGGAGTGTAATTATAATTCACGTATGAGATTTATATACAGGCTCGAAAAGTCCCTGGCACCAGGTCGGAATGGCGACTGGAAATGCTAGGCGAAAAAATAACTTTTGACCACCAAATTCCTTTCAGAGTATAAGGCAGATGTCTCACAGAATATTTTTACAAAATTGTAAATTTTCGGACTTCCGCAAGGCAGTCTTTAATTGGCGTAGATATTTGAAACAAAAAGCAAGATACGCAGAATAGAACAGAGCAGGTATGACTTTGACCGATTGTACAAAGTGTTGCTTCAGGGGGTGAGGGCGGAAAGAATGGCTTTTTTATTTAAAAAAAAAAATAGGATTTACCCCATCCCCTGAACTCTGGAAACTATGCAAACGACACATACGAAATGCCCACGAAAATGTTCTTTGTAAAGTTCCCGTAAGATCCTATTTGTACTATTGTCATTATCTGTTCTATTCTGCATACCCTGCGTCTTATTTCAAATGTCTACGCCAATTAGAAACTAACTGACAGACGTCTGAAAATTTACACAATTCGCTGAAAATTGTCAGTGACGTATCGCTTTTATATCGTCTACAAGTCACACTATGGTGATCATATGGCAATAGTACAATTAGATTATGGAAACTTCACAAGGAACATTTTTGTGGGCATTTCCTGTGTGTCATCTGCATAGTTTCCTAGACAGAAGGGCCAATCCTATTTTGATTTTTAAATTTCTCAGTTCCCCTGAGGCTACGCTTCCACCCCCCACACCGAATAACACACTGAGGCTAATTGACAAAGCTGGTAACAGCCGTTTTAGTTACGGGGTGAGTTTACCCGTAAAAAATACATTCTGTCACCAAAGAAATAAATAAATAGTCATTGGAAAACTTTTGTATCAAAAAAGACAAGCAGTATTTTCTCCCTTCAACAATGGAACCAAAAAAAAAAAAAAAAAGTCTTAAAAGACTTACAGGCATTATTTAGGAGACATTTAAACCAGAAACATAAACTTTCACAGCATGAAATGGAAAATAATAGGATGTTTATGAGTTAACTTCAAAGTAACAATATATTGTTACTTGGAGGACAAAATATTATGGCCAAAACGTGTAGACTTACGTATGAAAATTGGATTTGTATTATTATGGCACGTAGTTTACAGAACTGGCCCCTAGATCAGAAGAAAAAATAAAATAAAAATCGAGCATCATATTGTATATATGTCCAGAAAGAAACCGAACGTATAAAAAATACGATCAACGAAATTGTCCTCGACTTTCTTCTTACCGGCGTCACGTAGTAGGATTCTTCTCAAGCGTTTTAACGGTAATTGCATCATCCTGCGTTGTGTGTCATTGTGACGCGGCGAGGTTGAAGAGAAGTTATGTTCCGTACTTGTGGTGTTACGAAAATGAAGATTTCGGAAGAGCAGCACGTGTGCATCAAATCGTGTTTCAAAATAAGCAAGACGTTTACAGAAACTTGGAAAAGCGTTGCAGGAAGTGTACAGGGAAAAATGTATGAGCCATACGGCGAAGAATGTGTTATGAGTGGTTTCAGCGTTTTAAAGCAGGAAAAACATCAAAGGTAAGGGCAAAACTTGGATGCCCAGCAATATCATATGATGACATTCATGTTCAGGAAATACGTCATCTTGTAGGAAAGGTTGTCGTTTGACCTTCTGCGAAGTGTTTCGTACCATGACGATGCATTTAACTATTTGGTGCTCCTCATCAGAGAGTTATTTCAAAGACTGTTGTACCTCAACCACCCTCGCCTGATTTGGCACCTCCAGACTTCTATCCGTTCCCCAGGTTAATATCCACCTCGCCGTTTCCAATTTATAGAAAACGTAACAGAAAATTTGGTGCGAGATCTCCAGGCCATTCCAAAAAGTATGTTCCAGCAGTGGGAAACGCACTGAGAACGATATACTAATGGTGAAGGGAACTATTTTGAAGGAGATAGATCTGAATAATTTCAACAAACGGTAAATACCGTTACATTTAGAAAGTTCAGTTTCTTTGCCAGACCATATATATGGCCCAAAAGTAGATATACACATCAGCATCGATCAGGTATGGAATTTTAATTTATTAAGATAATGAATTTGCTTCGGTCTGTTCCGAGCTTCAGGTGTAAGTGAAAAGAAATTAAGAACAAATAATTAAGAAACTAAAAGTTAGTACCTGTATGGATAATAAGTAAATGATACTAAATGCCATGAGCCGATCAGTACGAGACTGCATACCTACTTTTGGGGCACCCTGTATATCCATGTTCCCTGAGACATATACAGATGAATAATCGTATGCAGTACTTAAGACTAATTGATCGTGTACTTCGAAGTCTGACAGAAGCTGACGATCTTCAATTAATATGTGAGAAGAAGTAGAAACAAACATGTAAAATTCGTAGCGTGTTGCTGCTAGAAGTAAAATGATTACTCTTTGAAGGGTGATTATTCACAAATATCTGTCCCGATATAAGTATCCTATACAATATGTTCAGCATATAGTCGAGTTCCAGTGCCAACCGATCTTGATAGAATTATTTTGTTTTCTAGAGAAAACAACTAATAATATTGCAACTCGTTGGAAAATATAAAAATTATTAAGAATGGAATTGCCTTTAAAAATACTCAATATTTGTGGTAGTTCAGTGGGCACCAGTTGTGTTTGTTTCATTGTGGAAACATTGTTTAGAATATTTCTAGAGACCTTATATAGTTTTCCTAGGAGTTGCTTATACATTTATGAAATAAACTGTTGAACTTTCCGATTATTTGTGGATTTGTCTTCAGTTATAAAAATAATAATAATATAACGTTGTTTTACATACCATGAATGTATTTGATTTTTTATACGAAGGCTTTTTTTTTAACTTCTACTAAATCACGTGAGATAATGAAACGGGGATAAGACAAAGTTGTTCATTGGACGGTTGTGCCCTCCTCTCCCCCCCCCCCCCCACACACACACACACATCGATAAGCAAACTGTACCGTTCGATCGCTGTAAAATGGAGAACTTTAAAACATAGAAGTGCAACTGAAGCTCCCGGGAAGTGTAAACTAGGTGCTGTAATTCTGAGGCATTGATCTTGAAATTTCAAGGAACTTAGTAGACAGGTCAGAAACCGTAATCTTCGCTTTCCACGAACTATATGATTCTCGAATTCACCAAAGTCGTCTGCCACCAAAGATTTCTACCCTTGCCTAACCTTGTCCTATACGTCAGTAAGTCCTTTAAAATCTCTGCAGCAGTCGTGCACGCAGTCATCACTTACAAAGTTCTTGCCGTAATCCCTACTCATTCTACTATAAATTGCGGCTGTATTATCCCCTTTCGCCTGAAGAAATTGAATTACATCACTTGGCAGGCTCTTGGATTGCACTCAATATGTTTCCACTCTTGCTGCTCTGTAGTGATTGAGCGGCAGAGCCCATTTATGAGTATGGGGTCGACGTTTGGTTCTCCCTTGGTGGCTTACAAGGGAAGTTCGGGAGAAAGCACTCGCCTGCAGAAAATCTAAGCACGCCATTTGAATATTGATATACAAATTGAAATCTATCGGAGGTAACAGAGGAAACTATTTTGCAATAACTAACGGGTTCGTTAGTTAAAATTAGTCATTATACTGTTCATAAAAATGATAGATTGCAGATAAAAATTGATTACTATGAAGAAATACCACAGGCAAAAGACTTCTTTGCACACTTCCGTTGCATCCGTCAAGGGAACGGTTCGCATAACCAAAGCGAAAAGCAAATTCGATGGGTGATTCAAAAGGTATATAATTTATTCGGTAACCTACCTTGTGGAACGCAAACTGATTCATTAGCATGGACACGAGCATAATTTGATTGTTTCTCTGATTCATCACAACGTCCGGATGAAGACGTTTCATACTATGTACCATACCATAATCATTGATTGGTTGGAATCCAGACACACCAAATGGTTGTACAAATCGTGTGCCAATCGTGCTTGTAACGTTGAATCTCTCGAAACGTTTTCAACTGTGCAGGAATTTTATTAGCTTGCTGTAATAAGCTTGAATTGGTCTTTCAAATGGCATGCTTAGTTTCCGTGAAGGCGAGTGTTTTCTCCCGAACTTCCCTTGTTACCGGATATAAAATAATGTGGTCGCCATTGCACCTGTATAAACAAATAGTTGTTCCATATTCTTTTCATTCACTTTATTTATTTGAAAATATATACTAGTTTTATTTTTGTAAATGAGAAATTGTTCTTTTCAGTTACTCCTGCAGCAAATGAAAACATGGAAGTTGATGGCAGTATTGAAATCCCTCCAAGCAAGGCAACAGTACTTCGGGGCCACGAATCAGAAGTGTTTATTTGTGCGTGGAACCCTACAACTGACCTATTGGCATCAGGGTATGTATCGTTAGTAAAATATATTAACTTTTTTTTTTTTTTTTTTTTTTTTAAATCTGTACTCGTATGTATTACAGGAACAAATATTTCATTTGGTGACATATCTGAATAACGATGGTTAGTTAATTTTCGAATGGGTCTAAATATTTATTAATGCCGATATTTTCAATAGGAGCCCTCATATTCTTTAGAAGATTAAATTTTTGAGCTATTATATTTCGTTATAAGTTACGCATCATGAAAGAGTTTATGTATTTTGTTTTCAGAATGTTACAAATAAGCTTATTATTATTATTATTATTATTATTATTATTATTATTATTATTATTATTATTATTATATAATGGAGGTGTGAATAAAACAGCAGTGTAAAACAATAAGCCACTGATGAAGATGAAGAAGAGGGGAGGGGGTATTGGAAATTTTGACATTAATAGATAGACTCCTGAGTTTAAAACCACTATACTCATGTGTCAATATATGTCCTTCATTTGGGGATTAGTAATGTTAGTTTTAGCTGAAAACTGCAGATGTGTATCTGGGATTTTTGCCGGGTATTACTTTCAGTTATGTAGAGCAATTAGTGATGAAAAGCGTTACTATTAAAATTAAGTAAATGTTTTTGAAAGTCCATTTGTACCTGCTTCCCGATATTTCATTCGCTAGCTACTACGAGCATTTTCAGAGGAAATAGCCTAATGAATATGTAAGCGAGTCGGAATTCACATATGTGCTAACTTTTTTACTTTCACACATATGTTCCCACGTGGAGAATTTCTTTTTTTACTTCATAATTTAAATACTTCATTACAATTATAAAGATACATCTACAGGTAATTATGAAAAAGGACACTTTTTCTGTCACACTAGCATGAATCATATTCGTTTCTTACCTTATGATGTATTTTATTTTATTTTGAAAAAGATTTCTGCAATATTAAAAAAGTACTTTTTAATTTGGATCAATTAAAATTAATTTAGTTGAGTTTTTTAGGTTGGTAATATAGTTCCAACTTCTGTCTAGAGATCCTTGATCTAGATTTAATTCCGGCCCCCTAATAAAGCAAGATTCATACCTTTTGCTTTCTATTTGTGAAGACATTGTATTAGGTATCTTTACCTTATTGATGATGTGTTTAATGGCAACCAAGTGTTTAGATAGACCTGAAACTATGAGATCTTGGTTTTTTGAGTCTCTTATGTGGTCTTTCATTCTTGTTACATTTCTTTGCGTCATACCATATAAGTTGAATTACAATGACACTTCACTAATATATATATACCTGAAGCACTGGGATTATCTACGTAGTAGTAGCTCTTGTGTCCTGTAAAGTTACTTCTTAATTTCATCGGTTGTGTAAGTTCAACATTAAACTCATATTTGCCACTTTCCTCAATTTATTTGAGAGTTTTGACCACAAAAAGAACGAATTCATTTGGTATTGTTATCTACATTTTTTTTCTTTTTTTTTTTTCTTTCTTTTTTTTTTTTTTTTTTACTGAACCAATTTATAAGCTTGGGATTTCCCTTTCACTAAAATAGATTTTGAATATTCACCGAGTAAACCTAAATTGTGGATTTGTTTCAATTGTTCCAAGTTTTCTTCTAAAGATACTAGTCTCTGTAAGCTTATGAGAAATAAGTTTATCCATGCATTCGCTTTGATATTGAACGGGTGAGCTGACTTATTGTGAATAAAGAAGTTCAAGGTACTTAATATGAGGCCTTTTGGTGTCCGGCCCACCTGTTCAAGTTTTGCAGTAAAAAAATTCAAGAAGTTATTCACCTTATATATGAGGAGGTGAACAAGTTACCAGACATGTGAATTCCAACTCGATTACATCTTCATTAGAAAGCTTGAATTAAAAGTAAGACTCAAGGTACGTAAAAACTTACTTACTTTATTTTACATAACTTGCTTAAAAACATGAATATCTTAATTGTTATGCTACACCATGTAGTTAAGCCTTTAATTAAGTTATTGTACGGCCACGTCCAAAACTACTACCAATTTCACTTAATAATTAAGAGGATACTTATATTCTGGTGGTACTTCTTTTTTTTCTAGAAGGCCAAAATGATATTTAAAAACTAATCTATGAGCGTCTTAAAAGTTCTTGTAGAAAGCTACAGATGGTTTTGTCTACTTGGTATTTCTTTGTAGGTGTTAATGAATAACCAAACGTGCTTGATTCATCACATTGCTTTCTGCAACGATTTTTAGGATTAATCTTCAAAGGCTTACAGATTAGTCTTTAGATGATAATGCGTCCAATAGTATTTTAAGAGAAAGTGAAGTTTGTTGCACATACTACATTATACACTCGAATCCAATGCAACACTAGTTATTTGAAAATATATATATGTCCTTTATACTGAAGACAATTTTTAGCTTAGTTTCTATACTAACTTGTAAGAGTGTATAGACAAGTAGACGCGTATATAGCTAAGAATGTATTCTGTTTGTACTATACTTCAGTGTAACTAATTATAAGAGGAGATTTTACAGAAAGTTGTTCGCTGTATATCTGACCATTTTCGATTCAGTGCTGGGACCGCGGTGGCTCAGTGGTAGAGCGTTCACCTCTGGTGCTTGGGGTCCCGAGTTCGATCCCAGCCCCCGCCAAGTGAACTTTGTGGTGGACAAACACCGTGTGCGTGGGTTTCCTCGGAGTTCTCCCGTTTCCTCCCACTTTCTTCTTTCCACCATTTCATTCATTACTCATGATCACCGTTTCCTTTAGCCTAACAGGCATAACCGTGGGACGTAAAACTCAAAGATTTCATATTCGATTCGGTGCTGCCACTTGGCGTACCGTACTGACCGTTTCACACAACAGCTTTCCCTTGCGAAACATTTACCCACGAAAACCATCAGGAGAAGGGCTGTAAGCAAAGTAACACTTGTAGTGCTAAGGGGACCCGTCGATTGGCGTACCAAAAGTTCCCCGGCTCAACGTGATATGGGTCATGATTCCACTTCGCACCTTCAAGTGTGAACAAAAGAATTCGCAAACGCGTCAGGTTGAAGTGTGTGCGGAAGACCCGTGTACACCACCTGCTACCGCGTCACGTTGCCGAACGTAAGACGAACTGCAGAAAACTGGATGGAAAATATCTAGCGGATTCCAAATGGAAGAAAGTTGTCACAGTGGATGATGAATCATACGATTTTCGCATGAATGCACATTTTACTGCTGGTGACAATATTCGGGCGATCACATACTGTGACATTAACAGCAAGGGGCACAGCAACTTCGTTCATCAATGCAGAGGAAATTTTCTCGTGACTTTATGGTTGTTACTGGATTCGGGTATGAGGATAAGTTGCTGATACGCAGAGTGAACAAAAACGTGACGGTGAATGCAAGATACTTCCAAGAATTCATTCTGATACCTATATATCGGAGAGACATCCCCAATTGTATAGAATGGATGCGAACCATGTGATGATCCATAATGGACAAGACTTGGAGTTATACCGCCAGAACATCCACGTTTTTATCAGGAATATGGCAGAGGAATTAGGAATTCTTGTCATTCCGTTTGAAGACATTGCTTTGAAAAGCTCAGATGGCAATCCAATGGATTTTTGCGCATTTGGACTGTTGAAACAACGTCTTATATATCGCCGCCCGCACATCCTGGATTGTCTGTGGAAAGCGTCAGGGAGGAGTGAGACAGAATTTCCATTCCGGAGCTTGCTGTAACGGAAACCGCGATGCCGAGTGATAGTCCGCAATGCTGGGGGTACAATTGTGCGGGCGCAGTATATCTTAAGGTGAGTACCCGTCAAAAATGGTCGGGTATAAAGCTAACACCTTCTGTAATTTTACTTTTTAATATCTTTGGAATTTTGATAGAGTTGACTTTCTCGTACGTATGCCTCGTGCTGTATGTACTTTCTACTTTCTAATACGCTTGTGTTTCATATTAATATTAGTTTTGTTTCTTTAATATACAGTTCTGGAGACAGTACAGCCCGTATTTGGAATATGAATGATAATTCGACCCAACCAAACCAGTTAGTGCTTCGCCATTGTATTCAGAAGGGTGGAACGGAGGTTCCAAGTAATAAGGATGTTACATCCTTGGATTGGAATGTAAGCAAGAAGTCATATTAATATTAGGTTTTTGTTATATTATGTAGAATGTAAACGTACAGTATCAGGTTTAAAATTTTGTTAATTTCTTTTGAACAACACAAATAAGGTCATGCGAATTTCGTATCTTCCGTTTACTAATAATCGAAGGTGTCTCTATATGTAGCTGATATGTATTAGTAGGAAATTTCTGAACTAAGCCGAAATAAATAAGATAAAGGTAACACATTTAACAAATGGTTATTGTCCTTGTCTCTCTTGCAGAAGTTTTCTAGAAGTATATCCCGAAGACGTTTACTGCTATTCCAAAAGACAATACTGTACTATCCAAAACACAAAGAAATGTAGTTTCAGTGGCTGTAGATCATAGTTACTGCGTTATAGGCAACTATGTGATCATTCGGGCAATCCATCAATCCGGAAATATGAGACCACCCAAAGATGAAATATAATTAAATAGAAAACATCCCGTGAATAGATGCATAGAAGTGTCTAATAATTCACTGATAAACTAATAACATCTAAACACTACCCTGATCGATCACAATAATAGCTGCATAGCAACACCACGTGATTCTTAATATTTAGTAAGTTTTTGGTAAATTTAGCCTGTCATGTTTAAATTAAGCACGTTTCGTTCTCATTTCTCATAATACCACTATTTTTTCTTCATTATTGGTATCCGTTATCACTGCAGTTCTTAAATTTCCTATCGTTAACAGATAGACAGACAAAACATCCATCTTATGTCGTGTTTAAGATGTTACAAAGAGGCGGCACACGCGAAAAACAATGCAGCAGGATGCCGGCTCCTCTGATTGGTTACTTTCTAACGGTGGAAGATTGCACTAAATTTTCCATCAAATTTCTCCGTTGTCGTATATTGAAAACTAGCTTAAATTTAACAATTACTTGTATGACGAAAGGATTTTTAATTCTTATATTTCCAATAATTTATTTAAATGTTTTTAAAATTACTTGTTTCTAGACTTTCTTTCTCTCTCTTCTGCCATCTGCTGTCTGTGGGTGGAATGAGGACATTCTGCTCTCGCAATGCCTTAAATCAACGCGAGCTAGACTATCACTGAGGTACGGAAAGCCGCCATATAGAATCTCGAAATAAATATAAATATTTGCTGGGACTCAAATAAATACAAAATAAATAGTGTAATAAAGAGGCCCGTCACATGTTAAACACCCTCCTCCATTCTATTTAGACCTGCTTTTATTTATTTTTCATTGTCTGCTGATAGCACGATATCATGCTCAAATCTAAGTGTGTGTATTTTCTGTCCATCAACGATTATTCCTAAGCTGTGATTGTTCTTGATTTCTTTTATTGTTTCTGTAATGTACAGATTGGACAAAATTGACCATCCTTGCTGAGTTGTTTCTTTTATCTCCTTCTGCTTCAATTGTTGCCTTCTGTTTCTGCACAAGTCGTATATTGTTCTTTGCTCCTTAAATAGTTTACTAGCTGAACCTGCGCTCTTTACACACTACATCATTACATATCAGCATGAATCTCCTTGTCATTCCTCACAACATCCGTATATGTCCCTTTACAGACACAAGTGAAAGACATCTTGATAAAAATCGGCAAGGGGTACCATAAAGAAGAGATTTTTTTTATTATTTTTTCAGTATCTCGCACCGTTTGCAAGATTTGAGCCTACTTCCGGTTTTATTCATGTATGATTAGTGTTTTCTTTCTTCTTGCATGCAGTATGTAATAAGCAAATTCATTACACACACAGTTAATTATAATGTCACTGATACAGTATATGACGTTCATTGGGCAAAACACTCCAAACAAATGAAGATCCATCTTACACTGGAGAAATGGTTATCCTTCGTTTTTTATTATCATTTGGTCATGAAACAAACGCCTGAGAGATATACAACCCCTGTATACAACTATGTGGTATTGGAATGTATAACTCGTATGATATGATGCTTTACTTTTTTAAAATTTCAACACTTCAGTGTATCCCTAAAAAATGTAATAAAGAAATAACGCTATTCTTAAAATATTCAATTAGAACTGAATAATCTACGCAAAATTTGCAATCGATCAGTGAAACCGGCATTTTTCCAGAGCTTATGGTTCTTGAGAACTCACTGTCGAAAGGATTGGCCATATACATTTAAAAAAAAGTCCACAAACAAACTTTTCTTGACCACAAACATATAAACCTAGCATTTTAATGTATAGATTCTTGACTCCTTTAGATTCTTGGAACATTTTGTTCCATTCTACATTGTCAAGCACTTTCTCCAAGATGACATACGAAATTCTTTCAATTCGAATTTTTTCTTCTGTCAGTCCTCGTAATGCAAATATTGCATCTCGCTTTTGGGTATTCTTTCTGGAACCAAACTTGAAAACGAAAGTCAAAATGAATTCCATTAAATTTCGCTCGAGCGGTAACATTTTTTCATGGAGACAACAGCCTATCCGTGAGCATGTACTGAGAATAGGATTTATTATTTTGTCCATGGATGTAAATTTGAAGGAATTAACGTATGGACCCTGAATAGAAATTGATGAAAATTGTGTCGTTGTTAGAAAAAAGAATGTGAGCGAAGTATGTCCACAATTAGATCGGAAAAAGTAGATAAGAAACATAATAAAATTTGACTCAAATAAACGCATGTTGTTCGATTTAAAAAAAATTGTGACTTATTAATGAGTTGTTTGTGTCTTTTGAACAGTGTGATGGTTCCTTGTTAGCTACCGGCTCATACGACGGTTACGCTCGAATCTGGACAACTGATGGACGTTTAGCAAGCACGCTTGGTCAGCATAAAGGTCCCATATTCGCTCTGAAATGGAATAAGAGGGGAAATTACATTCTCAGCGCTGGAGTAGATAAGGTAAGTAAATACTCTTTTTTTCCCTCTCTCTCTCGTCAGAAACTTAAGTTAAAAATAAAACCATGACCACGTACAGGGTGGCCACAAAGTCCCGTTTCCTCTTTATAAATGCTAATGACTTGCCCATTATGCCTTCGCCGTACGCGAATATCTTATGGAAGTCTTTCCTTGGCGTTGGATTGGTCTTGGTAGTCCTGATCTGCCCGCACTACGTGTCTGGCCACCACGAAGCCCAGACCCCACCACTTGTGACAATGCGCTGTGGGGTTCATAAAGGGCATCGTTGCACAAAAACGTTACGATACCAATCCGAACTGACAGAAGCTGTGAAACAAGCTTTCATTCAAGATACACCTGCAGTGCTCCGCAGAATGTCACACAGAACCCGGCGGTGTATTATCCTTTGTCATGAGAATGACGGTAGACAGACTGATCCTTTGGATATTCAATGTTTTCTATCTCAATAAAACTTCTTGAAAGCATTGTTGTTCATGTCATTCAATTCTTTCCGAGTAGTTATTTACGTACGTTTAGTGGTTTATGTTACTTTTTTTCAGGGGTAACGGGACTTTGTAGCCACCCTGTACGCGCAAAATAGTTAATATACTCACTGTATAAATTTGTTGTTTTCTATCTCTTGAGCTAGAAGCAATTTTTAATTAAATAAAGTAAAATCTTAACTGGATCAATTTTTCAAAGCAACATACATGCACAACAAAATCTGAGTAGATGTTTTTAAAGTTATTGCAAATCCTGAATGAATGTAGAAAATCATTTAACTAACCATAACAGCTATTTCTGTTGGTTGGATTGGGGTTTAGCGTCCATTTCAGTACCGGGGCTATATAAGACATGGACCAACAGTTTAACGTGGGATCCGAACCACATGAGCTCCCACCGAGAATCGAATCTAGGTCTCGCGTGTGAGGACGCGCATGATTATATACACCCGCGAGGCATTTCAGCTGCTTTGGAAGAATTGGGTGCTTCATAGTGAATCGTTGAGGACATCCTTCAAGTTTAAACATAAATTAAAATTACCAACCTTAGGCATCTTTGGTTGATGAAGATTCATGTCTAGCAGGTTTGGGAGTATACCATGGGATAGCTATTCTGAAAGTCTTGAAGTCTGACATAGATTTTAGTTTAAATATATCATAGTTTACACATTTTCTAAAACGCATTTAAAGGATTTGTGCTTTCTTAAATCACATCTTCTTCTAAGTTACAAAATAATGAAAAATATTAAATAAATAAGTAAATAGATTAATTTTATCTTATTTGTTGAGTACGTTGTTGGGTACTTTTTAAGTATTGATTTAATTTTACAGACTACTATCATATGGGACGCAGCATCTGGCCAATGTACTCAACAATTTTCATTCCATTCTGCACCAGCCCTTGACGTCGACTGGCAGACAAATACAAGTTTTGCTTCGTGCAGTACAGACCAGTGCATTCATGTGTGTAAATTGGGCGTTGATAAACCGATTAAGTCTTTCCAAGGGCATACGGTAAGTAATTTATGACTTGATTATTTTCTGTGTACAGGATATTTGAGAATAAATATCTGGATTTTAAGGCTTTGTAGTATTTATTACATTTAATATATAATTATAAATAATACACCAAATAAAAGAGCAACTCAAACAGTTTTTGCTACAAGTGTACAATGTGAGCACTATTCGTCACACGGCACACATCGAGTCGATACACAAGAAAGACTTTCCACCGGGATATGACACAAAACACATTCATTTTAGGGGAGCGTCGTTGCAACTGTACCATCTCGTGAGGATTTGCTGACCCCCCAGATGCGAACTGCAAAGTTGACACGTAAACTGTAGGCTTTAGAGGTTATAGGAACTGCAAACAATAAGAATGTAGTTGTAAGCGTCTCCTTAAAATTCTCTCCACACAGACGGTTGCACTGTAACTACAGATTCAGTCTTTGCAAAATGTGAAACACAAAGAGCTTTCTGCCCACTAGCCATCTTTGCTAGTAGCGCTTTCTAAAGGCAGACAGAGGAAACAATGCATGCGTGCGTACAAAACTGAGCTGCTCTTTCATTTGATATATTATTTATAATTGTAAGTTAATTGTAATAAGTAGTACGAAAGCCTTAAAACCCCGATATTTTGAAATACCCTGGGCCTGGATACCATATGTAATTTTATTTTGAAACTAAACTTGAAGCTTCCGTGAATATTTTTATGTATACCCATCATTAAGTTCATCGTTACTCGTGAAGATATTAGCAGATTGACTCTATTAACGAACTGTGTTGAGATAATCGCTCTAACTGTGTATTAAAAAAAAAAAAAAGTTACGGAAGAGGGACGTACTTATCGTGTGAAGTAACGGACACAGAGGGACGTATTAACATTTAGATTTATAAGTCCCACTTAGCGCTTAGCATCATCCTAATAAAATGTTGAAAACTTTGTTTTATCACCTGTAATGTGATTTTTTTTAAACTAATAAAATTTTTCCATTGTTCGTAAGTTTATATGACACTTCCTTGGTCGCTGTAATTAATTAATTTTTACATTCTTTGTATTATTTTTGTTCAATAGAACGAGGTGAATGCCATTAAGTGGGATCCCCAAGGCAACTTGTTAGCTTCCTGTTCCGATGATATGACTCTGAAGGTAAGTTAATACGTAATTCATTATCTGACGTCCTATTACTCCTTTTCATTAAAGCAAACTAAATTTAAAGCTGTATACACAACAGTTGGAATGCATGAGAACACAGTATGTTGCTACGGTTACAGTGAACAAGTTCTATGCGCTCTTGCTATCTACGTGTGAGCTGTAGCGATGGGCCGTGCAAGACCTTTTTATGCCTTGTATCTTTCTCTGGCAGGATCTGGAATAAAGCAGCAACGCAATGCCGGCAAAACAGAACCGCTAATGGGAAAGGTATATACTGTGTTCTTTTCCAGTCAAGTCTTACCTACATATGACCGGATATCATCCAAACCACGTCGAGACAATGGGTTGGACGTCGGAAAACGTGTGTTCATGCGATAGTAATTCTTAAACCTACCCACAAAAGATACGCACATGAGGACTCCAGTGAAAGCAACAAAAGAAGTGATGCGTAACACGTTTGATGATTTTCCAAGAAAACCTTAGCAAAAGAGGTTACCCAAAGGAATTGTGTGTCTCCCAACTAGTATTTATTAATCATCTATCAACATCTAATGTTGCATTGCTGTCGTATAGCAACTCTTAACCTCGGCACATCAGTAAACTAAAGATTAACCACCGGAAATTGTGTGAGTCCTATCAACTAGGTGACAATTGGATGTATAATGTCACGTTAGATGAGGTATACATTTACCTATTTGTTAGAGCTTATAAATATGGAAACTTCTTAGCGAAGAAGGAAAAAAATAGTAACTGCTCCTGTGGGGCATCTTTCCTGAAGGGACTCACGGTTGTAGGATTGGGGTATGCTGGGAAGTTGGTAATCCGTAAGGCCGACAAAAATGTAATTATAAATGTCCGTTCTCTGGAATCAATTTTTATGATTCCCATTTTTGTCTCAGATATCTCAACGTTTGTATAGGTAGAACTCTCTAAATAAATCTATTCACATGAGTAAAGTATCAAGCCAACACTTCCTACCCTTTCTTCACAAAATAAGTCATATACATCTGTTCTTTCCATTTACTGACATTCCGATGAAGAACCTGATGCCAGTTTCATTGAATTTTGTGTGTTTGGAGTCCTACCACGACGTGTCCGAGCTATTTATGTTCTCTGGAAAACTTGCAGAGGAGTGGGAAAGAGTATCCGGGCTCATTCACTAACGCAGTTTCTTTCGTACAGTGAAAATTTGATACTGAGTTATCATGACCCAATCACCTTCACATGTCAAACTTGTTTGCATGTGTCCATAACAACGTACTGTGTAAGAGAAAGTCGCTTCGCTGCATTAAGTCCCGCTTTGTAGGATAAGCTTCGTAATGTCGGAGGGTGAAACTAAAGAACGATTAACAAAATCATAAATCTTGTGGCTTTTTTTTTTTTTTAATCTGCAATAGTTTATGCTTAAATATGTTTTTCTTCTTTTTTGTACTTTTCGTTATTGTCGGGACCTAGCACCAAAAACACTTTCAGAAAAATTGAAGTCTCTTCAGTGTGGCGTGGTATAAGACGCAATTAAAAGACCCAAAGAACAATTTCAACAATGATAAACTACTAAAGTTCTAGCTTTCCTAGCGACATGTACCCTGGATATGATATTTTCGGTTATTTGTTGTATAATCTTCCACGGGGTCTTCTATTATCATTTACTATCAACAATAGCTGGAATAATTAACTATCAACTTCAGCAACAATGTGAGAAGCCCAGTGGTGGAGCACTCACCTCTGATGCGTGGAGTCTCTAGTTCGATCCCAGCACGCGTCAGACACCATGTGCTTCGGTTTCCCCGGGTTTCTCACGTTTGCTCCCACTATTCCACTATTATCATTCATCTCATCATCATCGTTTCCCTTAGTCTCTGTGTGCATAATCGTCAGACATGGCCAATCTCCTGATTCGAATCGAGGACCATTAGCGGAAGATAATGGTTATCAGATAGTGTGATCAAATTAGACAAAAATAATGAAGATAGCGGAAAAAATTCATAGAGATAAAAATTGACAGAGATGTGTGGAATAATAGTGGTCCGATCAACATGCTAAAAGTCCCAGTAAATCCGAGTGGAGCTTCAACCACCGTCTTAGAAAATGGCCGCTGCTGATGCCATGAAACAACGTTTTTCAGTATTCCGCACACAAAACACCAGAAGATCGTCAGAGAGAGAGAGAGATATAAAATTCGGTACAGGTGTGTGGAATAGTAATCCAATCAACATGCTAAAAGTCCTGGGAAATTCGAGTGGAATTTGAGCCACCATCTTGGAAAATGGCCGCCACTGATGCCGTAAAACGATGTTTTTCGTTATTTCGCATACACAATGCCAGAAAATCTTCAGAGCGAGAAAAACTGGATACAGGTGTGTGAAATTGTGGTCCAATCAACGTACTAAAAGTCCTGGAAATCCGAATGGAGTTTCGACCTCCATCTTGGAAAATGGCCGCCACTGATGCCGTAAAACGATGTTTTTCGTTATTTCGTACACAAAATGCCAGAAAATCGTCAGAGAGAGACAGCGAGAAGAAAAACGGTACAGATGTATGGAGTAGTGGATTAATTACCATAATAAAAGTTCTGGGAAATCCGAGTGGAGCTTCTGCCTCCATCTTGGAAAATGGCTGCGTCCAGTACCCTGAAACGACTTTTTCCGAAACAATTATGGTAGATTCCACTATGGTAGATTTTATTCCAGCTCAGGTAATAAAGACCTAGTCAGTTAGTCTTAACAGACGTATGCGTTGTACTCTCAGTTATTACAACATGTACATCTTTACACTACAATGTTGTGAACCTGCATCAAGGTATGAAAAGGAAGAACAGTCTTATAACATATGATTATTTATTGATTTTGAAAATGTTAGTACAAACATTTGAAATTGGGTAGTGATTTCGTCTGTTTACAAAGATAAATGCATCAATCTCACTGATATATTCAAATTACAACTTTCATCTTCTTGCTGTCCATATATTGATACATTCATCTTCGAAATTATGAGCTTCGTCCACATGCTGGAATTCTTCCTTATCCAGCAGTAGGTAATCATTTATATAATCCCTATCTTTATATGAATCGTTATTGAAGTCAGTGCCGCAGAAGTATCCACATAAGGCAGAACACGAGATGCGCACTTTTCTGCAACTGCAGCCTTTCTCGCAACCAGATTTGCTGTTGCAGATGAGCTCCAGCAGGCAGTCAGGAGCTGGTGGCTTTTGGTCATTACTGGCACTAGATTGTCTCCAAGTACAGCCATCCCCATTCTGTTGCCATCAGGTCATTGCCCAGCCGTTGTGTGCAGTTGGTGATGATGATACACTGGCAAAGAATGTTGGAGGGCAGCCACACTTGTTGGTGTTAAAGATTCCAGCTTTATTTGTCCATGGATAGAAGTCTTTGCGATGGCTTTCGTGAAGTTATGATGTCGCAGATCATCCAGAATGGATACAGAATTCGGCGCCCGATACAAAACAAGCAGATACTTTTCTCCAGCAATAGCAATCGAAGATTTAGATTCATTGTAGGTTTCTAATACGCATATACACTCCCGCAAATCTTTTCGGCTCTGTAAAATTTTGAAAGATAGGGTGATGAAGTGGTATCGCAACCACTTATGGCGTGCATGAAAAGATGTTCTTTCATTTCGCCTAGGCTGGACTGTAATCTTTTAGTGCTGTATACTTGGTTCTCAATTTTTACAGAGTCTTGTTTCACGAACGAAATATCCACATGTTGATCTGCAAATGTCAGGATAAGAACAAGCAAGTCAACATCGTGTCCGACAACAAATACGTGCTCAGATCTGGAAATGGACAATTCAACAGCAGTCTTCACTATAAGCGTGTCTGCGTCAGTTGGTCCGACAGAGAATCCAACTGTGGAGAAATTACGAGAAAGCTGGACAATGAAGTGACTCTTGTTGCAATTATTAGCAAGGATATTTTCTTGAGGCATCACCACTGGTGTTGAAGCTGTAAATACGACATCTGCTGATCGAATGGATCGCGATCGTCGTTTTCGTTCAATTTCTTTGGTGCTTTGCTGGCTATACCCGTCAAATGCAATATTTGTTTGCCGCCCATAATGTCGATTGAGGTAAATGCTGTAACAATCAAAAATATCACCAAACGTTCCTTGTTGAAGTCATATAACTCGATGCAAAAGATATCCACCTTCTATGACAGTGATACCTTGTTTGGGATGATATTAAACCATATTGGGTAACCAGAGCATTCAGGATAAGGCCCTACGAATATTGATATCCGTCACATGCGGCAGTGTCCATTTTCTAAAATGGCGGTCGACACTCCACTTGGATTTCCCAGTCTTCGAAAGTGTTGATTGCACTACCATTCCACACACCTATATCGATTTTTATCTCTCTCTAACGATTTTCTTTTTTCTTTTTTTTTTGGGGGGGGGGGTGCGAAAAAAAAGTAGTTTTACTACAGCGGTAGCGGTCATTTTCCAATATGGCGGATGAAGCTTCACTCGGATTTCTCGGAACTTTTAGTATGTTGACTAGACCACTATTCCACACATCTCTGCCAAGTTTTATCTCTTCATGAAGTTTTTCCACCATTTTGTCTCATTTTCCTACACTACAGACATGAAATTTCAGGTCGGAATCCAATAACCAGATCAGAAAGTGTTATCACCATTTGCCATTTGGGAAAGAGAGTATGAAATACTCATCGCCAACGGAAATTTTGAGCTCTGAACTAGTCTGTTTAGCTGACTGGAAATTAATGTAAAGAATGACTCATATTATTGCTTAACAAGTGTCCTCCTCCTCCTGCATGATTATTATTATTATTATTATTATTATTATTATTATTATTAATTACCTTTTGATATTTATTTCTTAAAATTAAGAAAACTTTATTTTCCTATAAGTTTACCGGAGGCCATATTTTCCATAACGGCGTTGAATAGTGAGAGACAATACAACTATACAGTTTGAGTATACATTTTACTACGAAGCTTTCACTTTCCCCATAATTCATTCTATGTACCGTAAGTCCTCATAGGTTGTTGGATTCGTTATATTGTATCGTGGTTATCTTCCAGTCTCGTGATTTTTTACATTTATTGAAATGGCTCCATTAAGATGCATCGATTTCAACTCCCAGATTCAAAAATATTTTGCATCAGTGGAGTTACAATGATGGGAAGTAGCAGATGATACACATTCCTTTTGAGAACGTATTTCTCCATCTTAACCACTTGCATTTATCAGAATTTACCTGCGTGGAAAGATTTCTTCCTCAAATTCTTAAGAGAATTACTTGTGAAACCTGTGAAATAATTATTTTAATCACTTTGTATTTCCCCTAAATTTTTAAGTGTCTACTCCAACTCGGAATTGTCCAAATTCATGTTAAAGTGCTGTAATATTTGGTTCTAAGACAAAAAAAAAAAAAATCTACTCATGTATGTCATAGAATTCACGAGTTGCTTCCGACGTAGTAGTTCTACCATTGAGTAACTTTGTATATGTTTCAGAGTGCTTTATAATCTTTTACAAAATACTTTCGTACGCATATATAAATGTTGGGGCTTCATAGTAACTGAAAGTAATATAAAATTTTGTATGCTTACTGTCAGGTGCACAGAAAGTTAGTTTTTGTTCCTGTTGTCCTCTTAATTATTTATTGTGATCACTTGAAGAAATTTATGCCTTTTTTTCGCAGATTTGGTCTATGAAGCAGGATACTTGCGTACATGATCTTCAGGCACACAGCAAAGAGATCTATACCATCAAGTGGAGCCCAACGGGTCCGGGAACTCCGAATCCTAATATGAGTCTCATTCTAGCAAGGTGAAGCATTCGTTTACTGGCGGTTTACCGATATCAAATACATATATAAAATTTCGTGCACTTTAGTATATAATCTAATTAAGCTTGTAGAATTACTTGACATTTGTGATTAGTAACAGATGCTTGTAGGATATATTTTAATATAAAAAGTAAGCTTAACGTAGTACACCGTACTTCTTATCTTTGTGAGTTCATTTTCCTCTATATTTCAACCATCTTGAAAGTCTTAGAAGCGAGCGTATTATCTATTCTAGCTGAAAAACACTAATTAGGCATCTTGTACTATTTTCCTGTTCTAGAAAAGAGAAAAGGTCCCAAATAATCAAAACAACCCTTAATTTTCGTAACATTTTATAACTGGTCTTGTGTCAATACACTATTGAAAAAAAAAAAAAAAATGAGAAAGTTCCATCAGATAGTTTGTCTAGTTGATAACTTAGACACTTCTCAAAAAAGTTTACGCTGAAGGATTTTCTGTTACTTGTAATTGTTTCTATATATATCTGTTTGAATTATGTTCAATTGTTTCTTGTAATTCACTGAGAATAATATTTTTTAAATTGTGGTTTCTGCTGTTCGCTCAGTGACAGTTCCTGATAACGAACATTCAAGAAAATATTTTCAGTAAATTACAAGATACAGTTTGAACGTAAACCAAACATAAAAACAAATGCAAGTAACAGAAAATATTTCAGAGTGTACTTTTATTAAGCAGTGTCGAATTTAGCAACTAAACCAACACTATCTAAACCTCTATCTATCTGCAATTTTTCTAAATAGTGGATTGACACAAGACCAGCTTTAAAGTGTTAAGAATATAAAGTGTTGTTTTGGATTACTTGAGACCTTTTCATTTTTACAGAATACGAAAACAGTACAAGATAGCCAGTCAGTTTTCCGGCAGGCAAATAATATGTTCGCGTCCAAGCCCCCCGAAATCATTGAAATATAGAGGAAAATGAAGAAAAAAAGTACGGGTGCTAAGGTAGGCTTAGTTTTCGATATTCGTAATTTTATTTGTTTATTTTATTTATTTTTTTAGTAATTATCAGCTAAATTATTGTCGCTTCATAGAAAAAGAGGAATAGACAATACCATATATTGGTCCGAATCTAGTACAATATTTTAGTATAAAAATAGTTGTGCAAAGCCACGTTTCCACTTTACAATGAATCTTGTAGCTGTCATAAAAAAGACCTTGCTACCCTATCTTTCTATCTACTGTTTAGATTTTACAACTTCTTGTAAACAAGAAAGGTATCACCACCCATGCAGCACTGCAGTCTAGTGAACAAACAATTAACCTCCTCATTAAAAACGTGTATTTTGGCGCACTCCCCCCTCCCTGTCCAAAAGAATCCGTTGTTTCGGAAGCGGCGAAACTGGTTTTTCCTTTATGTCAGCGGGAGGGCGATAGCAGGTAGCAAGCAAGACGTCCCAGAAAGTTGGACACTGTTCGGCTCCTTGCAAGATGGAAAAAAATATTTTATGACCCTTTCAAGACTATGTGTACACGGTAAAATAAGGTAGGGTTTCAAGATTTTTTTAATGGCAGCTACAAGTTCTTCTAACGTGGCAACCGATCTTAAGAAACAGCTCATTACACTTAAGAAAGTGAAAGTTTATTTCATATTACACAGGACGGTACCATCTTGTACGATTTGTATCATTCTCTAGCGACCGCGGCATATCGTTGCGTGACTCATCAGTGTTCGACATATAAAGGAAATATGTAATGGTAATGCGTCTATGCTGTAATGTTATGGTTCGGTTTGATTGACACCTAACATTTTCATTACGCTTTCACGCATATTCAAATGGATCTGAGTATGCTTTTCGTATTCACTGTGGTCCTGAGTAGGATTAAATGAAAGAATGTCCAAATGTCCTACCAGAAGGACAGGATCCTACGGGCAGTACGTACAGAACCTGTAAAAATAAATGGTATCTCGTAATGCAGCAGGATGTAATTGAGTATTCATATAGTAGGATAGTAGGTGTACATAAACTTTAGTGAAGACCTAATCGGTACAATTTAATTTCATTGTTCCTTGGTTATCAGCTTGGAAGCCACTACTCGTTGGGCGAAACATTACGTTTATTGTAATATATATATATATATATATATATATATATATATATATATATATATATATATATATATATATATATATATATATATATATATATATATATATATATACAGATAAATATATATATATTTATGGTCAGAAAAATGGAAACACTGTATTGGCAAGACGTCAGATGTATGGGTTGGCAGTGGTGTCGTGGCGCCCATACTACGTCAGGCGCAGTGGAACAGCAGTGTCCAGTGGCTGCAGCAGACGGAGGTAGTGTAAAATGGGAGACCTCTCAGATTTTCAATGAGGGCAAACTGTTGGTGCGCGGTTATGTGGATTGAGTGTGACGGCAGTGGCTACTGTGTTAGGTGTGTCGCGTGGGACAGTGTCGAAAATGATGACGGCCTACACAACACACGGGAAAACCACATCGGGGAAGCGGAACAGTGGGCGGAAGAAAATCATGAGTGACAGGTCACGCCGGGTATTAGAGCGCATTGTCACGCTGAACCGTCATGCCAGTGCGGAGCGAGTGACGGAAGAACTCTATCAGCACCTCCCCCACCCTGTTTCGACAATCACAGTCCGCCGCGAATTACATGATATGAACTTACGGGGTCGTGTTGCACGGGCCAAACCGCTCATCAGGGACCATAACGCTTTCGCACGCCGCAAATGGTGCCGCGACCATGCAACTTGGACCGTTGAGGACTGGAAACGTGTGATATTGTCGGATGGGTCATCCTTCACCCTGTTCCCAACCACGGGCCGTGTTTATGTGTGGAGAACGGCTAAAGAAGCTTATGATCTGCAGTGTCTCCGCCCAACTGTGAAACATGGCGGCGGCTCGGTGATGCTGTGGGCCGCCATATCATGGTTTTCATTGGGTCCTGTGGTCACACTTAGCGGACGAATCACTGCCAACGATTATGTCGCAATTTTAGGAGACCACTTGCATCCTATGGTCCGGATGTTGTTCCCGGACAATGACGCCATCTTCCAGGATGATAATGCACCCATTCACACAGCTGGCGTTGTTGCAGCGTGGTTTGAGGAACATCGGGATAAAGTTCAACATCTCCCCTGGCCCGCCCAATCCCCAGATCTCAACATAATTGAACATCTGTGGTCCGTCTTGGAAACACGACTCCGGCGACGATTTCCACCTCCATCCTCTCTCACAGAACTGGCCGATGCAATGCACGAGGAATGGTGTAAAATTCCACTTGCTACCATTCACGACCTCTATGCCTCCATCCCACGTCGCATCAAGGCTGTTCTGAAGGCGAAAGGTGGCCCGACACCATATTAATCTGGTAAGTTGCAATTTCGTTCAGGTGTTTCCATTTTTCTGATCACCATATGTATATTAACGCGTAATAGTTTCGGTAACTATCCACTTTGGCTTCATATTGTCTGATAAAGCTATTATTATTATTATTATTATTATTATTATTATTATTATTATTATTATTATTATTATTATTATTATTATTTAAACAATAAACGTATTGTTTTGCTCAGTGAATATTTTAAATCAGATTTAAGTCGGTTAAAAGCAAAGCGTGTACAGTGGAAAATATTACAGCAATTAGTGAAAATTTGACCAGGTCCAAGCCCCTACCGAAGGTTTGCACAGGAAAACTTTCATATATACTGGCTAAGCAAGTGAAGCTCTACCTCCATGCCAAGTTTGGTCACGATTGCATTAGTTCTGTAGAACGCGTATAATATACCGAGTGTTGTAGATAAAACGCTCAATACTTATAAACGGCTGGAGACGAAAGAAAGAAAATAAAAATGAAGAGTGTATCGAATAGAACGTGCTGCTTGCTGTTACAGGGCTCTCTATCAAAATCTCATTCAAATTACAGCAAGAGTACTTGTTCGGATTCCATGTTAACCTGTAGGCCAACATGTTGTGTAACCGTGATGAAATAAAAGCAAGGAAACACATTATCATAGTGAAATTACAGAATTTAGTAGGAACTTCTGTTCGAAGGAAATTGAAGGAACCGTAATCTCATCCATTGCTTACCCGGGTTCGATTCCCGGCGCGAGCTCATGTGTTCGGATTCCACGTTAATCAATAGGTCCCGTCTCATATAGCCTTGCTGCTGAAAGGGATGTTAAACTCCAAACCAGCTCCTCCATTGCTGTTTGTTTTCTACTGATTTCAATTAATTGTAAGAGAAAATACTAACGGAAGGTACCATATTTTATCTTAATTAGTGTTTATCTTACACATAAGATCATAACCAGAGCGTTAAAATTGTAGTAGCTTTTAACACAAATTTGATAAAATAATTATCTTTCTTTTTTCCAGTGCATCATTTGATTCCACAGTGCGATTGTGGGATGTGGATCGAGGTGTTTGTATTCACACACTCACCAAGCACACAGAACCAGTGTACAGTGTTGCCTTCTCCCCTGATGGGAAGTTTTTGGCGTCTGGGAGCTTTGATAAGTGTGTGCATATCTGGTCGACACAGGTACTTCTTTCTATGATTGCCTTACCTCTTTGAAGCGCATTGATGAGGTGTACTAACCATTACAACACTAGCTTTCAAGCACGGTGGTTAGTTTGCTAATCATATGTTTTTGTGAAAGATTAGCATAGTTGCAACTACGTTTCCGTAACACGAAATATCTTTTTCTGTTGCCTGCTATATCGTACAAGCACGCTATTATCAATATATCGAACAATTACCACATAACTTTTTTTCTAGGTGAAGTATAGGTGTATATATAATGAGGCTTGTGTTTCATGCATAAGGAGCTTTTTACGTCTGGTGCGTAGGATCCCTGGTTGAATCCCCTGCCAAGTGAGTTTATGGTGAACAACATCGTGTCCATGGGTTATCTCGGGATACTCCCGTTTCCTCCTACTTTTTCATTCCACCAATTCATCCATCATCAGTAACTTGTTTTAATCATCGTCTTTTTTAGCCTAACGGGCATAGTTGTGGGACGTTAAACTGAAAGATTTCATTCCCAGTGCTTGAAAGAGTTAAATTAATGATTACGAACACATGTAGACACGAGTTTTATGTTCTTAAGGAGTGAAAAAACATTTTGTTTCTTCTTCGTTTGTGAACAAAATATTCAGATTGCAAACCATGAAGAAGTGTGACGTATTTGGTTTGATGACTATTTCTCTCCATATTGTTAGCCTGGCTTACTCGAATTTAATTTGTGTACGAGGATTGTAGCGTTTGAGTAATAACCAAAAAATGAAATGAAATCTTTAAGTTTAACGTCCCACGGTTATGCCAGTTAGGCTAAAGGAGACGGTGATAATGAGAAATAAGTGAAATGGTGGAATGAAGAAAGTGGGAGGAAACGGGAGAACCCCGAGAAAACCCACGAGCACGGTGTTTGTCCACCACAAAGTCCACACGGCGCGAGTTGGGATCGAACCAGGGACCCCAAGCACCGGAGGTGAACGCTCTATCACTGAGCCACCGCGCCCCCTGAGTAATAACCAGACTAAATAAGAGAATAATCTTAGATTTCTCTTTGAGATACGCTCCTAAAATTGGACAACATGTAAGTTAAATTCAATTAGAATAATGATTATTGGTGTCAACATGGGAGATAGTAAATTGTGTTCATGTTAATCCAATTTATTAGAAATAGGTTTTCTGTCACTAAAATGGTTTAATGAGAGAGTTAGATGGACTATGTTTAGTTATCTGGAATTTGTGGTAATAACAGTAAAGGAATTAGGCCAATAAAATGTCATATCTGTGTGATGCAGTCCAGAAGATACAAATCCATACTTCCGCTTTCGGTCAATATAAGAATGTCCTCCAAAATTTACAGTGTTTGATGGCAAATGCGCATAACAATAAAAGTCCTTAAATCCCTTAAGCACTGTTCATGTTCGGCAATTATCGTAATGTTAATTGTAAGTCGTGAATTGTGATATGTATGGCTCCTTAGTTTTGACTGATTCAACAATTAATTTTTACTCTAAAGTTATTCTGAGGTTTTACACCAACAACTCCACTATCGTCTCATTCCACGTCTCTCTTTCTTGATTTTGAAAGGAATCATTTTATATGACCGGAAAACGTGAGATTGCAGATTTCAAAGAAGTTTCCGGACAACGACGGCGTCAGTAGGCACGTGGGACCTCAATTGAGAAAGACATTCTGCCGACCAAAAACCCTCCAAATTTCCAAGACACTAAATTCCAGATATTTTAAATTCTGCCAGTCTAAAAAATACTGGAAAAAATGAGTACAATGATTTTACAATATTTCAAACATTTGCTGCGATATACTTTTGGAAATTAAAACGCTGATTAAGTGACAGTTATTTAACAGAGTCTTATTATGTAAATTCTTTTGATGTAATGTATTAGCTTGCAGTAGTTTGTGACATAATTTCTTTTTAAACCTTTGCAAGATAATTAAATTTAATAAACACAAAAGATGATGTAAATAAAATTAAGTTGAATTACTTTTATAATATAATATATCGTAACATTTTTTCGTTTCGAACCAAGTACCATAACAATATATACAGTTAATTGTTAAACTGCATGTTCAGTATAATTTGTAAGGTACTCTTTTACAGGGTGGATTGATTTAAATCAGTCTGATTTAAATCACGATTTTAATCAAGATTTAAATCACTTGATTTTTTAAATAAAAATCGTTGATTTAAATCAAATTCCGAAATAAATTAATTTAAAGTGAAAATAAGTAAAATCCCGTTTCTATTCTATTATTTCGATTATAGAAGATAATAATCATAATACAATGAGACTCAAATGTATGCACAGCACAGTATGAAAACGAGTATCATGCAGAGGATGATTAGGAAAAATCCCGTGTTGAACGGCTAACGGGAGAATTTTGCTTTCTTCTCTTCGTAACATAGGGTTTTTAAATCGTTAACTGGGCCGCGGTGGCTCAGTGGTAGAGCGTTCACCTCTGGTGCTTGGGGTCCCGGGTTCGATCCCAGCCCCCGCCAAGTGAACTTTGTGGTGGACAAACACCGTGTGCGTGGGTTTTCTCGGGGTTCTCCCGTTTCCTCCCACTTTCTTCATTCCACCATTTCATTCATTACTCATCATCATCGTCTCCTTTAGCCTAACCGGCATAACCGTGGGACGTAAAACTCAAAGATTTCATTTCATTTTTAAATCGTTAACTATTCCAACGGAGAAATCACATCGACATTTAAGACGAAAATTCTTTTATGTGCATGTGTCTATTTGTTTCTTTCCAGATAATAGGGGCGTTTTTAGAGGGGCCCGATCCCCTTTCCGAAACAAAAAAAAAAGAAAAAGAAAAGAAAAGAAAATTACAACTTTAGGCGAAATTTATGTACTAAATACATAGCATAGAAGTTCCTCGGTATCGTAATAGGGCAAATTTTGGATGCGTTAAAATATCGAATAATACTTTTGATAAAGTGGATTCTTTCAAATATCTAGGATCAATATTAACAGACGAAAACGATATTTACGAAGAAATTAAATGTCGACTAAAAGCAGGAAATTCGTGTTGTTATTCAGTTCAGAATCTCTTGTCGTCACGAATTCTGTCCAGGAATTTGAAGATTAAAATATATACGCCTGTTGTTCTCAGGGTGTCTAGTAAGCAAGCAAGCATAATCAAATTCCCTGACTTTCCCTGACAAAATTATAATTTTCCCTGACTCTGTCATTCTTTTTTTTTCATAGTAACTCATGAAAAGTAACTTATATTTAAATCATTAACATGAAATCTTTCAGTTTTACGTCTCACAGTTATGCCGGTTAGGCTAAAGGAGACGGTGATGAAATGAAGAAAGTGGGAGGAAACGGAAGAATCCCGAGAAAACCCACGACCACGGTGTTTGTCCACCACAAAGTCACACGGCGCGAGCTGGGATCGAACCAGGGAACCCAAGCCCCGGAGGTGAACGCTCTACCAATGAGCCACCGCGCCCCCAACTTATATTTAAAGTGAACTGTGTTTTCACCATTCTTTATATTCTTATACAATATTCTACAAACGTACACACGAACCAATTCATTCACCTGTAATTTATGACTATTTTAGTGGCATCCCTTCACCCGTCACAGCCTGGGAAAGATTTTTCCCTGACACACAATGAAATTCCCTGACTTTCCCTGACTGGTAGACAGCCTGCTTCTATATGGTTGCGAAACATGGTCGCTTACTATGAGGGAAGAACGTAGACTGAAAGTATTTGAGAACAAGATCCTGAGACAAATATTCAGATCCAAGAGGAGCGGGAATGGGGGAAACTTCATCACGAGGAACTACATAGTTTATACGGTTTACCAAACATTGCTAGGGTCATCAAGTCTAGGAGACTCAGGTGTGCAGGTCATGTAGCCAGGATGGATGAAATTAGGAACATTTTCAAATTCTTAAGTGGAAGACCAATCGGAAAACGACCATTAGGAAGATCTAGGCGCAGATGGGAGGACAATATTAAGATGAATCTCGCAGAAATAGGAATACAAAATAGAAAATGGATGCAGTTGCTAAGGATAGAAGTCAGTGGAGAGTTTTCGTGAACGCGGCATTGAACCTCCGGGTTCCATAGGCCATAGAGTTAATTAGTTAATTTTAGGCGAAATTTATGTACTTTACATGTATTTCGTGCCGCTGGCTAGTTTCCATTTTTTAAAAATATACTCCTGCCAAATATCAGGAACTTTCGTGAAAAGAAAAATGTCATGTTGATAAACGTTGCTGTACGTTTTTTCCTTAATGCTTAAGAAATATTGTTTCGGATTGAAATAGGTTAACGATTGAGGATTAATTCGAAATTAAACCAAAATACTTTCACTTAAATGGCATAATTGGCATTTAATATTAATTCCTAATGTTTTTTCTCCAGTTCGCGACTTGTATTATACGAGGAGAAAGATTTGATTTAAATCAAAAAAATCGATTTAAATCAAAAAAATCAACAAAAATGATTTTTATTAAAAAAATCTTGATTTTTTTCCACCCTGCTCTTTTATTTACTGTGTCTGATATTTAATGTACTATTAACTATTAATTGTACTATTAACCTTCATCAGGTTAAGTCATAGACAGCCTTTTATCTCCGTTCTTGGTTAACTTCGTTTCCTATACTTCACCGCGCCCTGCTGGTGGTTAACTAAGATTCTTATAGAACAAGTACTAGGTGTTGTATAGTATTATACACATGTAGATATATTTATGATGTATTTTTTCTGTTAAAACGTAATTGGATTTCTTAATAAGCAAATTAATCGTAAAGTAAACAAAAAAAAAAAAAAAGATTGCTATAAGACTTGCCTCATTGGAGTCAGATTTAAAAACAGAGACCGATTACTTGTTGCAGCTAATCCACTTTATTGAGTTGGTATTGAAAATTGCACACGGCTTCTTGAATTATACGTTTGCCTCGTCCAGTGTGACAGTGTATTTCCGCCGGTCGCCTACTAAATGGCGCTTGCAGAACCAGTGCGTCGTTCCAGCATGTGTTTTTGGCAAAGATTTCGGAACACCTCCCCTTCGACGCTTGTCCAACCCTAGATTAAAATGAATTAAGGGTGAATGATCTGGAAAGATGTTCCAACACGATTTCCAATATACCTCTATGTACCTGGATTCTTATGATGAGAGCGTGCACTTTCCAGATAGTAGCTGATGTACGGCTTGTAGCAGGACAAGGATTGACTTGTCTCTGCCCTAAGGGAATCGACCAACTCTTTCGTCCTTCCTGGCCCTTTTTAACGCGCATGCTGTGCCGTGTTTTGACACGGGGAATCCACGTTCCTTGCACATCTTGACTTATAACTGTATTTGGCATCGGAAAGCGCCGTTATGTACCTTCCCAGTAAAGGGTCGATCTTCGGTTGCATTCGTCAACACGTACGCTCATGACGGATAAAGAAAAGTTCAATGTGTCTATACAACTGATGATGTGATTCGCGCTAGGTGGCGATGCTATCGCTTGTGAAAGTCGTCATTATAGATCTGAAACAATATCTGTATTAAGTGTTATTTTATAAACAAGTATTTAGTTATTGACTATACATTATTGTTTATTTAATTAATGCCACATTTTATTTCCAGAGCGGCCAGTTAGTCCACAGCTACAAAGGAACAGGTGGTATTTTTGAAGTCTGTTGGAATTCCAGAGGTGATAAAGTAGGTGCTAGTGCATCGGATGGAAGTGTAAGTATTGGCAACGTATTCTTAATATTAGCTACGTATTGTATATAATACTACAGTCGCGGCCACCGTTAAGCGACCCTTACCCATACCCTTCCTAAGAAACAGCTCCTTCCACAAGCATGACCACAAGTGACCACAAAAGTGTTTTCTGCACGTGCTGAGGGACAAGGTTGTCACATTTTTTTCTTGAAAATGTCTGGACACCATATGGTCTTTCTTCTAGAGAGAGCCATTGAGAAAACCGTAGTAGAAACGTATTGACTCGTGAATTGTGTAATAAAAAGTGATCTAAGAAAAATGTTATGATCGAGTGCCAACAAAATTCAAATAGGGCAAAAATACCAAAACTGAACACGAATTATTTATGAGTTTTTAAAAAGATATACACTATTATATTTTTTAAAAAATAAAAAAGATTATATCTAGAGTGACTTACTCATCACTACCTTACTCAAACTATTATAGATAGAAACATGGATTTGTACAGAATATTCCTTTGTCAAAAGGCAAGGGCTAATAAAACAATTTTAAAAATATATGTCCTATAGGAGACAAAGAGAGTTTTTTTTTTTTTTTTTTTTTTTAACAAAAATAGAATATATCGTAAATTCTTGAGGTTAAGAAGATGGAACTAAGGGATAAATTCTTCATTAAAATTAACAGAAAACACGTTTCAATGATTGCGAAAACTTCGCTCCTATAGGAGAAAAGAGAGGGTTTGTATTAATAACCAAATTACCGATTATTTGTTTAGAAAATGCCGAATGTGAGGATTCGCTTAAGAAGGCGTAAAATTCAGCACATACACTTCTCATTAAAAAAAAAAAATTACAGGCCGCGACCTTCGGATTTTCTTTCTTTCTTTTTTTAAAATTCTGTTCCTGAGAAGGGGAAATGGGGTCAATTTCTATAATATTCTAATTTTAGTTTTACTAAAGAAATATCCTCAGGTAATTAGAAACAAAGATTAGTGCAAAATGTCAGTAAAATTGCAAATTTGATTAGCACTCGGTTGATAAATCTGTCAGTACCGAAACTTAAAATAAAATTGAAAACAAGCTGTTGAGAATTATATCTGTAAATACTTTACTTTTGTATTGAAATCAATGTAATTCAATTGAGTGCAAGTATCTTACATGAAAACGTATCCTAAGGTTAGTGACGTGGGCTGGCTGTATGGTTTCATCATTGAAGCCAATAAACTGGTGATATTAAATAAATGTTGTTTAGAATTATTTTATATTATTCCGATATGTGATCTCCTTTGATTAAAGTAAGGTCACTGGTTTTGGAACGCGGAAAAACGATTTAACTCAGCCTTGACTAGTGTTGTCCACGAGAGGAGACGTCTTGTTAAGGTTGAAGAAGTCTCGTTTTGTCACGATTCTCAAATAATCTTTGTCCTCTCTTTCGAAAATGTTCTCGTTTTTTTTAAAGTAATTTTATATCCTTGAATTTTGAGAGTAATGAACGTCAATTTTTGCACTTAGTAATAAGAAAATTAAATGCTTTGTGGGGATAAGTGTTGAATAATTAGCATTAATTAAAAAAGATACATATCGCCCGGATTTCTTAACCAATATTCATATCGAAACCAGACCCTAGGTAGGGGCAGCTAGAGTTTGAGCCCCTTTCGACCACCTTCCGCCCCCTGAAACTTTCATGTTTTGCTTCCTCTGCTTTGCTTCACTTCCAAGTACACGATTCTTTTATTTGTTACTTAGACTTTTCTGGCCAGAAGGACTAGGTTGCTTATCCTCTGGTACCCCCGAAAGAAATTAGACATTTCCAATCAGCAAGAAAATACGTAGACACCACCAGCATACTACAATCTCTTCGAACAAAATCTCAAGGGAAAGTAGGGAACTAAAACTTACCAACTGACAACTGTGAAAAACATTGATGGTCATAAACAATAAATTGAAGCGTTCTATAAGGAATGAAATTTTTTGAGAAAGCATTCCAAGCTAAGATTTTCACTTCCTTCTCTTCGTTTCTTTAATTTTCAAAACAATACAAAAAAGTTTTAACTTTTAACTTCTTTTTGTAATGTTACTCAATCGTGGATGAAGACGTAAGACATACTGTGTTTCCTTCTTTCTTTCTTTATATATACACTTCAAAAAATCATGCTTAAATTTACAAATATATGATTAATTTTATTATGGTTTGCAAACATCGGAAAACTATAAAGGGAAGAAAGGAAAATCACCCTACTACCTGCCTTAAGTTGTAAACTATAGCGCCAAAAGTTAGGCTCTTGCAGAAATTGAGAATAAATCAATAAATATTTACCTTTTAAGTGCGTAAATTTTTCCCTTTCCATACTTTTTTTCCTTCAAAAAAAAATGTCACCCTGAAGAAAATAGAATCCGTTTTTAAAAAAATGAGATACTTCGTTAGCTCATTTTCCCTACAGATCTTTTATGGGCAATAAATAAACATATCACTTTATCGAAAACTTTCGAATACTAACATAATGCAAGTTGGGTCTAGGTTGAACTAAAAAGTAAGTTTTTACTTCTGCTCTCTGCTGTTCCCATATGACAATCTGGAATGGAAACCTTCAAAACAGAGAGGAACCAGTTCATTCAGTTTAGAAATCTGGCATCATTGAGTCCTTCGCGACCTCCAGTGCAGTTTGCGGTTGCTAAGCCACAGGGGGTAGAGGAAAGTCTTCCTTCTTCCAGGAAAAATAGTCGCTTATCCATGGCCCCGACTTTATAACACCTCAGTTACTAACCACGCCTGGGTCAGTGTGTGGTTTCATGTAGCTGATGGTTAGCACTCGTGGTCTCTGGTTCTAGTGGAGCAGAAAAGTTTCGGTGTTGACTCAACATTGTAAAGCAGTTACAGAGCTACTTAACTTAAGAGGTAGCAAACTTCAATATAGAAACCCAGAAATGATGATATTAGGAACCAATAAACATGCGCCATTTAACTGGCCGTAGACTATTCGTAAGCTGCAAAAACGACGCTGTAACGAACGCTTATGCGTCATTATAAAATGTGTTCTCTTTGAGGTAGTACATCCCAGGCAGTGTTAATTGTGCCTTACATTTTATGTTACGATTTTAAAGATTATTTTAGTAATTTCTATTCTGTTATTAATCAGTTTTATGTTATATGTATATTTATCATATTACTTTTGTTGCTGAGTTCAATGTATACTGTTGGCATACTAAAATGGCAGACGCTTTGTTACCTAAATTCCCATCGTTTTTCAGGCTATTTTGTTAGTTACTTGAATTTGTTCTGTATGTTTTTTTGTAAAACAAAGGACAAGTCAAACGTTAAAAGCTGAAGACATTTGTTCTGAAGCTAATTAGGACAGACATTCAAGTTTTGTATGCTGGAAACCTTCACGCAGGTATAATCCCAGAGTAACCAGCAAAAGTAAGACAACAGAACATTTCTTACTTTTGCAATTTACAACAGAATATTTCTTTTTGGTTTGTGTAGATGAAAGTTATAATGACCAATATGTTGCTGTTGATAGGTTGATAGTCGACAATGTACAGTCTATTGCTAAATTACGTATTCACCTGAACCTTTAATAGTATGACAGATATTAATTACTATTAGTCACATTAAAAAAAAAAAAAAAAAAAAAAAAAAAAGGAGGGGAACTATTTCAAAACTTAACCTGGAAACCCAATCGGAAAAAGTCCATTAAGAAGATCTAGGCGCAGATGAGAGGACAATATTAAGATGGATTTCGCAGATAGGCATACAAAGTAAAAACTAGGTCTAGTTGGCCCAGGACAGAAGTCAATGAAAAGCTCTCTTGGGAATGCGGCATTGAATCTCCAGATTCCATAGATCATAGAGTTAGTTATTAGTCGCATCAATCTAATTTACACAGTTCGCCAAGGTATACCGTGTGAGCGTTGAACGTCTATCAAGCGTTAACACAAGTTTAGAGAATAGTAACACACAATGCAACGTGATTAGTATACTCTGGCCTTCTCTTGAGTAAGTTTACTTCGCTGGTTTGATGTTAGGTATTGTGATTTAGATGTAGTATCAGTGGTCGAAGTGAGACGGTATGCGGTGGTATGCCATACCGCCTCTGGTTTTTCAGTAATGAGGATATACCGTCTCTGGTTTTTCATTGATCAAGACAATATTTAAATAGCCGGAATATTAAGTCAAAATTATAATAAAACATACCGCATCTGCTTTTTTCCACTTCGAACACTGTGTAGTATCCTTCATTCGAGTTAACCCTTGTATGTGTACTGTTTACACGTTGATACCTCATGTTGCATGGTCAATTTCTAGATGTGTTTTTATAGAGGTTTTCGAGAAGTTTGTAGAGGTTTTCATTATTCATATCATTAAATATGAATTGGTGCATGTTTATAATAATTTGTAAACGTGTTCTTTTGTTTACTGCTACTAATACCCTAATGTGGTTCATTATGAGAATGGTTTCCTGATAATATATGCATTTTTCCTACTTAAAAAAAAAATGTCTACAGAGCAGTTGCACTTCCATTGGCAATTTTCGCACATGAAGTCATTATAACAAAACCTATACAGTTTGTTCAATAACTTCGAAAGTCGATTTTGAGAAATATAGGTGCCTTTAAGAATTATGCACTCAAACGATTTTGTATAGTTCGAAGTTGGTTATAAAGATACTTGTACTTAAATTTTTATTTATTACAAATGTTACTGTTATTTCATTCTGATATGTTTTGTTCATGCTAAATGTGTTATACTTGACAGGTGTTTGTGTTGGATTTGAGGAAGTTATGATGATCTGGTGGAGCGTATGATGAGAGTATTGAAGGATAATCTGGTGAGTATGATCTGTCGTTGATTAAGACCTAATCCAAACACTTAGGGTAGACATAACCGAAAACTAGTTTGTTTATATATATATATATATATATATATATATATATATATATATATATAAAAAAAAACTTTTTGGGCCTTCACACCGTGAATTTCAATGAGGATGGAAATAAAATACATGTGAGAGAATCCGTTTTGTTACCCTTTTCCTAAAATGATCTAGATCCTAAATTTTCACAGCAGTATACACATTATCGAGTTACTGAAAGGTGGCCTCTGACAGATAGCTGCACATGTTGTAAACAAAATGAAAGGGAAGATTGTTCGCCAATCACAGCAGTATTCTTTAACGCTGTTGCTAGGCAACGAAGGTCGTTGAACGCGCTGTTGCCGGTAGTTGAGACGACTTGTTAAACGTCTTAAGTTTGTCGCCAGAGCTGCTGTCTCTGTTGCGGAGCCTCTGGCAACAGCGCCTTCAATACTCCACGTGCTCTCCCCAACTGTCAGAAGCCGCCTTTCCTTGCATACACAATAAAGTGGGATTTAGGTCACATGACTATAGTGTTCATTCGACTTTATTCTCTTCTCTCAATATCTTCTCTATAGTTACACAGCACGTGGGAGATATTTTGAAATACAAACAAATCATACCTTTCAATAGTCCTTTTAAATTAATTTATTTTCAATTTAATTTTAGGTAGATGTTGTTGTTTTCTTTTTCTGAACTCTATGCTAAGAACGGATTTGGAATTTACGTGCACCAAGAACCTCGTTAATCCGAACCGAATCTCGGTAAATGAAAAATACAGAACATGCCTTTTTGAGGATATAAATTAGCCAATATGGTACTATTCGTTGAGTTCTATTCAAAAAGTACAATTTAAATCCGATGCATTTGGACACTCTTGTACTTGTTATTAAAAGCACTGAAAAAGTGCAGTACATGTACAGTAGGTTTCTGTGTCAGTATTATGATTAGTGTGCAATAAAACTTAAGACATGTTTCAAGAAATTCAAAGAAGTTGATAGCTTTCAGTTTTTAATCAGTTACAAATGGTTCACGTAGTTAGGGACACAAAAAAAGCACTTTACTGTTGTCATATTGCAGAAAATTACTTTTGTTTGTCCCATTTGTAATCAACCACAGAGTTTTGTCTTAATCTTCAAAACTGGTAGCAAGTTTATTTGCCACAATATACAGCACACGATTTGTCAGGAAGATAATACGCTTACTTACGGCAGTAATTTGCGATAATTGAAAAAAGCGTCCTAATTAGTTCGGATCAGTGAGGTTCCAGTGTAATTATTAGGTTAGAACAAGAAGTAAGCTTGTTTAGTTTTACCGCAATATAAAAATTCAAAAGTATTCAGAATATTATTTTTGAGATATCCTTTGGTGTCAACTGTTTTCGAGGGATGTTGTAGTAGATATCTGCACTCCTGTCTAATACATGCAGTTGAACCTCTCATTTATATCCTCTTTACTAGTAACCACTGGGTCTTCGAACAGTTCCGTAAGACAAAATCGACCAGATGTGGTTCCAACAGCATAACGTGCTCGTGTGCGGATAGTAGCATCGTTTCCTTTTGGGAATTGTGCGCGTTGTCATTGATCACTGGCCAATGCGGTTATCTGTGGCATATTTTTAAAACAACCTGTTCTTTCGCTTGTGCTCTGGACTATAGTAAATAAATCTCTGTATAGAACATACTCGTGCGAATCTTGTTTGAGCGTACTACCTACCAACTTGTATGTCTGGACTAGGTGTAACGGAGGATTTTTTTAGTTGAGTTGAGTTGAGTTTAACGTCCCGTTCAGCAGCGAGGCTATATGAGACGAGGACCTACTGATTAACGTGGAATCCGAACCACATGAGCTCCCGCCGGAAATCGAACCCGGGTCTCCCACGCTAGAGGCGCGTACTCTAACCGCTTAGGCACCAAGGAGCTTGTGATTTTTTTAGTAAGTGTGTTTATATTTCATAATTACATAAACACAAACACATACTTAAAAAACGTACATTATAAATGGTTTTCCTAAACTCTGTAGTAAATAGGAAGGGGAACAAGTAGGAAGAAAAGAAAGAAAAATAAACAGCAGAAAAACGAGTCCAATAAACAGGTTTTGTATGGATACAGTGTCTTTTATTTGCTAAATTCTGAAAAATCAATAATGTACTCAAACTTTTGGCAATGAATGTATATAGATATATACAGGGTGTATTAAAAGTCTGGAACCATAGGCCAAAAATGGAAAGAGAAGCAGGTTGTTGTGAATAGGTGGTTTTCAATCTAAAATGGCGGTATGTTTCTAATCGCACCAGCTGTTTAGCCTCCACACTGGTAATGTTAATTTTTTTAAAAAAATGTAATGTTTTCTGTTCAGCAAGCTGTTCGAAACGGAACGTGAGGGCACGCAAAATGATACGGGAAACGTGCACATTGTTGTATGAGAGAACCTAAAACACTTTGTATTACCTTCCCAACATAATGTATTGTTGGTATGATGAGTCCTCAAAGGAACAACATGTTGAACTGGCAACGTTGCTTTTTCATTTAACATAAGGCGTTTTAGAGCCTAAACGATGGTACGATTAGAAAACCTCTTTTACCATTTTTTCGTATCTTGATTCACGGAGTTGGCTTTTAGCCGCCGGACTTTTGATACGCCTGGTATAAACGCAGAGGAAATATTACTTATGGTCTGCTTATGCAGCACGTACGTTTTTCATCCGATTTCAGTCATTATTGAGTGTTTTCTAACAATTCAGCAGTCATTTAGAATGTACAGATTGGGCTCAAAGTAACGTGATAAAAATGCATTTGAAATTTATTTATCGATTTGAGCTTTTTCAGCATCCTTTGTAGGCTTGTTCGTAAAATACCATATTCACTGGATGCTTTCCGAACTGATTGGGTCAGAGGTTGTACAAAACACTGCGTTACAGTCATAAGATTTTCTTCTGTAGTCACATATTTAAACCTGCTTGGTCTAGAAAGAGCCTGTACCGAGCCAATTTGTTCAAATATTTTATTCAAGTTAACATGAATCAAAACATGACGCATTGGTTATTTCATCAGTTACTGGCACTCTAGTCCAGTAGTTCCCAACCTTTTTGGACTGGCGACACACTAGACTGAACGCCACGGAGATCACGACCTATTTTTTTATTATTACTTATTTATGTAATAATATAATTTTCTATGAAATAGTGATTCTGTGTAGTACTGAGCTTTGTTGGCGTTACTAGAAACGTTGACTGGTACAGTCTGTCTAAAAATTGATTTTAACTAGTTATTAAATGCTTCATGGTTTTTAAATTCCAAAATTTCTAGACACACCAATTGGAAACCACTGCTCTAGTCAGTTCAGTATTGACTAACTGTAAGTGTCAAGCGACTTATGGCCTACGCTGGATATACCTAGCCTACCTATGAATACTGTTACAAAGCAAAAACTCAGTATCAGCAATAAGAGAAAAGGGAATTTAATATGCATATAGTATGTGAAGCATACATGGTCTGACAATAGTTTGCACCAATCATATTTCAAAATGTCCGCCGTTAGCACGTACACAGGCTTGGAGTCTGGCTGACCACTCGTCTATGGCAGCACTCACTGTCTCCAGGGAAACCGACGCCACTGCAACCAGTGAAAAGCGCTCCAAACTCGTAACTGTAGGCAGTATCCTTAATTGTTGTCCACAGTTTGTAATCCAGGGGATTAAGGTCAGGGCTACTAGAGGACCAGTCCTCAGTGGATATGAAGTTAATCACATTGTGCGCCAGCCACTCCTGAGTTGATTTTGTCTTGTGAGCAGGAGCCGAGTCTTGCCGGAAAGCCCATGTGAGTATTTTGAAGAGTGTGGTGGTCATGTCCTTCACTATAGGCTCCAGCCCAGTGTTTTGGTACACCCGGGCACTAGTTTTTACTCCTTTTTCACAAAAATGAAGATGAGTGGTGCCAGTATAACTCACTCCACACCACACCATAACGGACGCGGGATGATCGGTTCTCTGGATTTCCGGAACTTTGTCCCTGGCTTCGTGAACTGATGATGCATACCCTTATCATTTTGGCGGTTGAAACATTCTTCGATAGTGAACAACTTCTCATCGGTGAAAAGAATCTGGCTTTGCTCATTTTGCTCTTACTACTGAAGCAGGTGTTTACTTCTACGCTGCCTTTGTTCCATCAGACGCGGTGTCAGAAAGTGTCCCGTTCACCGTCGGTAGGCTCGAATTCCAAGATCTACAGCAGCACTCTCAATGCATGAACGCACTTTCCACCGTGAGTTTGTTCCAGCCTCTCGTACTTTTGTAACAGCATTTCTGGCTAGACTAGGTAGATATGGAAAGATGTATCAAAATACAGCTGTAACATCAGTGGATCAAGGCAGCCATTTCTCTTGATGTTTATGTTGCAACTAACGCTATTCGACATTAGTCATGTGGGAATGCCCTAAAGCGAATAAGGGGGATGGAATTCGATAAACACTTAGTATAAATATTGCTTTGTAAGGTTCCAAGGAGAGTCCAAATTAAGTAATTTTACTGTTACATGCCATATCTAGTAATGTTTTTCTTTCTTTTTAATTTCAGGGTGATGTTGGGTTTGTAAAGGAAAGTTTAGAGAGCATTGGAAGAAGATGCTGTCATTATCTCTCTGTGCTTGTCAACTAATAGATGCATCAAAATTCGCATATACAGCTTTAGTATTACTACTTTTTTTTTTCCTGTCTTAAGTGTCCTGTTCAAACAAGAGAGATAGCGACGATGATGGTTATATGCAATCATTTGTTAGTATAAAGTGCAACATAATTTCACAATGTTGTCAAATTTATATATTTTTTTTCGCGTTTACGTAAAACAAATTTTAACCGTAAAGGAAGTTACGGTACAAACTAAAAATTACAAAAGTTGTGCAAATATTAACGGAATTTCTGTTTTTTCGTTTAATTTTCTTTTCTTTTTTTAAAGAAAAAAAGTAAGAAAAAAGTGTAATGAAGTAAAAGAAATATAAATGCCAATTCTGTACTTGTATCTGTTTCTTCTGTATGTTTGAGCGTATGAATGAGTGGATATGTTTCTTACTTGTGTGACGGAAAACTGCTTGTTTTCCGATGATGCTTCCTTTTCTTTCCTATATGATATCTGGGTGAAAAATAACAATAAAAAAAGGTTCAAAAATATTCTCATGTTTATTTTCTTTAGCTTCAACGCAATGCTAAATATTTACCCTTAAAATAAAAGTTTTGTGTGTTACTGTTTTATGGTAATGAAATCTGTCAGTTGATTACTTTCAGTTAAAACAAGACAAAAAAAAAAAAAAAAGTACAGCTACGAGTACATACAGATAGTTTAAAATTCATGGAGACACTTAAGCAAAATGCAGTTTTAAACGCTGAGAATTATAAACTTGCTTTTTATTTACTGTCTCTGGTACCTTCTGTATCAAAACTCTAAGGTTATAAGCTAACTGTGTTATGAGTAGATACGAAACTTTATATCAACAATTTTGATTATTTATTTATTTAACAATCACCAGATACAGCTCAGAGACCATTTTGTACTGGATATCTAGCAACAACAACAACAACAATGGAAAGGATTTGGGAAGGTATCGACCAGGGCCTGCTTAGTAGGTACCATTCCGGTATTTGTCTGGTAAGGAAAACTCCAGTCAGGATGGTTTTCCCAAAATATCCAAAATATACCCAAAATATAAAACAATGTCTTAGAACTATTATCAGATGGGCCTCGCGACCGGGATTCTGAGAATCAATGAAACAAGATGGCGGCACTCTTGCAGATTTGCATCAACGTAGAGCAGATGAGTGTCATTATATTGCTGTTAGTTGAAGGGTTGAAACCAATCGAAATACAAATTCACCGTCAAAAAGTCAGTGCAATAGAACACAATTGTACGAGTAGGCAAGATGAGTTCTAACGGGGTGTAACAAGTGTTGTTGATGACTTGCACATACTTTCTTAAACATCAGTACGTCAAGAACAATATCGTGGGCTGATCCAACACTAATGTTCTTCTTTGCTGCAATATCACTCACTGTAATACGCCTGTTTTCCCGTATCAACTCTCACAACTCCAGAAATCTACTGACACTCCATTACTTCACAGTGGTACAATACCTGCAAGAGTGCCGCCATCTTGTTTCACTGATTCCCAGCATCTCGTTCAAGAGGCAGGTGCCAGACCCACCTGATAATAGTTCTAGGACACCACCAAAAATAATAAAGAAGCACGAACTTTGTCGAAGTTTTGTATTTTTTATACAACTTTTCCAGACCTTCTATTATTTATTTATTTATTTACAGTATGCGTAAAGACTGTTAACTAACAGATTGTATCTATTGTATTTGTGTTCTAACTAGGACATTCATATAGTAACAATAACACCGATACTTCTAACAGTTACGAGCATACTGCTTGTAAAACATGCGTCACTTCATATCCTTAAATAAAGATTCTTCAAACTTGATTACTTCTGTGTTGGGTCACTCTTAGTCCGTAGTTCAGCGTGTTTTCATTTCGAAATCAAGGTAAAAAACAAGTAAATGTCTTCAGAGATTAGTAGCCTTTTTTCTTGCAGTACAGTGCTCATATATGTCAATAATGATGAAGGAGAAAGTCTGCGCAAGACAAGCTTTGCTAAAACTCACCTGAAATGTTTAGTAAGATGGAAGTGGGATTCAGCGTGTCAGGGTAGACGTCGAAGTTCATCCTACTGAGATCCTCAAATCACATCTGATCAGGTCTGAATGTTTGTATTATCTTGGGAGATACAGCCGTTGTAAGGAAACATCATTTGTATCATAGCATGCATTTGGACACACAAACTGTTTGCATAATTACTGACTGTAATTAGTCTTTTGAGAATAATTGGATTAACATTCTTGCCATGATATTGCATCACAAAATTTACATCTCTAAATAACGTTCTAAAAACAATTCAAATCAGTATAGCTAAAGAAACACTTTTTTTTTTTTTTGTACGGCCAATAAATAACTGAAGAAATGGTGTGAAAAACGTAATTATATTTTCACAACAAGGAAACATACGGGACTTGTAATCCAGGTGTGAGTATACCACATGCTACTGAGATAAGCCAGACTCGTTAGGTGGCAGCACTGCTGGAATGGAAGGTTGTGTAGATGAAAGATACCTCCAAGCCATTAGTTAGTTGATTAATGACGTCCAGTGCCACATGCCATAAAAGAGTCCAAGTGATTCCCACTTGCTTCATCCGGCAAGTTATCGCTACTCGGCACTCACAAGGAAATGTCACGAACTGGCTCCACTGAGATCCGAACGAGACAATTGTGTTTGCATTTGATATGTTATAATTAGACGAATCCCAAAGTTATGCCTGTCACCGGTCGGGATATCGTGAGTTAGAACATTTGTGATGTAAAAGCTGATACAACAGTGTGAACCGGCTCATTTGTTCATAAACGGTTGGGCATATGGAAAACTCGACGAATACCTATCCCATCATTTTCGAGGACATACTTTTTGGGGTAAAAAAGTTTGCCACAGGGTCCCAGACGGGGTCCAACACAAAAGTTTCAAATTGCAAGGGGATTAAGTCGCACATCGTTTGAAAGTTTTTGCGGAATGAAAGAAATGGAGCAAGTCTCGACTCCCTACGACAACCCTATGGAAAATGTCAGTGAATCATATATATATATATATATATATATATATATATATATATATATATATATATATATATATACACTAGGGTCACTACGAAAGTTGTGAGATACGTATTGTTATGACACAGTATTTGAATTCCAACAATTGCGTTCGGTAATGGTATCCAGAGCGAAGAAGCGAAGCAAGTTTCAACTCGCCTCATTTATCGGCATGGCTGTATCGCCTTCACTTGTTTGTTGATGTGAGCAGTATTTGGCTGTCTAGAATGGAGCTCGAAAGGGAACATTTTCGGGCAATGATCCTTTACGATTTAAAAAGTGGTTTGAACGAGACACAAAGACGTGACCGATTGCAGTGGGCATTTGGGGACCTTGCTCCTTCCCGTGCAACAATTTTTCGGCGGTTTGGTGAATTCAGAAGAGGCCGGACATCGCTTAAAAATGAAGAGAGCTGGATGTCCGGCAACAGCTGTGTCAGATGAAAACATTGCCGCTGTGGAACAAATGATTCGAGAAAATCCTCGAATAACTTTCAAGGACATTGAATCTACAGTGAACATTGGATCGTCAGCAGTAACAAAAATTCTTCATGATCATCTTCTCAGAAAGGTTTCATCTCATTGGGTGCCTCACACTTTAACTGAACAGCAGAAGCGCATGCGTGTGGAATGGTGTGAAGAAATGCTTGCAAGATTTGATGGAGGCAATTCTCGACGCGTCTCTGACATTGTTACTGGTGATGAGACTTGGATCTATCAATTTGACCGTGAAAATAAACGCCAGTCTACAGTTTGGATCTTTCCAGACGAAAATCAAACCACGAAAGTGAAGCGACCGCGAGGTGTGGGGAAGAAGATGGTCGCAACTTTCTTTTCCAAATCTGGCCATGTTGTAACTGTTCCATTTGAAGAACAAAGAACTGTTACTGCTCAGTGGTACACCACTGTTTGCCTAACAAAAGTGTTCCAGAAGCTTCGGGAACGGCGTCCAAGAACTGGATTGCGTGGGATCCTGCTTCATCATGACAACGCGTCCGCACACACGGCCAACATCACAATTCAGTTTTTAGAATCTACGGAGGTCAAACTTATGACTTATCCTCCGTATAGCCCTGACCTGGCCCCGTGTGATTTTTTTCTGTTCCTCAGGATCAAAGATCGCATGCGTGGGAAGAGATTTTGCAGCCCTGAAGAAGCTGTTACGAGAATGAACTTTCAACACTTGAAGAAAAAGACTGGTAACACTGCTTCCAAAAGTGGTTTTCGAGGATGCAAAAGTGTGTACAGTGTAATGATGAATACTTTGAGAAAATGTAAGTGTTAAATTGATTTTAAGTATGTAAGTTATTTCACATCTCAAAACTATATAACAATTGAGAAGTCCAGGGCAACTCCTATAAATCGGAAATGGTGAGACAAATGTGAAAACAGGATAGCACGTGTGGCATTATTTTCAAAGTACAACAACTTAAAGTAAAAACCTCTTGTCGCAGGGACCCAGGTGGGGTCCGACTCAAAAGTTTTAAATGGCAAGAAGTGTTAAGTAGCACATCGTTCGAAAGCTGCTGTTAAATGAAAGAAGGTGGAACTAGTCTCGACTCTACAATAACCCTGTTTAAAATGACAGAGGGTCAAAATGTAAACAAACTTAATTGAAAGTCTATGGCCACCTTGAATGCAAGATGGCAGCTTAAAACCTATATCGAAAGTATAGGCACACCAAACTGCTAAAGCTAGGAAAACCAAATTTGGCATGAATGTTGATCAGTAAGCGTAGATGACGAAAAGATACGAAATGTTAGAAAGCGCGACATATTGAGTTCAAAATGCCACACTATGTATCACACGCATGTCCAGCTCAAACCACTGGAGCTGGAGAAGCAATATGTATTTACGTTTATTGTCAATAATAGATATCCACAAAAAGACAAAGTTGTATCATATGTGATCCAATATACATAGCTGCCATTGGGAAAAATGAGTTTGTATATAAATGCTGACAATTATGTTGCATCTTCATTTATTCGACCCGTTGAAATAAAGAGATCTACGAGTGCCCCGACCGAAGTTCAAAAGTTGTTGCCACCAGGTGATAGCTTTAACCGCCGCAGCAGACGATTGGAAGCATCATAGAATGGAGACTAGTATTTTTTATTTATTTGCCGTTTCGATTATTTCTTATTTTTTGTTATTCCTTCGATTATTTATTGACCATATCAAATATTTTACATTTTGCACACAATAAATTACACTTTTTAAATATAGTTTATGGATAGATTTATAAATAATCAAGTTGTATTAGAAGTGTACATTAACAACAGCAATATATTTAGTCACTTTTAGCAAGATTCTTGAACTTACTTTGATATAGGGCTACTTAGCTTTTTAAATTCAGATTCAAACTTCGCAAGGTACAGTTTCAAATAGACTCTATGTTAAGCTTGTCCCTATATTTATTTGTTATATAAGAGTAAAAAGAAATCGTAAATATCGAAAGAAATATGTGCTTTTACACTGAGTTGTTCATTCTCATCACTTATGTTTGCCCAGATCAAGGATCTTGTAAAATAGAGGATCTGCCCGTATGTATCTTCGTCCTATTAAATCAATGAAGCCAATAAACAACCGAGCATCGGCACGTCTGATTGGCTGCTCTCGTTTCCGCCATCGTCTGATTGCCTGCTTTCGTTTCCGCCATGATTGTTGGCTCAAAGCATTGCGATCTTATTGGGCAGAGTGGGCAGAGTAGGGGTGAAGAAACTGTGACGTATGGCTTCAAGATTTTGTCGTAAGGGCAGACCCTCTATTTTATAACATCCTTGGCCCAGATGCTGAGAAGACCCGTTTTGAAATTAGCCTTCAAACAAGAATCAATAAAATAGTTTTCTCAGTTGTTCTACAGCTATTTGCCATCTAGTTGTTTCATTTCCACGTTTTGGGAAATATAATTTAATTACGGTGCTATGATCACATTGAATTCTCGGAAGAGGTGCAGCCCATTTTCATGTAAAAATCTCTACAAACCAATAAAATGAACTCTGTATTTGCAGAAGAGAAGGATTCAGTATTACATCAGAGAGTTCTGTTTTATAAAAAATGTTCTGAAAGTGAAAATGGAGAAAAAGAGAGTAAATAGGAAAAGTGGAGTGGATGTGTTGTGGCCAATAATAATCTTATCAATTTTGCTAAAACCCAACCACCATTCACTTAGAAAATTAGCTTATTCTAAGGCATGAACAAATACATGTTAGTTTGAAATACGTTTAACACTAATTTTAAAGATATATTCAAGGTTATGTTTTCTTGTTACTTTGAACAATTTAATTAAGAACATTGTCAAATTAATGTGCAAAGATGTAACGAAAATATAAAATCTTTTAATCGTACACTACTCTTGGATAAACTTTCTAAAGAGGAGAAAAGCGTGTATCCTACATACGGACGGAAAAGTAACTAAGGTTCCAAAACACAACGGGGTTTGCTAATAGATGTGTGTGGAACTGTTGTATGATTACTGACTTCATCTCATAACTTCCGAGCCAATTTTCAGTACAAATTTGTCGCCTTTAATTCTTGTAACGTCCTTAACTAATGATGTGGTTTAAACATCTCTAGACATCTTTGAGCCTGAAAAGAAAAGGAGAAAATATTATTTATTGTTCGAAACAAATTTAGAAGGTTGGTGCAGGCAGATGTTGGTTGGAAGCCCCACAACCTCGTCAAGGTCTCTACCTCTGTGAGGGCCTACTTTTGACTGGAGAGGGACGTAAGATCATATGCACCATACAATCTTACGCCGGAGAACCAGATTCTAGCAAATTCCTTGATATTTCACTTAGCAAACCCTTTGGTATTCTTTCAATCCCAAAGATTTTGCTGCGATACTTTATCAAGTAACTTGCTAGTGGGTGATGATGAGATGAAGGGTGAGGGAATTCTAACAAATTCCTTGGTATTTCACGACGCAAACCCTTTGGTATTCTTTCAATCCCAAAGATTTTGCTGCGATACTTTACCAAATAATTTGTTATTTTCAGAAAAAAAAGGGGGACAGAGAACTATGAAGTAGAAGGATGCTAAAGTGTATGTGTAGAGGATTGTGGAAGACGAAAAGTGAAGAAATTTTAAAGAAAGTGTTAGTGTAAGCAATGAGGGAAAATGAAGATAGATAAAATACTGCTATGGTTATAAAGAAACATTGTTGTATATTTTTATTCATTTATTTTTCTCTTAAATCGAAATTTTTGTATAATTATTGTTTTATTACTATTGTCGCTAATTTATTCAACGTTTAGAATAATAAAATAAAAATTAGATAGTTCTTCTTGTGTGTTCTCACATAAAAATACACATTCATACGAGGTTTGTGATTGATCTCTTGCAGTGCTCCTAGATTTTCTGAGACAAGTTTCGTACAAAGGATTTTCAAAAAGTTCTGCACAGTGGTCTCTATTTTTTTTTTTTTTTTTTTTTTTTTTTTTTTTTTTTTTGCAGAAGGAGAATGAATTTTTTTGTGAACATACTTGGAACATTTAGCTATGCACTGAGCCTACTCACTGTAGCTTCCATCAACTGTGATGCACCTGGTCCAACGTTTTTTCCATGATGTAAATGCATTTTGGTAAAATTCTGGGGATTGACTTTTACACTTTCGCTTGACACAGGAAATAAGGTCTTTATCAAATGTTTTACCGCGCAGGTGGCCCTTCAGACGACCAAAGAGAAAAAAAATCAGACGGAGCCAAGCCCGGACTGCAGGGAGGATGAGGAACAATTTTCCAACCCATTTTCGTGTTTTTCTCCTGCGTCACAAGGGCTGTATGGGGTTTGGCATTGTTATGGTGTAGTCTGATAAGCTTACCCTGAAGCTGTGGTCTGTGGGTCTTGATGGCACGTTCGCAGCTTGTCCAATGACAAACCAGTCATTTCAGCAAACTGTCGTGTCGTCACACATCTGTCATTTTGGATGATTTGATTAATGGTCTCCTTATTCATATCACTCACTATCGTCGATGGTCTACCTCATCGTGGATTGTCCAGTAGAGAGAAATAACCTTCTTTAAACCTCTGCAACCACCGCTGGATACTGCTGCTATCCAATGTGTTCTCACCATAAATAGGGAACAACTTCCTGTGAATCGATGTTGCAGAGTCATCGCCGGTCTTGAAAAGGAACTCCATCACCGACCGTTGTCGCAACCTGACATCTACTTCAGGTCCATTATGGCTCACCTGTAAATAAAAGAAAATACTTTTATATACCAACTTATAGCTAAATATTCCAAGTATGTTCACAAAAAAATCATTCTTCTCCTGTAACAAATAAAAAAATTAGAGACCACTGTGCAAATCTTTTTGAACAGCCTTTGTAGCAACGAAACAAAATTTTCTCTTTTCAAGTTAAATTTCCATAGCTTATAAATGGTGGTCTTTGTGCACTTATGACAACTAGTTTGTAAAGGAATGCATTTCTATTATATTTATAAAACATTTGACTACTAAATATATCATCGGGTAGTCTAAAATGTATTGAGCCTTTTCCACACAAGGTAGTGTTAGTGTCCCAAATCTCACGATATATGTAGTGATGAGCAAATGCAAGACCAAGACCAAGACTCAGCTGGTCTTGATCTTAGTCTTGGTCTTGCATGTCCAGTCGTGGTCTTAGTCTTGCACTGGAATCCTTGGTCTTGGTCTTGGTCTTGCTTGCAAGAGTCTTGCAAATCTTGCTTTTAAGAAATCTTATGCTTTTCGTAGGTAAATTTTACTCTGGATATAAGGGTTAATGAATTCTACAATACAACAATTGTAACGGAAATACAAGTATGTTTCTAAATGTAATATAGTTTACTTTCCTGTAAGTATGATGATAGTGTACAACATAGGTGGTGACCTTAATTTTTTTTAATGGATGCCCACGCTTCACTACTTATGACATATCACAACATTTCGTAATATATTTATATTTTTTTAACAGATTCCATACTCCACTGGTTCCCAAACTGGGGATGCTACCCCTGAGACGCATGGAAGAAAATCAAGAAGGCACAGATTATGGAATATGGTAGCTATACCATGAATTGCAAAATTATTTTTACACTGTAAAGGAGTCAGATTTTTTTATCTTTGCAACCACGATTAAATAATCTTTGTATTGAACAAACTTCCAATTAAATATCGAAATTTTGTTTGTGCTCTATGGGGCCTAATTAAGAGGAGGAAGAGGAATTGATTAAGACATTGGCTGAGAAGGAACTGTATTATGAGGGAAGTGCTAGAGGATATGGTGGAAGGAAAGAGAGGGAGGAGACGAAGGAGACTAGTCGAAGGGAGGCATTAAAACACAAAATTGCTGTGTCAAGACGAAGAAGGTAGCTGAGGACCACCGTACATCGAAGCTTCTCAGTTGCAGTAAGTGGCCTGCCTATAATGGTAGAATAGCTATGATGATGATGATATGTTTAGCAATATTGGCCAAAAAAGAGAGAGAAAAATTAATATAATAATGATTATAATTAAACCTCTTAATATTTTAGAATAATTTGAGTGAAAACTGAAAACGACTCAACTGTCTATGTCTTTTGTGTAAACTCAATTTATATAAATGCTTTTGATCTATATCACAAATACAAAATAACGGCATCAATCTCCAAGTTATTTGAAATAACTGTACAAAATCACTCTCACTTATGAATATGGATTATTTATGGTTGTGTAATGCTATATCTTTCAATCCTCGATGTGCCTTATACCTAAGGAGGCTAAAAGTTTTATTGATAAACAATTATTCAACGTATAAGCATCCACCCATAAAATCAAGATTGTGGCCACATGCACTGAATTTTTGTAAATGTCATGAAAATGTTATTTCGATATTAATTTTATGAGCATACATTAAAAATTTCCAACGGATGCTTGAGCCTCAGAGCCAAGGCCATACCCATGTAGTCGGCACCTATGGTGTACGAAATTACCGATGTTCAATACTACATTTCTCTTTAGTTTTGAAGGGAAAAAAAAAAACACTAATAAGTTTTGAAATGAAATGAAATACTGTATCTAGTTTAACGTCCGATGATTACGCACCGAGGCTAAGGGAGACGGTGATGATAAGAAACGAATGAAATGGTGGAATGAAGTAAGTAGGAGGAAACTGAAAAACCCAGAGATAACCTACGCACACGGTGTTTGCCACCAAAAAAGCTCACATGGACATAAATGTGTGTGTGCAGCAGCATTGCCTCCTAGAAGATACAGGAAATTGTTCATAAAGGAAAGTTTTATTTTATTTTTTCCTGAGAAAGAATAAGAGTTATGAAAATAAGTATACGAGTAAATTCTCAAGTTGCTAACTTTGTCTTCTGAGTCGATCCTGACGACAACCACCTGTGCGTGGGTTTCTCCCGTTTCCTCCCACTTTCTTCATTCCACCATTTCATTCATTACTCATCATCACCGTCTCCTTTAGCCTAATCGGCATAAACGTAGGACGTAAAACTCAAAGATTTCATTTCATTTCCTGACGAAAACCAGATCACAGTTTCCTTTGTATTAAAGCAATATAAATTTTCATATCTCCATGCAAAATTAGAAGTAACAAAAGGTGTAAAGGAAAAAGGTTCTGATCATATTTGCCATTTATTCCAGGATATGCTTCTGCCAACCTTTACACCTTTACACCGAATATATATAAATCGGATGTTCTAAAAATGGCGCCCATGGACCACAGAGCACTATTCTGCAAGTCAAAATAAAGAGAAAATATTATATGATGGAATGTCCTCCGGAGCCTCCTTCAGCCGCTATGTGAAATGAAAATTTCGTTATGTGGCAACATCACATATTAATGAGGAACCATTAGTATTACTCTAAAAATACATCAAACAGTTACATCGATTGTTAAGGTAATTAATGGTGCTAGTGTCAACGTCTATGACTATAACTGTCAAGTGGCAAGAATCGATGTAATTATTTGATGGATTGGTAGATCTAATTTATGGTTCTTTATCTGCGATGTTGCCAGATAGTGCAATTCGCGTCTCCAGATGAGGACCCGAAAGGTGTATATATATATATATATATAAACAAAGCTTGTTTCAATACGATTCGCATCCTTTGAGTGGTGTTGCTAGGAGGGGAGCATGACAGGTAAGAGCCTATGTTGACAAGAAGCACGTGATAAGCTCCCTACCATATGAATTTTAAGATAAGAGTATTCCATGTTTCTAACATGTGTAAGAATGTGTTAATACTTTGTTTAATTAACAGCATTGTCTGAATTGTCTCTATTTTAGAATTATTAACACAAAACCAGCGAGAGAGAATTAAACAGAGAGGGGGTGTAGTTTTAATCGCCCCCTTCTCCGAGAGATCACTTACTCGCGAAGAATATTGTCACAACCAGACTTTCTGCTAGGAGTTGTTTTTCTTCAACCATGATTACTTTCAAATTGTAAGTTAATGTACAGCATCATGAAATGTAAGATGAGTGGTATAGACTGAAAGTTGTGAATTAAAGATACCTGTTGATAATATGATCTTTATAATTAGTGTGTATTAATTGAGATAATTTAGCATAAAGTGTAGTTTACAGACAGTCTGGATCCATAGAGATATTAGTGATAATTTAGCATAAGTGTAGTTTACAGACCGTCCGTATACCATCTCTCCCCCCGCTATAAGAACGGTGGGTTGTTGATTAGGGCGAGTCGCGGAAAACACACACACACACACACACACACACACACACATATATATATATATATATATATATATATATATATATATATATATATATATATATATATATATATATATATAGAGAGAGAGAGAGAGAGAGAGGTTTTAAATATACTGTGCGGTGGTGGAGAAGTGTAATTGTGATTTAGTTCGACAGAGCTGAGACAACCAGCTCTCGCGAATTGTGATTCTACCTCGAAGAAGTTGAGACATCCGGCTCTCAAAATTGTTGTTTCACTTTAACAGAGTTTAAACAACCGACTCTTAGAACTTCTACTATGAAATAGTTTATGCAATTAGTGGCATTGTATCATACAATATTATTATTATTATACAATGTTAGTAGACGTTGCAAACGACACCAGTGTATGTCATATTAAACACTCCGTCACGTTGTAGAAGCTGTAGACAATGAGCTAGGTTCGAGTACGAAGGAACTTAGTCGTGAAATGAATGTTAGTCACATGACTGTATGGCGTTTGTTACATGAAAATTTCTTTTACCCATGCCCATTCCACTTGCAAAAAGTACAAGGACTCGCAGAAACAGATTTCCAACCACGTGAAGCATTCTGCTAGTAGTTCATTAAACAGACCACTACCATCATGCTGTTCCACGCCTCAGCACTGTTCACTGATGAGGCCACGTTTGGAACGGATAGTATTGTCAACAAGCATAACACACACACGTGGGCAGATGCATATACCCCATGGTACGGTTGTCACTCATCATGAATACCAATTTGGACTAATTGTATGGTATGGTATTTTCCATGATCATCTGATCGGCCCATACATGCTACCCTGAAAACTGATTGGAGCACAGTATTCCCAGACAGCAATTTAAGCTTGCTGCAAGTTGCCACAAACTTGCTGTTGCAAGGTCAATTAGCTTGCCGCAAGCTATACTATGCAAGCCAATTAGCTTGCTGCAAGCTAGTTAGTTACATCTGGGCAAGGCTTGCGGCAAGCTTGTCTTCACAAGTTAAACACAAGTCAAATTATCTCACACGCAATCCAAGGATAAGTGTATTCTCATCAATGGCAAACTTTATTAAGCTTATTGCAAGCGAAAACACGCCAAACAAGTTATATGGAATCTTGCAGTAAGCGAATTTAGATAAAACAGTATGAAATCAGTATAACTTAACCGTCTGACTAAATCTATGCTACAATATATTTTCCCCTCGCCTTCCCAATTATTGAAGCAAATGCACAACCGTGAAAACACCCAAGTCTCCGATCCGCTTCTGCAAAACATCAAAATAAGCATAATTGTTACGGTTTAGTTGTGACAAGCAACGTCACGGTCAGTTACGGTCACGGTAATGTTGAATTTTTGTGAAGAGTATCGGGCCGAAGCCCCTGACTCCATGAGTAAGATGGCAGAAAGAATATATACAGATGTGCAGGTGGCTTGTTGGGTATTACTATTGTTTTGTTATGTCCGTGAGACTACATCTGCAACTGTCGCAGAGTAGCTGATGTTGAAGTCATTACGATCTAAGGAAAGATATTAAAGGCGTGGTGTGCGATGAACGTTACGTAGAGCGCATTTGGTTCCAATGGTAGCTATAGCTGGATTTATGTGTCTTGGTAAAGTATGCCAGAACTTATGGTGGAGGTGCCGTAGAACTTCCTTAACAGGAGGCAGATCTAAATCTTCCAGAATTTGTTTGTTGCGTGTATATCTATCGTGACCAGTGATGATACGACCGGCTCTCGTTTGCACACTTTCAAGTGTTTGAAGATGACTGTTAGAAGCATGTTGCCAGGCAGGGCATGCATAAGAAAGAGTTGATAGGACTATCATTTTCAATATGTGCACGCGGACCTCATGAGAAATTGAACTGCAGCGAAATATGTGATACAATGCTGATATTTTCCGTAATGCTCGTTGCTTTATGTCGTTGATGTGTGAGGCGAACGTTAACCCACGATCTAAAGTTACACCCAGATATTTAGCATGTGTGGCGTGAGGAATGTGTGCGTTCTCATACGTTAAATTTCGAGGGGCGTGGATGCGTCGTCGACTGTGGATGACAGCACAGCTTTTGTCTGCATTGATTTTAATTCTCCAACGTCTTGCCCATTCCTGAAAGCCGTTGAGTTGGCGTTGCATGTAGATGTAACACTGTGCAAGTGAGCTGCTAGTCGTAAAAAAGGCAGTATCGTCAGCATACGTTGCGGAAAAGCAATGTGGTAAAGTCGGGAGATCCGCCGTGTTCAGATTATATAAAAGCGGTGAAAGTACAGCGCCCTGTGGAACCCCTGCTTTAATAGATCTAGACGTGGATTTGACACCGTCAACAGACACATGAAATTTTCTCTCAGTAAGGTATGAACGTAGTAAATGTATAAGACGATCTGAAAAACCTTGGGTGTATAGCTTATATAATAGTCCTGCTAACCATACTTTATCAAAGGCTTTTGACACATCCAGGTATACTCCAAGGGTGTGTTGTTTCCTGTTGAAAGCCGTTGTTATATGATCCACTACTCGTACAAGTTGCGTTGTAGTGCTATGTTGAGCACGAAACCCAAACTGATGGGAAGGTAGAAGGTCTCTATTATCTACGTGATGTTTCAGCCTCCAGAGAAATACCCGTTCGAAGAGTTTGCTCAAGTGCGATAGAAGACTTATCGGCCTGTAGTTTTCCGGGAGCATTGGATTCTTGCCAGGTTTGGGGATTGTGATGACACGAGCTTCCTTCCAGGTTTTGGGAAAGTAGCATAACTGAAAGATGGCATTAAATAAGTAAGATAAAAAGACCAGTAGTTTTCTAGTTGGATGCTTGAGAATCTCAGATCGAATCCCATCAGGCCCAGATGCTGTCTTTGTCGGTAGACATTTGATGTGTTTTTCTATTTCCCGAGGTGTAACTGGGTTGATGCCATGTGTAGGGTTTTGTGTAATTATGCTATATAATGTGGTTCGGATGTGCTGTTTCAGATAGGGATCGAGACGTGCTCTATTGGGCTGGAACTGTGCTTCCAGAGAGTCAGCGAAAATGTCCGCTTGCGACTGAGGATCTTGAGTCAGTCCTTGAGGACCTTGTATGACTCCAGCTTTAGAAACATTTGTGGCACGTTGGAATGATTTGGAGTACGTCCAAATTTTACGGTCATTGAGTGTGACATTTCGAAAAGTGTCTTCCCAGTATTGTTGATTCTGTCGCATAGTGAGCATCTTGAGCTTCATACAAAGTTTATTCCACAAAGTCTTGTATGCGGGATGGAGTGTGTGCTGCCATCGACGTCTAGCCCAACGTTTCAGATGAAGATAAAGTTGTAAATGAAAACTGTCGCATTGACTGGTTTGCGTTGGAGAGATTATGGTAGTGGAGCTCGCTGCCTCTGCTGTACGAAGTGCTAGCGTGATGTGAGAGACCGCTTGATCGATGTCCGCAATGGTGGCAGGTCTATTTCGTAGATCGATCATGGTGTTTAGTTCTTGTTTAAATACGTCCCAGTCAGTTTCTATTTGCTTGAAGATGGGGGCAGAATGGGCGATGCTGCGGTGGGAGACGTGAAAAATGACTGGATCGTGATCAGAATCTAAGTCTGCAATGACATAAGGATGGACGGTAAAGGAGACGTCTTTGCAAAGGGCTACATCAAGCACATCGGGTTGTCCGCCGAATTTTGGATAATGAGTTGGGTCTGGTGGAGCACTGATGATGAAGTTGGACGTGAGTAGATATTGATGTAAAGTATCTCCAGCAGTGTTTGGAGTAATGGAGTTCCATTCTCCATGTTTAGCATTAAGATCTCCAGCTAAGATGACTTTGGGCCCTAAGTTAGCAATGACATCGAAGTCTGTGGGTTCTAGCTGTGTAGCCGGGGACCTGTACCCGGTGACCAATATTAATGGAACGCCTGGAGTTATTAGCTTAACACCAAGTGCCTCCAAAGTTAGTAAGGGTGGTATTGTAATTGACCTGACGGGGAATGCCTTTTTGATTATGAGTAATAATCCGCCCTTCTGTCTGCCCACTCTATCCTGTCGATACACAATGTAATTGGGTAGTCGCCAAGTAGTGATACGAGCAGTGAAGTGTGTTTCTTGAATAAACATGACATCAACTCTATGGTGTGTGAGAAATCTAATAAGCATTTGTTTCTGCCCCTCGAGACCATCTGCATTCCATGTAGCAAGGACAAGTGTGTGATGCAATACGCTGGATTTAGAAACAGCCATCATCAACCATTTCCGCTATTGTTTCTATTACTACTGCAGCCTTGGAAGCTGAGTCTGCTGCTTGGCGGAAACGGGTAATACCACGTTTAATATGTGTTATTATTTTGCGTAATTCTAAACCCTTGAGAAATGAAAGAACGGACTTTAAGTCTAGGTCTTCTTTCGGGCCCTCCTGTTGTTCGACAGAAGCTGATTGGGTGTGGAGAGAAGTGGAAGCTTCAGCGTCTTCATTGTCCGTAGCTTTAGGTTGGATATTAACAGCAGTGGGCATGGAAGTCGTTTCTTCTGATGGTTTGTTGGAAGTTTTCTTAGTCTTTTCTGGAAGTTTCCTCGGCTGCTGGGCCGGCAATTTAAGAGCCTCAGAATAGGATTTAAAGACTGGACAGCCACGGTAATTTGCGGGGTGATCTCCCTGACAGTTGGCGGGTGTGGAGGAGTCTGCTTTACTGCAGGATTGGGTGAAATGAAATTGCCCACATTTGAGACAGTGCGGGTGGGCTTGGCAGGTGTCCTGTGAATGCCCCAAGCGTTGGCATCTGTAACATTGCAGCACTGAGGGAGGCTTGTATGGTTCGATGTGGACCTTGTAATGAAGAAGGTTGGTAATAGCATATATCTCCTTAACAGCTGCAGTTCGTTCCAATGCAACCAAAAACAGTGGCATCATAATTTTCTTGTCTTCTGTCTTGTTTTTGCGAGACATTTGGTGGACGTTTATTGGTTTGTAACCGAGACGCAATAGTTCTTCCTTCAGATCGTCTAAGCCGGTGTCTATAGGCAGTTTTCGGATAACGACCTGAATAGGCCTTTCATTTTTTGCCACGCCTGTAGCATACTCAGTTTTTGTTTGTTCGCAATAAGCTTTGATAGAATTATAATCATCTCTGCTGCTTGAATACGAATGCGCTTCTTATTGGGCTGAGCTAGAGGGGGCTCCTTCAATGCTCGTGATAAGGTCTTAATAAAGGTATAGGTGTTAGTAATTCCGTAAATGAAGATCGGAGGAGGCTTGAAACTCGATGGCTGCTTTGTCGTACCAGTGTTAGTGCTAGCATTATCTGATTGTGTTGGGGACAAAACATCGAACTTGTTACTGAGTGGGAGAGGTGGATATGCTGAGGGACTATTAGAAAGGTGTTCTGCCTTGGTGAGGTTTGCTAAAGAAGACCTACGTCGTTTTAGCGTTCCGACAACCGTGAAATCCATATCTTCAGGAGTATTCGAGGTGGATGGCTGCGAAGCACTTGACTGCTTGAGTGGAGTGGATTTCAATTTCGCTGGGGCGGCTGCTTGCTTCTTTTTGCCTAAAGGCACTAGAAAATCTTCTGGTTTGTACGTTGGTTTTATTATGCAGCAGCAGATGCAGCATCTCCTGTAATAGAACAAATAATATTTTTTTCACGATCATACAATACTCATTGTAACAATAATTACAGTTCTTGTAGGCTATCTACTAGCCTCCCTTCTACCAAACACATATATTAACCGCAACTTATTAGAAGGACAAACCTTAGAAACCATTTGAACAATCTTACCTGCCATTACGTTAATCTTCATTGCTCTTCCCTCCTTACGACTCTTATACTTACTAGATGAAATTCATCAGCCAGCAATTACTCTTAAAACAATTGGACATCAATGATACTGAAGTTATGAATACTCTGACTTCTCCTTAACAGAATTTGATTCTTACATAATCCCTATCAACGAAATAAATCCTAGTTCATTTCGCCTACTAGATGTAGCCAACCGTATTGTATTGCCCATTAATATTGATATTCGTATCCTAATTACCGCTGCCGATGTTCTCCACTCATGAGCTATGCCCGCCTTTGGTATTAAGGCAGATGCCACTCCAGGGCGCTTAAATCAAGTAGCAGCCAATATTACCCGTACAGGCCTATTCTTCGGTCAATGTTCAGAAATCTGTGGTGCAAATCACAGCTTCATACAAATTGTTGTTGAGGCCTGCCCTCATTCAGTATTCATTAAATGAATAACAAAAATAATACAAGAACTTTCATTGGATGGCTGAAAGTAAGCAATTTTCTCTTAAACCGAAACATAGTAAAATAACAATTACTTCCAATGGAAAAATTAGTTAAATTATAACATAAGCATGTCAAGCTTAAATTACTACCTAATAGTATTTCTCTATCCCACAAATATCCCCCCCTAAAATGACTCATTCTATTTATTATATTTTCTCTATGTTACCTTCTATTTGCATCTATTATATATTTTAATTCAAATACGCCCGATCCTTCCTTAAGTGACACTAATATCAAAAAAACAACCATAAATTGAAAGTGATAACAAACCTTTTTTCAACCTTTGATCCCTCTACTTCAATTATAAATATATCATTTAACTGACTTAGAACGGTAATTGGACTTCTAATCATTCCAATTCCATTCTGATTCTTACCAGGACGACCAAACATTTTATGAAATAAAATTACCTTAACTCTTCATAAGGAATTCAAAACTATTCTCGGTCCTACTAGCCATCAAGGAAGAACCTTCCTATTTATTTCCTTATTCTCCTTCATCCTGTTTAACAATTTTATAGGCCTATTCCCTTATGTATTTACCAGCTCTAGTCATCTAACTTTCACACTAACTCTTGCCCTCCCTCTTTGAATAAGCTTCATAGTCTACGGCTGAATCAACCACACTCAACACATATTCGCCCATCTCGTTCCTTCTGGAACTCCAGCCCCTCTTATACCATTCATAGTATGCATTGAAATAATTAGCAACATCATTCGGCCCGGAACCCTAGCTGTTCGACTAATAGCAAATATAATTGTGGGCCATCTTCTCTTAACCTTATTAGGTAATACAGGCCCTTCTTTATCTCTCTCCATACTCTCATTACTAATAATTGGACAAATTGCCCTCCTAATATTAGAGTCTGCCGTCGCAGTAATCCAATCATACGTATTTGCAGTTCTAGTTACACTATACTCAAGAGAAGTTTCTTATGTCAGCACCACAAAATCATCCTTACCACCTTGTCGATCAAAGTCCTTGACCACTTACTGGGGCCTTAGGTGCCTTAATTACAACTACAGGACTCACTAAATGATTCCACCAATATGATCCCTCCTTATTCTTCTTAGGCATATTAATTACATTATTAACTATAATTCAATGATGACGAGATGTTACTCGAGAAGGAACATATCAAGGATTACACACTTTACAAGTTACATTAGGTTTTCGGTGAGGTATGATCTTATTTATTATCTCTGAAGTATTCTTTTTTGTTTCATTTTTCTGGGCCTTCTTCCATAGCAGACTAGCACCAACAGTAGAAATTGGATCTTTCTGACCTCCAGCAGGAATTGTACCATTTAACCCAATACACATCCCTCTCCTTAACACTGCAATTCTACTAGCCTCAGGAGTTACTGTAACATGAGCTCATCACAGACTAATAGAGGGCAACCACACTCAGGCTACACAAGGTCTACTACTCACAATCCTTCTAGGCTTATATTTTACTGCTCTACAAGCATACGAATATTATGAAGCACCATTCACCATTGCAGATTCTGTATATGGTTCAACATTTTTCATAGCAACAGGCTTCCACGGTCTTCACGTTATTATTGGTTCCACATTTCTAGCCACTTGTCTATTACGCCACCTCCTATCACATTTCTCTCCTACTCACCATTTTGGATTTGAGGCCGCTGCTTGATATTGACATTTTGTAGATGTAGTATGATTATTCCTTTACATTTCTATTTATTGATGAGGAGGTTAAGCCTATTTAATATATATAGTATATTTGACTTCCAATCAAAAGGATCATTAAATGAAATAGGCAATTAATACAGTCTTAACGACCGGCCTACTAACTATTATTATTTGCTTAATTGTTATAGCCATTTCAACTCTTTTTTCCAAGAAAGTTATTAACGACCGAGAAAAAAATTCTCCTTTTGAATGTGGGTTCGATCCTAAATCATCGGCCCGAATTCCCTTTTCCCTACGATTCTTCCTCATCGCCGTAATTTTCCTCATCTTCGACGTAGAAATTGCCCTTCTACTTCCAATAACAATTACTATTAACAACACTAACACATTATCCTGATCTCTGGTTAGATTAACGTTCTTAGTAATCCTCCTAATAGGCCTTTATCATGAGTGAAATCAAGGGTCTTTAACATGAGCTGACTAATGAAACGGGATAATAGTTAAGTATAATATTTGGTTTGCATCCAAAAGGTGTTGCTATCAACTTATCTCATAAAAGTAGGAAGCAAACAATTGCACTCAGTTTCGACCTGAGCCCTTGGCCTCTTTAGCCCCTACTTGTTAGTTGAAGCCAAAAAGAGGCATTTCACTGTTAATGATATCACTGGGTATTCCCACCCCAACTAAGGAGATGTGAATTAATCAAGAAGAAGCTGCTAACTTTTATCTTTAGCGGATTAGACCGTTAACATCTCTTAATATAAATAACTATGCCCCCTTAGTATAAGTATTACATTACCTTTTCGAGGTAAAAAAGAGAGTACTCTCAGGGAGTATATTTAGGGAATATAATTCTTCTTAGTATCTTCAATACTATGCTTTCAATATAAGCTACCCAAATATACAAATATAAAGAAGCAAAGGAAAATTGTAAAAAATAAAAAAATTAATAAATACATTTTAAATAGATTGTCCTGCGATTGTTGAATCAATATTGAACCGTCCTTAAAACTACTATATATGCCCTGAGCACCAAGACATTCTCTCCATCCTTGATCAATATTATTATAATATAGACCTCCTACATATAAAGGGAATTTAATAATATAATTTGTTGATAAGTAAGGTAAAAATCATATGCTTCCTATTATTGTAGAGCTAAAATAAAACTTCACACACATTAAAGACTGCCCAATAGAATAATTTGATAATAAAAGACCAATCCACAAGCCTACCACACTTACAAGTAATGCGCCCGTTTTTAAATATAAAGGTAAAATAACACAATTAACAGTAGGAAAAATTAATCAACTCAATGCTGCACCTCCCAAAATTGCCATCACTACTAATCCTAATATTCCCTTACATATAGTCCAGCCTTCATTATCACTAATAGAATGAATATTAGTACCCCCAAAACCCCTACCCGTTAAATAAAATCTTAAACGTACTGAATAACATACAGTTAGGCCCGTAGAAAAAAATAATAAGAAAAAGCTGACTACATTAATTAAAGACAATGAAGAAATCTCCAAAATTAAGTCCTTAGAATAAAACCCAGCTAAAAATGGCATTCCACATAAAGCCAAGTTAGCTACATTTAAACAAGACAAAGTAAGGGGTATCTGACTTACAAGTGCCCCTATTCTGCGAATATCTTGTGTATCTCCTACACCGTGAATGATTGCTCCTGCGCATAAAAAAAGTAACGCCTTAAATAAAGCATGTGTTAACAGATGAAAGAAAGCCAATACAGGGAATCCTATAGACAAAATTATTATTATAAGACCAAGCTGACTTAGCGTAGATAAAGCAATAATCTTCTTCAAATCATATTCATAATTAGCACCAATACCAGCTATAAATATTGTCAGCCCTGATAATAAAAGTAACACATTCCCCGCATAAACACTTAATAAAACATCTCTAAAACGAATTAACAAGTAAACCCCAGCAGTCACAAGTGTAGAAGAATGTACCAATGCTGACACTGGTGTAGGAGCAGCTATTGCTGCCGGCAATCACGCAGAAAAAGGAATTTGTGCACTTTTCGTTATTGCTGCCAAAATAATTAAGCTAGAAATAATTACTATCTCATTATTATTTAAAACTCTATGCAAATAAAAGACATAATTTCAACTCCCATAATTCAATATTCAAGCAATAGCTAACAAAATTGCTACATCTCCAATACGATTAGAAAGGGCAGTTAACATGCCAGCATTATAAGACCGCACATTTTCATAATAAATAACTATTAACGACCGAGAAAAAATTATCCTTTTGAATGTGGGTTCGATCCTAAATCATCCTAGTGTTCAATATGACACTAGTCCTAGTCCGTCTCATCCAAGAAGGATTCTAATTAAATTAGGAGAAACAATCAATAAAACTATCGAAAGAACAAATATTAATACAAGCATAATAAATCGATTAAGATATCGTTCAGATCCTATATATTGTCCACTATAATAAATTACCATTCTAGAAATATAAAGTACAAATCTTATAAATATAAATGATATTCAGTCAAATAGAAGAGTTATAATAATTTTATTTCTATTAAAAGAAATAACTTCTCACTCAATAAATACACTATATCTATTAATTAAAAAATTCAAGCCTATTAGAAATAAAAAAACACTTATTCTACTTAAAAAGGCAAATCTAGTCACACAAATTGAAAAAGGTCAAACCATGGCCTAAGGGCAATAAACCTTCTTTAGTTCCACAAACTAAAATTTTATCCTAAACTACTCAAGCAACTAGTCATAAAAATCTTGGGCCTGCAAAAAAGATTAATAAATTTAAAGGTAATCAATGTAACATCAATAATAAATATTCTCGTACACTTCCACCTCAACAAGAATATAAATTAGAATAAGGTATTCCGTGTTGAGTATATGAATATAAATACAATCTATAAGCAGCTCTAAAAAAAAGATAGTAAAGCTAGCCCTAATATACTCAATCAAGACCACCCAACAATTCTATTTAACAGACTAATTTCTCCTAATAAATTTAATGTTGGTGGCGCGGCCATATTAGCAATTCTTAATAAAAATCATCACAGCCCTAGGCTCGGCATAAAAGATAGTATTCCCCGATTGATTAACAATCTTCGACTCCCTAAACGTTCATAAGAAATATTTGCAAGGCAAAATAACCCCGAAGAGCATAGGCCGTGAGCAATTATTAATGTAAGAGCACCTCTAAATCCTCATAGCCCTATCGTTAGTAATCCTATCAATACTATTCCTATGTGAGCAACAGAAGAATAAGCGATTAAAGACTTTACATCAACTTGTCGTAAGCACACTAATCTAACCGATCAAATACCCACAACTCTAATACCAAATCAAATTAAATTTATATTTACAGCTACATTTTCTATAAAATATAGAATGCGTAATAGGCCATACCCTCCCAACTTCAATAAAACCCCTGCTAAAATTATTGAACCACTTACGGGTGCCTCAACATGGGCCTTAGGTAACCAAAGGTGAACCAAAAATATAGGTATTTTAATTAAAAAAGCAACAACTAAAGCAAAATATCATATATAATATGTAATTCCTAAATCTATTACACTTCTCATATTAATAATTAATAAGCTACCCTTAATAAGCTACCCTATAATACAATATCGATCTATTTAAATTCCCATATATCACTATAAATAACAGCGGCGGCTGGTACTATATGTTGCATGGTTGTGCAACCGGATATATTTTTTTAATACTAAAAATATTTTTAAGTATTAAAGTAGTGTATCAGTAAAAAATAAACCTTTGCTCTTGAGTGCAAAACAGTATTGATGCATTTCTTTTAAAAAAATCAATTAAAAAACTGAAAGAAATAGAGAGATTTACATTTCCAGTGGCAGCAAGCGTTGCCACTGGAAGCAGTAACATTGAGCATATGGCAGCGGGCTCCTATCTCTTAACATGGGGAAGTGGATTTATACTTGCATCGCTCCTATCTTCCCGTATTGGCGGCTTACAGTTGCACGTTATCCCGCAACTGGTCAGCTTCTGTAATAGTTACGAATTCCTCCGCTTAGCAGCGCTTGACTCAATTGATAGGGCGAGGGAGATACAGACGCTTGGAAGAAAGAAGTTATTCACAAAACAAACTCGCAAAGAACAAATATAAGTTTCTGGTGGTAGCAGGGACGGATTCAGGCTGAAAGTTTGGGGGGCGGTCTTTCGAAGTTAATAGATTTTATTTAACATTTATAATCCAAAGGTAAAAAGTTTTATTTTTAAAAAAATCCTATTCTGGGGGGTGGGTGGGTGGTGTCCGATCGAGTCTCGAAGAAGAAAATGTCTTACCATTGGTCTAATTCCTAGCTCTGTGTCTTTCGTGCACATGATCTCGTGTTGGATTTCTGGCGGAGAGCATAAACTATTAATATCAAATCAAAAAGAATACTCATCGGTCTTCTTTAGCCTAATTTGCTGGAATGTTAAACTATTTTATTTTTATTTTCATTTTCGAAGGAAAACATCTTAGACTTCATGCTTCTTTATACTAGAACAGCAGACAAAAATACGTGGTTTCTGAAAATGTACATTTTATATCGTATATTAATACAAAGAAATGCTATCAAAATGCATATTATCGGAGGAGAGAGTGTTTCTGGACCCTAAAGAAAATAAAGCGGAAAATATTTGCGGTAGCGATGCTTTCTATTCAGAAAAACATGGCAAGCAGCATTTCAGATTTCAATGAAGTCATAGAAAAATTTGAAGCCCAAAAGAACGAAAAAAGATCTTCCATTCTAAAATAATGCATAGTTTATATAATTAAATAATTTTGTTTAACTGCGTGCTTGCAATTTTCTTGCTTTTTTTTTCTTTCTTCATTTCGGATTAGCGCCATCATTCATGGCGTACAGCACATACTATATATTCGATGTATCGCTTGTTCAATAACATGAGTGTAGAGGTTTTGTATAAAATAGTGTATAAACGTACATTGATAGTGGTTGTTTGAAAAAAAATAAAGGAAATAGCTTATATATTAAATCAATATTAGAGAAATAATTTAATCAATAATATACAAATAGAGCTTAAAAGACTTTCCTCTTCATAGTTCCTGATTTTTATTTTTATTTATTTATTTATTTGGATGACTCAAGAATGCTGGGGGAGGGGAACACTTGCGCGTACCTAGATACCTTCGATATTGCAACATTGCAACCGGTGCTTGTACACACCACGAACCGCTACTGATAAATAATCATTAAATAATAAGATGCCTGATTAAAAGATTATCGTGATAGGATAAATCAAGTATTTCAATATACTCTTATTACATCTAAAAGAATTAAACTTTCACCTTTGACATCAAAAATCAACGTGCACCTTACACTAAGACGTAGAAAGATAAGCTAAGATAAGCTAGTGGGCTCATACCCCGCATATGAAGATTATTCTTCTTTTTCTCATGCTCACTAATCCTAAAACTCTTTTATTCTCTACAACACTTGTGTTAGGAACCCTTATTTCCCTAACCTCCTCATCATGATTTGGTACTTGAATTGGTCTTGAAATTAACCTCCTATCATTCATCCCCCTGATTTCAAAGACCAACAATCAACGTCATACCGAATCTGCTCTAAAGTATTTTTTAGTACAAGCCATTGCAAGATCCTTACTTTTAATAGCAATCATTTTACTGTATATACGACTGCAAACTACATACTATTTAATCACTATTTCCTTACTTTTTAAAATAGGAGCAGCCCCCCTCCATTTCTGAATGCCCGAAGTAATAGAAGCCATACTCTGAATAGACTGCATTATTTTAATAACATGACAAAAACTAGCTCCTCTTGGCCTACTCTCTTACAGCCTAAAACCTACGAATCTAATTTACCTAACCCTAACTTTGTCTCTAGTAGTAGGCTCAATCGGAGGTTTAAATCAAACATCATTACGCAAAATCATAGCATTTTCATCTATTAATCACACTGGCTGAATACTTATAGCTCTAGTATTAAGTGATATGGCATGATCTCTCTACTTTCTATTTTATGCCTTACTCTCAACAATAGCAGTTACTCTTTTCGCAATAAACAAAATATTTCATATCAATCAAACCTTTTCTAATAAAATCATTGTAACAACAAAATTAGCTATTTTTACTAGTCTTTTATCTCTAGGTGGCCTTCCACCATTCTTAGGATTTTTACCTAAATGAATCATCATTATAAAAACCGCCGAACAAATATCATTTATTCTTCTCACCCTAATAGTAATAACAGCACTAATTACCCTTTTCTATTACATACGAATTGCTTACGCTGCCTTCATTATTAATCACCATAACCAAACATGAACATCCTTAACGAAAAAAAATCAAGAAACATCAATTAGATCAATATTCATTATTACTTCACTAAGAAGCATAATTATTTTACCCCTAGCTGTTAACATCCTTTAAATAAAGACTTTAAGTTAAAAAAAACTAATGGCCTTCAAAGCTATAAATAAAAGGCGATCTTTTAGGTCTTAGTATATTAACTACTACTCCGGAATTGCAGTCCGACATCATAAATATTGACTATAAAACCTAATAGGAGGTTTACTAACCATAAATAGATTTACAATCTACCACCTAATACTTCGGCCACCCTATTTAATTTCAGTTGCAACGATGATTATTTTCTACAAACCATAAAGATATTGGTACAATATACTTGATTTTTGGAGCTTGAGCAGGAATAGTAGGAACATCTCTAAGTCTTCTTATTCGAGCAGAACTCGGTCGACCAGGTAGTTTAATTGGTGATGATCAAATTTATAATGTATTGTTACTGCTCATGCTTTCATTATAATTTTCTTTATAGTTATACCAATTATAATTGGAGGCTTTGGTAATTGATTAGTGCCTTTAATACTAGGAGCGCCTGACATAGCATTTCCCCGCCTAAACAACATAAGATTTTGATTACTACCTCCCTCACTAACCCTGCTATTAACAGGAAGAATTGTAGAGAGTGGTGCAGGAACTGGATGAACTGTATATCCCCCTCTCTCTAGAGCCATTGCTCACGCTGGAGCCTCTGTTGACCTCTCCATTTTCTCCCTCCATCTAGCTGGTGTATCCTCAATTCTTGGGGCAGTAAATTTTATCACAACTGTAATTAACATACGAACTCCTGGAATAACCTTAGAACGAATACCATTATTTGTTTGATCTGTAGTAATTACTGCTGTATTACTTCTTTTACCCCTTCCTGTTGGTTTTATTATTTTCCCCCGCAGACCTGGAATCCGGGGTGATTGTACTTTTTTGTCTGATTTCGCTGATGTCTTCTGAGAAGCCATCTTTATTACTAAGGTGGGAGATGGCGCCAGCTTACCACAAAAGGGGTAGTGACGGCCCCTGGGTATATTCTGGTGTTAGAGCAAAGCTCTAAGTTTAGAGTTTATTAAGGTGCTCTTTCCTCCAGAGAGGGAGCACGAAAGTAATCGTTCACCGGTATAAGTGCCAAAGTCGTCAACTATTTTTTTTCTTCAGGTACCTCTACCTCCGAAGAGGAGAGTATCAAGATAAATAGTAAGCCTAGAGAATAGCAAGGTTGTCAACAGTTAAGATCAAATCAGGGTGTCAACCTCCGTGAAGGTATGAAAATACAATTCGACCGTTGTTTCCTAAACCCCAAAGAGGCGAGTATTCCAACCGTATGTACGAAGATCGCGAATAAAAATAACAATTGGGGATGGACACACTAAGTGACTTGATTATTTTTCTCCGCCAGCTACGGATACCCTATTTTTTTTTACCTGGTTAGAGATTCCAGGTGGCCAGTTAAAGCAACGCTTTTTTTTAAACTGACTTTCATTCCCATCTGTCGATGGGCGGGCCGTAGAAGGTTACGCCTTCTCTTTGGCCAGTGGTTTAGATTAATAATTGTTAAGTACTGTAGAGATGGACGTCAGGTTTCAATAAGATGGTGGAGAACCTAAGGTAAAAATGTCAAATTTTGTGGGCCTGAGAGAGGAGTGGTAAGCTTAGGCTAAAGTCGTGGCCTACGTGCTCGGATCTTTATCGATAGAGATGGGGATGGGTTTGGTATATATTGCGATCCGGGTTGTAGTCAGGTGAATTTGTAGCTCTTTCGTAAATGGCGAGGAGATGGTCCAGAGGAGGATATTCAGAACGTGGGAGAGCAGGAGTCTGATCCAAGAGATCCATGATTGTAAGATGAGATGTAGCTATATGATGTGTGATATATCGGGTTCGGAGAGTATATAGATGGTCCAAAATAGGGGGCATGGTGGTATTTTGATAGAGGTGAGCGTTTGGGGTATGGTATGAGAGAGAGTAGGCGATGCGTAAAGCCTTGCGCTCGAGAAGTTGAAGGCGGTCATAGAAATGTGGTGGAGCTGAAAGCCACGCCAGATTGCCGTATGTCATAGCTGGGCGGACAAATACTTTATAGGTGTATAGTAACACTTTGGCGCTTAGACCCCAAGTTGTGCCTTTCAAGTTTCGTAATAGGTTTAGGCGTTGGCGGATGTTTTTCTCGAGAGCAGCTAAGTGTGGGCGCCATGTTAGATGTTTATCAAAATATACCCCAAGATATTTAACGCTGTTTTGAAGTGGAATCGCTGAGCCGAGTACCGTAATATGAAGGCGTTCAGGATTTCGGGTGAGGCAGTATTTATGTTTCCTGCGAGCAAAGAGCGTCATTTTTGTTTTAAGTGGGTTCAGTTTTAGCTTCCAACGTAAGCACCATGAGATTAAAGTGTCTATTGCTGTTTGTAGATGAATATTGATGCGGTCTACAGAGGAGCCGAGAGCAAGATAGGCAGTATCATCGGCAAACTGTAAGGCATAGATTGGAGGTGACGGAGAGGGCATATCGGCGACATATAGGATATATAGCAGCGGAGAGAGAACAGATCCCTGTGGCACTCCCGCTCTCAAGAAAAATTCATGAGAGTGTCCCTGGTTTAATTGAATGAAGGCACGGCGTTGATATAGAAAATTTGCTATCAGACGGACATAATGCAGTGGGAGGAGACGTTTGAGTTTATATATTAATCCCTCATGCCAGACAGTATCGAAGGCGCGCTCTATATCGAAAGAGATAAGCACAGATGGAAGGTGCTTATTCAAGTGATTCTGAATGAGTGAAGAGAGTTTGAGGAGCTGATCACTGGTTGCGAAAAATGGTCGGAATCCTGCTTGAGTAGGTGGAAGGATTTTGTGCTGTGCCAGAAAAGGATGGAGTCGTTTAACTAGAATCCTTTCCAGTGTTTTGCTAAATACTGAAGTCAGGCTTATCGGACGATATGAGGTAACTGATGTCGGATCCTTGTGAGGTTTTGGAAAGACTACGAGTTTGGCAAGCTTCCACAGGTTAGGAAAATATCCTGTTGAAAGGATGACGGTGTAAAGAAGGGCGAGCAATGTATGAAATATTGGTGGTGCCTGTGAAAGTTGCTGATAATTGATAGAGTCCGGACCAGGCGCGGTATTAGGTCTGTTATGAAGAACGTTCTGAATATCCTCTGATGTAATTGGGGCTAGGAGGCCGGTGGCATCAGTAAGTGGATCGCCAAACTGTGCTCGTAGGGTTTGCTGAGTCGGGTTACCTTCTATTTCAATATGCCGGTGAGAAGGATGCGCAAATATTGGATCGGAGTGAGGAGTAAAGACGATTTCAAAGTATTGTGCAAAGGCCGTTGCCTTGTCCGTATCTGTAGTTGGAGCCGTATCATTTATGAGTAGAGGATATTGCTGGCCATGTTTCTGAAAAGTCAGACGTTTAAATAGGTTCCAAAATTTTGTTGTATTGCGCTCAGTCTGGAGTTTGTTACATGAATTCCGCCAAGTAAGGCGTTTTTTGGCGATGACATAATGTTTTACCATTCTCTGAAACTGTTTATGAAGATGGAAAAAATATGGATCATGTGTTTTTCGGTACTCGGCAAGGTAAGCGTGGGAGCGATTCAGAAGTGAAAGTGCATATGGAGGTAAATTAGGCCGGAGTGGGTGGCAAGTACGTTTAGGGATGGCATGGTCGGTGCCATCACTAATTGCGTCCGTGAGAGTCTCTGCTAAATGATCTATGGATTCAAAACTGGTAAGAGTGAGATTAGTTTCGGCGAGTCTGGTCGAAATGTGAGTTTGATATTTGGTCCAGTTGGCCTTATGAAAATTGTATTTCGGGGTTGAAGATACTAGGGGTTGGGTGCGACCGGGTTGTTGTATCGTGAGTAGAATCGGCAGATGATCACTCCCAATGGTGCCCAGAACTTCGATAGTAGAGGAAGTCAAAAGATTATTTGAAAGTATAATTACATCGGGAGTGGTTCCACTTTCAGGGCGCGTGGGGTGTGGAATGTCAATGAATGATGCGTTGGTAGTGAGCAGAAAGTCTTGGAAGCGTTCTTTTTGAGCTTCAGTACGAGAATGGTAATTAAGGTCAGCCAGTAGAGCGTATGTTTTAAAATGGAGGTCCAGATAAGTGAGGAAACGATATGGCAATGGTTGAGTTGATAGAACATAAATAGTTGCGACTGTGATAGCACGGTTTGGAAAATAAATGGTAGCAACTACGTGTTCCGGATATTGTTCAAAATGAGGTGGAAGAAGTGAACCTTTTGGGAGGGAACACTTGATGGCCAACGCAGCACCGCCTCGGGCTACATTCTGCGGCAAATCGGAACGAAGTAAATGATAATTTGGCATATAGCAGTGGTTGGATTGTTTCAGAAAGGTTTCGTTAAGAGCTATACAGTCGACATTGTGAGCTGCTGCCATCGTTTCCAAAAGCAATCTGTTGGTGTTAAGAGAGCGTACGTTGTTGAACATGAGACGGATGACACTCTTTCGCTGAGGTGGATGATTCATACTGCTGTACCAGAATGGATAAAGCAACGCGCCGTTGCTTCTTGCAAATATCTAACACGTTGTTATATTAGCCGCGAGAACGTGAAATTTCTACCTTTTTATATAAAAACGCAGAAAAATGTTTATACTTTAAACACAGCGATCAGATAAAGTTTATACTGTAAGTTAAATTTGAAGTTTATATTAAAATATCTGCATCAGTTCTGTATTCTTTCGCAAAATAAGTAGGCTCAAATCTGCTGCCATCTATGTTCACATTTATGCTTTATACATAAATACTATAATTCGTTATGCCTCATGGTTACCGAAATATGAGGAAATAAAGAGCGACATTATAGGTACGTGGGCCTAGAGTACTAGAGTACTAGACGGCACAATTAAAAAAAATAATTAAGTTTGTCCTTTATTCAAGCTGAATGCTAACAAGACGCTAACAACGCGAATACTACCTTGTCGCCGAAAGTTAAGAGGTCAGCGTCACGTGGTTTTTGAGAACAACTGAAAATCGAACGCGCACTGGCTTTTTACTTCAATCTAAAGAAAAGCGTGTCGCAAGTGAAGCGTGGGTTGCCCGCACTACAGCTTGCGCTAAGCAGAAATAAGCTTTTGTGTATAAGCCAAAGCGAAATAAAATCAAATAAAAGCGACAGGCAAGCTTGCGGTAAGCAAACATATGCTGTCTGGGTTTGATCTTCCTGCAGAATACACTGCTCGAATGACTGGAAAATTTTGATGCAGCGATTCGCCACAAGTATGGTTCACTCATGATAAGCTCCCAGTGTGAATGTTTGCTGGTGGTTGAAGAACTCCCCAAGACGTTGGACGTGCGTGACGGTTCAGTACATTAGCCAGCTCTGTCTCCGGACCTGAATCCACTGAATTTTTATCTAGTGTCAATCCATGAGCTGATGTTATCATTTACGCATTACTGTCCATGGCGGACGCTTTGAACATCTCCTGTGTTGTGCCCGACGAACGTAGGCCTACATCTGTATGTGTGTGCACGTCGATATCTATGTTTCGAACTTACTGTTCCCACTAAGTGCTTCGAGTGGACCCAGGATCCAGCCTATAAGAACCAGCCAAGACACCAAGGAACGCAAAATGAGCTGTTAAAAAACAAAAACAAATAAATAATGAATACAGTAATAGAATTAAACGAAAAGATAAATTTTTAGTATACGGAAGAGGGCAGACATTTTCATTTCATTTCATTTCAAGAGTGAAAGCAAACAATAAATGAAAAAACATACAGGCTGAAAAACTAAATGCTTAACTTAAGCCAGAAATTCGTGTGGTTCAAGGTGAAGTTATATATATATATATATATATATATATATATATATATATATATATATATATATATATATATATATTGTATATATATAGAAAGTCATATAGGTGAAAAACAAGGGTCAGTGATTATTAGTGTTACTGACAGCAAAAGCCTGCGGTGTAGTGTAGTGTTAAGAATATTAGTTTTGGAGCACAAGTGTTAGTGTAGAAACACAGGTAAAAGCCATTAGTGTAGTGAAAGAAATAGGTGAATATCAAAGAAATATATTTAGAAATATGTATATATGTATGTATATATATACATATATGTGTATATGATATATATATAAAACATATGGGTTAAAAAGCTAAACACACAGGGAAACCCTGCAAGAAACAAGAAGAAGCCTAAGGTAAAAAGAAGAAGAAGCCAAAAGGTAAAAAAACACAAATACGCAGAGAACACAGATACCAATCACACATACAGAAATACACAACAAATAAGCAATCTAGATTCAAACTCTTTTATTAAATGTTTATAGTTTGTTTTGTTTTTGTAAATTTTCCCTTTTTGTGGTTTCTTTTCTTTCCGCATCCTTTCCCTCCCAAATTTTCCTATTTTTGTCACTTATGAAAATAAAGAAAAAAAAACTACCATAGAAATCATTCGCAATGATGATAACTCGTCGGTTTTCGAATGCTCTAGGTAACCGACTAAGAGTAACGCAACTGAGCGAATGAAAAAAAAAAAAAGTAATGTTCCCACGCTTCCGGCCCTCGCTATCTCTGCCAATATGCCAAATATACTCTATGTTTATAGAACTTTTTTCTTTCTTTGCTTATTTCGGTGTCAGGGATCACCTCCCGACGTTTATTACATTAATTAAGTTACACCATGTATAATGTCAAATGGTCATGAAGACTACTAAATAATGGATTCGTTTCTTCTGTCGAAATTGAAGATATGTTCAACACAAATGGAGGGTACTAAACATAATTTACATATGTTATTGCAATTGTTTATTTACCTACTTTATTTGCTCTGGTCAGATTTTATATTTTTAAAAATAAAATCTGACCAAAGCAAATCACTTTTAATAAATAATAGTGTTACATTTTCGACAATGATACAAACTGCCGAAACTGTAACACTACTATTTATTAAAAAATAAATAAAATCTGACCAAAGGAAATCACTTTTAATAAATAATAGTGTTACAGTTTCGACAATGATACAAACTGCCGAAACTGTAACACTACTATTTATTTAAAAAAATAAAATCTGATCAATGCAAATCACTTTTATTAAATAATAGTGTTACAGGTTCGGCATATGCCTTCATCAGACACGTTATGAAATAAAATCTGAATGCTACAGCTTATATATATCTCAGAAAATAAGAGGAAGTCATTTCTTAGAGCCAATGAGATTTTTTCTTTCATTTTTAATAACTTAAGAACTTACAGGAGTAGGAGAATATTAGATTTATTGAAAAGGAAGAGAAGAGAAATGGATATTCAACAAAGTGAGGAACGGGTAATATGTAGAATTAGTTGCAAACAGTGGCGGCCGATGGATTGTGGTTTCGAGTGTTGCAGTACGAACGATCGGAGACAGAAGATATAAACTGCACTCGTTGACTAATTAGCATAACTTTAGATGCAAATGCTATGTGACATGTGAAATTAAATAAAACTCTGATTTAAAAAAAATAAAAATAATGCAGAACTTTTTATCAGATTAGTCACCTTATTTAATTAGTAAGTTCATTCTCCTCCCTCTGATTGGAGTAAATTTGTCTAATACATGCTGGTTGAACTCTGGTATCCTGTTTACTCTCACTTTCTCATTCCACCAATTTTTTTAATCATCACTCACTTTCATATCATCCGTCTCATTTAGCCTAAGGACATAACTAGAAATTTCGCTTTCTTTTGTTTCACCTACTTTAAATTTTAAACGACTTACCTTGTGCATTACTCGAGATGAGGTCTACGTAGAGCATGTGCTCCGCCATGAACGACAGGTAAAATTAGCAATTTGAAATGCCTGTAACTTTTGAACACATGAATATATCAACAAACCGATTTCACCATTGTGTTTGTCTTTAAATTCTAGCCTAAAATGATGTGCCGCATTACCATGTTCCCATTTAAAAATCTTGACGTGAACTCAAAATGGCGGCTTTCAAGATGGCCGCCATCTTGGTCACCATCACAATCCGACTTCCCCCTCGGCCAACCATGTTACTACATGGTTGTTGTTCACTATTTTCCACGAACACGGATTTTACAAGGGGTGGTAAAGGACTTATGGCCCATCCTGTACATCCCCTAAGCATAAAATCCCGAATGAATTGCAGTATTTTGCCGTCTAACAAATTGTTTTATATTTAAAATATCCATAAGATAATTTTATTTCTCACGAATGTTCAACTCGAACCACGATATCCTTGCGTATACGCTTTTGAGTGCAAAGCCTTACGTGACTTAAACACTACTTTCATCCTGTGAGAACACTGTCTGAAAAGTTAATGGAAGACATTTGTCTCACTCCATAAGTTTGCCCATCTGGTAACAGGACTTACACTAATCTGCTCATCTTCATGATAGAATGTCTAACGCTTGTGATTTATATGCTTATGATTTTAGGTTCGATTCTCGGTGGAATATCTGCCTCTGATACAAACCCAAGTAATGGTTCGGCTCTCACTTTAAAAGCCTGTGTTGTCTCATAGTCTTCGTGCTGAACAGAGATTTTAATCAACCGAGTAATATGCCCAAACTGACATTAAGTATTCTTTATCTGCATCACTTAAGAGAACTATAAGATACACTTGCACTAACCATGAATAAAGCACACTTCTTTTTACAAAATTGTGTGATTCGAGCACTGGATGTACGCGTATTTTATAAGTTCATTTGGAAATGGGTTAAATTCCAAGGTTCGTCGTAAGTTTCTAGTAAAATTTTCAAATTTACTGACAAGGGAGGGTCACGAAGTGGCTCCACTGAGACATTGTGTTTGCATTTGATATGTTATAACTAGACGAATCCAAAAGTTATACGTGCCACCATTCTGAATATCGTGAGTTACAACATATTTTGTAATGTACAAGCTACAAAGCTGAGAGAATAGTTTGAACCGGGTCATTTGTTCAGAAACTGTTGGGTAAGTGAAAAGCTCAGCGAACATGTATCTTATCATATTCAAGGACACATTTTTTGGGATAAAAAAAAAACTTTGCCCCAGGGTCGACCACAGGGCCACAGATGGGGCCCAACTCAAAATTTTCAGATGGCAAGGGGGGTTAAGTAGCACATCGTTTGAAAACTGTTGTAAAATAAAAGAATGTTTAACTTCTTCTGCATTGGTCGCAACAGCGAGCAAAGGTTCCGTATCAGCAATATCTAATTGACAGGCCATACTCATCCGGAAGTATAGGGCCCATTATTTCTGATTCCGAACGCCTGCGAAACGAATGCTTCTACACGTACTTTTCTATTCCCATTACCTACTCCCACACTAAATTTGGTGCAATTATCTCTGAGTGACATCGCGCCCTTCCCTTGTTAGTGTCGCGGTCATTTCTTGATGACAATTCTCTCAGAGCACACTTGCCTCTACTGATGAAAGAAATGGTTCACTAGTAATCTGTGCTTGTGTATTCATAACAATACACTGACACGGACCCGTGCAATAGAAATCATGGATCATACGTGTTCGTTTCCCAGCATTTGTCAAGCAGTGTAGAACGAGGGAAAGGCGATGGATGATAGGCCTAGTTGACTTTGTTGTTGTTGTTGTTGTTGTTGTTGTTATTATTATTACCTGTCTCCGTTAGCCTAGAGGACGTAATTTAAGGAAGTGAAACTAAAGATATGATTCTCAGTCTGGATTAAAAGATTAATAGACATCCTGAGCTGGATTAAAAGATAAAATATAGAATGATACCCAAACGACCCAACTACTGTTGGTGTAACTGGAGAATTAAGTGGGTTTACTACCTGTCGCCACCAAATGACAGAAAACAAACCAATTAATATAACAAAATATTAAGTCTTATTTTTAACTGCTGGTTCTGTTTCAAACTTGGCAATTTTAATTTTAAAGTTTTTATTTTGAAAGAGAGGATAAAATGACCACTTCAATCTTTTTTCTTTTTGTATTTCAGCTAATATATGAACTATTTAAACTATCTTGGATTATGTGAAGTATTGCGTTTTGTTTTGAAAAACGTGTCCAGGTAGTGCATTTTTACACTTTTAAATTATTACAGAAAAATACAATACTGTATTCTTATTGTGTAGAAGATTAAAATTATGAACTGTTCCTTAAATTAATTGAAACTCAAATTTCAAATCAAGACTTTGGACAAAAAAAGTTAAAATATCTGTGAACTCTGCAATTCTTTTACTTAATGGTTTTCCTACTCCGTGACCAGCAGCTGTGTCCACACGAATCAGGAAAGGATTTTTTTGCTTATAGGAGTTCCTAAAAGTGTGTTGTAATTGAGCAATATATTTAAGCGAATGCATGGGAACTACCCTATCATCATTGTCTCCTGCGAGAACAAATATAGCTGGATAGTGCTCCTGCCATTCACACAGTTTTTTGATATTATGAAGTGGCGATATTTTCATTAGATTGTTGAATTCATCCTTAACGTCTGTAGAACCATACTCAAATGTCCAGGCGTGTCCAATTGTAAAATTTTTATACCGTAGTAAATCAAGTACACCATCCTGGATTATGGCACCACCAAACAGATCAGGTTTTTGATTAATTGAAGCTGCTACAGTTAAGCCGCCATTGGAATAACCGTGAGCAATCAACATTTCCCTACTTGTGTAGTAATTTTTCACCAAGTATTGTGCTGCTTTTTGGAAGTCTGTGAAAGTATTTTGTTTCTTTAATTTTCGGCCAGCATCGTGCCAAGTTTTACCTCCAAGTTCTCCTCCACCTCGTACATTAGCTATGGCAACCACTCCGTGCATATATTTCATAAACACAAGATAATGGAGGTTAAATTGTGGTAAAAGACTGGTCTCGTATCCTCCGTATGCGTATAATATACAAGGTGACTTACCATCCTTTAAGTTAGTGTTTTCGTATATTATGTACATGGGCACATTTGTTTCATCCTTACTTTTGTAAAATTTTTGTTCAATCACGTATTCATCTTCGGAAAGTGCACTTAATTTTGTTTCGTGGAACACTTCAAGCTTTAACTTCTCTTGTGTAAGATCACAATGGTATATAATTTCCGGAGTGAGAAACGAAGTAAATCGAACAAAAAATTCTGTGTCATTTTTGTTGCAAGTAAAAGGATCAATTGTTCCCATTTCAAGGCTAAATTCCATAAGAGAAGCACCTGATGTTAGTTCTCGTAATTGTAAGTTATGTCTTACGTTTTTCATGTAACAAACAAGTAGTTTGTTGTTATGTACAGGACTGGCCCAACATAACATCTTATCAGAATCCTCTGCGATTAATGTTTGCCATGTTTTTGAATCATCTTCAACATTTATCTTCATTAAACAATGATTAGGTGCATCTTTGTTAGTCAAAAATATAAAATCCGAACCATCAGTTGTAATATATGAATAAAACGCTTCGAATTCACCAACTATTTCATTAAGTACAAAAGCATGTTTTATTTCTTCACCTTCTCGTGGTAAAGTCGTAAAGAAAACTTCGTTGTCGTTTACACCCTTTCGTGGTGTTATAATGAGATAGCGCCCACAATGGCTTACCGTCGCTCCAATCCTCCAAAGAGGATCATTAGGAAATTCCACAACAAGAATATCTTCTGCTTGTTCCTTTCCTATTTGGTGGTAATAGAGTTTTTGATTTTGGAGCACTGCAGTATTACTTTCTTCAGGATATCTTGCATAAAACAAACCCGTGTTGTCATGCATCCACGCAAGATCAGAGAATTTCACGTTTTCTAATGTGTCTGAATAATCTTCTTCTGTTAGAGTATTTTTGAAGTGAATAGTAACCCACTCTGATCCGTTTCTGCTCAGCCCATACGCGAAGATAGAACCATCTTCAGAGAAACTTCCTTGAATCAATGCTGTAGTACCGTCTTTTGACAGCGTATTTGGATCTAGAAATATTCTTGGCTCAGACTCTAGACTTTCTTGAACCTGAAGTACATTCTGATCTTGAAGACCTTCGTTATAATAGTAATAGTAACGATTTCCTCTAATAAATGGACAATAGTATCTTGGATAATTCCATTCGCTAACTACACAAGCTTTTATCTGTTCACGAATGGGACATTCATTAAGATAACTATCAGTGAGCATGTTCTGTTGACAGATAAAATCCTTGGTGTTCTCTGAATCAAGATTTTCCAAATACCTGTAAGGATCTGCAACTTTCATACCTTGATATTTTGTGACTATAGTTTCATCACGAAATGCTTCCGGATATTTTAATTTCAACATTGCAATGTCTATAACCTATTTTTCAACAGAATAAATATTACAATAACAAATAACTACAGTTTCTTGAGGAAAATGTGCTTACAAAAATGTTAAATGCGTCAATAACAAAGAAAGAAAATTGTTTTACAGTTTTAAAAAAATACTATTTGATTGGCACAGAAATTACGTCTTAAGTTGCCACTATTCAAATTTGAAGTTATTCTGCACAGGTAATGATTAAAGAACGCCTAATTTAAGAGAAGTGAGAGAAAGAAGGAAGACCAATAGTCAAGGATGTTATAAATAGATTTTATAAGATCCTTGCCAATAATAAAAGAATAAAACCAGTGAATATCAAATAATGTGAATGTGGATTGAATTTTTCTTTCTTTTTTAATATATAAAATATTAAATTTGCAATAACTTGGAGAGCAGTTGGGAGTGACAAATTTTGTTATAAACAAGAAACAGAGAGAGAGTGGCAGTTTTAAGAGCAAGGAGTATAGACAGTTTGCAAATTATTGGGGGATGCCAAGGATTTCCCTCTAATAAAAATTTATCCCCTCTGGAGAAGAAAATGTTCATCCGTAACAAGAATAACTTTTACCCACTATAAGCTTTTTTTTTTTGAATAGCCATGAAGATAGAAACAGGAAAGAACTTTATTTTGTGTAACCAAACTACAAAAATAAATAGGGCCTAAATAAATAAATAAAAATAAAAATAAAATAAAACACATGAATAAAATGAAATAAATAAAGAACACTTTTATTTGAGTAAAATACCTTGTTTCTCAACTTCTTGTAGTCGTTAGAATCACACTTTCTTGAAATATTTACCTACTCATGCAGAAAAGACATTCTTTTCGCAGAAGAAAGCAAAAAAGATTCGAAGGAGGAAGAAAACTTGTCAAGTATTTAAGTCCTGGTAAAGCACCCTTGTACAGTATGTCCTGTTAGTCTCACAACATTCACTGGAATAGGTGATGATCTAGTTTCACCTAGAAGTATCTATATATTTGTAATACAAAGAGAATAATAATACAGTGCCGTGCCGTGGAAAATCAGCGCCCGGGGCGAGAGTATACGACGGCGCCCCCATACATATATTCCAAGTAATTTTTCCTTTCTCTTGCCCCTTTTTCTCCTGATTTTTTCGCCCCACTTACTTTGGCGCCCGGGGCGTCACCCCGCTCTCCCTCCACGGCACGGCCCTGTAATAATACATATAACAACACTTGATGTGAGTAGTACTCCCTCTTCTTCATCTAGTCGAGTCAGCAAAAAATTTTGGTTGTCCCTAGCTCGAGGTCTATCGCCCGTGTATACATAGGACAGTCCCTCTATAAACTTTTTCAAATACAGTACAACCCCTCAAATCCGAAAACCCGGCAAATCCGAACACGTTCTCAGGAGAAAAAAAATAACTACAGCTGGAAAATGAAAAATAAAAAGATTTAATCACACAAATTTAGCTTTTTTAAGGTGTTAACATTTTTAGACTTAATGCTTATTCAAAATCATCTAATTATATTCTTACAAGAAGACAGTTATAGATATGCGACAATCATTTTGGACATGAGTGTACACCCGCCAGTCAAGGTCACTGCCCTTTCGACCACTGGGCCACCCTGTCTAACCTCAGTCGTTGTTTTACCGCCAATTCAGTGACGAAATAAGTATGTAATATTATTTTCCGGGTAATCCGAACACCCCGAAATCCGAACAGGCTTCAGCCCCAATTAGTTCGGATTTGAGGGGTTGTACTGTAGTTACATTAGCCCATCCCTCAATTTTGGGCAGGAATGCATAGGACCGTTTCTTGAAGTTCGGAATACCACATTTAAAAATGTCCTATGGTAGAACAGGACAAGTACATGTGCTTCTGGTAGTATGGGTGGTCTCTTCCCTTTTTATGGGTAAAAAATATCGAAATTTCATTATATATATATATATATATATATATATATATATATATATATATATATATGTGTGTGTGTGTGTGTGTTTTGTCTTATAAACGAAGGGATAAATAACAGATCTAAATATTATGTAGCAGGCTTACTTGTGTTCCGAAATAAATAAAGTAGGCCTATATCTTTATTTATAAATACAGCTTTATAAGAAAACTACCAGAAATGCTCATTCTTTCTGTGGGGAGAGTGGATTTATGAAAAATATTTTAACTCCCCCCCCCCCCTTAGGACATGCATTTCAATGAAAGTGTTATAAAAATATCATAAGATACACTATTTTTGACTTATATTTTGAATCTTCCTACTAAATTGGGATACATCCTTTAATCAATATGATACGATAAAACCTTGAGGCAGGAGAAGCCGTTTTCTGTGATGTAATCATAATTGGCAGAGAAAGTCTATTCCAGTGTGGCGAGAAGATATAGAAATTGCAACTTCTACTCCTTTAAAACCGGAATTTTGTAAATTGCTGGTCTCTACATGTTTCCGCTTACTTCTAATGAAGAGTTTAAATACAGCTTTTTACCTTCCTAACTTGAGGGACTAATGAGCACTGGCGCAAATCCTGGGGGATGAGGGGACATGTCCGCTCCAATCTCAGAACTGGGGGACTATCCGCTCCAATCTGAGAACTGGGGGACTGTCACCCCCAGTAGTAGTACTGGCCCCACCTGATCGAATTTTTGATTATCCAATTTGGGGCCTCATGGACCATAGCATTAATGCGAATGAATCAGGGATGCTTGCTTTGGCCCGGGATTGCGTCATCTATTGAAATTTTGCTTATACTTATTCAGGGGCCATGCACGCTGGTGCGAATGAGTCAGAGGTACCTTGGAACGGCTATGACGTCATTGAATTCGGATTTTTGATTTAGAGGTTGTGATGATTTTTTAAAAATTATTAAAAATATGATTTTGATGATTTATTACGTTATGAAATAGTACAGGTTTACGAATGGTTTTTATTTTTCGTTCCCTTTTATGGCATAAAATTTGGAGATTGTTATCCCTTTGATGAGATGGACTAACAATGGTGCAAGTGAAATCTTTAGTTTTACGACCCACGGTTATGCCGGTTAGGCTAAAGGAGACGGTGACGATGAGAAATGAATGAAAGTGTGGGAGAAAATTGGAGTATCCCGAGTATAATGTTGCCCACCACAAAACTACTTTCGTGGGGTTTGAACCAGGGACCCCATACAGCAGAGCTGAACGCTCTACCACTGAGCCATCGCACTCTCTACTGGTGCGAATGAATTAGAGGTATTTGGTTCGAGCTAATGTGTTCGTATGACGTTACTGAACTGGGATTTTTAGCTTGTAGGTTATGATGGTTTGTTTCGTTCCGTTTTATGGGTATAAAATTACTAAAACAAGGTTTGATCTCTTTCTTGATGATCTATTACAATATAAATTAGTAGACCCCAGTAATAGTATAAATTAGTACTGCCTACCTTTGCCCATAATTGGTTAATCCCTACCTCTAACTTCAAGTTCGACCTTGAAATCCATTCATTAATTTTACACTTTGAATTGTAAGATTGCAAATGTAGTTGAAAACGTTCATTTGTTGTAAACCGTTTATTTCTAAGGTGTAATCTAATTAAGTGATCACTTTCAAACCTCTGCTTATTTTTTTCAAAAAGTTTGTATGAAAATTTCGAATTATTTTTTGTTCAAAACTTTCAACTTTCAGTTCGAAAATTTTGGTTTGAAATTTTAGGTTCAAAAATTTGATTTGTAAATTACGTTATATTATTTTTAGTTTGACACAAGTTGAAACTTTTAATTCGAAAATTTCAGTTTGATTTTTTTTTGTATGAAAAATCTTGATTTCGTTTTTTTATTCGAAAATTTTAGTTTCAACTTTCTAGTTCTAAAATTTGGTTTCAACTTTTTTGGTTCGAAAATTGTAATTTGAAAATTTCAAGTTATAAAATTTTTAGTTTGACACAGGTTGAAAATTTTAATTCGAATATCTCAGTTCGAATTTTTCGTTTGAAAAATCTTCATTTCATTCTTGTTCGAAAATTTTAGTTTCAACTTTCTAGTTCTAAAAATTGGTTTCAACTTCATTTGGTTCGAAAATGTTGATTTCATTTTTCGAAAATTTTAATTTACGTTTCTAGTTCTAAAATTTCAGTGTGAAATTGTTCGATTTGAAAAAAATTGAAATCGAAATTTTTTATTTTATCTTTTTGTTCGAAAATTTGTAGTTTTCCAAAATTTGTTTTGAAAACTTTTAATTCTAAAATTTCAGTTTGAATTTTTTTCTTTGATTTGAAATTTCGAATTCGAAAAAAATTATTTCAAGTTTTCTTTTGTTCGAAAATTTTAGTTCCAACTTTCTAGTTCTAAACTTTGGTTTCAACATTTTTAGTTTGAAAATTGTGATTTGAAAATTTCAAGTTATAAAAATTTTAGTTTGACACAGGTTGAAACTTTTAATTCGAAAATTTCAGTTCAAATTTTTTTATTTTAAACTTTTGAGTTCTAGAAATTTTAGTTTCAAATTTTCACTTGAACTTTTGTAATAACTGAAAATTAGTGGACTCAAAATTTAATGAAATAGTTAAGAACCGTTAATTTGTTAATCGAATAATTAAAAACCGTATATTTGTTAATCGAATAGTTAAAACAGTTTATTTGTTAATCGAATAGTTAAAAACCGTTTATTTGTTAATCGAATAGTTAGAAACCGGATAAGGTTTGACGGTTAACCGTGGAACAATTCCCTCTTTGCACTCACTGAAAAATTTTGGCTAAAATATTTTGAGATGATGATTTTAACTAAACCGTCAATGTTATTTAAGATATGAATTACACGAACTAACATCAAGACCAAGAAGGTAACCTTCAAGTATCGTGGTTCTCTCTTATCAAAAAGCTTAAGAGGAGTGCATTAAGGTACGCATAACTTCGGAAACTAAATCTAGCCTGTGCATGCCTATAACGTAATAAAGAGAATACATGAGGTTAGAAACCTTCCCAAATTATATCTTTAGCAATTTTAGGTGATCAAATACTAAAATTAGTTCTGGAGACCATGACTGGTTCTGCCAAATTAACCCACCAATCATGAAATTTTAGTGTTCGTTCATGTACCCATGCCCTATAAAAGCCTATACTCATGACGTCATTATTATTTATCCACGAACGGAAACGAAAGGTAGTAACTAGGTTCAGCTCATCACTTCCCTCTTTTACCTTCTCTAGGAATGAATGTATTCTTTCAAAGTAAACCATTACACATATATGTTCTTGTTTTGTCATAAGAAATAACTCCTGAATGTTATCTCGTTACATGAGTATGATTAATCGTTATTACAATGAACCAATTAGTTTGAAGCAAAACGTAAATGTGACATCACAGACGAAAATAATAAGTACTAACTAGGTCCAAAATAACATCATCTCATCCCTTTTCTCCTTCTCAAAGAATGAATATATCTTTTCAAAGTAAACCATTACACACTATTTGACAATTAAACACCGTACTTGTTCAAACAAACAATGCCAACAATACTGTGACAACAAATACGTAAGCATATGTAACATGATATTGTTGACGATTTTTTTTCAACATATGATTATAAGTCAATACACAAAGAAGCTTTTTAAATCTTTCCAACAGTTTTATTTAATCCACAAACGAATACAATATAAATTATTATTGTTAATCAAGTCCTGGATCGCCCCTCCCCCTCTTTTATGCGTCTCAAATAAATGTATGTTTTCCTGGACACACTTTTTGACAATTAAATATCGTGGTTCGAATCCCATAAGTCCCGTGAATGAAAACTATACGTTAACCAAAAATCAAGTATTCCTCCCAAAGTTTTCGAATTAAGTTGGTTTTGAGTTTAAGGTCCCGTTCAGCAGCGAGGATAGAACCTACTAATCAACGTGAAATCCAAACCGCATGAGCTCCTTCCGGGAATCGAACCCTGGTCTCCCACTTTAAAGGCGCATACGCTAACCGGTTAGCCACGGAGGAACTCCAAAGTTTTCGAGTTTCATACTAATACTAATACTAATTTATACTATTACTGGGGTCTACTAATTTATAATGTAATAGATCATCAAGAAAGAGATCAAACCTTGTTTTAGTAATTTTATACCCATAAAACGGAACGAAACAAATTATCATAACCTACAAGCTAAAAATCCCAGTTCAATAACGTCATACGAACACATTAGCTCGAACCAAATACCTCTAATTCATTCGCACCAGTAGAGAGTGCGGTGGCTCAGTGGTAGAGCGTTCAGCTCTGCTGTATGGGGTCCCTGGTTCAAACCCCACGAAAGTAGTTTTGTGGTGGGCAACATTATACTCGGGATACTCCAATTTTCTCCCACACTTTCATTCATTTCTCATCGTCACCGTCTCCTTTAGCCTAACCGGCATAACCGTGGGTCGTAAAACTAAAGATTTCATTTGCACCATTGTTAGTCCATCTCATCAAAGGGATAACAATCTCCAAATTTTATGCCATAAAAGGGAACGAAAAATAAAAACCATTCGTAAACCTGTACTATTTCATAACGTAATAAATCATCAAAATCATATTTTTAATAATTTTTAAAAAATCATCACAACCTCAATCCCAAAAATCCGAATTCAATGACGTCATAGCCGTTCCAAGGTACCTCTGACTCATTCGCACCAGCATGCATGGCCCCTGAATAAGCATAAGCAAAATTTCAATAGGTGACGCAATCCCGGGCCAAAGCAAGCATCCCTGATTCATTCGCATTAATGCTATGGTCCATGAGGCCCCAAATTGGATAATCAAAAGTTCGATCAGTTGGGGCCAGTACTACTCCCCCAATAATCCGATTTGAAATGTATTTTGTTTTTGGGGGGGGGGAGAGAAATGTGATGATTTGTGTTCGGTTGCCACAAAGAAAAGTGAGATGAAATTGATGTCCCCCAGAATAAGATTCAAATTTGCCCGGCTCCTAATGTTGAAGACAACTGTGTTTCCCTGATCCTCCAAAGCACTTTTTCCAAATTCATAAACATTTTTGAACATCGCTTAACAAGAAAGGATTATGGGAACGGTCTTACCCGCCCCCCTCCCAATGTTGAAGACAGATTTGCGTCGCTGCTCATGAGTTACTTCAATTATTGCATTAAATTTGAATTCCATACTTCTTTAAGATACGCTGTTTAATCAAAGTACTAGTTGAAACCTAACTCGAGGTAGATACTAAGTATGTTCCAATACTAATTTCAGTTTTCAGCTTTTTCCAATGATGCGACTACAAACAGCAGACAGTATCCTTTTCAATGCAGAGGTAGAATATAACAGAAAATGCCTCTTTCTTCTTAAAACGGAAATTTTTAAAAACGCTGGGATACGTGTCTGCTTTTTAATGAGAAGTTTATATGCCGAGTTTCATTCCCTAACTTCAGGAATTTATATGATACCTCTATTCTGGGCAAAACATTTAAATCCCCTTTCCCCTTTTACCTCCCTTAGCATAGTCTTGTTCACTGCTCTCGTAATAAAAGGAGTGTTCTGTCCAAATCTTATGTTTCTACATATATATTAACATGGTCTAAATTTTCAGTGAATTTCTTTCATTCTTCCATAATATTAATTTATACCCTACCGTACATATTGCCCCCTTTTTCCTCAACAAGGAAATTTTCGAAAACGCTAAAATTCATGTTTCCTTTATTTGTAATTAAGAGCTTACATAGTGAATTTCATATCTCCAACTTACACGAATTCTTGCATTAAGCATTTTCGGTTGAAATAGTATTTAATTTTTATTTAAGAGATTTACTGTATATCGATTTTCGCACCTCACAGTTAAGCAAATCCTTATAATGGGGACTTTCTCAATAATAAAGGGAATTTTAGATGTTATAGAATCGATTCAATTTTTTCCTGTTAGGAGCGTAATTTTCTGCTTTCTACGTCAGTTTCACAAGTAATGTGATGAGGTGGTACCTATAATATCTAAATCTTGACCCGTGAAAATGCGATTTTCAAGTTCTTAAAGATTCTGAATGTTTATACTTAAAAAAAATAACCACGGAAACTGCATCAAACGTGAACCTATTGATTGCTCGGGTTGAGGTTTAATATTCCCTTTCAGCACCATGGCTATATGTATAGAAAGTGACCTACTGACAAATACCAATCAATAATTGTCGTAAAGCAAATAAAGTATAAAATAATAAATTGTTGATTAAAGTGAAACCCGATCTAGTACTTCGGTTTGTATCTGTGAGAAATACTCCTAAAAGGAATCAAACATGGGCTTCCACACGCAGAAAGTTTGCACGTTAGGCACTGACCAGTTAAGGTGTTCACATGAACCTTTAATTTGATGTAGGATCTAAACAACATGTATTCTCACAGAGAATCAATTCTACGATTTCAATGTTATAATCGATGAAACTTAACGTTAAATTAACAATTAAAGTTCTTTTCCAGGTAATTATGTTCCCACTAAATATTCTCTTTCAGTTCTGTCTGGAATTTTATTAGTAAGGAACTAATAAAATGAATGACAAATCTCAAGCAGTTTATATCAAAATTCTTGTTACTTGTACTCAAACTCTGAAGTCCGTAATTCGTTTCGTTTAATACCTCTGGTGCTTGAGGTCTCTGATTCGATCCCCAGCCAAGTAAATTTGTGGTGGACAGCATAGCGTCCATGGGTTTTCTCGGGGTACTTTCATTTATTTTTTTTCACTGTTACTATGTACTTCATGTCAAATTTTAGATCTAGGTCTCTTTTCTTTGCAAGTATTTAAGAGATGACAAGTAACGCCAAAGTTTCATTAGCAAATATAATTTTTTGTAATGTTAAAGTAACCTATAAAATAGATATAATTTAGTGACCATTCATTTTCGTGCATGATAAAGTAGTGAACAACTGTTCGAAATAGTGAAATTTTCATGTTGCTTTCTGTTCATGCATATAGATTAGAGACAAAAAGAAAGAGTATTAAAAAAGGTAAAATAAAAATAAAAAAGAAAGATATTACTTTTTTAGAGACAGATGATTAGTGAAAGTAATTGATTGTGAAGCTATCCTTTTCTGCTCTTTCACCAAGAATTGATTTCGGGACCATGCACACATTAAATACAAGACGAGAAGGATTTGCGATTTGGTTTAATATATATGATTTAATTTTCAATATTACATAGCTATGGCGTATCTATAAATTTATTGCATCCATACATGCTACATGAAACATGGATATTCGTTCAATAAAATTCCGATTCTTTAAAAAAATTCTAAGAATTGAACTCTGGTAAAATAAGCAGCTCTACCGAGTTCCGTGATGCTAACCATCAAACCACGAAAGCATTACTTTGGGAGTGCTCCGTCTGTATATCTAGCTTTCTTGGTGATATTGTCCCCTACAGATATGAATCATCGTGTATCATAAAGTATGCTAAGCTTTGACTTTTATCTCTTTATATCTATATCTATATCTATATCTATATCTATATCTATATCTATTAATATATATCTGTATCTATCTATCTATATTACACACACACACACACACACACACACACACACACACACACACACACATATATATATATATATATATATATATATATATATATATATAGAGAGAGAGAGAGAGAGAGAGACAAACAGACAGACAGAGACAGAGTCTTTTTGTGATCTTCTGTATACAATGGTCATTATTTATTTACTTGACTGCAACATGCAGTTGGTTTACAGCTTTTTTAAGACTACGTGCCAGGCCGGTAGTAGTAGTGGTCCCCGTATATGCAACTGAGTCAGCAAAAATTTTAGTGACGTCATAGGTCAAAGGTCAATGACCTTGGCCCGGGGTCAATGACCTAGGGGTACCTAGGACCACCCCCTCTAAATTTTGGCAGGGGTACCTTGGCCCACCCCCTAAATTTTGGCAGGGGTACATAGGACCACCCCCCTTAATTTTTGGAAATTGCCAAATCTAAAAATTGGGTATGGTAGCCTAGGACCATAGTATGTACCTCTATCAGTATTGGGTGTCTATGTCGTGCCCTTTCATGGGTAAAAAATTGCCAAAAATTGAAATTTCGGGGGTTTTTGACCTAATTTATCCCCTTTGATGAGGTGTTATTATCCTATATGGTTATATGGGCGTATACAGGGGTTCATTACCTTTCATAACATATGGGTATATTAATGCACCCCTTGAAAAATTTGGGAGGGGTACCTTGGCCCACCCCTTAAATTTTGGAAATTGACCAATTTAAACATTGGGTATTATAGTACAGGACCCTAATATGTATTATGATAAATTTGGGTGGTCCACCTCGTTCCCTTCTAGGGGTACAAAATTGCCATAAATATAAACGTAAGCTATACGTAGTACCACGTGTTTGGTTTTTGGTCGATTTTATCCCCTTTGATGAGGTGTTATTACCCTATATGGTTATATTGGCGTATACAGGGGTTCATTACCTTTCATAACATATGGGTATATTAATGCACCCCTTGAAAAATTTGGGAGGGGTACCTTGGCCCACCCCTTAAATTTTGGAAATTGATCATTTTATATATTTGGTATTATAGTACTGAACTCTAACATGTATTATGATAAATTTGGATGGTCCACCTCGTTCCCTTCTAGGGGTACAAAATTGCCAAAATATAAACGTAAGCAATACGTAGTACCACGTGTTTGGTTTTTGGTCGATTTTATCCCCTTTGATGAGGTGTTATTATCCTATATAGTTATATGGTCATGTATAGGGGTCCAGTACCTTTCATAAGATATGGGTATATTTGTGCACTCCTTTAAAAATTTGGGAGGGGTACTTTGGCCCACCCCTTAAATTTTGGAAATTGCCCAATTTAAACATTTGGTATTATAGTACCGGACCCTAACATGTATTATGATAAATTTGGGTGGTCCACCTCGTTCCCTTTTAGGGGTACAAAATTGTCAAAATATAAACGTAAGCAATACGTTGTACCACGTGTTTGGTCTTTTGGCCCAATTTATCATCTTGGATGAGGTTCTATTACCTTATATGGTTATGTATAGGGGTCTATTCCATATCATAAGACATAGGTACATTTGTGCACCCCGGGAGGGGTACTTTGGCCCACCCCTTAAATTTTAGAAATTGCTCATTTTATATATTTGGTATTATAGTACTGGACCCTAACATGTATTATTATGATAAATTTCAGTGGTTCACCTCGTTCCCTTTTAGGGGTACGAAATTGCCAAAATATAAACGTAAGCAATACGTTGTATCACGTGTTTGGTTTTGACCTAAGTTATCCCCTTGGATGAGGTTCTATTACCTTATATGGTTATATGGTTATGTATAGGGGTCTATTCCCTATCATAAGACATAGGTACATTTGTACACTCCTTTAAAAATTTGGGAGGGGTACTTTGGCCCACCCCTTTAATTTTGGAAATTGCCCCTTTTACATGTTTGGTATTATAGTATAGAACCCTAATATATATTACTATAAATTTGGGTGGTTCACCACGTTTCCTTTGATGAGTACGAAATTGCCAAATTTTAGTACAACCACGTGTTTGGTTTTGGCTCAATTTATCCCCTTGGATGAGGTCCTATTACCTTATATGGTTATATGGTTATGTATAGGGGTTTATTCCCTATCATAAGACATAGGTACATTTGTGCGGGTACAAAATTGTCAAAATATAAACGTAAGCAATACGTTGTACCACGTGTTTGGTCTTTTGGCCCAATTTATCCTCTTGGATGAGGTTCTATTATCTTATATGGTTATATGGTTATGTATAGGGGTCTATTCCCTATCATAAGACATAGGTACATTTGTGCACTCCTTTAAAAATTTGGGAGGGGTACTTTGGCCTTCGGAGGTTATTGACACCTATTTAGCACGTTATATGGTTTATTACCTTTATATGTTTATGTTCCCTTTTAAATTTGGGAATTATCAAATAACAAAATTCGGTAAACGTTTTCTAGGACCCATTGGTGTTCCTCTTATGGCCAAATATTCAAAATTTAAATGTTATTGACCGGCTTTATTATTGAATAAGTACAGGATTTATTACTTTTTTCATAAGACACAGGTGTATTTGTGTACCAATCTTAAATTTTGGGAGGGGGTACATTTCTTATTGTCGTATCAATAATTGGTAATTGGATAGTATATCATTCATTGGGTAAATCATTGTCAAATATGAGTATGATCACGTGATCAGTTATTAACCTATGATGGGATTAGGAGTCCAGGACATTGGTACATTAAAACTTTGTAGTATAATTTAAGAATTGTCAAATGAAATTACGTCGTTGGTTTTGATTATTCACGCCAAATATAAACGTAAGCAAGACGTTGTACCACGTGATTGTCCTTGATGAGGTAGTGTACAGGGATTCATTTCCTTTGTTGTGGTACTTCTTAAGTTTGAGTACACACACTTCTAGAAAACAGTTGGTTCTACTCAGGTAAACAATTGACGGACATTATTGACCTTATTGAACATATAATAATATGATTAACTCTAAGACTTAGGTATATCAGAAGAAGTATTCTTTAAATTTGGGAATGGTGATAAACAGAATTTTAACATAAGGCGCGAAATTAGAAACAATACATTGAACTTTAGTCACAGCTCATAGTCTAAGATCATTGGTGGTGATTGATTTGACCTTGAGCTTTAGAAATCTGATAGCTAACCTTATTGAATCTTATGACTCATAGACGAAAGGCAATACATGCTACAACAGTTTGAAATTTAATGATAAGGTGATGTAATCTGACACTAGCAAAGTTATTGTTAATGCAATTTGATTGGCTGATCACTATCTTTCCTGCAATCTCATTGGTTGATCACTATCTTTCGTGCAATCTGATTGGTTGATGAGTTTTAAATCTTTGCTGTATTCAGTTTTTAAGTTTTGTTTTACATTTAAAAATCTTGTTTTCGTTCAACATTTTGCACTCAATGATAAATATGATCAAAACCGTTTATTTGTTAATCGAATAGTTAAAAACCGGATAAAGTTTGACGGTTAACCGTGAAACATAAAAATTTTTTAGTTTGAAATTTTTTTTTGCTTGAAACATTTTGTTTGAAAATTCTTGCTTTCAAATTTTTTGTTTGAATTTTTTGTTTCAGAATTTTGTTTGAAATTTTTTTTTGTTTCAAAATTTTGTTTGAATTTCTTTCGTTTGAAATTTTTTTGTTTGAATGTTTTTTCGTTTCAAAATTTTGTTTCAAAGATTTTTGTTTGAAATTTTTTGTTTCAAAGTTTGGTTTGACATTTTTAAAGTTTGTGCACTCATTAGTAAAGAACCGGAACTGTTTAGAACTAAAACCTCTGGCAACATTATGGTGCAATAGTACACGTCAGAACATGTGGTTTGTTCTTGAAATGAAAAAACACAATTCATTGAAAATGGATCATTTTATTACACTCCACATAATCCATACCAGATAGTTGTTCTGGATATTGTCGATACAATGTATTTTGAACTTCTTGCACTAGTTTGTCTTTAGCGTATAATTTTAATTCCAGTTGAAGTCTTTTAAGGTCTATTGCAATATCAATTGGTGGAAACTCAATGTCCATTTGATCACAAATAAACTGTTTATCAATACAGGTATGCACCCACGAACGATGTTGACAACCATCACAATATCTAGATACATGTTGTACAATATGCATAACACATTTTTCAAAATAGTACTTTTTCAGGAATATACTTGTTTTGTTGCACACTTCCACTGTATGTTTCACACACTGAAATACGCTGATGAATTTGTTCCATTCTGTTTCCGTTAGATACACCATATTGCGAGGGACATGAAATGTACTCTTTTTACGTAACAGCACCATCTTCTCTTCGAGGACTGTACGTAGCAAAACTTCATGATTTGAGCCTAATGATTTGACTATGGTCACATTTAGCTCATCATGAAAATAATCGTTCATTTGGTCGATTCGTGAACATAATATTTGCCATTCTTCACAGGTCAGTTGTACACCAAATTGTTCTGCTTTGCCCAATCGAATCACTGGTTCAAATGTTCTAGCACTGATACCAATCATCACATGTTTTGTTTGAAATATATTTATTGGATAATAGCTTGCGAAGATGAATTCTTTATCGTTAGAAGTACACATCTTTCCTCCTGAAAAGCAATTGCTCAAATGATTTCGTGGGATGACACTGTATTGGTTGATTTATAGAACTACGGCTGACGTCATTGGAAAGGAATGTGCTGACGTTTGAATTCATGATTTCATCACAGTTCCTGACGTCATGCCGACCAACCAAATTCATACAACTATGTCTGACGTGTTGATGTTTGAATTCATGATTTCATCAAAATTACTGACGAATCCGGCTGTGTACTAAATTCAAACTGATGACTTCGACCCAAGAATCCTTTGTAACATAAAGATACAGATCCAGTATTTAAGAAACGCAGCAGTTCTTCTTGTTTTGATGCCTCCATGGGAAAATATCTTGCTGGTAAAATTATATTCTTATCATTTTCAAGCTTCACTACGATTCTTAATCCAAACTTTGTAGGGATCATTTGGCTAGCTAAGATTCTATAAGGTACATTCTGTTGTAAATCAGTAATCTTGGTAAATGATTTCATCACATCACGTGTGTTTAGAAACTGCAGACAAGTAGCCATGATGACGTTACCATGAATACTAACGCGAACGATACTTATATATGATGCAAAACTGATGACGTTGCGTTATCATGTTCTGACGTGTACTATTGCACCATGTTCTGACGTGTACTATTGCACCACAATGTTGCCAGAGGTTTTAGTTCTAAACAGTTCCGGTTCTTTACTAATGAGTGCACAAACTTTAAAAATGTCAAACCAAACTTTGAAACAAAAAATTTCAAACAAAAATCTTTGAAACAAAATTTTGAAACGAAAAAACATTCAAACAAAAAAAATTTAAACAAAAAATTTTGAAACAAAAGTTGTCAAAAAAAATTTCAAACAAAATTCTGAAACAAAAATTTCAAACAAAAAATTTGAAAGCAAGAATTTTCAAACAAAATGTTTCAAGCAAAAAAAAAATTTCAAACTAAAAAATTTTTATGTTTCACGGTTAACCGTCAAACTTTATCCGGTTTTTAACTATTCGATTAACAAATAAACGGTTTTGATCATATTTATCATTGAGTGCAAAATGTTGAACGAAAACAAGATTTTTAAATGTAAAACAAAACTTAAAAACTGAATACAGCAAAGATTTAAAACTCATCAACCAATCAGATTGCACGAAAGATAGTGATCAACCAATGAGATTGCAGGAAAGATAGTGATCAGCCAATCAAATTGCATTAACAATAACTTTGCTAGTGTCAGATTACATCACCTTATCATTAAATTTCAAACTGTTGTAGCATGTATTGCCTTTCGTCTATGAGTCATAAGATTCAATAAGGTTAGCTATCAGATTTCTAAAGCTCAAGGTCAAATCAATCACCACCAATGATCTTAGACTATGAGCTGTGTCTAAAGTTCAATGTATTGTTTCTAATTTCGCGCCTTATGTTAAAATTCTGTTTATCACCATTCCCAAATTTAAAGAATACTTCTCCTGATATACCTAAGTCTTAGAGTTAATCATATTATTATATGTTCAATAAGGTCAATAATGTCCGTCAATTGTTTACCTGAGTAGAACCAACTGTTTTCTAGAAGTGTGTGTACTCAAACTTAAGAAGTACCACAACAAAGGAAATGAATCCCTGTACACTACCTCATCAAGGACAATCACGTGGTACAACGTCTTGCTTACGTTTATATTTGGCGTGAATAATCAAAACCAATGACGTAATTTCATTTGACAATTCTTAAATTATACTACAAAGTTTTAATGTACCAATGTCCTGGACTCCTAATCCCATCATAGGTTAATAACTGATCACGTGATCATACTCATATTTGACAATGATTTACCCAATGAATGATATACTATCCAATTACCAATTATTGATACGACAATAAGAAATGTACCCCCTCCCAAAATTTAAGATTGGTACACAAATACACCTGTGTCTTATGAAAAAAGTAATAAATCCTGTACTTATTCAATAATAAAGCCGGTCAATAACATTTAAATTTTGAATATTTGGCCATAAGAGGAACACCAATGGGTCCTAGAAAACGTTTACCGAATTTTGTTATTTGATAATTCCCAAATTTAAAAGGGAACATAAACATATAAAGGTAATAAACCATATGACGTGCTAAATAGGTGTCAATAACCTCCGAAGGCCAAAGTACCCCTCCCAAATTTTTAAAGGAGTGCACAAATGTACCTATGTCTTATGATAGGGAATAGACCCCTATACATAACCATATAACCATATAAGATAATAGAACCTCATCCAAGAGGATAAATTGGGCCAAAAGACCAAACACGTGGTACAACGTATTGCTTACGTTTATATTTTGACAATTTTGTACCCGCACAAATGTACCTATGTCTTATGATAGGGAATAAACCCCTATACATAACCATATAACCATATAAGGTAATAGGACCTCATCCAAGGGGATAAATTGAGCCAAAACCAAACACGTGGTTGTACTAAAATTTGGCAATTTCGTACTCATCAAAGGAAACGTGGTGAACCACCCAAATTTATAGTAATATATATTAGGGTTCTATACTATAATACCAAACATGTAAAAGGGGCAATTTCCAAAATTAAAGGGGTGGGCCAAAGTACCCCTCCCAAATTTTTAAAGGAGTGTACAAATGTACCTATGTCTTATGATAGGGAATAGACCCCTATACATAACCATATAACCATATAAGGTAATAGAACCTCATCCAAGGGGATAACTTAGGTCAAAACCAAACACGTGGTACAACGTATTGCTTACGTTTATATTTTGGCAATTTCGTACCCCTAAAAGGGAACGAGGTGAACCACTGAAATTTATCATAATAATACATGTTAGGGTCCAGTACTATAATACCAAATATATAAAATGAGCAATTTCTAAAATTTAAGGGGTGGGCCAAAGTACCCCTCCCGGGGTGCACAAATGTACCTATGTCTTATGATATGGAATAGACCCCTATACATAACCATATAAGGTAATAGAACCTCATCCAAGATGATAAATTGGGCCAAAAGACCAAACACGTGGTACAACGTATTGCTTACGTTTATATTTTGACAATTTTGTACCCCTAAAAGGGAACGAGGTGGACCACCCAAATTTATCATAATACATGTTAGAGTCCGGTACTATAATACCAAATGTTTAAATTGGGCAATTTCCAAAATTTAAGGGGTGGGCCAAAGTACCCCTCCCAAATTTTTAAAGGAGTGCACAAATATACCCATATCTTATGAAAGGTACTGGACCCCTATACATGACCATATAACTATATAGGATAATAACACCTCATCAAAGGGGATAAAATCGACCAAAAACCAAACACGTGGTACTACGTATTGCTTACGTTTATATTTTGGCAATTTTGTACCCCTAGAAGGGAACGAGGTGGACCATCCAAATTTATCATAATACATGTTAGAGTCCAGTACTATAATACCAAATATATAAAATGATCAATTTCCAAAATTTAAGGGGTGGGCCAAGGTACCCCTCCCAAATTTTTCAAGGGGTGCATTAATATACCCATATGTTATGAAAGGTAATGAACCCCTGTATACGCCAATATAACCATATAGGGTAATAACACCTCATCAAAGGGGATAAAATCGACCAAAAACCAAACACGTGGTACTACGTATAGCTTACGTTTAGGGATGCGCTCGAGTCGAGACATGTCTCGAATCTCGACTCGACTCGACTCGAATTCGAGTCGAGATTCGAGTCGAGACACACTTTGTAAAATTCGAGACGAGTCGAGACAAACGTATTTCTCGACTCGAATTTTCGAGTCGAGACACGAGTCGAGTCGAGACGGCTCTTAAAAATCTCGACTCGACTCGAATGTCTCGAAAATCTTTCTATAATTTTTAATATTATTTTGAAGAAAGTATTCACTCAGAAACAGCCTTGAAACCAATTCCAGCTTTTATTCCTTCAGAAAGGTACAGAACGCATAAAATTAATTGTTAATCTTTAAAGATCAAGATTTAATTTTCAGCTCAATTCAGTTAATTAGAACTAATAGTTAATGTCGTTGTATTTGGTTGTACTGCAAATATAATGATAATAATAATAATAATTGATTATCTAGTTTGTATAAAACTATCATCCCTAGTCTAAATCTAGTTTGTATAAAACTATTGCGATAAAATGAACTTCATAAATTCTCTGAATGAGCAGTTGGTAGTCTATAGTAATTTAGCATAATTATAATTATTGTGTTTTCGTTCCCATGAACGCAATAGGGTTACGTAACTTCTGGATTATTTGCTTGCCCAACTATTCTGAGGCTTTAATATGTTGCAGCATATCACGAGCTACGGATAATATATAATGTAACATTTGTTGTAAATCACATATTATGATACGAGACTATTTTACATAGTATATCTTATCTAATATAAATAAAATAAAGAGTTTGTTTGTGTGTTTGTCTGTCTGTCTGTCTGTCTGTGTGCGACCTGGGGACCAGACGAGTGGACCGAGAGTTCCCAAAATTTGTTCACGGGTACCTTAGTCGAGGCCCCAGATCAAGACGAAGCGTTTTTTTAAATTTCGAACCAGGGGGGTCTCGGGGGGGACGTTTACTGGGACCGACCTGGGGACCAGACAAGTTGACCGAGAGTTACCACATTTTGGTCACGGATACCTTGGTCTAGGTCCCAGTCTAAGGCGAAGCGTTTTTGTCAAAATTGGAACCAGGGGGTCTCAGGGGGACGTTTAGCGAGACATGTAGTAAAAGTAATCCAAATTGATCGACATTAGTGTCAAATTCATAGTTTTCACGGTCGCTGAGATCAATGGTGACACTTCCATCAGCGATGACTTGCAAATTCAGCTACTACTGTATGCGGGCCGGGTGTCAGCGGGTGAGGAATATCGAGACATGTATAAATAGCCCATATTGATTGATACTAGTGTCAAATCCATAGTTTTCGCGGTCACTGAAATGAATGGTGATACTTCCACTGGTGTTGACTTCCAAACACAGCCCCCATGCGAAGAATGGGTATATTAAGCTAGTATTACAATAAATGGACTGCTTGGATGCCAAGAACTAGTACAGATAAGTACCATTCACTTCTATGAATAGGTATTTTTTAAAAGGATTTTTGTAAACACTAAGTTATAAAACAATGAACTACATACAGTAGTTATGGTTTTGGTTCCCAACATAAAAGAAATATGGATTGTTCATGAGATATTGAACTTCAACTTTCACTCCTGGAAAATTTCAATTTTGGAGTTAGGCCACTTGGCATCAAAGCAGTTCACTGTAAGATAAATACATTCCGCACATTAGTAACATAGTTGTTCAGGAGCCTTCGATTTCCATTCTCTCAAATGAAAGCTGAACGATTGGTTGATACATGCTGACTATATAGGAGAAATAGTGTATTAAGTTTTCGAGCTTTGGTGCGTATCCGTATTTACACTCTGATATAACTTTAAGTTCACACTCAAATCGAGCTAATTGTTTAATGCATTTCGAAAGCTTTTGTTTTTATGCAGCTCATTAAGGAAAATCTATTTCATAATCGTAACATTTATGTACTAAGAAACTATGAACGTAAAGTGGACTCGACCCGTGGCCGCTGTAAGTCAGTGGCACAGCTATCACCCTTGGTGTGTGAGGACTCTGATTCTGTGTGTGTGTGTGAACTCCGCGGCTAGTGTACGCGTCTTTGCCGTGGAAGACTCGGGCTCAATTCCCGGCGCGAGCTCATGTAGTTCGGATTCCACGTTAATCAGTAGTTCTACATTTCATATATCCTCGCTGCTGAAAGAGACGGTAAAGTCAAAATCAACTCAACAATATATATGTGTGTGTGCTTATGTGAATTTCCTCGTGGCTGATGGTTAACACATACGCCTTGATCGCGGGAGACTCTGGTTCGATTTACGGTGGAAGCTCATGAAGTTGTTACCGGTATCCCACTTTAAACTGTAGATCCATGCCTCATATATCCATACATATAATATATATGCATTTGATACACTTGTTTTCCGACTTGGAAGCCATCGAAAATTTCCGGACACAGAGTCTCGTAGACCGAAAATGAAAAACATGGGTACAGAGTAAAACAGCCATAGAAATTTAAGTTTTTTAGGCTAACTTAATCCTTACATATAATGCAACTAGCTTGGCCAAGTTATAATGGAGGAAATGCTATCATTGCAACACTCTGAGAATAGAAAATGTTCGTCAGGTATTACTATCCCCCCTCTCCTGCAGAATGAAAACCCTGACTAAAACTCAATATATATATATATATATATATATATATATATATATATATATATATAAAACTATTTTGTGTAATGTAACAAAGAGTGGCGGATAGTATTCATGTTTCCTTGCAGAGGCTCTTACAAGGGTTCGCTTCCATCTTCCTCTCCCCAAGAACTAAAATAAATTAAAAAATTGCTATTACTTGTTAATCTTGTACAAAGGACGCAATTAAAGTCCCAGTGTAACAACCCTTCACATTTAGATTTTTCCCTTGGAAGAAAACCAGTTATTATTGTTTCTTGATTTCTCAGTCTCACTTACATAAACATACGAATAGAATTACAGGATAGGACATGTTTAGATTGCTTGCACGTGACATCTAACTATATTTCTCATCAAATGTGTCACAGATGAAAATTTCCGTTTGTACTGCCTCTATTTTCTGGTACATATGTTTCATTTATGTTATGTTGCTAAAATTCGTTAGGAAACAAGTACAGACTGCGCCTGTGTGCCTGACAAAACGTAAATGTACTGGATAATTATTTCTTCACTTTCTTCCAGAAAAAAAAGTAATCCATCTCATGTCGGCTAACAAAAGAAGGCAGCGGACCAAAGATAGCTAAGGTCGTTACACAGCAGGGGTTTCATTCAGTCAGAGGGAAAAGAAAAAATAACTTAAGGTTTCTACATTTGTTTTGAACTGCAATATACTTCTTCCTTTTATTTTAAGAACCATTTCCTTCTCATTTGTGTGCATCAGAAAAAAATGCAAAAAATCACTAGAATGTGCCTATTTACCCAAAGTACATACTAGATCACTAGTTCAATAGTAAAATCACTAAATCTAGTACGAAATCATAAATGTGGCATCCCTGGGTTGGAGCGAAAGTAATGGTTGGAGTAAAAACTAGTCCGTATTTCTACTGCGTTCTGTTGTTGAATTCACAGAAATGTTCAAAAATAAATTCAAGAAGTAAAACACGATCCTACAAAAGACTGTTTACTTGCTCACTGGTTTTCGTATTGTGAACTGAAACTCAAGTGCGCAGTCATGTTGAATACTTCTGTCCCTTTCTACTTTAAAACTTGAGGTGGGATGAGGGTCAGGATAGATCTAGTGATATACCGCTAAAGGAAGTGCTTCAGTATAGAGTCGGAAGCGGTATGTATTGTTTACACTACTTACAACGTTAGCCCCCACATAAAATATAAATTCACCCTTTCTCCCTTCCCTTTTTCGAATACAATGAACCGACTCTTTTGCTGAAGAAAGATGCTAAAAGAAAATTGAAACATCTGTGTCTAAACTTTCTTTGAAGCGCAGTCTTTTGTATTTGTAAGGTTTTGCGAGTGTTTTCGAGATAGCCAAATCTTTTACCATGGACTCCTGCTGCGAACTGACCGTGAGTAAACACCCGATCTCGCTGTGCTCAATTTCTCTCGCACACGTGAAATGGGTTTGTTGTTTCCAAAACAAATAGGAAGTTACCTTGTGCTTTTGCATTTCTGCACGCACACAGGTACCATTGTTGTTTTAATGATCAGAAGAAATATCAAAACCATCCGATATATATGATACGAAACAGCTAACAGAGGGAGGCAAAGATAAAAGTAGGCCTATACCAAGTTTTCCGCGTGGTACCATTACGGAGAATAAATATTTGATAAAGTCACGTAGATGCGCTTAAACCTATTCCATCTGTCCTTATAACTTTTCTGGTCTCATCAATTTCTCAGGAGAATACGTACAATATATGTCCAAATTCCATATATCCTCTTTCTAAACTAATGAGTTAACTCATTAAGAACACCAACTGATATCAATAAACAGGAAAGAAAACAATACTTTATACTTCTATCATTTGGTACACATCTCTATGAAGCACAGCTTGTTTCTTTTCGAAATAGCTCCTTCGTGTCACAGCTGTGGTTAGTTTTGTTTTGTGTTAGGATGAAAGAGAGAAATGCAACATTTGCTTCGCGGTGAAGTTATATATATTATTAAGATGAGCGGTGATAAGCGAGGTTTAACAAAGAGTGCCTTTCGGATGCACAATTTAACGGGTAGTTGCAGTCCGTGTTGAGAATCGAACCAAAGCTATGTAAGACATGTTATGACAAATCCAAAAGGTGTGTTGTATCGGTGCAGTACCAGTTTTTCACGTTTTTCAAAATGTTCCAAAACCCAAAGAATAATCTTTAATTTCTGATATTTTAGTCGTCACAAATTACAGTTTTATAATGTAGTCAATGTTTATAATTACTAGGCAGTTGGGCGTTTCAACTAATGACATCATAATAAAGTCAAAACCATAATTTTGAGTTGAATTGATTCTGAGTTTAACGTCCCGTTCAGCAGCGAGGCTATGTGAGACGTGGACTTACTGATTAACGTGAAATCCGAACCACATGAACTCCCACCGGGAATCAAGCCCAAGTTTCCCACGCCAAAGGCAAGTATGCTAACCGTTAGCCACGAAGGAGCTCCACCATAATTTTAGTGGGCGTTAAGAAATATCTCGCCAGTGCTTTTACAATAAATAAAATTTTATAAGTATTAAAGAATAGTGGTAAGAGATTTTATTATAGCTCTTTTATTTATGAGATATGAGTATTTAAAAAAAAACAACTAAAGAATAGGTTGGCGGAACCACAAAAGACTTTCTTATAAATACATACGCACCTTACTCACCTTTTATAATTGCCATGCTTACGTACTCCATAAAAACAGAAATTCTCTTTTAGTGATACTTTACACAAGATCATGAAGTGGGTTCAAATTTAATTAAAGGCAAAATACAATACAATAATCCACAAATATTGCCTCAAGTGAGTTTAAAGATTTCTAAACACCAGTGCGAAACCGGGCTCTGCCGTTGCGATCGATTTACAGGTCTTGAGACGAAAGTAAGAAGGGACTTACGCACACAGTAAGTAAAAACAATTAATATGCCTGTAACTTTCCCCCAAATGGGTGTATCTTAAAACTAACATCACCATTATTTTTCTAATTAAATTCTAGCCCGAAATTATGTATCATATTACCCTATTCCCATTTTGAAAACTTGACCTTAATTCAAAATGGTGGATTTCAAGATGGCTGCCATCAAGGTCATATCTACCATACGACTTCCCCCCAGGACTTATATGTATCCACATGGTTTTTCTTCACTTTTCTTCATTAACGCTCCGTTTACAAAGGGTAGTAAGGGACTTCTGTAGTAATCTCTAATAACCACATCACAACTCTTAAAAGTTATTTAAAAAAATAGAAAACATGCACCATGGCAAAAATTTGTCATCACAAGTAATGATGCATACATGCCTTCTATCAGCAAAAAAAGTTTCATTGAAATTGGAGCCGGACATTTGAGTGATGTCCCTTGTGGGATGTGATTGAACGTGACGTCAGAGCACATCGCCCCCTTCCCGGAATTTACGGGAATTAGGTGACCTGAGTGAGCACATGTGGTGCCAGCTCTCTCCAGCGACCTATCAAGGATCATTGCGTGTATGCCAAGACGTGTCGCCGTTTTTATCCATGCCAAAAGTCGACATACTGACAATTAGGTAGGTAGTCATGATGGTCTGGCTGATGTGTGCGTATATTTTAACTCGTACATTTTGTCTCGACTCGAATTTCGAGACGTCTCGACTCGAATTCGAGTCGAGTCGAGACAAAGACTGTCGAGTCGAAACACGAGTCGAGACAGAAACATATTTTCGAGTCGAGACACGAGTCGAGACAACATTTTCTCGAGACGAGTCGAGACAGGCTTAAATCTCGACTCGACTCGACTCGAATGCATCCCTACTTACGTTTATATTTATGGCAATTTTGTACCCCTAAAAGGGAACGAGGTGGACCACCCAAATTTATCATAATACATATTAGGGTCCTGTACTATAATACCCAATGTTTAAATTGGTCAATTTCCAAAATTTAAGGGGTGGGCCAAGGTACCCCTCCCAAATTTTTCAAGGGGTGCATTAATATACCCATATGTTATGAAAGGTAATGAACCCCTGTATACGCCCATATAACCATATAGGATAATAACACCTCATCAAAGGGGATAAATTAGGTCAAAAACCCCCGAAATTTCAATTTTTGGCAATTTTTTACCCATAAAAGGGAACGACATAGACACCCAATACTGATAGAGGTACATACTATGGTCCTAGGCTACCATACCCAATTTTTAGATTTGGCAATTTCCAAAAATTAAGGGGGGTGGTCCTATGTACCCCTGCCAAAATTTAGGGGGTGGGCCAAGGTACCCCTGCCAAAATTTAGAGGGGGTGGTCCTAGGTACCCCTAGGTCATTGACCCCGGGCCAAGGTCATTGACCTTTGACCTATGACGTCACTAAAATTTTTGCTGACTCAGTTGCATATACGGGGACCACTACTACTCCGGTAGCCAGCCCAAAATTGTAGGGGGCAGCTGAAGTTAGGGGGGGGTGATCCAACCATATTATAGTTTATCATCATATTATAGTTCATTTGCAAGCCTACCGTGAAAATTTTAGGGGGGCCAACGAAAATTTAGGGAGGGCCCGGCCCCTAGCCCCCCGGGTAGGGGCCTGCTACGTGCTACTCTCCGTCAGAATGGAGAGAAAATAAATTCAATTCTAGATTCAATTTTATTTGACAGTCTCTGGAAGGCAACCTAGGTTTTGTGACCAGAAGTGTACCAAATATTCAACTTTGGTTTCTCGATTCTCCACTTTATAGATAACTTCCTATTGGCTCTATTTCGTACGAGTACTGTCTACAATTCCTTATGTTCGAATAATCTTTTTCGCTCTTGTTTACAATCTCTGGAATCAGACCTAGTTCGTATTATCAGTAATAGTATATATTACCCTTTTTCACACACGCGCTGAGGGAACGCAGTTCTGAAAATATCTGTCTCCTCAAAATTCTCTGCCTCTTAGTTTGCCTTTCGAAGGAATTTAAGTTGATGTTGTTACTGTTCCTAAACTCAACTTTCCGCGAAAAATATCGAATCGGCAATTATAATTACAATACTGATGAAACAAATATTTTGCTGCTTTACGGAAAGAAACATACTTCTGAATGGCAATGTTGTATTTATATTGCGATAGTTATACAAAAGAATATATTTGCGTACATGATCTTCCAAGATACAGGAGTTTTATGGGGCCTTATTCCGTAACGCAACGCAACGCAAAATATGCATTTTTGTTTGTGATTATAGGTATAACAGACATAATTGATTTATCCATGTTTTGCGTTAGGTTACGCTCCGCAATTTTAGCTTAGGCTAACACGGAATAAGGCCCTTAATAGTAGTTGAATTTTGTTTGTGTCACGTATTTCAATTTTAGTTGAACTTGGCTTCACACATTTAAGACTTTATTTAAATTTCTAAGTTGGATGGTTACATCAGAAGTTTAAATCTATTTTTTTTCTAATTTAAGGGAAAATTAAACATCGATAAGTTTCACTGAATTAACGAAACCATCTTATTAGGATGGTCATGTGTACAAGAAGTGAAATACTGCACCGCATCAGCTGCATTTTTTTTTAAGTAGCACTAGGAACGCTGTCGCTGAACCCTAGCGGGCGACGTACATCCTTCATTTCTCAAGGGAAAGATACCATTTTGATTTTGTTCTGTGCATGAAGATTTTAGCTGCGTAACTTTATTTTGTAAGTGTACAGTGTAAATACTACCTTTAATATTAATTTTTGTATTTATATTCACATAAATGATTTTTTCTAGCTAGTTACAATGTTATAATAGTATTGGTTTGTGAGAGAAAACTTTAATGGCGTGGTTTGGAACTTCCTTGTGGCGGGTAGAAATGTCAAATTCGATAGTCCATTTTATGGAAATCTGTAGCTTCTGGCGTCTCTTAGATAGCTATATCCATAGCTTTGTAGTGTAAGATCATCATACTATATCTTTATGATAATTTGTTCTGGGAGTTAACCAGAAATTCAGTCGGGGTATCATACCTACCGGTGTTCGTAAATGAACAGACCGGTGTGCTACAAAAATGTAAATGTCTGAGTTACGTATGTTGCATTTCCAAGAACATCTGATGACAATCCAGAAATGTTTTGCGTAATATAATAACTGATTTCCATAACTAAAATTCAATTTGGAAGTTGTAGTTAGGGTCGTATCACAATTTCCGCGCTTCACTCACCACCAAGCAAAGGCAGTCCTTCAAAATGGAAATTCCGGATGGCATTTAGTATCTTCTCCAACTCGTTTCATGGTCCTAGAACCGAGTTCCTTGTTTTTGTCTAAATTGTGATAAAGGTGGAAGTACAGGGGCCCTGGGGGTTTCTAACTCTCTTCGCTAGCTGTCTCTAGCTTAGCTATATTTTGTAAAGTAAGTAACAGACTGTACATCTTATATGTGCAAGTTTGGGGGAGATACTAAATAGCCGAAATTTCTGTATATGTTTGAAAGTGCCTTAATACGTATGAAAAACATACATAATGAGTAACGAGTCTCGGTTACGAAGGTATCCTAGGTTAATCAAACTTTTTTTTTCCCACGTGAGTAACGTGAACAGTATCTCACACACTATGCTCATTCAATAATATTACGGATTACTTTCCAAAGTTGGTCATCTGTTTCTAGCAAAATTTTGAAAAGTTACCGGGAAGACCTGGATAATTTTCTTGTTTGTGTGCTCGATAGCATGTAAGGAAAACTTTTTTTTTTCTTTCTTCAAATAAGCGGTTATAACTATCGAACTATTTTAAAGTAGAGGGAACTTCTTCGCGCAGGTGGATTGTGGGAAAGTAACGAGCATTTTGTATTCTGAACATGGCTGCAGGTGTATAGAGACGCTTCAGTTGGTATCCTTACACAGAGATGAGAAATTACACTATTAATTTAAACTGGGCCCAAAGACTTTAACCGTAATCTAATCTTACTCTTATTATACCCTTTTGAAGCATTCCTAAAAATTTATGGTTTGTAAATTGTCATAGCTGTTATGCTTTTTGTTGAAAACTAGGCGGACGACCAACTTCGGAATAAATACGAATATTACTGTGGGATTTTGCGAAAACAAGAAATAAATTACTTAATATTATTTAAATGTAAATTAAATTGCACTTGCAGTTAGGTATACGATCTCTATTATACAAGTGTACATAAACTTTTATGTATTTCTGGTCAAAATTGGTTAATAGTTAAATGACTAAGTTGATTTGCATAAACTGAAATCTCATTTCGGGTTTAGTGCCGTATCGCCGGACCAATTTTGGGAAATTTACCGGGTCAATTGGAGAATTTATTTAAGTTTGTGAGAAAGAATGAGTACAAGGGAGGTAAGGGGGATAGTAAAAGTTAAGAAAGTGGTTGTATTTGTTAATTGTTTTTGATGTTAGCGGCACTGTATGTGGAGGCGGATGGGCTATTTCGCGGAGAGGTAGACCTTTTTTTACTATACGGTGCCCATTTCATGTCGAGAAGTGAACTCAACCAACCCCTGCCGGGCTTCTAACCCGTTCCTACTACTACTATTACTCCTGCTTCTACTACTACTAATACTTATACTATGGATCCGTATTAAAGCAATACTGCACGCCTAATGTAACGTACCAACAAAATATAACCGAATGCAATACACTTTTATGCTTTTTTCAGTTTTCAAAGTGGTCCGGCGATACGGCATAAGCGCCCTCATATCAATTCAGAACTCCGAGATTTTGCGTAATTAGTGAGTTTCTAAACTTTGGTCTGTCGTTTTACAGATCTATTCCATTCAGTTTTTATTGTGGGCATTCGATTTATTGGGTGAACCCTACAACACGCGCTGCAGTTGCACATCTGTAAGTAGGGCCGCTTGAAAAGCTATAGTAGCGTAGGGTAAGGTAGAGTAGAGTAAGATAGCGGTAAGTAGGGTAGGGGTGGGAACGGGTTAGCTTAAGAGTAGGGAACTTTTGATCCATTTTCAAAAAAATGATAGTGTAATTTTTAGTTTTCGAGTGAGTATACCAGATGGAGCGGGCATTGTAAAGTTAACCCTATTTATTATTTTACGTCTTGTTACGTTGGTGATGTTCGGTTTTGAAATAGATGATAATGGAGAGAATGTGACCAGATAATTCGTTGACGATCATCATTCCGTATTCGTCTCGTGTTCTGATAGTGGTACAGTGTTAGGTTTCCTGGTTCGATCTCAGGTCATGTAGGTGTAGTGAACAGCATCGGGCATTATTCGAGCAGACAGTTTTACCAAATTTTCACACATTTTCAGGTTAGGTTACAACTTTGTGTTTCTTTTAGCAGAGCATCCACTATATGAGCAGCTCCATTACTACTAACAGATTGACTTCAGGAGGGCTCACTATTGATACAGTGTAGACGTATGTCAAAAACTAGTGCGTAAAACTAACCAACTTTTGCTAGATGGCTAAAAAGGCCCTAATACAGGGCTTCAAAAATATTTCTTGCATGTACTATCCGGCCAAAAAATCTACTAGCCAGACCATTTAAGTCAGTGTTTATACAAATCACTTTTGTTTATTGGTGGTGGTGATGCATTGCAATGGTACATTTTTTATTTGTTGTGTGGAATATATCCCTTTTTTTTGATTGATTGCACTTATCAAATATAAAAAGGTACTCGCCACTGATGAACAGGTGCGTTGATATTTTGAGCCCTGGCTATCTAACCGAGTCAGGGCAGGAGCGCAGCAAGGGTCCGTGCATCTGAGGGGATGCGTCCATAGGGAATAGGTGCGTCAGCGACGGGGTATACAGATAAAGGAAGATAGTAGAAGAGCACACTTAAACATACAATACTTTCACTAATACTCAAAATTCATTTCAACCCTAGGACTCCCAACGGGGGGCTCGTCGAACCCACAACTTATTATTATTATTATTATTATTATTATTATTTTTAACGTTCCAAGAAGATATGATCAGTTTTTTTTTTTTTTTATATACTTATTTGTTACGGTTTGACAGCTTGACTAAGTTATATCTGGCCACACTGTTAAATCTGGCAACAGAGTTGTACACTGTTGTCCGCAACTGTATTTATTTATTTCCTTCCTAACTCGACATTGTGTTGGTAGAGGAATTTATGGTTTTGGAAATACCTCACAGGCTACGATAAAGTCCTATAGAGCGAGAATAGACTTTTGAATACAGATACTGATAATGAATATGATTTTAGTGATGAGGATAGCGGGTTAGGAGACATTATTTTGCAAGTTGAACGTGGTATTGAGTCAGAAGTTAGCAGTGACGAGAGTTTTGATTGTTTAGGAATAAGCTAGTGTCTAAAAGCGGTCGTGCTTGTATGAGTAGTGTTCCGAAATTATGAAAGTGATTGTTGAACATTCCAACCAAGAATCTCAAAGAAATAATATTCAGTTCACAAACGAAAACGAACTCTATGGTTTTATTGGCTTACTTATCCTAATGGGCGCCAAGAATGACAATACGCTCAGTCCCCAGACTTTGTAGTCAGAAATATTTTGTCGACTAATTTATGTTGGGACAATGGCCCGAATACGATTTTGTGAACTTCTGAAAATAATTAGTTTCAATGATGATGATGATGATGATAATAAAAAACGACAAATTTGCTGCTATACGTGAAGTGTTTGGACTAATAAACTCAAAATTTCGTCATTTTTACATCCCTGGACCACATACAACACTGGACAATATTTTTTTATTTTTTATTTCGGGGTCGCTGTCTTTTTAAAGTATTTGGTATCAAAATAAGCCTGGAATTCTTATTCGCATGTTGTGTTATGCAGAAACCAGTCATGTCGTTTCGATGCATGTGTATGTAGGGAAAGAAGAAACAGCCGTGTCAGAGAAAGTCCTGCCGAGTGGTTAAGAAGCTAGTTAAACCTACTAAAGTTACTGGTCGTAATGTAGCTACAGATCGATATTATACATCAGCTGAGCTAGCAGAAGAACTTTGATGATTTCATGCACTCTCTCGTAGGCACTCTGAAGCTGAATCGAAGGCACATTCCTGACGAGCTAAAGACTGTAACCAACAGAACGATTCACCCGTTAAAATTTGCGTTTACCGATCCGCAGTCCAATAAACCACCTGTGACTTTAGTATCGTACATTTGTAATGATAAACTGAAAAGAAGTCTATTACTTTCTACTATGCACCAGGAAGCTAAAGTTGAAAACACAGAAGAGCAAAAACCGGACATAAACTTGTAGTACAATTCTACGAAAGGAAGCGTAGATGTCATAGATCGAATGGTTGGACTGTACTCAGTGAAACGGGGAAGTAGAGAGTGGCCTCTGTGTTTTTTACGTTAAGGTTGGTTTAAAGGAACAAGATTTCCCGATAGATGGCACTACAGTCTTCGTATCTCTCCCATGTATTTTTTTACCATTCACAAAAAAATCACGATTTCTCTTACAAATTTCAACCTGCAGACTTCCAACTTTTAGAAAAGGAACTTCATAATCTATCGAAGGCAATAATCCGTGCCGATTCTTTATTTAGAATTTTCTTCATTGTTGAAATGGCTTGATTGTTGAAATGGATATCCAAACCTTTAACAATGGAACTGTTTCAACAATGAAGAAAATGCTAAATAAAAAATCGGCACGGATTGTTCCCTTTAATAGGTTATGAAGTTCCTTCTCTAAAAATTTAAAAGTTTCTAGGTGGAAATTTGTAAAAGAAATAGTAAATTTTCGTGAAAGTTAAAAAATACATGGGAGAGATACGAAGACTGTAGTGCCATCTATGGGCAAAACTTGTCCCTTTACACTAACCTTAATTGTTATTGTTGGTGTCTGCGCATACACGTTATTTTGCCTCATCAATCCAAATTGGAACGAAAAGAAATGCAACAAACGTAGTTTGTTTTTGCAAGAAAAAGCAAACAACAGTTAACCCTATTGTTGAGAATCGTACTAATGACCTTCAGGGACTTCCACGCAATATCTTTTCAATGGAATATATACTGGGTAGCAAAATGCAACAAACAATGCCAGCGCCAAAGGAGACAGTTACGAGAGGATATTGCCACATTTGCTGCAGGGATGCCGGCACGAAAAGAGAAAGTATTCAAGTATTTCGAAGTCCAAACAAACGTGTTCAGTGTGTGAAAAGCATGTGTGCCGAAAAGATTCTAAAAAATCCATTGTTTATAACGACTGTTCGGATACAGAATAACATTCACTTGAGGAAAAATGTTTGCAACTTTCCACATATTTGTCTGCTTTTAGATGGGCAACTTCAGAATATGTTTGCAGATTAGAAATAATATTCAACCAAGAATACTGCTTCTTTATGTATAAAGAACGAAATAAATCTTATGCGTTTTGTGTATGAGTGCACATGTACAGTTATGGGTTAAGAACAGCTTATATTACTCTTTTACTTTTCATTATATAAAGAATTTAGTGGGTTCGAGGAGTTCTCCCTGGGGATTACCTACTACCTAAAATAACTTGGGATTCCTAGGGTTAATATGCTGTACACTGACAGTAATTACTTATATTCACACTCTTTTTCCTTCACGAAAAAGGTTTCATATCGTATTATACAGGGATAATTTTTATTTTTGATAGAACTATCGGCTCAAGCTTTCCGAAATTCTCACATTTCCTCTTAAATTTTCATTATTATTTTTTTTTTTTTTCATTTACTTCTATTACTCATCCGCCTCTTTTAGTCCACAGTGCATAAACGTTGGATGAGATGTAGCTTTAGTTTTATTGCTAGGTGTGCGTTTGCTGGGTCAAGACATTCTCAGTGAGGGAAACTAGTACGAAGCAAGTAATTGGCAGAGTTTCCCAGCATTCACATATTGACAAGACACAAAATGTTTCTCTGGAGCCGGTGAAACATTGCTCAAGGTGATAAAAGTTACACCAGGGAATTTATAGAGGATTGTAGCAAAGCATACATCTATTTTAATGACTAAAGTTGTATACATCAAAAACTAATCATTATCTTGGATTTCTCATAACACGAAGTAAGAATATTCGACTAAGGTTCCGCTAATGGCTCCCTCTGTGCGCGAACCTGTTTCCAACGTTATTTCCGTAATTAATCCTACTTATGGTCATTAATATATCTTAGTTATTCCTGTTTCATTTCTCACTTCCCTAGTAATTGTTAGACGCGAATTTTGATTTCTTCTTTGCTATATACGTTTGAATATATATTGTCCTACTACGTCTACAACTTAAGTATTGCAAACTCCATATTATTTAGTTTCTCCCCTAAATCACTTACTAGTAACTCGGGCTCATTGGTAATGATTAGGGTTCATTATTTGTAACTGTGGTCTAGTCATGGGTATAAATGCAGCGTGGGCGCATTGCATAAAAACTACAGTACATAAAACACGAACCAACTGATGCTACGTGACCACTAAAAAGCATGAATGCAATCTAATTGAATCGGGGCAGGAACGTAGCGGGTGGGGAGGGGCAAGCTGTAGCGAGGGGTGCATCCGTTAGGAGCAGGCACGTCAGCGACTGTGGGTATATGCATAAACGAGGTTGTTTACGTAGTTTCACTGTAAGTCACAGTACTGGCTCCGGAACCGTCGATGGACTTGGAGAAGAAGCTGAAGGTCATCCAGATTTGCAATTAAGGGTGTGATAATCGTTAGCCATCGCCAGCTTTTTAGCATCCGAACAAGAAACAAAAGAATTTGTACTGGGTTGCCACTTTAGTTCACGAATGCAACCAGTTCGCTGCAGTAGAGTCCTGAAGGGACGATACGTTATTGTACATTTTTATTTAGTTATATCATAAATACTGTCACAAGTTTGGATGTGAATAACAGAGTATTAACACCAAGGCAATTTATTTTGGTCATGTTTTACATTGACACCTGACGTACGAATCAGTTTTCGAAATGTCCCCCCTTGGCCTTGATTCAGGCACAAAGTGTCCGGCCACTGGTCAATGGCATTACGCACCATGTCCATGGGAAAATTGTTCACTGCTCGGGTCAAGGATTGTTTCAGACTGTCGACAGATGGATGCCGTTTATGGCAGACCTTTGCCTGAAGGACTGCCCAAAGTTTGTAGTCCAACGGGTTAAGGTCCTGGCTGCTAGAAGGTCAATCAGCGGTAGAAATGAAGTAGGGGACGTTCCGTTCCAGCCACTCCTGGATTGTTTGCGCTTCGTGGCCTGGAGGCTGATGGAAGGTCCACCTTTCTCCAGAGAACATGATAGTAGACAGTGGTTTCACTATAGGTGTTAGCACTGTGCCCTGGTACACCTTGGCAGATGTTCTGATGCAGCTGGGTTGTGCCTGAGTAGCTCACTCCCCACCAAACCATCACTGAGGCAGGATGATGTGCCCTCTGAACCCTTGGAGCTGCCTCAGCAGCTGCAGTAGATGACTCGGCATACACACGGTCATTTTGGGCGTTGTAGGCCTGCTCAATTGTGAACACCTTTTAGTCAGTGAACAGACTCTTTCTGTGCAGATTGTTGGCATAACGCCTCAACAGTCTCTTTAAGGACCCTCTGCGACATTGTTTGGATCACCTCTTATACGCCCGTAGATGTAGGTCACTCCTGAGCACACGAGACATGGAATTTCTGCTGATGTTCATCTCAGCAGCAATCACGCTTTGTGTTCGAACAGGATTTCTTAAAATTCTTGCTGCGACTGCTCTCTGGACCTGCGGGATTCGTACCGTTCATGGTCTGCCACTCCTTGCGCGGCCAGCTGCCGTTCCAGTCTCGGTGTATCGTTGTATGGCGCGATACGCGAATCTCTTGCAGATTTGTAGGAGTTTCAGGAGGTTGAAAATCTGACCTGCTGTTTTCCCGACCTTGTGTAATGCAATTACTGCTACACGATTTTTGTAATCGTCCCACTCCATCAGAACTCAGTACAATATCAACATATGTCATGAACAGACACACACACACACACAGTACATGCATCTTCCGCTCTATACACAGATGGCAGCACTCTGCCACTCCTGATGCCTACAGCGCCAGTTTCCAAACTTTGTGACAGTATTTATGATATAAGTAGGTATATTTCTCTCTGCTATTGCATCGTACACTTCTACTTCAGTAACTGATACAGTGGGTTTGAAACACTGGCCCGTTCTTCTCTATTGTTAGCTTACGTAATACGCCCTTGGTAAGATATGGGCCGTCATATTGTCCAGTATTGAATGGCATTTTTGTTCCTACATCCTACAGTGATGATCATAATTACCGTTTTTGTGTTTCGGATGCTTAGATTTCGTATGATTATGTTAATTTCCCGTAAATTTTATAATTTTGTGGGGTATCTGCGGAATTTAACATGAATATTCTTATTGTGGAGGAGGGATCACAAATTTAGACAGTTCAGGGGCAGAAGCCGCCTCCTAACTTGTACAATTCCAATATGATTACTATTGCTATTTATTTAGCTGTAGAAGAATGAACTTCATATGCCAAATTGGTGAACATTTCCTAAAGTTCCAACGAAAGAAGACTTAAGGAAAGAAAGACCTTAAGCAGCAAATAAGTATGTTAACGTTCAGGATTTACAGAAGCTTTTACGTGGTATGTGACTTGGCTATTCTTATCTAGTTATTACTGATATTTCTTAAATTATGTATTGTACTGGGTTAAATACTTCAGTAGTTGGAGGATTATAGACTTTAACGTTATGTGCATCAAATATATATACTTAAATTTCGAAAACCGGTGTGCAAGGATTCTGAGAGATTTGGAGTAGACAAATACAGTCCGCAATTCGCTTTATTGAGATTCTTTCACTTTATGAATTCACGTCACATTCATGTAGCCATCTTAAAGCTACTTAATTGAATAGGATCTATATTAAACCCTTATTAAAACTGTACTTACCCAAAAGCACCGTTTTTATTTAACTGTGTATGTATCGCCAAATGTGTATTGCCATCCTCACATACGAGGTTTGTCCGGAAAATACGTATAAAAGTTGAATAAGAAGGTAGAGCTCTTACTTTGATGCGTGGGGTTCCAGGTTCTCCAAGGCCAAGTAACTTACAAGATTGTGTCCGTGGGTTTTCTTGGCGTACTTCCGTTTCCTTCCACATTCGTATTCCAGCAATTCTTCCAACATTCATTTGCCTTAGCTTGACGGGTATATTCGTGGTGCGTTGAACTGGAAAATATCATTCCATTTTATTTGCGAACTCTTGGAAAATTGTAGCAGTTCAGCAAATACTCAAATGACACTAGTCCTTTCTAAATACGTTAAGAAATTCTTGACGGTTAATAAATGTTGACAAGTACCGGTATCATTTTTCAGGTTACGTTATCTCTTGACACCACTAGTTCGGCACAGCCAGCTGATTGTATTGAAAACGACACTTTAATTAGATCGCGTTGTTTTGGTTCCATCTTTTATGTGAATCAGAGTTCATAATATGACTGCAAGCAATGTTTCAATCCAGTTGTGTTCTAAGGGACGAGAAGTATTCAGAAAGTAAGGTTACAAAGCGTGCAGTGAAACGTGTATCTATTATTTCGTACAACCAACAAATAGTACTTACATTAGGTAATTTTTTTTACAGTCTCCATGTCGGTTGAAGCACTTCTCGCATCATGGGATGAGTTCGAAGATACCATCCTGAAAAAAGAAAAAGCGTGTTGAACCACGTTGTCACGAAGTGTTTCACCTCGTCTGAAGCGAAGCGACGGCCTCCTAGATGCTCCTTCAAGTGCGGAAATAGATAAAAGTCGTTTGGAGCGAAGTCCGGACTGTAGGGAGGGTGGTCGATGATATCACAACGTAACTGCTTCAACCAATCGCAAACTTTCGACACCATTCTGCGACATACTGACGAGACATTACAATCTCTCCGTAAACCTCTACCAGTTGCCGGTGAATTTCAGCCGCGGTTAGAGATTTCGCCCACAGAAATCGAATAACTGAGCACACTTCTTCGCGAGACCAGTTTTCCAAACGAGTCGCCATTTGTGTTTACCTACAACTAGCGCCATACGTGTCGGGTGGCTGAAACTCTGCACAGTTGCCAACTCCATGTATTAAAATTACCGTAACACCTGATTCCTCGATAACAGACTAAACTCTCCAGAAATATCGGCCTTGTAACCTTAGTTACTGATCCTTTGTCTCATAAGTTAATGAGCTGAACTGTAGCAATGATAATATTGTATTAACGAGAGTAAGGCTTAATTTCTGCACTCATGTTTAGAGAAGGAATTGAAAAACATGGGGTACTGCCTAAGTAAATTTTATTTCTAAAGATACAAATAAATGGAAATTCAGTATACTTGAATTGTATACGATACTTTAATAAACAATATTAACTGCTACGTTTTCAGTAGTGAGTTACACTATAAACTTATTCATTAAAATGTTTATGAACTTCCCATTTTTTTTTTCTTAACTGGAATAAATAGCCTCGGTGGTAATGTTCTTATTAAACCATAATCCTTCATTCATTTCCATTTTTGTATTAACAATATAGTAAAATTTTCTTTTGCAAATTACAGTGTGAAAAGGGATGGAACAAAGTTATCTTATTACTTAAATTAAAATTTTAAGAAAAGCCCAAACCTTTTTTACTTCTACGTATATCTTATATGTAGCGGAGGTTATTTTATCCCATTAATGTTTACATGAAATGATTGTTAGGAGAAATGGGTTGCACAGAAGAGCAAATATGCGCTAGTACACTTAGGAAGAAGTTCGTGTTAATTGGAAGTACTAGTTACTTACTTGATCACACATCTTTCCTTGTTTTACGAGGTAGAAAATTAGCAAGAAAATATATATATTTGGCTTTGTAGCAATGTATGCTACGAGGCACTGGAAAGAGTGTATTTTTAATGCTGCTTATCCGTAATTTTGTACGAGAGTAATTCGGAAAGTAGCCTCCGTTTGATTGTAAATTTTTTTTTTTTTTTTAAAAAAAAACAAGCTCATAAATTTTTACTTTTTAAAACTACAGCTCTCTCTTTTTCAGTATAATCGCCATGGTAATTCAAGCACCTGGTATAGCTCTTCACCAACTTATATATGCTTCTGCATAAAACACCCATTTGGTAATTCAATCAACCTATCACAGCATTTTGAATATCCACATAGCCAGCGAAGGGCTGTGCTCCAAGCCACTTCATGTAAGCCAGCGAATCGGTTCTCAAGAACTTTGTCGTCGATTGGATTGAGGTCATGACTTACTACACAAGGCCTGCCACACCTCGGTTCATCATGAATGTTCGTTCGTTCTCCTTTGAAAAATGGGATCCACTTTTGCATTCCACCCTTCACTCGTAATGTTCGGGCTACATACAATTCACGATGTGTGTCTGCAGCTTACATGTTCTTTTACTCAATCAAATCTTATTCTGCGTACCTCGCACTTGGCGGGATTATAGCAACACACGCGGGGCAGTATTATACTCTTTCTAGTGCAGCTGGAAGTTTATTGAATTACAGATTGCGTGATGTAACGACGATGGAGCTCTATCCACTACCAGTGCCACGCCACAGCGGCGGTTACTTTTCAAATTACCTTCGTACATACTCGTCGGGAGGAGTTTTATGACTGTGTAAATGAATATACTATTCCTTTGCAACTGATGGTATATAATATTTCACGTGATCTGAGTTTCCCGAATAGAATATTGCCGTGTGACGAAAAATGAATTTTTCAAAATCCAAGCGTGCACAAGCAGTGGTTAAACATAACTCAGGTGTTAGGACCTACCGCCAAACATGGGCATTTGGAACACAGAACGATGTTGTGCGTTGAACACAAGGTATGAGGGGATAATCCACGAAGAGTTAGTTTCAGATGTTCCATCCAGTAATGCTGACCTCTGCTCCAAACAGTTGGAATGGATATATAACATTGTGTGCCAAAAATACCCTGCATTGAATAGAAAACTAAGATTTCAATAGCAAGACAACCAAAACATAATTTGGAATAAATTCCAGTCCTCTCGATCTGGAATAATCTCCAGGAACTTGAGAGAATTAGTGATGCTTCACCTAACATATAGTCCGGACGTCCCCCTCTCGAATTATTACCGGTACTTATTCCAATTGATCGTTCATTTACCGCGCTCGCGATGCTTCAACAGCCAAGAAGCTTGAAGCTGCAGTGCAGGAGTTTGAAGGATAAGAACTAGCATCGGTTCGTATCGAAGAACTGACTAAAAGGTGTCTTGAGACTGTTCAGCAGCGCCAGGCAGATTTAGTTATAATTTGACGCATGAACTAAATTAACTGGAATATTACAAAACTTTTGACTGACCTACATTTGGAGTAGACTTGAATTTTGTTCCCTATGCTAAATATATCCGTACGATAAGTTGTGCTTGACGAAATTGAATGGAATCGAATTTTCGATAGCTTTTAAAACTAAGATGTCCGTATTTATGCCAGAAGAATATTGGTACTGCACCTTCTTTATTTCTGGCCAGGTCTCTTTCTTCCCTTTATCTGTTCGTGCGTTGTCTATACCAGTCGTTTTTAACTTGATGCTCTGTTACGTTTCAGTTCGCTGCTTTCCTTCACAATAAACCACACGGGGAGAACAAAGAACAGGCAACAATCCTGGCATTGAGAAAGAGCAGTAGTGACAAGCAAACGAAATGATAGTGTAATCGATAGTTCTACAGACATATTACTCGTTGATCGATGATTCTTGTACATTGTTAACATTTCCTTACTCCATTCTTATCCCTCCTCCTCCTCTACTCGTCATGTTTTCTCTCTGTCATTTCTCTGATTGTGAAAGCTGTTCCTCCATCGCATTGCCAATTAGAAATGACTGAGCTAGACTTAACTAGTGTATAACATAGCCTTTAATTGCATTTTTTTCTAAAAATTCTCTGCTGCAGTAAAACTTCTGTCGTGTGTACAATCCTGTTAGAAAAAGATGGCCACTCACCTCTTTGAAAAGTTGTGCATTCTTCCCTACAATATGGAATTAAACAAATGTTGATTTATTTAGTCAATTGAGATCATTATTTAAAGCAAGTGAGTGGCCAAACTTTCTAGAACAAGACTACATACAATTCAGAATTGTGTAGTTCAGATTATACGCGTGAGACACTAGAAGCATTAAAATATATAATTTATATGAGAGAGAGTATATAAAAACATGTTCAATCACCTGGAAAAAAGTAACTGTACACATCTTTGAGATCGTGATTACAGTAGTCTTCTACATAATCGCCATGCTTTTTGACACATTTTTGCCAGCGGTTCTTCACCTTTCGTAAGCCGTTTTGAAGAAGTCGGCACTTTCGTCTTGGAACCGAATTTCTACTATAGAAACGACGTAATCCCTGGAGTCAAAATGGCGTCCTTGGAGTAGACGCTTCATTCCTGTAAAAACAAAATTGACGCTTGATTCGGTGAATCTGGGGCAAGCTTTCATATCCTTACAGCATTGCTTTCGCTATGCATGCGTTGACTGAGTGAATTTGTGCACTGTCTGCTAATAGCAGCAAACATTGCTGATCGTTCCTCGATGTGAGCTGAAATAAATTTTGTATATTTTAGCTACTAGGAATACAAAAAGGTTAATACAACTTTTGTCTTGTAATATGTATTCCGTACATTATATCAGTCAACATGATTTACCATTTTTCTTTTTTCGGTTTTAGCATTTTACTTCTTAGCATTTTATTTCTTAATCTCTAACAGAAGCCCATCTGCTGATAAATTTTGTATATTTTAGCTACTGTCCTTTCTCAAGGACCATGGAGGCTTAGATCATATTTTACATTAGATCTTCACACGCTTAAAGCTTCAGTATCAGAGAAAATTCTAAATTTGTACGTAGAAACGTTTTTTTACCAAGTAACGTATTTTGGAAGACTGTGTTTGGGGGGAGGGGGGACTCAAATCATACCTTCCTCCATGAAACTATATTAAGTGACAAAAGTGCTCTTAATACTATAATTCTAATATAACTTTTGAGGGGCGGTATAAGATTGTGAAGCCCTACATAATAGCTAATTGTCCAAAATACGTTACTTGGAAAAAGTACGTTATTACATATACAAATAATGATGATGAAGCTATAAGAATGTCGTACTGCAAAATGTTATTTAAGCATTTAACACCCGAACATCCGAAACATTGGAAAATATTTCAGGTACTAGGAATACAAAATTTTTGTCTGGTAGATAGTTGGAGAGTACGAAATCGCATGGAAACCAGAACTGTGTTGTCCCTGCTGGTCCAGCGACCAGTTTCCCTTTATTCCACAAAAAAAATTATATTAGTTCCATTTTTGTGTTAAATGTATTTTGTGTTTATTACGAACAGTATGTGCCTCACTGGTAGGAAATTGCATGTTTCTGTTAGGGGAAGACAGTAGGTACAATCGACTAATTATCAGTATTTTAACACAATACATAAATAACCCTATATGGCAGCGAAATAAAAACTGTCAGTTATTATCGGCAACGAACGACATACTTCTTGGCACCAGAAAAATTGTTTTCTCAAAAACTTAGGATGAGAATTCGTCCTTAACCATGTCATTTTGTTAGATTCAACGTGATCTATCGATTCATATACGAGGGTGATTCATAAAGAAATGCCTCCAAGCTTTGTGTTCGACAGATAGCACCGATGGTGGTCTCAGTGGAAAGCTTGCAATGTCAGCTACAAATTGTGGCATCATTTTTCAATATAGGCCTCATTACGGGCAACACACTTGCACCAACGCGAAATAAGATTTTCCATGCCCTCGGCGAAGAATTGTGGTGGTTGCTGGTGACACCATTGCCGAACTACAGTTTCCACCTCCGTGTCACAACTATAGCGTTGGCCATTAAGTTTGTGGAAGAGCCGAAAGTCGTAGGGCGCAAGCAGCAGATGATACAACTTTAAGTTTTTTTGGCGGAGGAGAGGAAATGTGGCGGTACTCCATCGACTAACTGTTCGTTTCCGGGTCGTAATGGTGTATCCAAGAATTGTCGCCGGCAATGAATGTTCCTGGGCGCACAACCTTCAGCAGTCAGAAATTCAATGACAGCCCGATGTTTAACCGGAAGTTACCACTAGATGCCATGGATTGCTCCACTACTTTGGAGCGAGAAGAGATAGGAAGGTGAAACAAGTGACATTCTATAGCTTAACCCTTTTAAAATATATCGTAGATTTTACTACGAAATGATAGTGTCTTCAAAATTCGATTAAAAAAGAACTAAGAAAGCTATTTGGCTCTAGTTTGTTAAACAAGGGAGGAGGCATTGAAGAAAGCCTTGGAAGAGTCTACAGCGTCGGAACATTACTGCACTGGAACATAGGGGGTATGACGTCATCACTTTACAAATTTCCTTTATTCCCTTTTTTTAGTGAGGTCTTAATTTCAACATTTTTTGATTAGCTTCTCTTTAACCCTAGATTTCTGAAGTTTTACACAATCAATCAATGGGCCCTTTAGTTTTTATCTGAATTTTTTCGAATCTCTTCAACGCAGAAGGGGGGTTCAGAGGGGCTAAAGGGTAAAAAAGGCATATTTCTCGACCAAAAATCCCACTTTCGCGATTATTGCTCTGTTCGGGTACATGGTAGGGAAATCTAAGTGGTATTTTCTGAAAGCCTGCTCGATTCTGAACAAAACAACGTATGAATCATCATTCTATGATAATTAGGAACGTGTCAGTTTTTTTTAATTACATAATATCCTTTTTGTTACTACTAATTTAGAGCGCTTTTCCCACATGGGAAAATATTTTCCCCGCCCTTAATATTGAAGATAGGATATTGGTATTTGTCACAAGTAATTAGTACCACAAGTACTATTTTTACAAGTGATTTTCAGAGCTGTATGTTTACTCAGGGCTGCGCCAGAGGGTCTCAAAATGGGTAAAAAGGGGATTTTTCACAAAAATCCCTATTTTCCTCAACTTTTCCCTCCTTTGGGACGTCCGAGGGACACGAGTGATACTGCCTGAAAGCTTACTCTATTCTGAAGAGAACGGCGTATGAATTGTGATCCTACAATAATTGGGGACGTGTCAGGAAATTTTTAAATTTTGTAGGGTGTATTTTAGGGAAATTGTATGCTTTTTTTGATGCTCTCCCAACATGGGTAAACATTTTTCCCGCCCGTACTATCGAAGACAGGAAATTCTAATTTGTCACAAGTAATTAGTACACTACGTAGTATTTTCAAGATTTTTTTCAGGTTTGTGCGCAGATCCGGGGGGTTCAGGGAGCCCCAAACTTTGAAGGTTTTTTTTGGTCCAAAAAATCCCGATTTCCCTTTAAAAATCCCCTCAGGTACATGATAGGGACATGAGTGATATTGTCTGAAAGCCTACTCTATTCTGAACAAAACGACGTATGAACCATAATCCTACGATAATTAGGGATGATGCTGTACCTTCTTGACTGAAAGTCAACCAAAACCCATATCTTAAAAGGGATAAACCTCAGTGCAGTAATGATAAACAGTTCAGAATGTTTAAACTACTGGCATTACTTTCTGAATTACCCTCGTACATCTGTATGTACAGTATTATATTAAATAAATCTTAAAATTTAAGAGTTAATCATAATTTAGTGTTATATCTCATGACTTAACAGTATGTTATCTTGCTAGATTTTCCTGGTGATTTAACTATAATCAAAGATTCTACTGGGTTGTAACAAATCTTAACATGGTATTGTACAGCTACTTAAACAATTTTCAGACACTGAGAGACTTGAGACAGACGTCTGGGACACGTAGTCACACTTTTAATATAAGTATCCTTTGATTATGGGGGTAAAAATTTGAAGATTGTTAGAGATACGTGGTCATATTGTGACATCTATGCATTTTCTATAACATTGCAAGTCGTTTGATAAAATGTTTGGAATATCTACGTCTTCCACAGAGGAAGGGTGTAAAACAGATTTTAAATACAGCAACGCAGTGTTTGATACATGGAAATGGTTAGCTAGCTTTTACTGCGCATTTATCCTTAAACATACGATGTGATAATTGCTTTGAAGACACATTCCTTGACAGTACAGAACATATCGACAAATACGAACTGTTTCATTTAAGTAATGATTTTTTAATTATAAAAAATTACACAGAGAAGTATTAGCTTTCCCCCGTCATTTATTTCGCAATGTTTTGATATATATATATATATATATATATATATATATTAATGGGTGGGGCTGATTAACTTCTTAAGTACAAATTGCTTATTACAATAAATCAGTGAAAGTGACGTGGAGAAGTGAAAGATTGGATTGTCTTATTTATTACGAAATTGTGAAAATACTGTCATATTTGTTCGCAGGGCTTGAAAAAATCTTGCTTCGAAGTTGTATCCAGATCATTTTGCAGTCGGTGTTTATACAAATAAACAAAAATCACGTTGCGACACAGTTAACATATCAATAATTTTTTTGAAATTTTGTTTAGTGGCATGTCTCTTACAAATAATAAAAAAAGAAGGGGAGAGTCACATAAGTTCAAAATTTTTAAGCGAATTATGGTCATTGTGTAAAACTTACTTCAATCTTTGATTTCTCCATTTTATACTGATGACGTCCTATTGGTCCCCAACCGGCTTCCTTTGTACTCAAGCAGAAAATTTACTCTAACCACCTTCATAAATAACATTCCAAATAAGCCATAAACGGTACGTCGAGGTAATGCGTCGGCGTGTTTGATGTCGAGCTGATGTGTTCTTACCATCGCTAAACTTATATTAACGATTGATACATTATGTAATAATAATAATATAATGTTACTAGCATCACATCATATATATATATATCTTTAAAGAAGTCCAGTATAGTAGTATGGACAGAGGCGGTTCAAGGACGGCCTTCTGGGAATGGCAACGAAAGATTGTATTTTTTTCTCAAAGGTCTTTTGCATACGTTGGAGAGGGGCGAACAACCTAACGTATTTGGTTCGTACAAACGTTATCATTATGGAAGTTACACGATTATAACCGCTTTCTGGACTTGCCCCCTGCTGTCCTACGAATGAGTATTTTCAGGAGACGTGGACTTACCTGGTTAAGACACCGTTTAGCACCTCCAAAAAGGAATTACAGAATTTTCCCCCAAATTGCCCGCCGGTCTCAATGAGATGAGCATTAGGCACCGAGAGGTTCGGAGGTCTCGTCTCGAAATCCTCACGGACGATCAGACGGTCACTCAGACCACGACGCTCACAAAGATCATTCATACATATAACAAAACACATTAAATAAAATGCTACTATGTTTATTTATTAAAACACTATTAAAATAATAACATAGGAGAGAAAAACAATCACAACACTGAATATATAACTATTTCCACGAACATACAATCACACCTCACTTTTATTATACTGTAGCCCTTCGTATTACGTAGATCAACGAATAAAAGATTGATTTCACCATAAATGCTTTTGTCACACCACGAATGCACATGAGGGATTAACACTCTGGGGGTAACGCTGGGATAATTCCACGAAGTGGTTTGCAGCTGCTGAACAAATCCATAGAAGTCGACGTTAATCTCTAACGAAAGTATGTAGACAGTCACCGAAATGGAATGAGAATGTTGGAGGGCGCGTTTACAACTGATACGCACTAAATTTGAGAACCCAGGACTTCTCTGATTGGGGCTAGCCGTTAACAACGTCATTCACCGGCTAATAGCGTGTGCCCCTTAACAACGTTATGCTCGATCCTACTGACGTGGTAGTGGCTCGCAGGTACGGAGTAAAACTCTCCGAACTTAGAGGTTCGAGATACGAACTGCATTGACTGACTGGTCAAGGTTGGCAGTTCGTTCTAAAGTGCACTGAGGTTAAATCACCTGTATGTACATGCAAATTAAATGCCAAAAGAATTGATGTTAATTTTTAGTTCACTGGCCACGACGCACAAATCATTGTGGGAACGTTTAGATAACGAACTGGCAGAGAGATGTGGTTGGCGACGATTTAGCGTTCGGACATCTGGTTTGCAATATTTCCATAAATGATTGAAAAATGCACTTAATCCAGTTCCAAATAACTATAGAACATAGTTTTTGCATATTAATATGTAAGGAATAAGCACTGAGAACCAGGGTGGAAAAAAATCATGATTTTTTCAAAAAAAAAAATCATTTTTGTTGATTTTTTTTATTTAAATCAAATCTTTTTCTTCGTATAATATAAGTCGCGAACTGAAGAAAAAACATTAGGAAATAGTATTAAATGTTAATTATGTCATTTAAGTGAAAGTATTCGGTTTTAATTTTGAATTAATTCCCAATCGTTAACCTATTTCAATCCCAAACAATGTTTCTTAAGCATTAAGGAAAAAGTACAGCAATGTTTATCAACATGACACTCTTCTTTTCATGAAAGTTACTGATATTTGGCATGGGCATATTTTTAAACAATTGGAACTAGCTAGCGGCACGAAATACATATAAAGTACATAAATTTCGCCTAAAATTAATTAACTCACTCTGACCTATGGAACCCGGAGGTTCAATGCCATGTTCACAAAAGCTCTCCTGACATCTATCCTTAGTCAACTGAATCCAGTTTCTATTTTGTATTCTTATTTCTGCGAGATCCATCTTAATCTTGTCCTCTCATCTGCGCCTAGGTCTTGCTAATGGTCGTTTACCGATTGGACTTCCAGTTAAAACTTTGAAAGCGTTCCTACTTTTTTCCATTCTAGCTACATGTCCTGCCCACCTGAGCCTCCAAGATCTGATGACCCTAAAAATGTTTGGTGAATGGTATAAATTATGCAGTTCCCCATCATGAAGTTTTCGCCATTCCTCATTTCCGTTCCTTTTGGTTCCGAATATTCGTTTCAGGATTTTATTCTCAAATACTTTCAGTCTGCGTTCTTCCCTCAGCGTAAGCAATCATGTTTCACAATCATACAACACAACAGGCATAATTATCGTTTTATATATTTTAAGCTTCAAATTCCTCGACAGAATTCGCGACGACAAGAGATTTTGAACTGAATAATAACACGAATTCCTGCAGGAATTCCAAAATAAAAAAAAAAATCAAGATGATCAGTTCCAGAAGAACAAACATTTGTGATTGTTAAAAATATGCTTTATGTGACATGAAAAACAGTTCAAATGCGAGTTGTCCGTGCATTTAAGACATCTATACATAGCAGGCACGTTTTTATACTTTTCTGTTGGCTATTTTATTTCCTCTGACATTTTTTTTCCTGCACAGGCGCGGCAAATTTTCTGTGATCACATCGCAGATCGCGGCATGTTCTGCAATGGGGTCAAGTATCCACTTTATCAAAAGTATTATTCGATATTTTAACGCATCCAAAATTTGTCGTATTACGATCCCGAGGAACTTCTATGTATTTAGTACATAAATTTCGCCCAAAATTTTAAAATTATTATTATTATTATTATTATTATTATTATTATTTTTGTTTCGGAGAGGGGATCGGACCCCTCTAAATACGCCGCTATTATCTGGAAACAAACAAATGGACGTGGACACAAAAGAGTTTTCATCTTAAATGTCCATGGTGATTTCCCCGTTGTGTTACAAAGAGAAGAAAGCAGGGTTCACCCGTAACCCGTTCAAACGGGATTTTCCCTGATCGTTCCCTACATGATACTAGTTTCATACTGTGCTTACATACATTTGAGTCTCATTGTATTATGATTATTATCTTCCGTAATCGAAATAACAGAAGAGAAACTGGATTTTACTTACTTTCACTTTAAATTAATTCATTTCGGAATTTAATTTAAATCAACGATTTTTATTTAAAAAATCAAGTGATTTAAATCTTGATTAAAATCGTGATTTAAATCAGACTGATTTAAATCAATCCACCCTGCTGAGAACATTTCTCGCTCACTAAAACATTCTCATCACAAAGCAATGTTTCAAACATATATATGAGTGGACGATGAAAGAGTCCCTTGTCCTGTTGCGTGGAAAGAAAAACAGCTCCCATCGAAGAAAGAAGTTATTGCGTCGGAGAATAAAGTATAAATCGAAGAATAACTGCTGTCTATACAAAATATACAGAGCGTCCACAAAAATTATTTGTATAACCTGGTGACGGTTATACGATATTAACAATATGCTATATTTAAGAGTAAAATAAGCACACACATCATGAAGCTAATGACTGATTTTATTTGTACCCTAAGGTCTCTACATGTTTTCTAAAGTAGGAGCCAATTATCAACAACGAGAAAAAAAAAGTGAACAACAGTACCGAAAACAAAACAACGAGAAATTAGAACAACGAAAAAAACTAGTTATAACAGAAGTTGAAAGTCAAAAAGCACACACGCACTGCCTTTCTGCCAACATTATATTGAAGAATCAGCAAGCAAGAAGGTGAAAATTGCAACACCGCTTTCTTTTTCAGCAGGTCAACTGGAAGGACTTGAAGTATTCCTCTCATGTAACAAAGAAACATGTGATTTTCTTCAATGGTGTTCTGCTTCCTTTGAAGCCTACTGAGGAGAGTGTGGGCGAGTTTGCTTTAATAAAAATGGAAAGCCATTGACTGGCTTCCAACCTTCCATATTTTCTGCGCACATTCTTGTTTAAGCTTCTGTAAGTAACGTCAAATGGGTTTGCATCGAGTAATTCTCATGTCCGTCCAGATAGTTTCGTTGAATAATGTGTGGCCACCACATTTCCTCGTGTCGTTATTATTTTTGGTTTTCTACACCAGTGATGATACCTCTTAATTCAAGTAGCTCCTCGATTTGCCTCACAATATTGGATCAGTGCCTTTGCTGAGAATCGAACAAGGACTCTGAGCACCAAAGATATGGGAATTCAACAGTTAAATATTTTCATGTTTCCGTAATAGTTATTCCCGTAAAAATTTAGGTGTCCTCAATCACCTTTTAAACCGCAAAACAGCGAATTACGAACTAGCTTAGAAGTGTTAATTTTGCTTTCCGAGACTCTCCTTTTCAATTTTATTCCCCCTCGAACTTTGGATAACCAACAAAAGTGACTTATCTTGTACCTCTGTGTTCGTTAATTTAATAGTATATTTCTTCCCTTGTTGGGAACGACATCACCACCAGTCTTATTACGGCGTCACCAGACTCACATCTATATCTATTTTAGATTTTGTTATAAAGATCAATTTGCACCAAATATTCCGTGGACTTAATTTCGTTTTTTACTCCTGATTGTTGTCTTCGTATTCAACAGTCCACTCGCTGTTTTTATGAACAAATTGTTGTTTTAATTAATAACTTAATGAAATTCCACAATATTTCAATTTGTTCTAATGTGTTTACCACCATATGCACTTTCTGAAACTATTGTGAACACATGTTGTCCTTGGCAGGTTTAAGAATCCCCAAATATTATATTAGATCTTTACATTAAGTTAAGGGAATATTAGGTCTTACATGATTGGATATTTATTTTGACTAATATTCACAATAGTGTTTGGGAAATGTTAAATCTGTCATCGGAAAGAATCTTCACAACCACCTCAGAAAGTAAATTTACGGGATCTCAGCGAGGAAAGAAACACTGAAAAGTAACATACACGGATGCAAAAGGTAAGTTTTTATTAAGTTAGTCATTGTATAGTTGGACCACATACCTGTTAACCGTGTAAATACATTCATATATTGTACTCAGGTAACTTGCCTCCTACTTATTTTCCCTAGCAGCAGGCGTTGCGAACTTAATTTCAATAACAGATAACGTAAAGTGTGTTCCCCATTTGAGATAGGAGAATGAGATCCACGGGTAATACAAACGTAGGGGTGCATATTTACTCGATTTCAGTACATACAGATAATGTAGTCAGCACGCTCGCCTGCCTTTCCCCTGTCTGTAGATTCCCTCATGCAATCATTTTGAGAGGCTGAGCGAACCATTTGGATTCAAATGAGAAATAAATCCCACCCTTCATCGGGGAGCGAACCTGTTCCCATCCGTAGATATCTTACCAATTACGTTACCGCAGCTGTGCAAAAATAAACAAACTCGGAGAAATTATCATTTTTGGGGTGATAATCAGTACTTTACAAATTGAAACATCTTTATTGCATATATTTTAGATTTACTGTAGAAAGTTTGGTATACTCACTATAATTGGTTTTCGTGTTCTTTCGATCATTCTTACATGCGCAGGTATATTTATATAGTGGAATCTTGCAATCCATTTCCTGTTTGTTTATACTGATTTACGTAGTTTTAACAGTAATATTAACATTTAAAATTCTTAACATATAGTTCCCACCGTTTAGTAATTCTAAGGTATTTTTTTCTTTTTTTAAATTTTATTTTGTCTTGAGTAAGTGTGCTGCAGTGTTTACGTAAATGATTTGAGTAGTGAAAGTTGTATATATCATTTGACATCTTGTAATTATTCTGTTAACCTTTATTTCGTGTGTGTCTGTATGTTAGAATTGAATTATGTATAATTAGGATGTGCTGCGACGTATTGAAGAAATTTCCGTATTCTTCATGGATAAATTTGAGACGAAAGTTTATTTTTAACCTACAAATAAACTTAATTGTAAATATTTTTTTATAGTTAGTCCGATAAGTTAAGACGCTTTCCGCTCTGGAGTCTGAAACCGGTTACAGCCGTTTGTGAGTTGGTAGGGAATACCGAACTATTTATATCAAATATACGGTAATTGGTTGAATCAAATCAGGTGACTGTGCTCGGTTAAAAATGTCTCTTGCCATCCTTAGAATATAAGCGAAATCCGATGGAATGAGTTTACCATAAACAGTAAATCACTAAAATTATAATCGTGAAATTCCTTGTCAATTGAGCAGTTCCCTATAATTTACCCGACGAAATTTTGAAGTGGTGGTTTTAAATAATTTCATCCACCATAGACACTCACGGAGTAGTGGGTGTGACGTTTCTTATTACGAAATCAACGGTGTTGGATTAACACACAATCTGGCAAGATAGTTTTATTGTGTAATGGTCAACAAAATTGGCTAAAATTTTTAGAACATGTGTGTGAAAATCAAGTCTACTTAAGCAGTACGTTTTACATTTTAATATCGCTATTCAGAGCTCCGTAATAAACTCATATTTTTCACTTTCATTGACAAAGTGTGTGATGTTCTATTGGGATTGTTATTAAGGATATGGAGGTAGTTCGCTAATATCCCTTTTTACCATGTGTCTGTCATTTGCGCTAACACATTTTGCCACACTACTTCCATATCCTCAAAACTGCAATATAAATTTTCGTCTTAATTTGGTATGAAGAATACATTAAATACGTTGTAGGACATGTCTGTATGTGTGAGTGTGTATGCTTTATGTGTATAATCAAATACTGTTAATTTTTGCTGAAATTAATGATCAATTTCCATGTAAAATATACCTGTATGCTCACTGGCAGGATCTTCTACCATTTTTAGAAAAAAAAAAATTAAATTCTAAGTTCCTAGAAAGCTAATTACAAATAAAATTTGCACTGTGCAACCCATTTTTATTGGTCGCATTGTATTTTTCGGTACGTAACGAGATTTAATAGGGAGAATTTTTAGTTAACCGAAATTTGTGATTTAAATATGAGGCAGGATATTCTGCCATCAGCATTAATGGGCAAAATTATATTTAGCGAGCATCATAGTTTGTCGTTTCTTGTTGTATAACTAGGGTCTACATGATCAGCGGGAGTTTGACAAGAATACAAATACAGCATGGAGCAGGGAGAGAACGCCCATAGAAACATTTCGGTAGTAAGTACTTTATCTTGACATTGGCCCTTGAGTTCTCCCAGTGTAGGTCTGGTGAGTTTTGAATATATATTTTTTTAAGTTGTAGATCACGGATTGTCGATTTTGTAGAGTAGTGAATTTCATAAACAGGAGGATCGTTTCGAATGGATAAGGAAAATGAATAGCATGCTTTTATTATTTTTATTTTATTTTTGATTTGTCGCTGCTAATTATGACTAACCAATCTTAAGATCCAGCTTACTTTGGAGAAATTTTAGACAGAACAGTAAACTGTAAAAAACTAAGAGGATTACATCTACTAGGGTATGTTAAATAGAAACGTAAATGCGCTTGAATGGAAATATTCCTTTGTGATCAGAAGTTTTAATTTCATGATTCAGTGGCATAGAACTGGTCTTACGTACAGTATACACGTTATAAAAGCATCACAAACAATATGCCTTAGTTATGAAGAAATCTGATACAATGGTTGCAAAAGAGGTATATTGCAGTGCAAACCGACAAATAACGTTTTTACTTTTCAACAAATGGTGCTGTTCACAACTCAGCAAGATTCATTACATTGTAGGCTGTTCATAGAGATGGTATTGTGCGTTTTTATTTTATTTTTCAGTCTTGCTAGACATATTAGTGTCATTACATCATGCGCAAAATATCACATTCAAAGGCTGATCTTGTACTTCTCATTGTAAATCCGTCTAAGGCAATTAGAAGAACCAAGTAACCATCTCAATCATCAAAGAATTGCAGTAGCTACATTTATTGCCTAACTGATTATTAGCAACTCGGAAGACTTCGTATCAGTACTATCCTGATTATTACTCTCATCTTAACCAAAGGAGATATCGAGAAATCCGACAACATTATTTGTAGTTGTTGTAGGATTTTCAGCCTTATAAGTATGGGAGCGAAACGAGAACTTAATTACTAACCTGTGACCACTTTCGAGCCCCTCGATACTTTGCGCTGTTCCAATATATTTTCATCAAATTGGATATCGACAGTATACTATTTGAAGGTCAGAAGGTTCTTCAAATTTTGCATTATGTGAAAGCGGCAGTCATTGGCTCTGAAATATTTGTGGTGTCAGAAATGTCTCTGTGTGGCGTATTATTTTCTTGAAGATGATATAAATTGTACAGCATTGCGTTTGTGTGATAATTATATTGTGAAATTAAATTTGCCTTATCATTATGTTATTTATTTGTTTAATTTGGTTTGATTTATTGCCAGGTTAGCACAAATATAATATTGCCTTCTTATTAGGTGTATTTGATTTATATGTTTGTCAAGTTACAGTGCATTATACCTCTTTAGCAAAATTGATTTTATGTTTTTGCACTCTGAGAAATCCCCGGTATCGTTTACGGTAATTAGTAGCACAATGAAAGAATGTGCCATCCTGGGATTAGATAGTAAAAATTTTGGCAACAAAATGTTGCTTTCTTCCGACTACACCTAGATAATTAATAGAAGCTTAGAGTAATTTATTTACATCATCTTGTGTAGCAGATTCACTTTAACGAACTTCTGTACGCTTGGAGATTTGAATATAAATAGTCTTCTCGAGTTGAAATGCTATATTTATACTCTGCTAATGCACTGATACTATGAAAAAGGTTACTGTATGTTTAAATTAATAAAGAGTGATGTATTTCTTCTGAAGAAACACTAAAACTACTTTTAAAAAAATACTCTCTTCACAACATTAGAGGGCCGCTGTGGCTTAGTGCTAGAGGGTTCACCTCTGGTGCATGGGGTCCTTGATTCGATCTCAGCTCGCGCAAAGTGAGCTTTGTGGTGGACAAACACCGTATGTGAGAGTTTTCTCGGGGATCTCCCACTTTCTTCATTCCATTATTTCATTCATCATCTTCAGTCTCCTTTAGCCTAGCCGGTATAACAGTGGGATCTAAAACTTAAAAGATTTCATTTCATTTTATTTCTTCACAACTTCATAAAAATCTGGAGGGCTTTTTGGCGAGAACCATATTATTTTTAACTGATAAAAGATGTGCCAGTTGCAAACAGTTACATTTTACAGTAGCACAGTGGTTTTGGTTTCGAAATGGAGAAAACCTTGAGAAAGTTCGTTGCAGGTTGAAGGGATTTTTCTTTTCGGATATGTACTAATAATCCTAATGAGCTCTATCGGATAATCTTCATCCACCCTGATTGACACTTTTACTCTGTCCGGGTACGGTCAAATTTATTTTTATGTTGTCCATTAAATGCTTCATTATCAGAAATGCTTTTGAAAATCGTTACATCGTAATACATAGGGTGGATAAACAGTCTGGAAATACTTCTGTCACTTGAAAGGCATGAGTCAGGCAGCGACAGGTGTTCGGTTGGAGAATTTGCTTTGATTTTTTAAAAATTTAGCATCTCTTTCAGCATCGAGGCTGTATGAGACGTGGACCTACTGCTTAACGTGGAATCCGACCTTCATGAGCTTTTGCCGGGAACCGAATCCGGGTCTCCCACGTCAGTGGTACGTACGTTACCGCTTAACCACGAAGGAGATCGATAGGATAATTCAAGAGCCCTAATGAAACGTTTACGAAAGTGGTACAGTGAGCATGGTACGTGATCAAACTTGAAGCGGCACGTGATCGGACTGTTTTCAGCTATTGCTTAAAGGATGTATTGACCATCACCGTCTCGAACAGCGGCACGACAGATAAGTGTTCCAGGAATGCCGTTCAGGACAACCTCTGATTTACACGATTCAGCCGCTTTCTTCCCTGCTGAAAATGGATCGCCGATTGACTGCATATAAGCTAACCGCGGATGTAGGCTTAATAAGTCTTGGTCCACATCCTGTGAAACGTTCTTGGCTTTCTCACAGTGCAGTGCGGTTAATATCATCAAATCCATAGTGTAATTTGCAGCATTCTGTACATCACCTTAGTCCTGCTCTAAGGAGAAAGTGATGCCATTTGCTAGCAACGATATATCTCCTTGCATAACAGATATGTCGCGCCGGTAATGCTGTACAAGATCTACTGCGTAACAACGTTAGGAGATACTTGGAATATCCACCGTTTCTCTAGATATAAGCCTGTGCGATTACGGTGTGTCTGCCATAAGGAAAGAACCACTTGGCTGGAAACATTACAACACAAGGTGTCGTAAGGCTGTCCGTGCGAACCTGATAGAGATGGACGCGTCGCGCACGTGATACAACGCTTTCCACAGGTACGGCAGAATGTCTTAGACATGACGGGCGACTGTATTGAAGCAGTGTAACTAATATTTACTCTGTCAATAAAGCCAGGCAAGAATTACCGTATAATAGTATTGCCCGTACTTTTTATCTGGCCCTTGTATTATAGAAAGAGCCAATATATTGTATCAAAAGATTACTATTAACACGTGATACCACAATTTTTCACAAGAAAATAACGGCATAATAGAAATAGCATTTTATACATACACAGTATGAAGAGAAGTTCAGTTCCGTGACTAAAAAGGAAACGCAAAATTTTCCCATCCGAATAAGGTGATAGATTATCTTGATAAAATTGGGAGAGGGATTCTTAATTAAATTTTCTGATAATATCGTATTATACCCAAGGGATTGTGTAACAATCTGACGTGAGGATTTAACCTTGATCAATCGCCTTTATATAACTACCGGAAAGTTTTGCTCTATCCTTTTAATTTTTATATGGTACTTTCAAATGCTCCTCACAATACTAGGATCATTTTTTTGCAGTTGAGGTAGTAGTTTTTGTCCTCAGAACCAAAAATTCATTTATACTAAATAACGTGTTTGCGTGTACAACGGTTCAAAATATGTGAAATTTTAAAATTCCTCCAGGTGAATATTTGAAATGCTCGTGGAAATTTTGAATTTAACCACTGACATTTTGTGTGATGCGAATATCGACAGAGGAAAGTAGTTCAACATATTCTACAATGCCAGTAGATTCAAAGTGTTACCAAACAAGCACACATTTTCAAACAGAACTCACTCACTCTATAGCCTATGGAACCCGAAGGTTCAATGCCGCGTTCACTAAAACTCTCCACTGACTTATCCTTAGCCAACTGATCCAGTTTCTATTTTATATTCCTATCTGTGCGAGATCCATCTTAATATTGCCCTCCTATCTGCGCCTAGGTCTTCTAGTGATAGTTTTCCGATTGCCCACCTAAGCCCACTGGATTTGATGACCCTAACAATGTTTGATAAACTGTATAAATTATGTAATTCGTCGTTATGAAGTTTCCGCCATTCCCCATTCCTGTTCCTCTTGGGTCCGAATTTTTGTCTCACGTCAGGATATTGTTCTCAAATGTTTTAAGTCTACGTTTTGCCTTCAGAGTAAGCGACCCATGTTTCGCAAGCATACGGAACGACATACGTGATTATCATTTTAATATTTCAAGCTTCAAATTCCTCGACAGTTCGCGACAACAAGAGATTTTGAACTGAATAACATGAATTTCCTGCTTTTAGTCTATATTTAATTTCATTGTGAATATGGTTTTCGTCTGTTAATATTAATCCTAGATATTTGAAAGTATCTATTTCATCAAAAGTATTATTTGATGTTCTAACGCATCCATAATTTGTCGTGTTACGATCCCGACGAACTTCCATGTATTTAGTTTTCTCTGCATTTACTTCTAAACCTAGTCCCTACAAGCGTTTAATAAGACCTCTGTATTTCTTTATATTGTTCTGTCATCCCCTATTACATTTACATCATCAGCATACGCCATAATCTGGTGAATACTATTCAACTCTAGGTCCTGGTTGCTATTTTTGATATTCCTTATAGCGTACTTCAAGACAAAGTTGAATAGTAATGGCGACAACGCCTCTCCTTGTTTCAGACCATTCTCGACGTGAAAGTTTGTGGCCAAAAATTTTCCTACCCGGACTTTACTTTGAGATTCATTTAAACATATTTGAATTAATCTAATTAGCTTTCGCAGTATTCCAAATTCTGTAAAAATGCTGTACAATGTTTCTCTCCTAACCGAGTCGTAAGCCTTTCTAAAATCAATAACTAATTGATGTACCGGGGTATTGTATTCCCATTTCTTTCCGAGTATTTGTCGAATGATTAATATTTGGTGGATACCTGATCGATTGCAAACAATACTACGTCAGAATATTGAATATTTCAAATCTACATGCTAAACTAAAACTTAAGAGTATTACCTTATTAATGTAGTGTTACAAGTTAAGGCCGCTATAGTATCATAAAACCACAATTTGGAGGACTGTACAACAGTAATAATGTAAGTGAAATAGACTTGGGCGATTCTTATCGAAAGTACCTTGAGACATTTCCAATAAAAGCAAATTTACAAGGAATTTAATTTTTTTTTTTTGTTTTTTTTTATTAAAGACTTTATGTATAAAAGGAAGAAATTAGGCAAGTATCACATCTAGTCACATGGACGGTGTTTAATAGACATTGAGATCATAATGCCGTTTACAGCAATTTGATATCTGAAACAGTTTCGGAGGTATGAAAAACATATATAGAGATTGCTGTACTGCTAAAACGTGACGTATTTGTAGACAGTTTGAAAATGAGTGTTAACTTTCCGTTGGTATGTAATTACAAGTTCTTTGAATTATATAATTTTAAGCAAGTGGCAATCTTTACTAATACAGTGAAACCTGTCTATGTTGACCAAAATTAGTTCCATTGAAAAGTGGCCAACTTACAGTAAATAATTGTGATTGGTGTATTTTTAGAATAGGATTTATAGTATTACTTGATTGTAAAATTTTAGTAAGTAAGCAACAGTGTATAAAGAGTAAACATAACAATATACAGTACTAGAAAAAATTACTATAGTTGTTTAATGTATGTACACGTATTAACAAATTTATTCATGATGGTTCGGGGAATTCATATCTAAACCTTCACTACCTTTTGACAAGCCGTCAGGTGCCAAGAGTTGACAATTGAGATGGTTAGCTTTAACCTTGAGAATTTTTCGGAATTACTGAAGCTCCCCACTTATGAAAGGAGCCGATATAGCTAATGGTTTTACCAAAACAGACAGGGTAAACAAATGCATACAACCATTTCCTGAGTTCCTGTATGTGCTTTTTCTTATTCACATCTTCCTTCACTACCCGTTTATTAGGGTACTGTTCTGGCCGTTGACCTCCAAGAACAAATCGTAGTAATCCATTCTTCTTTATCACCTGCCACAAATACAGAACATCTGCCTCTCATTTGAAAATACGAAAGAGTTAAAAAAAAATAAATAAATGACAAAACTGTATTTTACGTGGCCAAGATACGCAGGTAAATTTATCATTATCATTATTAAACATTGCTTCAATGAGGCCGCTTACAGAGTAATAAGTAACGAATGTCTTATGGAAAAATGCAGCCAGGTCAAGATGAGCAGGTGGTCAACTTATAGAGGTGGCCAAGTTGACAGGTTTTACTGTATAATCTCCTGGTCCGTTTGTGACGCCAAATTGCTGTAAACGACATCTATACGTCCATGTAAAAATTATAATTGGATGTGGTATTTCTCTAAGAAGTTTTCATAATAAAGAACTATTTCGAAAAGTTGCAGTTTCAATCACTTGCAACTTCGTTCCTGTGTATTCGAAACGTTAAATCATGATAATAGAATTAAACATTAAAGAACGGCTAGTAACAAGGAATTCATTTTCAAAATTTGTTTTCCAATGTTTTCGGCAGCTTATTGCTTTCATTGTTAGCACTTTTGAGGACATGGTAATCTTTAGAAATACCTTGTACAAACTGACTGCAGATGGTTACAAAATAACGGAAACACTTGTTTTTTGTAATACGTAAGACATGAGAGATGCTAACACCGAAGGTGTGTGTAATAGCGGCTGGCCGTTAGTTAAACCGCCTGTTCTACCTCAAGCAGAGTAGAACGGAGGCGTGTGTTGAAGCGGGCAAGTGATGCAAAATGGAAGACTTCTTTCGAATTTCCAAGAGGCCAAATTGTGGGTTCACGGTTAGTTAATGTAAGTGTATCTAAAGTTTTCAGTGTGTTAAGTTATCTCGAGAAGCCATGTCCAAGATGATGATGGCCTACAGAACTGATGGAAAATCAGCATTGGCGAAGAGTAATGGCAGACAGAAGTTTCAGTGACAGGGAACGCCAAACACTAAAGAGAATTGTCATTAACAACCGTAGAACGAATATGGAAAATGTTGCTGCGGATCTGTCATTGTGACAATCACAGCCCGAAGCGAGTTGCATAACCTCAACATCCATGACCGGCTTACAATTTCAAAACTGCTGATCACCGTCAACTAAACTATAGTACTAAAATGGTTGCAAGAACATGTCAAGGATACTGCCGATGATTGAGAATGCGTAATATGGTCCGATGATTCCTCTTTTATCGCATTTCTAACAAGCCGTGTTTATATACGGTATCTCCTTCCTTCCATGGAACATGGCAGTAGCCCTGTAAGCTGTGGCCAGCAATTTCGTAGTATTCCGTAAAACTTGTCATTATACTTAAAGGATGCACTAGTGCCAGTGACTGTGTGGACATTTTAGGTGACCACATACTTCTTCTGGTTCAGAAATTGTTTACGGTCAAAGTCTCTATTTTCAAGATGACAATGTTTCAAATCACACTGCTTTGTTGAGGAATGGTTTCATGAACCTTGTGATGAACATCATCTCATTTGGCCTGTACAAACCTAAGATCTCAACATTATTGAACGCGTGTGGTCAGTTCCATAGTTAAAAACCCGAAACAGGGATCCTTCATCCTTGCTGATGAAACTGAGTGTTTCGCTACGCTAGGAATGCTACAATATTCGCTAGTAAACTATTCATGATTTACATAACTCCATTCCACAGTGGATCACAGCCATTTTGGATGCTAACAGTGGTCTCACGTCGTATTAACCAGGTAAGTTGCATTTTCTTCATGTGTTTCCATTATTTTGGTAACTATTTGTGGATTTTCTTAATTCTTGAACAGTAAGTTTTACTATTACTTGAGTCTAGCATTATTGGTTGAGTGAGTGGTATACGATGTGTGTGCTAAGTTTAGTTGAAATTCGTCAAATCGTATTGTAAGTTACGGGGACTATTGATTGTTAACCGAAATTCTTTATCTTGGTCTATTTTACTTGTGGAATTATTTAAACTGTGATTTTTCGGATATTTTCATTGTGTAAATGACAGTGAAGACACAAAAGCTAACTTCCTGCACAAATACGCAGAGTTAAAGTAAAATAAAAGCTAAGATCAATATTTCTCGATAGAGCTTCTTTATATATAAAGGGTATTGGACTAATGCAGATACATTTCTAAAACTAAGTCGTAGACATGTGTTCTATAGATTCTCATCTATTCAATTTTCCATGGAGTTCTCCTGTGCTTACGTTAATGTATTTTGGGTCACCACCCAATGCATAGTCCTGTTAATTTAATACCGAGTTCAATGTATTTTTAATGCTTGTCTTCGAAATTTAACTAGGAGTTAACCGGGTTAGTATTGTCCTTCAATTTCCTTCCCCTTCATTTTTCTTTTCATCACCTTCAGTCACATCGCATAGAATAGTTTCTTCTCGGTGTCCTAAAATACCTTCTCATACTTCATTATATAAGGATTCCCCAAACAAAAGTGAGCATTGTTGCTTCATTAGACTGAGTTCTGTACCGCTACACAACATAAGTGAAGAAGCTACTGGTAGCTGGTGACGAAGATCGTGCTGTTTGCATGTAGTGAAGGAAGTTGAGTAAATACGGTCGTGCAGTTGATTCATCCAAACATGCCCGGCGAGTAATTATTCAATTGTGATGGCAGAAAGTGTTAATAGGCTCGAAATTGGTTTTATGAAAGAATGAATATGTCGCTCAGTACAGTACGTTCGAATGGGTGGTGGTTGTGGTATAAGATTATGCTAAGATGTGCTGTGACGCTTCCGCTGGGAGGTCCCTAATCATTACTGTAGGGTGTCGACCTGCGACTGTTGTCTTTAGGCCACCCAGTCAAAACTATCAAGAGCTACCTACGTGTTTGTGAACGAGGGTGAGATCGGAACATCGGTGAAGAAGGGCTCGCAACCAATTAGTCAATCTTCTTACTGAAGATATCCATAATTTACTTGCTTGAGCTAGCAAGGTAAATATGTGTAGCTAAATGACACCTATGTAACATTATTTACTTTCTGTACGGTCAAATATTCCATCCAACCAATATACATTATAGAAACCGACAAAAGTATTTACTTGACCATAAGTACAGGGTGGCCCAAAAGTAGGTATACACCCCTGCATTGATCAAGTATAACGTACTAGTTTATGGGTTTATTTGCTTCTGCCGTTCCGAGCTTAAGATATAAGCAAAAAGGTATTAAGAACAAATAATAAGGAAATTAGGTCTACAATAAGAAATATGAAATGTGGACTGATCAGTACGGGACTGTATACCTATTTTTGGGCCACTCTGTATATCACCACAGAAACATTGAAGTGTAATTTAAGTTAATTACTCATGGCTAGAGATGTTCTGTGTAGGGTAGTAGTGCCGTATATTTAATAGATCAAACTTAGCAGTAGCATAGTGTTTTATTGTAGATTGTTCCTTTGGCGCAAAAAGTCTGAACATTGGGTAATACCTGTATCTGTATAACATTTTTAACCTGTTCTGAGTGACTTAAATTGATTTCCGTTTTTAACTTCATATTAATAATATACATGTATGACATGCAGATGATTATCAAAATAATGAAAACTGATGAAACTCAAACATTAGATCACAGTTATGCCATGAGTTCCGTAGGCCGTCTTCACCATGACACTGTACCTCGCGACACATCTTACTCATTGGCCACCTTAGATATGAAGGTAACCAAAAAAGTTCTCTATCACCCACACCTTCGAATATCAATATGTCACCTAAGACGACTTGGAAGATCTAAAATAGTCCCCATCAGTATCTACGACTCTCTGCCAATGATCGAAAGGCTATGGATTCCATCGCGGTAGAACTTGGTGGGCCGTGAAGCGAAGTAGTATTAAGTATATTTTGCATCTCTACTAGGGATTTGAACTGGCGTCCTCTAAGGTGATTGTTCAAGGAATGGAACATGTGATAATCGGACGGTGCGATGTACGGGGAGCATGGCGGATGTAATAGTGTTCCCCATCCAAGGCATAGAATGTTGCCCCGGTTCATTCTAGCCACGTGGGGCTTAGCGTTGTCCTGTGGCAGGAGGACCATTTTGCAATTCAGAAGTGCTGCCTGGCTCCAGTTTTGAGTTTTCCTTCAACACGGCGCAACTGCTGACAGTACACAGTTGCATTGATGTTCTGACCAGCTGGTAGCAGTTTCCGATTCACGATGTCGCGAGCAGTCCACCAAACACACAGGAGGACCTTCTTCTGGTGCAGTAACGGTTTCGGCTGTTCTGGATGGGATGCTAACAATGATGATGATGGCGCTGTGGAGCTTCGTACAGGACCCACTTCTCATCACATGTCAACACCCTGTACAAAAATGACTCCTTCCTCAGACGAAACAGCAAAGAAACACAGGTGCCTGCTCGCGATGCCTTCTGGCCCGGAGTCATATCATGTGGAGCCTATCGACCCAAGTTGTAGTGCTTCCCAATTTGATGGAGGTGCTGCCGAATGGTTTCTAAACTCATACTGAATTGTAGTCCCAGTTCGTCACATGTCTGGCCACTGTTCGCCTCAATTGCTGCCTGAAGATCTTCATTGGTCTTCCGGCAGTAGTGTGTCTTCAAGTTTTTCGTCACCGTCCTTAAACTTGTTAAACCACCACTGCACTGCCCGCGTAGTCATGACACACTCACCAAAGACCTGGCATATCATCCGCCCAGCTGCAGCGGCGTTTGACCAGTTTGAACTCGTATAGCATAGACACCCTTATGAAGCTCTGTGGAGGTCCCATGTTCACTCTGTTCTTACGCAAGTTCACGGTGTAACTGAACTGCCACAACTAGGTAGTATGTTGGATATACCCGCACCAACTGACCTTCGCTTTACCTCCATTCGCATTCAACTTACAGTGTGAAGGTCAATGGAACACAGACCTCTACAAAAAGCGATAGAACTTTCTTGGTTACCGTATACATTTATCTCGCACACTCATAATTTAGCCTCTTCGTAACTCAGAAAGATGTCCTATTTACATTACCTTTTGGCTGCTTCAACACGCCTCCATTCTACCCCGTCTGACGTACTACACACGATCTAACACGCACTGAGAACATACAGGCGCTTCACATTCATTCTTAGCCAAGGTGCCTACCCGGCGATGAAAATCGTGACTAAGCCGTGAATTTCGTATACTGTGAGAAAACCTTTATTAATCCTTGGATTTCATTTTTAAACCTTGAAAATCTAAAATATTCTATTTTATAGTGTTTTCCTCGTTCCTTGTTTATACAGTTAACATCATAAAATTGAACGAGGGCAACGTACCGACAGTCGCGCTGCGCCTTGGGTCTCGCAACAGGTTTTTTTGTGCGTGCTGTCAGCAAAGATTATTTTAATCAACTTTCCGACTGTGAAAACTGTGAAAAAGGCGCGAATTCGTTTTAGTTTGAGTAGGAATCCTATCGGTGTTATCACGTCACACATCTTTCATGTTGAAACTGCAGTAGCGTCATAAAATTGGTTTTCCGGAAACAGAAACTAAGCAGAATTGTCAAGTATGACATGAATTTTGGTTCTGTTGTGCAAAAGTGCAGTGTTTAAAGGAAGTAAATAAATCTGTTTGGGACAAACCCTTCCCAAAGTGAACTGAATGGCCAGTTTTTATTATTTTGTAATCAAGACTCTACATTTGGACTCCAATGTTTTTAACCAGCAATAATGTACGGAATATGAACACATAGTGGAACGTAGATGATACCAAATCGCATGCGCTTCCATTGGGGATCGGTATGATCTCGCGCTTCTGAACGTAATTTCTGTTACAAAATGGCAGAATCATTAGTAATCTACGTGATATTAGTTTATCAATTTAGGTGTCAACATGTATCTTAGAAAGGCCATCTACAGCCAAAAGATTGCATCAGGATTGAGTTGCTTAGTTGCACAGGCGTGATTCATTTGTTCCACACTCGCAAAACTAATTACCTTTAATGATGAATATTGTATCAAGAAATGTAACTGAAAGTTTACTGTAATTCGTTGGCCTATAATATTTATTATAGTAGTCAATTTCTTTTTCTCTTACAATTCTCTTTAATTTCTGCTTTTGAGTGACTACAAATTTTAATTTAAAGCTTATGAAGGAATGTTTCGGAAGTTAGCAAATGGAGCATACTGTATTAATTAAAATAAATTGTACTCACCACTGTGCAGTAGTGACTTTATAGTGAATAATTATTTCAGTTTAGAACTGATTTTGTCGTCAGGTGCTTGCAACGTCAGTGAACCTCCCGTCCTTTTTATTTATTTTTTTATTTTATTTTATTTTTTATTTATTTATTTATTTTTTTTTTGAAGGGAGGGGGTATTTTTGTTAGGACAGATTGATACTAGTATGTACAAGTCCTGCACTAAAACAAGTTTCTGTAAAGAAAAATAATAATAGTAATACATACAAAATCTCTTTCAAACTGTTTACATTATAAACACTTCACTTAACCGCTAATTGTTGTTGTATTAGCCAAAAACAATTTGCAATTGGTATTTGACAATTCTACCGTGAAAGTTTCGGCACTGCCATTATAAGCAGGATCTTTTCCCAAATTTTGGTAAGGTTCTTTTGTTTTGTTTGCAATTTCAAGAATTGGAAGCAAGTCGAAGTAACTTTACAAAATTTGGAAAAGGATCCGTGCTTAGAATGACAACTTTCACGCTAGAATTGTGATCTGAATGTTTTTGGTAACTGGAGCATTAATTAGTATTTAATATGCTTCCTATCAAATCATATAACCCAACTCTGTCGACATAGGGGCCATGTTTAAAAATTCATGTTCAGAAATCAGCGTGGTCAAATTATAATTTTTATGGTAGCATGAATTTTTTTTTTTTTTTTTTTTTTTTTTGTAGTTTAACTCATTGTGCATTTCGGTTAAAAGGAGAATTAAAAGCACGTTGATTGATGTGATTTTTTAAAGTTAATATTGATTATATAATCCCATTCTTTATCTAAATGATCCTTATCCAGATGTAATGTAATTCTTTCTAAACACATTTCTTCTCAGAACCGAAAAATGTAAAATTGTTACGTCTTTGATTGTATATCTTGAAGTACTGAAATGCTTGGGCAGACTTGACACTACGGATTCATTCTTTACGATCACTAATTTGCTCCCTAATTCTAATCCCTATATTCCTTTTAGTCATACAATGAACATCCGATTATTCGTTCTAATCACTGTGTACAAAATATACCAATAATCTGAAATGTCTGTTGATTTGCCACAATAATGATAGAGCTTAAGAAAATAAACATACAGGGTGGCCCAAAAGTAGGTACACAGTACCGTACTGATCAGCTTATTGCATTTTATATCATTTCTTATTGTTATCCATCAGGTAGACTTAGTTTATTATTTGTTCTTAATGTGTTTTTACTTACATATTAAGCACGGAAAAGCCGAAGCAGATCAACCTATAAACTAGAATGTTACACTTGATCATTGCAGGGGTGTATACCTACTTTTGGGCTACACTGTATGTATGTACAATCAGTCATAAGGGAAGTTACATTACAGTATAAACAAACTAACAAAGACAAGTAAGTACTCTATTGTGCAGTCGAACTGTGTTTCGATTATTACTATTTGACACACGCACTGCTGTTATGCGAGCTATCAGTTCACATCTATTGGAAATTTGTTTTTGTTTCGATCTCTGGAACGCTTTTACCAAAGTAATATCCTACATAGATAACCTGGAAAACAAATAATCCGAGCACGAAATATCGAGTTTGCTGTACTAATAAAAGGTTTATCACACACTTCGTAAACACTAGAATGGATCAAGTTAAAAAAAAAATTAAAAAAAAAAAAAAGTTCTTACATTGAACGACAGACGTCTCTATATAGTTAATTTTAGAGCGACCTTAAAGTTGGGGTTTGGTAACCTGTTACGTCTGAACGTTAAGTTTAATCACAGTCTTCGGCTGTTTTATTTTTGGTGCTGTTATGACCTAAAATGCTTATGTTAATCACTTTCCATTTCCAAATAAAACAACTCTCAGTTTACCTAAAAACTAGTTTATACACCTTTATGCGAATGTAGTGTCACAGGCATTTGGCTGTCTATAGAATCAAGTGTGCTGATCATCATGTTATTAAAAAAAAACTAGTCAATTTTTCAAGTTTTGTCATTCGGTTAATTAGAAAGTGACAAACTGTTTTGTAATCGATTCAGTCTCTCATGAGTACATACTATCACAATCGGCAACACTCGGCCAAAATCAGAAGTGGATGAAGTTTACTTCTGATTTCAATATTGATTTCCGTAGGACAAAAACGGTAAGAGATATCGAGTAGTTCTATCTCCTCCCTTAGCCATCTGTTTAGTCTGGAAGTGGTTCAAATTTATGATATCCAGTTTCAACCTTTATTACTATAGAACAAAAACGATGGAACATAGTGCGTAATGGCTTTTTGATGTGAATTCAGCGTCCGAAAAATCCTATTAGTTTATTGTAACCAGTAGTTACTACTACAAATTTGAGTATTGGATTTCCATAGTGTGGACGTTACTGTCGTTTCACACTGTGAAACGAAACCCACTTGTTTGTTATTAGATAACCTTAATAAGATTTGAAACACTTCAAAATACTCAGACTATAAAATTTACTCACACCTAAGACCTTTTAAACCGAAAGCAGAAGCCTTCATAGTGGTATGACATTTTGTTTATTCCGTACAGTTCCAGTACACAATGTTTTTGAACTACCATTGTACATGATCAACAGGCGATTTTGTTTGAAAACACTGATTTAGAGTTCTGTTTACGTAGAGATCCCGATCTGACACCACTTTTTCCTTTTTCGTGGTGTCGTGGTTCCTCAATGGTAGGGCGCTTACCTCTGGTGCGTGAGTCTTCTCGGGGTTCTCCATTTCCTTCATTCCACCAGTATCCAACTCCTCATCGTTCCCCTTAGTCTCGGTGCAAAATCGTGGTATGTTAAGAAATATTTTTTTTTTCTAGTACAAGTTGGTATATTGCTGGTAAAATATCTTATAACCGGGACATTTTCCAGCAGTTTGACAGAATATTTATGGGCTATCTGGTCTATAATGTTTATATCAACTTTGTTAATTTAAAGCAAAAGTGTTACTAGTTTATTCTTTTGGTGATCAGTCATCTATGCGTGAGTAACGCTAATTCCTAATAGTTAGTAATCGTCGCTCCGCTCGCTGCCTGTCTACCCATCTGCCTTTATTTGAAAATAGATAGTGATGATGAACGTGTTTTGCTGTCCAGCATTAATCCAAACCTTGTTGTACACTATATGTTGAAATCGTCCTTAATTAAAGGTTCTCATTGTTTACACTTTTTTTTTTTTCAGTTTGTCAACAAACTTACTAGGCGGTTATACAAATATTAATGCTAGTGTGCTTACAGACTTTGTCCAATTTTGAAATAATTAAATTGAAACAGTGCAGTTTTTAAATCGCAGTATAAATCCTTAATAGTTTCGAATCCTCAAATTTCCTGCACGATAGCGAGATCTATTGGCGTAAAGTGACTTAAAAATTAGCGTTATGTATCGATATATTATAATTAGGATATTAGTAATTACGTGTGTACTAATTACACACGAAACTAATATTTACAAACGCTTAATCGTACTAGTGTATTTTGCACATGTATTCGATTACCTATTGTACAGAAGACTACATTCTTGTAAATTTGAAACAGATAAAACCTCCTCTCGGCCCTTTAAATGAAAGAATTATTGACATTTGATGATGATTGAGTTCTTATTTCTAGTGATTCCATTTAAAAATCGTACTAAAATCACTTATTTAATACACAATTAATAATACTTGAATTAAAGGGGGAGAGTGGAATGGAAACCTAGATTTGACATGATTCCGTATTTAAAAAGAAATATATGTTAACCAACTTTTCCTCCTTTTGCAGCGTTGAAGATGAGGGGGGATAAAGGAGTTTGTTTTGATTGCCTATCATCTTACGTAGGACAATCAATAAATAAAAAAAAAAAAATTGTTTATAGGATGCGCAACTCTCTCTAGATTAGGTCCTAATTAGTCGTTACTGATGACTGAATTGCTTGAAATATAAAGACAACACACACAATATATTTCTATTACTAGTTCGTTGGAGGTATTGGTACCTTTCAGCTTTCTTCTTAATGGTTTATCGTGTACTTAGCACTAATATATACAAGAAACGCTTTATCGGAAATAAGTTCTATGTAAAAATTTCGATGTAGCAATATGGCATCATAAATAGCCTACGTAGAATTAGGATGCGAGCGAACGAGATGTTATTTCATCCTATAACTGGCATAAAACTTTCACTTTTCTTTCAAATTTGTCTGCTTGACAAAAATGTTTATTTACAGTTGGTCATTTATCGGTTGTCCAAATGCAAAAGACCATATCTACTGAAAAAACTAGTATGGGAAAATCACAAATGTCTGTAGCTAAAAAGCCAATAACATTCACCCAATAACACTACATATACTCACATGCAGCACTTCTACAAAACAAATTCAGTAACTCATCAGATACGTATTATCCAGTTTTCAGAATAAATAAATCAAGGCAAGCGTCTTTTGAACTAATACCTAAAACAATTTGTCTCTGGTGAAAATCAGTGCCTGTCTAAATTATTTTTCTTATTTCGAGTGTGTTCTTTCGTTTCTTCATCAGTTTTTGTATTTCCATTTAGTGCATCGTGTTGCTTCGATTGATGGATTATTTGGTGAGGTTTAATGGGGACATCAAGTCAAGTTGCTTTATTATTATTATTATTATTATTATTATTATTATTATTATTATTATTATTATTATTATTACTTGAAGTTCTCTTGTGAAAACTACTGTGCAACCATACTTAATATATAGTATCCCTGCTTTACACGCACACTCACACACACACACACAAAAGTCGTGTATGTGGGCCAGTGAATTGTTAAAATAATCCTTACATCTAATGAGTTCGATGTGTATCAGCTAAATGAATAAGTACCTATAAACATCTGCGTTTACCAAGAGAAGATAGTATGTTTGATATCTCAAAATACTTAACATAATAACGTACATGTTTAGTTGGCATTAAATCTTTTTTTTCACTTATAGCATGTAACTTCAGTCAATTGCTGCATTTTTTAGTATTGATAAATATATTTATTTCAGCGTTTAACCATGGGAGACGAAATGGGACGGGGCTACGGGCGTGGACGTGGTGGACCAGGTCGTGGAGGTCCGCCGAGAGGACGAGGCTTTGGAGACAGAGGAGGAAGGTAAGGTTTAACACCGTTTGTTTTGTACAGTAATCGATCCTGTAATTACTTTCTATATGGCCATTTGCAAAAATTGCAAGAATTGGATATGTTCTGTGGATGTATTTGGCTACCTTAAGTTTCAGTGGACTTGTTCTGTTATTTGTATAATATTCAAAACCTTTGCTTTAGTTTATCTTTCTTTCTTTCTGCCTTTTTTAAAATATATATTTTTTTATTATGTTAAACAAAATTTCCTATTCCAAAATTCCATAACTCCACAATTCTTCCATAATCAGTTGTAATTTTCATCCATTTCCTTTAGCCTTTAAGGCATAATCGTGGGACGTTAAAAATTGAATTTCTAAGTGCATATCTTCAGGAGCTTTTGCTCATACTAATATCGAATTTTAAAGAATGCTATTTCTACTGCTGAATAAATTTACTAAGTATCCATTCATCCATTGGATATGTACGTAATTATATTAGAAAGGCTTCTAATGATACTATATTATTATTAGTACAATTTTCTACGTTGTCAGGACGTGATTTTCATTCCTTATTCAAAAATGAAACTGAATTGTAAATCTAGTTAAGCCTTTATTTTATCCAATTATATCATCTCTTCAGTGTTATCATTCGGGTGTGTGACTGAATGCATGTGAGTATGATTGTATTAATCGTCGTAACACTTAACAATATTCGTTAATGCGTATTTCACGTTTCGCTAGAAATATATTATTTTAAAATTTAATTTTGAATCTTAAATCGTTATTTGTAAGTTAATATTTATTGAATATTTTGGTAATAGTACGTACGTACGTACGTACTTATGCCGTGAGATTATTGGTATGTTCATGAGAGCATAATTGAAGTAACTCAAGACAAATAGTTATGAATACTCCTATGAGTAAGATAAATCATTATAGATGTACTCGCCAAGTTGATTCTTTGAGCGGAAATAAGAATACTACTGATATGATTGATTCTATGAAAATTGTTAAAACATGAGAATTGAGCCTACGAATTACTTAACGAACTCTATTTGGAGATGGATGTTCCATCCTGAATGACTTTTTATAAAATAGGGTGAAAGATGAAACGTAAAAGTTTTTATTTTCGAGGGTTACAACATTATGACGCTAACTGAAAGTTAACGTCATTCTCAGTAGGATTTTCGTCTTTTTGAGCTGTATTTTGATGGAGATTCCGAAAGCATGTAGAACAAATTGATGGTAAAGGTATTCCGTTCGGAGACCTCAGTAGGAAAATTTGAAATCCAGATACAAAACTATTAATCCACCACACACGGGATCAAAGAAGCAATATTTTAGTAAAGAAGATATTCATTCTTCTTGCTTCATGCTCAAACTTTAACAGTGACAATTGGTCCTTTTTCAGGGGAGGCCGTGGCATGATGAGGGGCGGTCCCAGAGGTAGAGGTGGTCGTGGTGGCCCTCCCAGAGATGGTGCAGGTGGCCGCGGAGGATCAGCACCGGGAAGGTATTAGTCTATCTGCTTCTCTCATGATAGTATTATACATACATATATATAATGAAGTTAAAATGTTAATCTCTGCTTGACGTAGATACGTTATTAGATTGAATATTATTGTTCAAAATGTCGATTTTTTTTGATTGTATGTTCATGATAATTCTGGCTTAGTGTTTTCTAGCAGACACGTAATCTGTAGAAAATCGTTAAAATCACGATTTGTAATAATAATTTCTGTATAAAAAAATAGGTAGCTCATTTGCTAGTTTTCAGTGAGATGTAGCGTAGTTCGTAACATGAGAAAAATATCGAAGAATTTTGTACATCAACAAGAAAACTTGTTAACACTTAATATAATTAGTAAAATAATTGGACTATTGTAAATGTAAAATGTATGCTTGGAGAGTGAATGTCCGCTTATTGAACCTATAAATACTCGTGTTTTTTAATCCTTGAAAATTAATTATATCGCAGATACTGAATATTGATATTTTTAATAACAGCATGAAATTTAAGGTGTGTATATATATCCTTTCACAAACTGAGAATTATACAAAGCTGAGTTTGATATAAAAATAACGTCCAACAGGTGACTCCCCTGCCTTTGCACACATTCTTTAGATCTACTACGCAGGTTCCTCATTGCGTTTTCAGTTTGAAAATACTTTTGTTAGAATATTCGGGATTTCTTTGATACAGTCCTTTAGTTCTTGTATAGTCTGTAAACGATACTTAACACATCACTCTCAAGGTACCCAATAGCATGAATACATAAGGAGATCTGTCGTCCAAGATTATAGTGACGTTTGAACACCCCTTTGTCAGCAGATGCACTCTCATTGTTGTGATAATATTCTTTCACGGTCACAGCACGTTCCGCACTGGTTCATTTTTCCTTATTTCTGCAAATTACGTTCTATTCCGAAACATAATAACCCATCAGGGTTACAGTGCAGTTGGTAAATAATTCCTACGCAAATGTAAATTTTCTGTTTTCATGAAAATCCATTTGTAATATTGACTTCGATAAGTTACATACTCCGAAAAGTTTTGTGACAAGTATGTTACTAATTTGAATTTGATAATTACAAGTCAACATCCTTATTTGTTGACCATACAAAATATCGATAAACATCAGTCCTGTATATTTACCGTAATTGTAAAATAATGTACGGCATTAAGTGACGAAGTCGCTAACAGTTTTGATTAATTTGCTAAATAACATACTTCACCCCTACTTCAATATGTAAATAAATATAACATTAATTCCAATTTTAACCACGATCTTCATTATTTCGATGCCTTTAAACGATACTTGATAATTAAAACATTATTTGCATTTGTAAAATGTTTCAACGAATCTCAGTGAATTCCTAGTTAAAAAAAAGTTTAAAATTTTATTTAACAAATCACCCATATACATGTTCAGTCACAGACACATATTTGCTGAATGATTAAACGCCCAAGCGTTTGTCGTTCCTGTAGGATGATGCTGTAGTTCTGCTAGTACGATACAAATATCCTGCCAGTAGGAAGATGGTATTGTATATTGCAGTTATAACATTTTATTATATTATGTTTTCGAATGTATTGTTTGGCTATAATATAGCAATGAAAATAGTAAAGTTGATAAAGAATAAGAAGCATTACATTATATTTGAAAATACAACGTTACGAACGTCTTTGCAAATGACATAAATTGCCTTTGAGTTAAAATAAACTACAATATTAATTTGTAAAGTAAAAAATAAGGTAATAAAGTATATTGACTCACGTTCTAAAATTAACCCAGCTTTAAAGCTGATAACGAAGGAATAATTATTTTGCATTGTACCAATGAGGTTTAAACAACGAGAGGAGGAGGAGTTGGATTGAGTGCCTGGAGCAAGTAGTCGATTGAGACGTCTGTTTCTGCATGCATAAGCGCACGGTGCAAGAGCTTGTTTGTAATTTGGACTTTTTGTAAAATTTTCTATGCCGCGAACTATGTATCTATGTCCTTTCCGACATTGGTTATAGTTATAGCCAGATAATTAACCTGTGTAAGAGAAAGCCTTCCATGTGTCAAAGAAGGGCATGAACGCAGTGTTGAATCGCCAAAAAGCGTGCACCGTACCTGTTGCTGGAACCAGTCAAAGTGGATCTCAAACATATCGGAAGCCTAAGCACCCCCCCCCCCCTCCCCGCTGTTGCGCGGAAAGTGAGTTCCCCGGTGCAACGTGAAAACCCGGTAACACAAAAAAACGGCCCGTTTCACGTGTCATCGACACGTGAAACGAGCATTCATGCAATACCTTTTACAGACATTCCTGTTAAATCCCTCGATACCTATGCATGGATTTTTTGGGTGGGGTTCCGTTGTGAAAAAAACGGGCCTTGGAAAGCAGATGTCTCCGCACAATTCCACACCTCTTTGGAAAGCTTGTCAGAAGGAGTGGGATCGTTTGGACCAAAATATTCTTCAACGCAGTCTCCTGCAATGGCAACTTCGCTGCAGGGCCATTGCTGCAAGACAGGGGTATAATGTGGAATACAATCGCTGGTGGCGTCATGGTTTTTTAAGATGAGATGGGTTCAAACTTCCGTTAGCATGAACATTAAACGGCCTTCTGTACTTTCTTTACGCACCTTGTATATATCATATTTTATGAAAATATACTGGTCACTGCACCAAAATTTGATTTAAATAGATTTTTTTTTTTTTTTTTTTTTTTTAAATCTATGATTCAAATAAAATTTATTTTGCTTAAAACAGAAATGAAATGCGGTATTTCTGACTTACGGGACACACATCGAATGTGAATCTGAAACTATCATCTTTATCCGTATGATAATAGGATCTTAATAATGCGAGTTTAAATAAAGTATATCGTTCTTTGTTATTTGACAATGTACTGATTTAATCATATCCTTTTGTACAGGAGACATGAGGCGAAAGCTCGAATCCATTTAACATTCTCATTCAATGCTCACAATTTTCAGTTCAATTGTAAAGTCGTGATTCTACATAGCATAACCTTTATACAGTAACATTTACATACATATATATATATATATATATATATATAATGGACTAACCCGCTTGTAATAAATTTTTGAACATAATTAGTACCTCAAACTGGGAATTTATCACGCCATTTTGATTAAAATTCGTATCCGAAGAGGAGGAGGGAGAAGAGGGATAAAATTTATGCCGAAAAAGTACCTCAGAGGGCTCTGAAGCTAGGTAAATGAAACTTGGTATGTAAATTCCTCATTAAAAATAATTGGACACGTGTTCCAGGTCCGCTCATAAGGGAAAAATTTCTGTAATTTCTTTTTCTCCGTATTCAAATCTACGTTGTTTGTCTTATCGTCACGGGAAGACGGCTGGACAATTTAAAGTGAATTTTTGAAAATCGTTAGCACTCGGAATCGAGCCCATTTTTATCACGTCACTTTAATTAAAATGTGTGTTCCAAAGTGGATGGAAGAGGAGGTTTAAAATGTATTCCAAAAATGTCTCACGAGTCTTTCATATTCGGAAGATGCAACTATATATATATATATATATATATATAATCTTCCTTATTTTAAATAAGTGGTCACGTGTTCCAGTGTTTTAGGAAGGAAATTCCATTTCTAAGGGTGAGGCAATTTCTATGTTATTCTCAATATATATGACCGATCTTCTCTTGTGCATCATAATGGAAAACGGGTGAATCTTTGGGGTGAAGTTTTGAGCACATTTAGCACTTGACTCGAGCCGGATTTTTATCTTGTCACTTTCACCAAAATGCATATCACAATGGAGGTAAGGGGAGGGTCAAAATTTGACATAAATATCTATCACGACCCCTTGAAGTTAAGCAGATAGAACTTGGTAATAAAAAAAACTTTACTGAAAAGAAGTTGAGACGTGTTCCAGAGTTTTCAAAAATTCTGGCTGTAAAGGAGTTAGATTTTTGTAATGTTTCAATTTCTTATTTAATTTCGTATTTATCACAATCTCTGCACATTGAAGTGCATATTCTAAAGGGGGAGAAGCAGATTTTTCGTAAACAGTAACGGCGGCGCCGTTTGAAAGAAATTTTCGAATAAAGGTAGCATTTGGGTCAAGCTGAGTTTGTCGTTCCATTTCGATTCAAATACCCATCATAAAAGGTACGAATATTGAATAAAAATAAATCTTTCATATATTCGACGCAAACCTATTCTTGCCGTGCTAAGAACAGGCATTTCAACTAGTTGTTAACACTATAAATAGGAAGAAAAATGAAAAATACATTTAAAAAAAAAGCTATTTTTAATTAAAAACTCCTTACTAGGGAAGTATCTTACATATGGTATTATACATATTAAGATATTTTTTGTTATACTGAGCGCAGGTAACTTTAAATCAAATATTTACACAGTTCATGCTAATATACAAGTTTGAGTAATTTTACTGTTTTAAAGAAAGACATTGATATTCATTATGGGAAAGTTATGGTGAAAGGAGATTAAAAAAAAAAAAAAAGTTGCATTTAATTTATTTATATTCAACGCAATGCAATTTTTTTTCCAGTTTTCAAAATAGTAACGTACTTTACATGTGCATATTTTACTTCGGTTCTGTTCTGATTAAGCAGCTTGAAAAGAAACAAATATCATCATAGTTACTTTTCTTCGTCTAATTATTGTGAAGTGAATTTTGAGAATTACTGTGATCGCCCACTTGTATGTTGGAAGAACAATAATGCACTGCTACTGAGTAATTGTCTCGTGTGAGAAATATCTTTGGAGAAAAAAAAAAAAAGTAAAACATAAATATCAGGAAATCCCCGTAGTTTACCGTTTAAAGAGGAATAGCATTTAAATTGTACTTTTTTTTTTTTTTTTTTTTTAAGTCACGTACAAATGATTTAAAAAAAGGGTGTGCACAGCTTACATCACATGTAATTAATACCCGTCCCCGTGTTTGCATTCTGATGTCCTGTAGCGTCAATGTATCAACATTCCATTCATTCTTCTGTTGCTGCGAACCCAACCCACAACCACCATATATATCTACTTTTCCGTGAAATCTGGTCAAGCCATTGACACTTGAAAAGAAACGAACTGGTTACGTTTTCAGCGAGAGAACTTTCCGCATCGTTGGATGATTTTGCTCGATCGCTTGGTGATAGCTCGAAACTCAATATTCCCGTTTCATAGCATATTGACTTGATACCACTGTTAATAGTTAACAATGGGATTCTGCTGTAATTATTCAATCATGGATGTGGTCTACCTTCGTAAATCTTAATCTATTGTTTTTAATTTAACTCTGTCGTGCTTACTTTCCATTACCTTATTGTACTTAGTCCACTTTCCTTCTGAAAGATGGCGTAACAGAAATGTAAGATTTCATGAAACTAAAAGACATTGAGATTTTGTCTTCAAGTGCCCTATAATATTTAAATCTTAAAATAAGGACCGCGAATATACATTGTGTGTCGCTATTGATGTTCTTATACACTATCATTAATCAATCGGTAGCGATATGTTGATATACAAATTTTAAGTACGACAGTGTGTGTACGACTTGAGACTCGAGACATACGATTCGAGATACACCCAACATAGAAAATAAATATTTTAACTATGTATTTTACAGATGAAATGTATAGGATCTGTCTCGGAACATCGGGAAAGATTTTTATCCACCAACCAAGTGTTTTTTTCGCGATGATTGGTGGGGCAGCTGCAGAATGCTGCCCGGTTCAGTCGCTTGCGCGCCGTAACAGTGAAAATCGCGATTGGCGTAAAGGTCAGTTCGTTAGTCGCGTCGAGAGCAAAGGTGCAGCGTTTAATAGAACGACGTCACGCGATTGAGTTTTGCGCCATACTCATAAAAGTGTCGAGAAGTTCCATATGAAGAATGGAGCGGAAAGAATGGAGAGGAACCATGTCGCAAGCAAGCATGTACGAGTGGCACATGTTCCGGTAGATCTAAAAGAACGTAGAGGGTGATCACTGTGCTGGGCGTCAGTCAACATCACAAGTTGATGGAAACTTGAAAAAATTTAGTGTTCAACTCAGATCGATCCTTCAGTGTTACAGTGGTAACCGACGCGTCCAATGTCTCGAATTTCGTTATTTATCGAATTCTAACAGATGATTTGTATATGAGGAAGGTTTAATGCTAAGAGAGTTCCCAGTGTATTGTTTGAGGAACAGAAGGAAAACCATGTTAATTTCGCGTGAATTGTTGGAATATTGTGAAAGTGAGCATAGGTTTGTAGACAATATGGGATGATTGATGATGAGACATTGTGGGATTCGAATACGATCCCGAATCAAAAAGATCAGGTTCAGAGTGGCACAAAACGTCTTCTCGAAAGAAGAAAAAAAAAAATCGAAGAAGTGAATGCAATGCTTATTGTCTTCTTCGACGAAATAGTGTAATTCACAGTGAGTTTGCGTCTGTCGGACAAACAGTCTACTACGTAAACGTCCTGATCTGGTTGCGGCAGGTTGAGCAGCGCACAAGGGTGGTATTTTGAAGAACTTCATTTGTTAGTATTTTGAACTGTAATAAATCTGCTTTTGTGATTTTTGTAGACTTTCAAACTATGCTATGCATAAGTGTCGGAAATTTCATAGAACGGTTTTGTCCGTCTGTCTGTCGATAGGTATCAAAGCTAAAACTCTGAGACCCCGAGTTTTTTTTTTTTTTTTAATAATCTATTCAGCTTTCGAAGGATAGGTTTCATCTTTTCCATTAACCCTCTATTCAAACTGCAAATGGTTCTAATTATCCATTTTCGGTTTCAATTTTTATCGACACAGAACGAAACGGTAACATAGCGGGATGCTGTTTTTTTGCAATTGATTCATTGTTCTAAGAATAGGTTCCATCTCGTTCGTTAACTTTGCAAACCAGAAGTGATTAAAATAAACAGTTTCCAGTTTCAAAATTTATCACCATAGAACTGAAAAGGGAATATATATAGCGACAAGCTATTCTCTGCAATCGATTCAGTGTTTGAAGAGAACACGCTGTCACAAGCCTCAACACTACCGAAACCACTTCCGGTTTCAATACTGGTTTTCGTAGAGCAAAAACGTCAAGAGTATCGAGATCCAGTTTTTTGTAATCGACTGAGCTGACCAAGAGTAGGTTCTATCTGTTCCTTTAACGATCTATTTAAACCGGAAGTAGTTCAAATTAACGATTTCCTGTTTCAGCCTTTATCGCCATAAAACAAAAACAGTAAGGCATAACGAGTAATAGCTTTTTGATACTGATTCAGCGTTCGAGAAACAGATTAATCTTATTAATCTATTCCAACCAGTAGTTATAGATGTGCTCCTTCAAGTTTGAGTATTGGATTCGCATAGTTTGGAAGTCTACTGTAGTTCCACAGTGTGAAACGAATATTTATATACACACATTTGGAACAGACCCTGTATCACGTATACTGTTTTATAACCAAAGAATGGACATCAACTATATAAAATTACTCTTTGTTTTTAGGTAATAGAATTAATAAATTTTAAATTTTAGGGGACCTGGTAGAGGTGGACCCAGAGGAGGCGGTTTTAGTTCTCGTGGCGAACCGGGATCCAGAGGATCTTTTGGACGTGGTAAGTACACTTTCAGAAAGCAATAAAATCTTAATTTAAGTGTGTGTAAGTATTGGAATAGCGTATAACGGTACTGAAATTTATGTATCTTGATAGTTATATGTATTATGAAAGAGGTAACAAAATAATGATACGTGAAATGTCTGAGTGAGTTCCACATTGCCGGAGTTTTCTGCTTGTCTCTGTATATAGTAGACAATAGTGAATACTAAACACTTCATCGGAAATAGGAACTTTCTGACACGTGGGTCCCTGTTTCGATTCCAGCTCGCTCTAAATAGACTTTATGGAAAACAAGCACTTTGTGCGTGGGTTGTCTCGGAATACTTCCCCCCCCCTTTTTTTTTTCTCCTGTTTCTCTGTTAAGGGTTTAGCGGAAATGTAATTTCCTTTTGTTGTACTGTGAAGGAATGTATAGGTGTCATGTGCTTATTATACATTATTTTTATTACAAATTTTGAGACTTTTCATATTGAATTGAACTTAATGGAAATGATAATCTTTATTCATTTGAAATCAAGAACTCTGATTTATCATCAAGTCAATGTTAATCACATTTTATTATTATTATTATTATTATTATTATTATTATTATTATTATTATTATTATTATTATCCAAGTTCATTCAGTAGTTCATTTATTTAGACATGAAAACTTTTCCATTTTTTGTTGACTTGTTTCTACATGTGTATTTCTTAATCAGTAAAACTGCAGATTGTTTCCTTTGTCCACATTCTGATCATCACCTGATTCTTGGTAAATATATGTTGTTTGCACTTTTTGTCGTCAACGCAAGAGACCATCGATCGACCAAGGAATGGCCTGAGGGACGTTGAACAAAATTGAGCGAATTACCTTGTCATGGGAGAGTCGAAGTTTGGGATTGCAACGACGAACATGTAGTTGCGCGGTGCCACGGATTAGAGATCCAGAAATCCGTAACTTGCTCTAATCTGTAAGGAACATATCTATCTTTTACGTTACTAAACATTTCACAAGTATGTTTCGTCATTTGAAAAAACTATTTGAATCTCGGTTAAGCTAATTGCAGCAGAAACGTCCGTATTGTTACATGAACCGCGCTGGATTTTAACTCGCATCTTTTCGCCATCAGTCAACGAATGGAAGGACGACGACCCACCGAAGGAACCATGAAACAGAGAGCGGCAAGATCTTAAAGTGCAAGTGAATTGAACTATCCCGCAAGCTGTTTTCCTTTTGTACCATTTTCTTTCCCTTCACATCACAATCTGTTTCTATCTTACATGTGTTTTACTTCATTGAAAAGCAATCCAGGTCCGATCCCATTATCATTAGCTCTACCAAATTTGATTTCAAAATCCTGGGCGCGATTTGTCACTACAGACATCCCCAACGTTTCTATTTATTGAGATATTTGAGCTGACAAGTGGCGATTGCACAGTACTATTTCTGATAAATATAACTGCTTTGCTTTTATATATAAACAATTAAAGGTGTGTTACAACATAAAATAATAAAAATATTAATTTTATAGTGAAAAAAGTAATATTTGTTTATAAACTCATTGATTCTGTAATTTTAGGAGGTCGTGGTGGACCAGGCCGAGGTGGTCCTCGTGGAGGTCGAGGCGGAGACCGTGGTCGTGGTGGTGGCGACCGCTTTGGAGGGCCTCCCAAACGTGGAGGAATGGGCGCACAAGGTGGTCCAGTTTCCAAGAGGGGTAGATACGATTCACAAGTACAACCCAACGGATATGGATCTCAGAAGTAAGTCCTTCAATTGTAGTAAGTTAATATCTAAGATTGATGATGTGCAAACAAGTTAAAATTGTGGGGAAGGAGCCTAGAAAAACAAAACTGTGTATGAATTTCTCTGGGAGATTTTAATATTTAAAGTGAACATTCTCTTGTAAAAACTCGTTCAAAAATAATGGAGTACTGGCCGTTCGTGTTAAGAATCTAGTCACGTTTAAAATCCCTACATTTATCCGTAGCTAATAGTGCAGTGAATAGATTAATCTGTCGAAAGCTTTTCTTTCAAGTCTGTGTCAAAATTTATTCTTACATGGGCTAGTAATGAGGTTTTAAAAAGAATTAAGCAAATAAAAAATAATAATAAAAAGGAACTTCCGGAAACTAGTAAAACTGATTTAAGAGTTTCTAAGAAATATTTTTCAATAGTGTAATTCTTTGTAATGTTACAAATATGTGGTTTTCAATATTCAACTGAAAATTACAGTATTTTAAAATGACTGCCTAAGTACATAGACACATATCTTAGAAAATCTGAAAGAAGAGAGAAAACGACTAAACGTGAATGTAGTAGGGAACAGTGAAATAAAATGGAAAGAACAAGATTATTTCTGGTCAGGTGAGTATAAAATATCAACTTGAGAACGGAAAACTGGGTCATTGGAGTTGGATTTTATAATGGATCAGAAGATAGGACGAGAAGTAAGAAGTTAAATTGTAAATGACAGTCACAGCAATAAAACTAGTTACCAAACCAAGGGATACAACTATCATCCAGGTATATTAAGAAATAGAGCAAGTGTAGGAAGCCATTGAAAATATCATGAAAGATGTAAAAGAAGAAGAAATTATGATAGGATAATTGCAATGCGATTGTAGAAGGCAAAGAAGAGAAAATAGGAAAATAGAGACCCCTAGATAAGCGCAATAAAAGAGGAGAAAAACTGATTGAATGTTGGACGAAAACAAACGAGCAGCAACAAATACTTGGTTTGATAAACTAAGCCCAGGACTTATAATTATAAAATGCCAGATCAATAAAGATATCAGATTATACACTTGTGAAGGAATGGTTAAGTAACCAAATAAAAAATTCTGGAAGTTACTTACTCGGAAGCGGATGTGGACAGTGACCAGAACTTAGTTGAAATGAAGAGTGAGCTGAAATTCAAAAAGGTGAGGAAAAAAGAAAAATGGAAAGTCTTGATAGATGCAAGCTGAAGAATAAAGAAATTCAGGGAAGTTACGCGAAGAAGATAGTAGAGAAGATAAGAGCCAATGAAGGAAGAAATTAACCAGGAATTATAATACATAAAAACTGACCTACTTATTACCGGGAAGGAAGTATTGGGATTATTATTATTTAAAAAAAAAAAAAAAAAAATCACAGGATGGTGATCTGGAATCATGGATGAGAGAAGGAAATTGAAATATAACAACTAAGCTGAGAAGCAATATAAAAGAATTAAGAAATGAGATTCTAAAATGCAGAAGTGTATAAGTCAACATTTTGAAGAAATAGAGAAGTATATGAAAACAGGAAGAGTAAATGTGGCTTACAAAAAGATTAAGAGGGACTTCAAACCACGAAGAGAAAATGGCAACATACTAAAAGATAAAGCAAGAAGACCATAACTGAAGCTGAAGATAGTGAAAGCCTGGAAGGAATATTAAGAGAGGCTCTTTGAAAGGGACAGCGAGAGATTGGGAAACAGGAAATAGAGGAAGAGACTAGAGAAGTCTTTATACTTAGAGTACCTCAAAACAATTCGATGTAAAACATGAGAAAGTTCCAGGTGTAGATGAGATACCAGCAGAAATCATACCCGAAGTTTAAGGTAGATAGTATAAATTAATATGAAGAATGGCAGGTGTCCCCCAGACTTCCTCAAGAGCAAGATATGGCAGTACCAAACACAGTAGGTGATGAGAAATGCAAGAATCACAGAGCGATAAGTGTACTTACTCATGCTTCAAAAATCTTGACAATAATAATCTAGAGAAGATTCGAAACCAAGATAGAAGTAGTACTAGCAGAAGACTAGTTTGGTTTCAGGAAGAATACCGGAACGAAGGAAGCAATACATTAGATGGATAGATAGAACAACGTGTACGCGAGTGGGGAAAAGCAACTTGCGTAGCATTTATAGAACTTGGAGAAAGCATTTAATAATGTAGAATGGAAAAAAGTGTGTACGATTCTGAAGGAATCAGGAATAAACTATAAGAAGCGAAGAATAAATAATAATCGATACAAAGGATAAAAAACAACAATTGAGGTAGGAGAAAGTAAAGCAACAATTCGGAAGGGAGTCAGGCAGGAATGCTGATTGTTACAAATTTTGTTTAATCTCTACACTGAAGAATCAGTAGAAGAAACCCAGGACTCAGTCTAGATATAATTGTTCATGTGTACAAAATATACACGTTTCGATTTGCGGACGATATCACACTGTTGGCAGACAGTGAGAAAAAAATTAGAAGAGGTAGGTCTAATGGAATACAAGTGCCTAGCAGCAAATTCAGCATAAAGATCAACAAGAAGAAAACGAAAGTTATGAGATGCTCAAGAAAAGCAAGAAAAATTGTCAAAATAAGAAATCACCTGCTAAAAGAGATGCAGAAAATCTTGTTTAGGTAGTAAAATAACCATAATGTGTCCCAAGATGTAAAATATAGAATAGCACAGGTGAAGAAGACATTCGAAAGAGAACAAAAGTTTCTAACTGGGAACATCGACATAAAGCTCCCAAAAAGTCGGAGAGCGTATGTATGGAGTGTGGCGTTATAAGAATGTTTTCGTCATTAGAAGAATGAATGGACTCTTAGAGGAGGAAAAACTTAGAATGGACACCTTCGAAATGTGGTGCTAGAGAAGGATGTTGAAAATTAGATAGATAGATAAGGTATACCCTATTAGCTATGGAGGGGATGGCAAAAGAAATAATAGTCTAGAGAAAGATTGCGATTGAAATATACGTACCAAATGATACAGTATATAGTGAAGAGAGAGAGTAATGGAAATGAAAAGTCTGGCTCAGGATAGAAAAGATTGGACAGCTGCGTCACACCAATCGAAAGATTGCTGATCTAAGAAGTACATACACATTCAAATGCTGCTCAATTATAACTAAATTAATGTCCATTATTCCAGGTTTTATTTACTGTTCACATAAAGCATTTAACCCTGCGTTACGCTAGCTGGAAAAGTCGCACTAATGCTCGCGCACAAACTTAAGAGACCATGTTTTCTTTTTATTGCTAAAATTGGGTTATAATGAAAAACAAACGTCGAAATTTATGGCAAACTTTAATATTACATAAAATAACAAGTATACTAGTGGTAATTACATGTCTTACGTAATTATATGCCTAGAATAATAGGTGTACTTAAAATGTCTACTATATACTTGTAACTAAATATCTAGCCGCAAGAAAACCTTTTTACTGGAAATAACTAATCAAAAACATTGCTTTTGGGCTAGTTTGCTCTCCACAGATGTCTCTCTTGCATCTGACACTTGTAAATCTGTTTTTTCTGTTCTGCTTTCACGAACAACGAACATGATCCAACATTAGCTTTGACAGTTGCAGGTTGCTGATGATCTGGAACTCCAGCGGCTCTTCGAACCCTTATTTGCAGTTTACGCGGAATGTTTGTTTTCGTTGCTCTGGGCTGGGAGGGCTAGAAACTGAAGCTGTATGGACTGGCCGCACGTGTTGCCAACTTATAGCGATGTAATAAATAAATAAATAAATACATTAAAAAAAATTCCCCCGGACCGAGACCGCGCACGAGTAAAGCAGGGTTAAGATTTACAATTTTCTGTGCGAAAGTTATTCAGCTGGGCTGGAAGCAGTCTGTGTTATTCAAATTATTTAACAATTACTTAGATTAGAATACTGAATTGACGTAGTATTAATATTATTACTGTACGATTATAATGTGTCTGTATATTATTTATTCCAATTACTAGTTTTACAGCATGTTTGTATTATTAATACTTTGTCAAGAAAATTGGTTAGGTGCTTAGATAGGTCTAGAATTAAAGAAGTGATTACAAGATTAGTTGATGTTAGAATACTCGTAAGCCGTTTTCTTCTTAGCTGTAAAAAGTATGGACCTCATTGCATATTGGTTTGCATCAGCACAGTGCAACATTTACGTTAATTACAGGAAACTAAACACATGTTACAGAAATGAACACATGCTGATAATTCTGCACGTGTGTAGAATTATATTTCCATTGATGAAATGCTGTGCAAAATTAATGTATCAATGTCTCAACTGCAGCGTGTTTTGATTCTCTTTAAAAATTGGAAAGAAAAAATTATATATTGAGTACAATCCATCTCCAGACAGGCAAAGGGGTGGAAATTATTGTCCCTGATTTTCCTGAAATTTGAATATGTAAAATAGAGAATCCAAGGAAAACACACAATTTTAGTGTATAAAAAATGTGTACTGGAGATATTGTTTGTCAAAGTTAACTATGCGAAAGACTGACCAACATATTTAAAAAAATGGTAAATCACAAAACCTTTAAACAATAGATAAAGAATCTTTATTAAAGTACAGTTATTGCTATAGTATAAACAAGTAAATCTTTGTAACATTTTTTAAAAAACTAAACGCGCTATGTGCGCCTTTTTCAGATTCTATGATAGTTTCACATGTTCTGATTTGTTTGTAAGTGGCTCTGGAAAGGGGAAGACAATTTTAGCATCCGGTTTGGACGAACCGGCTTAGGGACACCACTAAGTAGGTAGGGATAGAAATTGAGCGAATGAGTACTGGAGTCCAGTCATGTGTAATATTCCAGATCACATTTCAGTAATTTGCTGAGGTACATAAACTTTATATGGAACGATTCATTTCTTTAGTCACATTCATCGTTGCGGGCTTTTCCTTTTTAAGTAATCGAGAAGCGCAGAATAGTATAAAAATTCATATTTTGTAGTGGTACCTGCATAATACTTAGAAATTATAGTTAAAGTTATAATTAACATTGAGGTGCTCTTCACTTTTTTTAAAAAAAAGAAAAAAAACTGTCTGATTTTCGATATAAATTTCATTAATTAATTGAATGAAAATCAAATGAGGATTAATGTAACCAAATTTCCCGATGCCAACTGGAGAGAGAGAGAGAGAGAGAGAGCAAGCAAGCACTTGTTTCTTTAAAGGTGTATATGACGTGTTTCTTTTTTTCTTTGGCTAGGTCAAATTACCCTTAATGACTAACGATAAATAAGTGATGTTACGTAACAAGAATGCAAGTAGAAATACCCATGACAACGTTTTCAAGTAAAGAAAATGTGCGATTTTTAGGATACAAATCTGCGTGGCTTTTTTAAGTTTTACCTCTCAAGCTCGGGTGCGGACTTCATGCGAGCGTGTACGGTATATTTGAATACTTGAACTAAATTTCGATCTAAGTGCTATTTTCTGAAGTTTAGAGTTATAACCGGAATGATGGTCTATGGGTCAAGTCAGTTTAAGTATATTCGGATCTAAGAGCCAAACCTGTGCGTAGTAGTCCAGATCATTGCCAATAGAATGCGTGAGGTGTATGTGCAGAGCACAAATTCTCGAGGAAAAACATTATTATCTCAAAACGGTTCAAATGGCACTTGGATCTTTATTTACTTCATGTCTTCATTTATTTTTAATCGTTGCATGTGTTGATTTCAAATATTTCTTTCACTAATTGTTTGTCTTCCTTTTGTAAAGCCAATATTCTGGTGGATACGACAGTCACATGTATGGAGACGCTCCAGACAACAGTTACGGGTAAGTTGATTATTTCTTAACTGGCCAGAGTTTCTCAAATCTGAAGTTAGGGATAATTTTGTAAATTGAAGGCAGAGTTTTCTTACACCACTGTATAGCGAACCTATCTTTGCACCATTGGATTTAATCTATTAAGTGGATAATTTCTGCTGTCTTGGAAATCTTGGTCGCTACCAATGACAGCGTCGCTGAAAACCTTTATTCACATGTTTGTGATGTCCTATAAAATAAAAGAGAGTCCCGAGAGTATTGCGAAAAACAATTATATCATTCGTTTACATTTTTTTTAACTGCCATTTGGTAATATAGTAATTGTTCAGTAATAAATTAAAAAAAACATGGTGGTCCTTTAGTAACAGTTTTTTGAAAGTCATAGTAGGAATCTCTGAAATTGTAATTGTGATTCAATCTATTTAAAATTAATTTTTCACTAAAAATTTGGTCGTTTAGGGCGAGATGGATCTTTATATGCCCTTGTATTTTTTTTAAAATCTAAATTGCGGGGAAAATGCGAAAATAAGTTACCGCAAGCGACTGTGGACAAGTGGGGATGCAAGACCAAAAATAGCATGTGACATTAAAATCAGACTTTTCTTTATTTTTCCACATAAATACCACGTACACTCATGTCTAAAATTATTGTCGCATGTCTATAACTGTCTTCTTGTAAGAATATAATTTGATAATGATTTTGCAGAGTACTATTAATACTGATACTTTGTGTATAATCGGGAAATGTATATTTGTGGTAAATTTTATAGGAAATGAATTATAAATACGAAAATTAGAATGAGTAAAACAAAATGTTGCTAAGTGGACAAAGTTTTATTTTCGTTTTATTCGTATTTACTGTTCTTTTGACATGAAATTTGCCGCATACATATCTTTGCCGATTGTATACACTAACATTGTAAGAAGTACTGGGCGAATTCGTTATCAAATTATATTCCTACAACAACATATTTATAGATATGCGACAATAATTTTGGACATAAGTGTACACTGAGACATTTCATACCGGTCTATAAGCTTCAAAAACTCTTCTAGGAAAAGTTCAGGGCTCTGCATACGAAAGAAGAGTCGAACAGCTTCTGTGACTTCAATATTGCTTCCAAAGCACCTGCCACCGAGAGTTTTCTTCATCCACCAGCCTGACATTTTCGTCTGTAGTGGCTGTGCACGTCCTTCCAGGTCTCGGTATGTCCAGCATGTGCAGCCGCCCCTCACTGAATTGGCGACACCGTCTCCACACCATTTGTTTCGACAGCACATCAGGCCCATAGACTTCCACGAGGCAGTTATGGATTTCTGCTCCCGATACGTCACATGCCCATTCATAGCGGTCAACCGCTCGCAGTTCCTCCTTTGACCACGACGTCAAAACGCGCCTTCTCTCCATAGCTACCAGGCTCAGACTGAGAGACTCGTCTCCGCTTTGTGCTGGCACTGCGACGGCGTCATTTACGGGAGCAATCGCTGTCTTGTTTCCCCCTATTGCTGTTCGTTTTCCTGGGTAAAAATAGAGGGGAAACTTACTTTAGGACTCCCTCTCGTATTTCACTCGTCACTTCATCAAGTTTCTGGACTGAGATGTCGAATATCGCCGCATTACTCGTATGGAAATGATATGTTGAATTTTAATTGAGAAAAATGGCTTTGGATTATCGAGAAATAGGCAGAAAGTCACGTATAGGTAGATGTCCCGATAGAACATATCAGATATGTGTCTATAATTCTTCGAGATCCTTAAGTCATATAATTATTATCATACATTTTCTGTTATTTACAGATCACTTTTGCAACCGAGGAGCTTTCTTGCACCCAAACCTCTTTCGCCACCGTCTCTTTTTCTTCTTACAATACCTTCTAGCACGTCTCTTATCTAAATTAATGATTAATTCCAAATAGTTACAATATATTTGCAAAATAATCAGTGCCTGTGTATTACACAAATGCATTATTTATTAGTTTAAAGTTTTATTGGCTTGTATAAAAATCCAATCCAAGCTTTTAGAGTGCACACCAATGAAAAAATGGCATTTTTCATGGAATAAGAAAATGCATTTTAGGGTCTAAATTTCTTAACGTAGAATTATCTACGTTTTCAACTATCGACGAATGGTGATAGCTGTTGTTTCACACAAGTGATATTTTCGCATGAAACATGATCTTTCTTGATGTGTAATAATGTAACTACAGTATATCACTATTTCAGTGTTCCTTTTTTTCCCCACTTGTTTTACGTGTTGCTATCAGCTTTTTTTTTTTTTTTTTTTTTTAATTTCCTAATTTTACTGAAGAAAAAAACCACTCCTCCCTGCCGCGGATTTGAACCTTCAATCTTTGACTTTATCAACTTTGTTTTTCATATTATTTTACCACTGATCTGTCAGCTTGTTACTTGGGATCATTTGCTGGCTTTACAGGAAGACTGTCAATGAAATTTGCTGTTTGCATATTTCGATTGAAAATTTCCCCCTTTACATCTTACATATGTAAATCAGTGTTTAGGTAGAAGTATTAGGATTCTGCAGCTAATATTTATGGTAATTTCATGACAGAAAAAGACTGGATAAATTTCGATAAGATGTTTTGTACGTGGGTCTAAATCCACGATAGCTATGCTCTTCGTGGTGAAGTTTTAAAGCTTCAGCGTTCAGGAGTATAAATTCCCTCGAAATTCAGAATTAGTTATGTCAGGATAACAAGACATACGATACCGTTACCAAGCTTTGCTGGTACAATGTTGCTCTCTCTTCAAAGTGCTCGTTAAGGGGGGTAAGCCAGTTAATTTCGTGGGTGTACAAAGTCATAGGGGGTTTAACATTCTACTTTTCGGAAGGTTTTATTTGGAAAAAGTCCTTAGATAAGTATCGTATCCAATCACGGAAAGTTTTAAACGGACGTAAAGGTTATAATTTCGTTTTCAGTGATTTATCTCAAAACGATCTAGAGATTTGATAAAAATTGGTGAAGTTTACGATACTGCTTAATCATGTAATTGCGAGACCTTATTGTAGTTGCAGTTACCAAACATCTGTTGCTGTAATGTTACAGAAGCAAAGGGAAGCAACAAGCATTACAAAAATTACCCCAAATACGCCATTTCTGGCAGTATTTCAGTATCTAATACCATACCTCTTTAATGATTAGATATATATTAACACCTTGACAGCCATCGTATCTGTTAATCGTTATCACTTATGCGCCATGATCAACAGTCCGCCAGTAACTTTGTTCTCGCCTTTGTTTTAGCAGCATAAATGTATAATTTCCTTTGTGTGTGGAGCATATACACGGCGTGAACATTAAATTTTGACTTCTACGCCATATGTGTGTAATTGCATCCACAGTTACAGAATGAACGTGACAAAAGTGTAATATATTGTTTGTGTATGGAAAATCATACACACGGCGCTGCACGGGAGAGCAGTGTGAATGGAATTCCATACACATGGCAGTCTACGTGTTAAAATTGCTGTAAATGGCATTGTGGTCTTTACATCTTTTGAAAACGACACGATACCTATCTAAGCACTGTTTTGAAAAAAGTCAAGTTTTCTTTAACTGTGTTCTCATTCGTTCGAAATACGTCATATCATGGTCATAGTATTCGATACTTAAGTACTTCGAATGCACGTTGCACCTTTCGTCTCACTGCATTATTATTGTTGCCCCTAAAATTTGGATATTGGTGATATTGTAGCATCCTTAGTTTGCAACACTGAATAATAATTATAACGTTGTAAATTTTAGTTCAATATGTGGATATGTACTAATAACCTGACGTAAAGCCATTTAAAACAATATAACTTTGTTGAATTGGCAATTTTACTCATCTGGTGGTATTATGGAATATGTCAAAACGTCCTCTTTCGATATTTGCATCGTACAAAATCGGAGCTTATTTTTATCAAAGTTAAAAGAACGTATGAAAATATATGGTCCATACTGTATACTGTTAGTAAAGAAATTATTAGTTTCTTTGAGGTGTGTGAAAGAATAATTTAATTAACTGTGTATATTCAACATATAACCAATTTGTTAATGTGAGTAATTAATGTTTTCACTCGTTACAGAGGAGGAAGTTTATAGTGAAAAAAATAACCTTAAATAGATTGAATCATAATAATTTCAAAGATTTCTATTATGAATTCTGAAGAAATCGTTTCTTAGGGGACACTACATTCTTCTAAACTTGCTAGTGGACAGATATGTTACCAGATTACAATGATAAAGTGAAAACTAGTAATGTAGTTAAGTGTTTTTCGGAACATTTTGAGATCCCACTTTATTTTATAGGCCTGTACACTTACTTCTTCACCTGTTAATGTAAATAGGTTCCTAGCGACGTAGTGAGAATTGATAGCTATCAAGATCCCTAAGATCGAAATTATCCAGTAAATAGATGAAACCTTAAGGTACAAAGGTAGGTTCATTTTGGTAATTGAATTTCAGTTCACTCTGGAACCTTCTTCACCATTCTTTGTTGCACTACAAGGTGGTCCGGAAGTGGACGCACCCCCTCCCCCCCCCTTTGTTTCAACAGTATAGTGTTAGTTATGGTAAAATGTCTGTACACAGTTACCTTGAAGTCTTAAGAGTTATAAACATCGGTAGGATCACCATCCATGTCGTAATATAGCTGAATTCTGCACCAAGTTCTCGCAGACGTTTCCTGGCCGCTGGATTGGAAGAGGTTTTGCATCTTCACCAGCTCCCTTTGTCTGGCCTCCAAGTCGTCCCGATCTGACGACACCAGACAATGCTCTCTGGGGTTTCATAAAGCAACAAGTAAGAAACACTCGATATCACACAACGCAGGAATTACGAGCAACTTCCGGAGTATTTCCACAAAACATCTGCGAGAACTTTGCGCAGAATTGAGCTGTGATACGATATGGATGGTGATCATACCGATGTTTATGACTCTTAAGACTTCAAGGTAACTATGTACAGACATTCTCCGGACTACCCTGTAGTTTCTGTATATAGTAATCTGAGGGCTCTTTCCCCTAGCAATTATAAGGGTAAGATAATCATCCGGAAAATAAATGAATTGGTTATTACATGTTACTTCTTCACTTGTGGAATTTGAAATTTCCATAGAATGAACAAAATTCGATAAGTGCAGGGAGTAACATGTTATAACCAACTCCAGGTTTTAATATGGTTGGTCCTGTTTCTCGTATATTTTCCCAGGAAAAACAACTTCAGATGATTCCATTAAAAATCTAGTCCAACAAAGAGAATAGTGCGGAAGGAGGTTTCACAGTAAACCGAAATTACTGAATAACTAAAATAATAATTATAGAACACAGGGATGAGTTTACCGTTTATTTACTTAGTGCCTAGCCTTTTTTTTCTCTTTTAGTTTGTGTAATCTGGGTTCGATTACTGAGTATAATAATCTTTTTGGTGTAGTTAATAAATTCACGGGACTTTCCTTGGGATTTAACTTCTTGATTAGCTTATGTTGCCCAATTGTATACTTTAGAATAGTACATTGGGAAGCGAAGCTGAATATTTGTTTTAATTTTTATCAATATATTATCGGATCTACATTAATAAAACTAAATCCAGAGTTGATATGAATTTTAAATGCAGGGAATTCACTAGAACTAATTTAAGATTGTACTAATAGACTAACACTATACAGGGTGTTCCGGAAGGAAGTAACAATAATTTGGCAAATTGTAGTATGGGTGATTCTAAGCTTAAAAAGTACATATGAACATGGGTCCTATGAGAGCTATAGATTGTGAACCATTTTTGACCTTAAATTGCTTATTGGGTACCCTGTAGTTATTTTACAGAGGTGAGAGGCGAAAGGTGATGGAATGATCTTTCTATCGATATACAACATATAGCAGCATAAAATCGAGAATGTTTCATAACCTGTAGCTCTCAGACCCTTGAGAATGGGACACATGGTCATATGAATTCTTTTACTTATAATCATCCATACTACAATTTCAAAAGTATTGCAACTTCTTCCTTGGGACACCCTGTATACAGTCAAAATAATCGCAATACTAGTTTACTCAAACTTGATCTGCCATAGGTTCTGAGCTAAGATTCCTTATTTTTGCCGTTCCTCTGTTTTCAGCAGCTATAATTCGGAAATGGTGCGTTTGTGCACTCAAGTTGGTCTGTAATTTTTACACCCCTGTATATATAGTTGCTGTTGGGTTGTTCATAGTTAGGCTAATAGTTGTCGCTAGCTGCGCTGCCTCCCTGACAAGAAGTGTTCTAGTGCTAAGCTATTCGCGAACAAAACTAAGGCTTGGGGGAAATCCTAGTAACTACTAAAATACAAAACCAATTGTGATTAGAACATAGGAAACGATATCGGTTGTCAGGGAGAATCGAAACTGGTGACTACAAGTAGTTTTTGGTACTGGTTTCGTAAAAATCTGAAATATACGTAGTTAATAATAAAAACAAGGATAGGAATAGCGAAATAAGCTTCTAATAAGAAAATCATATTATGCAACTTTTTAATAAAGAGGTATGGATACCGTTGAAACGTTTCGTGTGAAGTACTATACGATACAGAGTGGAAATCTGGATACTACATGGATTGAAAAATTTAAAATCCTCTGAAGACTGGAGAAAGTGAAGTGTATGAATCGCAAAAGCAATGAGTAACTGGTAAAGTAGAAGAAAAAAGAGCGATATTAGAGATAAGGAAGAAAAACCGTAAAAGAGCAAGTCTATTTCACAGGATTAATTCTTGAACCGCTACGTATTTGTTATTCCTCTTGATTGCGAAAATAATACTTCAGCACTCACTTTAAATTGTAGTAGGAAACTTCCGTCTTCCGAGAATTGATAAAATATACACAGAACGAATGATAAGCGCCACTTTAAAAAAAAAAAAAAAAATCAACAGTATTTCCATACCTATTAACATTAAACTAGATGAAATTTTTGTAACGTTTACAAACTCCAGTGCTATGGAAATTTTGGTAAAGTAGTGTAGGTAAAAGATTTTAATATTTAGTGCAATTTATGATGTACTTCCACTTCATGTCAGGCTACCTTTATCCAGATTTTATTTCGGATTCTGATGAAGAGAAATTCGTATACTTGTCTTTCTATAATTGAGGAAGTTTTAAGCGGTATGCTTAAAATAAATATAAATGTATAGCGTATGTTAATGTATTACTGCCCCCCTTCCCCCCAAATGAAAAAAAGTTGCGATAGTAGAAGATAAAAGAGGGAGGGGGATTTGAATAGATGGATGATATTCATATATAGACCTAGTGGAGATGTTAGTGCATCGGAATTTCGTTTGAAGCTAATAAGGTGCCAATTGATTATTATTGTTGTTAAACGAAATTCACTTTTAATTCAGTTGAGTCTGTATTTTGTTATTTCAGAGGTCAGTCATATGGTGGTTATCAAACGAGTAACTACGGAGACTACTCCCAGGGCTATTCAACTGGAGGGTCGGATTCCAGAGGGTACTCTTCAAATGCTGGATATCCACAGGAAAGTTACCCTCCATACAAACAGCCAGGTAAGACATTTCCTTTCTCGAAATACTTTATTTAAAAATAATCTTTCCGAAGTAATCATAATACTTGTAAAACCGTGGCAAAAATAAACAGTCACAAATGACTATCAAAATTTGCATAATAAAAGAGCAAAAATAGCAAAATGAAAGAAAAAAATGACTTCTGTGTATGCTTTCCTTTTACATGTAGATTTGAAATATGTAATGACCTGACGTAGTACCATTTAAAGCAGCGTAATGTTGGCTTGCCAACACTGTCAGTCTGGTGGTATCACAGAGTATGCCAAACAGTGTCCCCTGCATATATTAGCATGATACAGAATTTATTATTATTATTATTATTATTTAGAAATTACTAGGGCATATCAAGATAAATGGTCCACACTGTATATAGACAGGCTGAACAATTTATCTTGATGCGCCCTTGTAACTTAAACTGAAATTTTGTACCTTGCAAATAACGACAGGGAAACATTGTTTGACATACCCTACAACACCAGATAACAGTGTTGCCAACCCAACATAGTTATATGTAAAGTTTTTAAGAGAAGTGTTGAACTCTTGTCGTGAAAGCTTGAAACTGAATAATAAAGATCATAATGCAGTTTACAGCAAGTTGATATGTCAAACTGTTCCGGAGATACTTACATTGATAAAGTTCGCAACACTGCGTAAAATTATGGAATGTTTAGAATTTGTAATTACATCTACCAAAAGTATTGTGGAAACGCTATAAAAGTAAAGAAAATAAACAGTTGTTTTAAAAAGTTTCCACAATTAAAATGTTCCCACATGTTTTAAAAGTGTACCATTTTAAGCAATAGCTATATTTCCTCTTTTTTTCATATGTCTGGAACGGTTTTAGATATCAAATTGCTGTAAACGATATTATGATCGTTGTCTTTCGAAAACCATCTGCGTAATTGGATGTTATAATTATCTAAACACTTTTTCAAATTAAAGTCCTTTGAAACAAGTTAATTTTTCAATTCCTTGTAACTTCGTTTGTGCCTGTTCGAAACACCTCATGTGATGATAGTAGTATTCGACACTGATTTACTTTGGATGTGCATTGCCTCGTCCATCTCGCTTGCTTTACTGCTGTTATAGAAAGCTCCAAAATTTGGTTGTTTTTCGACGTTTGTGATACTGTAGTGTCAGTTTGCAACAGTGATAATAAGTGTTGTCAGGTTTTCGTTTGACATGTAAATTTAAAATATGTAATAATCTGACGTGGAGTCATTTGAAAAAATGTAACTTTGTTGGTTGGCAGCACTGTTAAAATGTACGTTAAACAGTATTCCCTTGTCATTATTTGCGTGCTACGTAGTCTCAGCATTTTGTATCAGTTAGCTTAAAGTTACAAGGAAGGGTATCAGGATAATTGGTCCACTTCAAAATGTCGCAGAACGTTTCGTTTGTCTTCGTACCTACTAACCATATGAGAGTGAAATTTTGCAAAAAATGTCATTTTTGGATATATAATGCTATTTGGTAACATTTGGCACAGGTACTTTACTCTAGGATCCCGACAAGAGGCACCTAAATTGTTAAAGAAGTCGGTTGGTTCATTCTAAAGATTGACATACGAATCATGGATCTAAGATAATTAAAAACGGAAACTATAATTTCCTAAATAAAAGTGTAAAATTTCTTTTAAAAGTAAGTGATTTTAAAAGGGTTGAGACTCCAGGAAAGTGTAGCGGGGAGAATCAAAGGTCGTGTTTTTGTACTTTTATATATATATATATATATATATATATATATATATATATATATATATATATATATATATATATATATATATATATATATATATATATATATATATATAATATAAAGAAGTGTCAGATAATGCTATAATCGTTTAGGAATTTTGAGGGGGAGTTAAAGTACTTATTTATGTATCGATTCCTATGAAAAATATTGTTCTTGTGTCGTTTTAGCTCAAGATTCGTATGGAGGATATTCTAGCTCTGGTGGCTATAATACAGGCGGTGGTTACGATGATAGGGGCTACTCCACTGCTCCGAGTTCGTATGGTAAGCTATATTTTAAGTATTTACGTAAGCTGATCAATAAAGACTGATCATCAGTGTTTATGAGGTGAATACAACAGCAAGGCACAGAAAACGAAACACGTCTGTGTAGTGGGAGAAGTGACGAATAGATCGAGCAAGTTTGAAGGCCATGACGTCAGGAATGTGATCTTGGCAGACGTTCAAGCACACGTAGTTTCGCAAAAGTTAACATGGAAGTGATACGCGAAGAACAGTACAGAAATTCTGTTGACTATCTTGCAAAGATAAACGTTCTGTGTGTATTGCATCCTTCATATCGCTCTGATTTAGCCCCTTGTGATTCTTTTTTTCCAACCTTGAAGAAACACCTTTGGGTACGGCGTTTCGTACCGTCAGGGGCAATGGTGAAAGCTGCGGAGGCGATTTTAAAGAATCTGTCCAAAAATGGCTTTCAGGATGTCTTGGATAATGGGGGCTATTTCGAAAAAGACTAACAACATTTGTAGGATTAGTACACGTAATTGTTTTATTCATTTATGATATTCTTTATTGATCAGCCCTCGTATTTTTTGTAGTAACCAATAACCAACATCATATACAATCCTTGATCGTTCTGCGTGATAAATATTTAGATAATTGGTGTTAGTCTTCTGTTAAAGGCTGTGATAGTTGTCACGTTTGACATACTACTGTTTTGGGAAAGAAGAAAAGATGGACACAACATAATGCAGCATTCAGAGATCTGCTTGTACCTAGCAATCCTGATAAAAAAAGGTATTGGTACGCTGACCACGTATCTCTCAGTTAAACAGGCTTTTTGTTGAGTTGTAGGCCAAGGAATTTAGTGGTGTGTGGTTACGTATGAGGCACAGTTTTCATGTTGGCGAGAAGTCTTCATTGAATTTATAATGTGTTTTATTAATCTATACATATAGGGTTTTTGTTCAGATGTTTAGTTGTTATTCCATTCTCTTGCTCATATGTTTGGGCGAACTTATGTGTCCACACATTTTATAACGTTTTTATACATAACTGAAAATCTTCCCTTTCGGTGTATGTTACCTCATGATTTACACTAGTCATTTCTTGGTAAGCGTTAGTGATGGCTATACTGCATGTTAAATATGGTGATGAATACGAATTTAACCTACCAGACGTCTACTTTGTTCTACATGTCATTAGACGTATGTAGCAAATCTTCATACATCCAACTGATTATTCTTCTTAACCGTGGCTGCTGCTTGTGTTACTGGCAGATGAAGTTATAAATTACGTTGTAGATTGATCTTTCGCCTTTTTAAAATGTGAAATTTTCTTAACATTCTGGTATTTTCTTTTATCTTTTGTCCCATATTGTTTATACTTGGGTTGCATCGGCTTGTCAGATTTCTTTGCCAAGGATAAATCAGGCCATCGTATGCGTTTGGCCCTACTACAGTAGTGAGGAGGCTGAAGCCTAGTGAAACGATCGTCGGTTAGGGACGAAATGTACACGACATATGTCCTGAAAACCATCGAAAGCAATACAGTTGACACTCGCATAGTAAATTTGCTCTAAGTATTTTATGTATAGTTGTAGTTTGTCCATTTAGATATCGAAGATTAGTTTTCAGGTGTTGAAAGATAAGCCATTTCATCCTAGATTGTTGGAACGTTGCTCGCTTCTGCAGACTTCGCCACTTCTGCTTTATTGGAAGTTCCTCTTGTAACTAGCTCTGACAGGATCTTCATATGTCATAAGTACCCTTCTACTATTCACTATTTAAATTTTGGTGCACAGTATCTCTTGGGTCCGATTTAAGCTCAACACAATAATAAGGTAACTAACATTACTGTTGCAGTGAAGATCTTGATTTATCGGACAAAATGTTTTTAATCGTTATGCTGTTTTGTTTATGTTGACATAAAGATCATGGAGTAATTCGTATAAAGTAGACACCTCCGGTGCTTGGGGTCCCTGGGTCGATCCCAGCTCGCGCCGTGTGGACTTTGTGGTGGAGAAACACCGTGCTCGTGAGTTTTCTCGGGGTTCTCCCACTTTCTTCCTTCCATCATTTCACTCATTTCTCATAATCACCGTCTCCTTTAGCCTTACCGGCATAACCGTGGGACGTAAAGATTTCATTTCGTATAAAGTAGAAGGGGCCGCGGTGGCTCAGTGGTAGAGCGTTCACCTCTGGTGCATGGGGTCCCGGGTTCAAACCCTGCTCCCGCCAAGTGAACTTTGTGGTGGACAAACACCGTGTGCGTGGGCTTTCTCGGGGTTCTCCCGTTTCCTCCCTCTTTCTTCACTCCACCATTTCATTCATTTCTCATCGTCACCGTCTCTTTTACTTAGCCAGCATAACCATGGGACGTAAAACTCAAAAATTTCATTTCATTTCATTTTTGTATAAAGTAGAAGTTGTCGGGTGATGGTCAGTTTTTGTTTTCTGGATTTTAGAATAGGATATTATTGTTATTATTTGGGTAAGATTGTATGTACTTCTGGGGAAAGAATTAGATATAAAGCAATAAAACTACTGTTCTGATTTGAATATATGTATAGGAGTGTGAATTTGGAGTATCTTTTTTAAGTCGTAGATGTTATATCGTTACCTGTCATAAGAGTAATTAATACACCATCTCTGCCTGTTATATAATCGAGGAGTTTGGTTTACCAAAACTTTTTTTTTATATATATATTTATTTATACATATTCACTGTCCATGTGTCCGTCCAGGAGACAAAAAAATCGCTAGAACTATTTGATGAATTACAATCACTTTTGGCCAGGATACAGTGTGCCAAAAGTTACTAATCGAATTTGTTGATGGAGTTTGTGTGTGTGTGTGTGTGTGTGTGTGTGTGTGTTTGTTTGTTTGTTTGTTTGTTTGTTTCTGAAGGGCAAAAACTGTAATAAGAACCGGTTTCCTGCAGTCGATTAAGCATTCTAAGAATACATTTAATCTCTATCCTGAACACTCTAGTAAAAATGGTAGTGATAGAAATCTTTTACGATTTCGTTTCAATATTAATCTATATAGAGCAGAAATAAGAGAGCGAGAAGCTGTTTTTTGGGAATTGATGCAGTGTTCTAAGAATGGGTGCCATGTTCTCTCTTAAAGCCCTCTCTACCATTTCCGGTTTCAGTATTGATAAAATATCACGCCATACAACTCCTTACATGAGGTGTACATGTCACACTGCTCCTTGTCTATATATTTTCCATTTCCAAATATTTGCATTTCTTCACATACATCGATACTTATTTCTTTAACCATAAATAACTGTTGAGCCTTTTTTGGTCTGAAAACGTGCCTTAAATAACACAGCTATTTACTCAAACCTAGTCATAATTACATAATCATGACTACTTCAATCTTGACAAAGTAGCTTATTATACGTAGTACTGGGGGTACTTGCCTCGATTTGTGCCTTACATCCTACTTTCATTATTAGGTCCCATCTGATATTATCTTTTTCTTTCTTTTTTTAAAAAGAAAACTTTGGATAAGATAGGGAAGAAGAAAATTGATCATAGTGGGAAAAAAAAAATGGAATTCTAGATTTCAACGGTTTTTCACGTTCATAGTTCCCACAAACCGAAAAATTGATTTTTCGATGTCCACCCGTGTTGATGTACACTCACTCAGAGCCCATACAATGCAGGGTATTGAAGGAACCGCGGTTGCTCAGTGGAAGAGCGTTCACCTCTGGTGCATGGGATCCCTGGTCCGATTCCAGCTCGCGCCAAATTAATTTTGTAGTGGACAAACACCGTGTACGTAGGTTTTTTCAGTTCTCCCGTTTCCTCCCACATTCTTCGCTCCTTCCATTGGTCTCCTTTAACCTAGCCGGCTATACCGTGGGACGTGAAACTGAAAGATTTAATTTTTCATTCAACCTATCGAGACAAAATTTTAAATTCGAGACTTTTATACGATTCTCCAGGAGGATATTTTGATTTTTCTTCCTATCCTCCAAAATAGGGATCGTTTACGAAAAGGTTTAAAAAAAAAAAAGAAAAAAAAACGAAAACGACTCTTAATGATTTTGTACATTTTCCATAAATCAGTATTTCATTAACAACCCATCGTGTCCGTTTACTTCCGTTTTAGCATTTCACCAATTCCATCATTCACTTGATTTAATCATCTCTCTCAGCTTCAAGAGTATAATCGTAGGACGTTAAACTGAAAGATTTCATTCCATTTTTTCATTAACAACGCTGTATTATTGCGAAAGTCGTTTCTCTTAGAGAAACTGAGAAGGGCGAGTTTACTCTTGCGGGTGAGATTTTCCCGGACAATTTTGCCCACATTTCATAAATAAATGTAGTATTTAAATTAATACTTAATTAATAATTTCATTTGCTCAAATATTTTTCAGTTCATTTGGCCTTGTTTCGTTAATAAATACTTAATTTGCAATTCCGTAATAGACATAAATCTTTTGTATTTCTCGTGGAGTGTTCTTTTCGGACAATTTTCTCCAGAACGACTTGGACATTTATGTTCATATTTCATAAATAAACATTTCTGTAACAACTCTACAGCATGACATGAATAGTTTCTCATGAAAAAGGATCTACAAAGGGTTGTTTGTTCTTGAAAGTATTTTCTTTGATAGTTTTCCAAAAACTTCTATCGTAATCTTGTTCATATTTTGTAAATAAATGGTTCCGTAATAACCACAGCATATGATTTAATTTAAGAAGTGAGAGCGTGAAAGTTTAATGCGGTGGTCCGCCTCTATTAGTTTTATGTTCCACAATTAGGCTAATTTGGCTAAAGACCATGACAAATACTTAGTGAAAGTTCAATAAGTAACTTCGGTGTCCGAAGCGGAATTCGAATCTGCGACAATCATGTCTTGCGATTGCACGCTTTAATGCTGTAGACTTTTCAACCATCGAGGTCTGTCCAGGTCCAGTCTGTGACATATCCACGGTACTTACAAGAAAAAAAGGGAAGGGAAGGAATGTTAAACGTCATTCAATCAATGTTTCTAACTTAAGAAACCATAGATTAATAAGATCAATAACAACAGAAGGTTGTTTCATTCTTATAGTAGTGAATTGCATCTACATGCGCTAGATTTTAAAATCCCTTTTCCATTGATATTATTCAGTATGATGGGCCTAACATTGAATAACTACATCGGTGCAAGGTGGTTTCTGTTCAGCACAGCTTGATCCGGTTTAGCTCACCCGTCCTTTCTTACTTCCCAGACTTAGTGTCGTGTGGCACGGTATTGTGTGATGTTCCGTTTGAATATATCAAAATCACAAAAGTTCATAGGTTGTGCATGTGGCGATTTAACAGTGATGTGTCTAAATGGGATAGCCGTGATACCTTTCTCCTGATCCATACGAGCCACGCAGGCCACAGTTTCTTTCATGTTGTGACTGTTGTTCTTATTTTGGTGGATGTGGACTTTGGCAGTCTCATTGCCATACAAATCAGGGGCATGTTGGCAGTATATTGAATCTAAGACGTGTTGCATATAATAAGCACATTTATCTTTCATTAGATGCCATTTGTGTATAGTAAGCTTCCCTTAGTTCAGAAAGTTGGCACTACCATAATCCGTCCGAGGAAACTTTCCTTGCACATGCGAATCAACTGAGCCTGCTTCTTTTCATCGATACAATACCTGCTTTGGGCTGATCAAACAGGCCAGTGTCTCGTCTAGGATGATGTAACGCCATTTATTACCCGCTAGGTGGCACTCATAGACGTTTGCATGCCACACTGTTGGGCAATGTGCATTGGTGTTTGTGCATCGTTTTCGGACCTAAATCCTGTCAGATCCAATTAATGGTAGCTGCTGACCATCGGATATGTGCTGTTATTTGACGTTGCGGATAGATTATCTTCGGTCACATATTACCGTACTTTAGCAATGACGTTTCGGGTGTGTTTTAGAGCTGGGTATGTCTTCTGATCGGGCGTTGTGTCCTTCGAGGCTCGATAAAAATTACAGTGGATTGCTGCTTACATCCTCTTATTACAGTGAAAATATTTGCAATTACACTGTCTTTTCTTTAATTTGGCTATAACTATAGCCGCGGAAAGTATTACATGTAACCCTCCAAAAACGGATCCATTTTTCGAAGCATGACGGTAGCTAAGAGCCTTATTCTCTCCTATCTTGTAGGTAAGTCTGCTTCATATGACTTGCATGATATGGTACTGGGACAAACGTAGCACCGTAGCGGCGCCTACTATTCACTACCATAATTATGAAAAGAACTTTCTGTACTCGCCAACATAACTTTTTCTAGCGCTAAAAGATAACACATATTTAGTGGTGTTTCAGTAAAATGTAACTAGGGAACTTTAGTGAAGTAGTAAATATTGAATATTTTTCTTTCAGATTCACAGGGTTACGGAGGGTATGGAAAACCTGATTATGGTGAGTGTAATTTTTTCTCTATTTTTAATTAGAGAAATATAAATAGATCTCCGGTTTGCATGTCGTTTGTTGCATTTCAAATACGTTTCTCGAATTGTCGAACAAGATTACTTTTGTGAATATGGTAAGGGCAGGCAGTTTGTAAATAGTATGCGATTTTTAACTTGCAATTGTATCGTGTTAAGTTATTAGCTATTACGTTTTCCTTAACTGGGGCTTCCCATCAGTACTATGAGGGACCTTCCGGAAGTAAATTTAGTCATTCTTTTCCACAGGGAAGCTTTATCACCAACAGGGAAAAAAAAAATTATAATATACAATCGTTTGGCTATTTTTCCACATAGTCTCCACAGACATTGATACATTTATTGTACGGTGTAATCAAGTTCAAAAAACCCCTCTGGTAAAAATCGGTGCCCAGTGATTTGAGGAGGTTCCTCACTGCCTATTGCACCTCTTCCTCGCTTCTTACGTGATGTTCCGGTAGTGCTGACTGCAGCGCAGAAAACGTAAGTCAGATGGCAGTATCGGAATTGTAGGCTGAGTGATTGTGTCTCATCTAGACACCAGATTTTTATGCACAGAAAATTCATAAAATATGCGTGCAACTATGCTGTTAAATGTATTAAAATATGCACTTCATGCACTAACAATGCAATGAAAGAGCATTTTCAAAAACATGCTGAATATGCTTTTAAGCATTAATATATGCTCTAACCTTTGAAATATGCATTTATATGCACTATAAAACTTCAAATTCGAGCTGTATTTTTGTTATTAGAAACCCATAGCAGGTTCAAGAGATGCATATAAGTCCGATGTCGACTCATATCCCAGACGACGAATGTGTTCTGCAGCGTCCCTGGAAGGGAGGAGGGTCGCGTGCTGGGAGGGTCGTGCATTGTGTTGTCCAAGAACAAAATTCATAGACCCAAATGCCCTGGTCTCTTACATCAAATGGCAGACATCAGTTTGTGTATTATATGACAATAGCATGACGCATTGACAGCCTATACGGAGAAAATCAAACAATATTACATTCTTGCATCCGAACACTTGTCAGCATAATCTTTCCTGCGGACTGCGACACTTTTTTTTTTCGTGACATGAGCTAGGATGTTTCCATATCAGTGAGCAAGTTTCTTACCGATCTGAAAATCTGGAAAACCTGAAAAAGTCAGGGAATTCAACTTATTCGTAAAAAGTCCTGGTAAAGTCAAGGAATTTAATGAAAAACTGGAAAAATCAGGTTAAGTGCAGATTTCTACTTCTCAAAAACCCACTTCTCTTTTTGTCTTACTCGGTTGTTTGGTAGGGAATATTTTATCAAATGCATTAGTTTTCTAATGCTTCCCAACCTACACACACACACACATACATGTATGTCTTCACACACACACAATTTATATATATATGTGTGTGTGTGTTTCAAAACAAGAACAACGGTCGGGAGGTGATTCCTGAACCAAGATAGAACAAAAAGTATAGACCAATCTGAGTGCACAAATGCTTCCTTTCGGTAGCTTATAACTCTGAAAGAAAGCATTTGTGCACCCAGGTTGGTCTATACTTTTTTTCTTATCTTGGTGCCAGGAATCGCTCCCAAAAGTTGTCGGTGTTGTTTTGAAACACCCTGTATATGGACATGCATAGTAGATGAAGGACCACCTAGTCGAGAAAATGCAGTTGCTCTTTTTAAATTATATACGTGGAAATTCGTAAATCTGACCTGAAAAATCTGGAAAAGTGAGTGAATTCTTGCCTGCCAAACAAATGGGAACACTGTTAAGCCGGTCTTAGTTTCTGGAGTAAAGTTGTACACCCAGGTCTCATCGGCTGCGATGATCGTAACAGGAAGTCATCAGGTGTTCGAGGCTTATTCGTGGAATCTTGTGATCTGGGATTTGAGGTCTCGGCACTCATCTTGCCGACACCTTCCGATATCCCAATAAGTCGTGAATCATATGATGTCCTTGAGCACATCCAACACCCAAGGTGGATATGACATCACAGTTACGCGCTTGTTGGTTAACACCATTTCCTGTAGTCGACGTTTGTTGCAGTTGTGAACGTGGAGGGGTGCTCAGATCGATCTTCATCTTCCATACACTGCTTTCCTTCATTGAACATAGCACACCAGCGCCTAACCATTTGATGGGACATGACGTAATCTCTATAGTAGGCTTTGATGAATATCTGAAACATAGCCATATTCGCCCATTCATAGCATACGACAGCACGCAATTCCATTAGTGACCATGTTTCCAGCACACGTCTTTCTGCCATGCTAATTTGCACTCGAATGAGCCTGGACACGCCGGTCTGCTGCGTATCTTTATTCTTTGTCACTCCATGCATGCACCATTACTCCTCTGCTTTTCTCCCCTCGTGACTTTTAGGAACGATTGTTTTTTGATATAGCGATGTATATTTTCATTTGTAATATAGCTTCTCTGTGGAAAAAAAAAATAATAATTAGAATGTCAGTTGGATAATTTCAGCTTCAGTAAGTTAAATGCAAAATTAAAACTTGTTACTTTAATCTATTTAACATGTATAAAAGTTAAATCAGGGAATACTATGTTTTATCTGAAGCATACATGATTGGAGAATCTCGTAATTAAGAGCTGGTAATGAAAGGTTAATTCACAAGGAATACTTCTTTCGTACTACAAAATGTTATTTTGAGGATTAAATTTAGTGGAGTCTGCTGGAAACCAACAATTGGTTTATTTGCTTGTCCTAGGTGGGAGGCCCACGTCCACACTACGAAATTTTTCCAAATTATTTTTTATATTTCTTTTTTTACGTTCTAATACTTTTACTTCCATATTTCGCGAATAAAGTAAGTTTCCAATCTAATATTATATTGTCGATATTGGGCTACCTCCGATAGAATATCTTGTTTAGTCTCCTGTTCTTTGGGGGAGAAACTTATTGTAAAGTCAAGCCTTAGCGTAAGAGCCCTTGGGTCCAAGGCCTACCAGCCAGCTTGTGGCAGTCATGCCTTTAGGGTGATGTGTGGTCAGTACAGGCTTTCCTCGCCAATGCTGGCTTTCTGGATTGGAGTTTGCTGCTTCCTTCTTTCATGTACCTACCCAGTCGTCTTCACGGCGCTGGGTGGACGCTTTAATGTTAAAAAAGACCGAAATTCCTAGTAGATATTCAGGTATGTGCATATTCTTCATTAAAACAAATATCCTAGTTGAGATTTGAAAATAGTCGCAAATACCTATATCACCGATACATTTTCATTCGTTGACGATTGTTGTAATATTTTAAACGTGAGTGGGAGGCTGAAGTATGATACTTCTGGTGTGTGGGACTCTTGGTTCGATCCCCGGCCAAGTTGTGGTGGACATCCTGTTCGTGGGTTTTCTCAAGGTACTCCCGTTTCCTCCTACATTGTCATTCCATCGATTCTTCCATCATTCACTTACCTTAATCATCCATCTCCCTTATTCTTAAAGGGCATAATCAAGGGACGTTAAACTGAAAGAACTATTGCCGCTTTCTTGCCTCATTCCACGGAATCAATCTATGAAAACACTTTATGCGGTGATTCTCGTGTCAGAAGTCAGAACAGGGGTTTATTGTATTTCCCAGTAGTCAATTTGTACATGTAATATATGTATGTCTTCAAGAAAATAAGTAAAGTTGCTTCGAAAGAGTATTACAATAAAATATTTGAAACTCCCTTCTTCCTAAATGGTCAGCATTGTCGTCTTCAATGTGCGATCGGTCCGGGATTTGATTTCCGGTGGGGACACTCGGTCGAAAGGGTAAAAGCATTTTCAGGCCAGCCAGCCATCCTGAGAGGTTTTCCTGGGTTTCCTCACATGCCGGAATGGTTTAACATACTTTGCTTCCTTGCTTTCTTTCTTTCCTTTCCTCAGATAGTATGATCGCAGTGACGTCATTCCTTTATACATGACGGGCTAACATGGCCATGTGTGCTGAAAGCCCAGAAATCTAATTCCTAACCTAACTTCGATGTGCGAAACCTGACTGATTCCCGGTGGAATACATATAGTTCGAATCGAATGTTGAACTCCAAACAGAACAAAACAAAAGTGATTTTGCAACTCTTAACTTCTCATCACATTTTAACGTTTTGTTGAATACAGTTGATGCAATTACCATAGAAGTCTTCTTTATTGACTTACTTGTATTGGCGTAGTAGGTACCTTAGCGTCGTGTATTCAGTGTTGCTTAAATCATCATTTAGTTGTGTAAAATTCAGTAGAATATTTTCTCACTGATGAGTGTTCCGATATAATTCTTTAAGAACTGATAACATTGTTTCTGCTTTCTATGCGATCATCTTTATTTTAACCTAATTTCATCACTCGCTCTCTTGCTTGTTTTGTAAATTCCATTATCTTAGGTAACAGTCCGGGTGAAGTAGTTCATCACATATAGTAGTGATGTAAAGGTTTGTGTGCTGTGAACATGACTAGTACGCTGAGTTTGAAGCCATAATATGTTTTATTTCCTAATTGGAACACAGGTAGTTCGGATCCCATATTGACTTGTAGATCTGAAACTCAAATACGTTTGAGGGTCTGCGGTGGCTCAGTGGTAAAGCAGTCACCTCTGGTGCATGGGCTCCTTGGGTTGATCTCAGCTCGCGTCAAGTGAATTTTGTGGTGGACAAACATCGTGTGCGTGGATTTTCTCGGGGTTTTCCCGTTTCGTTTAGCCTAGCCGGCATAACGGTTGGACGTAAAACTTATCACTTGAGTACGAAAGTTGTTTTCGGAAATAATCTGCAAGGTGATGAATCGGGTTAACGACTACCTAAATGAAGGAACAGATGATTAGCCATATGTTGCACTTAAAATTAAATACAATCCAAATTAGTTTTCAACGTTGAATTAAGACCAGTCAAGTTTGTCGTAGATTTGCGCTACGTTGTGTGCTCATATGCAGTGGTCAATAAAGCTTGGATTCAGTCCGCGTGTAACTTTCTGACAGCACAATCACTCTCTTCGACAAAGCATCATTGTGAGCTGTCATCGTTTAGATCAACATTGCTGATTTGTTTTCTGTTAGGTATTTGGCTATTTCGGAATTTATTAAAACTACTATGTTGACAGCAACCAAGCACGCTGCTTTTGCTGATATTACGGCTCCATTGAATACCAAATTAACCAACTAGCAATACAGGAGTGATAGAAGTGGGTGGTATTGTGAGATGTCGGAGAAAATCTACAGACGCTGCTTCACCTTCAAGTACTTAAAACACTTTTTAAAATTGGATGTGAGATCCTATTTCTTGAAAGAAATGAGAACATCCACATTTACCTGCACTCAATAATCACAAGAGTGTGTATTAATGTGTGTGTAAGAGGATTATATGGGTTTTTATCTCGAATCAAGTTTGAGACATAGTGACATAAATTACAGTTGACTGGAATCAGAACATTACGACGACGGTTTTTTTAAATCGTTTGTTACTGTGACCAAAATTATCTGAAGTAGTAAAATCGAAATGAATTATCTCAGTAAGGAAGCATACCGTCCTCAAATAGATCGTATAGTGGGAATACAGTTCGAAGTTAATTTTCTTAAATGTTATGAAAAACCGGTATCTGTAGTAATTGAAATATTTGGTAACATTGCATGTTTATTTAGAAAATTCGCATTCTGTTTGAACCTGACCTCCTCTTTATGTATGAGTAGTTCTTAGAAACTTTATCTAGAACTATTAAAATTGTAGTAGTTTATCATTATAATGTACTAGCTTGAAAGTAATAGATGTTTTTTTTTTTTTTTCTTTGCTGATTTGTTCTTCATATCGTATCTTTTATGAATTCAGTTTTTGCGTAAATATTGAGAACAAGTAAAATATTTTGTTTTTTACCTTTTTTTTAAAAAAAGTAAAGATTTAAGGAACCTTGTGTACGATCAGGCAACAATAACAAATCATAAGTTTAGGAGTATTCGTGTCCGTCCACCTTGATGGAAGTTTCCTCAGTTTTCGTAAGTCCTATGATTATGTAAATATACTAGATTAGTACAATGAAAAATGGCGAGTATTCTTCAATTAATCTAGTCTCTTTATCAAGAAAATAAGACATTGGCATCTAAAATTGGTAATAGATAGAAATTAAAATTAAGTGATCGAGTTTATAATCAAGAAATCTCGTGTTATGTTCTCTGACTAGAGCTTTTAATTTAAACTTTTCTTTTAAGTGTTTGGCAGCAAATGTTTCGAATGATCCATTGTATAAAATTTTAGCTTGGAATGATTCCTTGCATTATAACTTAGCTTACTTATGCACATAGTCCCTGAAAAAGGAAGAGAAAGAAACGAGATATTGTTACACTGGAAATATGAACTATGCGAAAAAGTGACCAGGAGGACTCATGTAAGTGTCATCACAGAATTCGCTGGAAGTACCTTAGCCAAGATGCCCACCCTGCGAACTAAGAACGGTATTCGTTCGGTAAAATTAAGGTGGCTGTTCTTAACTTAAGGTGGACTATTTATTTAAAGCCTAATGTGAGTCCATTTTATTAACTTTGTAAATAACTAGCGGAATAAATTGTCAGCAAAAGTGGATGGGTAAATATATTTTCGTTTGAAGTTCATGGTAATTAAAGCGTGATTATTCGAATCAGAAATAGTGTTAGAGCGTAATTAAATGTTTACTACAGAACAGATTTAATTTGACAATCAAGAAATTTCCATAACATGAATTTTGAAATAAAACCATCTAGTGTGACTATAACCGCTTTCCGGGGTCTGTCCTCCGTTGTCCTGCGAATGAGTATTTTCAGGAGACCTGGACTTACCTGGGTAAGACGTTGAAGGACATCTCCAAAAAGGAATTACAGAATTTTTCCCAAATTGCCCGCCGGTCTCAATAACGAGATATGAATTAGGCACCGAGAGGTTCGGATGTCTCGTCTCGAAAATCTAACGGACGATCAGACGGTCACTCAGACCACAACGCACACATATTACTCATATATGTAACAAAAACACACTGAATAAAACGGCACTATGCGTATTTATTAAAATACTAGTAAAAAAAATATTAGAAAGACAACCACAACAATCACCACTGAATATCTCTAATTATTTTCGCTAATGAAATCACACTTCGCTTTTTCACTATACTATAGTCCTTTACCACTTGTATATATCTGTATGGAAGATTATGATTGGGATTCCACTATAGATGCTTTTCTCACACCGTTAATGCACATGGAGAATTAGCACTGTGGAGGTGTCGCCGGGATAATTCCGCGAAGTAACTTGTTGCTGCTGAACAAATCCATAGAAGTCGACGTTAGTCTCCCTCAAGAGAATGTAGACATTTGCCAAAATAGAATGAAAATGTTGGAGGGCCCGTTTACAACTCATACGCACTGGGTTGGCGAACCCGGGGCTTCATTAATTGGGGCAAGCCGTTAACTACGTCCTTCACCGGCTAATAACGTGTGCCCCTTAACATAATGTTATGTTCGATGCCACTGACGTGGTGTCTTCTTGTATGTACGGAGTAACACTCCTCGAACTCAGAGGTTCGAGATACGAGCTGCACTGACCGACTGGTCGATGTTGGCAGTTCATTCCAATGAGCACTCAGGTTAAATCACCTGTATGTACATGCAAATTAAATGTCAAGAGAATTTATGTTAATTTTTAGTTCACTGGCCACGACGCACAAGACATTGCGATAACTTGGGTGTGGGAACATTTAGATAACGGACTGGTAAAGCGATGTGTTTGTTGTTGTTCTGGCGCTCAGATACTTGGTGTGCAATATTTCCATAAATGATTGGAAAATACACTTTTAGGAATGAAACTGAAACGTAATCAGCAAGTTTAAATATTACGAATGCACAAATAAGATGTAAGGATATATTTAGTTCGTAGGACTAATACTGAGCGGAAGCGTAGAAGTACCGAAAGTATTTGGTTTGTAATTTTTAAGATACTAGATTCGATAAGTGTTTTTTCTCAGTCCCATAAGGAATTTCTCGATGGTACCATCAGATATTATTACTGAAAAAATCTGTGCCGACTTCCGAAAATGTCTTGGCACTTGAATTATTCAAGTGACCAGTGTAGCAATGACCTCGTACAGATTTTTATTTGAAATACTATCCATTAGTTACCTTGGTGATAAACAAGCATGCATCTACTCGTTCTGTCTTACATCAGGAGTAACGGCTTTTATGTTATAAATGTTAGATTGGAATTATAGACATGATCTCTGGTATTTGTCGTACTAGCATTGGTGTTGGAAATTAATAATGATGTTTTTGAAAATTTGTTGTTGCTTGAAATGAGTTATCTTTTGACAATATTGACATGCTTGTGCTATTATACAATATGGTATAAATAAAAGTACATGTAAACATCACGATTACTTTTTATCTAGATGCATCGTACCAATTTTCAATATAATAGCATGGAAGTTAGGCATGACTAAAGAAAGGAAGCATGATATATAGTGATAAAAAGCATTGTTTACTGCTATTAATTTTACGTTTGTCTCCCTGGCTTGTTTTTTTAAAACTATATTTAGGAATAAAGATGTTTGAAACAAGAGAATAAGATGTCAACATTTCATTAGGCCCGTTCGTAAAATGTAGGAGGAATATTTAGTAACAACTAACAATTATCGAAATTTCAGCGGAATAAAAATAAACTCATGACACTTCATTTGTTCAGAATTGTACAGCAAAAAATTTAAGATACAGATAAATATTTTGAACTATTTTTACATAAATATCTTAAGTAAGTCAGTAAATAGTCTGCTGCAAGTATCGAAAGTTTACAGATAGAAACTTAGTTTATTTTCCTAGATTTAGTTCCGAGGGCTATTTTATTCGATTCACGATTATTAGCCATTTTATTTATGTGCTATCTAGAGATCATGAATTGTATAACCTATATGCTGCTTTGTTTGTTAGTGGATAGATAGCTTCAGTTATCCATTATGAGTACTTAACATTTTTAAGGACTTGATTTTCAACTACTCTTAATTAAGAAAAACTAATTGTTTTACTTACAGAATATTAACTTAAAAAACGTTGATATTCCAGTAAAATAATATAACCGAATATTTAACACTTTTTAAAACTATTTCCTGAAACTAGTACGTAACCCAAGACGCTTTCTAACGTTACTATCGTTTATATTACTATGTTGTCTTACGGTTAGCACTTCCAGTTCCTTAATATTATTTGATTCTTAAAAGGGGGAAGGCTATATCTAGGTAATAGGCTTCTAGTTTTGAAGTAAAGTTATTAGTCATTGATTTCTATTCTTGTACTTGATCTTTTCTAAAATTAATTTTTCGGTGAATCCTGGAATATTAAAAGTAGATTTTCAGCTTCGTGCTTTCAAAATTGTGAAAGGAAAGATTTTTTAAAATTAAATATTGCATATGTATTTGTATACTTGAGAAAGGTAACCTTAATAATAGTGTAACGTATATACGTGATATAGTATCCTGATCTTAACATACAGCTTTAAATATAATTGAAAGCTGTATAAATTGCACTATTTTAATAAGCTGTTGTTGTTCTTTTTCAGTATAATGATATTGTGTAAAAATGAATTTTGAGATTAGCATTTGCATGCGTATAGTATTCTAAGTTGTTATTTTCAGGGTTTGTGGTAATTGTTGTTGAATATATGTCCTTTGTTTGTTTTCTTTCATGTGCTATGCATAACATTAAGAGACAGAGTAGTGTTAGAAATGATTGTATGCTTGTTCTGTTTTTTGCTATTTGCCGTATACTCATTTTTTAAATAGTAGCTATTTCAATTACTACGTACATGATATTTTTCATTCGCACTATTACCATTTCAATAAAGCGATTCTAATGGTTAATTGACCTATTTACGATTTAACATTTACAGAATTAATGTCCGCTACCGACATGATTAAAAAAACGTACTATAGAATTTTGGTTTGCTAAATTATACGGGTATATTAGATAATTTACATGCTGCATAATGATAAAACTGCTAAAATGGAGTCTTATTTCAGGTTTAACTGACTACAAAATTAATGTATAATGTTAATACAATTATTTTAAACATGATGTTCAAATAAACAATGTAGCTTACATACCTTGCAGGAGCAGGATATTGGGCCCCACAGTGAAAAACGAATTGCCCACGATTAGTATGTTGAAAAAAATAGGAAGAACTTTCTTAACTTGCATCTCTCACGTTTGGATGAGCTGTATGACACATATAGACATTTTTTAAATGGCACTTCAACAGTATTTTAACGTATACAACTATTTTTTCAAACAAATATGGTGTTCTGATTGATAAAGTATTTTTTATTTTAAAAGAAAGACAGTTGGTAATATATTGATGTAGAAACGATCATTTGAAGCAGACTAACTCACTGTTTGATATATGTAAAGTTTTTTTTTAAACCGTTGAACTTTTTTGTAAACCCATCGTGATCCTCTGTTCTTTCAAATGCAGGGTTTGTTGGCAATACTTACTTTTATTGGCAATTAACTCCGGTTTAAATTAAGAAAACAGTATCATAATAAGCAGAATGACAGAAATATAACCAGGTTTTTAAGTGCTGAGAGGAGATTGTTTTGAAATTTAAGGGAAATAACCGTATTGATAACTATTCCTATCCATGGTTCAAAGATACACATATCTATAAACATAGTCAACGCTTTGTTATACTACATATTTTTGTTTTCATTTTCTTGAAATCATTTAGTAGGGTGTAATAGAAGTGCAAAATTCATTTTATATATCTGTACCTGACTCATGGATTAAAAAAAAATATATATTGATTGCCTGCGTTTGAAACGATTGAAATGTTCCCCCAAAAAGCGGCAAATATTAAAGTTGCCTTTTGTTAATTCGTTAATGAAGGAGCGATAGCTACCATTTTATTGTGGAGTTTCAAGATGGGTACAAGAAGAGTGAAATCCCAAACTTTTTGGAGAATCATGTGACTTAATTTTTTTGTTTTATTGTCATTAATAGTATTTGTTTCTAATTTTTCGTGTTTCTTTTTTAAATTTTAAGTCCTGTAACAAGTGTACAAAGGATAATACTCATTTTTTTAAATGTTAAAGCAGTTTTAATATTTGCCAATCCGTTCGAAATGTTGGGGAAGCATTCATTACATAGGATTAACGTTCACACTTTTAAAATTCATATTGACGTGTAAATGGTGCAGAGAATAAGGATAAATATATATATATATATATGATGTTTCTTAGTACATACTTTGTTTAGCGTGCTTTCAGTTAATTTTTGCAGATTTATTATTGCTTGCTTGTATTTTTTTTTTTTTTTTTTAATTTTATTATTTACTGTTAAGTGAATCAGGGTTTATTGTTGTTTCTGATTAGTAATTCAGAGTTGTTTATTGCCTCCTTGTTGAGTAGCGTTTAAAGAATGTTAAGAACCCCGTTCGAAAGGAAAACAGTTACTTTGTATTGCTGCAAATATTATCTCTGGAGGTAATAAGCAAAAATTAACATTAAATTTCCAAAGCTAATTAATTGGAACCAACGTATAATTCAGAACGTGTGGATGTATGAGTTAAACAAGTTTAAAAACTGGCATTTATTTAATATTTGTATCAGTAATAAGAAAATATTTAACACAATAATATCGTTCGAAAAATGTTAAACTTGATGAAAAATGTGTAAGGTATGGGATGGCACGTAAGTTTTTTCTTCTTCCTTATACCCTTGTTACAGGTGGAAGTTCTGGCTACAGTCAGTCACGTGACTACGGCGCAGGTCGGTACTAGTCACATGATGCCCCAACTATCTACACTGAAGTGTGTCATCATTCATCTAAAGATGTTTTCCTAGCTTTCATTTTTTGTTTGTGTTACTCGTTAGGCATTTCAATATATTTATATAATATATATAGAATATATATATATATATGTGAACTCAGAATCCTATTGATGTCATTAAGTGATTCAAAGTAAGAGGAAAAAAACAGAAAATACATATATTGGTGTGGTTATAATAGTGATTTAACAATATTCTTACGTTTTCAATGCATTGTGACAATCGAGTGATACGAACGGCACCCAGACTCGCAAAGAAGAAGCATAAGAAAATACAAAAAAATAGTAAAAGAAGTACAAAGTTCAATAATGTGGAAAATTAAAGAACTCTTATTAGTGAAAAAAGCCAAAAAAAAGTAATTATATATATATGACATATAAACTCCTTATAGATACATTTGGACGTATTCACTGGTCGTAATCAAAGAACATTCCAAAAGAGTTTTATTTTAATGATCAACCAGGTTATTTTCTTTTCATTTCGTATCAAAATAAAGAATGAAAACAATGCATGTGAACGAAAAGTTTGTACAATGTGAACATTTCCCCTCCATGTTTTAGTTCTTTTATATTCATACACTATGTGAAACTTTCCTTTGTAAATGTAGAAATGTGTAATGAAACAAACAAGTTTTAACTGTATTGAGTTTTCAATAATAAGTATTAAAATAAGAAAGAAAAAGTTTTGTTCAATTTTTGCTGGTGTTTGAGGATGTATAGAATCAAATGAATTATTGAAGTGGATTGAAAAGCTGGGAGATTTGTCTAGTGCATAGTCCTCGTTGTTATACGTAGAATTTATTTTTCAGAAGAAACATTGGGGTTCACAAGTCTTGTGTGTGTATATGTATATATATTGAAAAAAAAAATACTATACTATGCTACTAACTAAATTTTAATCGTTCCGAGGAAAAAGAAATTTAATTTGACGAGATAGATATCTAGCTTCTAAACAATATATATCAAAATAGTTAACGGGTCTTATGCAGTTTATTTCATAAAGGTTATCAGTAGCATTTCACTCGCTCGTCATTCGGAGCCTTACTTTATTTCTAAAATAGGATTTTTTTTTTCCGAAGTACAACAAATTAGTGCGCATGAGAAATGTATATACGAAGCAGAAAAATGAGGGTGAATATATCATTCGAATTACATTTTGAGAGATTTTAAAATGCGTTTCTTCTACTTTAATAATAATCATCACAGCTAATTTGTATTAAATATTGTGCTTGGAGACAAAACAGAACCTATTACTTCTGTGGTTATAGCGCAGAATTAAATATTCTGAGAAAATTAAACAAAATGTAGTCAAAATATAATTCGAAATTCTTCAAAACTGAAAGTTTAAAGATTGTTTCGAAATTTGTTTAAATATTATATTTGTTGACACCGCTTAATTCACGTGTTTTACTGAGATACTTAATGATCGGAGAATTTCACGAAAACTGTGGTGGCGTTAGTTTAAGTTTTATTTCGCAGATGATGCGTAAGGAATGCTAGAAACGAGTTTCTTACAACATACCCAATATTTCAGAAATCGTATAGTCACAGTCGCCGATGGGGCATGGGGTAAACGAAGAAAAGATGGAAAAGCAGAGTGGGTGTTCAACGTATTCATTTTCCTATTTTCTATAAAATTTGTCTTTTCTATATACATTGACCCCTTCTGTGTTAATTTTTCAAAGCACTTAGTAAATCAAAAGGCATTAATATAAAGTAGAATGCTGAGATATGCAATGCGCACTCCACCATTGAAGCACAGATGATGACCTATTACACACAACGGGTAAGCTGAAGGAAAAGAATACCTGGTTTAGGATACCAAATTCTGTCGAGTAGGTAAGTCAAATAACAATGATATTTAACATTCTCATTGTGTGGTTAATGAAGTGGGTGTGTGATTGTCATTTAAAAAACAAAATTCTTGCAAAATATAAAAGAAAGAATGGCTTTACATTTTTCGATGAAGGAAAAAAGAATGAAGTTAAATATAAGAAAGTTTGTTATACAATTACTTGAATTTTAGCATAGTTACATGGTTCATGAAATAGACAAACGAATTAAATGTTGTAGTGTAGTCCTTTTTTTATTTGCAAAAAGAAATTAAGAAAATAATGTTAGATAACGTGGTAGCATACATTAAACAAAAGTATATATTTTAAAAAAAGCAAATGTAAAAGTTCCTATAGATATCTTATTGTGTATTTCCACTTAACAAAATATGTTGGATTCTGAGTTCTGTTTTTCCAGACAAACGGCAAGATGCAGGTTAAAGCACCACACCAATAAATATAACGAAAGAAAATAATAGTACTTGAGTACAATTACCTTTTTAAAATGCGTTGATTGATACCAGCAAGAAATCATTGTGTTGTTAAAATATTGCTGACATGACTTTCTCAAGAGAATTAAATCTTTTCCGACGTGGAACAAGGTGATGTCAACGTTGAAAAGTCCTCTCAGCACAAATGAATGTAGTTGTGATTTAAAAAAGAAAAAAAAGTTACGTTAAGAGCAAAGAAAGAAAAATAAAACGGAAAAAGGTGAGTGCCTGGTTGTTGTTGGACGTGTAGAGGCACTGGGAGATGCATGCAGTTAGGTAGGAGCGTAATTTTTATTATTATTATTTGACATGAGGGAGTTGGTAGGGTTTTATAGACATGGAAAGTAATAATATAGATGGGGTGAGAAGTAATAAGCGAGCAAATCACTAATTCAATTATATGTAAAAGTTACTTGAAAACTAAAGAATGTCTAATATCTATAATAACTGCAATATATTTACAGAAAATTCTCCAAAGCACAATAACACTACTTAGTAATTCGAAAAAAACAAAAAAATATAATAATTTTGAATGGGATAGATTGAGAAAAACTATCAACAAACACATGCGTATAGAAAATTGTTCGTTAAATTACAATGTCAAAAGTTCATTGTGGTTGCAATAATTTCAACAGAATTGTAGTAATGTATAATCATTAAATATATGACAGTTATAAAGAAGTAGAACAAACATACCAGAAATGATTAAAAGTAAAATTTCCTCTACAGAAAAAAAGTATCTAGATAGATGCAGATTTATAATATATAACGTAGATGAAAGATAACATTTAAGTGTGTGTCTGTTTGTCTTCGTATGCATGTGTTTGTGTAACTTTTAATCTACGCTGTAAATCTCACAGTTGTTTACAACATTTGCAGGAATAAGGTAATGGAAACCAATCAAATAGCTTCAGCAAGAACGACTCAGTCTCGTCATAATGCAAGCCTCACAGGAAACATTACTGCCCACATATCGGCATCAAGAACAATACGAGCGAAATAGATAAATGGAGGTGAGTATTTTTAATATTTTTTTATTGTGCGGTGTGTGTGTGTGTGTGTGTGTGTGTGTGTAATATTTGTTTAATTTGATCCGTCAAGAATAGTAAATTCAGATTTACTTTGAAACAAAGAGTTTCTTCGTTTATTTGCCATCTGCTGGAAATCTTTCGTAGAAGAATAAGTGCTTTGAACACAAGAGAAACCAAAGTGAGTCTGACATATATCCGTTTAGCCATCTAATCTGGATTAACATTGGGTAAGATTCTTGGAAATTGTTCTGAATGGATGAAAGAACTAGGAACAGACCACAATCATTAATTCATTGCCGACAATAGCCGAGAAAACGTAAGTAATAGTGCTTTCTATATTTTGAACGTGTTACTTCCAATTAAGCCTAATTTGCTATTAACTTTCCCAATGCATTGATAATCTAAAATACAGCGATAGTATAAGGACGTTTCGTAAATGTGTTTCCGAGAAATTAAAAGATAATCAATCAGTTGGTGCACAGTCAGAAGCATAGGTAGCCAATATGTAGAAGTGAAGTAACGGTTGCAGCAGAAGAACATGTCACTCTTATGCGATCAAGTTTTTTGATACTTAAGTGTCCTCTTACAGTAATAAGTAATACAGGAGTGAGCCATAAGTTTTTGCAGTACTGGCATTCACGCATCGTTTGTGGTTTGTATATCATATGATCGAATTGTGCTCGTTAGCACGGGTGATTTGACAATCGTAAAAGTGAAGGTAATGAAATTAATTTAGAATCTGTACGAACATGAGTTCGAATTGGACCATAACATCACGAAAGCTGAATTGACAGTTGATTACATCCCAGTTACCAGATGGTTGAGAAATTTAACTCGGATTCCAGAAATCTCACCAATCAGCCGAGGTCAGATAGGCCGAAAACTGTGGATTCCGAGGTCATGTTCTAGCGATAAAGCTAAGGGATAAGTGGATGTATGCAGGAAACTCGTGGAAAACCCACATGATCTGTACAGAAAATACAAAATGTCTCGGGAGAAAGTAGCCATACTTTCGGGATTCTAAGCAAAAAGTTCTTATGAACATGGATCCGATTTTGAACGTTAACAGATATTGAACAGAAATAAAAGGGAAGTAGAAAAACTGAAGTATGTAAAACATGGAAGTGTAAAAATATTTTGTTACTAAATACTAGAAGGGACATGCTGACACTCAGTAGTATATGATAATTAAGCATGTAGTTAATGATAAAAGAAAAGATACACGATGGTCAGCATTGACATGAAAGATTGTAAGAAGGTGAAGGGGATACGTAGCAGGTCACACCAGATTTTCAAAATTGCTACCACCATCATCAGTGCACTTCTCAGCGCGTCGAAGAACCTCTTGTGTTGCACTACGAAGCCCCCAATGATGTTCGCGGATTAATTCAGCAGTATTCATAACGTAAATTTGCAGTTCATCCCTTGTATTAACACTTTTGTGCCAAATCACTTCTTTCATCCTCCCATAAGCAGAAATAAAGAGGGGTGAGATCAGGGAAACGAGATGGACAAGTAACCATACAGCCACGATCAATCCATCGATTAAGGTGGGTGGCATTCAGTTCAATATTCAGCCGACCCGGTCCTCCGTAATGCTGCAAGATGAGGTTCCGCTTTGTGTGCAAAGAAACATCATTTAACCGGTCGTCAAATCATTTTTATCAGATGTAGACATCGTTGTTCATGCTTTCATGAACGATAAGGGGGGGCAACAAGATTGTCACCAACCGTGACACACGACACGTTCATAGTCTACCATACATAAGTACATGAAATTCCTAGACATGTTGACATTCGTGTAATACTTGTGGAAGGACTTCGTTGCACCGGGACAGTTATTTCCTTCTGTCTTTCCACAGACTGTCTGGTTTCATGTTCAGAAGTTACTTTAATACTGGGAACTGTTAACACGCTTTCTCAAAGCACGTAATGTATTAATAAACATTGCGTTATTTGGTTTCCTACGAGGTGGAAGACGCCTCTTGTATCCTTCAACAGTCGCGTGAGCATTTCATTACATAGCCTATGCACAAACACCATGTCTGTACATTCCTCATTCGTACATGTTAGGCAGTGGTGCCCCCCCCTTATGTCCATGACGCACCACCCCCCAATTGTCTATTCGTAGGTGTTCTTCGATGAAAAAATCTTTTCGATTAATTTTTACACCCCCTCAAACATATTTATATAGATTTTTAATTCCCTCCAATATTTCAGTGACGCAGTTTGCGTCATAGCCCCCCCCCCCCCTGTGGGCACCCCTGTATTAGGTCCCATTCTTCTGTAACTATGAAATGCTTCGGAAACAGCCCAAATAACAGCTCAATTGTGCGTGTTCAAGGTACGCATACTCACAATATTGTAGGGCGACGCTTCAAAGAGTAACAGTCGCGTGTACTGCCGCCTGTTGGCAAAATTGCTAATGGTATGAAGCATTCCTAATCGTCAATCATTTTAACAAGTGTTAACTTCGAAACAGTCATTCAATAATTGTCAGGGAACATGATGGTTTACGTACTAGCTACTATGTTGCTCTTACCTGCTTCAGTAAATTATTTACTTCCAAAACACAAAGTGCACATTAATCTTTGTGGCCCATTTCTGTTTCTATTCATATCTGTTCTCATTCAAAATCGGACCCATGTTCATATGGATTTTTTTTTTTTTTTTTTTTAATTTCTTAGAATCATCCATACTATCATTTCCCAAAGTATCGCCATTTCCTCACGGGAGATAAAGATAAAAGTATAAGAAGTCGTATTAATATCTTAAACATAAAGATTTTATTTGTAAAGACGTCTTACGAGGAAAAAAATATATAAACTTTTGTATTTTCTTTCAGCACTTCAGATGCCAGAAGCTTCTTGTGAAAAGGGAGTTAGTGAAAATGCGGAAATACAAAAAACAAGTGTATCGTACATTATGTAAACGTCACATCTGTAGATAATTACGTATTTTTAAAATAAAATACTTTACTTATTTACTACTTATTTATTCTGTTCACATTTTAAATGTTTTATCATATTCAGTGGCGTCACCAAGTCCTTCGAATACATTTGAATTCTCTGTAATCGCCATCGAGGAATCCGTTGGGTATACCCTTATTTGTTAAACCTCATATGCTTGTTTCTCTACCACACAATTCTCTATCAGTGAAATTCATGGTACTAACATTCCTTATGATATAAGCAAACAAATGCCAATAGAGCAAGTGCGCGACTTCGAGTAAGATGTATTTATTCCGGTTCAGGACACAGCGAAGTGAAAACTTGTAGCACTTTTCTGTTGTGATGCTAGACTTTGACTTAGTAACTTCACTCTAAGTAGGTCCTTGATATAAATAACACATATATTTACGTGTAGATTAAGAATTCGAGAAGGCAATCAGATAATATAATTTTGTATCACGAGCTCCCTCGTGGCTAAGCGGTTAGCGTACGCGCCTTTGGCGTGGGAGATCCGGGCTCGATTCCCGGCGGGAGCTCATGTGGTTCGGATTCCACGTTAATCAGTAGATCCACGTCTCATATAGCCTCGCTGCTGAACGGGACGCTAAACAAAAATAAACTCCCAAGTTTTGTATCACATATCTTTGTTTAAATAGTATAATGCATTCCACACACTTTTTTTTTTACCACTACCCACCATCTATGTACAGATTTAAAATATGGATATAGTCTTAAACAGTGGCGGCGATTGGACGTTAAAAGTGGGGAGCAAGACTTAACGGAAGGTTGTATAACTAATAGGGTACTTTTTTTTTTTTTTAAATACCGTATATCGTATTTCATATTTTAAGTAAATTGACAAGACCAACGCAAGTATGTACTAGCCCTTTGTACTCTTAAACAGAGATTTGATTCCTTGCTCATGAACGTCTTAAAATTCAAAGTGGCTGATTAATATAATGAATCCTTATAAGAAGTGAAAGTATGCTGAAATTGTTGTTGCAATAGGTTAATTTTTGGTTTATTTTTCGTGGCAATTAAAACGCAATTTCTGCAGCTTTCTTAACTCCACGGGAGGATAACCATCACGTACTCACACAACGGCGAATATTATATGGTACCATTTTTTTCTATCAACCAGTAATACATACAAAAACTTTACATTTCCAAATGAAACTATATACATAAATGGGTTACATCAAAAAAAGTGGGAGGGCAACTGCCCTCCTTTGCCCCCCTAATCGCCGCCCATGGTCTTAAATATGCTGTAAAATTAGGAGACCATACGTCTAGTTTTGACCGGGAGAGTCACGTTTTCGGGGCATGTCCCGGCCGTCCCGTCAGTAGATGAAAAAAAAAAAGTATTTGTCCCGTTTTATGCAAGTGAAAGAAGTAAATAACAAACTCAGAACTTACGGGCATGGGGAGAGATGGTGGTATCTTGGCACACCTGGCAAACGGGGTATTAATTGGGTGTTGGCAACACTGGAAAAGTCAGTTAAATGCAAGGAGGTATTCGTTGTCTACAGAAGTTTTTTTTGTTTGTTTGTTTGTTTGTTCTGAGAATCGTGTGCGTTTCGAACAGTTTATTGTGCAATTTAAGTGCTGAAACAAATCGTGTATTTATTTCCAAACGTGTGTACGAAGGGTAACACGGATATTTTAATTTATGATCCTTAGCTATGTTTATTCCTACACTCTGATTAATAATTTATGCTTGGTACACTCGGAACTAATTGGCCCATCCCCCCGTATATTAAGCATCTATGAGATGGCAATATTGAACCTCCCAGTTCGTAAACCTGACTTACTGAATGCAATAGAAACTTCAAGCAAATACGATTGGAGTAATTTATGTATTCAATTAATTATCCGTCTTAAGAACTCTGGAGTTCATATCTTCGTCACGCAATACAAAACGTTTCAATAACTACCGTTTGTACGTAATATATATTTGCTCGACACAGAAAGTAAATTTTAATTTTTGTCTGATATATAAGGCTGCTTAAACTACTACTCTACGCTACAAAATAGATGATTATGTTAATATAATTTAAAATCAATTTTTAACTGCAAATTTGGTATTTCTTTCACAGATTTTGGTTTTCATGATATAGTTTTATACCTGTATGGTGTAATGAGTTTTTTGAGTTTTTGTTAGCAGGAAATCTTGCGTACGAATATGATTTTTGAGTTTACTGTTGTGTTCGTTTATACCAAATTTAGTGAAAAATTTCGTTTCCAATAAATGTTTGCAGATGAATGTGAATGTGTCTGTTTCCAGAATATACATATATACACAGTGGTCCTATTTTTTTCCTTTTAGTTCCGTTTTTTAGCTGTTAAAATTATGGTCACCCTAGGTAAAATTAATTGTTCGTTCTAGTGAGCATGTTTGTGGAATGGGAGACAGCAAACAGAAGTAGTCTAATAGCAGATAGATTACCGAAGGTGCAGAGGTGGACACTTTTACAGTCATTGAAAGGGTATAGGTCTTTACACTAAAATGATTATTCCAGTGCCCTCTATTCCCTTTTGAAATGAGAATATTCGGTTCGTAATTATTTAAAATTACAGATAATGAAGTACATTTCTTAATGGTTCCTTTGTTGATATTGGCTCCCAAATGCTCTTTCTTGCTATATAGTCTCTATAATTCGGATTATTTAGATAGAAAAAAATTGCGTGACTTAATATCCCTTAATGTCATTCTTCCTTTGAGAGGTGATGGCGTGGGAGACCCGGGTTCGATTCCCGGCGGAAGCTCATGTGGTTCGGATTCCACGTTAATCAGTAGGTCCATGTCTCATATAGCCTCTCTGCTGAACGGGACGTTAAAACTCAAAATCAACTCAACCTAATGATATAACGAACACTAAAGCGGTGCCTCGTCGGCTAACGTGTAAGAGAGATATATATATAGAGAGAGAAAGAGAGAAACCATTTAGAAATGTACTTAATTATCGTGTAGTTGTACGAAAGGTAGTTACGAATTGAATATCCTCACTTCAAGAGGGAACAGTAGACGCAGGACTAATAGTTTTAATACGTAATTCCTGACCTTACAAAATAATTGCGAATAGTGTCTGCTCCTGCGACTTTGGCGGTTTAACCTCACTCTGGTGCTCGCTCTGGCTTCTGCTTTTCCCACTGGATCACGGAGCTCTCTTGTGCAAGTATAGCCACTAGAAACGAACAACGTATAGAGTGCTAATCATTTTCGTAACACAAGTTTTTACCCATATTTGTCTAAAAGCAGCTGTTGGATAGTAATCATGAAAATAGTGTGTATGAAATACATTAATATATTGTTTAACCCCTTCGGGATCCTATGGTACAATTTGTACCATATGCACTTTTCATGGTACATTGCGTTATTTCTCTTCTATTTGAGCTTTTTCGTCCCGTTTTTTGTTTTCCAAGTCCAGAGGCCTTGCAGAAGACATTACGTATGGTTTCAGACCGTCCTGCGTCCAGACATAGGAGGTGATGACGTCATAAGTCAAAAATTTTTCTCATTTTCTAAGCGTATGTTCAATATTTTTTGGCGGGCTTATTTTTCTATGTAGAAGATTGAAATTTTCTACAAACATTCAGTCTACGGAGTAGTATGAACCAGATTTTTTGTTCCGATGTCAGTGCTAAAACAGGGGGGAACCAGAGGGGCAAAGGGGTAAAAATAGGGATTTTTTACCCCAAAAATTCAGTTTTTCGTCATTTTCCCGCCTTACATACATGATAGGACCACGTGAGTCATACCGTCTGAAAGGCAGTTCCATTCTCAAGAGAACGACGGTCGAATTATTATTCTAGGGTAATTAGGGCCGTCTCAGTGAATTTTTATCCAAATATACTTCTGTATAGGGTAAAAGTGGGGCATGGTAGGGAAATTTTTTCTAGCGGGCCTATTTTTTCACGTAGAAGATTGAAATCTTGCACAAACATTCAGTCCACCGAGTAGTATTTACCAGAAGTTTTTTTCCGATTTCTGCGTAAAAACAGGGGGGTCCAGAGGGGCAAAAGTTGAAAAAAGGGAAAATTTTTCCCCCTATTTTTCTATGTAGAAGATTGAAATTTTCTACAAACATTCAGTCTACGGAGTAGTATGTACCAGATTTTTTGTTCCGATGTCAGTGCTAAAACAGGGGGGAACCAGAGGGGCAAAGGGGTAAAAATAGGGATTTTTTACCCCAAAAATTCAGTTTTTCGTCATTTTCCCGCCTTACATACATGATAGGACCACGTGAGTCATACCGTCTGAAAGGCAGTTCCATTCTCAAGAGAACGACGGTCGAATTATTATTCTAGGGTAATTAGGGCCGTCTCAGTGAATTTTTATCCAAATATACTTCTGTATAGGGTAAAAGTGGGGCATGGTAGGGAAATTTTTTCTAGCGGGCCTATTTTTTCACGTAGAAGATTGAAATCTTGCACAAACATTCAGTCCACCGAGTAGTATTTACCAGAAGTTTTTTTCCGATTTCTGCGTAAAAACAGGGGGGTCCAGAGGGGCAAAAGTTGAAAAAAGGGAAAATTTTTCCCCAAAAAATCCCTTTTTTCAGGAATTTCCCGCCTTAGATACATGATGGAGACATGTGAATGGTACCGCCTGAAAGACAGTTCTATTCTGAAGAGAATGATTGGCGGATTATAGTCCTAGGGTAATTAGGGATGTCTCAGGAATTTTTTTCCCTGAGATCACAGTGTTTTATGGTACTTTGGTGCATTGTGGGAATTTTTGATAAAATTTCTACCGCCCTTACTATTCAAGATAGAAACTTGAAATTTGGCACACACATTCAGTATACCAAGTACTATTTATCAGATTTTTTTTTTGATGGATACGATCACACAGGGGAGGTCCAGGGGAAGGGGGGCAAAGTTCGAGAGAAAAATTTTTCCCTCCGAAATTTTCACTTTGACATTTTTTTCCGCTTCTGGTATATGGTATGAGCATGCAAGTGGTACCATTCGAAAGCCAGCTCTATTCTGAAGAGAATGAGGTATGAACCATGATCCTAGGATAAATAGTGACGATACAGTAGCTGCTTGACTGAAAGTCTAGAAAATAGCCCAAAAAGCCAGGATCCGGAAAGGGTTAAACTAAGAAACATGATAAAAAAATATCTGATGGCCTTGGATTCGTAATCTATACGTACATTTATATATTATTTACTTCAAGAGCTTACTTACAGGAAATTTACCAACTCATGAAGTCTAGTATCACAACAGAAGAGTGCTAAATTTTAACTTCGCTGTATCCAGAACCGGAATAAATGCAGGGTTTCTACTGGTCAGGAAAGTTTGGAAAAACTCAGGGAAAAAGGCGGGAAATTTTATAAAATGTTTTCTAACATTAATTGTATACCAATTTCGCTTAGCCAATCATTATAATGGACATTGTTCAGATTTTTATGGAAGTAAGCTGGATGTACGTATGAGCAATTGATTACTATTTGTCTCTATAGAATAAATGTTCTCATATATAAATACTCACCGTTATTTCTTATTTATATGTCAACGTCAGCCGACACTTGTTATGAATGATAACGAATTTCCTGCTAAAGGTCAGGGAAATAGATTTCTCCAGATCAGTAAGAACCCTGAAATAGAAGTCTTGCTTGTAATGACCTCGCAGCATAGATTAGTTTATTCCTGTTACTTATTTCCTTTGCAGTTGTTTCCATGCACATTATAAATCTAAATGTAGTTGGTGGGTTGCGTACTAGTGAATATGTATTTAGAGCGTTTGCGTTGAATTTTAGCAAGAAAAAAATACTGTGTATAGTCACAACAATTAAGCCCTCCTAAAATGAATCTGCACCGAGGAAGCAGCGGAACTCACAAGTAGAGATTATTGAAGGAACTAAGAGGAAATTAGCGAAAAAGACAGTATATATATGAAATTTATATATAAACCCAAGAAAATGTGCGCCATATATATGGTGGGTACAAAAACCGGTTTTTAGGGAAACTGGTTCGTTTTTTACCTAACCGGTTTAGTTTTTCTCCAAAACCGGTTGTTTTTCGAAAACGTTCTGTTTCTGACCAATAGTGTTTGTTGTTCTCCGGAAACCGGTTCCGTTTCTACAGAAATAGTTTTATAGATCAGGTTTTTTTTTTTTTTTTTTTAAAATCAGTGCGATTTTTGCCGAAGCTGTTATTGGTTCCTTCTTAGAAAACTTATATATGTTTTAGTTCTTCAAATTGGCGTAGTTTTCAATCAAAATTGGCTTCAGTTTTCATCAAGAACTACTTTTGAGCTTCTACTTAAATCCAGTTTGAACGTGTAAATTGATCCGGTTTTCAGAAAACAATGAAACTCTACTCTGATGAGAAACAGAACAGTGTTTTGGAGAAAACCGAAACCAGTTTTGGTGAAAACCGAACCGGTTTTATGAGAAAATCGAAACTGATTTGGGTGAAAACCGAAATGTCGGATTTCGGTTTTTATAAAACCGGTTTTGCTCATCCCTAATTTGTAAAGGTGTTCTCAAAATGGCACCCACGGATCACAAAGCATTATTCTACAAGTCAAATATATTTGTATACCTTTCGAGTCCTCTTCTGGAGACAAATTGCGCTATGTGACAGTGTCGCAAATAAAGAACGATAGATTAGCTCTACCAGTCTATCAAATGGTTAATATCGATTCTTTCCAGGTGGCAGCTAAAGCCGATATTGATTGACACTGGCATTACTTATTAGTGTAGCAATTGATTCAGCTGCTTGCTGTATTCGTAGAGTAATGCTAATGGGTGCAAGTTAATCTGCGACGTTGCCACGTGAAATTTTGATTCTCCATAGAGGCTGAAGGAGACAATACCATCATATCACACATTCTCTTTATTTTGACCTGTAGAATAGTGGTCCGTGGGTGGTCTAAAAATAGCTATAGTATACATATTTGTTCATAATAAATTCTTTCATTAATCATCCTTATCTTTGGTCTGCAGGGGACTACGTGGTACGTAAAACTAAATATTTCATTTAATTTTTCACGAATAAAAATGGTCATTTAAAAGGAGCAATTCATATCGACATCTCTAGTTTCGTATATAAATTAACTAATAATAGTTGGCTAAAGTCTTTGTATCTTTAAAAAAATAAATATATAATGTTACATGAAGTATCGAAACTTTAATTAATATGGCTTTTCCATTTTGATTTTCGCCTCAAAATCAGGAAAACGTTCTTGTTTTCTGTAAGTTAAGTAGAGCGCGCTGTCATCGCTCGCGGAGGTGTTCAATGACGTCATTAATACTTAATGGATACGGAATGCGTACACGGATACCATGTACGTAACCACTGAACTTAACTTCATGTTGAAAAAAGGAAGGTAATTAAACATGTTAAACGTTGTGTTCTTCCTAACAATTGTCAAGACATAGGTAAGGAAAGACTTGTTGGGGATAGGATATTGGGCTTATATTATGGAACAAAAGGTTCGAAAATGTGAAACTAGTTCTCATTCATCTTATCTCCACTAAAACCTTTTCTTACCTATAGCTTGACAATAATGGAAGCTGAAAGGGGAAAAAATCAACGCTTATAACATTTTTGCTTTAAAAAGTGACATCTTGTTCCTCCGTGTTTCTTTCTTTATTTCTTCACTCGGTGGAAATGTCGTAATCACCAGTTTCATTACTGTATCACCAGATTCTTAGCCTTTACATCAATTGTAGTTTTTCTTATAATGAAGAATTTGTAATTCTTCCTGACAGTTTTCAAGACATAGGTGAGAAAAGGCTAAATTTCGAGTCTTAATTTGGGTTTGTCCCTTTATTTATTTAACAGCCCATTTTTTTTTTTTTTTTAGAAAAAAACTATTTTTATGATCGAACTATTGTTTCTAATAACCTTCCACAATATTTCAATTTGCTATTTTAATCTTTTTGCCACTGAAGTAATTTTTGAAGCTCCTGTAAATAACTGTTTCCTTACATTTAACTTCGATACAGAAAACCATATTGGTCGTAAAATTGCGTAAACTCAAAATCATATCAAAGTACTAAATTTTGGAGCGGCGTCATAAAAGGGAGTAACAAAAGGTTCGTGCAATCAGTCAGGTAAAAGGTGACGAAATTCCCCCCCCCCCCCTTCGAACATGCATTTTATAGTTAGATCCTTGTATGTTAATCATACAAATTTTGGACTCCTTAGAATTTTTTTTCTTTTTCGGGTAAATCACTGAAGATGCGATGATTGACAAGCTTGAGCACGAAGCGTCATTAAGTTCCTCGATCTTCAGGGAGATCAGCAAAGCAGATCCACGAAGAGATAGAAGTAGTCTATGAGGATGAAAGTCCATCCTGTGAGATAGTATCCAAGTGGAAACGGCAATTCCAAACAGGGCACATGATCACCACGGACGTCTCTAGATCTGGAAGACCATCTTTCACTGATCATTCTACCTAGACGTCTCTAGATCTGGAAGACCATCTTTCACTGATCATTCCACCTAGACACGTCTAGATCTGGAAGACCATCTTTCACTGATCATTCTACCTAGACGTCTCTAGATCTGGAAGACCATCTTTCACTGATCATTCCACCTAGACACGTCTAGATCTGGAAGACCATCTTTCACTGATCATTCTACCTAGACGTCTCTAGATCTGGAAGACCATCTTTCACTGATCATTCCTCCTAGACGTCTCTAGATCTGGAAGACCATCTTTCACTGATCATTCTACCTAGACGTCTCTAGATCTGGAAGACCATCTTTCACTGATCATTCCACCTAGACACGTCTAGATCTGGAAGACCATCTTTCACTGATCATTCTACCTAGACGTCTCTAGATCTGGAAGACCATCTTTCACTGATCATTCCACCTAGACACGTCTAAATCTGGAAGACCATCTTTCACTGATCATTCTACCTAGACGTCTCTAGATCTGGAAGACCATCTTTCACTGATCATTCTACCTAGACGTCTCTAGATCTGGAAGACCATCTATCACTGATCATTCCACCTAGACACGTCTAGATCTGGAAGACCATCTTTCACTGATCATTCTACCTAGACGTCTCTAGATCTGGAAGACCATCTTTCACTGATCATTCCTCCTAGACGTCTCTAGATCTGGAAGACCATCTTTCACTGATCATTCTACCTAGACGTCTCTAGATCTGGAAGACCATCTTTCACTGATCATTCCACCTAGACACGTCTAGATCTGGAAGACCATCTTTCACTGATCATTCTACCTAGACGTCTCTAGATCTGGAAGACCATCTTTCACTGATCATTCTACCTAGACGTCTCTAGATCTGGAAGACCATCTTTCACTGATCATTCTACCTAGACGTCTCTAGATCTGGAAGACCATCTTTCACTGATCATTCCACCTAGACACGTCTAGATCTGGAAGACCATCTTTCACTGATCATTCTACCTAGACGTCTCTAGATCTGGAAGACCATCTTTCACTGATCATTCCACCTAGACACGTCTAGATCTGGAAGACCATCTTTCACTGATCATTCTACCTAGACGTCTCTAGATCTGGAAGACCATCTTTCACTGATCATTCCTCCTAGACGTCTCTAGATCTGGAAGACCATCTTTCACTGATCATTCTACCTAGACGTCTCTAGATCTGGAAGACCATCTTTCACTGATCATTCCACCTAGACGAAGAAAGTTGAGATCATGAAGGAAGACAGGATGATAACCATTGAAAGTGAGAGTATGCAATAGGTATGAGTTATAGGTCTGGAATATCATTCACAACCAGCTTCACCTTCAGAAAGTGTCAGCACGGTGGGTACCACGACTGCTTACGCCCTGCCTCGTAAGAGAAATCGCGAGGATGCTGCGAGAGAAATGTTGCATCGCTGTGAGCTAGATGAACACTTTTTTCAACAGATTAGTGACAGTGAATGAAAGTTGGGTTTATCTATTTGGTCTAGGAATTAATTCGTGCGGTTGGTACGCACACATTGAAGCTGTAGTACAAACACAAAATACATAAATACCTTAAGAAAAATATTGTCCATCGCTAGCCACCACTTTCGCCCATCTGTCAGGCAATGTACGGATTCCGTGGCGAAAGAAGTCCTCATCCTTGGAAGCGATCCAGTCAGAGACCCATGTTTCGATATCTTCTGAAGAAGTAAACCGCTGTCCAATCAAATCGTTGTTCATGCAATCGAACAAGTAGTAGTCCGAAGGAGCAACGTCTGGTGAATACGGCGGGTGGGGTAAAACTTCCCATCCGACATTTTCTAAATAGGTTTTGACCGGTTTTGCGACATGTGGGCGAGCGTTATCATGTTGAACAATAAGTTTATCATGTCTGTTCTCCCATTCTGGTCGTGTTCTGGCCAGAGCTTGCTTCAAACGCATTAATTGTCGTCGATAACGTTCTCCATTCATAGTTTCACCCGGTTGCAGCAGCTCATAGTACACCACACCTTTCATATCCCACCATATGCACAGCATAACCTTTGCACAGTGAATATCTCGTTTTGGTTGTGATGGACCTGGTTCACCTGGTTTCACCCAGGCCTTTTTTCGTTTAGGGTTCTCGTAATGGATCCACTTCTCATCACCCGTAATAATTCGATGCAGAAACCCCTTTCTGCTCTGTCGTTGAAGCAGCAATTCGCAAATGGTTTTTCGTCTTTCAACGTCTCTGTCTTTCAATTCAAGTGGAACCCAATGTGACATCTTTTGAATCATTCCCATGGCTTTCAAGCGTATGGAGACTGTTGTTTGATCAACGCCTAATGCTGCTGCAAGTTGTTCCTGCGTTTGACACGAATCCTGCTCGAGCAATGCTGTCAATTCTTCGTCTTGAATTTTTTTTGGCTGTCCAGCTCGCTCTTGGTCTGCCAAGCCGAAATCACCACTTCTAAACCGTGCAAACCACTTCTGACACGTTCGCTCAGCTAGAGCATGGTCACCATACACTTCCACCAAAATACGATGACTTTCAGTCGCACTTTTCTGCATGTTAAAGTAATGCAGCAGGACACCCCGCAAAAACACTTTATCAGGCACAAATTGCGCCATGTTCACTTAACTACAAACTGGTGTTGATGACGCTTTAATCCACTGCCCTATACTACGAACGATACGCGATGACAGGGGTTTGCAACACATGTGTGGATACACGGAACTGTGGGACGCTTCGTTCGTTGCGCCATCTCTTGTCCACCCGCACGAATTAATTCCTAGACCAAATATATGATGCAGAAACAAAACAAAATGAACAAACAGTTGAAGCACCCTTCCTCCCCCACCGCTAAAACGACGCGAGTGCAGAAGTCTGCCGCCAAGGTGATGCTTTCTGTTTTCTGGGACTGAAGGAGCCATCGTGACTAAACTACGAGAGGAACTGAAGAAGAAACGTCGTGTATTGGTCACAAAAGGGGTACTTCTATTGGCAGGCAATGCATCAGTTCATTCTGTCTATGCGTCCATGATGAAAGTAGTGGAATTAGGACATGAAATAATGCTTAACCCCATACTTACCGGACCTAGCACCACGTGACCTTTTTTCCCGGAAATGAAGCGTCCACTCAGAAGACGTAATTTTGTCTGTAGGGATGAAGTCATTTCTGAGGTTGAACTGTAGTTTCAAAGCTAAACTGCAGACTTTCACTGAACGGGCTTACGGAAAGTGAAGAAGCGCTGGAAATCATGTGTTGCTAGACCTGACTACGTAAAGAATTCTCCAGAGTGGATTTCTTCTAGGTGATTGCACAAACTTTCTAATACCACCTTGTATATTTCGTCTGTTTCATATTAACCAGATACCTTTAAAATCCTTATAATTTGGTATGTATAATATTTCGTAAGCAGTTAATGACCATGAGTTAGATCGAATAAAACAGTAGAAAAAGTAATTTCTCTACTAAAAATAACCCTGAACGATTCATCGCTTGTAATGGGGAAAGGAAATGTCCAAAGATATATATATATATATATATATATATATATATATATATATATATATATATATATATATATATATATATATATACAATATACACTGGTGTACGAAACACAAGGACGAAAATAACTTTCGTATAGTGTGTCACTCCCAAGTTACATAGCACAGGAAACAAGAAAAAACACATGATCAGAACAAAAGTGATACTTTGAATACAAAATAGACACAGTAAAGTCATTGACTCATGACCCCCACAACATTACAAAATAAAATGGTCCTTAGAAATTGGCGTGATCACCACGGACAGCAATAACTGTTCAACATGCTCCTTTCTGATCAAAAGGTTGGTAATGAGTTATGCGGAATTCCATCCCTGCACTGCGTTGTTGATATCGGTTGGATGGTTCTTGGTGTAGATGGATATGCTGCAAGACGTCTTCCTATGACATCCTCCACGTGCTCGATGAGATGAAATCAGGCAACGGCCAAGTCAGTCTATTCTAATATCCTCTCGTTCCAAGAACTCTGGCATGTGTAATGCAGTCGTTCTTTTTTGCCCATAAAGTTGGGGTCAACTGCACCTTTGATAGAGACATACGTAAGGAAAAAGTACAGTGTCAACGTAGACCGGTGACTACTGTATTCAGAAATTGAGATCGGTACGCCTATTCAATATTATGCCTCCCGCAATAACACCTGGAAACAAAAAATCATATTCGACAATGTCCCTGGGTTGAGTGAATGTTCTTACACCTCGCCATATGAATTTACTTGGAGAATCATTACTCAGATATGATACATACTATGCATCACTAGTTATTGAAATATTTCCTTGCTGATCTCAAGGATTTAATTAATATTTTTGAAAGAAAATTTCGTTTACTAATAACTTACTGGATGTGTGTAAATAACATTACATTGTCGGAAGTTTGCAAATTACAGTAATTCATACATAATTACTCAGGAAATGGATCTGCTCTAAACCACCTGGATTTGTCTTGTGCAGGCAAACAGTCCGCCACACTGGACCCGGTATTAGGCAACAGAAGAGTACCGTAAAATTCTTGAATTGAGCAAATTTCAGCATTTGCTGTTGGTTAAGATAAGGGCTGTTGTGTTTAGGGTTTTAATTTTCTTTCAACCAATGATTTCAGATCCACTCCCTAGGAGCGGAATTTCAGTGTGTGGGAGAATGAAAAGTAGTATTGCGAAAATTGTGGGAATCCAGCTTGAGTGCGGTAGGAGAAAATGGCTCGGGGAATTTCTCCCTGAAATCATCGAAATTCCAATACCGAGGCGAAATAAGACGAAACCAATAGATCACCGTAGGACACGCACCAAATGTCCTGTTTGGGATTGATCTGATAACACGCGCTCAGAGTGATTATTCAGTATTTAAAAAAATTGGGAGGCTTCAACAGCAGTAATAACGCGAGTGAGACGGATATGACAATGCACATACAAATATATGATTATGTATTTCGAATAAATAGAAGCAGAGTTGTAAGGTATTGAAAATTTTACTTTTTTTTCCCCTCGAGAACCTGACTTCGAAAGACTGGTTATATTAAGTGCCACACCCAATCACATGGATAGTTCTCAATAGATGTAAAGCTGGTAATGCCCTTTAGGGCAGTTTTCTATGTGGGAAAAAAATTGTAAAGTTCGCAGCACTACTTTAAAATTGTGTGATTCCGAGAGCTTGTAATTACTCATACCGAAAATTACTGTTACAAGGTTATAGAAGCAACAGGAAACATTGTTTTAAAAAAGTTCCCACAAATACGCAATTTTAAGCAGTGTAGCAATGTTTTTTAATATCTCCGGAACGGTTAGTCAACTGAAGAAGTTGTATGTAATTACTTTTTTTTTTTTTTTTTTTAATAAAACTTTTTGGGTGAAAAAGTTATAATCAATTGTAACTTTCTCCCATTCATTCAAAATATGTCCATGTTTGATAGTATGGTTATTTGAATGTGCATTATCTAGTTCGTCTTGTGCTATTGCTGCAGTAGAAGTATCCAAAATTTGACGCTGTAGCGTTTTGAGTTTGCAACACTGAATAATAAATGTGTTAATTTTTCGTTTAACATATAGGGGAAGATGGGTAATAAAAGACGAAGTGACTGGCAGTTTGATATATCATTAAAAAAATCCCCAGCTTACAGTATCTTTTGTGTGCAAGCCTTAAAAATACATTGCTTTAAGGCAACTTCTTTACCTTCTTTTCTGCCTTTTCAAAAAGGCTACTAAAAACTTTATGAATCTAAAGTAAGTCTTTTTCGCGAAGAATTTTTTTTTCATCTTACTGTTAGTTATAAATGTTTCTTAAAAATTGGTTGCAAAAAATTGTACAGCATTAGTGATAAAGTGGAATTGTTCCAGTTTTTCTCTGATAAATGAGCTTGCCAGAAAATGCGTCTCTCTTATTACCCGATTTTTTGTTTTGTCGGGGTAATAAGAAACAGTCGCTTGGTCTTCCCAGGTTCACTAGCTGAATATTAAAATTGCACTGGCCTCATGATATTCAGTAAGTGAATAAAATGTTTGTCTTTTATGGCCCTGTAATTTTGTTAGGAAATGATCCGTTAATTTTTAAAAGCGCAGAACTTCTAAATATTAAGAGGCTTTATTCTGTTAAAAGAGAGAATGTTCTGCTTCTAACCCCAGTTTAACAAGGCACAACATGAAAGAAATCTGGGCAGCGTCTCTTACTACTCCATTCGGGGTAATAGGAGACAACTGAAATTAAAAAATATATATATATATTCGCAGCCTTCCTGTACATTGGGAAGAAATAAAATAATCTTCTATTGTGTTCCCCAGTAACAAAGCATACACACACACCAAGGATCAGGAATGTGACTTGAAAACTGAAACGTTTTAAGACCAATTCAATTTCAAATCGTCCAGGCAAACCACAATTGGTCCCCATCATAGTCTCAGATTTCATTTTTTTAAATATGGAATCTACATGCAATATTATTAAACCCATACTTTTTTCTTTTTGCTGAAAAAAATTTTCCTTCGATATACAGCCTTCCAAAATGGCTGCCCTCCTCTCGGATTGCTTGAAAAGCTGAAAAACATATCAAATTAAAAGTTCTGTTGTAGAGAAACGAATGTACTTAGTAACATAATCGCAATAGCAGGAAGAGTATAAAGTTGTATGTTTCGTTGGAGGGCCAAAATTCGTCTATTGGTCTAATAGGAATCGCGCAATTCACTCGCAATGTTGCCAACTTTGGTGATTTTTTTGCTAACTTCAAACATTTTTTTCTGTCCTCACGAGCAATATCAACCATCTGCTTCTAGCATCGAAATCTACTCCATAAGGTCTCTTGAAAATGTAAAGGACTTGCGTTTCTGATTATTACATCCCACGTTATAGCATGATGAAAAGCTGAAAATTTCATGAAGACGCCATTTTCTCAAAAAAAAAAAAAAAAACACCTTTTAAAAATGATTTTTTTTTTACATGTATTGGAGAAGTACCTAATTATTTAATATCCGTTAACCGTTCATGCGGCTGCAGTTCCTAACATTCGCAATTAATTATTGAAATTTCGATTCTTGTACTTGAAATGTAAATATTTCCTATGGGCATTTAGGTCCTATACACAAGGCGATTTGAAAGGAAGTATGAAAATTCTGACATCAAATCCAGTAGAAAAGTTCCCATAAACATGAGTCGAATTCCGCTTCGTTTTCGAGTTACAGGGTTTCCAACTCGGGACCCAAAATCGGTTCGGGACAATATATATATATATATATATATATATATATATATATATATATATATATATATATATATATATATATATATATATATAATATAATATAATATAATATTTCGCGTTAAATCAGAAACTGTGTTAAAGCTTTGATAAAGTTCAGAAATTGATTTGTATCAATATGATAATTTTTACATGCGTTGCAATTCGGTTGGCAGTGTTGCCAACTTGGTAGAACTTTTGTTTCCAAATGACACTACGTGCTTTTATTTGATATTCATTAATGATTGCAAACATCACATGAAGCACAATTTTCCCCACATCATCACAGTTTTCGAAAAGTTACATGTGTTTCATTAAAAGGTTTATCTCGTGCGTTATTGATAGTTTGCAATATTAACTGTGAGTTTCAGTTGATGTTTGCCATCATTAGTAAAACCAAAATGTCGGATAAAAACTACGTCTGTGTAAGTTGTAATAATAATAATAAGAAGAAGAAGAAGAAGAAAAAGTATTTTTATTATTGCAAAGCTCTCATAACTCCACGCATCAAATTCGAACTTGTTCAAGAAGTTCTGCTGCAACCACGAAACAGTTTCTTACGAGATTCGGTGGCGTGAACATCGTCCTAGTATTCTCTGGAACCATGAAAATTGTTTTCACTGGTAACATGACATTGTAGTGCACTAGTTACAGTTTATGTGAATAACAATGGGGAAGTCCTATTACAGTAAGGACCTTATTAAATGTGTTGATGATTCTAAAAGGCATAAGATAATTGTGTACAAAAATAATTCTTGACAAACATTTTATCTTGCGGTAAAATATATGTATTGCGTTCAGCGCGTCTGCCAAAACGTAGTATTAGGAGAGGATGATTATTTGTGTAAAGGGTGCTTTGAATATTTACCGTGAACAACGTGAATGTGTGAGAGATATTGGTGACCACGAAAGAAGATTTAAATATGAAATCATGCACCAGCAAGATAAAGAATTTGTTCCTCTGAATGCAGATTTGGAAAGCATTAACCAGACAGTTAATATGCTAAACATAAATGTGTCGCCATTAAAACGGCCGCTATCGGTGAAACCTAGACTACGGTGCAGGATTCACCTCTCAAAATATTTGTGTACAGAACACAAATAATCATCCTCTCCTAATAGTACTTTTGGGCTGTACGCAATCCATACATTTTACCGCAAGATAAATTTTTTGTCTAGAATTATTTCTGTGCACAATCCTCTTACGGCTTTTAGCATAATCAACATATTAAATACGGTCCTTACGGTAATAGGACTTCCCCATTGTTATTCACACAAACTTAACTAGTGCACTACAATGTCATGCTACCAGTGTAAACAATTTTCATGGTTCCAGAGAACACTAGGACGATGTTCACGACACCGAATCACACAAACTATAAATAACGCACGAGATAAAACCTTTTAATGAAATACATGTAAGTTTTCGAAAACTGTGGTGATGTGGGGAAAATTGTGCTTCATGTGATGTTTGCAATCATTAATGAATATCAAATAAAAACCACGTAGTGTCATTTGGAAACAAATAAAAGTTCTACCAAGTTGGCAACACTGCCAACCGAATTGCAACGCACGTAAAAATTATCATATTGGTACAAATCAACTTTCTGAACTTTATCAAAGCTTTAACACACAGTTTCTGATTTAACGCGAAATATAACCTATATAGCCCCTATTTTATTTTTTGTCTCAAGTGATTTTGGGTCCCGAGTTGGAAACCCTGTAACTCGAAAACGAAGCGGAATTCGACTCATGTTTATAGGAACTTTTCTACTGGATTTGATGTCAGGATTCATCTCTCAAAATTTTCATACTCCCTTTCAAATCGCCTTGTGTATAGGACCTAAATGCCCATAGGAAATATTTACATTTCAAGTACAAGAATCGAAATTTCAATAATTAATTGCGAATGTTAGGGGCTGCAGCCGCATGAACGGTTAACGGATATTAAATAATTAGGTACTTCTCCAATACATGTAAAAAAAAAAAAAAAAAAAATCAGATTTTTAAGTTTTTTTTTCTTTTTTTTTAGAAAATGGCGTCTTCATGAAATTTTCAGCTTTTCATCATGCTATAACGTGGGATGTAATAATCAGAAACGCAAGTCCTTTACATTTTCAAGAGACCTTATGGAGTAGATTTCGATGCTAGAAGCAGATGGTTGATATTGCTCGTGAGGACAGAAAAAAAATGTTTGAAGTTAGCGAAAAATTCACCAAAGTTGGCAACATTCCGAGTAAATTGCGCGATTCCTATTGGATAAATAGACGAATTTTGGCCCTCTACCGAAACATACAACAACTTTATACTCTTCCTGCTATTGCGATTGTTACTAAGTACACTAGTTTCCAAGGGCGCCCATGTTGTGATTTCCAGGGGGGGGCAAAGTATAAGCGACATTTCAAATGTAGTCTCAAATTTTGCGGTAACTATTCTAAAATATCTATTGGGTTTTCGATCTTCCGAAGCACAATTTCCTCAAAAGGGGGAGGGGAAAGCGCCCTAACTTGCCCCCCCTAATGGGCGTCCTTGCCCGTTTCTCTACAATAAAATTTTTAATTTGACATGTTTTTATGTTTTTCGAGCAATCCGAGAGGAGGGCGGCCATTTTGGAAGGCTGTATATCGAAGAATTTTTTTTCAGCAAAAAGAAAAAAAAAATGTCTAATAATTTTGTATGTAGTTTTTTTTATTTTAAAAAATAAGCTGAATCTGAGACAGTCGTGTGTACCACCCTGGACGATTTGAATGGAATCAATCTTAAATTATTTTCGTCACTTATTACCCCATCTTCCCCTAGATTTGAAACATGTATTAAGCTGAAACACAAAGAGAAAGATAATTTTGATTAGAACCGTAGCAATTCGCGATTCTATATAAATTCTATTAAATAAATCAATGGCTGCTGTGTAGACTCCATACAATGTAGAAATTTAAGTGATAATGATCTGTGGTAAGTAACTTGGTTTGCATATATATGTAGGTGCCACTAACGTCATCCGTATATTGTAGTCACGGCTCCCTTTCTACAAATAAACTGAGGTCTGAAGTCGTTGAGACTAATTCATTGTTTAACAATTGTTTCGAGGAACAGTGAAAAATGGCTAAAATTTGAATTTGTTCTCTTTGTTTCTGAAATGATTTTTTTTACCTCCCACGCTTATGCCGTCTAGGCCAAAGTAGACGGTGATGATGAGAAATGAATGAAATGGAATGAAGAAAGTGGAAGGAAACGGGAGAACCCCGAGGACACCCACGCACACGGTGTTTGTCCACCACAAAGTTTACATGGCGCAAACGGTGATCGAACCAGAGGTGAACGCTCTACCACTGAGTCACCGCGGTCCTCTTTCTTCCTGAAAGAGAAAGCAGCAAAGGAGCTTCATGAGAGAATGTTTACTTACGTTCGGTGTTTCTGATCCTTCCTATGAGACTGTTCGACCTTGAGTAAATAAATTCAAATGTAGTAGATCAAATATTGAAGATGCACCATGTCCTGGAGCCTCGAACTCCTCGAGTAGATGTCATGATTTTTTTTTTTTTTTTAGCAGACAGATGAGTGAAAGTGTGCGAATTAGCAGAAGCCACAAACATCGTTAACCTTTGCATAATGAAATTCATATTTAAAAAACTTTGCACAAGATGCGTGGTGTGTTTACTACAGGAAAAGAAAAAGCCATGTCGCTGGGCAAAAATTAGCCGGGCTGCGATTTGAATTGTTTCCGCATCCTGCCTCTTCACCAGATGTAACTCCCTTGGACTACCATATGTTCTTGAAACTCAAAACTTTCCTGGCAGGACGAAAATGCTAGTTAAATGAAGGGACCATACAGAAAGTAAACAAGTGTTTTGAAAGCATCGAAGAAACTCTTCCTCAAAGAAACTGCGAATCTGGAGTAATATGGCAAGTGCGTTGAATTGTGAGGAGACTATGTTGAAAAATAAAGTAAGATTTTAAAAAGATCAATTTTTTTATTTTTTTTTTAATATCACTCAAATTACTTGTCAAAACACTGTCGTAGTATTTTTTGATAGGTTGGTGCAAACGAAATATCAAGCCCAGGTGCCAATTTTCAAGGGCTAAAATATGAGCTTTTCCTTTCCGAGGGTTCGTTTCTACAGTATCTCTGAGTTCATCTGAACATGTTAATCTGTGTCCACAGAGCTCGTTTTGCAATGGTTTGCCACTGAAACGAAATTTGAGAAATCAACGGCGAATGGTACTTCTCAAATATACTGTTATTTTTTTTCTTTCTTTTTCGACTTGGTGTGCAGAGTGGCCTAACTTAAGTTCGTGAAGGAAAAAAATTACACTTGAGTTCTCCAAGGTACATTTTTATACGACCCTCCTCAACAACGCACTACCTTCTGACTGGGCCCTAGTCTATTTGCTAGGACGTTACTGACAAGAGAGCATTCCAGTTTGATTAATTCAATTGCTGAAAATGATTACTAGCACTGGATTCAGCATCAAAAGTAACAGAAAAATAAGGTGTTTAGTGACAGACCATATATAGGGTGGGAGATAAGTGAGGGCAAAGTGTGAAAATAGAACTTAGAAAATGTCTAGAAATGCCATGTTAATTTTGAAACTAGTAGAGGGGTTGAGGTCAAATGCATACGTCAAAACAACTCTTCACAAGTCCCACTGGGCCTTATGCAAAGTCGTTCTGACGCGTGATTAGTACCATACTAAAGAGGCCGACTAACAAATGTTTCCTGCAGTAGTCAGGACTTTAGTATTACACTAATCATACGTCAAAACGACTCTGCATAAGACCCACTGTATCTTCGCAAATTCTGCGTACAACAACGCAAAGTAAAAAGTCATTGGGCCTTATGCAGAGTCGTTTTGACGTATGATTAACGCCATACTAAAGAGTTCGACTAACATATGTTTCCTGCAGTAGTAAGTCCTTTAATATGACGCTAATCATACGTCAAAATGACTCTGCATACTGCCCATTTGCTATACTGACTATCGCAGCTAAATGGCAAATTTTACCATGAGTTGATGCAAACCGTTACGGAACAGTAGCGAACTACAATAGAGCAAATTTAGCAGTTGCTCCAGGGTGCAAAAACGGAAAAAGAATACGGAAAACGGTTCATTATGCAAAGAACGTTTGAATACATTTCAACAAGTACGCTGTGACTGTTAACAGTTAATTGGCAACAGCCGATACCGCTGACGGATCCAGGAATTTTTGAGGGGGCGCAGGTCTGAAAAATAAATTTGAGACATTTTTCGATATTTGCTTCGCTAACTAAAAATGTGGACTGCAGTGTTTCATGATACGTATTTATCTTTGCCCTTCTGCAGGCGGCATTGTTGAAAGCCATGTTTTTCAACACTAGAAAATCCTGGATAGCATGAAGTGGAAACGCATACATTATTTGCAGTAAGTGAAGAACGCACTCAGAATCTCCCTTTTGAGAGAGATTTTAAAACGTTTTTTTTTTTCACAGCCTTTGAACAAGCACATCATTTAAGGACAATTCATATTAAGTATGTAGTGTAACTTAGGAAAAAGGTAAATAAAAACTTACAGTGGCGGATCCAGGATATGATCAAGGGAGGGGCTAAACCATAATTTGCCGTTTTATCCAGTGTAAAGCTGAATTGAAGCCCATTTTATCCAGTGTAAACCTGAGCGTCAAGGGGGGGGCTATAGCCCCGTAGCCCCCCCCCTTAGATCCGCCCTTATATATATATATATATATATATATATATAACGCAGCAGCTGAAATGCGTGGGGCAGGTATAAGTAAATCGATGATCGATCGATCCACGGTGCAATAAAACTAGTTACGCCACTTTACGGAATGTGCCCGATAACACCACATAAACAGAAATTTATTTTGGGAGGGGTTCAAGTTCAATGTGGAAATAAATTATATTAAAATTTGTAAAATTAAACTAAATTTACAAAAAAGTCGGAATTTCTGGAACTCCTGACCCGCAGAACCCACTCCCTGTCTATCAGGGATGATGATGATCAGCTCACTCCTTTAATGTCACATCTCACAAGGGAACGCTCCGATTTGGTGAAATCAATTGCTGAAAATGATTGCTAGCACTGCATTCAGCACCAAAAGAAATAGTAATGAGCGCAAAAGTCTTTGTCTTGCAGTTTCTGCATGAGTCTTGCATGCAAGACCAAGACCAAGACCATGAATCTCGATGCAAACCAAGACCAAGATCAAGACCATACCTGCAAGACCAAGACCAAGACCAAGAGCAAGACTCTTACGCAAGTCTTGCACAAGTACCGACTCAGTAGCAGAGCGTTCATCTGTGGTGCATGGTGTCCCTAGTTAGATCCCAGCTTGCGCTATGTGAGCTATTTTGGTGGACAAACACCGTCTGCAATAGGTTTTCCTGTTTCCTTCCACTTTCTTCAGTCCATCATTTCATTCATTTCTCATCACACCGTCTCTCTTAGCCTCAGTGCATAATCGTGTGACGTTAAACTAGATATTTCATTTCATTTCAAAAACTAAAGAGAAATGTAGTATTGAACATCGGTAATTCCGTACACCATAGATGCCGACTACATGAGTATGGCTTTGGCTCCGAGGCTCAACCATTTGTTGGAAATTTTCAAGTTGCGCTTATAAGATTAATATCGAAATAACATTTTCATGGCATTGACAGAAACTTAGTGCATGCGACCGCAAGTTTGATTTCATGGCCCGATGCTTATACGTTGAATAATGGTTTATCAATATAACTTTTAGCCTTCTTAAGCGGCACATCGAGGGTTTAGCGATATATCATTATACAACAATAAATAATCCATATTCACAAATGAAAGTGATTTTGTACAGTTATTTCAAATAACTCTGAGTTTGATGCCGTTATTTTGTATTTCTAATATAGGTCAAAAAGTATTTATAAAAATTGAGTTTACATAAAAGACATAGACAGTTGAGTCGTTTTCAGTTATTCTACGAGGGCTGGAAAGTAAAAAGTGGCAACACTGTCCCATCCCCGCACATGGAATTTTGAGCGAGCTGCAGTTGGCAACACTTGTAGCGGGGGATTGGGCTATACAACACAGGCGGTGGCGCTAGTGTAGGCGAGGCAATGATCGTAGTGAAGTGTGTTGGGGATTACGTTGTGAGCTTCGACTGAGTGTACTTCTGTGCTAGGTCTACAGCCGATTTTGAGTGCTCTTTAGTTTCGTTGTTCTCGCATTATAGTGTATTTGACTTTAATAGTGTTCACTTACTTTTATTTACTACGTGTGTGGTGCATTAGTGCAAGTTTTTTTTTCACTTTCGTCGCTGCCAAATATGGCAGCCTCCTCAGACGGACATGTGCTCCAATCAACTAACATGGATACTTCATCATCTACTAATTCTACTTCTCATGTATTATCTGTGCCCTATGCACACACTACCAACAACAGTTATAAAAACCACCATCTAGGACCTTATGTCGTCCACGTGTCATCCACGTCTGCCTTGGGCAAACAACATCCTATGAAGTTAGGTCGACTCTTATATAATAACAATCTTACAGATGTCACCGATATTCGCACTCTTGGCCCTCAGGGTTTAAAGGTCTTTTTTCGAACTGGCAAAGCAGCCAACGATTTCCTACAACATCCTTTATTAGCAGCACATAATTGGCGTGCTTATATTCCAAATTACGCCGTTTCATGCCAGGGTATCTTGCGAGGAGTCGATCCGTCCTTAACGGACGATGAACTCATCACTGCGTTACGCAGTAGCGCTCCAATCTTGCATGTTCGCCGCATGTTTCGAAAACGTTCTTCGTCTGATGTTTCTACAGTTCCCCCTCCCTCTGACTCTTCTTTACCTCCAACCTCCGATTCTCCACCTCCTGTTACGGATTCTTCCATCCCCACCGGAACAATCGTAGTCACTTTTGATGCCAACACTCTCCCCTCCCATTGCAACCTTTTCTATTTTCACCTTCCCGTCGAAACATATATTCCGAGACTCAAGCAATGTACCAACTGCCTTTTTTACGGCCATTTTAAGCAGGCTTGTCGTGATAAACAATCTTGTGTTAGGTGCGACCTACCCGACCACCCCTCTTCCTCCTGCTCTGCACCTCCCAAATGTAGGCACTGTGCTGGTGACCATGTGGCTACCTTCCCTCAGTGTCCTGAACGCCTTCTACAAATTCAAATTAATACTTTGATGGCTACAGAACATCTATCCTATACTGATGCCAAACGACGCTATTTAACCACGACCCCTGCACAGCGCTCCTTCAAGGGAGATCCACTTCCCCATTCCACTTCGTCCTCTCTTGCCAATTCTAGATTTACTCCGTCCTCTATCCCTACCTCCGCTTCCTTTTCATATTCAGCTGTTACTTCTCGGCCTTCCACGTCTCATTCTCCTTCCTCTCCTTCCGGTGTTAGAAAAATGCGCTCTCTCAGTCCTCACTCTTCGCCTTCTTTTTCTGCCCGTCCCCCACCTCTTCCAACTGACCGATCCCCTTTAGCATTTTCTCCCCTTCCCAGCCTGTCACAGCTTTTCAGAAACCGTCAAATGCGGCAGATCCTATACCTTCTTTTTCCTCCGCTGTTTCGTCCATCCTTTCTATTTTAGAAAAATCGCAACATAAATTTTCTCCTCCCGACTATAAATCTTGCATCACCATACTCAAGCTATTACAATCACATTCACTATAAAATCATCTGGTTCCTGCTTTTCTACTCTCTTACAATGGAACATGAGGAGTTCTCGCAGTAAAATGTATGCCTTACATCATCTCATATCTCTATTTCATCCGTCTTTTCTCTTACTCCAAGAAACCTGGCTTACAGATTCCTACCGTTTTAACACCCCTTCCTACCATTGGCTTCATGATGTTCGCCCAGATGGTCGAGGGGGACTCTCTCTCGGCATTCATAATTCTTTACCTTACGTACTACACCCTCCTCCCATCCAATACCCAGACGTTCAATGTCAAATGGTCACCGTTCACTCTCTCACCCTGGTTAACCTCTATATTCCTCCTCACGTTCACCTTCCTGATCATCTCTGGCTCTATCTTTTTAATTTCCTTACCCCTCCCTGGATTGTAGGTGGTGATGTAAATTGTAATCACCCGTTCTGGGGGGCTCCTTTTTCCAACCCCGCTGGCTCTGCCCTGTATCGTCTACTTCCCACCTTACCCTGTACTCTTCTGAATACTGGCACTCCTACGCGTCTTCCCCGTCCCCGTGAACTTCCTACCGCACCTGATCTCACCTTTTGTTCTCCAGCTTACTCTAGCCACCTTACATGGACTGTTACTTCCGATTCCTATGGCAGTGATCACTTTCCCATCATTTTACATAACTCTACTTCTCCTTCCTTTTCATCCTCCTCCTCTATAGGTCGCCCATATTCTACTAACCTCGATTGGTCCCTTTATTCTTCCTGCTTTGACCATTTCTCTCCCCCTCCCTCGTCTAGTGATCCTCTCCATCTTCACACTGCTTTTTGTTCTCGCCTTTCCCAAGCAGTATCACACTCCCACCCTGATCCCTCTCCCTCCATTCGTTCCTCTCTTGTCCATTCTCATTATCCCAAATGGTGGACTAGGGAATGTCAACAATGGATTTTTCGACGGCGTCAAGCCCTTAAAACGTACCTCGCCACTCGCTCCTACTCCAATTTCCTGGTATATCAACAAACCCAAGCCACTACGACCCGTATTCTTCAACAAACCCGTCGTACTGCCTGGCGCCAATTTTGTTCCAACTTACGTTATGGTTCCTCTTTATCCTCCATTTGGAAATTTTACCGGTCCCTTCGTAACAAGACATGTCGTCCTCCCTCTGGTGAATCTATTTCCTCTCCCTGGCTTCATCAATTCCATTCCCAGTTAGCACCATCCACATGTCTCTTCCCTCCTCTCTGGCTTTCTCCTCTCTATTCTCCAGAACCATCAACCCCTATCCATCTTCCTTTCACTATGTCTGAACTTTCTCTTATCTTATCCCGTCTACCCAACTCCTCATCTGGCAAAGACGGTATACATTACCGCCACCTACAACATCTTCCTCCACTGTACCAGAACTTCCTCCTCACCTTATATAATACTGTATGGTTTTCTGAACGAATTCCCCCTCCATGGAAAGATTATGTTATTATTCCCATCCTCAAACCCACAAAACAACCAGGTATCGCTGAACATTATCGTCCTATTGCCCTCTCCTCATGTCTTTTAAAGGTCTTCGAACATCTCCTGAAACAACGCCTCCAATGGTTCTGTGAACACCACCTTTTATTTTACAAACAACAATACGGTTGTCGACTAGGTTCCAGTGTTTCTGACTGTCTGTCTGTTCTTATCTCTGATATTTGGCTTGCTTTTACCCGTACCCAGTTTGTTTTTGCCGTATTTATTGATCTTTCTCAGGCTTATGACTCTGTTCCCCTTTATGATCTCATAGATATACTTTGGCAACAAGGCATCCCTTCGAAATATCTCCGCATCATTTACAACCTTCTGGTCCAACGTATCTTGTATCTTCGCCTCGGTTCCCAACTCTCTGAAGGTCGTACCACTTCCCAAGGTCTTCCTCAAGGTTCTGTATTATCTCCTCTTTTGTTCAATCTCTTTCTGGCCCCGATTCTTCGCCAAACCAGTAACACTGTCCGGGTTCTTTCCTATTGTGATGATTTAGTCTTCTATATTACTTCTCCCTCCCCTCAACTAGCTATACCCCAACTCATTTCAGCTCTCACCACTTTCTCCACCTGGTGTTGTACACACGGCTTAAGAATAAACTGGAACAAAACATCCTTTCTAGTCTTTACTCGCAAACGCTCTCCCGCCCTACCCTCCCTTACTTTCACCGGTATCACTCTTCCTCGCCGTCCTTCAGTTAAATACCTTGGAATCGTTTTAGACTCTTCTTTACGTTGGACCCCGCATTATCATCTTCTACATCAAAAAACATCATCATTCTTACGTTTAATTCGTTCTATTTCTACTTCTACTTGGTCTACAGATTTTCGTGTTCTCCTCCTGTTATATAAACAGGTTTACTTACCTATTTTAACGTATGGTGGTTTCTTTCTATCTCCATCTCCTTCTCGAGTCTTTCAAAAATTCCAATCCCTTCAATATACTACTCTCTGCCGTACTCTTAGTCTCCCTTCCACCACTGCTGCCACTGCGCTTTATTCTGAGACCCGAGTTCCACCTTTAGCAATTCACTTGAAACACCTCTCAGACAAATTCTGTCTTCAACGTTTCCAATTTACACGATCCTCTCTCCTCCCTAAACTCACTCTGCTTCGACACCTTCATACAGGCCGCAAACGTTCTCCATATCTCGCATCTCTCCCTTTCATATACTCCAGTTACCTAGATCTTGCACCACATCTATTACACATCCAGCGCACGTATACTCTCCCTTGCTACTCGCATGACTATCCAGTTCTTTCTCAATCTTTTTCTATAATTTTTCCCCAATACCCTTCTACCCAACTTTTCCCTCCCGCAACTTACCAACATTGCTTTTCCTCATCCATTCCTCCTCTCCCTCAGGACACTGTTCATTTGTACTGCGATGGTTCTGGCCAGGGCGTGCATTTGGGATCAGCCTTCTACGATTCCTCTCTTCAACAATGTTTCAGCTTTCAACTGCCCTATTATGTCTCTACCTTTCTCACTGAAGCTTATGCCTTGTTTGCGACTCTTCTTCATTCCCTTCAGCATCAGTATACATCTATCTGTATCGCCACTGATTCTAAATCTCTCCTCCAATCCTTACAATCTTCCCCCTGGACTTCAAAATCCTCCTGGATTCTTTATGAAATCCGTTTTCTTTTATACCGCCGGACTACCCTCAACTATACTACTTGCTTAATTTGGTCCAAAGGCCATGTGAACATCCTCGGGAATTCTCTTGCCGATGCCGCAGCCCGTTTCGGAGCCCTGCATGGCACTCCCATAGATCTTTCCGTCTCGCCTATTGACCTTTTTCCCCGACTTATTACACTTCATTATCAACGCTGGACTGCTTATAATGCCTCCTGTACAAAGGCACGTTGGTACTGGTACCATCCTTGCTCTCTCCGCTCTCCATCTTGGTTTATTCAACATCCTTTCTCTCCCTCCTACCTCCATTTTCTGCTCCGTAGCAGACTTCACATTCTGTATACTCCCCAACGCTTATATCTTCTCCGAAAACGTACTACTGCACTTTGTAATTGTGGTCTCGATACTGGCTCTATCGATCATCTCATTTTCTCTTGCCCTCTCTATCAACAATATCGCCCGCCATTTCTCTCTATTCTTCATAAATTTCACGGTTCTGGCCCTTTTAATGTAGATTCGTTCATTTTTACTTTATCCCCACCTGTTCTTACTGCCTATTATCTTTATTTACAAAGAACTAAGTTATTTAGCATCTTATAAGTATCTCTAAAGATTCATCTCAATTCCTCATCTTTTTCTTTTCATCATACCGTATATAATTGCCGGGAGAGCGATCTTCGCTAAGGCAAGTTGCAACCGCAGAAGAAGAAGAAGAAGTGTGTTGAATGCAGGTTGGCAAAGCACACCGCTCTAAAGGTGATGTTTTCCAAGTTAGAACAACGTTCATGGATAAAGATCGAAGTGGTCCGTGGTAAAAAAAAAAAAAAAAAAAAGCCACTGAATGTCACCCCGGACTACGTGAAGCATGCGCGAATGACGCATTGCCGTATCGGACTGTGGCAGGTTGGGTAGCAGCGTTTCGTGCAGGACTGGCAGTATGCAACAGGAACCAGGTAGAGGACGCCATGCGGCCGACAACCGAGTCATTGAATTGATGCAATCGTTGCTGCATATGGACAGGAGATGGACTGCGAGGGAATTGGCGAACGAGGTAGGAACATCCCATACCACAGTGTTGAATGTGTTGCACAAGTCCTTGGGTACTGAGAAATTGAATCCCGGTGGGTACCGCACCACCTTACAGACGTTCAGAAATGGCTGAGATACGCCCTCGCAGGTGATCATTTGGCACGATACAGACGGGAAGGTCGCGCGTTCCTGGACAGGATTATCGCACTTGACGAAACATGGGCGCGCTCGTATGAGCCAGAACTGAAGCGCCAATCAAATGAATGGCGCCACCCATCATCTCCCCGACCCAAGAAGCTGCGTCAGGAACCTGGGAATGTGAAGGTAATGCTGATAGTGGCATACGATGTACAGGGTGTCATTTTACGACATGCAGTTCCTCCGAACCAGACCGTCAATGCAGTGTACTATCGCAGGTTTAGGTTACTTTATTTCTGTGGATTCAATGTTCAGAAAAACAATCAAGTGGCACTTCAATATCTTCGTTGCTTGTAGGGTGTGCAAACCATCCATTGAGGAGGGTACACCGGCTGGTGGGCCGGGAGATTAGTCCGACGCTGCTATAGAGCCTCTTGTAAAATAATTCAACATCAAAAACAGAAGAAAATAAAAGTTTTACCTTCCAAAATCACTTTTTCGTTGATAACACCTACTGCGTTTCACCTACACACGCGCCATTTTTATTCACCAGTGTTGCTAGATCAAACTCTCATTTAAACCTTCACTGCCTGTTTCTAACCAAACACTTTTCGAAAACAGCCACTATGCCATTTTACCTAGGTATGCCATTTTGGACCGGTCTCTACTACATAATTTTGTCAACTTTGTACCGTTATATTGGTATTTTGACAGGACCATCTTAATTATACCTTTAAGGTCAATATATTGTAAAACTTTGTCCCATATAGGTATAGGTAGAGCGTTAATAAAAGGAGTGTCCGGAATAGACTCCCACTACCGACTTTTATTATAAAATTTCTCACTATAAAAGTATTTTACAAAATACTATGCAAGTAATCTCTTCAAATTTACAAGGTAAGTTACAGGTAGTCTTTGACCATAAGGTCGCAGACAGGATCTCTAAAGAGCCCCGAAGCAGGCTAAGCAGAATGGAATTAGGGACTCTAAGCTCCGATGCAAGCAGGGCCCCGAAGCAGGCTAAACCAGGAGAAAGGAAGCAGACTAGAGGCCCTGGAGTTAGGTTACTCCTAATGTTCCGAAGCAAACAATAGGAGGATCATCAGAAAACTGGTACAGAATTGCCGTGGTCCATCCAATTTATAGCGTTCCTTGGGTGGCGGTGGCAGTGGCGCTGTTGCTCCAATGTCGTCTTCTGCTCCGTGGGAGGGGCTAGAAGCCGTAGTCTGCAAGTGGTTATAGATCCATCTGGTGTGAAATCTTGCCAAACCACGTGGTGGTGTTTGTAAACACTGACGTGTGGGATTGTTTGTTTATCACATCACGTGGGGCATTACAATATCCTTGAACCAGATTTTGGGAGGTTTATTTTGGCCCGAATTTCCTCTTAAACGTTTCAACATTGCATTGTTTAGTATGGCGTTATATCTTCTTGTTTTTCTGTACTTAATTATAATTGATAAATTTATCGATTATAATGATTTCAGTTTAGTGGAAGTTTTCATTGTACGAATCTAGTAAGTTGATTGTAATCGACTGAATGAGACACCAATGAGTTATCAACTAGAATTTACAAAAATTATTTAGCCAGTGTTCAGTTGAATATGCACAGTTTTTCAATGTATGCAAAATTTTTCAAACAAAAATATTTTCAGTGAATGCAAAAATCTTCAAAGTAAAAAGAAGCAATGTATTTTTTTTAAATTAAAAAATAGAGTGTGCAAAACTTTTCAAACAATGTTTCAGTAAGTGCAAAAATTAAAAAAAAACTTTCAATACAAAAAATCAAACTAAAATAGATCAGTAAGCACAAAAAAATCCTTAACAATTTCAAATTTAAAAAAAAATCAGTGAGTGCAAAATTTTTGAGTATTGAAAAAAATAGTTATCAAAAGTTTTGAACTAAGGTAAGGCATGATTTTTCAAGAAATAGCTATAAGAATTTTTTTTTAACCAAATGTATTTCGAACGAAAAAAAATAACCCCGATACAATATTAGTTTTATATAATCTGTAGGATGTAGAGCCTTCAGTCTTGCAGACGGGTAGGAATCAGAGAGGCGGTGAAACGTGTGATCCTTTAGTCATGCAGACGTATAGAAACGCGTCCCGTAATATTTTTTTTTTTTTTACTAAAGAAACAAGCTCGGTGATTAGTAAGTATTTTAATCATGAATTACTTACATTACCAATGGCAGAGTTCTAAATAGGCCAAATAGGCACGTCAGGGGTGTAGCCAACAGGTTTGTGTAGGGGGGGCCGTCGTTTTTGAGGGGGGCAGCTACAATGTACAAAGCCAAAAAAATGTGTTGCTGCTAGTGTTTTTGAGGCCTGAAAGAAAGGAAAATTTTGGTTTCCTTCTGGAAAACTAAAAACACTATTTTAGCTTATTATTATTATTATTATTATTATTATTATTATTATTATTATTATTATTATTATTATTATTATTATTATTATTATTATTATCCATAAATTATATTCAAGATAGTTTTTATTATGCTTAATCAAGAACTACTGCCCGGGACCAAACGCTATACTTTTGTGCATAACTATAAAGATAACCAAGAAAGTTCTGTCCCTTTTCGTGCAGGTCTGTGTTCAATTGGACCTCACACCGTGAGTTGAATGCGAGTAGAGATAAGGCGAACGTCAGCTGTTGGTGTGGGTATATCCAACATACTACCTGGTTGTGGCAATTCAGACACACCGTGAACTTGCGTAAAGACAGAGGGAACATGGGACATCCACAGAGCGTCATAAAAACATGTATGCTGAATGAGTTCAAATGGAGGTCAAACGCCATTGTAGCGGGACAGAAGATATGCCAGGCCTTTGGTGAGGGTGTCGTGACGATGCGGACATTGCAGCGATGGTGTAACAAGTTTAAGGACGATGACGAAACACCCGAAAACACCACGTGCCAGAAGACCAGCACATGTACAAAGAGGAACTGGGACTACAATTCAGTGTGTGGAAAAACCATTCGGCAGCATATCCATCAACTTGTGAAGCACTACAAGTTGGGTCGATGGGTCTCACATATTTTGACTCCGGGCCAGAAGGCAACACGGGAGTCGCCTGTGTTTATTTACTGTTTCGGAGCCATTTCTGGACAGGGCGTTGACATGTGATAAAAAGTGGGTCCTATACGAAGCTCCACGGCGCCGTCATCATTGGTTAGCATCCCATGAACCGATTTCAAAACAGCCGAAACAGCACTGTACCAGAAGAAGGTCCTTCTGTGTGTTTGGTGCATCGTGCATCGGGAACTGCTACCAGCTGGTCAGAGTATCAATGCAACTGTGTAGTGTCAGCAGTTGAGCTGTGCTCAACAAAAACTCAAAACTCTGGAGCCATCACTTCTGAATTGCAAATGGGTCCTCGTTTACGGGACAACGCTAAGTCCCACGTGGCTACGATGACTCAGGACACCATTTTCCGCCTTGGATGGGAAACAATATTGCAACCACTATATTCCCTGGGTATTGCACCGTCCGATTATCACCTGTTCCATTCTTTGGACAATCACCTTAAGGGACGCCAGTTCAAATCCGTAGTAAAAGTTCAAAATGCACCTGATACTTTCTTCGTTTCACGGCCCACCAAGTTCTACCGCATTGGATTCCATGGCCTTCCAGAACGTTTTCAGCAGGTCGTCGATGCTGATGGGGACTATTTTTGATCTTCCAGGTTAGGTGACATATCGATGTTCGAAGGTGGTGGGTGAAAAAGCAACAAAACTTTTCTTGGTTACCTTTATATTTAAATTTAAGACCTTGTATACAGAACCTATCTACACAAGATTCATTTTCGTTGAAATTTCACTTAATTTTTTTACGGTTTCCTGACAAAAATATTTATTTATTATTCGTGACTAGAAAAACATAATTATTTTATTACACTGAGTAGAAATAAAAGAGAGAGCGAATGAAATCCAAATTGAATAAAAACATTGTTTCTCACCAAATCTTCCATCCTCTATGCCTTTTAAAACACTTGTTAAAGGATACAAAAATATACTGTACTTACAAATCAGTTTAGTATCTTTGTTTTATGGCTGTATTTATAATATCTTGTTAAAACGTTTGTCTTCAAACTGTCAAATATAAATCGCAGTAAATTGTGTAATCTGCTGTCACAAAAAGTATCCTATTTTTCGATCGGTGTAAGGAAGAGATACTATACTATTTTTCGATCGGTATGGAAAAATAATATTTCTCCATACTATTTTACCATAAATTATTAATTGTCAATAAACTTTGTTACTTTTAAATGAATGAAGCGAGATAATTTTACTATGATGTTTTAAAAGCTGGTCATTTGGGAGGCCAGGAAACCACTTGGGGGGGCCTGGACCCGATGCCCCCCCTTGGCTACACCCCTGAGGCACGTACTTGAAGGCGGCAAATCCCTATTCCAGAATATCAGGGATGGTAGCTGATTTTATTTTAGAGTTTGAAGGAATTTTCTTTTTACAAATATTCTAAGTTTACAACACTGCACTTTATTGTAAATAATAATAATAATAATAATAATAATAATAATAATTAATAGCTACTGAAAGGTGTTATACCCAAAACACGTACCTTACAAAACTTTTAAGCAGGCGTTTTTTTTTTTTTTCAATAACAATAGAGAAGAATTTAAACGAAAGAGAGAGACTGTCAATGTGAAGAAGAAAACTTTTGATATTGATGTTTCCGCGTGATTGTAACAATATATCTTTAAAAAGCTAATGAAATAATAAATAGGACAGAACGAAAGAAAATACAGTACATCGTTTTGGAATTTTTTGATAAATGAATGCAGCTTTCGGTATTTGTTGTGCAGTATTTAGCAAGTGTAACAATTATCTTATTTTGGCCTGTAATTATAAAGTTCTTACACATATTTGCCAGTATTGCGGCATTTGTAACTTAGTGTGTTCTTAGTGTTGATCCAGCAACATGAAGCAAGCAAAATCTTACACACAAATCTCAAATGACGCTGTTGCTGACATGGGTTTTAGACAAAATGAAAACAAACGTGCAAACTTGATACGCAAAACGTTGTTGGTTTAGTGGAAAAAGTGTTGGTATATTTGTACAGAACTCGTGTGTTTATTGTGCATCATGTAGATCCAAGAGCAAAACAAAGATCGCAACTCATGGCATTTCAGACTGGAAAAAAACATTTCAAATATTCTATCATCTCATGTAAATTGTGAAGAGTACAAAAACTGCGAGAAGCACTACCGAGAAATATGTTGGGATTTTGGAGAAATATATTCAGTCACATGTTCAAACGGAACTTACGTATGGGATTAATGGTGACAGTTGACAAGTAGGGGATAAACTGAAAAAGTAATGAATTTGACCAGGGATTCTGTTGACCTTACTAAATGTACAAGTCAGTCTTATTCTTGCTAGCATTTTTATAAAATTTGGTCACCGGAAATGGCGAAATTACTTGACTTATTTATGATCACCAGTACCTCGGACAGAGTTAGAGCAGATTATTGTATGATAACAAATAAAACAAATTATTTTTTTCCTTTTCCTTTTCGAAATGTCGCATTTGAAAAATACAGTACGTTTTCTATTTCTATTAAATGGTGATGTATTTAATTTATGACTGCACCGTTCTTTACTTCAAATCTTGGAAATCTTTGGGATACATTCCTATGAGATTTCATCTTAATTTCATGCAAAATATTAAAGAAAACAATGGAATATTTCGTCACCTTATTGCCATATTTTCTCAATTGGTTTATTGTTGAAAATATAGTGAAATCAGTTAGTTTTATTTCACAATCTGAATAAATTTACAATAGACTCCATTGGTAGTTATTCCTTCCTCCCCCCTTCCAAATCTTCGGCTTGTCTGCAAGTTGCTTGCACAATAGTGACATCTTTAGGCGTCAGGTAAGACACAGAACAATCTGTGATAATTCAGCCTGGCTGTCAAACTGAGGTGTCTTGTGTTCATACTAAGGACTTAAAACATGTAAATACAGTATTTTCGTCTATATGTTTATGCAATCTGTAACCCTAAATGTTTTGAAGTTTACATATTAGCTTCACTGATAGGCTGATCTGTTTTTATATTACAAATAAAACTGATGGGTCGACGGACCTTTAGAGTCGTTAAAAAAAAAAAAAAAAAACTTTGTTTTTCAGTAGTTTCTATAGCCAATTAGTTATTAGAGAACCTGAAGCTAAAGTAAAATTGATAATTTTACAGGATTTTGAGGAATAGAAACTGAGTCTTGTGTGTTGGGGAGATCACGCCTAGACCACTACTGGAGGGTAGAAGTGTCTCATTTGGGAAGGGGGTGAAAAATGGTAGACAAGGAAATCACTATTTTCACCAAAGTAGAAATGGACATTCTTCGTTTGCCACCCTCAGTCGTGGTGCTCACAGTTGGAGGTTGCAATACATGGCGAGAATCGACAACAGGCTTACTTCCGGATTTGGCTCTCAGCTTCCCGGACTCCAACAGAGACATGCTGTGTTACTCGCGAGTTTTTATGGAATGAGCTGGCTATAGTGGGGCTACGCAGATGACCCTTTTAAATCCACTCATACATGTCGATCCAAGTCTATTCTGTTACTGTTCGTTCAAACGCGAACAAAGCCGCTGAGGAATGATTTCAGACGAACGATATTAATGCTTTCAGTTATTCCATTTGTTCAACTTCAATTTCCAACCACTATGTCGAATCGCTATATTCATTACTTGAAAGTTTCCATTTATTCAGTAGGAAACACCAGGATTATGTGATTATCTGAATTACAAATTTATTAATTACAATCGTACAAAATTGATTCTCCAATAATTCAGCATATTCAGTAGTTTGGTTATAATAAGATTTATCTTCCATAAACATTTCTTATGGCAAAAACGATTGAATTGTAAATATTTGGTAGGCACTTAAGAAGTATGCGTAAATCTTATTATATAAAAGAGAACGTACAAATCCTTTCTTCCCTCATCACGCTAATACGGCTGAACCAATTTCTTTTATTTTTGGGGGGTTATTAGGATTTGGACCCTAGATGGTTTTTATCATATCACTTTAATTTTTAATTACCAGTGTCTTGAGATAATTGACCATTCAAGTGTCCATACGTACAAATCCTTTGTTATTAGTTCATCATAGGTAAAAATAAACGTATTTATATGCAACCCGCATGACCGTGTCACTCGGCGGGTTAACATAAATGACAGGCGCTATAATGTTAACATTTACTGCAATTTGAAAGCGAAAAAGTAAAAATTATCTAAGTAACAAAGTTTATTGCGTTCCGGGGTGACCGCAGCGAAGCGGGGTGAACGCTGCTAGTCTATATTATAAAAGAGAACGTACAAATCCTTTGTTCCCTCATCACGCTAATACGGCTGAACCAATTTCTTTTATTTTTGGGGGGTTATTAGGATTTGGACCCTAGATGGTTTTTATCATATCACTTTAATTTTTAATTACCAGTGTCTTGAGATAATTGACCATTCAAGTGTCCATAACGTACAAATCCTTTGTTAGTTCATCATAGGTAAAAATAAACGTATTTATATGCAACCCGCATGACCGTGTCACTCGGCGGGTTAACATAAATGACAGGCGCTATAATGTTAACATTTACTGCAATTTGAAAGCGAAAAAGTAAAAATTATCTAAGTAACAAAGTTTATTGCGTTCCGGGGTGACCGCAGCGAAGCGGGGTGAACGCTGCTAGTTTGTAATAGAGAATGGTGTCACGTTTTTTTTTTTTTTGGTGGGGGGAGGATTAGTAGTGATGATAAGATTACATATGTTCCACCAACCACTAGGTAACCACCAACATGGAAGGAGTTTTCTACAGTATTTTATTATTTGAGCTAAGCTGTCTACACAATAGAAAAGAGGGACTGTGGTGTATCAGTAGTAGAGCGTTCACCTCTGGTGTGTGAGGTCCCCGTTTGATCCTAGCTCATGCCTAGTGAACTTTGTGGTGGACAAATACCGTGTGCATGGGTTTTCTCAGGGTTCTCCCGTTTCCTCCCAGTTACTTTATTCCACCGTTATTATCCATCTCATCATCACAGTCTACTTTAGCGTCGGTACACAATCATGGAACATTCAATTAAAAACAAACAAACAAAAACAATAGAAACCCAGAGGCGGATCTAGAAGATGAAAACTGGGGGAGCCAGCCAGAATCCAGACTATGGTAAGTATATCATAATATTACTATAAAGTTCCAAAAAATATATAAATAATAGCTTAAATTGTCACTATTTTTTTTTTGTCACTAAAAACTGGGGGCCTCGGCCCCGGGCTAGATCCACCACTGTAGAAACTAGCTGTAATGGGGCGTTTACACTTGGTCGATTTAGTCGCACGACTAAATCGACTCGCTGCATTTGCCACTAAATCTAAGCAACTAGGCCGAATCAGATCGATGGATGTGTTCAATTATTTCAACCACAGAAAATAGAACGTCTTTCAATTCAGTTGCCAGTCGATTAGTCACCTTCGATCAACAATCGATTAAGTTGAAGTCCCGTTTACACGGTCGATTAAGTTGAAAGTGACGTCAATTCAACTGAATCGAACGCAAATCGACTAAGTGTAAACGCCCCATTAGATAGCACTCGGATTTGCGGAACAACGATGATAATATCTAAATAAATGTGTATAATCTTGTTCAAATAGATACTAGCCACCTACCTTCGTTAAGAAAAAAAAGTCCTTTTATCTCCCACTGAAAGTAAATCAAACAATTATGAATTGTTTATGGTTTATTGAGATCTTCATTTCAAGACATGCCCCATGAAGGATTGCAAGGATTACAATATACAAGGGGGGATTTCGATATATTTCCAACCTAACAAGAAAATTATTAGAATATTTAAAAAAAATCTTATTAACACTTTTGCCTCTGGACTTATATATCAATGTAAGTTTCAGTAATTTAGTTTTAAAAAAATGACTATCAGGTAGTTAAAAAAAAGTTGACATAAGGAATCCATGGCAAGTAATTCTTTAAATATTCGAGCTGAGGATGACTACAACATTTATTGGTATTTTTGGAAGTTGTTAGAAAATTGCTTCAAATAAATGCTTTTTTTTTATTTACATTTAAGAAATTACAACATAAACATAATGTGGGAAAACTAATAAAAAATGTTTATTACTGTATTAATATCGTTGATGAAATATCTATTGTAGGAAGTTGCATCAAATGGATTGTTCTCACTTACTTGAAAAATACACGAGAAACGACAATAATGAAAATGTAAGATTTCCCAGACGCTCTCTTTGACCCGGATATTCTATTCCCCTTTTTCCGTTCTAAAAATGGTCCGGGTGAGTTTTTACGAAAATGTCCTCTTTTTAGGGGCTACAGAAAACTTATTCCTGTTCAAGAATCGAAATGTATATATTATTGCAATATTCAATTTCCAAAGAAATACATGCGAGCTCCCTCGTGGCTATATGATAAGCACACGCGTCTTCGGCGCGGTAGAACGGAGTTCGATATCCAGTGGAAGCTCATGTGGTTCAGATTCCACGTGAAGCTGTAAACCCACGTCTCATGTAGCCTCGCTATCTCAATCCAAGGAAAAGCAACACGTCAAAATGGAAACTCGAAGGTAAAAGTTTAGTCGTATAAATTACATTTTTTTCCCTATTTCATTACGAGACCCTTTAGCCTACACGACATAACCGTGGAATGTAAAACTGAAAGATTTCATTTCATTTCACCCCTATTGTAGAAAGTTATGTGATACGGAAAAATAGCCTGTAGATTTGAAACCAGCACACCAAAATTGGGTAAGAACACTTATTTCATTCTTGCCTCAAAATAAATATATAGTTCAATGCTCAGAATTGTATTATTTATATTTGTATACATTCTTTATGTGTAATTTGACATAGTAAAAGTAGCTTGATGAATAAAGTTGTAAAAATTTATAATAATAATAATAAAATTGCGTGTACGTCTGATGAGGATCTTGGCTAGAAGTCCGAAACGTCACGTGTAAATGTGTTTTTATTAAATAAAGTGGTCTTGATCAGCAATGTGTTTATTTTTCTGATTTTATTTGCAAGACGTATGACTATAATTGTGTGTCAATAAAATTGCACTTCACTAAATATAAACCTTACTAAATGGATATTATCTTGAACAGTACCCCAACCTTTAATTCCCACACCAGTAAAACGGGTCAATTCTGATTTTATTACAGAGTTGGATATTTTTGCACTTTTTTCTAACATAAAAAAGATTTAGTGTGAAAAAAATATTTCCTGCTGTACGTATTTAGCAAACTAATTAGTTTTAAATGTGTCAAACTGAAATTTGCGGTAAAAACTCTTCAATCTTTTTGAAGCTGTTGAAGCTACATTAACATTGCTAAACCAATCGAAAATTTGTTTTGTATTTTAAAAAAAAATCTCTGCAACCGATTCAGGATGCAGATAAATGATCAACAGTTTCATAAACATTGTTCCTTTCTTAAAGAGCAAACACACATTTTCACCCTCATATTTTATTATAAAATTGAAAGTGACTATGTTTGTAACTCCTAATCTCTTGAACCACTCGATCGATCTCGATCAAATTTTCAACATTGATAAGGTTCGGGCCTGGGACTGTTTATCTATTCACTTTGATGGTGTAACTTAGGGGAAGGAGAGATATAGAAAAATAAATAAAACTCAATACGAGCGTCACTACGAAAGTTTTGAGATACGCATTGTTGTGGCACAGTATTTGAATTCCAACAATTGCGTTCGGTAGTGGTATCCAGAGCGAAGAAGCGAAGCAAGTTTCAACTCGCCTCGCTTATCGGCGTGGCCGTATCGCCTTCACTTGTTTGTTGATGTGAGCAGTATTCGGCTGTCTAGAATGGAGCTCGAAAGAGAACATTTTCGGTCAATGATTCTTTACGATTTCAAAAGTGGTTTGAACGAGACACAAAGCCTTGACCGTTTGCTGGGGGCATTTGGGGACCTTGCTTCTTCCCGTGCTACAATCTTTCGATGGTTTGGTGAATTCAGAAGAGGCCGGACATCGCTTAAAGATGAAGAGAGAGCTGGACCTCCGGCAACAGCTGTGTCAAATGAAAACATTGCCACTGTGGAACAAATGATTCGAGAAAATCCTCGAACAACTTTCAAGGACATTGAATCTACAATGAAATTGGATCGCTAGCAGTAACAAAAATTCTTCATGATCATCTTCGGCTCAGGAAGGTTTCATCTCGTTGGGTACCTCACACTTGGACTGAACAGCAGAAGCGCATGCGCGTGGAATGGTGTGAAAAAATGCTTGCAAGATTTGATGGAGGCAATTCTCGACGCGTCTCTGACATTGTTACTGGTGATGAGACTTGGATATATCAATTTGACCCTGAAAATAAACGCCAGTCTACAGTTTGGATCTTTCCAGACGAAAATCCACCCACCAAAGTGAAGTGACCGCGAAGTGTGGGGAAGAAGATGGTCGCAACTTTCTTCTCCAAATCTGGCCATGATGCAGCTGTTCCACTTGAAGAACAAAGGACTGCTACTGTTCAGTGGTACACCACTGTTTGCTTAACAAATGTGTTCCAGAAGCTTCGGGAACGGCTTCCAAGAACTGGATTGCGTGGGATCCTGCTTCATCATGACAACGCCTCCGCACACACGGCCAACATCACAATTCAGTTTTTAGAATCTACGGAGGTCAAACTTATGACTCATCCACCGTATAGCCCTGATCTGGCCCCGTGTGATTTTTTTCTGTTCCCCAGGATCAAAGATCGCATGTGTGGGAAGAGATTTTGCAGCCTTGAAGAAGCTGTAGTGGCTTACAAGAATGAACTTTCAACACTTGAAGAAAAAGCTTGGCAAGACTGCTTCCAAAAGTGATTTTCGAGGATGCAAAAGTGTGTACAGTGTAATGGTGAATACTTTGAGAAAATGTAAGTGCTAAATTGATTTTAAGTATGTAAGTTATTTCACATCTCAAAACTTTCGTATTGACCCTCGTAACTCTTGAACCAAAATACCAATCTCGATCAAATTTTCAACATGGATAAGGTTCGAGAGAGGGAAGTTTTTTTTTTTTATCATTTTACTTTAACGGTAGAACTTAGGGGAGGGAGGGGCAGGAGGGGAGATATATATAAAAATGGATAAAACTTAATAAGTCTTGAACCACCAGACCGATCTTTATCAAACTTTCAACATAGGTCTAGATTAGTGTTGTGAAGGCCTGAAAAATAAAAGGCAATTTTGAGTAAAAAAAAAACAGTTTTTTACGGTTTTTTCCCAACCTTGGAAAAAACGGAAATTTTGGGAAAATTGAAATTTTCAAATATTTTACTACATTATGCTTTTAAAATGAAAACTATTTTATATTTACTAGTTTAGAGTTAAAATCATTGGGTAGTTATGTTTCTTGTATTAGAATAGGGAAATTTTGTGGCAACAAATATGTATACACCACTCATCTAAACTCTTTAAAGTTAGCACCGTGATAGAATGCAGTTACGGCTACAAAAGAAACTAAAATATAATCCTAGGTAGATTAATTAATATAGACACATTAAAGTTATCTTAAGCAATCTTATGAATTTCCCGCTTGATAGCAGGGAAGTGTTAAAATAACAGGACCAGAATCATTTTAGTTAATATGTTAAATCAAACATATATTTTATAGAGATATATCTTCCTTGTGCTATGTAAAATTTCCGGAAATTTTGAATCCATTAGAAAAAAAATCATTTGTTGGGAAATATTGGCAAAGACCGGAAAATATAACTTAAGGTTAGTGTAAAGGGACAAGTTTTGCCGATAGATGTCGCTACAGTCTTCGTATCTCTTCCATGTATTTTTTACCTTTCACGAAAATTTACAATTTCTCTTACAAATTTCAACCTAGAGACTTCAAATTTTTAGAGAAGGAACTTCATAAACTATTAAAGGGAACAATCCGTGCCGATTTTTTATTTAGAATTTTCTTCACAGTTGAAACAGTTCTATTGTTAAAGGTTTAGGTATTAATTTCAACAATCAAGCCATTTCAACAATGAAGAAATTTCTAAATAAAAAATCGGCACGGATTGTTCCCTTTAACGGGTTATGAAGTTCCTTCTCTAAAAATTTGAAGTCTCTAGGTTGAAATTTGTAAGAGAAATTGTAAATTTTCGTGAAAGGTAAAAAATACATGCGAAAGATACGAAGACTGTAGTGTCATCTATCGGCAAAACTTGTCCCTTTACACTAACCTTAAGTTATATATTTCCGGTCTTTGTCAATATTTCCGAACAAATGATTTGTTTTTCTAATGGATTCAAAATTTCCATCCAAAATTTCAAACTATTTCTTCGCCTGATGCTAGAGCCTTTTTATTTCAAGAGTGCTTCTGCTGGCGCTGCCGTCGATCTGTGGTTTCCCATACCTTCCTACAGAAAGAGGAGGGACAAGTTGCTGTGGCCGAGATTATTCAACAGTTGGATGCGGACATCGGCGCAAATCTGCCTTCAACATTTGGGGGATGGGATGGCTCATTTTTTTAAAGCAATATTTAAAATATTTATGAAGTTGAGAGACAATGCTATGGACGATCAGGGAAGCAGAGTTGTCTTCAACATTGGGAGGCAGGCAGATTTGAGGCTTACTCGGGGGGGGGGGGGGAGACGGTAGACGAACACCGTATGTTACCGTACACCGTATGTTATACAACAAGATATATCAATTTCATATCACTTTCTTTTGTGGCAATCAAACCAGTGAGACACAAATCATCACATTTCTCCCCAAAAAACGCATTTCAAATCGGATTATTGGAGGCAGGCACGTAGCCATGGGGGGGGGTCCGGACCCCCCTCCTTCGAGACCAGAAATGAAAAAAAAATAAGGAAGAATGAAACAAAATGAAATGAGAAAAAGAAGGATCAGCGTTAAAAATAAATTACAGGAAGCTTTTGGTTACTCTTTCCTATGAGGAGATTTGTATTACTTGCAATACATGGTGGCGAGGTGAGCGAGATATCCTGAAAGAGTCAGGGAATTTGCAATTTCTAGAAAAGTTACGGAATTGTCAGAATTTCTGCTACTAGTCAGGGAGATTTCAAGCTTCCGAAAGCATAGTGCCGTTGTGTAACAGCGTGGACATTTTTTTAATCATAATTTTTCATCGCATCCTTGCAGTATCAAACATGTTATTTCAAAAACAATTTTCTACTGCTCTTTTGGACCTGTCATTTGGAACAGACAGTAGTTGACGGTATAATAAAAACAAAAATTTATGTGGAAAGAAAGTTCTGTTAACATTTGACTCAACAGAGAAAGAAACGCAGATATTGTAAAATACTTTACAAGACATCATTGAGTATGTACTTTTTATAATAGTTGAGGTCATAATAAAAGGAAAATTGTTATATTTGAATAAATAGAGGAAGGACGCAAATAGTTTATAATTTTTTTCAATACTTCTTTATTATTTTACTCGAGATTTCTTCATAGTTTGTTATTAAAATACTTAGCAACATATCCTCATTTTATTGTCCTAACAAACCAATATATGATTGATACTAAAGTAGTTTAGATTGATCGAGCTCCTGGGCCTTCAGAATTTCATGTCACGTCCCCCCTTCCGCCCGTTACGAAATCCTTGCTAAACGAACCAATATATGTTCAAGTAAAAAAGTTTAGAATGATCGAGCCGGTGGTGTGATGACCATACTATTTTATGTCACGGACCCCCCCCCATTCACGAACCCCCCTTCATTCCCCTTAGTTCCAAGATTGGAGGAACATGCCCTTTCATCCATCTGGGATTTGCGCCAGTAGATGCGGACAGGGGTCTTTCCCCAAAGCAAAGGGAAGGTTTTCTGCATAAGAGGTCAGCGTGGATGAGGTCGAAGAATGTTTCACTTTTTTTCCGAAGGCATACTTGAAATAGAAATGCTCTAATCTTTCTTGCTGTAACTTTCTGATATCTGGTAAAATCCTTCTTTATTATTTATATGTTTTTCGAATAACTCAAAAAGAGATATGATCTTATTTACATATACACACATACACCTCACAAGTGAGTAAATTTGAGCAGCGAGAAATATGTTAAAGGATTGAATATGTGAAACTTCCGTTCGTTACTATTACAGACTAGCAGAATACCCATTCTTCTCACGAGGATAATACGTTTCATTTTGGACATAAAGAACACCCAAACTGTCAGCAATCAACTTAGGGACCCCAAAAACTATTAATTCGACACTAATATCAGTCATTTTCAATTATCTTTACGTGTCACCATCCCACCTTAGGAGTACTATTAGGGCTGAATTTGGATTTAAATGGCATCGGTTGTTCATCTCAGCGACCCCGATTAGTATGGATCCGACACTAATAACGGCCATTTTTGATAACGGAGGATATATATATATCCTCCTCCTCCAATTTGCGGCGATGAATTTGGATTTAAACGGCCGGAAGAGTCACTGTTCATCTCAGCAACCCCGTAAATGATAGACTCGATATTAATATGGGTCATTTTCGATATATCTCCTCCTCACCTTCCCTAAAGTTGCACCTTCAAAGTGAAATGATAAAAACATCCCGAGCCTCATCTATGTTGGAAATTTTATCAAGGTCGGTCGGTTGGCTTCAAAGTTGTTAAGTTACGAACATCGTCACTTTCATTCTGATACATGTAGATAATTTGTCGCACTGGAAAACAGACATTTGTTTACATACAGGATTTTGTACATAAAGTTTATAAAAAAGTCTATATTAGAATAGTAAATAATAGTAATTATATGTTTTAGTGCATGAGTATTAATGAAATTTGTGTACTGCTCTTTCTTTTAAGAAGTAATTTGGTTAAAATTAACAAAACTTTACCGAATCAAAGAGCATACTAAGAACTCAGTTTCATTCAAGAGCCCTAGAAATATATTTGTTGCAACAGAAACGCTTCATGATGGTAGCCTTGTATGTAACTGCAAAAGTTCTATAATTAATGCACATCCACGAGTAAACGACTAAAAAGCACTTAAAAGAAATAATTTGCAGACTATTAATTTTCAAGAACAATTGCAAGAGTTTTACTTTCGAGCGCTTTTTTTTTTTTTTTTTTTAATATTCGCAATATTGAAATTTCTAAACTTAAATTTTTCGAATTAGTCTCAGAAGCGACAGTTCTATTAGCGACAGGAACTGTTATCTGTCCTATGAGCGACCGGTTCATTTACATTGAGATGATGGAAGATGACATAATTCCATCTCGTAAAGTAGGTATGTTTGCCTCTGGCGTTATTAGCGCCCGAACAACCTTATGAAATATGAAATATTTACCTTGGTATGAAATATTTACGTGCCAGTGATACTGTTCGTCAAATATTTTTTCCTCTTCTGTGAGTGCAAATAATACCGTACTTATTTTAATTTTGAGTTAGATTTGACATAAAACATATCAAATAACTTAACGAGACAACAGGGATATTTCCATGAAAAGTATATTCCTATGTAATTATTGAAAATCCAGTTGTAATATCCCCCTTCTTCAAAAGCTCTGTTTTCTGTACTTAATTTGATTCAAATCTAATTAATCACTAAGCCCAGTAATATATTTTATTTTGAAAAACTTAAACGTGTAAGTTTCGCCGTGAATAAAATGAAAAAAAAAAAAAAAATGTCAATGACAAAAGACAGCTTTTGAGATCCCTTACATCTAATTGGCTATTCTCAACCAATCCCATCAATTACAATGCAGTTCACTCTAAACAATCCAAAAGGTAAACAAACTCTTTAAACTACCTTCTTCCCTATTGTAAGTTACTAAAACGTAAACTAATTGCTTAATTTGCCTTCCTCACTTGTTTTAACTTATACATAAAAGCTTGCCGTGTAGCAATCTGAAATAGTACCTTATAACTAGACGAACTGTTAAGTCCTGCGAGAGATTTGTAACTTGTGTATTAATTTCTTCGAATACACCGTGTTTTTAGATTTCTTTGATATCCTCAAGTGGTGAACACTCTCTTTCCATGGGAGCCCGATGGAAAGGCAGGGGTTGCCCCACTGGCTCACAAAAATGTACGTAATATAGCAAACCACATATATTAAATATCAGATATACAAGACGTGATACAGCAACCATGGAGATGCCCTTCCCTAGAAAATTTTCTTCGGGGGCCCCTACCTCTTTCTGATTTCTTTCTTATGCCATAAACATATTCAATCTAAACTTATGCTCCGTATCATTTTAACATGAAATTTAAAGGCTAATGAACTCTAAATATTTAGTTAGTTTTCCTCTTGATATAGTCAGTGTATTCATAGAAATTAATTCAAAAATATAATATTAGGAAAAATTATGAAAGTTTGTTAATATAATGAGAGCATTCTTACGTATTAAATTCAGGTAGAGCGAAATTTTTCATAGTACATTTTGTTAGGTTCTAAATCACATTAGCATGAAACAAGTTAAAGAAGAGAGAACCTTATCTTCTTCCATTATCTTAGTATGAACGAATCGGTGACTCATAGGGCAGTTAACAGATCGAATCGGACAGTTAACAGTTCCTGTTGCTAATAGGACTGTCGCAAGTGGGAAGACACCAATTTTTCACGCTTTCAAAAAAGAACGGTTCCATTACTAGTAAAACTAATCTAATGCAAAGATTTTTATTATTTTCCCAAGTTTTCCGGAAAGAAAACGGAAAAAAACTGTTTTTTTACCAACAGGTTCAAAATTTCCGGAAATTTTACAACACTAGTTTAGACAAGGTTCGAACCTGGGACGATTTTTATCATTTCAGTTTGATGGTGCAAAGTAAGGGAGGGAAAGGGGAAGATATATATGTGAAAAAAAAGAAAATGAAAGTTACTGTCTTTGTGACTTCATCACTCTTGAACCACCCGACCGATCTCAATCAAATTTTCAACATACCTGTAGATGAGGTTCGGACCTGACGTGGTTTTTATCATACCACTTTGACGGTGCAACTTAGGGGAGGAGGAGAGACATTTAAAAATGATCGAAAATGACCGATATTAGAGTCGAATCCAAAGTTTTCGCAGTCATTGAGATGAACAGTGACACATCCGATCCCGTTTAAATCTAAATTCAGCACCGCAACTTGGGGGAGTGGGAGGAATGAGATATATAGGCCTATATAGAAATGACCGAAAATGACCGATATCAGAGAGCGCTTTAGTAGTAGTAAAAAGTGACTGGCTAACGGAACATATTACTGTTTTCTCTTAATTTAAACCAGCAAAGCAAGTAATTGATGCTAGTATTATATAAATAGAATTTTTAAAACATGTTCGTGAAAACATATATATATATATATATATATATATATATATATATATATATATATATATATATATATATATATATATATATATATATATATATTACTTTTCTTAGTAGGATTTGTTTTGTTTTGTTTGTTACAATTATATTTAAAGAAACCATGCTCGTATTTTTAAAAACTAATTTTTTACTTACAATAGTTCAACCGTATCTAGAAAGCTTGCAATCTCAATTTGACACTTCCCGACGTCATACAATGTTGAAATTTTGCACAGCGACCTAAGTCGAGTGCCAATACAAGATACCATTGTTACTTTTATATGGCTTTTTCTGTTAGATCCCTTGTTTGATTTGAGTTACATCTCTTGTTTAAGTTTAGTTTAAAGGGACAAGTTTTGCCGATAGATGTCACTACAGTCTTCGTATCTTTCTCATGTAGTTTTTACCTCTCACGAAAATTCACGATTTCTCTTACAAATTTCAACCTAGAGACTTCAAATTTTTAGAGAGAGCACTTCATAACCTATCGGAGGCAACAATCCGTGCCGATTTTTTATTCAAAATTTTCTTCATTGTTGAAATGGCTTGATTTTTGAAATGGATATCCAAACCTTTAACAATATAACTGTTTCAGCAATGAAGAAGAGTTTAAATAAAAAAAATCGACACGGATTGTTGCCTTCGATAGGTTACGAAGTTCCTTCTCTAAAAATTTGAAGTCTTTAGGCTGAAATTTATAAGAGAAATCGTGAATTTTCGTGAAGGATAAAAAAATATATGAGAGAGATACGAAGACTGTAGTGACATCTACCGGCAAAGATTGTCCCTTTACACCAACCTTAATTTTAAGGTTAAAACTCTTGCTTGATTTTAAAGTTAAATTTCTTGTTTGATTTTAAAGTTAAATCTCTTGTTTGATTTTAAAGTTAAATCTCTTGTTTGATTTTAAAGTTAAATCTCTTGTTTGCTTTTAAAATTAAATCTCTTGTTTGGTTTTAAAGTTAAATCTCTTGTTTGATTTTAAAGTTAAATCTCTTGTTTGGTTTTAAAGTTAAATCTCTTGTTTGGTTTTAAAGTTAAATCTCTTGTTTGATTTTAAAATTAAATCTCTTGTTTGATTTTAAAACTAAATCTCTTGTTTGATTTTAAAGTTAAATCTCTTGTTTGATTTTTAAAGTTAAATTTCTGGTTTGATTTTAAAATTAAATCTCTTGTTTAATTTTAAAGTTAAATCTTTTGTTTGATTTAGAGTTGTTTCTTGTTTGATTTTAAAGTTAAATCTCTTGTTTAATTTTAAAGTTAAATCTTTTGTTTGATTTAGAGTTGTTTCTTGTTTGATTTTAAAGTTAAGTTTATTGTTTGATTTTAAAGTTGAATCTCTTATTTGATTTTAAAGTTAAACCTCTTGTTTGATTTTAAAGATCGACATCAGCCTTTTTGTATGCAACCATCTTTAATCTTTGACTGAAGCGACACAATCTGTTCACAAATTTGAACAAAATTTCAATTTCCACGAATTTTCATAACACATTTGAAACAAGTAAAATAAAATAATACTTCCTTTTTTTTTTAAAAAATATTTTTTTAAAAGGATAACGAAGAAAATAAAATAAATATACTAAAAAAGTAAAAACAAAATTGAAAAAAATATAAACATGCTTTCTTTTTTTAAAAAAATAATGAACAATACAAAACAAATCGTAAAGTAAGGAATAATTCTGTTTCCAAGAAAATTACTTTTAATTCTTTTTTCTTTTTTTATTTATGCATGATTAAAAAGTAAAGCATCGGATGAGCTCTCACGTACAATTTTTAAATTCTTCAATTCTCGTATATATCAATGATTACATATGAGAGCACTCTTCACGTTTTTTAATTCATGTATAAATATAGGTTTTTTGTTTACAAGTAATTTATTGAAACAAGATTATTTATTACTTTTGGGTATAGATTGTGGCATTACTCGAGCAGACGGTTCTAGCGAATTTGGACACATTTCATACATTTTCAGGTTAGGTTAGAGCTTTGTATTTCTTTTAGCAGAGCATGCACTAAATGAAGCGCTGCATTACTACTTGCAGACTGACTGCAAAAGAGCTTATATAAATACAGTGTGGACATATGCATAAAAACTACAGTGCATAAAACACGAACCAACATGTGTTAGGTGGCTACTTAAAAACATGAATGTTATGTAACCGAGTCAAGGCAGGAGCGCAGCAGGAGGGCCCGAGTGCTACGGAGAAGGTGCGTCCGTAGCGAGCAGGCGCGTTAGCGACGGGGAATAAGCGCATACTCAAGGATAGTAGAAAAAAACACGGGTCTACACATACAATACATTCACTAAAACTCAAAATTAATTTCAATATGATGTGCATTGACAGTAATTACTTATATTCACACTTTCATTCCTTCACGAAAAATGTTTCACATCATATTTTAACTTCACATTTTCTACTTGGTAGAACCGTCTGCTCGAGTGAACCCCAAATTGTTTATTTCGTTTATTTATTTTTTTTTAAAAAAAAGAAAACAATATTTTATTTCTTTTTGTTTCTAAATTAGTGATGAGCGCAAGAGTCTTGGTCTTGCAGTTTTTGCAAGAGTTTTGCATTCAAGACCAAGACCAAGACCATACCTGCAAGACCAAGACCAAGACCAAGATTCTTGCGCAAGAGTCTTCTATAAGCATTGGTACTACTTGAATTCTTTTATACGTAGAATGTAAAAAGGGGGAAAAACATTACATCTTTCACTTGAATTTCTTGGCTTCAGCAAAAATACCGCTGGAGTGAATGTGTTCCCAGTAGTTTATGCAATCCGTGTGAGTCGATCTTCCCCTGTAGCATGTAGCTACAGTATGTCTTTCCTGAATCGGTTGTTCGCGTTTTCAAGACTTCGCTTAGGAACTAATATGTGAACTATCCAAAAGTCCATGTTTCAGAATCCTAAGGTACTCACGCAACAATTTTTATAGAGGGTGTTTTGCTATAGGCATATAATTTGATGAACTCAGCAACTAGCTCTATAAAAATTGTTGCGGAAGTACCGCAGGATTTTGAAACATGGGTATTTGGATAGGGAACATACTAGTTCCTAAGTGAAGTCTTGACCCTATTACGCTAGGTCCCATAGGTTTGGAGCTATGGACCTTTAACATTCATTTTTTTTTTTTTTTTTTTTTTACGTTTTCGGCAGCCTGCAACTCCGGAAGGAAGCATTTGTGTACTCAGATTGGTCCATAATTTTTGTTTCATCTTGGTGTCAGGAATCACCTCCCAAATGTTGTCGGTGTTGTTTTGTAACACCCTGTAGAATACCTTCCATCAACTACAACTTTTTTTCCCCTCCACAATACCCTCTAGTAGCTACCCCACAATGCTGCTACTATTTCTAACACCTCGTTCATTTTCTGTTCAACCCAGCTAATTCCTTTTTTCTCTATGGCCACGTTTCGAAAGCCTCCAATTTTTTCATCGCTTTTGCGTAATGTTCATGTTTCTGCCCCCATAGACTACATATTAGAATCAGTAAAACAAAGTCTCAATATTTAATTAGAAGTTTGTTCAATACAAAGGTTAACTAATCGAGATTGAAAACAAAACATATCTGAGGCCTTTGTGCCACCTTGATTTTCTTTCATGTGTCTCAGGGGTAGCCTCCCTAGTTTGGGAACCAGTGGAGAGTGTACTGGATCTGTTAAAAAAATATAAAAAGATTACGAAATGTTATGATTTAGTGAAGTAGTGAAGCGTGGGCATCCATTGAAAAGAAAAGAAAAGTCATCGCCTATGTTGTACACTATCATCATACTTACACGAAGGTAAACTATATTACATATAGAAACATACATTGTATTTCCGTTACTATTGCCGCATTGTAGAATTTATTATCTTTTATATCCAGAGTAAAATTTACCTATGAAAGGTATAAAATTTCTTAAAAGCAAGACTTGCAAGATTCTTGCAAGCAAGACCAAGACTGGGTGTGCAAGACCAAGTCCAAGACCAAGACCAAAGATTCCAGCGCAAGACCGAGACCAAAACCGGATGTGCAAGACTAAGACCAAGACCACCCGAGTCTTGGTCTTGGTCTTGCATTTGCTCATCACTGTTCCAAATAGGGGTTCGAATAAAATTTAAATAGTGCAGACTGCAGAATACGTGATAATGGGAAGATGTTTATTTCAATTGTCTCTCCGAGAAGGGGCTACTTTTGTAAGGCTTTCGATTTGCTGTACTGAATTGTTCAAAGTAAAAAGACAAGATAAACTATAATGTTGACAGTAGGCTTGGAAAAGCTTGGCTGTAGCTCTTATAATTGTCCGTGCTCGTAAAAGGGATGTGGTAAGGATGCTAATTTCATAGAGTATACATAGTCAACAAATTATGTGTCAGCGAACATTTTTGTAATACAATGCATTCATACTTTTGCTTAATATATAGTACTGTATTTCATTCCATGTGCTTTAGCATTTGCAGTGATGTACGTAACTAAACGAATAAATATCCGTATTCTTGTCTGGTTGTCATGGCAATATATTAAAAAAAAAAGTCACTCAAGCTTTTTTTCCTTACTGTTGATGAGTATTTGTTAGCGTTTTCCTTGCGAGAATAGCAGAAAAGACACATGTTCCCTGAAGATAAAGATCAGCTCTAACAATACGTGTATTCGTTGCCTGTTACCTTGGAGAAAACATGGAGAAATAGATAGCGAAAGGGGGGGCGGGAAGGTGCTTAAACTGATGTCGAGACGCAAGAGAGAGGGCAAGTAGTGATGTACTGTCGAACTGTAGGGGGTCAAAAGGGGAATATATCAAGGAAAACGATGCCCACTTATAACTCGTTTTGTTACACTCCCTTCTTCCATTATACATAACAAGCGTTTGCGTCGTTTTCGCAATTGTCAAGATTTTATATATATATATATATATATATATATATATATATATATATATATATATATATATATATAAATGCACGTGTGTGTATGAGGTGTGGGTACATAAGGGAAAGAGGGTAAAGTTCAGATCGTATAGACTTATATGGATATCACAGAGAAAACGTTGAAATATTGAATATGTCTCTGTATTGATTTATGTGGATCTATCCTCTTGCTGATGACCAATCATGTCTCATGGTTTTTCTAACCACTGATGTGTTCTTTCTTTTTATCTTTCTTTTTGTGAGAAAATTATAAGGATCTTTTTAAGGCGATTTCATGAAGCTAAGACCACCCTTCTCCCTTTCAGATGTAGCATGTTGATTGGTCGATTGTATCGTGGGCTGCAGACTAGGCAAACGCCGCTGTAAAGAATCAAAAAATTATAGCATTTGTCTCCAATGTTGCCAGACCTTGACTGTAGAAACACACGCAAACACATTTCAGCAAATAGATCTGCAACCTGCAAGGTGAAATATTGTATTCAGTTACTCTACATCGGGCTCTTATAAGTATTATTTCTTTGTTCTTGTAAAAAAATGGCAATGATAAGATGACTTACATAATAGACCCACCAGTATTAGATGGTTCCTTACAATAAAGAGTTGATCCATTCATTTTTCTGCAGACAATTCTTTCTTCGCTCTACGCCAGAGTGGATAGAAACGCTTATTCCAATAACACAGCTTCTTGTCATTTTAATTTATGAACAGGTAGTCGAGATTCAGTGGTCTGGGTTTCAAGCGCTGCACCCATGCAGTGTTAGGAATGTGAACTATGCAACCCATTGTGGTTTGTTTGTTTTATTGACATACTGCAATAAATTATCTCTTCGTATTGGCTTAATTTATTATAGAATGGAAATTTAATGAAATAAAAAAAATAACACATTTCCTATTGGATTTCTTTGTATTACTATGAGACATAGCCTATATCTGGGAATCAACCCAAAGAGGTGATAATTATACTCTTCCCTGTTCTTACATGAGAAAATTGTTGATGTAGGAAAGAGTTAGACAATGAGTTTAGATAGAAATTTTTTTTAATGATTTTTTTAGGTAAACACTATAGTTACATTTTTCTTTCTCCCTCTTGAAATAATATTTATGCAAATGTATGGCCATATTTAGTTGAAGGGAGCCAGATTCTTTTTTTTTAAAAAAAAAAAAAGTTACAATTTTGCTAATTTCTGTTCATATTAGGTTATGTTAGGTTAGGAGTAACTACTTGCATAATTGAATTCATATTTCCTTATGTGAGCTTACGGTAAGTACATATAGTATCTACAGCAGTTCGAATTTCTCATTTCTACACGTACTTCTATTCCATTCTTAAATTAGGATACCCGTTCTTCGCACGGGGAGAATACGTTTCATTTTGGACATAAAGGGCTACATTTGGATTTAAATAACATCGGAAGTGTCAGTGTTCGTCTCAGCTATCCCGAAAACTATGAATTCGACACTAATATCGGTCATTTCGGTACTAATATCAGTCATTTTGATCATTTTAAATACCTACTTCCTCCCCCTCCCTTACTTTGTACCGTCAAAGTAAAGTGATAAGAATTATCCCAGGTCCGAACTTCGTCTATGTGGAAAATGTATATATATATAAGCGTATTACGGAAGAAAAAAGTCCAAAGACGAGATAGGGAAATATAAATCGATAGTTCTCATAAACCTAAACAAAATGATATGAATGAGTATAATTCCTTATTCTTAGTTTTCTGAGAAGATCGGTAAAAACATTTTTAAACCTAAAAGCTGTTATTTTACGATAACATCATCAAACTTTTTTAAATGGACCGTTGTGTCTCAATGGTAAAGCGCTCAGCTGTGTCGCGTGAGGTTCCTGGTTCGATCCCAGCTCCCGCCAAGTGAATTTTGTTGTCGGGAAACACCGTGTGTGTCAGTTTTCTCAGATTTCTCCCACTTTCTTCACTCCATCATTATCATCATCCGTTTCATCATCATCGTCTCCCTTAGACTCATTGTATAATTGTGAGAACTAGGTCTACTAGTTCCCACAACGCTTGGTTTCTTATGTACAGGGTGTTTCAAAACAACACCGACAACGTTTGGGAAGTGATTCCTGACACCAAGATAAGACAAAGTATAGACCAACCTGGGTGCACAAATGCTTCCTTTCGGAGTTATAGGCTGCCGAAAACATGAAAAAATGAAAATTAAAGGTCCATAGCTCCAAAACTATGGGACCTGCCCTAGTCGGGTCAAGACTTCACTTATCCAAAAATACATGTTTCAGAATTCTAAGGTACTCACGCAACAATTTTTATAGAGGCAGCTTGGCTGCGGGCATAGGGGATAATTTGAAGTACTCACTAACTATACCCATAAAAATTGTTGCGGAAGTACCGCTACATTCAGAAACATGACTATTTGGATAGGGTTCATACCTGTTCCTAAATAAAGTTTTGATCCGACTACGGTAGGTACCATAGTGTTGGAGCTATGGACCTTTAAAGTTCATTTTTTCATGTTTTCGGCAGCCTATAACTCTGAAAGAAAGCATTTGTGCACCCAGGTTGGTCTATACTTTTCGACTTATCTTGGTGTCAGGAGTCACCTCCCAAACGTTGTCGATGTTGCTTTGAAACACCTCGCATAATAACACACTACACTTCCAACCAGTTCGTTAATTGAGAAATGTGCTATAGCAATTTTTTTTTAGACAAATAGTAGCAATTGGTTGGAGCAACATCGTTATTCTTTTTTGCCGTTTTATCAATACCAGTATAATAATAATAATAATAATAATAATAATAATAATAATAATAATAATAATAATAATAATAATAATAATAATAATAATAATAATAATAGAAAATAGTATGTTTTCTTCGATAATATACGTATAGTCGAAGAACATTTTGCGACCTCCAACTTGTCACACGGGCCACTACCCATGTTTCCCATATAAATACTGTCGTAGGTTGGACAATAGAAATGCATGGCATTTCGTAAAATGTTATAACAACGGTGACTTACTGACAAGTTAGAAATGATAATAGGTCTATGCTAAATGCCTTATTTCGGACCAGCAATATCTCAAAATGAGGAGAGATGCCAAAAACACATACACAGACTCAAGAAAAGAACAGCCTATAGAATGCGAAATTCTCGTACCATTTTCATGCAAAGAATGTCTGAATATGACGAAAAAAGAAAAGAAAAAAAATAATTAACGTGATGTTTCTTCCGAAATCGGGACGAGTGGCAGACGTAAACCTTGAACCCTTCTTGATAATAAAAGTAACTAAATCACTTATCTCATTCATTTATAAATGGATATTTCGGGAAACGAATTAAAAGTCTAAAATTATGTTAGCTTCTCTTCGGAAAACTTTGGGAGTTCTGATATGTGCTGACAGCTAGTGATGTAGAGGCGAAACATATGCATGCTGTGAACCATGAAGAGCCGTCGTTTACGGAGGAGCACGATGAGAGAGGAAGTCCTTTCTAGTGAAGTAAGCCACAATTTATTCATTTCAACAGTTTGAAAATCTATCATTGATTAATTTAATTCTCCAATATTTCACGTATTAGCGTTTACGAAAAAAAAAAAAAATCAAAGATCAGACATATCATCAATCAATAGATCTTACAGTGAGTAGATAAAAATGATATGCGCCAGTGTGAAAACTAGTGCGTAGTTTTTTGAGAAAATTGAGAAAAAGAAATTACTGTAGGCCTATTTTGCAAACCTAAATTTGATGCTGAGCGAAAATTACGCCATCTATTGAGGTGAGGCTGATGCTGAAGTACCGGTATATCTTCATGAAGCTGTTCATTACAGGCCCGTAACCAGCCACAGAGATTTGGAAGGTTATGGATTTGTTAAGGGAGACCAAGTCATTAAAAATTTTCTTACAAATATCTAAATCGTGCATTTTGTATGGAGGTCTGGAGGAGCCAGGAAAAATTTAGGGGAGGCCAGGCCCCTCTTAGCCCTCTTCTAATTGCGGGCCTGATTCATTATGGCAATAGCAAGACTACAGAACGTAGCATGATTCATCTTCCTTTAGGCTAAGGAGCTCCTTCGTGGCTATACGGTTAGTGTAGGCGCCTTTGGCGTGGGAGACCCGGTTCGATTCTTGGCAGGAGCTCATATTGTTCGGATTTCACGTTAATCAGGAGGTCACGTCTCATATAGCCTCGCTACTAAAAAGGACGTTAAACTCAAAATCAGATCAGATCAGATTCCTTAGGCTAAGGGAGATAATGATTACGGCAAGTAAATGATGGAAGATCTGGTGAAACAAGGATGTTGGAGGAAACGGAAGTACATCGAGAAAACCCACTAACACGATGTTATCCACAACAAACTTATTTGGCGGGGATCGAATCACAGAACCCCCACCTAAAGTAAGCACTCTGCCACTTTTCAAGGGCACAGTGGCCCAGTGGTAGAGGGCTTACATCTGATGCGTAGGATCCCTGATTCGAGCCCCAGCCAACTAAGTTTGTGGTTGACAAAATGGTGCCCGTGGATTTTCTCGGAAAACCCCCTTTTCCTCCCTCTCTCTCATTCCACCAATTCATTCACCTGTCTTAATCATCTTTCTTCCTTAGCTCTCAGGGCATAATTGTCGGAAGTTAAACTCAAAAGATTTCATTTAATTTTTCTACCAATCTTTTTTAAATTTCTGGCTCTTTTTTTTTTCTTCCTGCCACTGTTCAGGACTAGACAGAGACATGAACACAGAAACATTGAGGACAGTTAAAATTCCAAAGGCTCTCCAACCCGGAAACGAATCTGGGACCATGTACACCAAAGGCGCACACACTAGCCACTTGATCAGCGGGGAGAGCTGCCACTGAGCCACCGTGCCCCCCTTGTAGGGATGCGCACGAGACAAGATTTGAGGCTGACTCGTCTCGAAAATGTGTTGTAAAAGTGATGTCTTGAGTCGAAAAGTGTATATTTCTCTATTGAAAGAGGTGTGTCTCGACTCGATTTTTTTCAGGAAAATTCTGTCTCGTCTCGTCTCGTGCGCATCTCTACCCCCTTGATGAGTTATAGCCCAAAATTATTATCATCTCTTAAAATTTATTTTGTATTTAACTAAAATACTATTCAAAGATCCTAAGACGTATATTAGTTGATAGACCACATTAAGCTTAACAAAATGGCATGCTTAAGACTAAATTCTGATGCGTAGTTTCCGAAAAAAATCAACAAAAACGAGCTTTTGTGGTGCTAAAAAGTATCTCGTTCGTTGCCAATAATAGTTCACAGTTCTGCTGAAAGAGATTGTTTACAGCTATATTTATATACTTTAGATTACGTACAAAAGTACTCTCTTAACCCTTTGCCTACCATTTTCTTAATGTGAACATTCTTTTAATATGTACGACTCCTTTAATGTGGGATATTCCTAACATCTGTACACAGTTTTGGGAAGTAAACGCAGTCTCCTGGTCACATCTGTTCCGATGGGAGAACAACATGATTTTTTTTTTTTTTTTTTTTTTGAATTTTCTAAAGACAAATTCCTAACGATGTTTGAATTATTCGCATGGGACACATGTATCCTGATGGTAGTCAAAGAGTTAACCTTTAAAGGATGGCAAGCCACTTTGTTGGCAAATCTGGTAAACCTCACGGGCCGAGAAGCCACTTTTGTGGCGCGCACTACATGGGCTTTTTGGCCCGCGTGTAATAGTTTGCCAATCATGGAATGCGGTCAAAGTTTTGTCTGAAGTGTTCTCTAACATTGCAGATATAAAGTATGTTTAACAAGTGATGCTATAAGCATTTGTTTCAAATACTACAAATAATTTTTTATCATCTTTAATTGCAATAATTAAAGACGATAATCTTTGTAATTGCAACAATCTCTGTAATTGCAATAATAGCAATAGGACTTATACTACTACTTGGCTTTCAAGACACACAGCCTGTGAGATTTTAGAGGAGCTAACTACTGGAAACAATACATTTTTGATTCACTATAATATATAAATTATTATATAAAAATGGATGTAACTTTGTGTGCCTGATCATGACGGCCAAATTGCAGTCAAATGAAATGATTTTTGGTATATAGTTGGGTCTTAATCCAAACTCGGATGTTATCATATCACTTTCATTATAATAATATCTTAAGGGGGTAGTTTGGATCCGAATTTTTGCGAAAAAAATTAGTATCTCACAAGCCGTTAAACTTACGGAGCTGAAATTCAGTATATTAACTCTTTATTCAAAATGAACAGAACATCTCATAGCATTTTTTAAAATTCTTCTTTCCGACGGGGGGTGGCACTTTCTATGTATGCAAAATTGGTAGTGGGTTGGTTTGTAAAAATAATCGAAAACGATCAATATTAGTTGAGAAATAAATTCACAAACAAATTGAGAAACAAAAAACATGCGCTTTCTACTATAAAAATTGCTGAAGCTTATGTTTATTATATGGAGCGCTTAGGGCACAAGGCAATCAAGCAATAAAGTTGTGATAAAAATAGACATAAAATTTGTAATGTACGCTTAATTGCACAGAAATTTTAAGTTTGGACTGTACGTTGGTCTACTTACCTTGATTTGGGACTTTCAAATTTCATGCGTTTTTCCACTGAAAAGTATCGATAATTCAACAAGGAAATAATTATACCGTGATAATTTAATTGAAATTCATCGAAATTTGGCCCATGACAAACACTTCACAATTTTATATCGTAGAAGTCAGATCCACCGTTATTGTAACAGACCGGTGCTTGAGCGAGTGACCGTAAAAATTCAAACTCCGATTAGTTAGAATTTCACAACCTGGTTTTATTACAAATACAAACTCTTTAGTCAGAGAAGAGGGAGCGTATCATGTCAGAGTTGATAACGATGTGTTTTGATAGGTGGTGGGTCAGAGTGGGATATGGTGGGTGGTGTGTCAGAGTGGGTCATGGTGGGTGGTGTGTCCGAGTGGGTCATGGTGGGTTGTGGGTCAGAGTGGGTCACGGTTGGTGGAAGGTCATGGCGGATCATGGTGAGTGGTGGCGGAAGTTTCCATTGACACACGCTATCATTGCCTCAGATAGTTCAGTGCTCGCGGTCCCGTGTTCAATTCTCTCATTGTTTAAAAATGCAGGAATGCATCGTAATACAGCACCAGTACCAATGACACATTTCTTTGCGTGCGACAAGCTTTGATTAGAATGACGCCTGTGTGACTTCAAAACGAGTAATAATTAGCTACATAAAACGCGAATAACCAACTCGGAAAACGACACACTGTAGCTATGCTACAGGGGTAGATCGACTCACACGGATTGTATAAACTACTGGGAATACATTCACTCCAGCAGCATTTTTACTAAAGCCAAGATATTCAAATGAAAGATGTAATGATTTTTTTCCTTCCTTTTTATATTCTATAAAAGTATCAAGTAGTGCCGGTACTTGTGCAAGACTTTTTCGTAAGAGTCTTGGTCTTGGTCTTGCAGGTAAGATCTTGGTCTTGCATTGGGATTCCTGGTCTTGGTCCTGGTCTTGCATGCAAGACTCTTGCACAAACTGCAAGACCAAGACTCTTGTGCTCATCACTAAATGAGAGTATGCAGATGGTTAATAAGATATAGCCCACAATCATTATCAACTTTAAAACTTCATTTTATGTTTAACTATGATATTGTATAAAGATAAGACATACCAATCTATAGGTCACACATCATATGTAATATTTATATAATACTCTGGAAACTCATAAATAGTGGCCACGATTGTGCCTCTAGTGGTTGTTTTGTAGCTCTATGGTTAATACTAATTTAAGATAATCTTGTACTTATAGAGGCCAATAGTTACGTATACAGTCCCATGTAACATGAAACTTTGAATAAACTTCAAATTTATTCTATTCTAACTTATGAATTCAAGCTTTCATACTTTGATTTGATTGAATAAAACATTATACTAGTGCCTTCAGAAATAATAATAACAATAAAATAACTTGGCGTTCTTGGCAAGTCCACAAAGTAAAATAGCATCTGGCAACTCCTACAAGTACACAATAGGCCACATGGATGACGCTAAAAGATAGCAACAGACAGGTTAGTGATCTTTTGATGATAAGGAACCAGACAAAGAGACAATACTGCTTTGATTGCTAACAAACAAATTAAGCTGAGTACCCATTTAAGCAAATTATGCTATTTTGCGTAGTCTGGCGCATTTCGTATAATTGCATGGTTTGTTTTGAATTCGCTTTCCAGAATTATTTTGTACTAAGTATGATTATCTAGATGTCTACCTTAGTAGGTTAAAAATTTGAGAAAAAGTTATGTGTTTGTTTAAATAGAGTTCTTTAACTCATATTAATTAATTCTGTTTCTATTATTCAATTCTTGGTTGACTTATTTTGGCGTTTGTTTCCTTTCTTTCCGAAACAATTCTAATTTAAACTATTTAGTGGATTCAGATGTTATTATGTGGAAGAAGTATTTTTTGTGAACTATAATACAGGCTGTTTCAAAACAACACCGACAACGTTTGGGACGTGGTTCCTGACACCAAGATAAGACAAAGAGTATAGACTAACCTGGGTGCATAAATGCTTCCTTTCGGAGTTATAGGCTGCCGAAAACATGAAAAAATAAAATAAAAACTTTAAAGGTCCATAGCTCCAAAACTACGGGATCTACTGTAGTCGGGTCAAGACTTCACTTAAGAACTAGTATGTGCCCTATCAAAATATCCAAGTTTCAGAATCCTGCGGTACTTCCGCAACAATTTTTATAAAGATAGTTTGTGAGTACTTTAAATTATATGCCCGTAGTCAAACTCCCTCTATAAGAATTGTTGCGTGAGTACCTTAGGACTCTGAAACATGCAGTTTTGAATTGCACACATATTAGTTCCTAAGTAAAGTTTTCACCCGACTACGGTAGGTCCTATAGTTTTGAAGCTATGGAGCTTTAAAGTTTAATTTTTCATGTTTTCGGTAGCCTATAACTCCGAAAGGAAGCATTTATGCACCCAGGTTGGTCTATACAGCGCCGTAACTTAGATTTTTTTTCTAGAGGGGCAAGCATTAATACGCATATTTGGGCCTCCTAGAAAAAGTTATTTTCTAATTCTTGGGCTCCCTCTTTCCATCTTTCTCTTACTCTTTATGAGCCCCCCGGAGCCTGTGGGCCCTCCCACATGACAAGATCTGCGGGGCCGTTAGTTACGCCCCTGGGCCCATTCCATACATGACTAATTAATTAAGCGGACAGTATTGACAAATCTCAAAGCCATACGAATAAATATAATTTCTAGTGCCCCTAATAGTAGACTTTTTTTTTTTTTACTGAAATGGGCCCATGAATCGTTTTTGTTTTATTTACCTTTTGTTTGAGATTTTGTTTATTTAATGTAGTGAACCTGTTTGATGCTTCATTTATAATTTCATGTTCGTATCATACATGCAGTAAGAAAATTTTGTCTTAAAGTGTGCCCCTCTCGAACTTCGCGGAGTTTGCCTGGGGGAAGTTTCCCCCCACAAGTTACGGCCCTGGGTCTATACTTTTTGTCTTATCTTGGTGTCAGGAATCACCTCCCAAACGTTGTCCGTGTTGTTTTGAAGCCTCCTGTATATGCAGGTGCAGACTTACAATAGGGAAGGGGGCGCGGTGGCTCAGTGTTAGAGAGTTCATCTCTGGTGCTTGGGGACCCTGGTGTGTATCTTAAAAGATTATTTTTGGTATGTAGACTTGCATACCACAGTTTAGATTCACTGTAGAAGACTTGAGCGTTATGCATATAAGTACGGCGTATGTACGTATGCCATAAGAACTATTGTGAAGAAAAAGAAAACTAACTGTGCTAAACACTAAAATCAAGAATGCTATCTGAGTTTGGGAAGGAGCACAGCAAAGGCAGGGGAGTTTTCGTAGGCATCAGGCGTGTCAGCAACAGTGAGTATACATATAAACTAGAATAGCGAAAAAAAAAAACACTATATATGGCATAAAAAACACTTAACCCACGTGTTGAGTTATGTATTTATACATTAAGACATTAGAGGTAAGATCTCGGTAAGTTTTCATTGCTTACATATTGATATTCTAAAATAACATAACACATTACTTTCGTAAATTTCACAAATATGTGGATTCCTTGGGAGTTAAAAGAGGAAGCGAAAGATTGAGAAAAGTGGAAGGAACACTTCCAGGCCCGAATCTGAGAAATAAAAACTTATTAGTCTCAGGATCTGTCAACAGGCAGAATACTTAATAATAATAATAATAATGTGGATCTCTTTAACTTTGGGATATATATATGGTTAGTTATCATGAATTAGCACACTGAATCAGATAGCATTATTTTTTAATCACACTCGATCCTAACCATAGGAGCTAAATACGTGGTTTTGATTGGTTGAAGTTATCCGTTTCTCGCCACGTAGCATACATATAAGTGAAATCAAAGATCTGCGCTGTCGCTCTTCGTGACGGGAATGCTAGCGCAACGGATTAGTAATAATAATCGCTTTTGACGTGGGTTCAAATCCAGTATAAGAAAAGTTTTTTTTTTTTAATTTTCATAACACTTTTTTCATTAAAATATAATACTCAAAAAAGTGAATTACTTACGTTACGCATGCAGTTTTGTTATACAAATCCACCGTATAGGTAGTAGTAGTAGTAGTAGTAGTTAGTAGCAACAGTAGTAGTAGTAGTAGGAACGGGTTAGAATCCCCGCAGGGGTTGATTGGGTTCTTGTCTCGATATAAATAGTAGTAGTAGTAGTAGTAGCAGTAATAGTAGTAGTAGTGACTCTTCCAGTACCGGTGACAAAGAACTGGGGTGAGCGGGCTATACACAAGCCCTACACAGTTAAATTTATCTATAATATTTAAATAATTATAAGTTGACTTTTCATATTTTCAACGAACTTTTAAAAACTTCGTTACTGAATTCTCTATGTTCTTGTGTCTGTCTGTTATTTGCGAATTTTTCAATTTTGATCCCTCCATTCGATAGAGCATCAAAAACTATCAAAGAAAGTGGCATTTTTCGTGTCACTCTTACTGTTCCCGAGATATAGACCAAAAAAGGGCCGATGTCGGGAGATTTAAGGAGCCATATCTCGGGAACCATAAGTCATAGAGAGATGATATTGGTGTTGATCAATATCTAAGTGGATGGTGAACATTTTGGTACCAAATAGTAATCGGTGGCCACTGGTACACTCCGCATCAAAAAAATTGCGACAGCTAACGCCGTACTGTTAGGCCACCCAATATACACCTTATTATCCCATAATCGTGTCAGGTAAAGAGACTTCTCTCCTCCTTTCTTCTCTCCCATACTAAAATTAGCTAACAATGAGCGCAATTCTAATTTCAAACTACACATGTATTAGTTTCGATAAAATAAAATTAAAAAATCCGAGACGAAACAAGATTCATAGGTTGATGTAGGGAGAAACTGAAACACACACAATGAAAAATTGAAACCAATGGATGTCTATTACACAAAGATTCAGAAATGAATCAGAGAGAGAGAGGGAGAGAGAGAGAGAGAGAGATTGAGAGAAGGAAACGAAAAGGGAGAACAGATAAAAATATGAAATTCAAACGTAGTAAGAAAAGAACCTAACATTATAAAGTTCCGTTTCCAGAAATCCAACAGTAATATAGAAATAACATTTGTTTTTACATATTTTTTAGAACTATTCGAATATATAGAGGATGCTTTAAACATTCATTAAGTCACTTTCATAAAGGATAGCATACCCAATTTCCAGTAAAAATGTAGATCTCCGAGACACATCTAGGATAATGTCAAAAGTTTAACACACGTGCTTTGTTTCCACGTGGTTCGATTGCAAATTCGTCAGTGTTCATTGGATGTACTGATCTAAAATACATTCTAATAAACCCAATAGGTAGCGTTGGTCATATCCTCCATTTCAGACTACTAATGCAAACTGAACACACACACACACACAACCGAAACGAAAAGAAAAAGAAAGAAAGAAAGAGAAAATTGAATTACTGCTAAATTTCTATCAGAAATACCCTATATTAAAAGTCCAAACTGTATCGTAATGAAAAGGTTACAAATGTTCGAATGGAAAAGTTTATGTTCCTCATAGATGTAGCATGTTTTAAATTTCAACGTGAATAGAACACATTGAATTATAGGATGGAAACAAATTTTGTGTTGAACTAGTATAAATTCAATTTTGTTTTCAAATAACCAAAGATGTAACCATTTTCTGGTCTTTTCCGAAGATTTATCTGTTCCGAACATTCAGCATCGATTTCCTCTCTTGCGGATATAACGTAATTTGCACAGATAGAATAAATGAGCAGAGGTCTGGACGTCCAAAAATAGCTTCAATTGATGCCAATTGTCAGTCTTGAAAATTTCATTATGGAAGATAGGCGTGTCACCATGCAGGAGATGTGCGATACACTGGGGCTAACAATGGAAACAGAAGAACGAATAATTACAAACGAAATGAGTATAAAGAGAGTTTCTTCTCGCCGGGTTTGCACGAATGTTTAATGACGATCAAAAAGAGGCAAAGAATAGATCGTGTCGCAAATTTGACAGGGTTCAGAAGAGAGGGACGCAATTTCTTGGAAAGTGTTGTGATAATGGATAAATCACAGATTCCATTAGACCTATTCAACCCAGAAAAAAAAAGCAGTCGATGCAGTGGAAACACAAGATTCATCACCCCCTCCAAAAATTTCGTGAGGTGGCATTCAATGAGAAGGTGCTGTAGGCTATCTTCTGGGATTCACGGAGAATAATATTAGTCCATCCTCTTCAGAAAGATCATGCAATTACAGGCGAATATTTTCGTACACTTTTGGATATAGAATTTTGCCGAAAATGACTGAGAAACGACCACAAATGACATGGAAAATTCATCTTCCATATGAACAATTTATCGTGCTAATGAAAAATGTGAATATTTCAATTCTTCATCCTTCATATGCTAAAATTTATCTCAAACTGCGAAATCATATGATACTTAAAAAAGAAAAGTTCTTCACCTTGATTCGTCAACTGAGGGTTCCTCAGAATATGAATGCAATTCGGTCATTTGTTTCTTTAATTCTAACCCTGCATGCGAGAATGTATCCCTCTCTGTTCCCATATTTGAATCTCTCTCCCTCCTCTCTCTCTATATATATATCGTCCATCACGAACCCACATGACCTACCTAAAATCAAACGTCCGACTCTTGAAACCAGATGTAAGCCTCTATCAATGGCATCATAATTTCCTATAAACTTTGTAGGTTGCGGATATTAGGCACATAGTCTAAAAAGCCAGTAAAATAGCCGCTTTCGTTCTGTAAATTTCGATCTGCAAGGTACGTCTCGCAGTGAGTAACTAACCACAGAAACAGTGGGTGATATTCTGGCAAAGGTTCTGCAAGACTGGCATACAAACAGTCCGTGATCGTGACATCGCCAATGACCTAAATATCCATCACCAGTGTTTAATCATAATTTGGAGAAAGCTGGCTGTGTGTTCTTACCTTTTATTGTATGCAACCCGCCTTCCTTTGTTGAATTTCTAATTTCAGCATATTTTAGGATAGGTGTTTCTCATTTAGTGTTCAGGAATTATTTGATTTAAAAATAATTAATTATTATTTTTTCAATTTTTAAAATATGTATAAACCTTTCCTGGGAATAGTTTGAACGATTAGTGTAAAGTGCGTTGAAATATGACCAAGAGTTCTAGAGATAATGGCAGACATATACAAACATACATAAATACAGGTCAAACTGAGAACTTCTTTCTTTTTAAGTCGGTTAAAAAGAAACACCAATCAACATTTAGACATCTGCTCTATATTTCCACTCACAATGGCACCTTCATTTCCTTAAACCCCTTCGCCACTTAGAATACACATTTTAATGGAAGTGTATATTGTAATATCCTACACGCGGTTTATATTTGTAAACAGCAACACGCGCTTTTTACTTATAAACAAAACCACATGCTTCCACTGTCCAAAAGTAGATATAAAACACCATATAAGGTCTCCATCAACATCGGTTTTGGCTGGTCAAATCCTCTCTCTCTTAGCTTGTCTGGGGTTCTAAGGTCTCCTGCTCACTTACCTTGCCTAGAGTTCTGTAAAAATTCAACCCCTCTCTTAGCTTGCTTAGAGCTTTGGCAATCTTAACCACAACCACCTGGCTTACCTAAAGCTGTGTGGTTTCCTTACCCTCTTATCTTGCCTAGACTTCTAAGAGATTTAACCTTAACCAAGCGTTTTAGTTTGCCTGGATGACTAAGGTTTTCTGCCCACTTAACTTGCCTACAGCTCTTTAAAAAAATTTAACCCTTCTCTTAGCTTGCTTAGAGCTTTAAAATCTTAACCGAAACCGCCTAGCTTGCCTAGAGCTTTGTGGTTTCCTTATTCGCTTAGCTTGCCTGGAATTTTGCAAGACCTTAACCTCTCTTTGCTTGCAGAGACCACTGAAAATTCCTAAACCACTCCCGCTTAGCTTGCCTAAAGCTTTTGTGGTATCCTTCATTTGGTTGTATGGACCTCAAAATACATATTTACCGAAACCACATAAAGAACTTTGTATTAGTCTTCGAACCACATTTATAGTGACTTTTGTGTTAAATTGTATATAACTAAAACTTCATAATAAAAAATTAAAAAAAAAAATCCCATGTGTTAAATTGCTCTATCTACTACCTCATCAAGGTAATGTTATAATATATAAAAGCCCGTATTGTCACCCCTTTCTACTCTCATGTCGATGGTGGGTGATTTTAGACTTAAACGAGATCATGAGTATTACTACTTATCTCAGTTGAGTTGAGTTGATTTTCAGTTTAACGCCCCTTTCAGCAACCAGGCTATACGAGACCTACTGATTAAGGCACGTACGCTAATCGTTTAGCCACGAAGGAGCTCGCTATTTATCTCTATAAATTGGACACTAATATCGGTGATTTTTTGCTTTTACATAATAAATAATAATTGTAATCTTCCCTTTTCATTTACACCGCATTTTCTTCCTTATAGACAGGTGAAAATACCAAATTTAATGTCTCTAACTTTCATGAGTTCGAGATATAAATATTTTAATATAATTGTCACGGGAGAAATCCTCCACCCTACCGTTAATCAGAATTGTGCTGAAAATATGGAAAATAAACAGTTGCTCCTTGATGGATGATGACAAACATTCATTTTCCTTTGCGAGTTGGTCACGAGATAAGCGCGTGGAGTAGGTTGGACAGCTGTGCGTAATGGAATGAGAAGACATTTTTGACTGTAGTAACATACAAAAGAAAAGTAAATTCGTCTTGTTTTGTTATTTAATCTCAACAAGTATTGAGTAGTTTTGATACTCTGTATCGATACAGCTAGTTAGTTACAGGCCATATGGTGCTTTCAGGAATTCTACACTTAGCACAAATGGTACAGGAGGTTGTAAACGAAGAGAGGATATAAGAACACATGAAACGAGAAAAGGGCGTGCAAATAGGAAGAATAAATTCGGAAAAGTAGTGGTAAGGCAGGAGAAAGAATTAATCTTTCCCCTCCCTGATACAACTACGAAATATGTTGATATTAGTTATTCTCGTAAGAGCCATTACAATTCATTGTTCTTCTTGAAAAGAGCTACTTGTCGACAATTTACAATCACGAACTCTATTGTGTTCAATCGAAGAGAACTCTCAGCACCCTATTTAAATGCCTACTCGGAAAGGCTTAGTTCGTTTGTTGTTGGCGTAACATATCTACAGCAAGAATAATTAGTGTTCCTTTGAAGATTATGCTTGACAACTAGATTGATAATAGTTGATTAGTTGAACTCTCTATGGATGAGACTCGTTATGTCGCTTTTGAAACGTCATCTCTTAAAATGAAACAAATCGTGAATAGAAAACAAAATTGTTGTCTTTCAGTGTTTCCAGTTCTTTACTTATGTATTTATGCGGCCGAGGATGAAACAATCTAGGCTGAAAACCTAAATGAAAACATATAAAATCACCATTTAACATTAGAAGAGTAATATCTTATTTGGAAACTACTTGAAGACAAGTCATTTTTTGCCAGTCTATTAACAAAAAATAACATCCTCACGTTACAACAACAAAAACAACAACAACTACTACTACTACCACCACCACCATTACTACTACTACTACTACCACCACCACTACTACTGCTACTACTACTAATACTACCACTACTACCACCACCACTACTACTGCTACTACTACTAATACTACCACTACTACCACCACAACTACTGCTACTACTACTACTACTACTTCTACTTCTACCACTACTACTACTACCACTACTACTACTACTACTACTACTACTACTACTACTATTACCACTACTACTACCACTACTATTACTACTACTATTACTACTACCACCACCACTACTACTGCTACTACTACTACTACTTCTATCACTACTACTACTACTACTACTACTTCTACTTCTACCACCACTACTACTATTACTACTACTACTACCACTACTACTACTATTACTACTACTACTACTATTACTACTACTAGCACTACTACTGCTACTACTGCTACTACTTCTACCACTACTACTACTACCACTACTAATACCACTACCAATACTACTACCACTACTACCACCACTTCTACCACTACTACTACTACTACCACTACTACCACCATTTCTACCACTACCACTACTACTACCACTACTACTACTACTACCACTACCACCACTACTAGTACTACTACTACTACCACTACTACTACTACTACTACTACCACTACTACTACTATTACTACTACTATTACTACTACTACCACCACTACTACTGCTACTACTACTACTACTTCTATCACTACTACCACCACCATCATTACTACTACTACTACTACCACCACCACTACTACTGCTACTACTACTAATACTACCACTACTACCACCACAACTACTGCTACTACTACTACTACTACTTCTACTTCTACCACCACCACCACCACTACTACTACTACTACCACTACTACTACTACTACTACTACCACTACTACTATTACTACTACTACCACTACTACTACTATTACTACTACTACCACTACCACTACTACCACCACTTCTACCACTACTACCACCACTTGTACCACTACCACTACTACTATCACTACTACTACCACTACTACTACTACTACCACTACTACTACCACTACTACTACTACTACTACTACTACTACTACTACTACCACTACTACCACCACTACTACTGCTACTACTATTGCTAGTACTAGTACTAATAAGGAAAAGGTATTTTTTTCGATGGTGTAATTCAGTGGTATTACCTAGGTATGTTATTAAGAACAGTTTAGAAAAAATGCATTTTTAAGAATATTTGTAGTCTTTATTTAATATTTTCAATTGTATTATAGAAAGCAGTAGTCTCTTTCCCCTTACTATTGAAAGATAAATTCTCGAAGTTGTTGATTCCTGGATGAACCTTGTGTGGTTCGAATTCCATATAGGTCCACATCTTACATAGCCACAGTGTTGAAAGGGACGAAAAATTCGAAATCAACCAACCAAACACTGTCAACAAAACGTCATAGTCATCTGCAACCAACCACACTTTCGTGAAGGATGGGTTGTATAAGCAGCAGGCACTGCATAATCATTTCTAATACAGTATAATTAACTATGTAGAAATACGTGCGTAATAGACATTTCCACTTTTTTTTATTGCTCTATAAAATACGTCAGTGTTGCCTGATTATGATAAAAACACTTCCTTTCGTGTATGCGATGATTCTAATTAGTCGAAATTTGCGATTGAATTTCGGTCTGTTACTTATGCGCTTAAAACGATGGCAGCGATGTTTTTACGTTAAGGTGGGTCGGAAAAAATGCAATATCGTTTTCTAAGTCTTAATACGCCGAAAAACTTGCGAATTAGGGAGACTAAAAAGGAGTAAATATAAATAAATAAATAAAATTGGTTTATATCTTCCGGTCGCGGATGTGCTTTAAAGTTTGTCGGATTTGGAAAAATTCACATTTCTACGATATCTTTTATCATACTTAACTTGTCAATATTTAAATGCAGTAATTCTGGTCGAATTTTGCTCAAACTGATAATTGAAGCGCTTGGAGGATAAAGGTGTTATGTAAGAAATTGAATATGACGGGAAAATTGACTTTCACAACTTTGTCCGTTAAAATGCCACCTTCATCGTTTCTAAATATCTGCACTCAGATGAGGACTCACTAAATAATGTTTTATATAGCATGACTAACATATAACACGTGTATGAACCACCAGAATGCAACGTTTCAAAAAATGTAACATAACACCTTTATCCTCCAAGCGCTTCAATTATTCAGAAAAAGAGAATTGTTCAAATTGGTCAAGGTATTCCGCTTGCGCAATGACTGTCAGTTCTTACAATGAGCGCCTGAATTTCTTAGAATTGACAGCCGTTGCGCGAGCGCAATACCTTGACCAATTTGAACAATTTTTTTTTCTAAATCATTATATATTTGAATAAGATTCGACTAGAACTATTACATTTAAATATTGACGAGTTAAGTAAGATAAAAAGTAACAAATACCTATCTTAGACACGCGCTCAAATTGCGAAACGGGACGTGTGTTAGAGTTGTGTTTTTGCTTAGCTGAAGCTTTGCTTTCAAGAAAAATAGCATGTAACAAATACTACCACTGGATTTCGGAAACTTCCACTGGTAGATTTGAGGCCATGTACCCTCTTTCTTCCCTCTGCACTTTGTAGGTACGAGCTTCAACTAACGAAACAGTTCTGTTTCGTAGCTATACATTTATACTTCCACATCTTTGTCAAAATTATTTTGTTTTGTTGATTTTTGCAAGCACTTTCTTTTTAGATGAATACACTTCTAATTGATGAATTTATAATTTCAATAAGAACGAAACAAATGCACCTAATAGAATATCCTTTGGTTATTGATTTAATTTGTTTTCGGGCATATTTCAAAACATATTTCAATTCCTCTTTTTGATGAATGAACAACAAAAGAAGCCCCATAAATATACATTATGTAAATAAAATGAACAAAGACAAGCATGTTAGGAATGATCTAAGAAGTGGATCAAAAGATTGTGATCTTGACCAATAATTAGTTTTTGGATCAGGGACCACAATTTTTTTGAACGGTCCTTAAATTGAGTTTTCGTATTTCCTACGTAATCAGCACATCATACTGAGTTAAGTGATAGTTTGGGTTTGGCTACACTATATGTAGTTCTCCAGATGTAAGGCCAACAAATTTTTTATTGAAATATGTTGGATCTTTTGATCCAAAAAAAATACACGGAATATCCTCTGATTATGATTTAATTTGTTTTGACAGACCAAGTTTGAACTTCTGTTTTTTGAAAACCAGGATGAAATCAGGAGCGTCATTTTAGATTTTGCTTGGTGGAGGGTAAGACCCCTTGATATAAGCAAGATTTCGCGTTTTTCACTGATTTACTACTATTCTATTAATAAAATTTATATAAATCTCAAACTCACGGGGTAATCGCCCCTTCCTGATAACGCCCCTGGGTGAAATAAGATTTCTTGTTTTACGTTCTACGATTATGCCTTTTAGCTCAAAGGAGACGGATTGTTAATGAAAGTGAATGATTATGAAACATAATGTGGGAGGAAAAAGGAGAATTCCCAGAAAATTTACGGTCTCGATATTGTCTACCGCAAACTCACATGGTCTAAGATTAGACAAGGAATAATCTAGCTCTTGAATTTCACTGAATTACTGTGAATATTTTATACTATGTGAATATTTTAGAGAAGGGCAAGGGAACAATTGTCCTTCATGAGTTTGATGAACGCACCCTTTTTTAGTGAATTGTTTACTAATATACCATTTAAATACGTGAAACTTTTATGTCGTGAACAATCTTGTCCTTACCCATTCCTCTTGTTAGAAAAATCTGAAATGATGTTAATGCTTCATTCCCACCTTAATCCCAGAGATGCGATGCCAAGATTCATGATATACCGTCCGATATTTTCCTGAATGTGTCTCCCCTGACAGAAGCTATATTTGCTTTAAGAGTTTTCTTCTGGATCTAATTTCCAATAACGCCTTCCCTGGGATGAGTTCTTGCATAAATTAAAACAGCTTTTAAACAAAATTTTAGTTCCTACCGAATATTAAATCTCTCAATCAATTTTAAGCATTCGTTATCTTTCATTGACGCGCCATACATCATAACCCCTTGTGGTCACCTATGACCATGGGCTCCCCGAAGAAAATTTTCTAGGAGATGGGCAAGGGCGCCGATTTTTCTGTAAATTTGGGGGGGGTACTCAGACGCAGAAGGTATATATATATGAGGATGTTAAAACAAATTGCATTCAAATTATGGCAAATATTGTATATTCGTAAATACACTGCGGGGCCACATGAGCTTTGGGAGGCCGGACCCCCGGCCCCCAGGATCGGCGCCCTTGGGGATGGGCTCAAATCCTTGGTTGCTATATTACATTTGGTATTTTGTATTTGTATTAAGAGTCTTCATCCCGGTGAAATTAAAATACCGTTAATTTAACAGTAATTATGTGATATATTCAAATAGATAAAAGATAATTGAAATAAGGAACAAGAGCGCCCTAGACAATATTATTTTGCGTGAGGTACCGTTATCACAAGTCACCTAGTGGCTTTCCGTTTTCAGCTGTTTAGAAACGCGAAAATAAATGCCGATTTTCAAAATGGCTGGAAATCGAAAGCAGATAAGTGAGTCGTGATAACGGTTTCTCATGTAAAATAATATTGACTAGGGCGCTCTTGTTCCACTTTTCGATTATCACATAACCTCATTTCGAAGATATCACATAATTACTGTAAAATTAGCGGTATTTTAATTTCGCCGGGATGAAGACTCTTAAGAAAATCCTAAGAAATTTAATACATTTTCGTGAGCCAGGGGGGCTCGAGCCCCACCCTGCTCTCCCCTTCGCGCGGCCATGCCTATGACCCCACCTTAATCCCATCTGTCACTAAGCAGTATACTTGAACATTTTTCAGCTGCTTTCGGAATAAAACAAGGTTCTTTCGTGGGTCAATATTTGGTTAAAAGCGCCGCTTTTAATGTACATTTTCTAATTAATTGCTATTAATAGAATAATGCACTGACACGTTTCAAAGATTTCCTTCATGACCGAAGTGATTTAGGATTAGAATTAGTAATTAGAGTTTTTAGAGAGCGGTTCTAAATAAAGAGATATGTCCGAGTTGTTAGGGAGGTTTTAAAAACGAACGAGTACATCGTGCGTTATTTACACCATACGATCAAGTACTCTGGTCTCCATTGTATATGAGAAGAGATGGCCTTCGGCAGCTTCCTCAGCAACGCATGGACATCGTGTCTTGCCTCAATAGAGCACACCATTCATACTCACACTCTTTTCCGTGTAATGATTTCCGAATGGCTCCTTCAGATTTCACACACTATTAGGTTTACAAGGACTTTGCGTAAAGCACACAACTGGAACTTGTTTCTCCCTTATCAAGTGTTGCCAATTCATATTAACAAGAACTCACCACCATATTTAACTTTTCTTTCCTGCACTAGTTACTTTTTTAGGTTTCGAAGAGTCGGTTGGGATTTTGCTCCATTTTGGAAATTTTCTCCATCTCTGTTGATCATAACCTGGCGACTTTCCTAGCAGCGCTCTTCGTACAGTCCACGTCGTATACATACAGTCAGCATGGTTGGCAATTGTTTGGTTTAATTTTGGTTTAGCGTCTCTTTCAGCACCGATGTTATATAACACGTGGACCTACAGTTTAAAGAAGGGATGGGCAAAATAGCTTTTTAAGTTTTAATAAAACCCGGAAATCTGTTTGTAGAAAATCAGAAAAACCGACATTTCGGTTTTCTGCAACAAAACCGAAACCAGTTTTTGATAGAAAACCGAAACTGATTTTTGGAAGAAAACCAAAACTAGTTTTGGTAGAAAACAGAGCCGGTTTTCAAGAAATCGGAAGCTTTCAAAAACCAATTTCGGTTTTTCTATAAAACTGATAACCGAAAAACCTGTTATGTGTATAATACGGTTATCGTCATAATACGTTCAAATTTCAATGCTTTCCCACCGGAAATCAAACAAGAGACCCATGCTCCAAAAGCCGTACGTGTTAACCACTAGGCCAGCGGGGAGTGCTGCAAGAGTGGTAAATACGGAAACAAAATTCAAAAGTACATTAGCCAAGGGAGTTTTAAAGTATCTGGTGGTTGACCAATTATTTGCCATCATTGTTTTTTCAGTTTTCCCAGCTCGCACTCCCAATCGCAATCTTTACTTCATTCATAAGACCTACATCATCACTTACATTGGTTGGCAAATCCTCTTCAAAGTGACTAAGTTATTAAAACGTAAGACCAACGTTAGCAATTGAAATGAAAAAAAAATGAAATGAAATCTTTGAGTTTTACGTCCCACGGATGCCGGTTAGGCTAAAGGAGACGGTGATGATGAGAGATGAGTGAAATGGTGGAATGAAGAAAGTGGGAGGAAACGGGAGAACCCCGAGAAAACCCACGAGCACGGTGTTTTTCCACCACAAAGTTCACTTGGCGGGGGCTGGGATCGAACCCGGGACCCCAAGCACCAGAGATGAACGCTCTACCACTGAGCCACCGCGCCCCCTTCGTTAGCAATTGAGTTGGTTGGCAAATGCTTGGCAAAGCGACTAATTACAACATAGGGCTAACATTGGTAGTTGATTTCATTGGCAAATGCTCGGCAAAGCGGCTATTGGAACGTAGGGCCAACGTTGACGGTTAAACAACCTGGTATTTCCCACTATTCGATCTATTATCCAGTGTGCGAATTAGGTTATTGATGTTGGGGAGTTGATAAAATGAGGCCCAATAGGGCACAGAAGTCTGAAGGTGCAATAATTCAAAATGATACAATGAACTCTCTTTCAACACACACATCTGGCAATAACAATAAACAAGAAATTATTTAAATCAACAAGCACTAAATTAACTATAATTGCCTGAGATACCCGCACCTAATCTTTCCGAACGTGTTCGAGTATAAAATTGAAAGCATCTTACATTGTATATCTACAATATAAGGTGTTTGCAAATTCAAACATAGTTCGTGAAACGCCATCCAAAATTCACCTCTGACGACGAACTGAAATATTTAAGGATATAATTGCATGTAGGGATGGTACCGAGACCGAGACTAGTCTCGGTATCGTCTCGGTCTCGTCTCGATAATTCGAGACGAGACCGAGACCGAGACGGACTTTTATATATCGAGACGAGACCGAGACCGAGACGGACTTTTACATACCGAGACGAGACCGAGACCGAGACAGACCTCTATAAATCGAGACGAGACCGAGACGAGACCATGGTCAGTCTCGAAAGTCTCGGTCTCGTCTCGAATATTGATAGTTATTTTGCCTTTCTCAAAATTTGTTTCGTTGCTGTATGAGATAATATGGGAACGGTTGACTGATGTACAGTGTCGTATTTAGGGGTGGGTATCGGGCTCAAGCCCCTCCCGAAATAAATTTGTAATCATTTTTTCGCATTGCATGTACAACACAAATGTTTGTTACCCGTTCCTCAAGCCTCTCCCGAAACAAAATCCACTGCTGTTGTATATAATCTTCTCTCTCTCTCTCTCTCTCTCTCTCTCTCTCTCTCTCTCTCTATATATATATATATATATATATATATATATATATATATATATATATATATATATATATATATATATATATATATATATATATATGTATGTATGTATGATAAATTGAACGGTTGTTAGATAGATAGACAGATAGACGTAATATATATATATATAGGGTGGCCCATTTTAATCTTTCCACGGAAATGTCTCGAAAACGGTTGAACATAAATGAACTGAACAAAAACTAAAATAAGAAATACCATGGGACAGATCGAATGGCGATGTTATGGTGCCCCCCAGGACCGCTCTTCAAGGGGGCCCGGGTCCCAACTTTAAAATCTTAAATGAAAACATGGGTCGAGTGACACCTCGTTCGATAGGTCTTTAAAAGCTAAAAGGCGATGTGAGGAAGATTTTTCATATCGGTCACCGTATTCAAAATAGCCCGCAAGATATGTTACCTGCATCAGATGAACGTCCAGTAGCACTAATATGAAGACGGTTGAAGATAATAACGGATGAACAGAATAAAACTCCTATAGGAAATCACAGACGGTATTTATTATTCGAGGACTAAAATGTTGCAACAGAGAAGAAGATGCTTAGAGTAAAAGTGCCATAATGCAAAGGAGGAAATTTAGTTCCTAGAAAATCATCGTTCTAAAGTCCTCCGTAAGTGGGTGAAGTGGGACGGGAAGAAACGGTGAAATTGCAAATAAGAACCTTAGTTTTTGTAAATTGTATCTACACAACAAAATTATCTGAAATGTGATTTTATAACAGATAGGTGTCTGTAATAGAAAAAAGTAGGTAAAATTCTTGTTAAATATTACTTTCCATTTTGATTGCAGGCAATGATTTGTGCAAAAATGAATCAACTGAAATGCTAAACCAATTTGTCGAACAATGCAATTTTAGAACAACGAGTACAAATGTTGGTTTTGCTCAAAAGTCGTCTGCACAATATTGGTTCATTACTGCATTACAGTACCAGTCACTTGTACACCCAAGTGTTTCAGACAAATCATACCTATCGCAAGTAAAAGTGGGGTTCTCATTTGAGATTTTACCATTCATTTCCGCTTCATCACTTACGAAGGGAGATCGGAAAGATATTTTTTTAAGAATTAGATTTCCTCTTTAGCATTATCTCATTATACTTTAATAATCTTTTTCTCCGTTGGATTATTCTCAAGGCGTGGAATAATAAATACCTTCTGCGATTTCCTATACGAGTTTTATCCTGTTCATTTATCTCCAACCGTTTTCATATTAGTGGTACTGGACGTTTTTATCTAATACAGGCACCATGTCTTGGCGCCCATTTTGAATACGGTAACCGATATGAAAAATCTTTTACCACAACACCTTTTAGTTTTTAAAGATCTATCGAACGAGATATCACTTGACCTATGTTTCTTCCATTGACAATTTTGAAGTTGGGCCCTGGGCCCCCATGAAAGGTGGCCCTGGGGGTCACCGCGAATATCATCCGACGTGCTTTATGTCATTTTCCTGTTTTACTTTTTGTTCTGTTCACTGTCACAACTCTGTTTAGAGTTTGAAGGTCTATCGAACGAGGTATCACTTGCCCCATGTTTCCATTTAAAATTTTAAAATTGGGCCCTGGGCCCCCATGAAGGGCGACCCTTGGGGACACCGTGATAACACCATTCGACTTGCCCCATAGTATTTCCTATTTGAGTTTTTGTTCAGTTCAATTATGTTCAACCATTTTTGAGATATTTCCGTAGAAAGATTAAAATGGGCCACCCTGTATATATTTATCAGGCCTATATTATATATACAGGCGCGGATCCAGGATATGATCAAGGGAGGAGCTAAACCATACTTTGCCTCTTTATCCGGTGTAAAGCAGGATTGAGGCTCATTTTATTCAGTGTATACCTGAGCGTTAAGGGAGGATATAGCCCTTATAGCACTAGGTTACCAACGGAAAATAAAGTTGTATTTTCTCAAATTGCACTATGTAAGGTATTACCTATTTCTAATTTACATATTAAATAAAACCACAATACCACATACATTATTCAGTGTGATAAATGACAATACAGTATCACTAACATCAACATTTTGGAGATCTCTGATAACTCAAACAGCATAGACGGTGCAATGCCATCATTTGTATCTTAGCAGCAAATACTATGATCATGGTATAATGTATTTTGAATGAAGGAAGGAACAAAGTTACAAGAAATGAAAAATTTAACTTTTTCTAAAGACTTTACTTCGAAAACGTACTGATATATAACGTCTCATCATGTAGATGCTTCCAAAAGAGTTAAGTGATCATAATGTCATTTACAAGAATTGTTATTTCAAACCGTTTCAGAGATACCAAACACATGGATAGTGATTGTTTTATTGCTTAAAATAACGCATTTGTGTTAAGTTTTTATAATGATTGTTGTTTTAGTTTACTTCTATAACATTACAACAATAGTTTTTGGTTGTTTTAATTACAAGTTGCAGTTCCATTATTTTAAGCAGCGTTGCCAACTTAAATAAATTGCTAAATATTATTCTAAATATAGAGCAAACAACGTAACTAAGCTGCAAAATATTTTAATAACTCGTAATTTGCTTTATGGTGCAAGAATGGTTTCAAAAGACGACGTTTTTCATAGTCTTTGGGCTATTTATAATGCTAATGTCAAAGTTTTTGTTCCAGCAATACATGTAAATGCAAATTGTAACTGAAATTAAATATAACTTATAACTTTTCAGTAACACTTGTTGTTCCCCTAAGCTTTAGGTCTGATGTACACAAAACCATGCTTAAGTAAAAGTTCTAAATACACTCTAGTTACATTTCACTTGTTTTAGTTTGACCACCGACCACATCAAACTCGATCCATACCATATAGCTACAGTATATGCAAGTATTCAAGGACTTAAAGTTAGTAATACACATTGTGTTGATTTTTGGTTTGGCTTGTTTTAGTTTAACGTCCCATGATTATGCTAGGGCGTCTAAAGGAGACGTGGAGCTAATGATTATAATGGAATCCGGTCGTTCAACTGTACCCCCATCGGAAATCAAATTCGGGACCACGCGAACCGAAGTCAAGCGCGCTAGCCGCTAGACCAAATTGAGGTCCTCACATTGTATTGATTTAAATCATTGAATCAGTGTTGCCAGATTCGAAGATAAAAAAGTAGAATGTCTGTGCTCCAAAAATAGAGGATTTGAACTATTTGTAGGCCAAATATATACAATAGAAATGAATTATTTGACAACTAATGACTGGTACTAATTGAATAATTTTTAACATGGGCTGGAAAATCTGTTGGACATATTGCAAGAAATTATGATCCATGAACAAAAACAATTCTAGACAGGATACCACGAGATAAAAACAGCCTAGGAAACGTTCTTATACAAGAAGATTTGACGAAATCAAGAACAACTGGGGAGTAACCTGAAAAAGAATTGCTCAAGATAGATAGTTGTGGAGAAGACTTGGAAAGACCTTCATCCAGCAGTGGATTGACAATGGTTGATTATGATTATGGCTATGATTTTATTATATCTGGACCTCAGAGGTAAACTAAACCAAGTCATAATTTCGTGATTTTACAAGAGAAGCGAAAAATCAGTTCCTTAAGTAAGGCATATAGTACTGTTTTCAAACTATACTAAGTAGTTACAAAGTAATATAATGCTTTTAGACTTACATTGTTACACCACTAGAAAGAACATAGTCTATTAAAAAGTATTCTTAACTCAATTTCGACAAAAAAAAAAAATGACTTAGTATAGTCTACCTCTAAAGTTCATGTATATATAGACTATAACTTTTACTAGGTAAGGTAGGGTAAAAACAGATTCAAAATTTGACGAAATTCATACAGCGAAAAACAAATTTGATCCTTCATATTGCAGCAAAACTACGAAAATTAATACAAAAGAAAACTAGAAAGTTAAGAATCACTTGTTTTGCCGGGAAAGAGAAAATAGATACATATAGCTCGAATTACCTATATACTTACATAATATGTATGTTCATGTTTCCCAAGTAATTTTCAAGCAATATAAAATTTCAGTGTAATGAACGCATGATTAGTTTTCTCGAATAAAGATCACATGCACTGCTGAGAAAAATGAAATGAAATCTTCGAGTTTTACGTCCCACGTTTATGCCGGTTAGGCTAAAGGAGACGGTGCTGATGAGTAATGAATGAAATGGTGTAGTGAAGAAAGTGGGAGGAAACGGGAGAACCCCGAGGAAACCTACGCACACTGTATTTGTCCAGCACAAAGTTCACTTGGCGGGGATTGGGATCGAACCAGGGACCCCAAGCACCAGAGGTGAACGCTCTACCACTGAGCCACCGCGGCCCCATGCACCGCTGAGAACTCAGAAATAAGCTTAATCTATGTTACGGCACTGGATATATGCTTATATAATACATTATGACCTTATGAACTGTATAAGAAACAGAATGTACTTAAAGTGAGACGCGAACTATACGAAACATAAGCCTTTGAATCTAACTTATTTGGTGATCCAACCCGAAACCACAGATAGCAAAGATGAGTGCAGTAGCTCCCATCATAAGGTTAAGGAAGTGCATGTTTTAAAGTGTCAATAAAACACTGAGATGTGAAACGGTAATAAAGCAATTAATCAATTTGAAACAAAATATATGATAGTAATAATTTACTCTATTTGTTAAGATAATGAACGTTATATTCTGTTTTTAAAATGACAATCAAAGCAGAGTGTTTTGGATAATAACTGAGAAATTGTAAAATTTCAATTTCGGTACGATTAAATACATTCGTACTGCTATGTGTTGCGTTATCCGTTAGGAGATATTGAACAATTGTGATTCAAATGAAGTAAATAAACTACTGTATAGTACTGGAATTAATTTAATAGAGTTTAATTGTATAGGCAGTACTGAGGCTATTTGAGACAAAGTCTATTGCTGAAAGTGAAATATGGATTACTATTAGGCTTTTATCCCAGGTATGTTATACCCACTGATGATTGAACCCGGAACACACGCATGGAAAGCATTAGCGCTAGCAATTTAGCTACGAAGAAGTACATCATATCATAATTCTGTCAAGAATGAAGGCAAAAAGTAAGAACCGGAAACGACAGACTGTACGATAATAATACTTTCACAAATTTAATGTCATACTATTTATTTCGAGACTTTCGAGACGAGACCCGAGACGAGACCGAGACTTGGCCTTCGAGACCGAGACCGAGATCGAGACAAGCATCTGTTGACCGAGACGAGACCGAGACCGAGACTGCGATTTTTGACTCGAGACGAGATCGAGACCGAGACCGCTACTTATCAACCGAGACGAGACCGAGACTGTACAAAGTCTCGTCTCGTCTCGATACCATCCCTAATTGCATGTAATAGGGTGAATAAAATAGTTAAACTAGACGACTGTAAAAACAGGTAAAGAGAATGTGTATATTGTTAGCTATGAGTATAAAAACAGAACTGGCTAAAAATAAATAGTTTGTATCTTTGATTTCGGATTACAGCTAACATATTAAAATTACATGGTAGGATAAAAACCAGTGGATTTCAGTGTATATAGTGTATATTCAGCATCAGTATGCTAACGAACTATTCCGTTTTCTTTTATTTGCAACATTTTCTTTTCAATTTGTTATTCTTTTACGTGCAGTTATACTCAGCGTTTTACTTCTATCTGTGGCAGCAGTGTCATCATAGCGTGTGTCATGGTTTTAGGTAGTACCTATGTTGAATTAAGGTATGCGTTTCTACAGTTTCAAAGGAAATTATTTAAGAAATAAGTAATAGTAGGATTAATTTTAAAGCTTTATTTAAAGAATATAAGAAATAAACAAATGAATTCTTGCTTTCTCTTACGTTTATAAACGCCCTAATCTAATTCCCATAATTAAAATGTAAATGCCTTCTTACGTAGGCCTGTTTGTATTAAGCAATGCATTCGGAGCCTCATCTCGGTGAAATTAAAATACCGCTAATTTTACAGTTATTATGTGATTTCTTCAAATAGATAAAAGATAATCGAAATGTGGAACAAGAGTGCCCTAGACAATATAATTTTACATGAGATACCGTTATCATGATTCACTTATCTGCTTTCGATTTCGAGCAATTTTGAAAATCGGCATTTATTTTCGCGTTTCTGAACGGCTGAAAACGGAAAGCCACTATGACCTGTGATAACGATATAACAAACAAAATATAATAAACCCTAATATAATAATAATAATAATAATAATAATAATAATAATAATAATAATAATAATAATAATAATAATAATAGTAATAATAATAATAATAATAATAATAATAATAATAATAATAATAATAATAATAATAATAATAATAATAATAATAATAATAATAATAATAATAGGGAGACTCTATGTCTCGTTTTTGAAGGGGCATCATATGCATAATTTGTGGACAGAAAGAATATAGAGAGACAATGTATGTAGTGAACACAAAGAATATAATTCTACAACTAACATACGATTAGTTAATATTTGGTATTTATCATTAGGAAGTTGCAACACTGTTCTGTATATTTAACGGCGTTTTTTATTCTTTCTTGAGGATGAAATGGGACAGATGTGGAACAATCTAGTTCTTCTCTTTCTCCTCGGAGCCAATTTCTATTTTGTCTCTTGTCCTCTCGAATAAACTGTTTCAAACTCAAGTTGCAGAGAAAGGACAGAAAGAATAAGGGCCTAATGCAAGAGTTATTCGTGTGGAATGAAGTAACTTTTAGCAAATATAAATGCAGAGGCGAATATAATGACGTAGAGTGAACATCTCTTCAAGTGAACTGCTTGCTCTCTCTGCATGTATAATAATGAGATTTCACAGATTATTATTATTATTCTCTACTACGATTTCGCTTTACCTGACGACCTAAGAATTTTGCATTCTATACGTTTCTGCTAAACTCTTGGTAGATTGATTTGTATTTTGTCGTATGTCATCAACCATGTCATCTATATAGAGCGAAATATAGGCCCAGGGGCGTATCCAAGGGGCTATAGCCCCCCTTGACGCTTAGGTATACACTGGATAAAATGGGTTTCAATCCTGCTTTACTCTGGATAAAGCGGCAAACTATGTTTTAGCCCCTCTCTTGATCTTATCCTGAATTCGCCACTGTATAGGCCTATTCTGAGGTACCGCTGTGGCTCAGTGGTAGAGCGCTCACCTCTGCGTTTGGGATCCCGGGTTCGATTCCAGTTCCCGCCAAGTAGGCTCTGTGGTAGACAGACACGTGTGTGTGTATTTTCTTGAGATTCTTTCGATTCCTCCCACTTCTGTCATTATCATCCATCTCATTATCACCGCTTCCCTTTAGCCTCGGTACATAAACATGGTACGTTAAATTAAAAAGGATCTATTCTTTAAAGTGTCATCTGAACCACAGTAATCGTTTGATGGCATCGAACCGGGAATCGAATCCAGGACTTGGTACACCAAAGTCGTGTCCTGAATTAGCTGCTTAAGTCTTGGATTTTTAAAATTAACTCTTCCAAATATTGGTAAACCTATGATCAAAATATTACTGTTGTTTATATTTTAGCGATACGACTAGTGTTTCATTGCTTCTGTTGATAGCGGTAAGCATTGGTTTTTCATTTTTATCTATCCCTTTCAGGCCAGACACTCACTTTTGTGAGAGTATATTCACAATAGTTGAATTACACGTATGCTGCTTAGGAAGACTTCGGCCCGAGCTCGAACGATCGTGAATGTTTGGGATTATTTGTGTATTTAACAGTGTGTGTGTGTGTGCCTTTAGCTGGCAACAGTGTTCAAGTTGCTTAACGCTTTTCTATTGTTTGGTGAATAGTGTGAGTGTGAAGGCAAGAACATGCAGTTTTGGTGGACCATATATCATGGTCGAAGATCATACAACATATCACAAACAATAAGCCATCGTATCATAAACATTTACAACTAAAGACCTTGTGAACATGTTTATTCACGTGTATTATTTTTGTGTGCAAACTGAAGGTGTAATCATTAAATACAGTGAATTTATATTTAGTTGCATTCATGTGGTGTACGAATCAGGCCTTACAGTCCACTAGTATGAACATTGTTTTTAGCATTGTTATTGCACTTTAGTGAAGTTACAAATATATACATTCATATTGTACAGTGAGGATTTACACAACGAGAATTTGTGCACACAAGTATAATTTGTTCACATGTTTTTGTCACATTGAATTGTTTCTGTTGAAGAGTGCTCCTAGCTAGAGGTCATTGAGAAAGTAATTTTGAAAACTTGTGTAAACATTAAGATTGTTGTCCTATTTCGAGTTCTTATTGTATACGTTGTTAGATTAAATGTTGAAAGATATTATGCAGTTAATGTTATGAACTTTGCTTAAACATTTAATATTCTATTTGGGCAACTATTAGTAACCCTTACCAAAGTGAGTGCTAGGTCTAAACGGTGCCCAAATAGTACTAGACTTCGAAATCCATCAGCGGTCCAATAGGCCACCTACTCCTTATCCAGATACTAGTCTAGGCCATGGTCTAGCAGTGATCGTAAGATTGGTCAAGACGTCACCTGTAAAAAGTTTTCTCTATTTCGATATATGTTTTACATCGATTTCTCTCTTGGAATGGTTGAGCGACAGCAAGATGGACGGACCTGGAACACTTCAACATAAAATAATTCCCAAGAATAAGTCAGGTTGTAGAAATGTAAAACTTTCTAACGAGGAAGACATGAAGAAAGGAGAATTCCAAGCGTTCACACGAGATGATAACAAAAATACCTAGGTACTCTACTACAGTACTCTACTACGAGATACAGAATTACTCTACTACTACTCTACTACAATGCCAGTGGAAGGACAGCAAATCCGTTGTGATTGTTTCAGATAGCACTGGCTCCAACCCCATTGAAAATGGCCGAATGTCCTGCAGTTATCAAGAAATATAGTCAATATATAGGACAAGTGGAAATGATCAAATGCTGAAGTATTTTCGGAAATGGATAAGAACCAAGAAGTGGATTCTTAAAGTGTTTTTTTCTTTTTCTTTCTTTTTTTTTGACGACAATAGTTTACTCATGGTTCGAGTACCGTTAAGACTGCAAGCTATTAAAAGTCAAGAAACAAAATCAGCTTGATTTGGAGTTTCGTCTTTCTATGCTAGAGTACCTCCTCGGTGGACCAACTAGGAAGCACTCAACTGATCACTTTAAGGTTGGTGTAAAGGGAGAATCTTTGCCGGTAGATGTCACTACAGTCTTCATATGTCTCCTATGTATTTTTACCTTTCACGAAAATTCACGATTTCTCATACAAATTCCAGCTTAGAGACTTCAAATTTTTAGAGAAGGAACTTCATAACCTATCGAAGGCAACACTCCGTGCCTTCGACTTTTATTTCTTTCTTTATTTTTTTTATTTAGACTTTTTTTATTCTTGAAACAGTTATATTGTTAAAGGTTTGGGTATCTATTTCAACAATCAAGCCATTTCAACAATGAAAAAATTCGAAATAAAAAATCGGCACGGAGTGTTGCCTTCGATAGGTTTTGAAGTTCCTTCTCTAAAAATTTGAAGTCTCTAGGTTGAAATTTGTAAGAGAAATCGTGAATTTTCGTGAAAGATAAAAAAATACATGAGAGAGATACGAAGACTGTAGTGACATCTACTGGCAAAACTTGTCCCTTTAAACCAACCTTAAAAGACAAGAAAATGCCGAAGAGCCACCAAAAACAGTTATGAATAGAAGACCTAACGAAACAAGAGATTTGACGGGTTTAGTCACTGGCCTATAGTGGACAAAATTAAGTTGCAAGATGCTACGGCTATAGTCACTATCCCGAACAAAGTGTATGAATTGTGATGTATATTTGTGTCTTAACAAGGACGAAAACTGTTTCATTAACTTACAGACAAACGAGTAATGTGAGCATGTGAGCATCCAACATTTTCCATTCCTTTGTACGTATTATTGTGTTGTAATTCTTAATCTGGTTACGAGAAGGCAAAACATTATAACAGCTAGTAATATATATACAGCGGACTCTTTTTAATTCGAACTTGGATAATTCGAATTATTGGATAATTCGAACAAAAGTTTATTCCCCTTGAAAATTGAATTAAAAACAATGGTAAAAAATCGTGGGTAAATCGAACTTTTGAACCTCCTGTTTGGATAATTCGAAGTATTTACAGTAGAAATATTTGCAGTGTTTCACAAATTGCAAACAGAACAGCGCAATTTCAACTGGTTTCTATTTATCTGTTATCTTATCCAGAGGCGACCGTGGAAAAGAGAAATCTTTGTTTGTTGATACCACCTCTCCTGGACTAACTCCCGCTATAAAGAATCCGTCAGAAGGTGGTTGGTATTCGTCTCTGCTCTTCCTCAATAACCTGGAAGTGTCCATCCCTGCTGTAGAGTGTGAATGACTTGAACCCTGTCCTCTAGTAGCAAAAGACTTGTAAGAACGAAACATTTGTGCAATTCTTTTTAACTGAGCTAAATGCAGTGACAAAAGGTAAGCTGATTCGTTTGTGATCTATTGGCGTGCATCATGCACAATGTCAAAGCGTAGTGCGTATACTTCTTTAACGTTAGAGAAAAAAGTAGAAATTCTATGGAAAGTGGAAACTGGTGTACTGAAGAAAAGTGACACTACTAAAAATTATCGGACAGAGCCTAATACATTATCAACTTTTATTAAAAAGAAAGAAAAAATTCTCAAGAACTGAAGTCTACAAAGTGAAAGACACAGAAAACGCACAAGAAGCGGTGAATTTCCTGACGGACATGGGTGTGTATAAGTGGTTCAAACAATCGTATGAGTACAATGTACTGGTAAGTTCTCCATTAATTCGTATTAAACCCGATGAATTTGCTGAAAAACTTAAAATTAAAAACTTCAAAGCAACTGGTTGGTTTGCTGGATTCAAAACAAGATATGCTTTAAAAGCATTGTGTGGTAAAAGTGCTTCGGTTGATGTAAGAAAAGCTGACGAGTGGTTTTAGGGCTTATCTGAAATCACTAAGAAGTATGAATCAAAAGATTTGTGTTAATGTGGATGAAACACAGGTATTTTGTTTCCTTGATTTTACTTAAAAATTAACGTTTTTGGTTAATTCGAACTTTGGATAATTCGAATCTTTTTCGTGTCCCCTTGGACTTCGAATTAAAGAGACTCCACTGTATATATATATATATATATATATATATATATAGGCAGTGGCATATTTACGATTTTGTTTCGGGAGGGCTTTGCCTTGAAATGTGAAAATTCTGCAAGATATTTCATTTACTTTACTATACTAAGTAAGATTTCGGGGGGGGGGGCTTAAGCCCGGAAGCCACCTCCCTAAATACGCCACTGTACATAGGTTAGGAATGGTTAGAATTAGGAATGGTTAAGTCTAAACCATCTCAATTATGAGTATCTTATTTTGCCCCTCCCCACTTTGGAAGAGACGTCAAGAAATATATTACTACCACTTTAAGATGTATATGTCAAAAGTAAGTACTTGAAATAAAAGAAATTAAAGTATTTTCTTTCTGGATCTGTAAGAGCTATTATATGAAATTAAATGTGATTTTCTTTAAATTATTCAACATGAATTTAATTGTTTGTAGTAATTTGTCCTATCATTTTACTTTGGCATGTACGGCAGGATTAAATAATAGGTAAAGCGCTACGGAAGTATATTGTACTGGTATTAAGAACATCGTTAACAAGGTTTTATATTTAAATTAATAACATATAATGTATATTCATTATTCCTTTAAGCACGGTTTGTTTGACCAGGATATGCCTTACTTTGTTTTTTTTAAATGGTCAACCAAATCCGAAGTTGATTTTCCTCCTGCAGTTGTCCCAAGTAGGAAAGGTAAAGGTATATAAGTGCGTTCTGATATCCTGAAATAATATGCAATCTTGTGTAAGGGGTCTTTATTGCTGGTTGTATAAATGCAAGGGGGAATTAGAATTCTTTATAATGAACGTCAAACTTTTCTACTAACCTTGCGGCAATTGTCTTGATGCCTCAGCTAATTTCTAATAGTAAATAATGTTAATAGATGTCACTGCTTGCGGCATCGTGATGTATAACTAAGTCCTTGAATAATTGCTTAAAAAATATGATATAGAGTTTGGAATGATTGGTGGGCACAAACTTAAAAAAAAAAAAAATGTAAACAATGAGTGCTTTTATCGGAGGAGGGTCTCAACTTGTTTTCTTAATTTTTGGATAGGCTATTTTGCCAACTTCTTCATAAATGAGAAATATAAGGCTAGCATTTTGAGAATATATTGCATCTAACACTAAACCGTGGGAGAACCGTGTTCAATTGCCGGCGGGAAGTCATGTATATCGCATCCCACGTCAAACTGTAGGTCCAAGTTGCCTCTCTGATAAAAGGGGCGCTAAACTCAAAAATCAAATCAGACAAATAGTGATTTTTAAATTTTTATAGATATAAACACGAAATACAATCGAAATTATTGGTGTTGTTTGAACCGTATTTTGTTTGATTTTAAATATATTCACTTTTAAGGTTACAGAGTAAAATCAGACAGTTGAAATGGTATTAACAGGTTCTTATGAAATCAATAAATGTAATCAAACTTGTAAATATTCGAAATGTACTGTAGAAAGTTAACATGTTGGTTAATTTTATAATATAGCGGCGTAACAATAATCAAACAAAGAAAGTATGTTGTAAAATAAATATTCAAGTTGTATAGGGTTATAGTATATTGAAATTTCTATTAAACAGTTTAAGGTAATAGTTAAGAACAGCTACTTCTCATCTCCCGTGCACGAGGATACATCTTACTGTTGCACCACCTACAGAAATGATTCTATATCATGTATAAGTGGTAATAGAACACACAACAAACCCAGATCATGTTGTATTCACACTCCAACATGGAGTGAGAATACAGCGTGATCTCCGTTTCTTCTGTGTTCTATTACTACTTGTACACCAAATAGAATCATTTTTCTACGTAGTGCAACAGTAAGAAGTATCCACGTGCACGAGACATGCGATATGTGTTTTCAAATCCCCCAACATAGTCATACACTAAGTACAAGGGCACATTATTATTCCCATACGATATAAAAAATACAGATATTCCTAGAAAAACACCCTAAGTACAAGGGCAAGAACTGTCTGTTACCTACTTTTTAACATCCTAGATAGTCAATGAATAATTCCTGAAAGTATGGCATTTCTCGTCCTTCCCTAAATGGGAAGTACGGCTCCTTAACTATAACCCAGTTTGAATTGCACCTTGTCACACACACAAGTACATGTTCCATTATATAAAATTTGGAGGTTCGGTGCGCAAATTGAGAAACTCCCACAATGAAGAACATAAGATCTCTTTCCATTAGCCATGCGTAAAAGTGCCCATTAAAACTCAAGCTGTGCAGGAAACATCGTTTAAATGTCAACTAGGCTATGTAGCATTGAAGAACATACGAATATTAGATTATATTTTAATAGGAGTCAATTCTAAACTTTTCAACAGCCTTTTTTTTTTTCAAATTACATATTATACTTATAACATATTGATTATATATTATCATATTATCATCTTCCTTGTAAACATATATAATTCTTATAGTTCATCATATCATTAAACTCATTTTCATCTCCTTTTCAAGTTTATAGCTGTATTCAAAATTAGAATTAATATTCTCACTATATTTATAAACATAATCAAAATTATTAATTATCGTTCATTCTGTTTTCTATAAAGCTGCACATCATTTGTGAACAAATAACAATATATTTGCAACAGCTCGAACTGATTTGATATTTCTAGGCATTAAATATAAATACATACATAATTTTACAGATGGATTAGGTTTTGACGTACGATTCGAGGTTTTTACTTATTACAGCTTCATATTTTTAAACTGAATTGGTAGTTACAAAACACAAACCCATACTGTGAAAACTATTTATAAAATTGAATTTCTAAGAAACTTTTAAAATTCGATTCGAAAAAGTTATTTTAAATTTTAATCTTAATATCACAAGATGCGGACCAGACACCCCATCACCAAATTAATTTGTATGTAATGCGCTTCGGGACAACTAGATAATAGCGACGCGTTACATAGTTATCACCTGTAGTAACGATATACCAGATGCTTAAATCATTTTATGAGATTTTTAGTATTACTGTTATACATCTTTCTTTTTTTTAAAAAAAAAATACTTTCTGCGCATATATGTTACACACAGTTTCAACGAAACCGGAATTTTAGGCATCCCAGGGAGAGTTATCAAACTGTACTCAAAATAATCCCAGTTGTTAGTGATTAGTGACTACTGTATTTAGGTAGTCTATCTATCTAAGTGTACAAACTGTATTTACACGTTTAAATTGACTTATTTTCACATCTTTTCTATTCTTAAGCAATGTATCCTGTTTCTACCAACAATTCTATGCCTGAAACAGAACAGCAGCCACATTTGAAATGAATGAGTTTAGTGTTACGCGGATGGCTAAAGGAGGAGGACAGTGTAATCGTTGCAATTAGACTTTCGGGGGTTTGAAGACAACCAGCAGCTGTGTGCCGCCGGGTTTATTAGAGGCTTATTCTTTGCTATATACAAAATCGGATTGTAAAGGAGGAAACGGGGGGAGGGGAAAAGTGTAGCCAGTCCAGTACTAACAGAAGGACCCGATACATACAATGAGGCACTCGCTGTAACTATTAGATACAAGTTTCGTTTATTCAAAAATCCTTCCCCATTGGTGCTCAGCATGGGGCCGTCAGTGCTGATTCACAACTATACTGGCAACAATGTGAATATATATATATGTGTGTGAGAGTACTAAAACGTAGGGGAAGAATACGCTGAAGTGAGTCAGAGTAGGGACAAATTTAGGGAAGTGCACAGAGAAATTCGGAAACTTATAGGTACTCTTAGTGGTGATGGGTTGAATGAAATTTAGTATACTGCTATAAGCAGAAGCAAACTTCCTTGCTTGCTAAATTTTTTTTATCCGCCATATTGGCACCCTACGGTGGTTTTGAAATCCCTCCAAGTGTTAATTAAAGATTTGGTTTTTCAAAATAGGGAGGGCAATTTTTATAGTATGCACCAACAAGGGGATGAGGAGGGGGAATATGCTTGACACAAGAAAAAAGAGGTTATATATATATATATATATATATATATATATATATATATATATAAAAAAGAGAGAGAGAGAGAGAGTTGTTTTGCGTTTAAAAAGAACACAACACTCTTTAGTACTTTTTTCCGTGCTCCCCTGAGTCTAACATACCTAACCTTCTAAAAAACAGCTTTCTTTGGGAACGCTAGAGCCCTGAAAATCGTTCTTTTTACCTCCTGCCGAGTCTTGCTGTTAGCAACGCATCACTGTGGTATTGTGATCTTGTTGCGTTCGACTTCACCAGCATCTGATTCTAGTAAAACGTAGCCTTATATCCCCTCCGAGAAGATATCCCGTAGCGTCGTGATATAAGGCGACGATTGTGCGCGTGTAAGTCTGCCTCGTCCAACAACATACACAGAAGTAAAGCACGGGGGGAACAGAGGGTACATTTTTGACAAATAGCAGAAGCCATCGCAAAGTGATCCGTATAAGCTTTTTTTTTTTTTTTTTTGAATGACCAGCACCTTAAACCTGACTCTTTACGCTAATGTATGGTACTATCCACATTGGCTATCTTCGTCTATAGAATTACATAGAAAGAATAATATATTGTCCACATTTTTCTTTGCATTTCACATATTTTTTTTAAAGTTTATTTTTATAAACCCTTATTCGCAAACCTGAACAATAAATTTGTTTAAAAAAATAGAATAGAACGAACAGAAGTCAAATTTTTCTCCTTCTTTGCACAGGAACACAAAAAGCCTTTTTTTTGGCCAATCAGCAACGATTTTTATTTCGTATCTGTCAAAACGAGTTTGTCATGTACTATTCTCTTTTTTCTCAATATTTTTTGGACGTTTTTCTGCCATTCTTAAAGCCATAAAGATTAATGGGTCGTAGATATAATAGAAAAACTGATTTAAAAAAAAGTAAAAAGTGGTTTATTCAATTTAACGGATGATAAAATTTAAAATACGTTAATAATAATAATAATAATAATAATAATAATAATAATAATAATAATAATAATAATAATAATAATAATAATAATAATCATCATCATCATCATCATCATCTATATATATTAAAGTGCTAGGTTTAAATGTTTGTCTCCAATCCTTTCGACAATGAGATCTAGTAAACAAGGGCGCCGATTTCTCTGTAAATTTTGAGGGGGGGGGCATTCAGATACGGACGGCATATATATGAGGATTTCAAAACAAATTGCATTCAAATTATGCAAAATATTGTATATTCACAATTGCAATGAGGGGAGCCACATGAGCTTTGGGGGGGCCGGACCCCCGTTGCCTCCCCAGGATCGGCGCCCTTGCTCGTAAATCACAAGTGTTGGAAACGTGCCGCTTTCACTGGTCGATTCCAAATTTTGTGTAGATTGTCCAGTTTTAATTGAATATTTAAAAAACATGACGGTTATTTCTTTGGTGCACTGGAAGGGAAGTTTTAGGAGTAAAGCATCATATCCTACGAGTTATACATTCCAACACCACATATTTGTATGCTGGGATTACATGTCTCTGAGGCGTTTGGTTTCATGGCCAAATGATAATGAAAAACGAAGGATAACCATTTTCCCAGTGTAAGATGAATCTTTTTTTAGAGTGTTTTGCTCAACGAACACCATATATCACTGACATTATAATCAGTTGTGTATGTAATGTATTTGCTTATTACGTACTGAATGCAAGAAGAAAGAAAACACTGATCATACATGTATTAGGGACTCCAACAGGAAGTAGGTTCAAATCTTCCAAACGGTGCGAGATATTGAAAAAAATAATCGAAAAAATCTCCTCTTTATGGCACCCTTTCCCGATTTTTATCAAGACATCTTTCATTGGTTTCTGTAAAGGTACATGTACAGATGTTGTGAGGAATGACAAGGAGATTCATGTTCATATGTGAATAATGAGCTGTGTAGAGAGCGCAGATTCAGCTAGTAATAATAATAAGCCTCGATTTGTGACTAATGTTAATATGCAAAGCTCAAAACAGTTAAGAGGCACGGGTTGCATAAACCTCTAGGCGAAAATATGTAATTATTCGTAATCCTTATTATAAACACAAGACGTCTCAGTCTCTCAGTTCCGCTATTAGTTGCCAGAAGTGTGTGGGCAATTTAAGACAATCTGAAGGCTTGGAGAGACAAATTATAATAATAATAATCATACAATTAATGAAAATATTTGAATGCGAAATGACAGTATTTGAAGTGATTGTGACTTGTTGCTTATCATACTCGGTGGCTCAGTGGTAGAGCTTTCACCTCTGGTGCGATCCCAGCTCACGCTAAGTAGGCTTTGTAGTGGACAAACACCGTGTTCATGGTTTTTCTCGGGGTTCTCCCGTTTCTTCCCACTTCATTCATTCCACCATTTTCATTCTTTTCTCATCATCACCGTCTCCTTTAGCCTAGCCGAGCATAAGCGGGGGACGTAAAACTAAAAGATTTTATTTCATTTTATTTTCGTTGCTTTTCACTCGTCCCAGGCGCTCCGCAGCAGTATCGAGTGCAAAGTGGAAAAAACATGTCTTGAAATTGACTACTTGATTCTTCCTGAAGGAAAGAACCTTGATTGTTATGACGTGTATTCCATTTTAATCTACAGTACCAGAAGGAAAAGGAGAGACATTTCCCTCTCCATCATATACAAAAAAGTGATCAAATATTTTCTCGGCTTTGACGATACTAGCAGCCACGAATACTGTTGCTTATATTAAATTTAATTTTTCAATAATGTATCGTCTCTTGTCATTTACTAATACGTTAGGTTGTTTATTATTACGTTGAAGTTTCTTCTAAACTGGATTTTAGCCCAAGGATCAATCATGGCTAGCATTTCCAGACAACCTTCGTTTATTCCTTCTTTTACGCAAGATAATCTACTAAGCTTGGATTTGCTCCTACGTTTATTTCTTTACCTTCTCGTGGATTCCTCTTAATATAATACCCTGTTTCCCCGAAATTAAAATTTGAACAGAAAATAAGCCATAGCATAAACTTTCAGATTACTTCTGAATATACTCCTTATTTCCAGAATAAGCCAAACACCCAAAATATGCTCCAGTTGTTGGCTAGGCTCTAAACGAGTTATTTTATAATATTAATAACTGAGTTACTTTCTCTATGTGAAGTTACTAGAAGGTTACATTTTTATATATCTTTTGGACAAACAATTATGCGAGGTGTGTTCAAAAAGTATCGAACCTTATTTTTTCCCGCGTAAACTAATGATGCGCAGTGGGCTTTCTTCAGTGTAGATGTAGTAGAGGGGGACACTCATGCGCAGTCGTGATTTTTTCTCACCGGCAGATGGCGTCAGTCACTGGCAGTCGGCCAATGGGTGAAGACTGTAGTAAGCGGTCGTCGAATTTAAGTTTTTTGTAAAATAAATTTAAAAAAAAACTTGAGCAGCGATATTACATCAAATTTTGTCAAAAGTTTTGCCATACCAAAGTGGAAACCATTCAATCGGATCGGTACATTTAATTTTGAACGAGAATTTGCCTTTGGCGTGGGAGACCCGGCTCGAACTCATGTGATTCGGACTCCACGTTAATCAGTAGGTCCCGTCTCATATAGTCTCGCTGCTGAACGAGACGTTGAACTCAAAATCAACTCAACTCAATTCAACGAGAATTTGGGCATGAAGAGAGTGTCCACGAAATTTGGTTCAGGCTTTCACCGCCAAACACAACATTCCTGTGTGTCGCCAGGCTCCATATTCACCCGATATGGCTCCGTGTGACTTTAAGTTATTTCCCAAGCTGAAAATGCCACTAAAAGGGACCCGATTTGAGTCAAGAGAAGACATCATGCGGAATACGACGACACGATTGCTCACCATTCCAAAAACTGCGTTCCAGAAGTGTTCCCAACAATGGCAGGAGCCCTGGGAGAATTGTGTGCATTACCGAGGAGATTACTTTGAAGAGAATTAGTGTTTCGGATTTCCCAATCAAAGGTTCGATACTTTTTGATCACACCTCGAATAAGATACGATCTTATTTTCGAGGAAACATGGTATGTTACATCACTACAACTACAACAGAATCTTATCTCGTTGTACTACCCTATAACTACACAACCTATTAAATAGGGTCACGCTATTGGGACTCAGAATATTGTAATATTAGTCCGTCCGTCCATTACTCCACGTAACTTGAACGAAACTGAATTTTTGAATTCTGTGTTTTGCAGTAGACAGCGAGTGTGATTATCTCCGGTAAATTCATTAATAGAGTCAATCCGTTAACATCTTCACGGGTAACGGTGACATCAACGGTTGCTATCCATATTCCATTTTCTATTTGAACAAAGGTAGTAGAAGTTACAAAATTTCGCCGTTAGGTGGCAGCAAACATCACCTGTTGGCTGACAACTACCGGAACAAATCGAAACTTTTAGATATGACTCTTTTTACTATCTTTAATATTATTGGTACCATGTACGTATTTCACTAAAGATAGTGTGAACCTGCAAAACTAATTTTCACATCACAGTTAGGGTTTCAAACAAGTTATTTTACATTATTTACATTGTCTCTTACACACTGATGTAAAAATCTCGAAAATCGAAAAAAGGGTACTTAATCAATTGATGCATAACACTGTCCAATTGTTTTGTAGCATAGTAATTTAAAAGTAAAAAATCATATAAATGGATGAGAATGGTGAAAGTTGGCGGATGAACCTCGGCCCACTCTAAAAAAGACAAAATCATATCTAGTACAAAACCTAGACCAGTATAACCATTTCTTTAGCACTTTCTGCCTCCTGACACAAAACTACAATGATTGTTTTCCAATCCAACCACAACTAGTGTATGGAATTATACGCGAAAAACTTCTAGCTTATTACTGCAATCGGCGTAGCTTATTACTGCAAAAGAATTATGTTCGAGTAAGATTCGGCGTAGCTTATTACTGCAAAAGGATTATGTTAGAGTAAGATTCGGCGTAGCTTATTACTGCAAAAGGATTATGTTCGAGCAAGAGTCGGCGTAGCTTATTACTGCAAAAGGATTATGTTAGAGTAAGATTCGGCGTAGCTTATTACTGCAAAAGGATTATGTTCGAGCAAGAGTCGGCGTAGCTTATTACTGCAAAAGGATTATGTTAGAGTAAGATTCGGCGTAGCTTATTACTGCAAAAGGATTATGTTCGAGCAAGAGTCGGCGTAGCTTATTACTGCAAAAGGATTATGTTCGAGCAAGAGTCGGCGTAGCTTATTACTGCAAAAGGATTATGTTAGAGTAAGATTCGGCGTAGCTTATTACTGCAAAAGGATTATGTTCGAGCAAGAGTCGGCGTAGCTTATTACTGCAAAAGGATTATGTTCGAGTAAGATTCGGCGTAGCTTATTACTGCAAAAGGATTATGTTCGAGCAAGAGTCGGCGTAGCTTATTACTGCAAAAGGATTATGTTAGAGTAAGATTCGGCGTAGCTTATTACTGCAAAAGGATTATGTTCGAGCAAGAGTCGGCGTAGCTTATTACTGCAAAAGGATTATGTTAGAGTAAGATTCGGCGTAGCTTATTACTGCAAAAGGATTATGTTCGAGCAAGAGTCGGCGTAGCTTATTACTGCAAAAGGATTATGTTCGAGTAAGATTCGGCGTAGCTTATTACTGCAAAAGGATTATGTTCGAGCAAGAGTCGGCGTAGCTTATTACTGCAAAAGGATTATGTTAGAGTAAGATTCGGCGTAGCTTATTACTGCAAAAGGATTATGTTCGAGTAAGATTCGGCGTAGCTTATTACTGCAAAAGGATTATGTTAGAGTAAGAGCCGGCGTAGCTTATTAATGCTCGGTTATATTGTAGTAATTTCATCCAACAATACTAATAAATGTCTTCTTCATCTTAAAATGTAATATTTAAAGTTCTATATGGCACATATTTCGCATACCTACTTTTTCTCTACTACCTAATACACATCTTTCAAGGTCGAATTTGCTATGTAAGGCCAGGAGAAAGAAATGTTAATATCTTTGTCCTTCAGTTTTTAGAGGAGAGGGATAAAAATACGAAACAAACAACGAAAGAAACGCTTGGTTACTTGGTTCTTTGAAGAAGAAAACAACACTCTAGTGCTGCCCTCAATAAGGCTATGGCTGGCCAACTGGCACACGTTTGACTGGATGATACTTGGTCGACTTCTTTATTTTTGGCCTTTCAAATCAGAATTCGCTACCTCTCAATCCAAGTAGCTTCCTACTTGCCTTAGAATGTTGGATTGACCCTTAAAATTTTATGAATTCATCAAGAACTGATTCGTCACCAAAGAATGCACGTGCCCAGCATTTGGCTAGGCTACAATATAGTCTATACTAATTAAAAAACTAATGCATGTTTTATTAATGAAAATATAACTGTCCGCAACAATACATATGTTTTAAAATTGATGAATAAAAATAGATTTACATGCGTATTTTAATATTGTCGTAAACGTCAATGACGTCAATATGACGCATATACTCGAAATATATTCATAACAACACCATGCATGTCATATGTAGAAAAATTAAATTTGTTGTGAGAAGAATAGACGCATGAATTAATTAAAATAAACAAGTGATAAAGGGGGTTTGGGATGGGAAATGCAATCAAGCGCTTGTAATACTGCTGTCCGAGTTGAAAATAACGCTCATTTGCTCTTCATCTGTCTGAAGCAGAAATGGCCACCATGCAGGCAGGGGTCGCGTGCAATGGACGTTGATTGGTGGACAGATTCACATTCAGGACGTTCTCCTACATTTTAACCGCAGGTGAAATGAGTAAACTGCGGTGTGACGCAAATGGGTTTATTACAGGAAACCGGGATTACAATTTGATGTAAGAGAACGAGATGGAAAGGAAAAATATATAGTATTATTAGATTTTATCAAGGTAGAATTTCTTGGGCGGCACCAGATTATTCTGGTACGATATGGAAATGATCGTGGAAGCCAGATCTTTGGGTTAGGTAAGGTCGTATTAACTAGGTGGGTTTTGGCGGGTCCTCATCTCCTCGAGATCCTCAAGTTTATATTGAATAAAATTACGTTTTAAAATTTTAGGTTTTGTTAAAAGTTTTTTTTTTTTTTTTTTTGCCAAGTACTGTTTCCTCTAGGAATTTTTGGATACGGCCTTAATAACGATGCGAAAGATTCAGGGTTCAGGAATTAGGTTTCTGTCATTTTGGCACCCATGACCATGTTCGCCCGCCACGTATGAGGGATGACGTCCCTCAACGATTACCATATCCGAGGAAAGGGAAGGAAGAAAGCAGCCTGGGACGTATATGTTAGTTACCATACCAGCAGTTCCCTGAGGTAAACCCAGAAAAATTGAATTAGCTTTTACACTTTTTCGACCGAGTGTCCCCACCGGGAATCGAACCCGATACAAGACGATGCGAAAGAATTGAAAATGTAACTATTTTCACTGTAGCTATTCCGTAGAAGAGGAGTATGATAGGCACATGAGATATTTCATATTTTCCACTAATATGCGACGATGAGTACTTTATAAATATGTTTTCAAAAAAAAAGTTAAATAAAATATCTGGTTTTTCATCCCACTTATATGAGAAACTGAATAAAACCAACGAACATAATGTTGTTCACTCACATGGCTTGGGATCGAACCCGGGACTACTTGCCCCAGCGTTGAGTGAACAACCATGCTCCCTATATATTTTCGTATATTTAACATAATTTATTATTTTCAAAAAACTTAACCAACTCATAAACAATTGGGTTAGGTCGGAATAACAAATGAAATTAAATCTGTAAGTATTGCAATAATTTATCGACTAAAAGCAGGAAATTCGTGTTACTATTCGGTTCAAAATCTATTGCCGTCGCGAATTCTGTCGAGGAATTTGAAGCTTAAAATATATAAAACGATAATCATGCCTGTTGTTCTGTATAGTTGCGAAACATGGTTGCTTACTCTGAGGGAAGAACATAGACTGAAAGTATTTGAGAACAAGATCCTGAGACGAATATTCGGACCCAAGAGGAACGGGAATGGGGAATGGCGGAAACTTCATAACGAGGAACTACATAATGTATACGGTTTACCCAATATTGTTAGAGTCGTCAAGTCTAGGAAGCTTAGGTGAGCAGGTCATGTAGGTAGAATGGAAGAAAGTAGAAACGCTTCGAATCGGAAAACGACCATTAGAAAGACCAAGGCGTAGATGGGAGAACAATATTAAGATGGATCTCGCAGAGATAGGAAAACAAAGTAGAAACTGGATCCAATTGGCTAAGGATAGAAGTCATTGGAGAGCTTTTGTGAACGCGGCATTTTAACACATTTTAACACATGAACTTTAACACATGAAAAGTCGTTTTAGGTAAAAAAAAAAAAAAAAATGACCATAGCTGCGTTTGATGGTGATTTAAAAGATATTTATTTATTTACTTATTTATTGTAGTTTTAGTAGATAGTACAATTGAGGATTATTATTTTTTCCTCCTTATTGCAGTTTTTGGGGTAGGTAGTTATAGGAATATTTTTTGCCCATGGTGGATTTACGAGTTTAGTTTCACGATTTTTTTAAAACTTAACATGGTTTTGGGAGATAGTTTAGGAAGGTGAGCAATTAGTACTGGAATTATCTGTTTTTTACTTGATTCTTTTATGGATGCTTTTTGAAGGGAGGATTGTGAGGAGAGTGTTGGATATTTTTTAAAATTAATTTTGTGTTTTTTGGTATTTTTTTTATTGTTTGTTGGTGATTATGTTATGAGTACAATAACACATGTTTGTGTTTGAAGCCTGTGTTTATAGTAGTTGCTTACATGTGAGGGTATGGAATTTACAATATAGTAAATGAATACACCCTACATAGTTTAACAACCATATATTCATAGGTAAAATTCCCTACCATATCGTAATGTCCTTAAGAGACCCCATCACTGCGAAATTAAAATACCGCTAATTTTACAATAATTGTGCGATATCTTCAAATAGATAAAAATAATAATCGAAAAGTGGAAGACCTCCCAAGACAATATTATTTTGCATGAGGTACCGTTATCATAAATCACCTAGTACCTTTCCGTTTGCAGTCATTTAGAAACGCGAAAATAAATGCCGTTTTTCTACATGGATGGAAATCAAAAGCAGATAAGTGAGTCGTGATTTTCGTCAGTACTTCATGCAAAATAATATTGTCTAGGGAGGCCTTGTTCCACTTTTCGATTATCTTTTATCTATTTGAAGATATAACATAATTACTGTAAAATTGGTGGTATTTTTATTTCGCAGTGACGGGGCCTCTTAAGGCGTGCACTCAAAATTTTCAGCTAAAATTGATCCCGTCGAGGGGTGATCTTCTGAAACCAGGCACAATACGATTTATACCCAAGGCTTCGAAGAATAAATCTTAAATCACGAAGAATGCGATTAAATTACAAGATTTACTGCAAGACGCTTTCGTATGTAATATATGTTTCTTCTACAAACTGATTATGAAATTATTACGTTTTAAGCGTCTACTTAAAAATTTTAATTATTAACAGCTTTAAAATAACATTACACATGAGCACAATGGGTTGATTACACACGAAATCAGGTGTTTTCTGTGTAATATTAGGAATCTAACGCCAAAAAATTCGTCCGAACTTTTTAGAGTAAATGCATTAATTATGTGTACTTTCACTGCACGTGACAGATATTACCCGCAATTCTAGCTTATTTTGATTCGTATGTAACATAGGGTTAAATTATTTGAATATGGAATCATATGATAATTGGACATAAATAAAATACCTATAGATGAAAGTCCTTGATTAGATACAGAAAATATGAAGGGGAGGGGGGGGAGTGTAATGAAAGAATTTCAATATAGTCTTTGATTCCAAAAACCAAAATGAAATAAATCGGACCACCTACTCGAGTAACAATTCTATCTCAAACCTCTTCCTATTGATGTTGAGATTAATATTGACTTTTTTATCTTTATTTTTTTTAATAAAAAAGAAGGAAACCAAACAAAATAAACAATAAAAGGGAACAAAATTTCATTCCAGCATCACTTTGTCATTGCAGTGTAGGAAGACCAGAAATTACATTCTTTTTGTGAGTCAGTCACAACCAGTCTCTTTTCCTTTCTCAAGCGACAAGCGGGTACCTCCTCTTCCCTTTTCCTTGTATTTCTTTCAGCTTTCTCTTTTTCGTACAAAAAGCATCCAAAATCTCATCATCCAAGTTGTCGTCCGCAGAAGTGCTGCCATCTTTGTGTTTGTGTCTCCTGACATCATCCCTCGGCTTTTATAATCCTCCCCTCCCGCATACACCTCAGACTTATTTCCAGTTACTTTCATTTCATCCGTGCTCCCTTCGTTCGCGATTTTTCCTTCTTTCTTCTTCTTCCTCTTTTCGCTTCTTCTTAGAGGAGTGAACAGTTGGGAACGGCACACTAATTATTATATGTTCCCAAAAAAGTATATATATATATATATATATATATATATATATATATATATATATATATATATATATATATATATAACAGTAATCTGGAATCTAATTCTAGTTATAATGAAGAACATATTGAAGCGATTTCTTGATGTACGAGATAAAGGATAATTTGTACAGGAAAGAAGGAATGCAGATACCGTAGCTTCATGTTATGAAAAGACGGAGATTCACGACAAAGCATTACGAAAAGTCTGTTATTGACAGCTTTCTAGAATAATTGAACCCACGTTCCTTGGTAGTATAGCCCACACACTATTTCACCTTGTTGAATATTATACATATAAAGTTGAGGATTTGTTTGTTGCTTTGTATGTTTTTTTTCTTTCTTTTTTTATATATATATATATACAAATACACATCATTGGCTTGTCATAATGCTATGTATCTGTAGGGAAAAGATCATAGGCCAAACAGTTTTCAAAACAGATATAATCTTAGAACCCCTAAAGTTAGACAACCCAAATTGCTCTTCTGTGTTCCAGGCTACATACCGTTCACCCAGTACCAAGAACGAACGCTTTTGCTAGTATACACTTATAATAATCTTACTAGTAAATTCTCCCCCCCCCCTCCTCCTCTCCTGATGTGTTATTGCGGGAAATATTCTGCGGTATTCTTTCTAAGAATTCGTCTAAAATCGAAGTCTCGTGCGATATTTGAATGCATCGTATGGGCATCTTAGTGAAGCATCAAACTTTTTTCTTCCATTCTACCTCAAACATCTAAACACGTCTTAAGTTATTTTAAATCAAAAGTACAAATATCTTCTTATCATATCTCTAATTACAAGACATCACAAGATATGGACATACAAGCGATTACAAGAAATGGCAACCCCACCCCTCTTCTTTCTACCTCTTTTCTTCAGCTTTTTCAGGGGAAACGAATTATGCAATTTGACAAAATCGTTCCGAAAAACTCACCCCAACAGTAAATTACCCATTCTTATATATATATATATATATATATATATATATATATATATATATATATATATATATATATATATATATATAGAGAGAGAGAGAGAGAGAGAGAGAGAGAGAGAGAGAGAGAGAAAAATGACTTTATACCACAGTATGGGAGTGTTATTGAAAAATTGATTTATTAAGCGGTTAAACAATTTGTTAGATCCGTTTTCAACCGTCAATAAACTATCGTTAGAACTAGAAAGAAGATTCGACATTGCCCCTGGACAATCACATTAAAAAAACAACTTAAATTTAACAATTTGTTTGAGATACTTTGAACGGTATGACCTTGCCTTACTTAAATTAACAAAGCACATCACAGGCTTTCTTCATGTGTTAAAGCACTGACTCACTTACGCAGGATCAGTGCAATATTGTCAGTCCACAAACTTCTGGAACATTCCTCGGATGTACTATCATAAGGTCCTACAAAATGCAAAATTGTAGTTTATAGAAATGCGGAGTATTCATACACTAATTGACATTTTCTCAACAGTGGTAATTTTTTTTTTTTTTTAATAGAAAGTCCCTCACAACGAGGAACAAACTTCTTTACAATTAGTCTCATGTTCAATTCGTCCGTTAGAATGCGATGACATGTTTCAATAACAGTTCAACTCAGTGACAAACATCGTGGATTACTTGCCTTCTGTCCATAAAGACTATTTCACGCACTTTCGCGATCGTTTCTGAAATTGTATATAATGAGTTGAGCCGAATGTTTGTCGTCCTCTACAGATTTCTGATTATATTTCCAAAGCTTAAACCACTCATACATTCTTGCTTAGCTTAAGCTCAGCAAGTTCCTCCTTCAGCATTCGCTGGGTTTCAGTTGCAGCTTTTTCAACTTCAAACAATACTTAATTCGAAATTCGCAGACACAGTAGAACACCCTGCAATAAAACTAGCAAAAGCTAAGAAGCACGTCCAATTGAAACAGGCAGATGACTGTTTCAAGCGACAACTAACTTGGAAAGTTCGTAATGGTTTAGGTGAAATACTGTAATTCTATGAAATTTTCGGCGGTCCTCATTTAGTATTTACAGAAGTTCAGTTTGAGAGGGTTGTCCCAAAAGTACCTAACTTAACAAAGAAAATACTAAAGAATTGGGAAAAAGCTATCTTTACTCGACATATTCTTCTTTTAGCTGTATACGCTTTTCCCAGCTATGTTCAACAGCTTAGATACCTTGTTTATAGTGTGAACTACCGAGCTCCTCAAAATGACCATTACCGCAGATTCCAGCTCTTCACTGTTAGCATATCTTTTACCACCGAGTCTTTTTTTTTAATTTGAAAAGAGAAAATAATCCGAGGGAGCTAAATCTGGAGAATAAAGTGCGTGAGCAAGCAATTCGAACTTTAACTCATTGTATTGGCCATCGCGATAACAGATGTATGAACTGGAGCATTGTCGTCGTGAAACAACATTTCCTTTTTCGCCAAATGCGTCCGTTTTCTTGGTTTTAACAGTGAAGAGCTGCAATAAGTTGATAATGCTCGCCGTTGGTTGTTTTTCCTTTTTAAAGATAATCAATGAAAGTTATTCCACGCACCTTCCATAAAATTGAAGTTATGATCTTGCCAGCAGATGGAACTGTCTTCGCCTTCTTTTGAGCCGACTTTCCCCTTGCAGTCCATTGTTTTAACTGTTCCGTCGTCTCAGATGTGAAGTAATGGATCCATATTTCATCCATGGTTATGAATAGAGGCAAAATCTCGGCTTTATTGCTGTAAAACATTACCAACCACTTGATTGAAACATCCTCATGACACTGTTTTTGTACCACCGTGAGTAAACGCGGCACTTATCTCGTACACAGCTTTCTCATGTCCATTTTTTTTTTAAGTAAATATGCGATGTACAGCACTTTCTGAAGTGCCTACTATGTTTGTTAGCTCCCGCTCTTTCAGTTGACAGCCATCTAATACCATTTTGTGAATTTTCTTCATATTTGGCATGGTGACCTCATTTGGTCGAGCTCTGCGAAGTTCGTCTTTGCAGCTCATTCGGCCTCGTTTAAACACTGTTATCCAATATTTTACTGTTGTAAACGAAGAAGCAGACTTCCCCAGAGTAGATTCTAACTCGACTTTAATATTGGTTGAACTGAGCCCTTTCAAATGAAGGTATTGTATCACATAACAATGATCCACTTTTTTTTTTCATGTTTATAAATTTGCTGAGAGCGTTCTAAACATGGGCACTCGAAGAAAATTTTCTAGAGGGACATCTCCATGGTTGCTATATTACGAATGATGTTTAATATAGGTAGTTTGCTATACTGCGTATACATTTTCGTGAGCCAGCTCCCTTCGGGCGCCTATGCTGCCAAACAAAGCAGCATCTTCAAACTTCAAACTTAAGGTTTACAAAGTTGGTATTTTCGACCATAGAATTGTTTCTCAAACAATTCTCACTGCTTTTTTTTTTTTTTTTTTTTTTTTTTTTTTTTTTGAAAACAGGATGACAATACTCATCATAATATGTTATTCTAATTGTTCTGATAGACTGCTGAGACAAATAACAAAATCTAAAGAAGTGGAAGAAGTTAACGAAGTTAACAGGTGCCGCCATCTATTCAATGCAGATAGTATTCTCTGCTATCAGTCTTCAAATCATCGTATATATAATATATCGTACATCATCAACAAAACTCTAAAGCTTGACCAAACTTCGCACGTAGGTAAACTTTGACTTGATTTGTACTCATGTGAAATACTTTTATGTATAGATCTTTGATTTCCGAGTTATAGATCCTCCAAGTTGGGATTTCGATCGTACTCGAACTAAGGAACTCATTCGATCTTGACCAAAAATGTCATGGAGGAAAATCGTTGACTTGGTTAGTACGCATGTGAAATAATTTTAGGTATAGATCTTTGATTCCTGAGTTATGGATCATCCAAATTGGCGTTTCGATCGTACACGATCTACAGAACCCATTCGATCTTGACCAAAGTTGGCATGGCAGTAGATTGATTTTTGACTTGGTTAATACACAGTAAAAATGGTTAATTCAACTCAATTTTAACAAAAGGCAGTGGTTCCAGCGTGACTACCACTATGCAGTGTTAATTTAACACAAACTCCGGGGTGTTGGTTTTAACACAGGGGTGTGTTACGTTTTCAACACACAATCAGTGTTGAGCGGTGTTAAATTCGGATCTGTGTTGGTATTTTCGGTGTTGATTCGTCACCATGTCAGGGTCGGTAGTGTGGGGAAAAGTGCTGAGTGTTACTTGTGGCGGTGTTGCATCAACACGAGGAAAGTAACACAGTGTGTAGTGTGTTAATTTTTTGTGTTAATATCAATATAACACAGTCTCTGTGTTATTTTAACATTATTTCAACACATCATCTGTATCATAATTCAAGGTCAAAGCCATATAAATAACACCGTTTTGGTGTTAATTCGACACCCTCTGTGTTAAAATTCAAGGTCAGACCACCAGATTAACACCGTTTCTAATGTTAGTTCGACTCCACTTCTGTGTTACTGTGATATCTATTTCGGTGTTGAAATAACACCGTGTGCGGTGTTGTAATCCATTTTCTGTTGTGGAAAACGCTTGTAGTGAGGATGCTTACACTTACGGTGGTTCGCCATCTTTGAATACTAAGTAGTTAACATGACAACCAATTCACTACGTTCGGAAATAACGAAAGTGAACGAACTTAACGAAAAGACCTCCAACCAATTAATTTGTGAATATCGTCAATTTTCTCAAGTGTTTCCTTACACGCCCTTTAGTGGAATGTCCTGTTAAAATGTTAACAGGCCAAGAAAGGAAACAATTCTAATTTGACTGGTGAGCTCTCTTATAGTGTAGGAGTGATGCAGTAATACGGTGTTGTTGAGTTGATTTTGAGTTTAACGTCCCTTTTCAGCAGCGAGGCTATATGAGACGTGGACCTACTGATTAACGTGGAATCCGAACCACATGTGCTCCCGCCGGGAATCGAACCCGGGTCTCCCGCGCCAAAGGCGCGTACGCTAACTGCTTAGCCACGGAGGAGCTCTTTAATACGGTGTTGTTTCTCGCTGTTGACATATTTCTTCAGAAACATTATATAAAACGATTGAGAACACATCGCGCGGTTTGCACGTTGAAATTTTATGAATACCTGGATTTGTTTAAGTATTTCTTTCTACTGTGTTTGTTTATAGCTTCAGTACATAAGCCATTATAGTTTGATGTCCAACATATTTGGCAATCACGCAGAAAACAACACCGAAGATTCTACACTTGTGTTAATTCAACACGTAGGCTGTGTGTCAGTTCAACAACCGGCATTTGACACACAACTCCAAATGGAGAGTGAGTTGTTCTAACCACCTATTTGTGTTATATTTTAACACAATTGTGTTAACACATAGGCATGTCGTTGAAATAACACAACGACTTTTTACAGTGTGAGTTATGGACCATCAAAGTTGGAGTTCAGACTAACAAAGTAACACTTTGGAAAATAAATATCTCTTCAGTACAATGTTCTGGTGAATTAACAAGTGCACAGAATTTTTCGGTGAGACTACGAAATTCTAAAACAAACATATATATTATTCCTTTAGAAATAAATGAAAATATTACTAAGCTGTTGCGTGCTAACTTACATAAGCTTCAATTAGGTAGTTAAAACTTCTATATCAATATATTTTGAAACAATGAAACACATTTATGATTTTAAATTTAGAACTTTCAATATGTAATTATTTTTTTGAAAATTATTATTATTCGGAGAACTGTTCAAAAACAGACGTAATAAAGGAACAAGTACTTTTTTTTTATTTGCTGCTGGTGGGAGCCTCCTTTGATCTCTCCCTTTTTAAGTGAAAATGAAAGTTTTGATGAGGGAGTGCGTAACTAGAGAGCCACGTGCAATGAAATTGAAATCCTGTCACACACAGACTTTCACGAATGGCCTTCTCCCTCGAACTCTCTTTTCTTGTTACAATAGAGTAATGTAGTATTGAGTATTGTACACAACAATCAAATGCCTATAAAACATAGACGAATATTAGTGCTGCATTTCCATGAAAAACACTCATAAACTGTGTCTTTTTGTTTAGTTTAACGTCCCCTGCGTATGCTCCAAGGCTAAGGAAGACGAGATGATGATAATGAAGAAATTATGGAATGGTGAAAGTATTAGAAAACGGGAGAACCCGGAGAAAACTCACGCATACGGTGTTTGTCCACCAGAAACCCCACTTGACGCAAGTTGGAATTGAACCAGGGACTCCCTGTACCAGAGGCCAGTGCTCAACAACTTTGTTAAAACCACTTTCTTCCTTTTGTTTAGACTTCTTACGGCTTGACAGTGACACGAACACAGAATCATCAACGATAGTTAAAAATCCGAACATGCTTTTTTTTTTTTTTTTTTTTTTTTTTTTTTTTTTTTTAGAGGAACTTGGACCTCAGCGAGTTTCACCTCACCATCATCAACCTCATACCTCAAACCGCTGTATTACACAATACCGACTTACCACTGAGCCACCGCGGCACCATAAGTTATTTTGTACTCTAAGAGAAAGAAATTGACAAATAACAATCAGATGCTTTTGAAATGTGGATGTAAAGAAGAATTCAAAAAAAAAAAATAATCTGAGTCGAACAGAAAAACTACGAGAAACTGTTTGGAATGGTGGGGGAGAAATGAACAATGTTTCTACAATGTTATTAACGTGTGAGACTATATCCAGTGGCGTATTCAAGGGGGCTTCCGGGCTTAAGCCCTCCCAAAATCTTACTTACTATAGTAAAGTATATGAAATATCTTGCAGAATTTTCACATTTTCAGGCAAAGCCCCCTCCCCGAAACAAAATCGTAAATACGCCACTGCGTATATCAATAGATAGATCTCATTGAGCTGCACAAAATCATATGGGAGAATGTAGAATCTCATGCGTGGTTTATGAGTAAATCGAAACGAATGATTTTTGAGATACTAAAAAGCATGTTCTTCGTTGCCAATAATAATTAGTAGGTTGTGTTTTGCTGAAACATTTTCTTATTTATTTATTTATTTATGTACTGGATATGTAAAAAGAGACACTGTTAACTAGCAGATTGTGCCTGTTATTCTTTGTATTCTTCTAACGGTGACACATACAGGTACTTCTGACAGTGACACACACACTCCTGACAGTGACACACATACTGTTAAACCTGACACACAGTATTAACAGTGACAGAAACACTACTAACAGCGACATAAATAGGGGTCTACTACTAACAGTGACACACATAATACTGACAGTGACACACATAATACTAACAGTGACACACACACTTAACAGTGACAAACATACTTCTAACAGTGACTACTTACAGTGACACATACTGCTAACAGTGACACAAATACTTCAAACAGTGACGCACATACTCATGTGACTCTACTGACAGTGACACACACACTTCTAACAGTGACACATTTACTACTAACAATGACGCAAATACTCCCAACAGTGACACACACCCATAACTGTGACTTCTAACAGTGACACACTTACTACTAACAGTGATCACACACATCCATAACTGTGACTCTACTGACAATGACACACACTTCTAACATTGACATACTTACTACTAACAGTAGAGATGCAAAAAAGCCGGCTTTTTTGAATCGATGGTTTTTTGCACATAAAAAGCCGGCTTTTTTGGAAAAAAAACGAGAATTTTGGAAATTTTGGCTTTTTTCATTTTCGTGATTTTTCTATTTGAATAGCTTTTTTATAGTATACTCTAAAGTTAAATAAGATTTTATGGCCTAAATACCATATTTCGCTCTGAAATTCACCATCATGATGGATGGAGCACGTGTTTTATGAATTGAAGTAAACATACAGTACTTAGTATTTGAGGGCAACTGTAGAAGATATTTAACTTTATTTTAACTTCTGAGTTATCGACTTTTTTTTCTCTACGTCATTTCTTTTGCAGTCATCCGTGTTTCATTTCTTATAGATTAGCAGGTCTACTCTAGCTTCTAGCACGTAAGTTAAACTTATGTTTTTCAATATATCCGTCAGAGCGTACGTTTGTCAGTATATCTGTCAGAGCGTACTTCCACATTTTTGTTACACTGTCGCTGTGCAATGATTTAGCAATAATCTTCCGGATACAACCTTGAATACAGTTTTATAGAAATAATCAGTAGCGGATTCAGAAAAGTATTTTGGGAAGTGTTTCTCTACTTAATGTTTGTTTTTTCTAAAATTTCCTAATTTTTATTTGGGAGGAGCTTGAAGTTTGAGTATAGGCATAACTAATATTTCGTTTTGTTTGTATTCAGCAATAATCTTCCGGGTACAACCTTGAAGACCATTTTATACTGATAATCAGTGGCGGATTTAGAAAAGTATTTTGGGAGGGTTTTTCCATATTAATGTTTAGTTTTTCTAAAAATACCTAATTTTTATTTGAGGAGAGTTTGAAGTTTATGAGTAAAGGCATAACGAATATTTCGATTGTTTTAGAAATTCCGTAATTTCGGGATACAGGCTTCAATCTGTAAGACATCCCCACCCTAACCTCCTTCGGAAACCCATCACTGCTGGTAATTAGTAATAACAACGATTTAAAAACGATAAGGAAATCGGCCAGGATTCACAGTACACGCACTATCTCTACATTCACAGAAGGAATTAAGAAAAACTTTTGTCAAAATGCTCGAATTCCAGGCTTAATGCCGAACTTCCCGATAGAAGTGCGAAAACTAACCACTCATTGATGGTTGTTGTGCAGTTGTGCTTAACTTAAATATATTCTCTCTATATATGGCTTATAGAATCCGAAGGTTCAATGCCGCGTTCAGAAAAGCTCTCCACTGACTTCTATCCTTAGCCAACTGGATCCAGTTTTTACTTTGTATTCGTATTTCTGCGAGATCCATCTTAATATTGTCCTCCCATCTGCCCCTAGATTTTCCTAATGGACGTTTTCCGATTGGATTTCCAGTTAAAACTTTGAAAGCGTTCTTACCTTCTTCCATTCTGGCTCCATGACCTGCCCACCTGAGCCTCCTAGACTTGATGACCGTAACGATGTTTAGTAAACCGTATAAATTATGCAGTTCTTCGATATGAAGTTTACCAAATTCCCGTTCCTCTTGTGTCCGAATATTCGTCTCACTATTTTATTTTCAAATACTTTCAGTCTGCGTTCTTGCATCATCGCAAACGACCATGTTTCACAAACGTACACAACAACATGCATGATTGTCGTTTTATATATTTTAAGCTTTAAATTCTTCGACAGAATTCGCGACGACAAAATATTTTGAACTGAATAATAATACGAATTTCCTGATTTCAGTCGACATTTAATTTCTTTGTGGATATGATTTTGGTCTGGTAATATTGATCCTAGATATTTGAAAGTATCCACTTAGTCGAAAGTATTATTTGATATTTTAACGCATCCACAATTTGCCGTATTACGATCCCGGTGAACTTCCATGTATTTAGTTTTCTTCTAAACCAATGTCTCTGCAAGCGTTTACTAAGGCCTATGCATTTCTTTCTATTGTTCTCCTATCATTCCCTATTAAATTTACATTATCAGCATATGCCATAGCCTGGTGAATATCATTCAGCTCTAGGCCTGGCTGCTATCTTTAATTTTCCTTATAGCGTACTCCGGAACAATGCTGAATAATAATGGCGATGCGGTCACATCTCCTTGTTTTAGACCATTCTCGACGTTGAAGCTCATGGACAAGAATTTTTCTACTCGGACTTTACTCTGGGATTCATTTAAACACATTTTAATTCATCTAACTAGCTTTTTCGGTATTCCGAATTCTGTAAGAATTGTACAATATTTCCTTCCTATCAGAGTCGTAAATCTTTTTAAAATCAATACAGCTGATGTACTGGGTAATATATTCCCATTTCTTTTCGAGTATTTATCGAATAGTAAATATCTGGTCGATAGTTGATCTATTTCCCTAAATCCAGACTGATAATATCCAATAATTTCATCTGCGTATGGAATCAATCTTGTTAATATTATGTTAAGAGAAATGCCTTGCTAATTATTACAGTAAGTTTTGTCGCCTTTCTTTTGAATTGAAACAATGATTGATTCTTTCCACTCTTCTTAAATGTATTCCATAGTTTCTTTTAAACAAAAAAGTTGAATTCCTGTCGTTAAAAATTCAGAAACGTTCAGGATTGGGTAAACTGTGATGGTGGTTATAAGCCTAGGAAACCACACGATAAGATGAACGGTCTATTACGCATATGATCCATGAACAGAAAATTCGGTACTTGCCCGATTCTAAACAAGCTTAAGGAACAGTCAGTGCATTATAGAATTCGGAATTTTAGCGATTTTGCAGATCCGAAGCACCTAATAGATGGTAACAGATTATTACGTATGTGATCAATGAATGAAAAATTTGTTTGAAATATCCATACAATGTATATGAAAGTTAAAACTTAAAAGAATGTGCAGAACCATCCGAAACCGAGCTCTTGATGTGCAACCTGTAAGATTATCATATAAATGTATTTCTCTCATGTATTTTATTTTGTTTCAAAAAGAGGGTGTGTGATATTTTGAAGTAAAAATACTACATACAATTTTGCTAGTTATTTGTGTATTTTTTTTTAAAATAAGTGTACTTACTTTTGTGTATAAGAGGTTAAAAAATTATTACATCTATTGATTAATCCTTAGGAATTCATAATGTAAATTTGTTAACAATTTTAAAAAAATCTTTTCGAAATTCATGGTTTATTTTAGGTTTTATATTATTACCTACATCAACCACTAATTAAGTGAGTTTTTGTGCTGTAGAGAAGCGAAACAAAGTCTGCTTTATCAATTTAAAGCACAATTTTGAAAAAAGCCCAAAATTTCCCAAGCAAAAAAGCGAAGCAGAAAAAACCGAGTTTTTTTTTAAAAAAACGGTTTTTTTTCCGAGCCCTTGCATCTCTAACTAACAATGATACAAATACTCCCAACAGTGACACATAACCATAAAGGTGGGTTTATTGACATTGACGCACACACTTCTAACAGTGACACATGCACTACTAACAGTGACACAATATTTCTAACAGTGAGGCACAATTCTAACAGTGACACAAATACTCTTAACAGTAATGTAATACTCCAAACGTTGACACACATACTTGTAAATTTCCTAATGCAAGCTCTTACAATTCGAATCCCACGTTAAACTGTAAAGTCTACGTTTCACATAGCTCGGTGTTGAACGGAATACTAAACCCGAGATCAACCAAGCGACTAACTACAGTGAAACCTCTCAATAACGAACACCAATGGGCCATGACTATATATTAGTAAAAGAGAGGCGTCCGCTACAGAGGGGTTACACAAATTTAGATTACTCAGAACTTGCCCTCATCGCCCTGGTCTAGTTGCTAGTGTGTTGTCGCACCGATCCCGAATTTGATTCCTGATGTCAGAGTCTTGTGATTAGATCGGATAACGCGGGTTTAGATTCATCCTTAAACTATAAGTCCGTCTCATATAGCCTCGGTGCTGAATAAGGACACTAAACAAACAACAACAATAGAATTAGTATTATTATTCACAATGGCGAAATAATTTATATAAAAAAGTTACTAGGAATAATAAGTTGCTTTCAATTAATTTAAAAAATAAAATAGGAAGTTTATCGATGAAAATATCGGAAAATTATTTCATAACTGATAGCTATTTTTAACGAAGAAAACGAGAAGAAACAATAGAAGTAAATTACATGTACAGGGCAAGTAGAAACGATGGATCCGATATCAGCAATCTATTCTGTAAAATCTAATAAGCATATGTTATTGTGAGACATTTGCTTCGAAAAATTAACTTTTAAAGTTTAGCTTTCACGCAGTGTTTCCACTTCCTACCGCAAAGAGAAAGCAGTGAGCAGTTAAGAGTCTTCATCCCGGCGAAATTAAAATACCGCTAATTTTACAGTAATTATGTGATATCTTCAAATAGATAAAAGATAATCGAAATGTGGAACAAGAGCGCCCTAGACAATATTATTTTACATGAGAAACCGTTATCACGACTCACTTATCTGCTTTCGATTTCGAGCTATTTTGAAAATTGGCATTTATTTTCGCGTTTCTAAACAGCTGAAAACGGAAAGCCGCTAGGTGACTTGTGATAACGGTACCTCACGCAAAATAATATTGTCTAGGGAGCTCTTGTTCCATATTTCAATTAACTTTTATCTATTTGAAGATATCACATAATTACTGTAAAATTAGTGGTATTTTAATTTCGCCGGGATGAAGACTCTTAAGGAAAATGGCGTTCATCGGATGATCGACCGTCCTTTCGTTGGCCACCTTGCTTTCCCGACTTGTCCCCATGCGATTTATTCATGTGGGATCGTTTTATAAAGAATCATGTTTACGTACCACTATTTTCAACAACATTGGATGACCTTCTGGTAGTGACTGTAACATGCTAAGAAAGGTTTGGCAGGTGGTAGACTACTGACTTGATGTGTGACGTGTCACACTAGGTGCTCGCATAGAACACATATGATACGTGTGAAGACAACTTATCTTTTTACCACGTGTATCAGAATAACATATGTTTATTAGGTGCCACAGAATTAATTTCTGAAATTGGGTCCATCATTTTAACTTCCCCCGTATATACAATCTAATTACGAGTATATATATAATTTATATATTTCTCGATATAAAATATTTCTCGATAGCCGCATCATTATAAGCATATCTTTGGGTGCGTGGTCGTAGATTTAATTTATTGTTTTGGTGTAGCTGCGGAAGTCTCGGTAGGAGAAAAAAGGACTTTAACTCATTACTGTTTTTTTTTTTTTTTGAGTTTTACGTCCCACGATTATTCCGGTTAGGCTAAAGGACACGGTGATGAGAGATGAATGAAATGTTGGAATGAAGAAAGTGGAAGGAAACGGGAGAACCCCGAGAAAACCCACGCACACGGTGTTTGTCCACCACAAAATTCACTTGGCGGGAGCAGGGTTTGAACCCAGGACCCCAAGCACCAGAGGTGAACGCTCTACTACTGAGCCACCGCGGTCTCTCATTACTGTTTGTATTTCAATCTGTAACATTTGATGTGTTAGAACCTCATCCTTTTCCATTAAGACAAGAGCAACTGTATTCGTATAAGCCTTTCGATGCAACATGCTAGGCTAAACTACTGAACAATCCTTTGTCGCATCAAGAATAAACTCAGAGAGGTTGTGTGTGTGTGTGTGTGTTTTGTTGGGAGGGAGAAGGATGTTGAGTGTCTCATTAGAGAGATTATTTACGGCCGGTTTGCAAAACAAAATTGAGGTACAGCTTGTTTCTGCATCTGCTCGTCGTCTTTGCTTGCCTGCCTGCATCTTCTCAATGAGAGATGTCTGGCTGTTATAGAGAGTATATAGGGCGATCGGCGGAAAAGGCGCTTAACTAGTACAATGAGTTTATTTATGATCATTCTCTAGACCTAGAGTTTCCTCCTACTTTCTCTATCATCAAATATTCATTAAAATATCTATTTGTTAGATTCTTATTACATATCTGTAATTGTCCTGGCAGGCAGTACCCTTACTTTATACAATATAATAAGGTTGCATTAAATATGGTTGAAACTTTATTGGGAGATATAGCACAGCATAAAATTTGCCTAATATTTAGCACAGTTTTTCTCAAACTGCGGTCCTCGGACCATAGTTGGTCCTTGAGTCTGTTCTTGTGGTCCTCTTACATTGAACATGTCCAAATAAGACAGAAACAACAAAATTCAAGTGAATTGTGTATCATGCACTGAGAATTTCCAACTGGTTACTTTAGTATATCAATTGAGAATTTCCAACAGGTTACTTTATCAACTGAGAATTTCCAACAGTTTACTTTATCAGCTGAGAATTTCCAACAGGTTACTTAATCAGCTGAGAATTTTCAGCAGGTTACTTTATCAACTGAAAATTTCCAAAAGGTTACTTTATCAACAAAATTTCCAACAGGTTACTTTATCACCTGGGAATTTCGAACAGCTTACTTTATTAACTGAGAATTTCCAACAGGTTACTTTATAAACTGAGAATTTCCAACAGGTTACTTTATTAATTGAGAATTTCCATCAGGTTACTTTATCAATTGAGAATTTCCAACAGGTTACTTTATCAACTGAGAATTTCCAACAGGTTACTTTATCCAATTTAAAGAAGTAAACATTATACAAATTCCAATATCTTAAATAGATTTTTTTTTAAAATACAAAACATTTTTGATAATCTTTGATTATTAAAAACGAACTAATATTATTTTCTTCTTTTAGTATCAATTTAAATTAAGGGAATTTAATTAATAATGTTTAAAAAACATAAATACACAGGTGTAGTAATACTATATTCTCAAAACTTTTTTGTTTTAAATGATAAATTTGCTTTTAAAGGGAACACGAGTAGACTGGTCCGTGGAACATTCTGAATAATAAAGTGGTCTCCACTTGAAACAAAAATTGAAAAACGCTGCTTTTAAGAACATTTTCCCGTATATATATCTATAATTGCTCTGACGAACAGTACAATGTAATGATGTTGCATTAAATGTAGGTTAAAACTTTATTAGGACTTATAGTGCTCCTTTAAGCGAGGATGTTATAAAAATAGGTGTGCCTATACAACAAAATCGTGAAGCCATACGTCAAGTTTTGTCATACACCCTCTTTTGCCCGCTCCACACAATAATATAACTATGTTTTGAGTTAATATTTATGACGGAAACGAGAGTAGACAATCAGACCTGCCGATGCTCGGTTGGTTTTTGAATTCATTGAGTTAATAGGATGAAGATACATATGGACAGATCGCCTATTTTATGACATCTTTGCCTTTAAGGTTAATTTACACATGATGAGCCGTTCCCATGCCGTGCCGTGGTCCACGAAGTTTCTTTTCAGACTTTGACATTGAAAATATATTGGGATGTCTTTTCTAATTCACATATGCCGTGCCGTGCCTGTGTCATTCCCAGCCGTTCCCATGCCGTGCCGTGGTCCACGAAGTTTCTTTTCAGACTTTGACACTGAAAATATATTGGGATGTCTTTTCTAATTCACATATAACGTGCCGTGCCTGTGCCATTCCCAGCCATACGCCGTCCGTGCTGTGGTCCACGAAATTTCTTTTCAGATTTTGACATTGAAAATATTTTGGGATGTCTTTTCTAATTCACATATGCCGTGCCGTGCCTGTGCCATCCCCAGCCATACCCCGTCCGTACATTGGTCCACGAAGTTTCTTTTCACACTTTAACATTGAAACTTCATTGGGTTGTCTTTTTTTAATTCGGGCATGACGTGCCGTACCAATGCCATTCCCACGCTGTGTCCCGGCAGGCCGCCTTGAAGAGAAGATCGGCCGCGATCCTTCGGCTTTCTTCGGAGCACACGAAGCAATACGAAGCACAAGAACAACGTTTTATTCCTTGCAATCATTCTTGGGAAATGGTGTATAGAAAGCAGCAGCGGCACGGCATGGTTTGTGTGTGAATGGTCGCAGCCGTGGCACGAACGGAGCATGGTAGGGTAACGATTTGGACAAAGTACCCTGTGTGTGAATCAGCTTTAATATCTAAGCTTTGAACGATCTTAATATGTTCTATCCTTTATTGACTTATGTTTTATCAGGTAGTGTGAAAAGCAGCCCAAGCGTTTAAACACTATAATCAGCGAATTCTTGCTACCATACGTTCATAGCAAAATGTATTTGTATTGTATATATATGAAATTTCTAGTTTTAGGTTCCATGTTCATATCCTTTAGGTTAAGGAAAGCAGGTGATTAATTAAAATAACTTACAAAATAATTAATGAAACGAGCATATGTGTGGCAGGGGAGTAAACGGGACAATCCCGAGAAAACCTGCAGACATATTTTTTTACCATAAATTCTCGTGGAGATCGAACCAGGAACCTCTTGCACTACAACTAATGTAATTATTCTTGTTTCTAGATTATCTACTTCAAATATTCAAATTTTAACAGGAGGAATTTGTTTGCTCTCGGTTGGGAAAATTTCTTGAGCTCCCCGCTGCATACATAGGTTGGAACAGATGTACTGAAAACGCTCCAACACAACAGAGGAAATGCAAGTTGTACGAGTAATGACAGTCACTTTTCCAACGGAGAATGTAATGGTCAATGGAGAACGCTGAAACAGATGGCTAATTCTACACAATGGCTATTATATTCTACACAATAATTCAAGAAATAAGATTTATTATATTCCATCCATGTTTATTTTATTTGACTCTAGTTTCAAATAGATGATTAGGCAATTAAGATGCCCGAAACAATTCCCAGATTCTCCAAAATGACTACTTTGTTATTACCTATACACAGTGGTGTATTTAGGGGGGGGCTTCCGGGCTTAAGCCCCCCGAAATCTTACTTACTATAGTAAAGTATATGAAGTATCTTACAGAATTTTCACATTTTCAATCAAAGCTTCCCCCCCGAAAGTTAGCAAAGCTCCCCGAAACAAGATCGTAAATACGCCACTGCCTATACAACTTCCATTTCTCTGCTTACAAGTAGGAAGTAGGCCATTTGATAGGCCATAGCCTTTGGTGGATTATTCTTAGTTTCGAAAATGAAAATGAAATGAAATGAAATCTTTCAGTTTAACGTCCCATAATTATGACCTTTAGGCTAAAGGAGACGTTCATGAAAGCAAGTGAATGAAGGTGGAAGAATTGGTGGAATGAGAAAGTGGGAGGAAACGGGAATACCCCAAGAAAACCCACAGACACGATATTGTCCACTATGAAATTACTTGGCCGGGATCGAACCAGGGATCCCACGCAATATTGTGACTGAAATAGTGTGACGTCACATCCGTCTCGTTGCTATGGTGATCGTAGTTTTATTTTCTAAACAACATGGCCTTAGACCCTAAGTACAAAGTGAAAACAGTGACGTGTTAACTTCCGAATTGCAAACATCAGAGCAAAAGAAGCCCTTGTTTATGTTTTAAAAAGATTCCAATGAATGAAACTACGAAAACATAGAAAAATCAACCAATTAGGTAAATAATATGTTAAAATATGTCAAGCTTTGAAAGTGAAATGTTTCCTCTGATATCGCAGATTTTGTGATTTATACATTTAGAGGTTACGTTAAGTGTCAAAATATATTTAGCTTATTTATTATTGGATATTAAATTTAAATAATTCTGTTAAATTTTTATTTAGTACCATCGGTATCACACATTACATTCCAAACGTGTAGGTCTACAAAAATAGTGTTTAAAACTTATGCTGAACCACTCATAATTGGATGTTTCCTTGTTGTTATATTTTTAAGGTAAGTAGGAAATATAAGGAAAGATCCGATGCATGTTCACCGACAAGAAATTGGTCCAGATTGAAAATTCTCAGAACTCATATGGTTACAAGCTTCGTGTCTTTTTATTATTATTATTATTAATTGTTTCTTTATTTTGTAGCCACTGTAACTATGTGCTCATATTTTAAAGGGTGGGCGTAAAATATCTGAATATGCCAATATAATTAACATCAAGGATTTCAAAGTATACTATTATTTTTTCTTGCAGATAAATCAAGTATTTGTTCTATTTTCATTATGCCGACAGCTTGTCAGTCTGTACCTTACGAGTATTTGCATTGCGTGTAGTTGCTTTTGTTCACTGTGCATTACTTATGCAATTTCTATCTTATCAGATTACCTAGAGATGTGCCCCCTGTAGAAAAAGGTTTCTTATATGTTACTTCGTTAATTACTAGATTTCACTCGTAAATTTTCTAAATAGTGGACCCATATTCTTAATCTGTATCTTTTCCTGTCAACTTTACTTTATTCTCAAAATATTCTAAAATTATTATTAAATGTGTGTTCTTATTAACAGTATACTTCATAGTATTCCTATCGCTTCATGCGCTTGTTTAGAAAACAACATGGCGATCACCATGGTAACGAAGAGGAAATGACGACATCACTATTTCAGTCTATAGAGGTAAGCGCTCTTCCACTGAGCTACCGTCCCGCGTTATTTTTGTATTGGTTTACTACAAAGTATAATAATTTATCTCCGATCGTATCGTTTACTTAATCCTACAGGACACGTTGAATCAGGGGCGTACCCAGGTTCGGACATCCCGTGCAAAACTTCCGAACTCAACATACATTCGTACACTTTACGAATAAAACTCTACTTGTTTAACTGGGAAATGATTGATGTAGCATGAAAATTTGATCTTACGCTTCATCTGTATTCAGGGCCGTGCCGTGGAAAATCAGCGCCCGGGGCGAGAGTACTGTATACGACAGCGCCCCCATACATATATTCCAAGTAATTTTTCCTTTCTTTTGCCTCTTTTTCTCCCGATTTTTTCGCCCCCTTACTTCGGCGCCCGGGGCAGTCGCCCTGCTCGCGCCACACGGCACGGCCCTGTCTGTATTCTTTCTCTTTTAAAAACAATCTAGTTCTATCATTTTTTTTCTGAAAATATAGATGAAAGTATTTTACGATTACTTGTGGTCTATTTGGTTGCAGAATAATTCCCCGCAGTATTGGCTTGTAGTATTTGACTCCCCCTCCCCCCTCAAAGATTGGACTCCTCACAACAAAAATGTTGGGGTGCGAGCCTGCGTTGGATATAAAACTCTTATGATCTAAATAAGCATAGAAACATTTTTTTTGAATATACGAAATTTAGACATCGCACGGGACAAAATGCTGGGAGTTCATTCTTCATCGCAAGGACATACACACACACACACTTGTGTGATGTATGCTTCTTTTAGGATGTAGGATTGTGAAGGGGTATAGTATAAAGAAATCAAAAAGCGGCTTAGAAAGACCAAATACGGATCAGCTTACACAGATTAGCAGGACTGCAGTTGAACTTTGTAACCCACTGTATAATACATCCCTCCTCGCTATTTTTCACTTTTTTTAAAAAAGAAAAAAGAAAAAAGTAGAGAGAGAGAGAGAGAAAAGAAGATGTAACTGTATATGTGCAGATCAAAAAGAGGAAAACCGCATCTTTTGCTGTCGGATTACGAGCTACTGGCTAACAAGTTAAGAGAGACCCTTTTGTCGCTAAAAAACTGAGTGAATAATAATAGGAAAAAAACTGCTTAAAGGGTGCTTTTCTGAAGACTGACTGAACGTGAAATATGCCTTCTTTCTGTTCCCTCCTAAATAAATCCTCTCATCATATGATATATACTTTTTTTTGTTTGTTTGTTAAAAAGAAAAAAAAATAGTACAACTTTTTCAGTTGACAAACAAACACACAGCTTTTGAAGGATCATCCTATTCTTGGATCGTCATAATTCTTCTTAGACATCTACCGTAGTCTGCAATTTCTTATGCGATTTTCTATCACTGCACAGATTAATAAGAGTGTCTGTTGCTTTTGCCATTCCATCTATAATAAGAAGAGCTTGAATATCTTATACACGTTCAGAAATCCATTCAAGCGAAAAGTGACCTATCTTCCTTTAATTGGCGATTTAATCAAGTGTGAGGAAACGTTCCTTCTTTTATACTTGTGTCATTGTTTGTTTTGATCTCTAGCAGGACTTTTGGTAGACCTTACGTCGGCTAATGGTCTGCATGCTTTGTAATTATGAAGGAAAAATTCGTTGACCCAACGCCATTTAAAGTACAGGGTGGCCAGAAAGTATGTTTTTTTTAACCTGCACGTATTTCATCCGTACATTAATAATACAGAGTTATTGTGCTGCCAAAATGTCTTGAGCCGTGGCAAAAATGCGAACTAACGCTCACACCCACGCGTTGAGCCAATAATGGTTCAGCTGTTGCTAAGCGAAAGAAAGCGAGTGGAATTTATCCAGCCGATAGCAGCGCTTGCAACGGAAGACTAGGGATCAAGTCAATGTAGCATATCTATAGCATAAATGATTCATTCGCTTTGAAAAGGCTACATTTTCAAAAGTATTACACATACACGCATCAAAGATATATGAAGAGAAGCACAAACTTACCAAGTTTGTACTGTGTGGCAGCACGAATCCATTATCTTTCCGAACGGGTGTGGCAGTACGAGGTTAGTATCTGTCGAAAATGGAAGAAAAGCGTGCTTGAATATGCCAGGTGTGCGCTTTCAGAAGAGACTATTGAAAAAGAACCGCCATGTAAACAAAGCATTTTGCGGTGGTATGAACCTCCACATCAATGGATTGGGCGTATTGGTGAGAATGACCTAGCTTTGTTCCCCTGGTCCCCCAGACCTCCTGATTTAATGTCCTGCGACTTCTTCCTGTAGGGGTACGTTAAGGACCTTGTTTATGTACCCCCCCACTACGCATCAGTGCTACAGTACAGACAGTTAACAGAACTATGCTACAAAATGTGTGGAATGAGCTCGAGTATAGTCTGGACGTGAGTCGTGTCACCAAAGGGGCATACATTGAACATTTGTAGAGGGTGTACAAACTTGGTGAGTTTGTTGTTCTTTTCATATATCTTTCATATGTGTACGTGTAATACTTTTAAAAATATAGCCTTTTCAAAATGAATTAATCATTTATGCTAGCTCTGTACTTACAGTTATGTTTCTGCACGTGCATCTCCATTACTTTCATTGTTATGCTTGCGTTCATGGACTCACACACTTCCCACTAAGCGCTCCTCCACCGAACACGAAAAGGCGAGATAATGAACTGGTCAACGCACGGACTTGGCAGTTACGCGGCAATCAACATGGCAATTCACGTGAGGAGCACTGTCACCATATCAATGATCATGGTGGGAGGTTCAAAACTTAAATATCTTAAGAGTCTTCATCCCGGCATATACTTCCCCAGAGCTTTGCTTTTCTCTGCTCTGAAGCGCCACTAGAGCATAGTGACGAGTTTTGTAATTTCCTATCCTCTATCCTGGTCACTGAAGCTTGATCTCTGTGTGTATCGGTTGAGAGACTAATCTAGCCCAACTCATCAGATATCTACGCAGGTTGATAGCATCTTTGGCCCACCTAGACCACTATCCAAACGGGTGGTCTTCAAACCTGTAACCTAGACGACCCCTGCTATGGCATCTGGACAAGGCCCCGGTCATTCTGGATTACCTTCTGTTGTTGTACAGGGCCCCTCTCTGACGGCGGCAAAGCTTGATAAGCGCAAAGCCCGCCAAGAGTCAGAACCGAGCGGTCCAACGGGTCAATCTGCAAAAGCTAGTTTTGCTGCTGCATTACAGATGACACCTCCAACGAAACGCCATCATACTTTGAGCGAGTCTTCCTCAGCATCTAGCAATATGGATAGCGAGATCACTGCCAATACATCATCAGCTAAACCTATCGTTCATTCTTTTCTCCTAACAAACTACGACGCCAAATACCATGATTTGAAACAGATCTATTTACGTTTACTTAAGTACGTGCCACGGTCGGATGTCAAGCAGCTCATACCCACCAAGAATGGTATTATCATCCGATCCACAGATCCAAACATGGCAACCACACTTCGCAATACTTACTCTTTTGAGATCTTTGGCAAATCGGCAAACTTTCAAAAGCTTACCTCTCAGCAAGCGAAGCAGCCTCCACCTCCTCGCAAGCCTCCGGCTCTCTCTGTAGTTATCCGAGGAGTTGATCCACAATACACTGATGCTGAGATCGCTGAGGAACTCAACATGGAGGGTCATTCTATCATTAAATGCATTCGCATTAAGAACATATCCGGACCAACCTACATGGTCCGTGTTCTAACAAATAACCAAGAGACCGTGGATGATCTCCTTAGTAACGGTGCTTTTATATACTTAAAACGGCATCGAGTAGAATCATCCCGCTCACCACCTCCACTTCCAATGCGTTGTGAGCGATGCCAATCCTATAACTCGCATCATACCATCGACTGCAGGAACCCTTTCAAATATGGGTACTGTGCCGGCCCACATTCGACTAAGTCGTGCACCAAACTTACTAATCCAATGCTCAGCTTGCCCAGATCAGCATCCTATCTACAGTTATAAATGTAAGGCCAAACCTGCTGCCGAGATACTTAAACCAGAGCTCACTGTTCCTATACGCATCCATAACGCCGATTCTGCTACACCACCCCCTACTTCTGCAAATCAACCGATTACCATTGACAAGTTTTTGGCATTTCTTACTGTCACATTGCAGAACATACATCCCTTCCTTCGTCAACATATTCTTCAACAAGTGCAACTAGCCGCAAAAACCATCCTGCATGTCAATTTTACGGGCACATACTCCAACAACTTCGCACACTTCCATTCTACTGTATATGAATCTGCAGTATAACTTTCTGCTCCGTCTAATTTCCTTACTCTTCATTATGGCAGTTCACTGTTTATTTCTGAACATTCGTTCTCTCCAGAAAAACAGGCCTTTGTTTGAACAGCTGCTCCTTGAGGAACGCATACATTGCTTTCTACTTAATGAGACATTCCTCTCACCGAAAATATCCTGTAAAATTCCATCTTATCATCTTGTCCGCCACGACAATGCCGTTCCAGCCCGCCGTGCTAGTGGCGGTGTCGCAATTGGCTTTCCATCAACTATCTCTCATCGGCTACATGCTACCGGAGACCTAACGCTGCCTGAACATATTATTTCCACCTTATATTTCAAACATTGCTTGCATCACGGTAGCCACCATCTATATACGACCCGGCCAACCTATTCCTCTCAGTTTTTTTCAGTATATATCAGACAACTTTTGCAGCTACATTATCATGGCCGATATTAACTACCACAGTCGCACAGATCACCAAAAGCTTACTTTTCGCAACTATCTTCAGACCCGCACGACAGGTTTCTTTCATCATATCCCTAAACCGACAAGACCGGCATCCAACACAACTCCTGATATTGTCGTAACTTCACCCAACCTTCTTTGCAAGCTTACCTTGACTGTCCTTGATCCGCTGGGGAGTGATCATGTCCCTATAAAACTCACTCTTCAACAACAGAGACCTATTCAACCACCTCCAACTGCTCCTCCCCGCTCAGTAGCTCGTTTTGACCGTGCTAATTGGCCTAAGTACAAGGAGTGCCTTTCTAATAAACTCACGTCTGTATCAGCCCCTACTACAGAGGCAGAACTTTACGATGCCTTACATACCATCACCGACAGTATACATCAGGCATCCGCTCAATCCATACCCCAGACTACAGTAACTTCCTACAGACCTAAGCTACCGCCTCAGTATTTACCTTTAATACGCCGTTCCCGCCAGTTCTATCGAGATTTTACTCACACAGGTAATCTGGAATCGCTTCGGCAACATCGCCAATACCAAAGAGCATTCCATAACTATATTCATGCCTATAAGACCAGAAACTGGATCAAAACTTGTAATAATCTCTCCGATACAGCCCACCCAACTAAGTACTGGAAACGATTTCACCAGCTCACTGGTCAAACCTCTCGTACTTCTTATCCGCTCCTCCTTAATGATACGCCCTTACACACTGACGAGGAAAAAGCCAATGCTTTTGCTGACCAGCTGCAAGGGGTATTCACGCCTCTTGAACCTGCCCTTACAGCTCGTCGTCATCCTACAGCTCGGCTGAATCTCAACACACCATCACTCCAACCTCATACCGAACATCCTCTACCCGACGATTCACCTTTAACAGCTCCTATCACTGTCGCAGAAATTACCACCATTATAGCTCGTAAGCGTAACACTGCTCCAGGGCTAGATACTATTACCTACCGTCATATCAAAGAAGGGCCGTACATTCTCCATTATCTTCTGTCTCTTATTTTCACGTTCATTCTCCGTACTGGATTTATCCCTACCGATTGGAAAACATCAAAAACATTAATGTTCCTAAAACCGAACAAACCAGCTCCCTCTGTGTCTTCCTACCGCCCAATACAACTCACCCTTGTTTTCAGCAAGATACTCGAACGAATTCTTGTCTCACGCTTGCACATCCATCTCACCGCTCACAACCTTATTCCTCTTCATCAGGCTGGATTCCGTCCAAACTTCAGTATTAACGATCAACTTCTCCGCCTGACCACGTACATTACTGCTCAATTTAACCAATCTAAGCCTTCCTGTCTTGTCCTTTTCGATTTAGAAAAGGCGTTCGATAAAGTCTGGCACTTAGGTCTTCTATACAAACTCTTTTCTTTCCGCCTTCCAATATGTTACATTAGGTTCATCTACCATTTTCTCTCCGGTCGCCTGACATATGTTTCCATCAATACTGCTCTCTCACACCCGGTGTTTATCCATTCTGGTGTTCCTCAAGGCTCGGCTCTGTCCCCGCTTCTTTATCTACTGTATGTTGCTGACTTTCCTGCTCTTCCTACGAACGTCAGTCTATTTCAATATGCGGATGATACGGCTTTTCTGGCAACGGCAAATACTATTCAAAACATCAATCGCCTCCTTCAACCCGCCATTGATGCTTTCATTGAATGGTGTGATACATGGCGCCTCAAACTTAACGCCAATAAAACCCAAGCCATTATCTTCCTACCACCAGGTAAACGCAGTCGGGTTCATCGCAATCCATCCAATCTCAGTATTGAGATTGCAGGTACCCCACTTTCTGTTAGTCCCACAGTCACATATCTGGGCATTATCTTCGACTCCCATCTGAAATGGTCTGCTCATCTCAAGAGTCTTGCTCTTAAAGCGACCAACCGTCTGAACTTACTGCGACGCCTAACTGGGACTACCTGGGGCCTGAAACCTAACATACTTCTAAACACCTACAAGGCTTTTTTACGCCCTGTTTTGACTTATGGCTTTACAGCCTGGCTATCAGCTCCAGAGTCATATTACCGCAGGTTACAAATTTTTGAGCGCCATGCCCTACGCCTTGCCTTTAGAATTAAATTGCCAAGCCCTACACGCGACTTATATGAGAGAACACCTTTCCCACACCTCCTATATCACCTAGAAGACCTCCGACTCCGGTACGTTACGAAGCGATTCCAGAATCACCATCCATTGCTTTTTGATGCTATGCACCACGAAGCCACTCTTCGCAAACCTAAAACCATTCTCCGGCATTCTCCACTCTCTCTGCTGTTTACTCTGTACCACCACGTTCTCCCACCAAATAGCCCCGACTTTCAACTTCTTGAAGACTTCCTCATTGCAATCCCCCCACCATATATCATTCCATCTTATGTTGCACAGTGATTTCACCGCACTAACTGGGCTCCACTCGTCTCCATTACGTCCAGAGTAGCCCCTGGACAGAAGATAACATTCATTCGTCTCTCTAACACTCCTCTCTGTGTTGTGTTGTGACGTCAAATGCACCTCATTGTTTCATTTCTCAACATTTTTCTGCTCTCACACTCTCCTGGTGAAATGCTCGCCATTGTTAATATGTTTTCCTGTCCTTATGATTATGGTTAACGGCCATAATGTCCTTTCATTTGAATGAACTTGGATATAATAAAGTTAATAAAATCTCTTTTGCCTCACGACAATCAACCTACACCTGCAGTTCCTATTAACTCCGCTTCCCAAATAAAGGGCGTAACCCTTTGGGTGGGTGCTAGCTACGGCTAGCAAAAAAAATCATCCCGGCGAAATTAAAATACCGCTAATTTTACAGTAATTATGTGATATCTTCAAATAAATAAAAGATAATCGAAATGTGGAACAAGAGCGCCCTAGACAATAATATTTTACATGAGAAACCGTTATCACGACTCACTTATCTGCTTTCGATTTCGAGCCATTTTGAAAATCGGCATTTATTTTCGCGTTTCTAAACGGCTGAAAACGGAAAGCCACTAGGTGACTTGTGATAACGGTACCTCACGCAAAATAATATTGTCTATGGCGCTCTTGTTCCATATTTCAATTATCTTTTATCTATTTTAAGATATCACATAATTACTGTAAAATTAACGGTATTTTAATTTAGCCGGGATGAAGACTCTTAAATATCTTAATTCTTACATTGTTACACGTTTTTAGTTCGGGTGTAACGGGACTATCTGGTCACCCTATATCATGTTGGCCATCTAACAATTTGCTTTTATTTATTCAACTTTTGATCTTATTTAGTTTAGTTTATTAGTTTTGATCTCGCGCTCTCAAGTCCCAATTGTACTTCTTTCTGTAGAAATTACGTTGGCAATTCTCACCAAAGCGGCCAGATTACAACGAAGGGCCGATGACTAGCCTACCATTTCCCACTGTTGGACATAAGCGCCGATTTCGGGGGTGTTCCGGTATTCGACCATCCCCAGAATTTTGTGAGGGTGCTTAAGCCCTACACAAAAAAGAGGGAAGAAAAATCAGAAAAAGACAGAACAAAAGAAAAAGGAGGAAGGGAAGAAAAAAGGACTGGTCTTTCGTAGTAGATAAGTTTGGGAAGATTTAATATCATAGATACACTCATCCTAAAACGTACATCTCTTTTAGCATTGGAAGTTGAACTTATTATCTTGATTAAAAAAAAAAATAGTACAAGGGAGTTAGAATCAGAAGAAACTCCAATAACAACTACTTCCTCCCAAGTCTTCCTTACAACGTAGAGGCCTTTGTTCTCAAGTAGGAAAAAAAAAACAGTCCCCTACTTCTTCTTGGTTGTGGAACCAGAGATAGCGTTGGATAATGAAAACTTGATACATGACTTACTGACTCACCATCCACTGTGACCCACACGACCCACCATCACCCACTTTGACCCACCATAAACATCGTCATCAACTCTGACCCATGACCAATGCCCTCCTCTCCATTGACTAAAGAGTTTACACGTAATAAAACAAGGCTGTGAAATGATCACTAACCGAAGTTTGAATTTCTACGGCTAATCGCTCAAGCACCGCTCTGTTACAATCCCAGAGGATCTGACTTTTACGATATAAAATGATAAAATGCTTGGCATGGGCCATACTACGATGAATTTCAATTTAATTATCAAATATAATTATGAAACAGTAAGGATTTGCCAACAATACTAAATTTGATTAAAATGAAACACATGGTTCTAATAATATTGAGTGGTAGCAATGAGAACGTTAAAGGAATGGATGGTAGAGCTAGGATTTGCAACTTAAATTTAGAACAGTCTCACCCTAATATGAAGTTGAAGGCGTAGACTTGTAGATCGAGGCGTCTTGAAGATCTCCATGATGACTTGTCCGACAATCGACCAAGGCATCGAATGTCGGACCGACGGTACGGTCACGAAAGACCAAGTAACGAAGGTCCCAATGAGCAATGACCAAATGACCAAGATCGAGCTTTCTCAAGTGTATTTGTCTCGACTGTCTCTCTGACGTCATGGAGGAAGCAATGGTACTGACACTCTCTCGATGACATGCACATTCAATTCCCCAAATTGACACAGCCAAAGTACATATCGATGACACAACATAAAGCAGCTATACTTCCTACTAGGCTGCTAACGTCGTCAGAATCACATAGACTAAAACCAGGAAGAGAAAGACTTCCGAGAGTCGAAGTACTTACTACTCATCAACAATATTTCCTTATTGTGTCAATGTTTACCAGGTCGATGGTCGAAGCGAGCATTGATTCGTCGTAGGTGCATGACAATGAGAGTCCAGTAGAAACAAACACATTGAGAAAGCATCTGATCTAAACAAAACTGAATTCCAGTTAACGCGTGTGAGACTGTTTGGTAGGCAAAAGGTAATAGGAAGTTACTACCAGTGTTTATTACATATCATTTACAAATACAAGGACTTCCTTGTAGTAGAGCAGACGTAAGATAATTAATTATTTCCTTGTTGAAAATCTGTCGTCAGCTGATGTCGATATCGGGTGTGAATAACATCTAACAGGCGATGAACTTCCTCTAAACAACACATGTTCGTTTATAATGGATGGATGACAGGTTCCAAACTCCAATAAAGAATATGGTCCTTGGTTCGAGCCATGCAACACTTTGTTAATTTTTTCAGTAGTCAGCTCCTGTAAAAGCGCACAGTCTGTGTCTCGAAAGCCAAGTGGTAAGTCCCATTACTATTATTACAATTACAACAATATCCAAAAGTGCCTCAAGTTCTTTTTTCAGTTAGATATACTCATCTCAGATAAGTAAATAGACACAAATAAAAAAAGGGAGAAAAACGGAGACCTTGAAAGAGTAACTTAGACAAATTTACCAGTGTTTAGAATATGCTATCTACAATGCACTGAGCAGAGTAGGTCGGTAGGTCGTAGTGGGTCACGGTGGATCGCAATGGGTCACACCCTGTTGACTCACGACCCACTGGCAAATCTTGACCCATGAGCCACTGACCGACTGACACAAACTTTCACTCCAAAAATGAGTGTCTCTTACCCAAAATGTGTAAATGCATTCAATTACCGTTAAGACAAAGGCCACGTCGCCTCAGGTTCTGCGCTATAAGAGAAAAGAATTCGTTCCTTCAGGAAATGCTAACAATATTAATAGTACTTCTAATTCATTCTTAACAGTAAAAATATTTAAAGTGCTGAACCATCATTTTATAAGACATTTTTGGGACTTTATACTATTAAAAGCGCGAAGTGCTCTCGTGTACAATGTAGTGGCGCACGTAAAATTTCATTAAGGGGGTTTCAAGCATTTAATCTCATAACCTTTCAGGACGTGCGTGTTCTTTTTTAATGTATCTTAATACGTAGTATAGCTAGTAAATGTTTATTTTTCCATAATATCTTGATCAGGGGTAATAAAAACCCCGAAACTCTTATACCTGGGTGTCGTATGTTCAACAGAATTAAACTCTCAACATGGAAGAGTTTCCCGAACGACTAACATACTTTATTATTATTATTATTATTATTATTATTATTATTATTATTATTATTATTATTATTATTATTATTATTATTATTATTATTATTATTATTTCCACGTCGTTTTAAATATTTACTGTTATATCACTATTATTTATATGGAGAATTCAAAGCTGATGAAAAGTAATTTATTCGTATGAGATATGGAATTCTCAATTACACCATTGTCCCGCAAATTTACTTTTTTCCTATGCAATGCAAATCCATAGAATGGTCCTGAATGCATGTCTGTCCTCATGTCTTCAAATTTTTAATTACATCTTAATGAATGACTCTAATGTTTTCTAGTGATCTCCTAATGCATAATACTAAAAAAGAACAATAAAAAATATTATAAATAACCAAGGATGCACCCTGTTGGTTGAATAGTATGCCCTCCTAGGGTGAGGTCTGCCATTTTTCTTAAAAAGTAGTTTTAGGCCTATCCGTTATATATATGTGCAGTATGGTGCAATTAATAGGCAGGGCTCCTAATCTTATTTTCTGCTTAGTTATTTTGGAACATGCTTTAAGGTTGTTTCCAAAGGTAATCATGTAGATATAAAATGCAATATAACCGGTTTTATGTCAGTGACGATGCGTCGAATTGATTCTGTGGTCAGGTCATAGAAAACGATAGCAGCGCCTCTCCTGCTGAGAAGGGAATTCTTCAAGTTCCCGCCCTTTGTGTTCTTTATCATCTGTTATCTGGACGGGATCTCTTCATTATAGAACGTTTGACTAATGGGTTATTGAAGGCGAGCAATATGTTAAAGAATTCCTCCGCATTGTCCTACCTGACAATGATGCATGGAGATAAACAAATGGAAGTGTAGAACTCGAATCTGTGCATTTAGTGACATCTGTGAGGTTAATAAATGTGTTTTCATTTGTTATTCCCCCCCCCCCACACACACACATCACACATTTCAAGCATCATGTATGTACTGACGAATAGCAAGAACCCTTTGAAATTGTTGGGCAAGTACTGTGCACCCTGTCAATGGAGTTCCAGTCATCATTAAGACTTAATGTATTATTTACAATTAACATCCTTCACAGCCACACAGAACAAAACTATTTATAAGGAGCTAAAACGTTCATCTTTCAATGTGTGTAATCTGTGTTAGATGATTAAAATGCAAATTTATATAAATAGTTTTTGTTTAGGGATGCCTATAGGCAGTTTTTATGGTATATACATGTTGAAGCCGGGAACAACTGAATTGCGCACCCTCTAGATCCCAAATTGCGCACAAATCTCTGTTGGCCTTTTTGAATACAGATTTTTATCCAACGTTGCAACAATGATAGCTTTAAAATCTGTGCGCAAACAAGTTTTTCTTTCAGATTAGGATAGAAACAGAAATTAAACATAAATTATATTAAGAATTAACTAAATATAATGTGATCACTAAATACAAGAACTCAAGATACCTCCAAAACCAAGCTTTTTTTAAATTTATAATCCTCATTATTAAAATTTTCTTGTTTGCAATTTTAAGCCAACAATTTTTAGAAATTTATTCCTCCTTGTCTCATACGCTGAATATCTATCACCTTTAATTATCTCACACTGCTTCAATATGAAGTTATGTCTCCTCAAATCTTCCTCTCTTTGTGTATCGGTATATTCTTTCGTAATTGATCTTAATTTCAATTTTATTTCTCATTGTATCTTCAACAAAGATGAATCACCTGATAAATGTCTGAACCCGGTGAATAGACGTCGTTCGAGGAGTTACTAAGGTTTCTGAAGCCAATATTCTAGGTGGACACTTTAAATAAACCGAAGCGAACAATTATGATGACATTCTGAATGTTATTATTGTTAATGATAATATAGTAGGCATACTCGTACTTCCCACTAATAGTCGAGTTTTACTTAAAAATTGATAATTGAAAATCAAAATGAATAATGTTCTCCATTATCGCAAAGCTTTGCTTTTGTAAATTTATTAACGTCGTTCGTTAACGTCAGTTTGTTTCCGGTCATATACTTGTTACAATAATATCAGATACAATAAACTTTGATTACAATACTATTAATATAATACAACGGTGTAAGTAATCCATTTCCTCATATAAATTATACTGTATTCCAATATATACTGCAATTCATGCAATATTACACGATTTACTTGTTAATAATATGGAATATGTCAATATATGATAAATTACCTTCCTAAATCTAGATAGAATATATAGTTAAAAACAGTATTATGTAGCTACCTGCTAGTTTCTTCAATGTAATTTTCGAGTACGTAGTCGAAGTAAAGACCTTCATTATCGAGTGTAACTGGTACACCGAGAAAAAAATGTAGGTGACGTACTTAAAAAAGTAAGTTACATGCGTAATTCCTGCAGTTCTTGGACTTAACGTACAACAGACGTATAACTGGAAACGCATGTTTTATAACACTTTCCGTATAAGTGTTCTATCTATACGTACTTTCCGTATAAAACAATATAGGCGGTCAGGATTGCACATACAAATGGACGTATATAACATATGGCAGAGGAATGTAACATAAGTATATGTATGTGATATACGGAAAACTGTTAGATGTCAGACATCCTGCAACGGCATGATGTAACATCTAAGGGTAGTGTGTATATAGCATGTGGATAACATATGCTCCATACTGATTTCTGTAGTAAGCAAGAGGATTCTGTATATTTGTACAATATACCGCTATCCGGAGAACGGATTTTTCTCAGTGTATCAAATTTGCAAACATATCGGATACTTCCATTGGATTTAAATAAGAAAGGTCGAAAAACGACGTTAACTACATCCCTGTAACATACAATTAAAACCCTCAATTATATTACTGTTCCGCTATTTTGTGACTTCTAACGTCTGATAATTATAGTTAATATTGACAATTTATTGTTAGGGGTGATCTATTATCTGATACTAAAAGAAATGACATCTCAAAGGAATCAACTTTACTGAAAATTTATCAATTTCACTGTTTTGATTAATTGGCGAACAAGCAAAAGTTTATGAAGCAAAATTACCTACGATAAATACCTAACTCAGACTACGGATTCAAATAGGCTCAATGTAAATGTTTGTTGCCCTAAACCCTTCTCCACCAAGATTGGCCCAAATGGAATCGACATCTAATCCAATGATGTTACATCCTGAAAATACCTCCTGATAGCTTCATGGGCTGCAGTTTCAAAGTCTACATGGATCGATTTCAAATTTGATCCAGGTTCAGAACTTCTTATTATTTCCAACATTGCTTTGTAAGTTTGCTTAGGCCTATCATTTCATGTCAAAAACGCATAACATAGATGCAGATAAAATCCATTTTTGTATGCGTGAATAGTATACAACTGATGAAAATGACGAGGAGCATATGTAAACGTTCCATCTGACAACATTGCTTAATTTCTTTTTATGCGCAATCCTGTACATTATGACAGCTTATCAACTGCTTATCAGATAAAGTTGATAAAACCGGAAAAGTGTGCGCAATTTCATTGCAGCCGTTGAAGCCATAACTTTTTTTTGTGCGGGAGAGACAATTTTTCATTGAAAATAGCTCAATCGAGCTTTAATTGTGCTATAATGATGCGAAAATCCCAAGAAAGCTCAGGCGTGCCATGTTATTCACAACATACTCTAACAGCCTAGGCTCGAACCAGGGACCCCTCGCACCACAGTGAACACTCTACTCCTTCGTTATTTAAAAAAAAAATCACCCAACAATGATATCTGTCTCCGTGATAATTTAATTGACTTTTTCTTTAAATATTCTACTTAACCAAGACGACAGAAACACGAAGAAAGAAACTTTGTATCGTAGAAAGTTAAACACGCTCATGCTCTTTAGTAGGGCTCGAACACACAATGAATTGTTCCTCGTGGACCGAAGCGGAACGGTTTTCAACTGGCTTTACTGAGACAGCGTATTCCCAAAAGAAGAGACTGTTAAAAGTTCAAGATTAACGTAAAAGATTTTCAAATGTAAGAACAATTATTGTAAGTAATAAAAGTTACATATCTTTTGAGAGAGCCAGGTCTCTAAGTGATTTTTTTTCCTACGAACTTTTGAATAACACTAGGAAACTTCCGGCCGATGGGAAAACGAAAAACATGTCCGTTCGTGAAGAGTTAATAGGCAATTACGATTGACTTAGTTGTTATTTATATTTGTAGAATGTAGACTACAGTGAAAATTCTAAATTTTATTTTAACAACATTTTTGACATTATAAAATGTGCTCAATTCATGTTATAACGCTACTTTGCTGTGAGAAGGAAAAGAGGATTGCAAATTCTTCAACTAGTGAAATGAAATCTTTGAATTTTACGCCCCACGGTTATGCCGTGTGAGCTAAAGGAGACCGTGATGATGAGAAATGGATAAAATGGTGGATTGAAGAAAGTGAGAGGAAACGAGAGAACCCCGAGGAAATCCACGCACACGTTGTTTGTCAACCACAAAAAGTTCACTTGGCGCGAGCTGGGATCGAAGCAAAAAACTCATGCACCAGTGGTGAACGCTCTACCACTGAGACAACACCGAATTCTTCAACTAGTGTGGCCTACGAAACGAGAAGTGCATTTTCAATTTTGAGACGAAATGAGACGAGATATTTCTTAGCTCTCAAACATTGTTTTAGTGTTACATGTTTGATAGTTTTAACAAGATTCTATAAATTGATAAAGTGATTATGGGAACACAAGGAAGAGCATTTACCAACGTTTGGATATACTCAAGTCATAACAATATATCTCAATGATAAGTATGGTTTAAATATTGTTGCATCATATCCTTCGTGTAAGTATGGTTTAAATATTGTTCCACCATATCCTTCGTGTAAGTATGGTTTATATATTGCTGCTACATATCCTTCGTGCACTTCTCGTGACGCGGAAAGATTTTGAATATCTTGTAATCGAAATTAAGGAGAAAATTAAGGGATAAATTTTACACAAAAAATAAAACGAGTGAAGACGAGAGAATCCTTTTTTTTTTTAAGAATTGTTCGAGAATCGAGAAGAAAAGGAGACGAGAAAACTTCATTATTTGTCTCGTCTTGTCGGTAACACTGCGCTAAGTATTGCGTATAATTGGTTAGTTCTCATGTAGCTTGCCATCTGAAAATCGTTGACCTCAAAATTGAATACCAGTAACGGAACGCGTTATGGGCCACTTGGGTCTGGATATTTTGTCCGGATCATCCAGACTTGGGTATCATTTCTCAGATCTAGTCTAATCCAGAAGCAGTCAAAATTTTATTTCCGGGGCATACACTTGTTTGATTTCTGGAGTAATATTTCTGATTCAAGGTACTATCTCTTCATCATTTTAATATGATTTTATGTTCATTCTTTTTCCCATACTGAAAAACAATACAACTATATATGAACACAAACTATAGAAGAATATTTAACAAATCACTTTTTGGAGTGAGTGGCATATTTTATATTCTACACAAGTTTACAGGTTCGTTCGATTAAACTTAGACGATCCTTCATAAGAAAAACGTATTTTATGTTGTCTGTATTTTTGATGTATTTGTGCTATGTTAAATCTTGTAGTTATGTTCCAGTGTAATGCTTTGATACATAAGGACGCACACAAGAAATGAGGAAGAAACTTATAGATTTAGTGAGAAAATGGATAGATTCCGGGTCAGTCCAAATTACAGAACTACTTGGGTCATCGAGACACAAGTTCGTGACCCATTACATCACTACTGTATATAACTCGGCATCGTAACTTTATTGCAATATTCGATAATTACTTAGATAGAGTATGGAAAATATTATCATTTCTAATCGACTACTTATCCACGTCCCAAAGTAAATGGACATGAGCCTGATAGAAATTTATCAAACGATGAATAACGGAAGTTAAAAAAAAGAAGCAACTATTATTACACTTTGCTCAGCATTAATAAAATCGGTGTTTTAAACAAGAGCCATGAAGTACGTTGTTGTTATTCTTCCTAGAAAAAATAACCCATTTGCTGATATTTAAGACGAGAACATCTGAAAGAACCAGGGGAATAATGAAAGTAAGGGAGAGATGGAGGAGAAAATAAATAAATAAAACTCCTTGACGAGATTTCGAGAGAACAGTTAAGAACCTTTTAGGATACAAGACCCAAAGTATCCACTGTGGTTTGCTCTTGTCCCTTCCCTTTTCTTTTTGCAGCTAAGGTGTAAGGGAGGCGGAGAAAGGAGGAGGGTTTTTTGATGTGTATAGGGTACAATGGGGCAATTGAGAACGTGGGGGTAAGGCGAGCGATAGCAGCGGTGGCGCTGAGAATTAACGACTCCATAAAAGCGCGAAGTTATCGGAAGTGAAAATGCTTCTGTTCTGTATTATATAGAGAAGAGGGAAATGCTTTAGGCTTTTAGTTCTCCCTTCCTTTCTTGACTGTCGTTTATATTTTATTTCTCCTTCTTTTCCCCTTCTGCTTTATATGTTGTAATTTTCTTCCTTGATTCAAGACTAAAGTGACGCCAAAAACAGAAAGTCGTTCGTACTGACGAATTAACTATTTTACGCAAAGAGGAAGAATCGACATACTAACTTAAGTAAATCTACCATAGCTGAAAACATTGGACTTACATACACACAGGAAATCCAATGCATAGTCAATATATATTTTACCGTATATTCATAAATGTAAGATTGTAAATAATTCTATTAAGGTTTCCGTTACATTTAGTATCATGTCTATGGTTGCCTGTGTAGTTGCTAATCCCCCACCCTCCCAGGATTTACGAAAGGTGTTCAGTTCTTGGAAGTATTAAAGCAACCAAGAAAGTTCTATAGTTTTTTTTTCATCCACCACCTTCGAACATCGATGCCTAAGACGTATCTGGAAGATCAAAAATAGTCCCCATCAGCATCGACAACCTTGTGGCAACATTATGGAAGGCCATGGATTTCATCGCGGTAGAACTTGGTGGGCCGTTAAGCGAAGAATGTATCAAGTGCATTTTACATCTCTACTAAGGGTTTGAACTGGCTTCCCCTAAGGGGATTGTCCAAGGAATGGAACAGGTGATGATCGGACAGTGCGATGTACGGTGAGTATGACGGATGCAATAGTATTTCTCATCTACGGCGTAGAATGGTATGCTATGTCATCCTAGACATGCGGGGCTTAGCATTGTCCTGTAACAGGAGGACCCCTTTGCGAAGTGCTGGCTCCAGAGTTTTGAGTTTATCTTGAACACGGCCCAACTGCTGACAGTATACAGTTGCATTGACGCTCTGACTAGCTGATAGCAGTTCCCGATGCTCGATGCTGCGAGCAGTCCACCAAACACACCTGTTTCGGAACCGGTTCATGGGATGCTAACCAACGATGGCGGCGCCGTGAAGCTTCGTACAGGACCCACTTCTCATCACATGCCAACACCTTGTTCAGAAATAACTCCTTCCTCAGACGAGACAGCAAAGAAACGCAGGTGTCTGCTCGCGTTGACTTTTGGCCCGGAGTCAAATCATGTGGGACCCACCTACCCAACTTGTAGTGTTTCCGAAATTGATGAAGGTGCTGTTGAATGGTTTCTCCACTCACACTGAATTGTAGTCCCAGTTCCTCGTATGTCTGGCCGTTGTTCGCCTCAATTGCTGCCTAAAGATCTTAATTTTGTACACATGTTGGTCTTCCGGCACGCGGTGCGTCTTCGAGTGTTTCGTCACCGTCCTTAAACTTGTTATGCCACCGCTGCACTGTCTGTGTAGTCACGGCACTCTCACCAAAGGCCTGGCATATCTTCCGTCCCGCTGCAGCGTTGTTTGACTCCAGTTTGAACTCGTACAGCATACACTCCCTTATGACGCTCAGTGTAGATCCTATGTTCACCCTGTTGCTATGCAAGTTCACGGTGTAACTGAACTGCCACAATCAGAGAGTATGTTGTATATACCCACACCTTCGCCTCATCCCCATTCGCATTCAACTCACGGTGTAAGGGCCAATTGAACAAAGACCTCCACAAAAGCGACAGCACTTTTTGGTTACCTTTATACAAGTCACGACATATTAATTTGAGTTAAAAGGGAGTTATCGTAGCCCCGTATTTTTAAACTTTTTTTTTGAGTTTAAAATATAGATTTCGATTACCTGTGTCCAATGACACTACTTTTGATTTCTAGAACGCAGGGTCAAAAATACAATTGGGCAATAGAGACCAGTGGCCGACTGGGACGAGGTGGATGTTATTCGATTTGTATCCGCACGTACATCAATTCTCGAAAATTCAATTTTTATCCGGAAAATTAGCAGAAATGCATGATCCGAAATTCCACATGAAAGACATAAAATTTCGTATTTACATTATTGATTTAAAATAATCAAAGACGTGTTTAAGCGTCTTTTGACCTAGAAGGGAAGAAAAGAGGAAAAAAAGAGTCGGTGCTGCAATTGTTAAAATAACATGACCATATCTCGAAATCCTTTAGGATTAGAGATACTGTAAGTTAGGGATAGGGCGGGCCTATGGGAAATGCAAGGCCAAAGGACGAGCAAATGCCGGTGTCTGGGGGATATATATTAGTGTCTTTATTTTCATTTTGCTTTTTGTATAGCAAATTATTAAACAAATTTAAATTTCTAAGTTTCTTTCTCATTTTCAGCAGTATAGGATATAATAATAATAATAATAATAATAATAATAATAATAATAATAATAATAATAATAATAATAATAATAATAATAATAATAATAATAATAATATTTTACTGTTTTCCGTGAATATGAGATAATATAGGTCTAGCAAAGAATTTTTGTATATCACAAAGAAGTATAATAATTGGAAACAAAGTAGAGAAAGAAATGTCACTCGTTAGACTGTGAAACAAGTAAATTGGTAGCTAATTTTGAATATTATCATATACATCTGTCAGTTAACAACTTGAATTAACAGAGCTTGAAGCATTTATAAAATGATAAAAGGTTAGAAAAAAATGGTCCTGCTTAAATCTCGTGTTTTTCTTCACATTCTAGTTTCCGAAAAGGAAGCTGGAGTCTTGAATCTCGAAAGCCAATTGAGGCGCTTTATTTCCAGATAGAATATATCAGAGTGCACAATACCTTTGGTGTCAATTCTATGGCCAATCTCCAGAAATATGATTTGTGGTCCGTAGTGAATTTTATATTGTTAAGAAAAAATGAAATGAAATCTCTGAGTTTTACGTCCCATGATTATGCCGGTTAAGCTAAAGGAGACGGTGATGATGAGGAATGAATGAAATGGTGGAGTGAAGAAAGTGGGAGGAAACGGGAGACCTCCGAGGAAACCCACGCACACTGTGTTTGTTCACCACAAAGTTCACATGGCACAAGCTGGGATCGAACCAGGGACCCCATGCATCAGAGGTGAACGCTCTACCACTGAGCACCGCGGCCCGTATTGTTAAGATCTAAGGGAACATTGGGTTTGTGATGTAACACCACTGAGCGGTAACTATAAGTGACATCAAAAGAGAACTTAAAACATTTACGTAAAACTTGATCCACTTGAAACTATTTTTCATGTGAGATGTTAAAAAATCACAGTTGATTTTTACTAAATATTCTATTAAATGCCTCGCGTATTGATGTGGACATTGGGCTATTTTAAGCTCTCGTCTCTTATTCGGCCTTGTTCCTGTGAGTCCATATTGAATACACACAAGTAAATGTTATATTGTTATTCTCTGAAGGATGAAACTCTCAAAAGTAAAATTTTATGCTTTTGTTTCCAATATTCGAAACATGTAATAGTTGTAAAATTTCACTTCTTTTGAGGTGAAACTTTCGAAAATTGCCCTTAGATGAACCTTCTTAAAGAACCAGCGATCATGTAACTAAATAATAAAAAATGCCTACACGTGATACATTTCCAGTTGCATTTTATATACTATTAATTTGAGAACAAATACGAAATTTACAATTTTCTTTTGCTTGATTATTCATCAGTGAAAGTAGATAATGAAATGCAAGTTACCACAATCATAGATAATGTTATTCTACGAAATAAAATATGAACCTGAAGAATGTTCAGTGTTGCAATCCATAGAAATAACAGTGTTGCCAGAAAAACAATTTCCCTAAAATCTAAGTTAAGATAGCGAGTAGAGGAATGAACTCAACTGCATTTAATTACGTATCATGTTGTTTTGGTTTCTTGTGAACTACTTTTTAATTAACATTATTATTTAGTTTTAATAACTGTATGTTAAAACTGTTTTGTTTATTACAAACTAAATACAACTATTATTTTAAAAAGTAGTTCACAGGAAACCAAAACAATATGATACGTAACCAAATGCAGTCTTAGCTACGGGTCTGAATAATCTAATTGTGACTCGAAGTAGGTTCCCGATTTCAGGGGCAGATGTCGCCTTAATCAGTGTGGAACCGCGGTCTTCCTAAACACTAGATGAAAAAAAAGTTTAAAACTACATACTTCGGTTTTATTAAGTAAAATCTTAGCAACTTCGATAGTACACGGGTTATATATATACATACAGGCAGGAGTGAAAGCATCACTGGAAATGAGGAACTTTTCTCGGGGGTAATCATTAATATTTGGATCTTCTAGAACAGCGTTTCCCAACCTTTTTCAACTTGCGGCACACTACGGGTGTAACTTGAATTCTTGCGGCACACTCATCGATATTATTATTATTAGTAGTAGTAGTAAATAGAAAATACCGTCGTAATTTTTTTCTGTGATTACTGACCTTCTCACAGAGAAGAAAGCTCGATCACTAGTTTTCCCCCATCTATATATATAAAAGAGAACGTACAAATCCTTTGTTCCCTCATCACGCTAATACGGCTGAACCAATTTCTTTCATTTTTGGGGGGTTATTAGGATTTGGACCCTAGATTGTTTTTATCATATCACTTTAATTTTTAATTACCAGTGTCTTGAGATAATTGACCATTCAAGTGTCCATAACGTACAAATCCTTTGTTAGTTCATCATAGGTAAAAATAAACGTATTTATATGCAACCCGCATGACCGTGTCACTCGGCGGGTTAACATAAATGACAGGCGATATAATGTTAACATTTACTGCAAGCATATTTCACGGGTATTAAACACATGAGATATGGAGTTGTGCTTTTAAATTTTCATTTCAACCCAGCGAAGCGGGTAATATATGCTAGTCGTAAATCATTATACTTATTTTTCATTGTAATTCAAAAATAGAAAATAATTCCAATGAAATATAGAACTCAGGCTTTTAAAAATACACTTTTTTTTTTTTTTTTTTTTGAAGACTGTATCCAGCCTTTCACTAAGGAAGATCACTAAATAACAAACTAACAAACAAATCTCTTGTACTTTTAAAACAGATGGAGGTAATTTGTATGAGTGCTTTGTCGAAAGGGTAGAATGAGATTTAAAAAGTTCAAGTTATGAACAATAAAGAAGCAATAATGGTCATAACAATGATAATAAATACTTTTTTTGAACATTAAAAATGTACAGACAAGTAACACAATGTGAAACTTATAATTTATTAACATGGTTAATATACGTCACAATTTTTAAATATCAATAAAATTCTGTTTTCGAAATACAATCTGTGTAGTAGTAATGTATGTATATACAATAATATATTACAATTCCAGTATTTTTTCCACTGTAGAGGTTCATAGTAATATGAAATACGAATACACATTTTTCCTGTCTTGTAATTTGGTTGCTATATAATTAACAATTTTGTTTTCATTTCCTCGCGGCACACCAGCGGCCCATTCGTGGCACACCAGTGTGCCGCGGCACACCGGTTGGGAAACGCTGTTCTAGAAAATATGAAATTTGCTCGCTCCTAGAATTTAAAACCTTCATATACATTTTTATTATTTCTAGGGTCATCAATTGGTATTTTACTAAAGTAAGGCCTAGCTCAGATTGCATTTATGCTCCATCTTATGGAAATATTTTTTGTTTAGATGATGTGGCAGTAGCAACACCTTAAACCATTGTGAATTCTTTTGTAAATAATATGATGGGTCCATTCCATGCAGTGTTGGCAGATTGGGCTACAAGTAGCAGATTGGGCGATTTTTTTAAGTGCCCTCGCTACCAAAATTTCAAATTGGGCGACATGCTACTTTTTGGGCTACTTTTAATTATCTGCAGGCTATATAACTCTTAAGAATGCTCTACTTTATTTCCGTACATGAAATCACAAATTATTGGTTTATTTTTATTTTACTGTACATTTAATTTTGATTTACAAGACTACTCGTTAAATTGATTTTGAACATAAACCTTATTGTGAATTCATTTTAATTTTAACAGTTTTTAAAATAATTATTGGTTTTATATAATGAAGTTTTGTTTGTTGAGTATTATATTCACAATAAACAAAGCTTTACTAAAACTAATTTATTCGATACTAGTTAATTTCTTGTTTTGGTCCTTTTGAATCTCCGGATATTTATTTATTTATTTATTTATTTATTGTCAACACAACAGGCTATAGTCTAATTACAGTGTTGTAAATTACGCAATTACATGTTCGTAACTCTTGATAACATAACTTGAGTTCACAACTCTTAATAACTCATGATAATGGCATTCCGAAATTTCTTAGGCGACATATCACATATATCAAATTCATTGTTATTTGTACACATTCTATTATACAAAGCTATTGTCCTCCAGATTGGTGATTTCATCATTATATTAGTTCTTGATTTTCTGCAGTAATAAACACCAGTGTTTCTACGTACTTTTAATGTGGGGACATGAAAATTCAATAAAGAAACTAAATCAGAACAATCCAAAATATTTTGCGTTACTTTTTGAATGAATAATAAATCCATAATATGTCACCTTTGTTCTAGTGTAGGAAGATTAAAGTTAGCAAGTATGGTTTTACAGCTGTCAAATGTAGGATAAATGTGAATTTCTTTATATGTTAGAAATTAAAAAAAAAAAAAAAATGTTTGTATTCTTTCTAATTGCTTGCGATGTTTTATGTGAGTCGGATTCCAAATAGTAGAGGCATACTCTAACTTTGAGCGAACATATGCATTGTACAACTTCTGTAATGTTGAACAGTTCTTAAATTCTTTTCCCGTTCTAATTATGAACCCTAATAGCTTGAATGCTTCGCTTGTTATATTTACAATATGATTGTCAAACGTTAACTTAGAATCAAACGTAACACAAAGATCTTTAACTGAATCATGCCTATTTACTATATATTTATTAATTTCATAATTAAAGTGACGAGGTGATTTGCTCCTAGTGAATGATAATACTTTGCACTTGCTTTCATTGACCCCAAGTTGATTCGAAGAGCACCAGTTACCGATATGATCTAGACCTTGCTGCAGCTTTATGTTGTCCACAGAATTTATTTTAGCATATATTTTTAGATCATCGGCATATAGTAATTTTTCGTGGTCAGGAATACAGTCAGGTAAATCATTAATAAACAAGAGAAATAATAATGGTCCTAAATTTGAACCCTGAGGGACTCCTGAGGATGCAATATATTCTTTAGATTTGTATGCATTAAAAAGAACGGATTGTTTACGATTAGATAGGTATGATGAGATATGATAGATATGACAACACTAGACTTTTCTTGGATTTGGGCTTATGCAGTATCGCTGACCATGTTATCTCAGTTAATGCTTTGGTGTAATAGTTGTACGGAGCTGCGTAAATGTGAACATCGCAAATTTAATTGTGTTAGTGTATTATCCGTATTAACATAATGAGTAAGTGGAATTCCAATAAAAACTTCCAAAATTCATGGCTCCCAGATAAAGAATGTAGCAAATGAATTAATGAAATGAAGAATAACAGTGAAAAATCATACTGTAAACGTTATGAAGTGTGTTTCACAACCTATACAACTGATTTAAGCAAACATATCTCCTTGGAAATTTGAAAGGCTGCCCATTTTATATTATCACTGTTTGTCCAGTTTATTATATATGATTAGTAAAAGTGTATAGCTGCAAAATAATTATTTTTTATGTTTGGGCTACAAATAGTTAAAATCTGCTACTTTTGAAGGTCAATCTCGCTACTTTTTAATCTTCAGATCTGGCAACACTGATTCAGAAATTAAATTGAGGGGACAAAATTTGACACAACTTGAAGCCTTAAGAAATATATATTATTTCTGGAAAGCCTAATAGTAGATATTTTGCTGAAATGGGTTGGATAACATTTTCGTTTATTGAAGATTTTTTTTTAAATTTATTTTTAGTTTAATGTCTCACGATTATGCACCGAAGCAAATGGAGAGTCCACCAAGTCAGGACAGCCCCCTCCAAAAAAAAAAAAAAAAAATCTTAACTCTACATACATTTGTACATTTTCTTAACCATGTCGGTCCCTGCGTCCCCCACAGGGGGCATAAAATATGACGATATTATTCTTTCTTTACAACTTTAAAATCAGACTGGCAACATTGAAAACTGTTTACAGGGGATGATCGTAAATTGATCATGCGCTGTAAACAGTTTTCAATGTTGCCAGTCTGATTTTAAAGTTGTAAAGAAAGAATAATGTCATATTTTATGTCCCCCTGTGGGCAAGGGCGCTGATTTCTCTGCAAATTTGGGGGGGGGGGCATTCAGATGCAGAAAGCATATATGAGGATTTTTAGACAAATTGCATTCAAATTATTCCAAATATTATAAATTTACAAATACAATGAGGGGACCTACATGAGCTTTGGGGGGTCCGGGGACGCCGAGGGACCGACATGGTTAATAAAACTATAGGCCTACTTGTTTAGCAAAGAAATGACTGATGTAGGCTAAAGATTTAACCTTACTTATCATCTGTACTATTCGTTTTTGATAAAAAAACAATCTAGTTTTATCATTTTTCGTGAGAATATAGGTAGCAATACTTAAAAATTACTTATCTTTTTTTTTCGGCTGTAGAATAATACCCGTTCCAATATTAGGCTATATAAACGTAGTGTCTTATATTGGACCTGCACCCTTCAAATTTTGAACCCCTCCCAACATAAATTTCTAGGTGCACGCCTGCACAAAACAGCCACTTGGTGGGGACTGAGATCGAAACAGGGACTCCATGAACCAGAGGTAAACTCTCTGACACTGACCCACCGCGACCCTCTTTGTTTAGGATGTGGTGAACCTATTAATGTTTCATTCATACATTCATGTTCGTATCATATTAGTGCAGAAAGAAAGTTCTATCTGAATGTGGGACTCTTCGATGGACCCCCCACAACTTACAGCCCTGAGTAGTAGTAGTTCAGTGAAAATACTGTAACACGCGTTGAACACAATCGGAGATTAGAGAAATTTTTGTGGATCAAATTGCAACAAAGAAGTGATTGATTAAAATTCCAAAACCAAATCTGATTAACTCTTAAATTTAATACTCTAAAAAGAGAAATTTGATTGACTATTATATTTATAATCCCCTGTTAATTCTTTTACTACTCCCGTAGGAGCTTTCAAAAATTGCCTTGGTGGACGATATTTCACGTCCCCCAGGCGGGGTATTGGGAAAAGTTTTCAACTAGCAATAATCGCACCTCGGTTAACCCTCATTGGTTACGATATCGCCACTGCGCAAAGCTAACAAAAGTACGCGAGTTTTCACCACTATAAGAAACTTTAATGTACTATCTATGAGAACTTTGATATCTTTTCATGAATTGTTTCTTATCATTCAGTAAATAGACAAGTAACACTTAAATTTAAGAGAGATAAAGTATATTTCTTTCTTAGTTTAGAATATATTAGTATATTATTCTTGAAATTGAAAATGTTAATGCACACTGTGCAACGGATACTATGCTGCCATCTGATGAGCTGCAAGCTACTAAAAAGTACAGCTTTCTTGGTTATAAAGAAAAAGTCAGGTTAAAGCAGTGTGCGAATTAGATAATCTATATTGGGGGGGGGGGATAAAATTAGGCCAAAGGACATAGTCTGAAGGTTCAAATTTCAAAATGAGACAATAAATGCCTTACCCCCCATATATATATATATATATATATATATATATATATATATATATATTGAAAGCTTCCACTTTGCGTTAATACATACAGGTTGCGAAAAGAAACCTACTTCAGTCTTGTGAAAACCACTAAAAGTATCAGTTAAACCGGACATTTTTTTTTAAAGAAAATCTAGATATTAGCCTATCAAATAAGAAATGGATTTTTGCTGGTCGCGATTTCTCACATCAAGGTCAAATCGAAGGCCAAATATTTAAAATCTCTCAATTCAAATTTCGAGCTTGTGCTTCTACTTCCCCCTAAAGCTGTACTCATCACGACTTTTTTTTCTCCAAATATCGATTCAGTGATGGGCACGGAAAGTCAACACTTAAAAATTACTTTACTGTTAGGTTGAAGATGAGTTGATTCCCTATGGGCTACGTTATTCAAATAAAGTAAAACATTACACTGAAGTTTTCAGACAACATTAATTGCGTGGACAGCAAACTGTACAGCGAAAAGATGGAAAAATGAAGGGTTAACTTTAAAAAAAAACCGCTCCAGTTGAAATGCTTATACAGACACGGACAATGACACGGAGAACCAGTCGTATTAACAAATGCTGAAACAAATCTTGAATTATTCGCTTATTCACCTAAAAATCACCTTCATTAACATGTCTGCTCACTAGGAGCGTATCCCCCAGCGTGTACGTTAACATATACTTACGAGAGAATACCTATATCTCAGATTTTGAGTACAGTTTCAAAAGTTCATTTCCGTAAACTGTAAAAGCAGTGATTACTATGCTAATTATCACAAATTAAATGCAACTTTTGAGTTGCATACACACAACCTACTAGGGAATGAAGACCATGCGCTAACAAAGAGTACACTGGAAAATGAAATAACATGTTATAACAAAAATTAAAATAAGATGATAATCGATACAAATATAGAGGATGAATATGACATATCCGAACTTCGCCAAGTATGGTAGAAGAAGCTATTTGTTTACTTCTTCTTGGCCAACCGCTAAGAACATTTATAAATCTATATGTGGCTTTGTTATACGTTATTAGTACTTTCAAATTCACACACGATGACGAACTGAAGGGTACGAAGGTACAGTTGCAAGTAACAACCGTAGTCATAATAATATAGTTCTACTAAACAACGTTGAAAATAGTGGGTAATTAGGTGGTAAGTAGAAATGACCAAAACTGAACAGTTTACATCGATCATTTCGAAATACAGCTAGAAGATTAAATTTATAAGAAATAACAAAAATCAGTGAAATTGGAGTTATACTAACAAGGCAGGGTACCTCGGTGTAACACGCCGATTTGGATAAGATTGCACAGACATACAGATCATCAAAAAAGAAGCGACACGTATTTTTTTATATCGGCCAACAAGCGTATTGAAAGGGTCAAATGGGGGCATAAAAATGGGGTCAAAATGAGATTTTATGCAATATAGCGAGAACGAGAAGAGATATCGGGAAAGGTTAAATGTACGAAATACTACCCATAGTTGACGCAAGCCATTGAGGTAGAACTTACCCATGTGAAGAAAGCAGAACATCCGGAAATGGACCAATAACATGTACAACATATTCATAATGTGCTACAGAAATGAGTGAAGAGGGTGGCAAGGAGCAGGAAGAAAGAAAACACGAAAATGTAAAATACGTGTTTTTGCTTTGGGTGCATACGTTATCCATACGCGAAAGAGACGCAAATTTATCTCACTGCACGAAGATTCATCTCTACAAGCATGAAGGATGCAGACGCCGTTCGTATAGGCAGCCAGTGAGACAATACTGCACAGTGGGTTGCATATATTGTGCGATGGGAGCAACGGTGAGATACATATTGGAAACGGGAATGTTTGTAGCTAGTAACACACACACACACACACACAAAATGCATTGCACAGTAGAATGTAATAGCAGGTGGTCCACATGTAAGATAAAGAGCAACAGCAATATCAGTTCTACGCATGAGTATCCACATTATATCATGAAAATACGCGTACATATGTACGTACAACATAAAAGTCAGCAGAGGTGTATGCTGAAAACAAGACGCTCACTCCTGATAAGTAGCACAAAAATGATATTTCAGGAAGAAATCGTTTAAACAAAAACAGTATTTGCACCACGAACACTTGATGATGGATGGGTTCTGGCACTCTGCTTCTTCGCAGACCAATGACGTCAACTGATGAAAACAAAACTCCACTGGATTTGGAAAATAATCTGGTCGTGATGAAAGATATCCAGAACAAAACCATGCGTATTGGAATAGATGTATGTACCGTGGAGATGAAAGTTGATTATGCACAAGGGATTGAAGTTTCAGTATATTGTCTCTGCTGTATAGATTGATGTTGAGTTGCTGAAGGCGTACCGCATCAGATACTTTGCGTACGAAGTTCTTCCAAATTCTGAAATCATACACATCCAGAGGTTGTATTAACCCAGTTGTGTGTGTAGGTATCGTCATAATGTTGCACTGCTTGTCCTGTGGCATTATTGTTGCCAAGTCGGATCGATCATAACCCGTCCACGAGTCGACTAACAGTACCGTTTGCTCATTGACTTGTGGAAGGAACACTGATTGGAACCACGTCTTAACGATCTGTTTTGTCACTTTCCCAGATGATGCACAAATATATAAGTTTTGTGGGCGGAACATTGTTTGCTGAATCCGTGGCCCAAACGTACCATGAAGTTCTTTCAAGACTATGAGCATGGGCGACAGCAATCTTCCACTGGCAGATATAACAGGCTGTATTGTGTAGCTATGTGTGATGGCAGGTAGAGATTGCATTGTTGCTGTAATATGCTTCTCGCCTCGCAAAGCCAGAGAGCGTCCAGAGTGAAATTCTAAAGCAAAGCCACTCTGATCTGTGTTGTATACGTTATCCTCGCCATGAGCAGTAATGAGTGATTGTACATTTTGGACGAAGGTTTTAGCGCTTTCGTGCACTTGTGTGGCCTTCGCTGTAATGCTATGTGTTACAAATTTTGTAACTTTGCGTGAGACGATACCGTGACGTGTTTTAAAGCGCCATAACCATTTCTTCGAAGCTTTGAAATTAGCAACGGCTGTTGTTTGGTTTGCTTCTAACGCCCAACGTTGCAAGTCTGTGTCATGGACAATTAAATGCCGCTGTTTTGCTATCGCAAATTTTTCATACACAGTTCGGTCTATCACGTTTAGCTTTTCACGTTTGGTTCCACCTTCTGTGATCTGTTTCTCCCATCTATATAGATCTGTTCTGCATTTGACACGCTTGAAGTGTTTCTGTACAGATTTCCAGGACATCTTTTTCTTCTTCCCTCGTTTCCAAAACGATACTGCCTTCCGCTTGTATCCCATGTCCACAATATCTCTGCTCTTGACTCCAGTTGTATGTACGTTGGAGGTCGTTGGGCCATCCCACTCATCCATCTCATCTTTACTTGCCATACTTGGGATGTCTGATCTATTGCTGCATAATAGGTCTTCTTCAATCTCAACATACATGTGCCCATTCGTCTTGAAACTTTCTAGGATGTTAAAAATATAGTCCTTGAGCTCCATTTCCGTTACCGTTCGTGGTGTCCGGACATATTGTGTTGCCTGATATGCCTCCACTAGCATATCCACCACATTCAGGGGATTCACATAGACCATCTTGCGACCACAAACGTCACAAGCCCACTTACACCTCACCTGAATTTCGTTACACACGCACAAATACGCACAAGCACACACCACCACTTACACAACAATCAAATACCACTCCAGCTACCACACTGTCCAATGTTCACCACTAGGTCTCACAAGCAGTTAAACGTCGCCTTGCTTGTCTTGTTGAGAATAGTACCTGTGAAAGACACAAATGCACATACATTTTGTTGGCTCTACACCCCGCGTTTGGCAACTTTGTATACTCAAACCAGCTCGTATTGCATACGTCGCGTCCAATACTCTCACTGTTAAAACTGATTTGTGTACCACGTCAACTTGCTCTTTCTTTCCTTACAGTACCTGCACCTGTCATAATGTGCTACGTCATCTGACCTCGTATTCCTTCATCTATTAGTCGTTTCTACCACTCAACTTGAGGTTTTGATCTTATATGCAACCCGCTGTGCAGTACTGTCTTGCTGGCTGCCTATACGAACGGCGTTTGCATCCTTCTTGCGTGTAGAGATGAATCTTCGTGCACTGAGATGAATCTGCGTCCCTTTCGCAAACAGGTGACGTATGAACTCAAAGCAAAAACACGTATTTTCCATTTTCGTGTTTTCTTTCTTCCTGCTCCTTGCCACCCTCTTCACTCATTTCTGTAGCACATTATGAATATGTTGTAAACGTGATTGGTCCATTTCCGGATGTTCTGCTTTCTTCACATGGGTAAGTTCTACCTCAATGGCTTGCGTCAACTATGGGTAGTATTTCGTACATTTAACCTTTTCCGATATCTCTTCTCGTTCTCGCTATATTGCATAAAATCTCATTTTGACCCCATTTTTATGTCCTATTTGACCCTTTCAATACGCTTGTTGGCCGATATAAAAAAATACGTGTCGCTTCTTTTTTGATGATCTGTATGTCTGTGCAATCTTATCAAAATCGGCGTGTTACACCGAGGTACCCTGCCTTGTAAGCATAGTTTGAGGGGGAAAGCGAGCATCCCCGGTGGGGATACTTCAGCTGACTTCATTGGGGGGAACAAAATGTGATTGAGGGGGAAAATCCCCCTCATCCCCCCCGGTAATTCGCACCCTGGGTTAAAGAGAAATATAACTCGAAATAATATTATTCAAAAATTAAAATTCTCCTGTTAAATATGTTTTTACACTTTTAAATAAGATTCTCAATGCTTATAAGTTAGAAATGAAGTTGAGGAGGTCGTCACAAAGTCGGCTATAGTAGTGTTATTTTTCCGTTCATTTTCGAAGAATGTCATCTAATGGTTTAGTCCGTTCATTTTCGAAGAATGTCATCTAATGGTTTAGAAACTAATATTCTATACTGTATATCCTATTAGCAATTTTTTATTCGTTCTAGGAATACATGAAGCTGAGGGGGAGCCAACATAAATAGCCCTATGGTTATAAATATTTCTTTGCAAATACTGTAATGCAGTGGCGCATAGTAGAAATGAAGCTATAAGTCGCAGACAATAGATTTTATTGCCCCCTTAATTGCTTTATTACCTAACGACTTTCGATGTCAATATGGCCGTGTCGGCCTTGGAGAGGCCGGTCCCGTCCTTGGGGGAGGTTTCTGGGGGAAGTGGTTTTATTAGTTGTGCAATAGAGGTTGTTTGGAAAAGTGGAATGACCTTCTTTCTTGTTGAAACACGATCCTATACGATTCTTGAATCGAAATTTTAAAAATTATAATCAAATTAGAATTAAAACTATGATTTAGATAATTAGAGCATTGGTATACGTCATTGAACGCAATCCCTAGCTTCAAACATGAAACAACACGATATTTGATTGAGGATACGGCTTTGAACGCTGTTCCTAGCTTCAAACATGATTTAATACGTTTATTGAATCGAAATTATAATCAAATTAGAATTAAAACCATGATTTAGATAATTAGAGCAATGGTATACATCATTGAACGCGATCCAACACGATTTTGATTGAGGATACGACTTTGAACGCTGTTCCTAGCTTTAAACATGAACCTATACGTTTCTTGAATCGAAATTATAATCAAATTAGAATTAAAACTATGATTTAGATAATTAGAACTTCAGTATATGGCTTAAAACGCGGTCCTTAGTTCCCACAAGGTTTTTCCCCATTAATTTAATTATGATCTGACTTGTAAAGCTCGTAACTAATTGAACACTCTTATTTGAACTAGAAAATTATGAATAATGAATATGATTACACCCTTTAAGCTCTAATGTTTAGCAACGATTTTTAATGGTGCTTTGTTTACGGAGTAAAGTATTAAGATAGGAAAAAGGAAGGAAAGGAGGAAATATTTATTTATTTTCATTTATTTTTCTTGTTGTGAACTACACTTCTTTCGTTTAGCTTGCTTGGCTCTTAAATGACAGACTTAACTCTGCTATTTTTCAGCGGTGCTCAGTACGAAATTCGCAAACTGATGTGTTCTTTCTCCAACTGCCATTGCAATACTGAGGGTGAAGAATGAAGTTCAGTTTCTCACACCCTATGCAAACAACCTTGCGATATGATTGGCCAGGAAAAACCAGTTTGCTCCGCCTGCAATGTTTAACCATGGGAGATAGATACCTGCCAATCATTACCTTTAGTTTGAGTGAACGGGAGAACCAACCCTTCCCCCGCCTCTCTTTGGTTTCATCTTGTGTGAACAGGTTTCTACCCTCTCTTCCCACCCGCAACAAGTGACATACATTTTTTCCCCACCCTTCCCCCGCCTCTCTTTGGCCGCATCCTGTGTGAACAGGTTTCTACCCTCTCTCCCCCCAACGGTGACAACTGATACATTTTTCCTCACAAAGGATGTTTTTCAAACCACTTGTGGTGAGTGGTCTTGCGATCAACAACCTTTTCCCCGCCCACTACCCTGTTCGGACAAACAAACAAGGTATTGCCAGGCTGTCCTTGTACTCAATGCCAATAACCTGATGAATAAATGGTTGTCCTTCATTTTGAGTTTGCAAAACAACACACACACAAAAAAAAGAACCTGTAGAATGGTTTCTGTGTATTCCCACATACAATAATTATGCTGTTCTTTTCGGCAAAATACAAGTTATTGAAACAGATAGCTATATAGCTTACTGAATAAAGCCGGAATTTTAAAATCTAGGAACCCAGCTAACGAATTTTATTGCTTGGTAAACAACTATTACCCTGAAAAATACGACAATTTGGCGTCTTTGAGGTACGAATTCAGACATGCTGGCGATGTTTTTCAAACTTTAGGCATTGTGTGAAAATTCCATGGTATTACCTCTATAGAAAAGAAATATTTGCTTCGATTCAGCAAGAGACCGACAAAGGAATTCTTTTCTGCTTCTTTGCAGACTGAGGCAATTCTGTATTATAAGGCAAATTCATTTACTTTATTTTTTTTCTCCCCCTATTCCATTCCCCTTATGTTAATGAATAAATAAAAAATATATTATATAAATGGAGTACACATTCCTGTATTGACAATTTTGCTCGTGAAGTCTTTTGCGTTTGCTTCTTTAAAGTGTTTTCTGGATTTTTTCTGTGTTTTGTTCAAAGAAGATATTATATTCAAGTAAGTTTTATATCATTATAATTGATTAGATATATTTGCATAAGTATCGAATGGTGGGACTCCCCTAGAAAATTAACACATATTGTTTTTTCTTATGAAAATAATTAACACAGTGTAGAAACGAACTAAGAGTTTGCCAATATGTTTTAACTTGTGGGGAGCATATCGAGCCAAAACCGGGGGAACCATACATGGGGGGGGCATAGCCCCCCAAACAGGGGAATCGCGACTGACTTATAACGCCTTCCGTGTTTACCGAAAATCGGGGGATCCATACAGGAGAATAGTGCCCCGAACCTGAGGGAACCGCGTGTGACTTATAACGCTTTCTGTGTTTGCCAAAACAGGGGGATTCATACATGCGGGGGCATAACACCCAACAGGGAAAAGCTAGCTTCCTGAACGGTCACCACGAAGGAACGAAATTTTTTTTTTAAAATTGTTTGAAGACTATGTTTGAGTTTTGATTCCGTTTTGGTTGCGTTTTTGGACAAGTTAACCACAGGAAAGAGTGAAGAATGGAATTAGCATTATTATCATAGTTAAGAATATGTGGGGACACGAAAAATATCTTGGCAGTGTTAATCTTTTTAGAAAAAAATGCCTGGTGACATCCCTTAAGAATCGCCAATGACAGATGGACTTATAGTTTTAGAAATGCGTGGTGACGTTCCTTAAGAACCGTCAATGAGATACTTTATAGTTTTAGAAATGCGTGATGACGTTCCTTAAGAACCGTCAATGAGATACTTTACATAATAGTTGGTTTTTTAGAAATGCATGGTGGCATCCCTTAAGAACCGCCAATGACGGACGGACTTACAGTTTTAGAAATGCGTGGTGACATCCGTTAAGAACCGTCAATGAGATACTTTATAGTTTTAGAAAATGCGTGGTGACGTCCCTTAAGAACCGTCAATGAGATACTTTATAGTTTTAGAAATGCGTGGTGACATCCCTTAAGAACCGCCAATGACGGTTGGACTTATAGTTTTAGAAATGGGTGGTGATGTCCCTTAAGACCCGTCAATGAGATACTTTACATAATAGTTGGTATTTTAGAAATGTTTGACAATCTACCTTAAGACCCGCCACTGATGGACTTTACGGCAAAAATCAAGTGTGCAATTTCTTTGAATCTTTATAACTGAAATTGTGATTAAACTGAATTGCGTACTGTCCAATATTTTTGATGGTAGATTTTATATAAATACATTGTGTCTGAATGATTTGTCATGAATCTGTATTCATATTGGGAAGTCTTTTCGGAAAATAAGCAATTTACACATAAAGAACACTTTTAGAACACATACATATTCAATATTTACTACAGATAATGTTCAAAATATATTGTTTAGTGTAAAATAATTAAGTTCAACAGAAAAGATAGACATTTGTTTTGCTTGTATCCCTAATATTTAGAAAATCAGTCAGTATTAAGTGCACAGATGTATTCACAAAGTGTTCAGAAGTGAACAAAAAAGTGTTCAGAACCGCGAAAAACGTGTTTTCATACTGAAAAATGTACTTATATAAAGAGTTCTTAGTTGTAGTGGATGCAATTTTCCAAGATACATGCGAATATTGCAATTTTACGTAAATATGTAGACTTTTCTTTCCCACAGTTAGACTCGAAAGAAAAGAACTACGTTCATTGATTCATTTTGGATCATAGCAGTGGACTTTTCCCTTTGCATTCGTGTTAGAATAGCTTGGCTATCACGAAACGTAGTGAATACTCAAATGGATCTTTTTCCAAGACATGACGAATAAACGAATATAATTGAGTGAGAAGTGTTGGGAATATATTTGAAAAATGAACTTGCGTATTTTAAACATGTGTTGCAGTATTCAAAATCTTAATCATATGGTAGTCGCATGTTTTTTGTACATACTAAGTCTATATTAAGCAAGGTAATGAGTGAGAAAAAATAAATATTGGCTTTGTAAAAATGAAATGAAATACGAATTATTTTGTTAGGGATGCAGAAAGAGAATACAATGCAGTGTGAACGCGGTCTTTTGCGTGGAGGAAGAGGGGGGCTATACCCGGAGTGAATTTCCCCTCATAACTTTTTCCAAATAGTGAACGCGCTCTGTTGCGTGGAGAAGAGGGGACACTATACCCGAACTGAATTCCCCTCACAACTTTTAATTACTGAATGCACTCTTTTGCGTAGAGAAGAGGGGGTATACCCGTCCTTAAGAGTAATGCCTCCCACTACTGAACGTTACTTGTTTTATATATGGATTTCGCAGTGAGGCACTAGGATTTTAATGTAAACGTATGCAGCAATACTAGTAGAGGGGGTCCCTTACTGAAAGACTGGGGTTCATCCCCTGAAATGATGTGGTACTGCACCACTTAAGTAAATACTTGTTCTGTCACTGAAAGACATGAGTTTATATTCCTTATTTAACCCAATAGTTTTACTTATACGTGTTTGATTTTCAATACTTTGATAGAATATTAAGACCAACAGAATATACAAGCATATGTATTTGAATGAAGTGAATATGTGCTATGGTTTATTACACATTGAAAACATATATACTATACTCACCTGAGAAATATACGGAACTTTGTCGCACACGCGTCAGCACTGCGGGACTTTCAACGCACAACTAATCTTTAATTATGACTTTTGCCGATAGGTGTCACTAGTAGTAATGGTTGTGCAATACATGATAGGACACGATATAACATGCATTTGGTGTGTGGGGGTATCATTTCCTTTCACGGCAGCGTACGTGTAAGATCAAGGACAAGCTTTAGCGCATCTTAATTAATTAACTATATAGTTTTAATACTATTAAATAAAGTATAAAGAAATTGATTCAATCCTATTGTATTCCAGACATTGAAGCTTTGCCGAACCTTGAGTGGTGGTAGCAGCACAAATAGAACACCCAAACATTCTTGTTTAGCCTTACAGCGACACAGAGTCGACATTTTTTCTTCTTTTTCTGGTGTTGTGAACGAACAACTAAGGCTTAAAAGGTGTGTATTTCTTCACTTATTGTTTTTAAAAGAAAGAAATTATACATATTTGAGCTGTATTTAACCAATATTAATGAACAGAGAGAGACTTATAGTGTGTGGATATTTTAAAAGAATAGATTACAACTCAATATAAGTGAACATATTTTATTGATTTTTTCATAAATTAAATAAATTGCATGCTATTTACATATTATTATTTGACTATAGATTGAAAATAAGTGTTTGCTTTTTATGTACATATTATTAAAATATAACTATAGGTTGAAAGTAATTGAATGTGCTCTCTCTCTCTTTTATATTCAAGTGATATATTAACGTCAACTTGATAACTCAAAATAGTTTTTTCTTTGTTTTATTTCTTTCAGATGGATTTCTTCTGCCCAAGCGAAGAACTGAATATGGTTGATGAAATTTATCTCCAGGAATTGGTGCGCGGTTTCAACGACTACCCGAGGGTCTTCAGTACCTGGAAAGCCATCATGGAATTGAACAGGCTGGGATATCGGGGGTCAGGGAGATGCGATGCACTCCTACGCGCCCTTCGTGCCTTCGAAGGTAATGATACATTACTTCTCCAGCACTGCGTAAGCAGTGCTGATATAATAGATTTATTTTTGTATGGATTTTTCCGTACATGTGATACTTACGAATCGGCGCAGTCAAAACTCTTTTATTTATTATCATGTGGGGAAGGTCAGGTGGATAGGATAAAAGATACAGAGTTATCGGACTTTTTTGATTTTGGCACGCGCTTTGTTTCGGAACCGTGCTTAATCTCATCCACAAATAATGCCATAGTCATGCCCCCTCAAGAAAATCTTAACTTGAGTTCTAATAATCTATATCAATTAACAAATGAAGATTTAGCTTTCTTGGATGAAGTAAATGGGATTGGCACTCAAAATTCCGATGAAATACCAGCTGAAGAAATGAGGAGTTTGGTTCAAAACGAGGACAATGCTGTGGATATACCCACGCAACAAGTCCAGGGAGAAAATCCTGTATACAATCCACATGAATACTGTGTACAGGATAATCATGACTATGGGGACCAAATGATTTTTACTCCTCAGCCTGACCCGTCATATGCCAATGTTCCAGCAATGGTTGGACATGGCAACATAAACAACAATAGTGCAACTGGTACTACTAGTAGTCCTAATAGTGGTAGTACAGGTGGTAGTGGTAGTGATAATAATAATGGCGGGGATAATCAAAGAAATAGTAATTTCGAAGTTGTAAGAGAAAGCAGACAAAGGTTTCGTAAGTTCCATCTTACGGGACATGAAATTGCCGTCAGACCTGTGGGTGATGAAAGGAATATTAATAACCCAGAGGCTTATATCGAAAGTTTAATTGATTTTGCGTTGGAACATGTGATCTCCAATGCACGCCCCTCGGACTACATTTTCTTATACATAGAGAGTAGTAATAGTACCAACAACAATCCAGTGTACGTTCCGTTTAGAAGAAAGGGCAATTTCTCTGCTAGGACAGTCCTCACTTCAATCGAACGTGTATTAAATTCGAATGAAGTGTTCCTTTTGGGGCAAGAACTATTGTTTCGATTCCATATCGCTGAGAGTATGCACGGCCAGGGAAGAAATAATACAACGAGTGCCGTTGACAAATATGCAAAATACCAAGATTACTTAGAAAAACGATTAATTCGTATTGAAAATAGAAATATTTACTGTCTCCCTATGGCCATTGTATGGGGCCAAGTAAAGCTCCACGGTACAAAACATGATTTGTATAATTTAAGAACAAGAAGCCAAGATACATGGCTTCTTAAAGCAGAAGTTCTCTGCGAGATGGCAGGGGTTAACGTTGAAAGTAAGCAAGGTTGTGACTTTTCAGATCTGGACCTCTTTCAAGCATATTTGAAAGGGGAATATCAAATCGTAGTTTATGAGGAGCATGAAAAGAATAACCGGGAATATATAGTACGTTACCCGGGAGAACCGGCAGAAAATAAGATTTTTATCCTTTATCGAAGAGGTAACACTATTGGTCATTTCGAACCCATTCGTAACATTAGAACTTTCCTCAAGGCACGAAAGTATTGTTATTATTGTTTGGAAGCTTATGATGAAAGGTCACGTACACACAAGTGTAAAACTCGTTGTACTTATTGCGAACATACTCACGAACGTGATTATACCGCAAACAGAATTAAATGCAATGCATGCAATAGAGAGTTTGCTGAAGGTGAATGCTTTAATAATCATCTGACACCTAATAAAGCGGCTAGATCTGTATGTGATAATGTAAAGCTCTGCATCAATTGCGGCGTCATCTTTGATAAGAGAGGTCGAAAATCTGATCACATGTGTGGTGAACATTTCTGTTCAACGTGCCACGCATATGTTGATACAAACCATACATGTTTTGTTCAGAGACAGCGACCTGTTCATACGAAAAGGTTTATGTACATCACCTATGATGTAGAGACGATGTTGAAGGCACCGAATGATCGCGGTGAAAGGGAGCACGAAGTTGTGCTGGTGTGTTGTCGCCATGTTTGTCACGCCTGTATAAGAAAAGGTATCGATGAGCCTTGTAAAACGTGCGGTGACAATGTTGGAAATCGTTTTCTTTTAAGACAATGACGGCTTTTATTAACCATGTGTTAGTAGAGCGTCCTGTCTTTCAGAAGATCGTGGCAATCGCCCATAATGGTAGTCGCTACGATGGTCTCTTCTGTCTTAGAACTCTAATAGAAGACCAGCATATTGTACCTAGTGTCCTTATTCAGGGTCAAAAGATTTTTAATATCAGCATAGGTAATCGTATCTTTTTCCGCGACTCTTTCCTTTTTATTGGTACGAAATTATCCAAATTACCAAAAACGTTAGGCCTTAGTCAAAATTTAAAGAAGGGAGATTTCCCATATTTATTCAATACTGAAGAAAATCAAAATTATGTTGGTCCCTACCCTCCGATTGAATACTATGACCCTGAAGGTCGAAGCACAGAAGAAAGAAAACAACTGGAAGCCTGGCACCAAGAACGTGCGGAAAGTGGCGAGGAGTTTAACCTGCAGAGGGATATGCTGGCTTATTGTGAGAATGATGTTAGAATTCTAACAGAAGCGGTCATTAAGTTTAGCGATATCATCGAAGAGAAAACGGAGGGTTTGCAATGTTTCATAACATCATCTACCATTGCAAGTCTTGCCTTGTACCTTGCATCGTACCTTGCACTTACCGGAAAATACTATTCCTATCATTCCCGCGTTGGGATTTCATCATAAGACCAAGTATAGTACAAAAGCTATGCAATGGCTTATGTATATGGAAGACCAATTAGGGATAGAAATCCAGCATGCTAGGAGAGGTGGGGAAAAGTATATTGGTAGGTACAAGGTCGATGGATGGCACGAAGGACTCAACGCTGCCTTCGACTTTTACGGGTGTTATTTCCATGCCTGCCGCCTTTGCTTCCCCTTTAACCGTGACGCGGTTTTGCACGATGCCCAGGACTCGTACAATACGATGGAGAAACGATATGAGCAAACCATGCACCGCCGTAGGTACCTGAAAAGTATAGGTGTAAACCTATACGAAATATGGGAATGTTCTTGGGACAATAAGGTAAAGACGGATAAGAAAGTGCAAAATTTTGTTCAAGAACGTTGTACTAATCTACCTGATTTTCTTATTCCTAAGAACTGTTACAACGGTGGTCGCACGGAGGTCTTTCGTTCCTACGTCAATTGTGCGAGTGATGAGCGAATTTCCTACGCCGATGTAACATCGTTATACCCTTGGGTGATGGCACGTAAACCTATGCCGGTTAAATCACCTAAGATTCACACGGGACCGGACTTTCCAGATGTGGAAAGTATTCACGGTGTAGTCAAATGCACAATCGTCCCTCCAAAGGACCTCTACTTTCCGATCTTACCATACGTTGCGGGAGGTCGATTACTTTTCGGCCTTTGCCGCACATGCATGGAAGAAGAAAACACTAACGAATGTACCCATAGCGATGCTGAGTGTGCTCTCACAGGAACATTTTGTACACCAGAGTTACACCTTGCTCTTAAAAAAGGTTACAAAATAATCGATATACATGAGATATGGGAATTTGAACTTTTAGATCCTGAAGAGGGGAATTCAGGAGGGCTGTTCGGGACCTACGTGAATTCCTTCCTTCAGATGAAGCAGGAAGCCTCTGGTTTTCCTGCTTACTGCACCACTGAAGAAGACAAACAAAAATATATCGAAGAATATTATGCCCATGAAGGCATACGATTAAATTATGACAATATTAGGATGAACCCGGGATTGAGGCAGTGTGCGAAGCTATACCTCAATTCATTGTATGGTAAGTGGGGGCAACGCACAGACATGTCGCAGAGTATAATCGTTAGTGATGAGGTTACCTTTCTTAGGTATTTAACTACGGCAAGGTATGAAATTCAAAGTGTGGTGCCAATTGATGGTGACCATCTCATTCTCACGTACAGAGACATTGAAAATGAAAACGTTCCGTTGGAGTTTTCCAATGTGATACTAGCCGCATTTATTACTTCGTGGGCTAGACTTAGACTTTACGAACTACTGACGACTGTAGGACCTGACAGAGTAATCTACTGTGACACTGACAGTATCATGTACTTACAGAAAAAAGATGAGGAACCCTTGTTACCGCTCGGAAACTATTTGGGTGATCTGACGAATGAAATTCCTGAAGGTTGGGAGTTTACAACCTTTATTGGTCTTGGCTGTAAAAATTATGCTATGCGGCTAACAAATGCCCAAGGGGATGTTCGGCATATATACAAAATTAGGGGGATAACACTAAATGATAGGACCTCTCAGAAAATTAACTTTGAGAGTTTCTATAAATTAGTGTCTGGACAATTAGAGTCCACAGTAATAGAAAACCCAAATAGCATCGTTCGTAGACCGGGGTTCCGTATCTTTAGCTGTAGAGAGACAAAGACACACCGTGAGGTCAACAAAAAACGAAAACGGATTGACGAACCTGACATAACCGACGATGAACCAATACGAAAACGTGCAAGTGTACCTTACGGTTATAGGCCCACGAATGAGTGAATGTGACTTGTATGAATGTCTCTTTCGTGTAATGAAACCCCGAACCATCATCAAATGTAAAAATATTTATTTTTAATTTATTCTTAATTTATTCCTAATTTATTTAATTTATTCTTAATTTATTTTATTCTTTTTATACATCGTTTGCTGTGCAAACAATGTATAAACTAGTCACTTCAGCTTTAATTTTATATCCCAGTGATTTTTTATCCATTTCATTACTATGTATACTCCGAACAATCAATGATTGTGAAAATATTAAAATTCAATGTATGAGTGAGAGGGTGTATATAAAGCAGAGTCTCTATTGTATGCATTCATTTGATTACAAGATGTTAAAGTTTCAACATCCCTCTACTATTTTAATCGCTGGTCCTTCAAGGGCTGGTAAAACTTGTTTTGTAAATCGTTTACTTAATGAACATGATCAAATGTTTAGTATAAAGTTTAATGATATTGTTTGGTGTTATGGTGCAGTAATACCAAAATTAGATGCAAATGCAAAAATACGTTTTGTAGAGGGAATACCTGACATGAATAATTTTGAAATCAAAGAAAATTCATTATTAATACTTGATGATTTAATGTCAGAAACTAATGGTGATGTTGCTAATTTATTTACAAAGTATGCACATCACAAAAAGTTAACTGTAATATTTATTATTCAAAATTTATTTCCAAAAGGAAAACATGCACGTGATATTAGTTTAAATGCACATTATATTATAGTATTTAAAAATCCACGTGATAAATTACAAATACAATAATTAGCAAGGCAAATTATGCCTCGGTATAGTAAAGAAGTCGTGAGTGTGTTCGAAGAAGTAACACGAGAGCCTCACACTTATTTATTATTTGACTTGACACAAAAAACAAACGATGCATTGCGAATACGTACAAATATTTTTCCGAATGAAATCATGTATGTGTACGCTAACGTAAAAGACATGCATACAGAAATTTTTGTTTAGTCTGCATCAAGATGTTGAAGGTGAAACAACACTACAGCACGCTCCGTGCGCTGTGCAAATGCAAGAATACCAAACGAAAACAAATTTTACAAAATGCTTCAGGGGATTTAATAAGAACAATATCTCAAGTAGCTAAGAACACAATAAAAGGAAACATCCCTTTAAATTCTCGTCAGAAGCAGCGTTTACGTAGACATAAAAAGATCTTACGTGCTCTATCTCAGCAACGTACTGCATTGAATAAAAAGAAAAAGTTGTTACTACAGAAAGGTGGTGCTCTTTTACCGTTAATCTTGGGACCACTTCTTGCAGCAGTGGGAAGCAGTATTTTTAGTCGTTAAATATGTCAGAATTACGTAAAATGATTTTAGTTCCTGAAAATGCTGTACATGAAATTCAATCGAATCTTAAATCCATAGATTCACATCAGTCACGTTTAGATGAAGAAATGAATAACATCTTAAAACGTCGTGATCTTAGTGTACAACAAAAGTGGAAATTATATCAACAAGCTTTGCATCGTTATTTACAGTATACATCTTCTTCACATAAACCTATTACTTTACCTATCATTCAAGAAGAAGAAGAAGAAAAATCATCATCATCATCAACTTCCAAACAAGATAGCAATACTTCTATTTTACCATTTATATCAGACATTTTACAATCAGTACCGAAAACACTTCGTAGGAAAACAGATCTATTATTAAAACAGTTGACAAGTTGTAATAAAATTCAGTGGGATAAGTCTGGTACAGTACGTATTCATGAAAAAACAATACCAGGTTCAAATATTATAGATTTAGTAAATGATGTTGTTCGTACAAGAAAATATTCAAGAAATCCTATAGGTATTCATGAATTTAAAAATTTATTAGAAGATCTTAATGTTCCAAAAGAATTTATTGGTACACCTATTAGCACGCCAGCATTAAAAGTGAAAAGTAGTAGTAGTAGTAGTAGTAGACAACGTATTCGTAAAGTAAGAAAATCTCCTAGTCCTGCAGTAGTAGCTAATTTATTTAAACATTGGAAAGAATATAGTATGTAAAATGACAAAATTATCAAAAATATATTATGATTATTCAAATCCTGATTCTTTATCAAATATACAAACATTACAACGCAAAACAAAGTTATCAAAAAGAAAATTAAAAAATGGTTAGCTTCTCAAGATGCTTATACATTACATGCACCAGCTCGTAAAGTTTTTGAACGTAAAAAGTATTATGTTAGTGCACCAAATGAAACATTACAAATGGATTTAGCAGATATGCAAAATATTGCAAAGTATAATAATAATTATAAATATATATTATGTTGTATTGACATTTTTTCACGTTATGCATATTGTGTTCCGTTAAAAACAAAGAAAGGTCCTGAAATGGTAAAAGCAATAACAAAAATTTTTAAAAATTTCAAGTTACCTGTGTTTAACGTACAAACAGATTTAGGTGGTGAATTTTATAATCGACATGTAAAACAATTGTTTAAAGAATATGAAATTAATCATTATAGTGTTCATTCCGAAATTAAGTGTGCGTTAGCAGAACGCTTTATACGTACATTAAAAGAAAGATTATATCGTTATTTTACTGCAAAGAATACTTATCGTTATATTAATGTATTAGATCAAATTGTAAAAAATTATAATCATTCATACCATTCAAGTATTAAAATGGCACCTGCACAAGTAAATGATTCCAATGTGAATCAAGTGTGGGAAACATTATACGGAAATAAAAAGAATAAGAAAAATATAACTTGTAAATTTAGTTCGGGTGATTATGTTCGTGTTAGTAAGTATAAACATAAATTAGAAAAAGGATATTTACCTAAATGGTCACAAGAAATATTTATTGTTGACAAATGTATAAAGTCAGATCCTGTCACTTACAAATTAAAAGATTGGAACGGTGAGGAAATTAAAGGAATATTTTATGCAGAAGAATTACAAAAAGTAATTATAAATTCAAAGAAAACATATCTTATTGAAAAAGTATTGAAACGTAAAAATGGGTGGATGTATGTAAAATGGTTAGGATATCCATCAAGTATGAATTCGTGGATTAGATCAGATTCTATTCAGTCTGCAAAATGAATTCGAACTTTACACACGACTTTTACGTTACTCTTCCTTCAAATGCAAGTAGCAATCTTTTTGATAATAATACAACATCATCATTTCGAGTTAAATTGGCACAACCTATTGATTTACATGATGGAGAATGGGGTGTTGCATTAACACAAATTAATATTCCGTGGAGTTTTTACAATGTTGGTGAAAATGAAGAAATTATAATTACTAGTGTTATCGATGGTAAAGTTGAACGCCACAATGTTCCAATTACACCTGGATATTATTCATCAATTGAATCTATTCTACAATTAATTCCTGAAAATGCTCGTATGTTACACTATTTGAAAAATAAAAATCAAATTGTTATTAAACATTCTTTGAAATTAGAAGATCAATGTATGATTGGTGTTACACCAGGATTACAACACATTTTCGGATTTATTAATGAAAATACGTATGATGTTAAAAAAGTTATATACACAAAAGTTAGAAATGTTGATTTAATATTAGCACGTGGAAAATTTCCATGTGATTTAGATTATAATATTCCCAATACAATTAATGTTTGCATTGATATTGTAAAACAACAACAAAATATAGGACCATTAGTTCGAAAACTTAGTGTATATAATGTACAACACGGTCATGTAAAATCTTTTGTGTTTCACTCACCACATTATGTTAAAGTTGATAAGAAATATTTTGATACGATAGAAGTAAACTTAAAAGATGAACACGGGTTAAAATTACCATTTCGTTTTGGAACTTCAAACCTAACACTTCACTTTAAACGAAAATGATTTCTGAAAGTATTGATGATAGTTTTTACATTACACTAGTTTCAAATGCTAGTGCAGATGTATATCCTACAAATAGTCCAACACATTTTATTAATCAATTAAAAAATAATATTCGTTTATCAGAATCCGATTGGTATGTAGGATTAAGTGAAGTACATATTCCATTAACATGTTATAATGTTACCGATGGTGAAAATGTTATATGGTACAAATTTAAAAATGCAGAACCTATGAAAAGTAAAATTCTTGTTGGATATTATCCATCCATTCATCATTTACTAGAGGAATTAAACGCAATATCAAGTTTTATAAAATTTAGTTTTTCAAATGTTGTGCATGTTGAATGTGATGAACGTGTAGAATCAGTTACATTGTCGCCTACATTAGCTTTACAATTAGGTTTTTCTGAAAAATCAGATCTTGTTAAAGAATCTCGTGGATTCAAACAACCATATGTAGATATCGGATATCCACATCAAATTTTTATTTATACAGATATTATACAATATCAATTTTTAGGTGATACAAAAGCACCATTATTACGTATAGCAACAATCTCTGATATTAAATACGGAAAAGTTCAAACAATTACCTTTGAAGATATTCATTATATGCCACTTGCAAAATTTTGTTTTAACACAATTGAAATACTATTAAAAGATCATGCAGGGCGAAATTTGCCATTTCGTTCTGGGACACTGACCGTAACACTACATTTTAAACGCTCTCCTGCATCTGCTAAATAATAATTATAGGAAAAAGATGAGAGCAAGACGTGTTACTTATCACCGTGGACGTGGAATACCATATTTTTCAGGACCTGTATATCAAAGGGGACATGGTATAGGTAGTTTCTTTAAAGGATTATTTCGTTTTGCTTTACCATTTCTTAAACAAGGTGCAAAAACTGTAGGGCGTCAAGCATTACAAACCGGTATGCAAGTTGCGGGTGATGTATTAGAAAATCGACCATTTAAAGAATCTGTTCGTGCGCGTGTAAAAGAAGCTGGTAATAGTTTAAAGACAAAAGCAATTAATAAAGTTGGGCAGTTGCTAACTGGTAACGGCAAGAGACGGTCACGCAAGAGGAAAGCTCCTGCAATTGTAAAGTTTGGACCACCAACAAAACGTAAACATATACACGACATCTTTTCATAATGGCGCTCCTAAATTCAAGTAGTTTTGAATGTTGTACCAATGAATTTGATTTCTTTTCTATACCAATGACACAAACAGCTATTGAAGCAACTACAAATGCTGAATATCGCCCTATTTCCACATTAACCTCAGAAGGACCTATTGGATTTGTTATTCCAGGAGAAACAGGGGAATTTATTCATCCTGCATATCTATATCTTTATGTACGTTGTAAAATTACTAAAGCTGATGGTACAACTTTAGCTAATGATGATACTGTTGCACCAGTAAATAATTTCTTACATTCTTTATTTAGTCAAATTGATATTTCGTTAAATGATAAATTAATTAGTTCTTCATCAGGATCTTATCCTTATCGTGCATACATTGAAACATTATTAAATTATTCTTATGATGCTTCTCAAACACATTTAGCATGTGGGTTGTGGCATAAAGATACTGCAAAAAATTTTAATAAATTAGATAATACAAATGCTGGTTTTCAAAAACGTGCTAATAAGGTGAAAAATAGTAAATCTTTTGAAATGTATGGACGTCTTCATACTGATATTGTAAGTTTAGATCGTATGCTTCCTAACAAAGTAAGTTTACGTGTAAAACTACATCGTAGTAAAGATAATTTTTGCTTAATGTCTCCTGAAAATACAAGTTATAAAGTTGCACTTGAGGAAGTTATTCTTCATGTACGACGTATTGATGTAGCTGCAGATTTAGCTATGCAATTAAATACACGAATGGGTTCGGAAACAGCCAAGTTACCTCTGACGAGAGTGGAGACAAGATCTTATACTATACCTGCACAAGTAAACTCTTACAACATTGATAATCTTTTCCTGGGTAATGTTCCTAAAGGTCTGGTTATTGGTTTCATCTCCAACACAGCCTTCAATGGGAAATCACATCTTAATCCCTTTGAATTTCAAAACTTTAACGTTAACAAACTGCAATTACAAGTCGGCTCAAAATCATTTCCTCCCAACCCCCTCACTCCTGATTTTAATAACAATTTATATCTTCTAAGTTACTATACTTTGATTTCAGGTACTGGTATATATTATCAAAATTATTCACATACTGTTACTCTTGATGAGTATCCAAACGGATATGCTCTGTATGCTTTTATTCTATCTCCAACAGGAACTTTAGACGACAACACGTGGGATGTGGTACGCGATTCCCCTGTAAATTTAAAAGTATCATTTTCAGAAACTTTAACTGAACCTGTTACATGCATTGTGTACGCACAATTCGATTCTTTAGCACAAGTAGACAAAGATAGAAATATTTATACTGATAACACCTTCTAATTTATTCAGTTGAGTAGGATGAGGGTTGTTGTACACTTCTCGGCGTATCATGATAACGAAGATGACTTTATTGTAAAAGAATTAGCCATTGTAAATCCTGACGTTCCCTTTTTCCAAAATTGGATTTTTAAACCACCATTTCCTTTAAATAAGTTAGCTGAGCCGATCGTAAGTACAAACAAATATCTAGGTGAGAATGTGTATGGCATTACCTGGCACGAAGGCGATGTAGAATATTCCCATCTTAAAGAAATACTTTAATCATATTGTTCAAATACTACAACAATATACACCTACGGAATAAATAGAAAGTGTTTTCTTCAAGAAATTCTTCAAAGAGAAGTTACAAATTTAGAAGAAATAAATTGTCCAAAGTATACTGCATTAAGTTTTCACGTTCATCGGTGTGCACATAATAAGCATCGTTTCGGACAATATAGGTGTAGTGTTCATGAAGCATTACTGTATAGTGAATATGTAAAAGTGTATGACTATGTCTTACATGTGAATAACAGTGATAGTTACATACCTACTACAATTAAAAATAATAATCTTCATCATGTATAGTGACGAATTGTTAAAAGTGTTACTAAGTGATAAAGTGACTGGTGCAAGTGTTACTGGAATTTACCCTATTGACAGACTTCCTGTAACGGTAGAACCTCCTGCTGCACTTGTGATTAATCTTGATACATCTGATTCTGCTGGTTCCCACTGGGTCGCAGTGTACATCAATAAGAAAAAACATGGGTACTACTTTGACAGTCTTGCTATGGACATTCCCAAAGAAATAAAAAACTTTTTGTCGAAAAATACTAAAATGTACTTTACGAATAATCATCAATATCAACATGATAATTCTGTGTTGTGCGGGTATTTTGTGTTGTTCTTTTTGCATCATATTATCCGCACTCAATCATTTCAAAAGTGTTTAAAAATGTTTAACAAGAAAAATTTGAAAAAGAATGATGATATCGTTTATAAACATGTGAACAAATTTTTAAAAAAAAGAAAACAGAAATAATTTTTTTTATTTTTTTATTTTTTCTTATTATATGTTTACAATTTTTTTATTTTTTATCATATATACAATTTTTTTTCTTAAATTTTCAATAATTTTTTTTTAAAACTTACATCCCTGCATTTTATTTACAATTCCTAAGAAAAACATTACAATCTTGATAATGCATTAGTTAATGCTGTTGATCTTTCATATTTCCACCAATAATTCAACTGTTGTGCATTACGATATGCACATCCTGATTTCTTTACAATATTTGTATGAAAATTACAATAATCATTAAATGTGTTTCCACATAATTCACTTAATGGTGGACAATGTTTTGTTTCTAAATCAATGACATTATCTAATGCAAATATTCTTTTAATCCAAAGAGATTTCTCTAAACCTTTACAATAAAAGGATGAATTCTTTGAACATAATTGATATACAAGGTTTCGTATGCATGATACAGTATATCCAGTTTTGCTATTCCATTTCAAACCGTGTAAATTTAAAGTTAACCAATCAATTTGTTTTTGACATCCTAATGATAATAAATTATAATCTATTGGTGATTTTACCAAGCAATGGAAATTTACTGTATCATCGCATGCTGTTAAACAAAACTCACGAATGATAAATTCATTATCAGACATTTTAAAACCTTGAATATCGATAATATATTGATTTACACATGGTGAAATTTCATTTGTGTGATAAATGAAAAACGGAATAATCTGTCCAACAAATTCTGTATTTTTTAAAAGATCACAAATTTTACGCATAAACCATATAAATGAGATTTCACTATGTTCTTGTTCAAAAACTTCAAAAAGTTCACTAAGAGTTTTATCAAGAGATAAGTACTTCGTTGCAAATGTTCCAGTATTATGAAGATGAGTACAATCATGAGGAAGATTTAACTTGCATTCCATGCATTCAATTGGATTGGTGTTACGTAAGTATACTTTTATAGTTTTTAATACACAGTTCACATTAATGTTTTCATCACTGCATAACACACATGAAACACTAACTCTATTCGAATACATTTTCTCAATCTGAAATATTCGCTTTCCGTTTGTCTTTTCTTATAAAGATGTCCAGTAATTCCGGAAGATAGTCTGTATCACTTAATAATTCCACATACGTTTCATAGAATTTTTCTCTTGTTAATATTCCAATAATATGGGTGTTTGCATACAAGTAAAACACATCTTCTTCAACACTAGGACTTGCAATAATACTCCATGCACGGGTTTCCAATGACTCTGGGTGTACATTCATACAATCATGCGCAAAATCGTGAGGGGCTCCTTCTCTACATCCATCGCAAATTAATGTATCGATAAAATCCCATTTTTCAATAGCCTTCTTTATACATTCACGGTCCACCTTTTGACTATTACAACAACAATCTAAACCCCAAAATCGTGATGTTCTTGATAATACTGCTGGAGATGACGGTGGCGTTGGTGAAACTGTTGTTAGCACTGGTGATTCTATATCATCAAAATCATATTCTTCATCTGACGATGATTCGTATATTTCTGTTTCAGCATCGGATATTGCTTCGGTGTTAACCTCGTAGTGTTCTTCTTTCTCAAAGAGATGCATGGTGTCTCTATATATATTTTCCGCTATGACCCGTATTTAAAGTATTTTCATAGCCACAAGGTAATCACGTGTTCATCATTCGCCGCGCAAAACTTCTTTTCTATTACCAATTAGCATAGGAGCATGATTCAACATGTTTACCTACCACGACCTCAATCTTCTTTGTATTCTTCGCCGACAATGTCTTGTATTCACCTACCCTGGCGCCAAACTTGTTTTTATTACGCTGTCGGCACTCTGTGATGTATACTAAACGTGTCGTCGGTTTCCTTTGTATTTGTCTTCATGTTTTAACACGCACCTGTTACCCAACAACGCCATCTTTCCCTCTTGTCCAACGAGTTTCCAAAAAGCGCGCGAAAAGTTCACTTCATGTCTTAAGTTCCGCAGCGAAAGACGTACAAGAACCACGCTCTGTATATGTACCAGCAATGCCTATCGTACCGAAGTATACATACATATTCTATACACGAGCTTTTACCACGCTCACCGAGTATGCTATGCATACGATCCGTCAAATTAAAAAGTCCCGCATGAATAAAGTTTATTCCCTCCAATTTATTAGAAAATACAAATAAAAAAGAGCTTCTAATGAAGCGAAAGAATGAAAAACGTTTCATCAAAATACAAGTTGCTATGCAAATGGTCAAATTAATTAATATGATCACAATCAAATTTAACAACGTGTATGCTTTAGCATACGATTTGGGAAAAATAATAAGGAGCTTGCTTAGCAAGCAATCCGTAAAATAAGATGTTCCGATTAATTTATTAAGAGAATGCAAATAAGAATGAGCTTCTAATGAAGCGAATTAATTAATATAATCACAATCAGAGATTGTTCTATGGAGTATGCTTTAGCATACGATTTGGGAAAACATAATATAATCACAATCAAATTTAACAACGTGTATGCTTTAGCATGCAATCCAATAAATAAGGAGCTTGCTTAGCAAGTAATCCAATACAGTTATTCCAACTAATTTATTAAGAAAATACAAATAAAAGAATAATTAATTTGATCATAACATAGCTGTTAGAAACAACACTATCACAATCATGTCCTTCAACCTCTTTTCTAGAAACTACTCCATCCCTCCTAACACACAACGTTTTCCAGGAACCCGTCTAACCACCTAACAAACAGGGTAATAAAACCACCTCCCCCTAAAACCTCCCCAAGGCCGACACGGCCATATTGACATCGAAAGTCGTTAGGTAATAAAGCAATTAAGGGGGCAATAAAATCTATTGTCTGCGACTTATAGCTTCATTTCTACTGCGCATCTACTAAGATAAAAACTAAAGGGCGGGGGACAACCAGAACCCACAATGTGATTATAGAGGTCTGCACGGGCCAGAATTTTTAGCCCGGCCCGGCCCGTGAATTGACAATGTGAGTCTCGACCCGAGTCCGAAATATGTTTTAGCATTTAGGCCCGAGTTCAATCAAATGAGAAAATATTCCGACGGACTTCTGAACAATTGCTTCATATACTTCGATTCGCCATGGAAAATAAATTTGGGCGTTAGTGGTGCAGCATAGTAATATGTCTATCGTAACTATAGTTATTCATCAAAGCCTTCTGATCCTCTGCACACTAGTGACATTTCTTGGTGTCATGTAGGAAGCAGCGCAACTAGCGATAACTATATTAGCTTGACTGTCTGTGGACAATTAAAAATTAGTTACGGAGTGAAGGGTCTTGTGTTTATAATAAGGATTAAGGATAATAAATACATTTGCCTTGATGTTTATGCAACTCATAACTCTTAAATATTTTTTAACTTTCCATATTAGCGTTACTCACAGACTAAGAATGTTTTTGCTAAGTTATAAAAAAATCTGACTTAGGAATTAGATTTTTAGGCTTTCGGCATGTGTGGCCACATTAGGTCATCACGTATGAGGGTGACGTCACTCAGCGATCACACTATCTGAGAAAAGGGAAGGAAGGAAGCGGGCTGGGACCTGTATGTTAAGTACCATCCCGGCATTTGCCTGGTGTGAATAAGGAAAACCTCACTCAGAAATTTTACACTTTTAGACCAAGTGTCCCCACCGGGAATCAAACCCGGGATCGCTATCACCAAAGACGAGTGCACTAGCGACTACGCTACGCGGGGACATAAGTTATAAATAGAATAGGGTGGAAGATGGTACCAATATAAATAAATGTCCAAGTCACTTTTCTTGCAATATTGCGTCCAAGAGAACACAGCCCAATGTTCTTTAAAATCATCCTAACATGAATCATAGATTAGACGAACTTATTAATTATATGTTTTTAAAATTATATTTTCGTTTCCAAAAAAGAAGAAAAAAGTTGTGTTATCTACAAAACCTCAATTACTTTCCCAAACAGCTTTTTACTTCGTTTACGTGAAATATGGCCAGGTCCCAAGAGTAAGGTCGTTCTTCATTTGTTCAACAAGGCGAATGATAGCTCCCCCTCCTCCTCCGCCCCTCCCCATACTCCTCACCAATTCAATCGCCCCATTTATCTTCGTTAAGCGTAATTTGATCGCGCGTGCGCATCTGACACGAAAGGACAAGAAGATGTAATGATTGTCGCGGTGAGAGGTTGTCATACATGGAAAAAGAAAATTAAAGAGAGGAAAGAAGAAGAAAAAATTGTAAATTTGTGCCCCATGAGCTTTCTGTATAACTAAAAATTAATCGAATTTTCAAAACGTCTGGTGGTAATAAACTGAATAATGTAGTTGAGTGAAGCTAGATTACAATTAAATTGCTCTTGTGGCGTCGTTCTACAGGGGTATGGTAATCGTATTACCACGATATAAACGCAAACATTGAAATATGAGTAAAGAAACAGGGTTGAGGAAATGAGGTTATAGCTTCGATTACTATCATGGGAATATCGTTTCATAACAGGGTGTGACTTTTTTCCCCTTTTGTATTTATACAGATTGGACAATCAATAATGTGTATAGTGGGCTTCTGCAAATCTGATTTGTATAACGCCAAACACCATGGTTTTTGTTTTCGATTCGATCTGCATTGAAATACTATACATTATCAAGGGAAAGGTTCAGGGTTTGATTTGTACTTACACCAAACCCATAGCCAGAACACAAAAATGCATAGATAATTTTTCGGGATGTTAGTTTGAGTTCACTTTATACGCTATTATCAGTAGCGTATTAAGGGGGCATTCCCGGGATCAAGCCTCTCCCCGAAATAAATTTGTTACTTTTTCACATTCCACGTACAACAATAATCCTTCTTACCATTTCTAAGAATTTCATTGACTTTCCATTTTCTTATGCTCTTTGTTCAGAAATAATACTGTATTTGTCAAATTTCATTCCATGTCAGAATAAAATCGCTTATAACTCAGGCACTATTATTCCTACATTAATATAAGTATACATTTTTTGAAAGAGCATAAAATGAAGAAAATCGTTTAGAGGAAACATTTTTCCGAATTCGATCTTGTAAAGAATCTGTGGCTAAAAAACTGACGTCACGTGCAACCAATACTGAGGGAAAATGAAAATAACAAGAAAACCATTATATTTAGCTCAAAAATGTACTAGAATTAAATTGTAGAAGACAATTATACAACAAAAATGAAAAAAGTTTGGATGCTCTAGCTCCAATGGTTACGGAGATATAGTGAATAATAGAAACGGCTAAAATTTCGGCTTTCTCCCTCTCCCCCTCCCCTCCCGGGAGGAGTTTTTTCTGGCATCCGGCATTTTTGTGATCAGTGATGGGTATATATTCAAAACATATCGGATGCCAAATTGTTACATGATTTGCCCTTAAACTCTAAAAGAGAGCACTTTTATCAAGTTGATGCCTAGACTATCTGGTATAACGTTATTTTTTTATTATTATTTCACATATTAGCGAATTGACATGGGTTATAATGAGCACAACACCTGGACAGAGATGATGAGTGTAGCTAGTTTATAAGCCTCATTTGCATTAAGCTTATATAAGCACATCTGGAGAGAGAGAAATAGTGTGGTTTATATGCCTCATTTGCGTTATATAAGCGCATCTGGGCAAAGGACGAGTGTGGTTTATAAACCTCATTTGTGATATTAAGCATAACATTTCAACAGAGAGGACGAATGTGGTTTATAAGCCTCATTTACGTTATATAAACACATCTGAACAGAGGGGAATAGCGTTTTTTATATGCCTCATTTGCGTTATAGTAGCACAACATCTGAACAGAGAGGACGAGTGTGGTTTATAATCTGGGCAGAGAGGACAAGTGTGGTCTATAAGCCTCATAATCGGACAGAGAAAACGCGTTTGAATTATAAGCCTGATTTGCTTTTTTAATTTATCAAATAACTGCGCCTTCACACTAAATCTTGTGAACAGCTCATGTGAACCTGTACTGAAAAAAAAATGACTTGGTTAGGAACACCAAATTTGTTTGGTCAGGGCATTTGGTCACTTTATTTTGTTAGTTTAACCAAAATTTGGTTATTTATACCAACCGTGTTTGGTCATGAACACTGTATTTTTTGGTCAGAACGTCCAACGATTATGCCTGTTAGGGAGACGATGATTAAAACAAGTGAATGATGATGAAAGAATTGATGGAATGAGAAAGTGGAAGGAAATGGAAGTATCCCGAGAAAACCAACGCACTCGATTGCTCCACCACAAACTTACTTAGCAGAGGGTCCAACCGGTGACCCCATCCACCAGACGTAAGCGCACTACCACTAAGCTGCCGTGCCCCTCCTTAAAAATGTAGTTAACAAAGAAGAAGAAGAGTTGAGTTGATTTTGAGTTTAACTTCCCTTCCAGCAGCGAGGCTATATGAGACGTGGACCCACTGATTTACATGGAATCCGAATCATATGAGTTCCCGCCAGGAATCGAACCCGGGTCTCCCTGTTGTAGAGATGTGTTTAAGTAAAGAATATTATGGAAATTGTTTAAGTAAGAGATATAAGAAAAAGAAGAGGAAATTAATTTTAGTTAAAATAATGTTACCATTCTTGTTTTGAGTTTTAAAACCGTTCTTAGCTATTATCTTTGTTTACTTCGATGTATTTGGTTTGAATTATATAAAATGTATTATACATATGTTGCGATGTTTTTACTTTAATGCATGGTATAGATTAAGCTGGAACGCACACCCTATGTGATTAGGTCTACTCAAAAATAATAACATTACACGAAATGCAAGCTTATATGTTATAAAGTAGTTTGAGAACAAACTATATCTTATTATCGAGTCACTGAAAGGTGGCCTGTGACAGATAGCTGCACATGCTCTAAACAAAACGAGAGGGAGGATTGTTCACCAATCACAGTACTATTCTTTCACGCTGTTTCTAGGCAACGAAGGTCACTGACCGCGTTGTTGCCGGTAGTTGAGACGACCTGTTAAATGTCTTAAGTTTGTCTCCAGAGCTGCTGTCTCTGTTGCGGGGCCTCTGGCAACAGTGCCTCCAATACTACACGTGCTCTACCCAACTGTCAGAAGCCACCTTTCCTTTCGCGCACAGTAAAGAAGATACTGTATGTGGAAGGAAAAAGAGGTAAGGGATAAGAGAGAAAGTGCAATTGGTATTACCTCGGACAACTGCTACGTTAAAATGAAAAAAGTTAAGATAGGTACTGTAGTGTAAGATTCTTCAGAATTCGCTGTAACCCACATCTCAATAAGGACAGACTATTTTGATGGTGGTGGTGACCGGATTCCGTCACACTGATGGATCAACTACAAAGAAAAGTGTCATCACCGGGAACTGAAACCAGTACCATGTACACTCATATGTCCAAAATCATTGTCGCATATCTATAACTGTCTTCTAGTAAGAATATAATTTGATAATGATTTTGCAGGGTACTTTTAATACTGATATTATGTATATAATCGGGAAATGTATATTTGTGGTAAATTTCATAGGAAAAGAATTATAAATACGAAAATTAGAACGAGTAAAACAAAATGTTGCTAAATGGACAAGAAACTTTCATTTTCATTTTATTGTTCTTATTTACTACTCTTTTGACATGAAATTCGCCACATATATGTGTTTGCCGATTATACACATACTAACATTGTAAGAAAAACCAGGTGAATTCGTTATCAAATTATATTCCTAGAACAATATATCTATAGACATGCGACATTAATTTTGGACATGAGTGTATCCTTTAGGCACGCGCGCTAATCTTTCAACCAAACGGTAGCTGGGCGCCATCCCATCACTGTCATTTTTCTCTTCGCCAAATTGCAATTAAAAATAAATCTTGAATTCAGTCTGTTTATATGTTTGTAAAACAAACAAAAAAACAAACAAAAAAACATATGTACGATACATATTGTATCAATTATATTTGATTTTCCTTCAACTACTGAACAGAAGAGGGAAAAGGAATGTTTAACATGAGTGACGGATGGTTGCCGACAAAGACCACAATACACAGTCCTCAGTTAGAGAAAAGGTTCATATTGAATGAGGGTGTAAGAAGCGGAAAAAATGGACCAAGAAAAAATAACACTCTCCACCGAACAGAATGATGAGGACAGCCCTGCTCACGAATCTATTTTGGGATAGAAAATGGTAAAAAGCTTTACAAACAGTCTATTATAATGTTCCGTAAGGCTTCATTGACCCGTGTTTTATATGGGTAATGTATATAAGCCGCTTTGTAATCCATCAAAAGTCTTCACGCATGATTCAATCCCAATGAGTCCTTCGTATTATGACCATGTACCAGCCTTACACAATGAATCTGTAATTTTAATATCAATTATACTGTGGCCAAATATATGACGTATTTTAAGAGTTATTGAAGCGTGTAAAAAGACAGGGGTGGTAGTGGGTGTCTGAAGAATAAACCTAGTGAGAAACACGCCTGCCTCCTTTTTTAGCATTATTTCCAATAGGCTGCATGTTGTATCTCTGCAGGGTTGCAATAGACTATCTTTTAAACTGGCATCCATGATAATATCAATATCATACGCAACGAATATGTAAACCAGAGCCCTGCACGGGCCGGGCGCGTCCGTTTGGCCTGGCGGATTACCCAGCCCGGACCTGTCCGTTTCAAGTATATCAAACTGCACCGGGCCCTAACCGGGTCGGGCACATTCTGGGTCGGACACAAATGCTATAGGCCCGAACCGGACACGTGCATTTCCGGCCCGGACTCTGTGAAAGACGGATCGGAAACTAATGTTGACAACCTATCTTAATCGTAATGTGTTTGGGAAACTGACTCTTTGTTCAAGACTGTAAAGTACTGTACTACTACTACTATTTATACTTCTCTACTACTTCTACTATTACTACTACGACCACTGCTAATACTACTACAACTGCTACGCGTCAAAGTTGACATGTCTGGTGGTACAGAATTTACCTTCTAAGTACAGAAAAAACGAAGAAATGCTAGTTATTATGGCCGGTCTGCGTAGAATGTGAACCGATGCTTGATCTACGAGGGACAACGGTGGCTCAGTAGGTAAAGCACTCACATCTGGTGCTAGAGATCGTCAGATCAATCCCTGCTCGTGCTATGTGAGCTTTGTGGTGGACGAACACCGTGTGTGAGGGAGTTTTCGGCGTGGTCCCGTTTCCTCCCACTGTTTTTTTTTCATTCCACCAATTCATCCCACCATCATCAATACGGCCTGAGCCGTAGTTACCTAAAGAACGTATGATAAAGTCAAGTCATTCACCTATTAAGTAGAATTTGGAACGCTACCATTAGACAAGGAGGACGAAACCGTGAACTAGAGTGTTCATAAGATCAGCGCAATTTGTAGTAATGCTCAATTAGCAAGGCAGATATTACCAAATGGTGTTACATGTTCCTGTATTTTTTTATAGTATAATGCTACAAATATAACAAACTATAATGATCAAATAAATCACCAAGACGCCAGGGTCGAGTAGGTGTTCCTGGAATGTGGCTCAATGGTAGAGCGTTCACCTCTAGTGCATGGGGTCACCGGTTCGATCCCAGCTCGCGCCAAGTGAACATTGTAATGGACAAACACCGTGTGCATGGATTTCCTGGGGTTCTCCCTTTCTTTCCACTTTATTCATTTCACCATGTCATTTATTTCTCATCATCACCGTCTCCCTTAGCCTAGCCGACATAAGCGTAGGACGTAAAACTCAAAGATTTCCTTTTCATTTTTTGTGTTCGTATTCTAGTAATAGCAGTAGTGGTATTCACTGTCGTATTAGTATAGTAATGAGTAGTAGTAGTAGTAATAGTAGCTGTTGCAGCAACAGTGGAATTAGCACTAGTATTCTTAATTGTAATAGTAATAGTAGTTGTAGTATTAGTATTACAAACGGTGTAGCAGTTTTACGTATCTTCTCTGTTACTCGTAACGCACTAATGGGTGTAGTATAAAGCTTTTAGGTCCATGAGCTGTATTATATAATAAACATTGCTGGACAGAGCAAGCACAGATAACAAATAGACAGACAGAATAAGGGTATAGAAAACAAGCCTTGGGTAACCTTTCACACGCTTTTTTCATTCGAGAAGGACAAATAGATATTGCAATGTTATGACGATACATTTCTCTTTTACTATAGAATATTGAAGGATTGACTTGACTTATCAGACCTGGTTGTACTCCAGACCGGTTACGCCCGGCCCGGGGAGAACCCGTTCTCCGCCTGGCTCGAGATTCGGGCTGGACCGGGTCGGTTCGAGCCGGGCACATAATACAGATCAAGCTGGGCCGGGCCGTCTTCGGTCCTAGGTTTGCAGGGCTCCGGTGTATACCTAGAAACGTGCTCAGTTGCAATTGGAAATTAAGAAACACTAAGGTAGCAAAGGTACATATAAAACTAAGTTTTAAACTTCAGTTAGCAAATGTTTAATAAACTAAACGTTTTAGTAAACGTTTCAATGTTTCAAAGCGTTTAGCTAACTAGAAACTTCGCATGAAAGTTTCCTATTTAAGTATTTCACAACACGTTTAGCTAATTCAATATTTCGAAAACAAAGTTTAACAATTAAAGTTTTCACAGTGGCTATCTAATCCAAGATTTCGTACAAAATTTGCAAACTAGAAGTTTCGTAAGTTATATTTAATTAAAAGTTTCACTAAGTTTTGTTTTTAGTTATTTAAAAAGCCTGCAAAATGTTTAGCAAACTAAAAGCTTGTCAAAACTTTAAGCTAATTACATGTTTTGCAAAAGGTTTAACTAATTTAAAGTTCTATTACACGTTTAGATAATTAAAAGTTTCACAAAACGTTTAGCTAATTTAAAATATCGTAAAATGATTAGCTAATGAAATCTTTCAGATAACATTTAGATAATAAAAAAAAGTTTCGAAAAATATATAAACACCTATACACCACTAGCTATACACCACCTTCTGAATCTTAACCATTTATGGACAGAAGAGATGAAAAGCCTTCAGGAAAAAATAAAATTACTTTACAGTACTGGTAAACTATATACACACACCTACACTTCAGCGACACAAAAACAATATTATCTACAAAAGTATTTTCTGGATTGGATAAATAGACATTTGCGTATCCACTGCAAAGACCGTTGAAAAGCCAACCTTTTGCGATCCGTCTATCCATAATAGAAATGAAAATCATTGTGAAAACATTACAGAATTCAGCTACCTTTTATCCGAGGATAGGTCAAAAATTATCTGCACTGTAGCTATAACATTTCTTACATAGTACATACTGGCCTCTGGTCTCGTTTATTTTATTGTTTTGTTGTTGTGGTCATGCTATGAAAGTTTGATTCTAATTCCTCCATTTTTCTTTCTTTTGTTGCAGATAGACTATAGCTGCTCCATTAGAAGTTTGCACCAAAGAGGAACAACGACCAGTAATTCAATTTTTGTGTACTCGTATCAGAAGCCGCAATCCATTCATGAAATCCATGAAAAATTCAAAGATGGTCGCACAAGTGATGCACTCGAGAAAGGAGCTGGACGATCACCTACGGCTCCTTCCTCGTGCGTAATTTTTGTGCGACCATTTTAAATATTTCACTTCATTCATAGACATTCTGTTGCGGCAAGACACTGTTCCCGTACTGTACCGGAAGTCTTTGATGGCTTGCGTCCCCTTGCTCGTTCTTCCTCTGGTGCAAACTTCTAATGGAGCGACCATGCTGTATCTGCGACGCAAGGAAGACAAATGAAGGAATTAGGATCAAACTTTCATAGCATGACCACAACAACAAAACAATAAAATAAACGAGGACAGAGGTTAGTATTAACAATGTAAGATAAGTTATAGCTACATTGCGGATAATATTTGACTTACCCTCGTAATATCAGTTGTATATATTATTCAGTAAATAAATATTGTATTTTTGACTTTCGTGATTTTCTTCTTTTGTTCGATGATTCGGTAGTGACAGACAGGTGAGAAATAAAATTAACTCAAAATTTAATTTTTGAATATGAATTATTTGAAATGATTTTTTTTTAAATTAAAATTTGGAAAAACAAAATTACAGGAAGGCAAAACTTTTTGGGGGGAAACTTACTATTGACACGCCACTCCCACAATAAATTAAAAGTTTCGTAAATTACCTTAACTACAACGTTTACTCAATATATAATACAAATAATCATAATAACTTTAAATCAGAGGTAAGAATTTGTATGGTGAAAATAATAACACCTGTTAAGGGGGCAGACTACTAAATATTTTTGAAAAACTAATATTTTTCTTTTGCCCGGTTTTAGCAAGTGGAAAGAAGTAATAAAATATAACTTACCACAATAATAGATGATATTATTCTACACCCGAAAATACGAATCGGAAGAATTTTCAGTGTTGCCATCCATACAAATTACAGTGTGACAAGAATTTGAATTACCCAAAAATCTAGGTTAAGGCAGCGACTAGGAAAATTAACTCAACGGTAAATGATGACTTATCATACTGTCTATGTTCCTTGTTTACTACTTTTTAAATAATGTTTTTATTTATTTTGTAATAACTTATTTATTTTGTAATAATTTATGAAAGTTTTATAAAATAAATAGAATTATTATTTAAAAAGTAGTAAACAAGTAACATAGACAGCATGATAAGTCATCAATTACCGTTGAGTTCATTTTTCTAGTCGCTGCCTTAACCTAGATTTTTGAGTAATTCAAATTCTGGTCACACTGTAATTTCTATGGATGGCAAGACTGAAAATTCTTCCGACTCGTATTTTCGGGTGTAGAATAACATTATCTATTATTGTGGTAAGTTACATTTTATTTCCTCTTTCCACTTACGAAAAACGGGCAAAAGAAAAATTATCAAATTTTCAAAAATATTTAGTAGTCCGAATGACACGTAAAAATTACTTGAAATATCTTGCAGTGGCCTGTAAACTTTAAAATTTGGCGAAGGGTATTCTAAATACTCCCACCATCCTCACTTACCCCATGGGTCTGCCTTGCCTTAACACATTCATTATCGTAGTGTTTTTAATCTACTTTTGTTTTACATAACATCATCGTCTTCAATTGTTAATTATTTATCCTTTGTATCACTATTTTTGTCCCGTATACCATAGAGACCTGTCATTTAGATCGGGTTACTTGTTTATTTTTTGTTTTAAAACGAAATTAGTTGAAATCTACTTTTAAAAAATAATTTTTAAAGGAAATTAATTGAAAAAGTCAAACTTTAGAAGAGGAAAGGAAATAAGATATTATGGAATACCTTTTTTTTGATCTGCTTAAAAAGTATTCATGTAAAATTAACTAATTCAAGTATAGGTTTTCGGGTATTCAATGGTTTCTAACATACAATAAATTATAATTCTCAAAAACCCAAACAATTAATAGAGTAAAGAAATGTATATTTATTTCTCTGTTTACTGAAATTTCGCGTTTATCTTCAGCTTCGAGGCTATATGTGGCATGAACCTAAAGTTCCAGATGAAATCACAACTACTTTACTGTATTCTATCCTCTCCTACTGTAGAGTTGAAACTGGGACTCCGTGCAGTAAAGTCACGCAAGTTAACCACTATACTAATACAGGACAAAAAGAAGAAGAGGAAAAGTACGAGTAAGAGGTTAAAGTTAAGGAATAATAACAGGAATATAGAATCGTAGTTTACATCATTATACTAATGGTTGCTATATGTCGTATTGTTCCTAATTCGCGCTAAACTAGATTTTACCTAAATTCAAATCACAACAATAACACATATCAAAACATAATTGTCTTTCTCACAATGTAAACGCTTTTCATGAGCCCACATATCACAGTGATTACATTATATCCAAATTTCATCTAGAACGAAATGAAAATGAAATCTTTGAGTTTTACGTCCCACGGTTATGCCGGTTAGGCTAAAGGAGACGGTGAATATGAGAAATGAATGAAATGGTGGAATGAAGAAAGTTGGAGGAAACGGGAGAATCCCGAGAAAACCCACGCACACGGTGTTTGTCCACCACAAAGTTCACTTGGCGGGGGCTGGGATCGAACCCGGGACCCCAAGCACCAGAGGTGAACGCTCTACCACCGAGCCACCGCGGCCCCCGTTCATCAAGAACATCTTCAGAAAACTCATTGTCACAAAAGATTCATTTCACCGCGTTATCAAGCAATTAAGAATACTATGGTACAGTGTCTTCCTTCTCATTGGAATCTTGGAGTTCTATAGAACCAGTCGAAAGAGATGTGGAGAGAATGGAAGTGGTGTACAATACGGTCCGAAAGTCTTATCACCCCGTGTTCGAGATTGTTTAGTGATCCAGAACATTAGTATGGGCATCATCGTTGTCGAGGCACAATATGATGCGGCGTCATGTCCTGTCTGAAATTTTCCATAGCATAAACGGTGTGATTTCCTTGAATGCCTCCCTAACAGCTTGCTTTAAATCTTCAGTTGTCTGATGTCGCTGTTTCGAGACATTACTGTTTAACTAATCCCTGACAGGAAATTGTCACATGACGGCGGATTTGGGGTTCTCGAAGGCCTCTCAATTGGTGCTGGCATATTCACTGATCCTCTCCCTACCCACCTGTGGTGTAGCACCTCATCCGAGAGTTTCCAGGCAAGAAGAGCGTAGTGGGCTGGAGCTTCATCCTGTTGGAGCCAACTGTCAGCAACAATGTTCAATCTATGGAGTTCTGGTGTAAACTAATTCCGGAACGTTTGGAGACAAGAATGTTGATTGCACGTGCCAGAACATGTTCACGTTCTTGCACACTGTAGGCACATGTGTCAGCCATGTGAAAAGGAACTAGAGAATGAATACACATATATATATAAATATATATAAAAGGAGGCGTTAGCCATCTGAACAGAAAATGAACAGGGAGTAGAAATATACATATACACAAACAAAAAAGAGGGTGACAAAATTTTCGAACTGTACTGTAGAAATCCTTCCCATGATTACCGTATCTAACGCAAACCAGTCTTGGGAACCACTGCTGTAAAATTAACACAAGCCCCAACATTACACTTAACTTGCACATCAAATGTAAAATATATTCATTAAACTAAAAATCATGAAAACATCCAGTATACGTAAAAATTTTCTGGCACGTCCACGATTGAATTTTTCTCACTATAATAATTTCACACTTTCTAACGAAGTATCGGCATTTTGTGTTGTCATGTTTTTACAGAAATAGTTTCGACGATCACTGTAAGGATGCAACAATAAATAGAGCAGATGTACTGTTATTCCATATCTCCTCCTTTCGTGTTTCAATAATTATTCAAAATATGAAGTATCTGGCATCCTTAATAAGTTATTTAGAAAATTTTGAACGAACATTGTATGTTCTTATCTTATGTTCTTATCTTATCGAGTATTAGGCCCAAAACTGATTCAAAAACTCTTTCGTGGCTAAATTGCTGGTGAAAAGGGCCGAGTGATTAGAGGCATTAGTCTAAAAATTACGAAGGAAAGCCGTCACGGATTCATGTTTCATCTAGGGTACGGGATTCTTAATTGTCCTAAAGTTTCTGTGTTCGTGTCCCTGTCGTAATGTACCGAAATCGAAGATGTAAAACTAATAAACAAGTAAACATAATAATGATATCAATATTTAGAAAGTAACTAACGAGCGCACTTTGTATGCACTCGGATTCAAAAAGTAACTAACGAGTTCGCTTTCTATGTACTCTTACCAAGTAACTAACGAGCGCGCTTTGTATACACTCGAATCCAGAAAGTAACTAACGACTTCGCTTTCTATGCACTAGCAAGTAAGTAACGAGCGCGCTTTCTATGCATTCGGATTCAGAAAGTAATGAACGAGCGTGCTTTCTGTGCATTCGGATTCAGAAAGTAATGAACGAGCGTGCTTTCTGTGCACTAAGATTCAGAAAGTAACTAACGAATGCGCTTTCTGTGCACTAAGATTCAGAAAGTAACTAACGAATGCGCTTTCTGTGCACTAAGATTCAGAAAGTAACTAACGAACGCGCTTTGTATGCACTCAGATGCAGAAAGTAACAAAGGAGCATGCTTTCTATGCACTCGAATTCAGAAAGTAACTAACGAGTGCGCTTTCTATGCACTCGGATTCAGTCTTCGGTGTGACACTATATTCGGATACAAATCCAAGCCGTGTCCCCAGTTCTGTTATAAACAGTAAGTCCTGTCTCATATAGCAACAGTTAGGTTTATGGTTGCTCACGAGACTAGATGAGACAGAATTTTTGTGATGAGACATGAGATAAGTAATTTTGCCCACGAGTCGAGAGAGATGAGACACATGACAATTCTCGACGATTGACGTGAAATTTCTCGACTCCTGTGAACAACTCTAGTTCACTCAAATTTTAGATCTCAAAAACTTTTTTAGTGTTTCATGATTCATAATATAAAAACTATAAATTGTTAATGTGATAATATGAACACAACGAAGAACACTTATCAACGTTTAAAGATACGGAAGCCATTAAATACAGGGGTAAAAGTGAGGTGAACGCGGGGGTACGCCATTACCCCACTTCCAAAAATACATATGGCGTTCTTCCACTTCCTAAAAATTTACAATGGGCAAAGATAGGGACGGGAGACGTCATGTATCCTCGTACATTTTCAGATCCAATTTTACTCCTGATTAAATATGATTTAAATGTTGTTATATATCTATATCACACACTTCTTGAACCTTTTATGACGTGAAAGAGTTCTGATCATTTCTAGATGAAATTAGAAAATGTTGTGTCATAAATTTTAAAGCGTACATGAATTTACAAAACGAGACGAGGCAAGCTTTCTGATAATCGAGACGAGGCGAGAAAGAACTCTTTGAGAATCGAAACGAGACGAAACTTCCACAAAATGTACGACACGAGACAAGAAAACCTTAATTCTCGTCTCGTCTCATTTCCTCTCGTCGACGACACTACGTAAAATACAAACAAATAGTCGACTCTGTCGCAGTCGACATATCAATTTTACGACAACTTTTCGAGATGAGACGAAAAATGAATTTTTTTAGTTTTACGTCCCATGATTATGCCGCTAAGCTAAAGAAGACGGTGATGATGAGAAATGAATGAAATGCTGGAATGAAAAATGTAAGAGGAAACAGAAGAACTCAGAGGAAACCCACGCACGCGGTGTTTGTCCACCACAAAGTCGAGATGAGACGAGACAGCCTCAGTGCTTTTCTCATAGACTCTAATCTCAGAGCTGAAAAGGGACGTTAATATTCAATCAATCAATCAAGGCAACTATAACCTCAGTGCTGAAAAGGTACGCCAATCAATCAATCAATCAATCAATCAAGGCAACTCTAACCCCAGTATTCTAAAGGGACGTTAATTTTCAATCAATCAATGAATCAAAGCAACTCTGACCCCAGTGTTGAAAAAGTACGTAAAATATCAATCAATCAAGGCAACTCTAACCCCAGTACTAAAAAGTGCGCTAATCTTCAATCAGTCAATCAAGGCAACTCTAACCCAGTGCTGAAAAGGTACGTTAATCTTCAATCAACTAATTTTATTCAACCTTTGCAATACCAGTAGTAAATGCTTGACAGTTAGATACTGAAATACAGTTAGTTAAATAATAATAATAATAATAATAATAATAATAATAATAATAATAATAATAATAATAATAATAATAATAATAATAATAATAATAATTAATAATAACAGGCTGGCAATAACATTTTAATTTCATTGGTAGATAATGTATTAATTGAAAGCTGAAAGATAAACTGTGTTTTTCTATAATTTACTGTATAGATCCTGCACCCTGCAACTCCCTACGATTGTTGATCGGTGAGGGGGTTGTCTGTGCAGAACCTTTAACAAAAGGAGATCCACAGGGTGGAAAATAAAAGGGGGAGAGACTAAAGCACAGAACTTTTAGACCACTATCCCACTTCACTTCAACAATGGATTTCCGAACTGCCTCGAAGAATAAGCGTTAGCTTTGATGAACTGGATTAGCATTGTAGAAGGCGCCTGAAGCCCCTCAACTTCAGTTTAGTCTGTTCTATGCTCTTGTCGAGTAGTTGGCTCTTCATGTAGTCTGACAAGCAAAAGGAAAATCGGAGAGTTTGTTTTGTTGGGAATATGGTTTCTTCATGTTCATACCACCTTCACAATTCCAAAGTACACGCAAAAGCCACACATATCTTGGATCTAAAAGATTCTTTACAACGGCTCAAGAGCGATTGTGTACAAGAGTAACCAAGATACGTTTAGAATCTATTTAACTAGTTAATTGGTTTAGTACAAGGATGCAAATAACAACTCGCCCACTTCCCCGGGGCGAGTTTTTAATATCACTATTAAAATACCGAAGGTAAGTAAATGATTTCTATTGTGGGATGTAGCTAGTAGCTTTTTTTTTGGGGGGGGGGGACTAGTAAAATTTTGTTGCTTATTTGCATCCATGGCTTAGTAGGTACCGGTAGATGCTGACTGTGGCGTATGAAAGGGGAGTTACGAGGTTTTACTCTCCTTCTTGAGCAAAATGATATGAAAAATAAACATTTACTATATTAAGATTTAGAGAGTGTTTCAGAACTATGCAAACTCGGGAGGTAATTCTGCATGTGAAAACAAGAGAAAATAATCCCTATCAACCTATGTCCGCAAGTGAGTAGTTCAGGAGATACAGCTTTCAGAAATCATAGGCTCATGAACTTTCGAGGAGAATATTACGAAAATGTGAGCCCATTAGAGCATATCTTAAGGTTAATGTAAAGGGACAAGTTTTGCCGATAGATGTCACTACAGTCTTCGTATCTCTCCCATGTAGTTTTTTACCATTCACGAAAATCTACAATTTCTCTTACAAATTTCAACCTAGAGACTTCATTTTTTTTAGAGAAGGAACTTCATAACCTATTAAAGGGAACAATCTGTGTCGATTTTTTATTTAGAATTTTCTTCATTGTTGAAACAGTTCCATTGTTAAAAGTTTGGATATCTTTTTCAACAATCAAGCCATTTCAACAATGAAGAAAATTCTAAATAAAAAATCAACACGGGTTATTGCCTTAGATATATTATTAAGTTCCATTTCTAAAAATTTGAAGTCTGTAGGTTGAAATTTATAAGAGAAATGGTAAATTTTCCTGAAAGGCCAAAAAAAAAAAAACATGGGAGAGATACGAAGACTGTAGTGCCATTGTAATGGACCGGTTTGATATCCATTACAGAATAAGATTATTTTTCTCTTTATATGCCCTTATTTTTATCCTTACCAACATCAAAAGTTTATTAGTTTCATTAGTATTGCATTTATGCTATTATTTCTGTTATTTCGTTGTATAAGTTAGTGTTGTATTATAATTAATCTGCGCTACCGGCGTACTGGCGTTAATGGCCGAGAAATTATAGCCAGTTGTCTTCTTTTTCCTTCTGTTGAATTGAGATTTTTTCTGCTGTTTTTATATTATTAGGGATTGAAACTGAAATAGCTGTGTGTATATAGTAATGTCGTTCAGAAGAAAGAAAACTTAAATATGTCATACTAGATCCAATAGGCCGGAATCCATGAGGATTCCGTAACTGGATTATCTTCTCTCTCCTGTTTATAAATAACGTCTTTTACATCAGGAAGAATAAGGTATATGTATTGCTAAGTTCATCACAAAGTTGACAACAGATGCCTATACACATTCATACTTGTTTAATCGGTTATTATATGTGTATGTTTTAGCTATCTCAAATGATTCAGTTTGCTTCCTGTAATTAAGTGATCATCCTTCTGCTGTTAGTATAAATATAATATAAATATTTATTGATATATACAGTATATATGATGAAAATGCGACAATTTGAAGAATTAATTGATGATGTACAATGAATAAATATTAATTATGTGCATTGGGATGAGTCAGATCTAGAACAGGAATGCTATTAAGTAACGTAGATGTTAATGGGGATAACTTTGGAGATATATGAATGTTTACATATAATTGTATTGGCATAACGTCTTGACTATACCGAGGTGATGATAGGACAACTGTTTGTGTACTATATACATTAATGATAATAAAAGCAGGTCAATATTCGATACTTGTATTCGATTTTCATTGTCATCTTATGGAATGCATTGCGTATTTATTCCTGATGTGCTAAGGACCTGTTTCCTTCCTTGTTAGCCTGTCCTACGTTGGCAACGAATCAGCTCTTGGAAGTCCGATGCTCTAATGTTAACCATAACACTTATTGTGGGATTGCCTGTGCCGTACCAGAACGGTGAAAGAAAGGGCACTACAAAATTGGCGACCGTTTATCCAGGACACAGTAAAGTCTGGTTTTACTGAAGCACGACGTGGTGAGTAGGTAACAAGAAGAGAAACATGAGAGGATACATACATGAGAAGATGGCCAGATGCGGATGAATCACTGGATTTTGGACAATATGAAAATGATAGAAGAAAATAGTGAAAAGGAAGCCTTAGGCGAGGATTGGCAATATGCCTGCTGTATAAAAAGAAAAGTATCACCTAAGGAAGGACGCAAAATAGTGGCTTCAATTATATGTGAAAAATGTAAATGCTACTATCACTTTAGGTGTATTAACATGACATTTGAAAGCTGTGTACAAATGAGTTTTACTGGAGAAATTTGGATTTGCGACCGTTGCCGAAGTAAACAGAAGAAGGTATCTAGCTTGCGAGAAGAGGCATCACGCCAGAATATAGAAGCCACAAGGAAAGAACCACAGCCACCAAATACTCACAAGGCAGCTGTGTATGTTAACGCTTTGGATGAAATGAAAGAGAACATCAAAACTGAAACGAGTTCTCAACTGAACGAGATGAAGTGTCTTCGCGAAGAGAATAATCGTTTACAACAGAAGCTTCAAGACTGTTTATTCTCTCTGGATGAACAGAAAACAAAGTTTGAAGAGATGAAGAAAAGAACGAGTAATACGGAAACAGACCAATGTTCTCTCATGAACAAGTTAAAACAAAAGGACAAAGAAATAGCCGAAAAGGTGAAAACTATTAAAGCTCTTGAAGAACGGACTCAAGCGTGTAAGTGTTCCACTCTTAATGATAAAGTGACGGAGCTGGAATCAAAATTAGCAAAAACAACAAATGCACAACAAGCTTTATTGGATCGAATCAGATCTTATGAGGAGCGTGTAGTGGATTATAAAAGTATTATTGGTGCTAAAGAAAGTGAACTTAGTGTGCTTAGTGAAAAATTATGTAAATGCCAGCGACTTCTCGAAGTCGAACAAGCACAACAGTGTGAGCTAAAACATCAAACTGAAATGTGTACAGATAGAGTGAATGAGTTATTGTCGTCAGTGAATAATTATGAACAAAAGATTGAAACATTATGTGCACATGAAATCACTCTGGAAAAAAGGAGTAAAGCTCTCGAAGAAGCTAACTACAACATGGACTTACAGCACAAGTGTGAGACTGAATCTTTGCTAACACGAATGAAAAAGTTGGAATCCCTTGTGCAAGAAAAGGATGAAAAGATTCAGAGCCTTGAAAATAATTTAGAAGAACATAGAAAACAGTTTGAAAAGAATCAGCAGCTTCAAGAAAATTTGCATGCGGAAGTTAAGGAGTTACGAAAGACGTTGCACGAAAAGGAAAATACGATACATAAAGAAATGTCTGAGAAGGAAAAGGAGATAATTTCATTACAACGTGCACTGAAGGAAATGCTTTCTCAAAAATCAAAAGAAAAAGAAGAAAGGAATGCAGAGATTAATATGTATTCTGAAAAATTGAATCGTGCCGAAGCTGTTATACGTGATAATTTTATTGCTATAAAGGAAAAAGATGCTGAAATTGAGAAGCTGCAAATACAGTTTAAAGCTTGTGAGAATAATGAAAGGTACGTAAAGACTATAAGCCAAGAATTTGATAGTCTTCGAGACGAGAATTATAGTCTCAAAACGGAAATAGACAGTCTGAAGGAGGCTTTAGATTTGAAGGAAACGGAAATGGATTCATTAAAGACAAATCGTGGCCAGTTGTTGTCACAGTTTGAAGTGAGTTTGAAACAAAAACAAGAGGAACTAGACCGAGAGAAGAAGGAAGTTCAAGCTCTTAGGGATGTGCTATTCAAGAGTACACCACAGAATGTCGATTTTGAGCCTTTGGAAGCAGATAACTCCAAGCTACAAGAACAGAATGAAAAGCTTTCAGAATCCGTTCACAAGCGTAGTAGGGAATATAAGTATCGGAGGCTTAAGAAAGAACCATCAAACTCTGATTATTCGCCAGAATCTGACAAGAATGATGATGAGAGTAATCAACGGTGGAAGCGAACTAAGACCCTGCAAGAGAAAATAGTGCTCGGAGAAAATAAAGAAAATAAATGTGTGTCAAATAGTGTAAGAAGAGTACGAAAGCTATGGAAAGGGTCACAGGATGAAGACTTCGATTACCTTAAGGCTGAAAGCGAAATTAAAGAAGGATTGATACACAGGGCTACTTCAAATAATTGTATGAATTACAAAACTAGGAAGAAGAACAACGGAAAGAAAGTGAAAGAAATGATCCTGAATGTGCATCGAAAGAAGAGAAGAAAAGTATATGAAATTAGAATGATCCGTAATCTGGAGAAAACCTTGAATAGTCATATTTGGACTTGGAAATACATAAGGAAACCGAGCACATGGAAACGGAAGCTCGGAGAAGAAAAGAAGAATCATCATAGAAAGAAGAAACGAAAGAAAATCAGAAGAGTAACTGCAAGAGTATGGTTTAAGATAAAACGGAAGATTGACCAACGGAAATTAAAGAAAGGAAAAGAAGAGATGAATTGGAAATCCCGAAAGAAAATTAAAAGTGAATGAAACCTAATTCATGTAAATTTTCTCACTCGTTTCTTGTCTCTATTATTGTTTATTGTGTATATGTTCTGTGATGTGATTTGAGTGTTCCCGGAAGTACCTTGCACTAGACAATTAAAAAAAATATATTTGTATATATTTTTTATTTGAAGACGGGGCAAACTGTAATGGACCGGTTTGATATCCATTACAGAATAAGATTATTTTTCTCTTTATATGCCCTTATTTTTATCCTTACCAACATCAAAAGTTTATTAGTTTCATTAGTATTGCATTTATGCTATTATTTCTGTTATTTCGTTGTATAAGTTAGTGTTGTATTATAATTAATCTGCGCTACCGGCGTACTGGCGTTAATGGCCGAGAAATTATAGCCAGTTGTCTTCTTTTTCCTTCTGTTGAATTGAGATTTTTTCTGCTGTTTTTATATTATTAGGGATTGAAACTGAAATAGCTGTGTGTATATAGTAATGTCGTTCAGAAGAAAGAAAACTTAAATATGTCATACTAGATCCAATAGGCCGGAATCCATGAGGATTCCGTAACTGGATTATCTTCTCTCTCCTGTTTATAAATAACGTCTTTTACATCAGGAAGAATAAGGTATATGTATTGCTAAGTTCATCACAAAGTTGACAACAGATGCCTATACACATTCATACTTGTTTAATCGGTTATTATATGTGTATGTTTTAGCTATCTCAAATGATTCAGTTTGCTTCCTGTAATTAAGTGATCATCCTTCTGCTGTTAGTATAAATATAATATAAATATTTATTGATATATACAGTATATATGATGAAAATGCGACAATTTGAAGAATTAATTGATGATGTACAATGAATAAATATTAATTATGTGCATTGGGATGAGTCAGATCTAGAACAGGAATGCTATTAAGTAACGTAGATGTTAATGGGGATAACTTTGGAGATATATGAATGTTTACATATAATTGTATTGGCATAACGTCTTGACTATACCGAGGTGATGATAGGACAACTGTTTGTGTACTATATACATTAATGATAATAAAAGCAGGTCAATATTCGATACTTGTATTCGATTTTCATTGTCATCTTATGGAATGCATTGCGTATTTATTCCTGATGTGCTAAGGACCTGTTTCCTTCCTTGTTAGCCTGTCCTACGTTGGCAACGAATCAGCTCTTGGAAGTCCGATGCTCTAATGTTAACCATAACACTTATTGTGGGATTGCCTGTGCCGTACCAGAACGGTGAAAGAAAGGGCACTACACCATCTATCGGCAAAACTTGTCCCTTTAAACCAACCTTAAGAAAAACATTTGAGAAATATGCAGTTACATCATCGGCTATTTGAAACATCGATATACACAAACGAATTATCGTTTGTTAGTGATCAGTGATTGTATTCAATTTCATTTAGGCCAATGTATACTTTACACGGGCCGCCACTGCATATTTCCCAAATGTTTGTCTTTAAATAAATCAGGTTACGAGTCTATAACGGACACATATTTTGGAGATATTCAGCTCTAAAGTTGGTTACCATGATTTCGGTATCCTATAACTCCTAAATTAGCCATTGCTGGACATGAGTTGATCGGATTTTTTTCTGTCTTATTTTCACTTATAGAATCACGTATCATACCGAAGTTTGTCCCTATAGTTCTGGAACACCCTATGTTCTGGAACAAATCACGTCCTTAATGGTTATAAGATTGGGTGTTTGAGCCCGTACGTCCCTGGATGTTGATATTTTAAACAGTATAACTTGAGAGCAACAATTTCACGGGAAGGCAACAAACCAATATTAGTTCGAATCAAAATGAAATTTTAAGTTTAATTTCTTATAGTCATCCTTACAGCTCCAAGCGGATGGTGATGATAATGCTGAGATGCCCTAGGGACACAGTATTGTGCAAGAGAAGCCTGCAGCCTGACATCGAACCAGAGTCTCTCAATACCAGAGTTGGCTGTTCAAACTCTCCACTTCCCTGCACGTTGTTCTGAGACACATACATTGATCAGTGGTTATCGAATATGACAGACCCTTCATGAGCAATCTATGTATAATGCACTACGGGCCAGAATAAAGTAAGGACCATATTTGAGGATGAGGAAAATTAAATATACAAGTAAACAAATAAACAAAAAAAAAAAACAACAGTTTTACTTGTACACCACGTGAAAGAGTTTGGTTTGTATGCCGTGACCATTTCTCTATTAATATTGAAACCGGAAGTGGTAAATTTCTACCATTTCCGGATTTAGTAAGAATATTGGAGTGGGATGAAATACTGTATGTTATTCGGACACTTAATTGATTCCAGAAAACCACTTCCAACTATGTATTACCATTTTTACTCTATATAGCGATCAACGTTAAAACCGGAAGGGGTTGATTTCTGCCACTTCCGGTCTGAGTAAATGGTTAGGAGAGAGGATGGTACGTATTCGTAGAACTCGAAATCGGTTCCATAGAAACGCTTTTGCTAATTTTTGCTGTGTGTAGATCAATATTAAAACAGGAAGTGGTAGTAGATTTCTATTACTTCCGGTTTTAATACAGAGATAAGGATGGAGATGAAATATATTCTTGGGACGCTTAGTCGATCGCGGGAAATGGCCTTTTGCTATATATTAGCGTTTTTGCTCTATATTGATTAATGTTAAAACCGGAAATGATTAATTTGTACCCCTTCCGGTGAATGAATCATTTCCATCAATTCACCTTTTACATCGTCGCCAAAATTGTAGATGATCCCTGAGTTTTTTTTTTTTTTTTTGAACACGCTAGAGCTCAAACGAATCATAGTGTCAGTCGGATGATGTTGCTTAGCTTATGGACCACCACTGGATCGAGGATTCAAACCCGTACTGACCCGGTAATTCGACTGAGACTCGGTAACCCAGATGATAAAAAAGATATTTTGCTTATTCTCTTGCGTTTAAACATTATTTCTTTCAGAGATGACCAGGACTGGAGATGTTATGTCCAGAGTGCGAAAAACTCGACGCTGAAGTTGCCAGTTCATTACATTCTCCAGACCAGGTCTATCGGTCTCTTGCTCCGTTTTAACTTTGGAACACGCACACGCACATGAAGTGCGTGTGTACGTGAGAGAGAGGGGGAGAAGTGAAAGATGTAATGATAGGATAGGGAAACGTCAAGAAAGAGAGAGAGAGAGAGACGAATATAAATATGAAACATACTTATCATTACAGTGTATGATGAAGAACGCACACACTGTTTATTCGAATTCTCGCCAGTGATGCTTTGTAAGTTCTCCAACAGAAGATAAATCTCTATTTGCAGCTATTATTTTATGCGAAAAAGTTATACTATCTGGTGGGGAATCGAACTCAGATTTTCTGGTTAGAAGTCTGGTACTTAACCACTACACTACCGATTGATTTACATGAACTTTGTTGAACAAATGCTGTAATATTTCTTACCGAGAACAATAACACGAAAAGTGTTTACTGCAGATCAATGAAGTGTTTCGAATATTCTGGTAAATCCCTTGTCCTTTCCCAACCAACATTCGTAAATTTTCTCTATCATGATAAAGGTGTTTGCTTCCACATTCTTAAGCATTGCACGTATAATGTGAGTAATCGATTCTTCACTATAACTTTGTAAAGAATGCAAGTTTGGCATGAACAGGATTTGAACCTATACTGGACATATTTACTAATCGTAACTCCATTACTACACTATCATGCCACCTGAAACTAGAAGCCAAATATTATTTACTTTAGCCTTGATCTTTGGAACGATCAAGCTTCTTCCTGTAAGTTTATTTGCACCTAAGTGCACAACGAAATTCATTTATTCGACGACCTAGAGAGAAATTAGTGCCCACTAATAAAGGAAATCACATTCAATCCAGGAAAAATACAGAAATAAAAACATATTATAAAGTAATTTCGCCGTGCAAGTTCAAAAGTACGCGAATAATAATAATAATAATAATAATAATAATAATAATAATAATAATAATAATAATAATAACTTATATTGTAAAATTGAAAGGGACTGTAACTTATAGTCTCTTGAACCACCTGACCGATCTCGATCAAATTTTCAACATTGATAATGTTTGTACCTGGGAGTATTTTTATTTATTCGTTTTGATGGTGTTACTTAGGGCAGGGGGAGGATGGAAAAATATAAAAAAAAATAAAGAAAACTTAATAAGTCTTGAATCAAATGACCGACTTGGATGAAATTTTCAACATAGATTACGTTTGTGCAGTGGAATGCTTTTAATCGCTTCACTTTGATGATGGAATGTAGGGAAGGGGAGGGCGTGGAGACATACAAGAATTAATTTAAATTAAAATAAAAGTGACTATGTTAATGAGATAATAAGTCTTGAACCACCGAACAGATCTGCATCAAATTTTCAACATGGATGAAGTTCGAGCCTGGAGTGGTTTTCATCATATCACTTTGACGGTAAAACTTAGGGGAGTGGAGGGTAGGGGAAAGATATATAAAAATAAATAAAACTTAATAAGTCTTGAACCACGCGACCTATCTCGATCAATTTTTTAACATAGATGAGATTCGGGCCTTATATGGTTTTTATTATTTCACTTTGACGCTAGAAATTAGAGAAGGGGAATGCGAAAGGGAGATATGTACACATAAATAAAATTTAATAACTCTTGAACCACCTTACCAATCTCGATAAAATTTTCAACCTAGGTGAGGTACGAACCCGAGATGGTTTTCATCGTATCATTTTGATGGTGCAACTAATTGAAGGGGGAAGGATAGCAACATTTAAAGAGAACGAAAAATGACCGATATTAGTATCGAATCTATAATTTTTGAAGTCGCTGAGATGAAGAGTGACCCATCTGATGCCATTTAAATCCCAATTCAGCCCGCAAAATGGAGGAGGGGGAGACATATAAAAATGATCAAATTACCAATATCATTGTGGAATTCATAATTTTCGGGGTGGCTGAGATGAACAATGGCACTGAAGATGCCGTGCTCCGGAACATGGGAAGGTGAGGGGATATATAAAACTCATCGAAAATGACCGATATCAAAGAGCGCTTTAGTAATATTAAAAAGTGACTGTATAATGGAGCATATTATTATTTTTCCTCAATTTAGTCCAGCAAAGCGGCCAATTGATGCTAGTAATAATAATAATAATAATAATAATAATAATAATAATAATAATAATAATAATAATAATAATAATAATAATAATAATTATTATTATTATTATTATTATTATTATTATTATTATTATTATTATTATTATTATTATTATTATTATTATTATTATTATTGGCGTACTTTTGAACTTGCACGGCGAAATTAATTCATAATATGCTTTTATTTCTGTAATTTTTCCTGGATTGTACGTTGTTTCCTTTATTAGTGAGCACTAATTTCTTTCTAGGTCGTCGAATAAATGAGTTTCTTTGTGCACTTAGGTGCAAATAAACTTACAGGAAGAAGCTTGATCGTTCCAAAGATCAAGGCTAAAGTAAGTAATATTTGGCTTCTAGTTTCAGGTGGCATGATAGTGTAGTAATGGAGTTACGATTAGTAAATATGTCCAGCATAGGTTCAAATCCTGTTCATGCCAAACATGCATTTTTTACAAAGTGATAGTGAAGAATCGATTTCTCATATTATACGTGCAATGCTTAAGAATGTGGAAGCAAACACCTTTATCATGATAGAGAAAATTTACGAATGTTGGTTGGGAAAGGGCAAGGGATTTACCAGGATATTTGAAATACTTCATTGATCTGCAGTAAACACTTTTCGTATTATCGTTCTCGGAAAGAAATATTACAGCATTTGTTGAACAAAGTTCGGGTAAAGCAATCGGTGGTGTAGTGGTAAAGTACCAGACTTCCAACCAGAAAATCTGAGTTCGATTCCCCACCAGATAGTATAACTTTTACGCTTAAAATAATGGGTGCAAACAGAGATTTATCTTCTGTTGGAGAACTTACAAAGCATCACTGACGATAATTCGAATAAACAGTGTGTACGTTCTTCATCACACACTGTAATGATAAGTATGTTTCATATTTATATTCGTCCCTCTCTCTCTCTTTCTCTCTCTCCCTCTCTTTCTTGACGTTTCCCTATCCTGTCGTTGCATCTTTCACTTCTTCCCCCTCTCTCTGAAGTACACACGCACTTCATGTGCGTGTGCGTGTTCCAAAGTTAAAACGGAGCAAGAGTCTGATAGACCTGTTACACACACACACACACACACACACACACACACACACACATACACACACCAAAAAAAGTACAGTAAATTTGCGTACATTGTTTTAGGCTTCAACTGTTGTAACATTAGTCTGTAATATTGGTAAGAAAAATTAAGTACGACCAAATTTTTGGCAGAAATTGTAATCTAAATAGCCTACTCCTTCATAAGAAACCAACTAATATTGTTGTCTGTTCAAAATCTGATTTGAATAATTTGTTTTCTTGAGTTCAAAAAGCTAGAATACCTCTGTCCTGCATTTTTTCAATGTTGCAAAGATTGATTTTACCACTTCATCACAACGAATTATCAATGGGTCAACATACTCAGTGGTTACAGGTCCATAAAATATAAACGATGGAAGAACTTCCTCAATCTGTTCCTTGCGTGGCCACCAAAACTTGTTTCCGCCTATCCAACGTAGAAATCGCAGCTGTACACTTTTTATTGTTCCAGGTTGATCATAATCTGACTCAATATTCAGGACTTGGCTATTGTAATAACGATCTTCGTAATAAACAGCAAAAATTGAAAATATTAAACTGTCTCATAATTACCCCGGAAATTCAAAACATGTCCTCAAATTTCTGAGGTCATTGACACGTATTGTATTGGCTAAAAGAAATTAACATCGTAGGACTTAATACCTGTTGTTTTGGCTACATCTAACTTACCAATATTTCCATTCTTCAAAGATCTACACAAAAGTTTGCAGTGGTATGTCAAAAGTTGAAACAACTTTTTTTTGCAACACTTTTTAAAATCGACTTGACACCATATGTTTCTAAAATGTAAAAGAACAAATCGTGCTGCATGAATAGAAAAAGGATTGTTCTCAATAGCTAAAGCCAAAAATACTACTTATGGAAAAAATTGACCAAACTTTGAAGGTGTCTCAAAATTATTCCGAAAGTCACTGTCTCATAATTACCCCGAGGCACCCTATTTTTTAATGTCTCCACATTTAAAATTTTCCAAACTCTGTAAATTTGGTTCTAGGGAAATATAGCTGCCCTATTTCTTGTTTACCGAACTCTTTGGATAAGCATATATTATGTTTCTTCCTCCTGTACTTAATATTAACTTTGTAGATTGAAAAAAAATCGATGTAAAAGCATTTAGTTTGCTTAGAGAAGTGTAATCATGCGTAAAGAAATGCAACAATATTGCAGCTCAAAACGTCAACTAGTGCTTGCTTCTGATTGGCCAACACTAGATAATGAGAATCAATTTTTGCTTATAAATGCCCCAATATCTATTCAGATTACTTAATCAGAACTGTTGTATAAATTAGATATGATTTTCTAAATAATTTCCCACTAAGATTAGGTTGGTGCGAATAAAATGTCCAATTTGACGTGTGGCGGGGAACTCACCTAAGAACACGACACAGAAATGAACTGAGGTCACGTGTCTAACTCACAAACTCTGTTCACATCCTGTAAACAAGCTGAGATAATCAGACAGTCAGGAGGCAGTGCGTTCTTGAAAAGGGCAGACTAAAGACATGTGTCTTACAACACAAAATCTGTATAGATCCAGGAATCAGGCTGGAATACCCAGATAGTCAGGATGCAGTGCGTTGTTGAACAGGGCGGACAAGAGACGCGCGTCTTAAATTACAAAATCTGTATACGTCCAGGAAACAGGATGAGGTATCCAGACAGTCGAGAGGTAGTGCGTTGTTGAACAGGAAGGACTAAGGGCATACTTTGACGTAACAAAATCCGTACATATTCAGCAAACAGACTGGAGAACCCAGACAGGAGGCAGTGTGTTGTCGAACAGGTCTGTATGAAATCACACCACAGAAAACACACAATTGCGAGTGAATTTTTGGTACGAATTCATACTAGAACATTCTGCACGACAAACAGCTAAAGAAAAGCATTAACAGTGCATTTGAGCTAGAAGCGACGAATGAACGCACATTCGTTGGTTTGTCACTTTTCATTCCCGATGACACAGCATTGCTGGATGAGCTCCGTGGGTCCCGTCCAACATCATGTTTATATGAGGTTCTCAGGAGCACCATGGAATTGGGCCCTTGAAAAAGTGTTGTTGCCATTGCAGGCGAGATAGGCATACACCATACCACTGTCGTTCGGTGGCTCTGTACAGCAATCGATCGTATATGGTTAGCTCACGCGACATGGCCCGGGAGACCCAGGTTCGATTCGCAATGGGATCTAATCAGGTTCGGATCCCATATTAAGCTATGGTGCTGAAAGGGACACCAAGCTTCAAATAAAGTAATCAAAGATCGCCGTCTGAAGGTGTTCAGTGCTCTGAGGTAAAGAATATACGGGAAAGTTTGCTGTATAGAATTGTCACTTTTGAGAAAATGGAACAGCTAAGACAGTCAGAAAGGGCCAGGACAGTGGTTGGAGCTTGGTCAAACCCCAGAACGGTTTCCAAAATCTCTAGAAGATGTTAGTGGTATGATAATCTTTAGTAGGGTTGATCAGTCTTTCTCCATCGAACCAAAACCATCACTGCGGATCGCTCAGGTGCTGAACTCCATGAAACGCACCTGGAGTTTTCCTTGATGTTGCAAGACAATATCCACCCAAATGTTTTTCAAAGAACATTGCAAACTCTTTATGAGTTGCAGCATCGAAACCTTCCATATCCACTGTATTCTCCTGACATCTCGAGCACTTCTTTGGAGGGAAAACTTTCCCTGATGATCGGACGGTGCAACGTACAGTTGAGGACTACTTCGCATCGCAGATCCTACTAAACTTCTTTAGCTACAGATTTAAATCCTAGGCTGAGGAATGGTACAGTGAGTGATTGCAGATAGTGACTATTTTGATTAATCGGATATTGTCTTTTTCTTTCTCTGAAAACGCAATTGGGGAAGACATTTCACTCAGACCAACCTAATAAGTTACATAGAAAAAATACATTAATTTTGAATTTCAGATAAAACTATTTTTTCTACTGGTTGTCATCCAACACGTATATAAGCATTTACAGGATAAAGTCTGAACTTTTGTACTTACATTCGTAGCACACTAGGTATTGCATAACGATGTATTGCTTTTTAGAATAATTTTAATTGCAAAATTTATATTACAACGAACGTTTATACTTGAGCAAAAACCACTATACTTTGTATATTGTGGTGGGTCGAGAAAGGAAACAGTTTCCCAAATTCAATATTTTAAAGGTTAAGTTTAAATTATTATTACAGGAAAAGATGCACCCAACTGAGGTGCATCGACAATGATTCCAATGGAATCGATGAATCGATTTGTATCCAACAGTTTCACATGGTTTCAACTGATGCATTTAAGCAGATATTTTCTCCATTGCCGAAAATGACGTGAGTGCAAATGACATTAAACCACAAAATATTAATAAGCGTCGGATTTGATATATAAAAAAGTGTTTTTGATGGTATTAGTGAAGCAAGAAGTAAGTAATTACAGAACTCCGGCGTATCCATTTTTTGAAATTTGACCACATTATGAGTCTTCATCCCGGCGAAATTAGAATACCGCTAATTTTACAGTAATTATGTGATATCTTCAAATAGATAAAAGATAATTGAAATGTGGAACAAGAGCGCCCTAGACAATATTATTTTGCGTGAGGTACCGTTATCACAAGTCACCTAGTGGCTTTCCGTTTTCAGCTGTTTAGAAACTCGAAAATAAATGCCGATTTTCAAAATGGCTCGAAATCGAAAGCAGATAAGTGAGTCGTGATAACCTTTTCTCATGTAAAATAATATTGTCTAGGGCGCTCTTGTTCCACATTTCGATTATCTTTTATCTATTTGAAGATATCACATAATTACTGTAAAATTAGCGGTATTTTAATTTCGCCGGGATGAAGACTCTTAAGCCGCATAGGCGGCAGCCTACTGTATATAGCCTGCATTTATGGGGCGAGACGAGATGAGAGTTTTAAAAGACGAGAAGCATGTCGAGACTTGAGACGAGACGAGAAAGAACCCTTCGAGAATCGAGACAAGACTTCTACAAAAATTTACCGAGTCGAGATGAGAAAACATTATCTCTTGTCTCGTCTCATCTCGTGAACAGCACTATACTTGAGTTCTTCCGTCATTCGCACCGCAGTCGCACAATGGTTTTAAGTGGCAATTCGCTCTCTAATGTTCGGCGGGGCCAATTTATCTTCGCTGGTATGGTTTTACCGCAAGTTTTGTAAGTCGTTATTACTAGGGATGGCCAGAACCGGTTCCTGGTGGAACCGTTTTCGGGTCTGAACAGATCCGGTTCTAGAAGATCCGGTTCCGGAACCGGTTCTTTGGATCCAGGTCTGGAACCGGTTCTTCGGATTCAGGTCTAGAACCGGTTCTTCGGATACATGTCTAGAACCGGATCCGAAACCGGTTCTGAGAACCGGATCTCTAAGAACCGGTTCCTCGTGGAACCGGTTCCGCTGGAACCGAAACTTTGTGACCATCCCTACGCTAAACCCGAGCTGCTGGCAGACTGTGAACAGTATGCTAGATGAAATGGTGGAAGCGACAGGCTCATTTAGCTAAATAAGCTGGATAACTGGCAAACTCATTGGCTAAACAGGCAAACTGGCCAACTCATTTGGCTAAACACCCACTGGTGAACCAAATTTTTTTTTCTGGGGGCACAAGCGGGTCTGGGCGGGGAAGGCACAAGCGCATGGTCCTCTTTGCATTTTTTAAAGGTGAACTTTGTGCCTCCTTTACGGGTCTTTGTGGGCTTTCGGATCGAGGTCTGGAACCGGTTCCTAAGATCCGGTTCTGGAACCGGGTTTTCGGATCCAGGTCTGGAACTGGTTCCTAAGATCCGGTTCTGGAACCGGTTCCTAAGATCCGGTTCTGGAACTGGGTTTTCGGATCCAGGTCCGAAACCGGTTCCAAAATCGGTTCTGAAAATCGGATCTCCGAGAACCGGTTCCGGCGGAACCGGAACTTTGTGGCCATCCCTAGTTATTACCTTGCATATTGTCCCTATGCCACACCACCAACGCACTTACTACTTTCGTCACTTTCGCACTACATAAAAGAGTGCCATCAATTTGTCCTCTTTGGAAATCAAGAGAGATCGTGCAGTTTGCACTATCACAGTCTGGTTAATTTATTTTACATTGCCGTTCTACTGCTATTCGCATAGCGTTTGCGCGGCGCTGTGATTGCTGCTTGACCATTGCCAACCCAGACATTTGGAATTACATTGATCATCTGGTGTTTCCATCACATTGATAAATATCTATATATGGGAATAAATATTGGGATTGGAAGTAATGGTAAATTTGTACCACTTCTGATTTTAGTAGCAGAGATGGAATTTATTTTTAAGACTCTGAGTCTATTAAAAAAAAAAAAAAAAAAAACTTTTCGTCATATTACCATTTTTTCTCTATGGTGACCAGTGTTGATGCCGGAAATGGTTGATTTCTGCCACTAGTGATAATGTTAGTAGAAGTTTGTGAGAGAAGATGCAGCCTGTTTTGCGGTAGTATTATCCACAAAACCTGATTTGCGTCTATCGCGAAAACATGCCATAAAAATGCTGTCTCGTCTTGTAAAGTATAACCACCGTTTCTGTTGGAGGATCTCTGGATTGTCTCGTAATAGGTCACGAAGCATCGTCTCTCTCGTCTCGTCTCGAAAGGTATTTATGTTTCTATTCGAGCTATCTCGTCTTGTTGGCTCAATTAACAACTCAGAATCAAAACAGGGGCGTCATTTCAGACTTCGCTTGAGGGGGGCAAGAGTACCACCGGCATAGACTTTCACGTTTTGTACTAGTATATTAGTAGACAATCTATTAAAGTATATACAATTTGCAAACTCTTGGGGAGGGGCAATTGCCCTCTCCTGCCCTCCCTAAATGACGCGACCAGGACTTTATTTCGGGAGGGGCTAAGAATACATAGTATAGTAATCTGCAAACGACGTGCTGCATTATCTGATATGACAAAATTGAAAGTTTGAATTCTGCCCATTACAAGAAATTTAGTTATCCCTACAGTACTTAGACTTTCGGCATAAGCTCTAAACTGCGATAAACAAAGCCACGTGAAACCAAATCTCGCTGATTTGCTGTTGTCTTACCGACGCTTGTACTCCTCCGCAAAATAGTTCATGTGATTGCATTATTACTTTTACTATGAAGCTTCATATAAAACTGCTATATTATTATAAATGACAAAAATACAGGGGCGGATCCAGGGGGGCGATCGGGGCGATCGCCCCCCAGAAGAGGAAACTTTCTTACTTTATATATAGACCCTATAAATAAAATCTATCCCAGAGTTTGAAGCCCTTAAAAGTTGCATTATGACAACCCACCGCCCCCCCCCAGAAGTCGGTCCTGGATCCGCCCCTGCAAAAATATAATACAGATCTATATATATAAAAGAGAACGTACAAAATTTTGTCCGCTCATCACGCTAATACGGCTGAACCAATTTCTTTCATTTTTGGGGGGTTATTAGGATTTGGACCCTAGATGGTTTTTATCATATCACTTTAATTTTTAATTACCAGTGTCTTGAGATAATTGACCATTCAAGTGTCCATAATGTACAAATCCTTTGTTATTAGTTCATCATAGGTAAAAATAAACGTATTTATATGCAACCCGCATGACCGTGTCACTCGGCGGGTTAACATAAATGACAGGCGATATACAGCGGAAAATAGCTTGAATCTTCTGTTTAAAATTTTTTAATTGATTTGCTTATTTTTACAGACACTTTTACAATATGCCAGCACCGGGATGACCGCAGCGAAGCGGGGCGGGTTAACATAAATGACAGGCGATATAATGTTAAGATTTACTGCAATCTTCTATGGTTTTTATCATATCACTTGAAAGCGAAAAAGTAAAAATTATCTAAGTAACAAAGTTTATTGCGTTCCGGGGTGACCGCAGCGAAGCGGGGTGAACGCTGCTAGTTATCTAATAATACTGCAATCGAGTGTGGCTAATGAAACAATAGAAGTAAACGCTAAACATGCGCAGTAATTATGGCGCCAACTCAACTGTGGACGGGTGTTCTGCTTTTAAAGTCTGAAAGATAACTGGCATGAATCCCGGTTCCGCGAGTGTTGTGGTGAAACATCAACAAGGCAAACCTTTACTCACTAAGCAACAATTGTTTACGAGCGAAATTCAAATATTTTTATTTTAATCTTCCGAGTTTCTTTTCTTTCTTTTCTGCTGCTGCTGTAAGTATCTGGACAACACGAGACAGTACTGTCAAAACGCACGTGCACAATTTGCTCCTCCCCGTGGGGAGTGGGAGCAGGGGCGGATCCAGGTCCGACTTCGGGGGGGGGGCGGTTGGTTGTCATACTGCTACTTTTAAGGGCTCTAAACTTTGCGATGAGTTTTATTTATATATAAAAAATAAGAAAGTTTTCTCTTCTGGGGGGGGGCGATGGCCCCGATCGCCCCCCTGGATCCGATCCTGAGGGGGAGTGATACATCACTAGCCAATCGTATTTCTGACAAGCGGAAGGATACAAATATTTTATTTATCGGACTTTAGAGCTTACGCTGAACAATGTATTGAAATATTTTGTGTATCTATTTTGAAATATATACCTATGTATCTATTTTGAAATTTAACCAAAATTTGTCTCCTGCCATCTGCAGCGATAGGCCAGGTTTGTTTCGGGGAGGGTTTGGGTCCCCCGAGCTCATAGCTGATTGCGCCACTGCTTCTAACCCCTTACTTTTTCGCTCTCTAGCTTATATCCCTGCCGACAGACAGACCCATTCTACAAAACATCCCATACTCATGCATAATTTAGTGTGAAAGTCTAGTAAATATTTGAGTTTCATTCTTTTTAATAATCCTAAAAATAATAAAATGTCTCAGGTGTTCCTAACTAAGGTTAAACGTCAGAATTGCTCTGTGATACAGAGCTTTATTCTGTATCAACCTTCGCAAAAATTGTGGAACGGAACACAACGCATATAACTACTATCCCTATTGTCACGAAGAACATCGCAGAGGTTGCGTTGCGTCAAGGCAAATCATTACGGAATGGGGCTCAACAAAATATTTCTATCTAATCTGCTTGTGAGAAAAGTCTATTTTATTTGAGTAGTTGCGAAACTTTTAATCAAAGAGACACGAGAGACGTTGATCTTTATGTGTTTATCTCTTCTAAAAGAAAAGAAGAAGAACTAAAGTAATAACGAACTTAAAAGGGCTAATAGATTCTAAGGAGTGTCACAATACAATTCATTCATCTTTGTTATACGTAGGAAAAAAAAAGAAGCGAATTTTATCGTAATGAATTTGTGTAATTCATGAAGTTCCCAACAGATGGGGACATTGTGTTATAAATTACTATCCTAAGTACAGTACATCACTTGGCAACCGTCTTGAATGTAGAGAAGAGTTTTCTATTTTTTTCTTTTCAAAAAAATGATGGAGAAAAACAAAACAAAAGCAGGCAATGTCTCGCAGCGTGACGTCACAGAACATGGCCTTCGCGCGCGACGTGCCACCTGCCGTGTCCTACCGTCACCATCCACATAAAACGACGGGGCCAAATTTAATCAACGTCGTTGCGACGGGCGGCTAATTATTGGCTTTCATTCAACGGAAGATGCAACGCCTGTGGAGACACCTAGCAGGAGTCCTCTCAAACTCTCCCTCCTGGTTGTCATGACGACCGTGTCGCATGTGTGATCCATGTAGAGAACAGAGAAAAGAGGTTGTTTGTTGTTGTTGTCTTTCTGTTTGTCCCTTTGCCTTGGATGCAAAGACAAGAATCTCGAACATGTCATCTCCTTTTGTCCGTGAGCATGGTAAGAAATTTTTCTCACAAGACAGAGAAAGTAAACGGGTTAAAAAGGATCGCCTTTTCTTTGACAAAACATGAAAATAAAACGAGAGAGCATGTTCTTTTTATATAAAGTCTCCATGGAAAAGTCCGGTCGTTCTTTAGTGAAATATATTTGAATCTGATTCGTGGAAATATTACACATGTACGGGACGTAAGCTGTATGTATCCCTTGTATGGAATAACTACGGGATACCTCATGTAATTGTGTTTGTCCCCCTTTTTACTTGTATTAATTTTTAATTGTATGAATGGGTTTTCTGACGGGAATAAGGGGCTGGAACCATGCCCATTATGTTTCAAAATATTGAAAACTGACTTTGTTCTGTTACACACAAGAGGAACTCCTCCGGGGCGGAGTGGCCAACCCCAGGAGGTACACATCGAAGGGTGATAAAATGATTGAAACTAGTCTTTATCGAAATCGCACGTCGCTACATTTTATTGTATCGCGCATAAGTTCTCGCTTAATGGAGGTCCAAGACTACTATTTTTAAAACAGATAATTTGAATTGTAACACGTTTCCTGTCAGAGGCATGTTTGATTTTCTTTGTTGAGTTATGTTATATTTTTGTAGATCACTCATTTCTGGAAATCATATTTACACAACTTTGTGCTTGTTGAGTAACCTCAAACGAAACTAATTATTGTGCTTCCAAAATGTCTTGAGCTGTGGCAAAAATGCGAACTAAAGTGCACACCCTCACACACCCACGCGTTGAGCCAATAAGGATTCAGCTGTTGCTAAGTGAGAGAAAGCGAGTGGAATTCCTTCAGCCGATAGCAGCGCTTGCAACGGAAGACTAGGGATCAAGTCAATGTGGCATTAGTTATAGAATAAAAGACTTGAGATGTATCTGCAAACAATACTCAATAGAAATAAAGGTTGAAAAGAGAGAAAAGCAATAGTGGCTCACATCTGGCGCGTGGGGTTCCTGGTTCGTTCCAAGCTCGTGACAGATGTGATGCGTGTGGTCGACAAACACCGTGCACACGAGATTTCTCGGGGTCTCTCGTTTCTTCCCACTTTCCTTATTCCACTATTTCATTCCTTACCGTCACCATCATCACCGTTTCTTTTAATATACAGGCAGGGATGTAATGGAACGTATAACCCACCAACCCAGTATTTTTACAATCCAGCATATACTCACCTTCAATTTACAAAAGAACTGTCATATACGAGGGTGGGTATACTCTATATTTTCGAAAACAATCAAGCGTATACCAATCAAATATTTTGGCATTGCACTACTGCCTACACTGAGAGAAAAAAAAACGCTGATTTTTAGTCCAAAAGTTCCAGAGAGGTGAAATTTAGCAGGATTCTCATACACAAGATTTTCTGTATATAGGGGGCCTATCAATCTACGTTTAGGTTTGATGCTTAGGCAGGACCGATCTGTACAGCTGTAAATAGACAGAAATCATGTATGTCCTCCGTAGGCACGTGCAGCATACAGAGAAACATGGTTATGTGCTTCGATAAACATTATCTGGTTATGTACGAACATTAATTAGTACCATTCTTGTGTACGAGCTAGATTTCTCTTGTAGCTGGCAATAAACATACAGAGAAAAGAACTGAATACGTAGCAGGATCTAGAAGACCTTTACAGAATGTACGTATGTACAAAGATAAGGAGTACGCATGCGTTGTGTAGGCTGACCTGACTCCAACGCAGTACAGAAAATCTGCACCACAACACAGGTTAATCCTCCGTGGCAGGAGCAGTACCAGAAATACTACGAGTATCCTAAAGCTACAGATTTCGCTTCTAAATGCGCTTGACTTTTCTCTCCGTGTGCAGAGGTAACAGTATAGAAAGATATAATTTTCATGCCGTAAAACAGAAAGATTTAATTTTCATGCCAAAACCAATGTTGGCTGGAACAAATATAGAACCCGTGTAATTATTATTAATAGTGAGGAAATGAAGTGTCAATGTGAAAAAAGCGAAGATAGAAATGGCGAAAGAAGCGTTTAGGAAGAAGAAAGATGTATTTGGTGGTGGATCTGTGAATAAAGGATTCAGAAAAGAGACAAAATATTTCGTGTAGAGTATTGTATGTATGGGGCAGAACCACATTACGTAACCTAAGAGTAAAAAGATTGGAGCTTTTCGATACGTAGGAGCGGCGAAGTATGAAGGGAATTAGCTGGGTCGAACTGAAAATCAGTGAGGAATTGTTACAAATAATAAAAAAAGGAAAGAACAATTTTAGATGTAATTAAAACGAGGAAGAAAACTTGGTGAGACATTGGCTGGAAGGAAAAAATATTATGAAACACGTGATAGAACGTAGAGTGGAAGCTAAAATAAGGAAGGGGGGGGGGCAATATGGGCTACAATTTAGGGGTATAGAAGCAAAACCTGCTAAATCCATTTTTCAATTTTGTTAGGATACGAAACAAAAGTGACTCCTTTATGTTTCAGAATTGTTGAACAGTTATTTTTCTTTAGTGGTTGATTTCACTCCTCTGCATTAAATAGTGACCACTAAACAAACAAAAAGCCAAAAAAATGTTCAACAATTCTGAAACACAAGGGAGTCACTTTTGTTTCGTTTCCTGACAAAATTGAAAAATGGAGTTAGAACGTTTTGCTTCTATACCTCTGAATTGATAGGCGTTATTAAAACAGAAAATCATTTTATCAAGGAAGAAGGTTACTTAAAACGGATATTGTTTTTAACGGAAACTCTTCAGAGTCCATATGGCTGTAATTTCCTTATAAACATTTTGTATAAAACAAAAATCTGTTCAAAACGGAAGAAAAATTGGGACCCATAGCCTTCCGTTTTATTTAAGTTCAAGTGTATCTATAAACATGATGGTGACAATAACTTGTTGAATAAATATTTCACTTTTGTTGTTTAACTAGGTTAACAGAGAATACATAAGTTAAGTATTTTACAACTTTATAGATAAGTTTTGAAAAACAAAATATAGCAATGTCACATGTACAATATTTGAAGGAGTTTGGTTTCTTAAGCGTGATGATTCAATATCGAAATCGGACGGGATAATAGCTTTTTATCCTTTTCTCTTTTAGTAGAGATATTAGAGAGGAGATGGAATATATTCTTGGAACGCTTAATTGATAGCAGCAAATAGCTTCTCACTACCGATTAGCATTTTTACTCTATAGCGATCAACGATAAAACCGGAAAAGGTTGATTTCTCCCATTCCGAACTTGAATAGAGGGTTAATGGAGGAGAGGTACCTAATCTTACTAGTTAGGATGCTAAATCGATTAAAAAAATAACGCCTCTCGCTATCTTTTATACCATTCTTCCTCTATATACTATAGATCAATACAGCAGAGTATAGACCTGCATGGGCCGGACTCGGCCCGAGGCCCGACCCGGCCCGCGGGCCGTGCTTGGGCGCGCTGACTCTGTTATTTCTTTGGGCCGGGCTGGGGCCGATTAATTGCAATTCTTTAATAATTATTGACTTTCGTTAAACGATAATTAGAATAAAGGCAAACGTTGAAGTGTGTCCGTAAAAAATGTTACAAAATGAAACTTTTAAAATTTATCGGGCCCGGGCCGGGCTTGGGCCGATAATTTTAAAAAACTTATCGGGCCGGGCCGGGCTCGGGCCGAAAATCTCCAAAATTTTTCGGGCCCGGGCTGGGCCGGGCCTAGGTACATTCGGGCTGGATTGGGCTCGGGCCGAAAAATTTGGCCCGTGCAGGTCTCTACAGCAGAGACGCTTACTCCACCAAAGAGATCGGGTCAAGAATTGCCACAGCCAAAGAAGCATTGAACAAGAAAAGATCCCTCTTAACTATAGTAGGGCCAACAAGAGATGGTCTCTGAAGTTTCTTACCGCGTGCGGAAGGAAAATGCAGTCCTTACTTTGGTGTTAGTGTCACCAACCACGATCACACTGTCTTACACCATTAATTAAATTGCCATTATAGATGGACCAAAAAAAAAAAAAAAACCTTGACACGTCAGGAATGGCAACGCTTTAGCGAACTGTCAGAGACCTTCTTTTGCCAGCTCCCCAATAGCAGGTTTAATATTGGACTAAGGAAGAAGTTGGCCAAGTCTCTATATGGAGCATTGGACTGTATGGTTCACAGACTTGGACATTACAAACGTTAGAGACGAAATATTTAGAAAGCTTCGAAATGTGGTGTTGGAGGAAGATGGAGGAGATAAAATGGCCACAAAGAGTAACAAACGAAGATGTTTTAAAACGGGTAGGAGAGAAGAGGATGTTTCTAGCCAGCATTTTTCGTAGGATGGTCAATTGAATCGGACACATCTTGCGAAGAAAATGTCTTCTTCATACCACCATACAAGAAAAGATGGAAGGAAAGCGAGGAATAGGAAGAAGAAGAATACAACTAATCGATGGTTTGAAAAATAGAAGAAAATATTGGGAGTTAAAAGACGAAACTGAAGATCGAGAAACATGGAACAAATATTTCAAGGCCCATACCTAAAATAAATAAATAAAGCACCTCTTTAGTCCAGGGACCTGCCGAAAGGCAGAATACTTAATAATAGTAATATTTATATCAATATTGAAATCTGAAGTTAAAATGGATTTCTGTCACTGCCGATTTTAGTAGAGAGTTAAGGATGGAGATGAAATATATTCTTGGAACGCTAAATTGATAGCAGGAAACCAATTCTCGCTATCTATTTCAGTTTTTGGTCTATAGTGATCAACGTTAAAACCGGAAATGGTTGATTTCTACTACTTCCGGTTTTAATATTTCCTCTATCAACAAACTCGATTCCTAACATTTGACTCTCTACATCCTGTCAAAAAATTGATTTTGATCCACCAAAGTAGTTCAAAATTTGTTTGTTTCTCCGACAGACGTACGAACAAAGTAAACATAAAGGAGTTTAAGTAAATTAAACTTCTTTAAACTATTCTTTGCGTCAATACTTAATTGGTTGCTGCTGGAGGAATAAAAACCAAATATTTGGAGGCTGTTAGGAAATTGCGACCATGTCAATATTACAAACAACTATCTCACTAAGTAAGGGAGCATGGTGACTCAACGGTGGAGCGCTTACCTCTGATGGGTGAGGTTCTTGGTTCTATTCACAGCGAAATAAATCAGTGGTGGACAACATCGTATAAATAGGTTTTCTCGGGTTTCCTCCTAGTTTCTCATTTCACTAATTCTTCGATCATCATTCACTTTCTTTAATCATCGTCTCCCTTAACCTTGAGGCGTTAACATGAAAGATTTTATTTCATCTCTCTATAAGTAGGCAAAATAATAATAATAATAATAATAATAATAATAATAATAATAATAATAATAATAATAATAATAATAATAATAATAATAATAATAATGATCCATGAAACTGTCCAACTTTTGGTTAAGGTGAAGAAAGAAGGAGAAAAATATACATTTTTTTTTCAGAGGATTCTGCTGTATTTGTTCGATTCTGGTTCGATTCTCAGTTACGTCAAAATGGTAATTTCCGACTTATTTGAATTCTTTGTGTTAGATGCATACAAGTAAATATAAATTTTAGATCCTCTCTTCCCCCGTGTTATCCGGAGTCCCTCAGGGGAGCGTGCTGGATCCACTTTTGTTCTTACTGTATATGGACGATTTACCTAGCATCTTTTCGTCCTCTTCATCAAATATAGACCTGCTGCTTTTTGCTAATGACTGCAAACTCTTCATAGTCATTATAGTGCGTCCAGTAAGAGAACGTCTCTGACAGCTCGCAGTGACATTGCCACTACTCGGGTGTCAAGGTTTTTTTTCGGTGCAACTGTAGTGGCAATTTAATTAATGGTATAAGACAGAGTGATCGTGGTTGGTAACACTGGTATCAAAGTAGGGGCTGCAATGTCCCACCGCATGAGGTAAGAAACGTCAGAGACCATCTCTTGTTGGCCGTGCTATAACACTGTAGATGATGCTTCTTTACTGCAAGCTTACATAGATATGCAAAGTAACTGGTGTACTAACTGGAATTTAGCGTGAAACCCCAACAAAATTCCTACACTTTCTATCTGTTTAAGAAAGAATGTACTTTTCCAGACTTACAATGTTAACAATATACCTATTAAGCATGTCTCATCTCAAAAAGATCTAAGTGTTGTCTTTAATGACAAACTCTCCTTTACGGATCACATCTCTTCGATTTCATCCAGAACTATGAAGTTATTTATAGATTACTATACTATATAGATTTCATGAAATACAAAGTCTCTCTGCCCTTACAATGTTTCATAAGGCTTTTGTTTCCCCGATCATTGAATATTGTTCACCTCTATGGTATATGATAATACCTACTAATCTATCACGCATTGACTCAATCTTAAATTTCTTTATAGCCATAGTTAGATTAAGAATTCCCGAGGTACGTGACCACTCGAGACAAGAAAGAATGTCTTTAATGAACTTTTGTGTCCCAGACAAACCACGCCGAGCTGCAGACCTACTTTACCTATATGTAAGATTATCAGAGGTAAAATTGATTCTGAATTTTTACTATCAGAGATTAACTTTCGAGTTCCTCCCCGGCGAACTCGCTATTAATTTACTAACTCACGAGACGCATAGGTTATCAATTGTAAAACGTTCCTTGTCCTACAGACTACGTAGATGCATGATTACAATACATTGCTAACAAGATGTAATATTTTTTTACTTCTGAACGAAACTTCAGAACGCAGCTAAAGAGAATATTGTAACTTAGAGGTGAACCTTTTGTGTTTCTGTTTCAATTTCAGTTTTAGTTTTTATTTTCGTTTTATTTGATATTGTTTTGTTTGTTATTGTTACGTTGTTCAGTTTCAGTGAACTGGCTTGCTGCTGTATGAAACTTATGTGAATAAATAAATATACGATACGGGATGGTAAACAAATTATCTGGATTTGTGGGGAAGCTGGTTATGTATAATTTATTATTTTTACTTTATTGTGACGTAAGTACAAAGAATACATATCACGCAATGCGGCATGTAAGTAAGCTTATGAATACCAACCAGGATATGTAATTATATATACTAAATGAACCAACTCTTAGCTGAACACACATTTATTGAACATAACTTTTGTCGTGAAAACTTGGATGGTACACAGTAACCCGCTTGGCACTAAACACTACAATTGGTAAAACTACTACTTCACAGACGAGGTGTGTTCGGAAAGTAACTTCCGATTGGTCACTGTGCGTGAAGTAGTGGGGGCAGCGCTGTCATCTTTGCACAGAACTGCGTGGTAGATCAGTCTGCATCCAGCTGTGGTAGAGGGAAAATTATCTATATTCGACAAGCAGCTATTCATCGGGAACTTTGTGCCGTGTATGGGCCAAGTGTGATGAGTGAAGGAGTTGTTTGTGAATAGGTTCGTTCATTTAAAAGTGGACGAACGAACATTCATGACGAAGAGAGGAGTGACAGGCCATTAAGTAGTCACTGATGAGCTCGTTCAGAAAATTGATGGAAAAGTTCGTGAAAATCGACATTTCACAACCTCGGAGCTTTCCGATGAATTTCCATAAATTTCCAGGACTGTGTTATATGATCCCAAAGGTTTTGTGATGATGAGCTGAAAGATGCGGTCACAGGCTGGCTCAAGGCACAGGCAGAAGATTTTTATGCTGATGGAATTTCTAAGCTATGCAAAGATATTTATTTATTTATTTATTTATTTCAGAAAACAACAGGCGGATGCCTAATTACAGTTTTCCATCATGATAATATAATTTAAAATACACACATGATAACAAAATAATACGATTGCAAAATACTTTAAAATACATATAACATGATGTACACCTTATTTATTTAGAGTAAAATTCTGTCTATAGCTAAAAATGTCTATCTCTGGGTGCTTTTCTGACACCTTATTATACAATAAACACATTTTTCTGACAGGCGATACATCCAATGCATTAGTCCTTTGTGCTGAGAGATGGAATATGCTATTATGGGGTCTGGTTGCTCTATGTGGGACGTGAAGTTTGATTTCTGATAGTAAATATTCTGAATCTACTGTACTATGAATTATTTTATGTAAGAAAGATAAAATGAAGTGAGTTCTCCTGCTTTCAAGTGATTGTATTGAATATTTGCTTCGAAGATCTTCATACTTCTCAAATTTCGGATATATCCCTGTTTCTTTATATGTTAAAAAGCGCACAAATTTATTTTGAATATTTTCGATTTTACTTGTATATTTCTTACTATCATAATAAGTACTTGAATGTTTATGGAAACTATATTGAAAAATAGAGCAAAGAAATAGTTTTCAGATGTATATAATAAATTATTCTTAATTATTTTGGTGTTTCTTTTTGAAACAATGGAGGTTACTTTCCGAATGGGTTTAGTTTACCAAAACTTCTTTATATGCTTACCCTGTCCGTCCGAGGGACAAAAGATCTCGGGAACTGCTTGATGGATAAGGATGAATTTTGACCAGAACGTAGTGAGTCAAAAGTTAAGAATCTTGCTTGTTGATGGAAAGAATATTTAAACCGAAAATGGTAGCAACCAACCATTTCCGGTTTCAACATCGACTTCTGTAGAATCAACTAAACGGCGTGCCAAACATCTTGTCATTTGAGGGCGGCGCTCCAAGTTCCCTTTAAGGCTGTTGCTACCTCTTCGCTGAGTCGAGTTTTCCCCTATCTAATAACATTGGAACTTTTTTCGTGTTTTTCTCAGCAACCAATGAACAAATCCTTACAAAAATTTGCATGGAGTCAGGTCGATAATAAAGAATTCGTTATATGAGCTTATAATTTTACTAAAAGCCTCCAATTAAGTTATTCATTCCCCCCTTTTTTTCATGTGAAGATTTGCAACAACGCATTGACGACACTGCGTTCTCTCTTCTAGCAGGTTGCGGCGAGTAACTGAGGGTTACTTTGAAGTTTCAACATTGTCCACAGCTGTGAGGGGACCCTTTTCAACAATGACATATTTATGGCATTTCAGTGAGAAGGCGTTGGAGTACGTTTTCTTTGCTGAAAGCAGAAAAAAATAAACACAGCGAGAACAGATCCATTCTTCTTTACATTAGCTTTCCCCCCCGTCAAGTATAGACAGTTATAAGTAATTAGAAGCGAACTGTCTCTATTGAATAAAGATACTTTTAATGTATACGAAAGCGAATGTCACTTTATCACTATTATTATTATTATTATTATTATTATTATTATTATTATTATTATTATTATTATTATTATTATTATTATTATTATTATTATTATTATTATTATTATTATTACATTTTTCAAAACATGAAGAGACATACCTTTCTTGACTCCAGTGCCTATTTTATCTATATATGAGGTATTTATAATAAACTTCTATACTGCTAAAAGAAAAGCTACTTTTATAGTGACGTATTATTTGTATTTTATTTATTATATTTCAATTTAAAATAAAGTGTATCGTTTGTAACAACGAATAGTGCTCAAAACAGCACCTATTACCAGTCAACTATAGATTTAGATCAACCCTATTGGATCAAAAGATGCAATCTATTTCACACAAAAATTTTCTTGTAGGCCTTATATCTCCAGAACTACATATAGCGTACCCAAACTATGACTTAACTTAGTATGATGTGCTTATTGCGTAAAAAATACAAAAACTCGATTTAAGACCGTTTAAAAATTCTGTGGGCCCTGATCCACAAAATTCAATATATTACATTCAATCAAAAATTTTCTTGTACGCCCCATATTTTGACAATTACAAAAGTGTGTGGCCAAACCAAAACTAACAATTTACTCAGCATGATGTGCTTATTCCGTAAAAAAAAAAAAAAAAAAAAAAATCAGCTGCCATTCAAAAAATTTGTGGGCCCTGATCCAAAAAAATCAATATATATTTCACCCATTCAAACATTTTCTTGTACGTCCCATATTTTGAGAACTACATATAGTATAGCCAAACCAAAAAGAAACAACTTAGCCCGCATGATGTGCTTATTCCGTAAAAAATACGAAAACTCGATTTAGGGCCCATTCAAAAATTTTGTGAACCCTGATCCAAAAAATTCAATATATTTCATACAATCAAACATTTTCTTGTAGCCTTATATCTGGAGAACTACAGGTAGTGTAGCCAAACCCAAACTAACAATTTACTCAGTATGATGTGCTAATTCCGTAGAAAATACGAAAACTCGATTTAGGAACCGTTGCTAACTTTTGTGGCCCCTGATCCAAAAACTAATTATTTGGCAAGATCGAAATCTTTTTATGCATTTTTGGATCATTTTTAAAATTCTTAGCCAAGATCGCTATCTTTTGATCCATTTTTTGGATTATTCCTAAAATTCTTGTTTTTATATGTTTTTTATATTTATATATAAGGTGATACAAAGAAAATTTAGGGAATCAATTGATCTGATTGAAGATTTGTTTAAATCTACTTTATAGAATCTTTTAGATTTGTTAACTATATTCCTGTTAACTGCAGATTTTTTTAAAAAGATCTCTTTTTAATCTACATTTGTATTCTTTCTTTACTCACTCATGAAGTATATCTATAACTTTTGTCAATTTTTAAAGTTGCTTCTGAGATAAGTTTCGAGAGTTGTCCGCAAAATTTCGTTAACATCTTATTTGAACTAACGTAACACTGTAATCTCACTTTAATTTACCATAGTATATTTTCTTTTCTTTTTTTTTTTTTTTTTTTTTTTTTGCGTGAAAGTAACATTTGAAACCGAATTATTTCTTTAAAATTTATACATGAAATGAAAATTGTTTTTTAAAAAAACTATGACATACTCATTGTATAAATAAATGTGAAATATTAGTGTTTGTTTGATTTATTTGTATTGATTGAAGTTAATACTTCGAGTGTAACTTTGACCACTTATCAACAAAATTAAAAAGTCATAGACCAGTATAATTTAAACAAGTTACTTACTTGATTTGAGACATAATTTTGGAGGGGAAGAGTAGAAATTTTACTGATAACTTTTTTTTTTTTATTTAACTTTTCCTGTATTTATGTTTAGCGTGGCCTTGTGAATTTTGTTTACTTTTTTTTCAATGTGGAAACTCACCAGGGATTTTAGAGTATGCTCATAGATATTTAAATTGTGAATAGTGCTTCGGTGATATTTAGCATTTTGATTATACTGCTTGTTTATTATTTTTTAATAACTTCATTTACATAATGTTGTGGCTTGATGTAACGAAGTATTCCATCACATATTTTTATACTCATACGGTAATGCTTAATATGTATGACAATGACAAATTGGTGTACCTCAACAAAAAAAAAGCCCTATATTTTAAAATGAAGCATGAAAAAATAATGCATAAAATTAAAATTATTCTGTTAATATGTGTTGTACTATTTATATATATATATATGTTGTAGCTATAGATGAAATTTGGCGTTCACCATCTGGAAAATAAATATTTCTTATTTAGAATGCGTAAGTTACAAGGTTATTATTAGCAGGTAACACTAATAAGTCCCTATTCCCTGTTACCAAGAAATAAGTCCCTATTCATATTTCGTAAAGTAATAACCAAGAAAAGACGTTACCAAGAAAATGACGTTTGTATCTACATTAACACTACATATTTCATTATGTATAGATGTTTTTCTGTTTAGTAAAAGAATCCCTGATATTACACTTAACTTTTCCTACAAATGTGCTCTGTTAGAAGGGTAATGTGTGGTCAGTTCTTCAGTTTCCCAGTTGCCTCACGATACTGAAACAACACCGAAAAATCTGTCATCATTAGGAATAGAATTCGACAGCATTCACGCTAAGAACACATTTGTGTAACAAAAAGAAAAAGTTTATTTCTAAATTTCCTTCGTATGTGGTAAAAATGAAATTATTATTATTTAGCATAAACATTCTATACTACTATTCACAGTTTCAAGTACATATACAGAGGCCGGTAGCCAGCCCAAAAATGTAGGGGGGCGGCTGAAGTTAGGGGAGCCCGATCCAACCATATCATAGTTTATCACCATATTATATTTCATTTGCAAGCCTACCGTGAAAAGTTTAGGGAGGCCAGCGAAAATTTAGGGAGGCAAACCCCTAGATCCTCCTGAATACGGGTCTGCATATACATATATATAATTATTCCAAAATGCTATCTCCACTGGTTTACCTGTTTCCGTGAGGTTACAAAAGTCAAAGAGCGCTGGTGTTTTCAATGTGAAAACCCCACTGGTGTCGGCAGCGCGGCCAGTCTCTGGTCAAGGAAACACCGGCAAGGAGGAACCGATGTGGTGACCACAAATTTTAACTAAATTGCTAGTGCCAAGCCGCACTGATATTCCTTGCTCGTCACAATCTCTTGTGCCAAGAATTTCCTATAATAATAATAATAATAATAATAATAATAATAATAATAATAATAATAATAATAATAATAATAATAATAATAATAATAATAATAATAATAATAATAATGATAATAATAATAATAATAATAATATTATTATTATTATTATTATTATTATTATTATTATTATTATTATTATTATTATTATTATTATTATTATTATTATTATTATTATTTCACACAGGAAATTTGAAAATAAAATGAAATCTGTAAGTTTTACGTCCCACAGTTATGCCGGTTAGGCTAAAGGAGATAGTGATGATAAGTAATGAATGAAATGGTGGAATGAAGAAAATGGGAGAAAACAGGAGAACCCTGAGAAAACCCATGCACACGATGTTTGTCCACCACAAAGTTCACTTAGCGCGAGCTGGGATCAAACCAAGGACCCCATGCAACTGAGATGAACGCTCTACCACTGAGCCACCGCGGCCCCCACACAGGAAATTTATCTGCTATCACAATCGTCTGCTAATTTATATTTGTATAACCAATCACCAGGTATAAGACTGAAATACATGAGACGCAAGAGGCATCTTGCTATGTTTGAAAGTAACCACAAGAACTCCGAATGTTACTAGACGAATATACTAAAAGCAATAGGTTTATCAAAGAAAATAAAGAGCGCCCCCTCCTTCTCAGTGCCATAAATCTGTCCTCGAAAAGGACGAGAGGGCTAGAAAATTTCATTCCACAGATGTGATATGGACAGAGTTTAAAAACCTGTTTTAAATGGCTAGCCCGAATTTCCCTCACGCTGCTAATACAAACAGGGAGAAGCAGAGATCGCACTGTTGCAAATCTTCACATGAAAAAAAAGGGGGGAATGAATAACTTAATTGGAGGCTTTTAGTAAAATTATAAGCTCATATAACGAATTCTTTATTATCGACCTGACTCTATGCAAATTTTTATAAGGATTTGTTCATTGCTTGCTGAGAAAAACACGAAAAAAGTTCCAATGTTATTAGATAGGGGAAAACTCGACTCAGCGAAGAGGTAGCAACAGCCTTAAATACTGCTAGCAAATGAGAGGCCAGCGGTATTGCCACGTTTATTTTGTACACATCCACGTCTATCTTCTGCCGCCTGATCGCGCTGTAGTTTGTCTGTTTAGCCATAGCCACACCCCTTAGTACTCGCATCAGAGCTTGCGTTTAGCTGAAATGCCAAGATGTTTGTCACAGACTTTAGTAACAGTATACACTACGTCAAGGAGTTAGTTTTTTTAATGATTGAAACCGGAAGTGGTGTATATTTATACCACTCCTGATTTTAGTAGGGATATTAGAGTGGAGATGGAATAAATTAGTGGGACGCTTAATCGAATGCAGCAAACTGTTCCTCACTGTTGCCATTTTTATTCTATATCGATCAACGTTAAAACCGGAAATGGTTGATTTATGCTACTGCCACTTTTAATACAAAGGTTAGAATGGAGACAGACTATTTATTCTGCTTAATTGATTGCAAACACTTTTTCTCGCTATCTGTTATTATTTTTTTTTAACTTTATAACGATCAACGTTAAAGCCGGAAGTGGTTGATTTCTACCATTCACAGTTTTAGGAGACTGATTATTGTGTAATTTTAATATATTTTGGGACGCTCAATTGATTACGGAAAGCCGTCTCTTGCTGCTTATATTTTATATACCTGCTGTATCTTTTGGCAATAGTCGAGTCCTTACATTCATTTTAACTCCTAACTAAAACGCACCCAAAGTAGGATTACCAGTGATCCAGGGAAAGAACTGGTTCAGTCAACCTTTTGGTCATGTCTTAGACACTCAAATGCCCGAGAATTAAAACATCGGCCAGTACAATATAGAAGAGGGATAGGTTATACAGACTGACTTCCAATTTACGTCTTATAACAAGAATAATTATTTTATTTGACAACGTATCAAATATATGTTTACACATCTGATGGAAATCAGTCGAGTCGACGAGTTTGACAGCATATTTTGACATATTTTTATTAAATATTTGACATATTTTCTTAAACATATTGGCTGGCCTAAAAGTAGGTAGGCTATAACTTACAGTAATACATCTATTTTGCTAATTTTGGTAATACTAAAACTCAAAACTAGGCCGAACTTCAATGAACTGCACTTTCAACAAGATTGTGCAGCTCCTCATTACACTTTGGTGCTAAAGAATTACAGGGTGCTCCACATAAAAGTAACCCGATGTGGTAATAACCATTACCCGGCTGGATTATTTTTGTGTGGGTCAGTCTGTAGGAATATGTCTTCCTATAACATTGGTTCGGATGACCAGGCAGCATTGTCTGGTCACTACGTTCACATAACCTTATGCCTATGGGCTCCTTTCTCTCAAGCGTAGTGAAAACTATGGTTTACGAGAGACCCCCCCTAACATGAATAATATTAAGGGGTTCATAAAAAAAACATTTATGGAGATTGATATAATTTCTGTCAAACTTTATGTCAAAGAGTTTTGGAAACGTGATGATTCTTGTCATGTCAATGGAGGATACTTTAAAACTGAAGGAATTACACACGGTTAACATTTTGAGTTTGATGTTTAATAACTTGATGCCAATATCTATATATCCAACACTGGCGTATTTACGATTTTTTTCGGGAGGGGCTTTGCTAACTTTCGGGGGGGGGGCTTTGCCTGAAAATGTAAAAAATCTGCAAGATATTTCATATACTTTACTATAGTAAGTAAGATTTCGGGGGGGCTTAAGCCCGGAAGCCCCCCTAAATACGCCACTGATATCCAATGACCACAGTTTGGACAACTACAACTACCTACTGTAGGTCTATACCTATCTACTTTTCGGCTATTGTTATTTCTGTCCTTTTCTCATACAAAAAGGTCGAATTTCTGTAGCCTATGTTTTGTAATTTTCCTAGGTATAGTTGATTATTTTAGAACCTTTTACTTATTTCATTATTTCGGGACTCAAAGAACTGGCCGATTATGTCATTGTTAGTAGTATTTGTGTCTTTGTTAGTAGTATTTATGTCACTGTTAGTAGTATTGATGTCACTGTTAGTGTATTTATGTCACTGTTATGAGTATGAGTTTCTCCGTTAGTAGTATTTATGTCACTGTTAGGAGTATGAGTGCCTCTGTTAGTAGTATTTATGTCACTGCTAGGAGTATTTATGTCACTGTTAGGAGTATGAGTGTCTCCGTTAGTAGTATTTATGTCACTGATAGTGTATTTATGTCACTATTAGTAGTATTTGTGTCTCTGTTAGTAGTATTTATGTCTCTATTAGTAGTAGTTGTATCTCGGTTAGTAGTACTTATGTCTCTATTAGTAGTATTTGTATCTCTGTTAGTAGTATTGATGTCACTGTTAGTGTATTTATGTCGCTGTTAGGAGTATGAGTGTCTCTGTTAGTAGTATTTATGTCACTGTTAGGAGTATGAGTGTCTCCGTTAGTAGTATTTATGTCACTGTTAGGAGTATGAGTGTCTCCGTTAGTAGTATTTATGTCACTGTTACGATTATGAGTGTCTCCGTTAGTAGTATTTATGTCACTGTTAGGAGTATGAGAGTAGAAATAAGCTTATATGTATTCAGGAAATCCGGTTTGATAACAATGATTTATCAATGTATTTCCGCTGTTGGTATACACTATGTTATAGAGACCCTATGTTTTTGATATCAATGTTTTCCGAATGTTGATAATGATAAACGTTAATTGGATGTAGTGGAAGGGGGGTGAGTAGTATGTTGTTGATGAGTAGAAAATGATAAATAGGAACAGGATGTAGTAGAAGAGGAGTGAGTATCATATAAATGATAATAATAAATTATACACAAAATAAGTTCCGGAAAACGCGACGCGGCGCGGGGTGTGGGCGCAGGGACGCGAACGGGAAATATCCGCGGGCGCGGGCGCGAGCACGAGCGCGTGACGTCATTGAAAATTTTTCTTTAAATATTACTGCTAAAATTTGAGTGTATATTTTTGTGAGCCATGGACAAGCATCAGTTGGTTGAAGAACTTGTTGAGAAGCGAAAGTCTGACGATGAGCATGATACATGTTGTAAAAAGAAAGCAAAGATAGAAGATCATCCAGATTCTCCCGATTCATCATTTAATGAAACATTGTTAGAAAGATATGCAAATAATGTAGAAGTTTATCCATGCTTATCATCAGATAGTGAAGAAACAAATGATTTATCCGATGACGAAGTGTACGAGTTTTCGGAGGTTCAATTGGATTCTGAGGCGGAATCACACGAAGCTGTGGTATCAAATGTGGATACGTCGGCACCATCAACTGCTCCATCGGAATTAGCTTGGAATTGTGAATGTAGTGATAACCAGGTGGATGTAAACTGTATTAGGGATTGTATTGTGAAATGGATTCCCGATGGTTATGTGATATGTTATGCATGTTATTGGAATGAAACATTTCAGTGGGCTCATGAATGTTTTTATTGTGAGGATGACATTTTAGGTATACGTGCATGGTCTGTGTTTATGACTCCTCGTGTACAAGACGAATTGTTTTATATTTACGGATTAAGTCATGCTATTGGTCCATTAACAAGAGACTATTTTAATATCACATATGGTGAACTGACGGTTGATATGAATGCACGAGAAGATCTGGTACGTATATTACTTGAAAAAGACAGATTAATCCTAACAGTGAATGTGATTGAACTGTGTTAACAAAATGTTTTGCGAAAATAGTATATGTGTATATTGTAGTGATGATCAAATTAGTGAACAATGTGTTTTGAAAACTATAAACGTATACTTACTGTTTAATCCAATTGTACTGAATCCTGAGAACGTTGGTGATTTTGCAGTGCAGTATTTATCCAATGAAATAACTCTTATTGATTTGTTTGAAGTGTTTGAAGAAAGACATAGTGAAATCTCAAGTATAAACTTTATACGAAAAACGAGTGAATGTTTAAAGAACACTGAATTTGTTGGACAAATTATTCCATTTTTATTGCAACGTAAACATGAAATTTCACCATGTGCTAATGAATACATTATTGACATACAAGGTTTTAAGATTTCAAATCATGAATTTATTATTCGTGAATTTTGTTTAACTGCATGTGATGATACAGTAAATTTGCATTGCTTAATAAAATCACCAGCAGAATATAATTTACTACCGTTAGGTTGTCAAAAACAAATTGATTGGTTAACATTACACTTACATGGACTAAGTTGGAATGATAAATGCGGTTATACTGTATCACACATACGTAACCTTGTATATCATCTTTGTAAACAAGATGCAACCTTTTATTGCAAAGGTGCAGAAAAATCAGTTTGGATTAAAAAGATTTTTGCATGAGATAATGTTATTGATTTAGAAAGTAAACAATGTCCATCATTAAACACATTGAATGCGAACGTATTTAATGATTTTTGTTCGTTTCATGAACAAAATATTCTCGTCTCGCCTCGTATTTTGGAATCAAGCTGCTAACAAAGTTGGTCAGTTATTAACTGGAAGTGGTAAGAGACGGGCACGCAAACGTAAAACTCCAACCATTATTCGATTTGGCCCTCCAACAAAACATAAACGCACAAACAAAAGTAAAAGCAAACGAAAAAGGAAAATAAATCGTGTTAAAGATATATTTTCATAATGGCATTACTTAATTCAAGCAGTGTAGAATGTTGCACCAATGATTTTGATTTATTTAGTACGCCAATGACACAAACTGCAATTGAGGCTTCAATCAATGCTGAATATCGTCCAATTTCTACATTAACTTCTGATGGTCCTATTGAATTTTTATACCGGGTGAAACAGGTGAATTTATTCATACTGCATATCTTTATCTATATGTTCGTTGTAAAATTACAAAACCGGATGATACACCTTTAGGTGAAAATGATAAGGTAGCACCAACCAATATTTTTTTACATTCATTATTTAGTCAAATTGACATTTCATTAAATGATAAATTAATTACTTCATCATCAGGATTTTATCCTTATCGTGCATACATTGAACCATTATTAAATTATTCCCGTGATGCTACTGATACACATTTAAAATTAGGTATGTGGTACAAAGATACCGCAAAACAATTCGATACATTAACTGCTGATAATACAGGGTGCTAATTATGTTAATAATAGTAAATCGTTTGAAATGTATGGTCGTCTGTATACAGACATTGCTGGATTGCCACGAGTACTGGTAAATAAAGTAGGTCTTCGTATAAAATTGCATCGTACTAAAGATGCTTTTTGTTTAATGTCTCCTGCTAATACTTCTTATAAAGTAAAACTTGAAGATGTAACTTTACATATTCGACGTATAGATGTTGCACCCCATTTAGCAATGGAAATTAATACTAACATGGTTCGGGAAACAACAAAATATCCTCTCACAAGAGTTCAAACCAGATCTTGTACTATTCCTGCAAATGTTAATTCATACAATCTTGATCATATTTTCTTGGGTAACGTACCTAAAGGTCTCGTTATTGGGTTTGTTTCTAATTCGGCATTTAATGGAAAATCTGAACTAAATCGAGTTGAGTTGAGTTTTTAGTTTAGAGTCCCTTTCAGCAGCGAGGCTATATGAGACGTGGACCTACTGATTAACGTGGAATCCGAACCACATGAGCTCCCGCCGGGGTGAACTAAATCCATTTCATTTTCAACACTTTAACGTTAACAAACTGCAGCTACAGGTCGGATCAAAATCTTTTCCTCCCAACCCCCTTACCCCTGATTTTAAAAATGATTTGTACCTTCTAAGTTACCGTTCTCTGTTTTCCGGTACTGGTTTATATTATAAAGATGATGCACATACTATTACTCCTGAAGAATATCAACACGGCTATACTCTTTATGCATTTATCCTATCACCTACAGCGACATTAGATAATTGCACTTGGGACCTTGTGCATGATGCACCTGTAAATATCAAAGTTTCTTTTTCTGAAAATTTAACTGAACCTATAACTTGTATTGTATATGCACAGTTCGATTCCTTAATTCAAATTGATAAAGATAGGAATATATATACCGATAATACTTTTTAAAATTATCATTTTACTAAAAGAAGTATAACTGTAAACTTCTAATCAATCAATCAAATTACACGTGTTCTACTGGTACAAAGTTGGCGCTAGACATTCTATATTGTAATATACTGCCTGATTATTAAAAGAGTTTGCAAGGTGTCATACCATGAAGTGTGTGAAAAGTATTTTCCTATCGTTAGCACCATTTATAATTATTGGTAAAGTTATAAAAATATCTGTCAATAATATTTTCAACGTGTTAATTGAATTCATGAGAATATTTCATATACGTCACTAAGTCTTCCAACATATACGCACGTGTGTATAAAATGTGATGTGTTCCAAAAAGTCATGTACACGGACGATATAATAAAAGTGTTACTTCGTGATAAACTCACTGGTGCAAGTGTTAATGGAATTTATGCAATTGATAGAATACCTAAAAATGTGCAACCACCGGGTGGACTTATTATAAACTTGGACGCTTCTGCTTCTACGGGATCACATTGGGTGTGTGTATTCATTGATGAAAATCAAAGAGGCTATTACTTTGATAGCCTGGCATTATCAATTCCAAAAGAAATAAAAACGTTTTTAAATAAAAATTGAAGGGTAAGGGGAAAAAGAAGGAATGTCACAAAACTTCATTTTCGAGAAAACGGCGTTTTTATATTTTAAACTGCGTAAAAAAGAATAGGGTAGTCAAACCTTTTGCCCCTTTTTACATGGATATTTCGACATCTACGTATTCATGGCATATACTGTCAAATAGTACCAAGAGTCACCAAAAGATAGGACAAAGCACCTGATAAAGGACACATATGGACATTCCTAGTTTTTTCCCCTTACCCTTCAATTGTAAAATATATTTTACAAACAATTCCGCATATCAAGATGGAAATTCAATCTTGTGTGGATATTTCGTTTTATATTTTCTTCATCATATTGTACGCAAGAAAAGTTTTGAAGCATGTTTAAATTTATTCAATAAAAATAATCATAAACAAACTGATAAAATTGTATTTAACCATGTAACCAAAATATTAAAAAAGAAAAAACAAGTAAATTAGATTAATAAAATGTTTTATTTACAATTTTAATTCTTGTGTTTTTATTTACAACAACAAAAATTACATTCTTGCAAATGCATTAGTCAATGATGTTGATCTTGCACCAAAAGCATAATTGTTGTGCATTACGAAATGCACATCCGGATTTTTTCTCAAGTTTAATATTTTGTTCATGAAACGAACAAAAATCATTAAATACGTTCGCATTCAATGTGTTTAATGATGGACATTGTTTACTTTCTAAATCAATAACATTATCTCATGCAAAAATCTTTTTAATCCAAACTGATTTTTCTGCACCTTTGCAATAAAAGGTTGCATCTTGTTTACAAAGATGATATACAAGGTTACGTATGTGTGATACAGTATAACCGCATTTATCATTCCAACTTAGTCCATGTAAGTGTAATGTTAACCAATCAATTTGTTTTTGACAACCTAACGGTAGTAAATTATATTCTGCTGGTGATTTTATTAAGCAATGCAAATTTACTGTATCATCACATGCAGTTAAACAAAATTCACGAATAATAAATTCATGATTTGAAATCTTAAAACCTTGTATGTCAATAATGTATTCATTAGCACATGGTGAAATTTCATGTTTACGTTGCAATAAAAATGGAATAATTTGTCCAACAAATTCAGTGTTCTTTAAACATTCACTCGTTTTTCGTATAAAGTTTATACTTGAGATTTCACTATGTCTTTCTTCAAACACTTCAAACAAATCAATAAGAGTTATTTCATTGGATAAATACTGCACTGCAAAATCACCAACGTTCTCAGGATTCAGTACAATTGGATTAAACAGTAAGTATACGTTTATAGTTTTCAAAACACATTGTTCACTAATTTGATCATCACTACAATATACACATATACTATTTTCGCAAAACATTTTGTTAACACAGTTCAATCACATTCACTGTTAGGATTAATCTGTCTTTTTCAAGTAATATACGTACCAGATCTTCTCGTGCATTCATATCAACCGTCAGTTCACCATATGTGATATTAAAATAGTCTCTTGTTAATGGACCAATAGCATGACTTAATCCGTAAATATAAAACAATTCGTCTTGTACACGAGGAGTCATAAACACAGACCATGCACGTATACCTAAAATGTCATCCTCACAATAAAAACATTCATGAGCCCACTGAAATGTTTCATTCCAATAACATGCATAACATATCACATAACCATCGGGAATCCATTTCACAATACAATCCCTAATACAGTTTACATCCACCTGGTTATCACTACATTCACAATTCCAAGCTAATTCCGATGGAGCAGTTGATGGTGCCGACGTATCCACATTTGATACCACAGCTTCGTGTGATTCCGCCTCAGAATCCAATTGAACCTCCGAAAACTCGTACACTTCGTCATCGGATAAATCATTTGTTTCTTCACTATCTGATGATAAGCATGGATAAACTTCTACATTATTTGCATATCTTTCTAACAATGTTTCATTAAATGATGAATCGGGAGAATCTGGATGATCTTCTATCTTTGCTTTCTTTTTACAACATGTATCATGCTCATCGTCAGACTTTCGCTTCTCAACAAGTTCTTCAACCAACTGATGCTTGTCCATGGCTCACAAAAATATACACTCAAATTTTAGCAGTAATATTTAAAGAAAAATTTTCAATGACGTCACGCGCTCGTGCTCGCGCCCGCGCCCGCGGATATTTCCCGTTCGCGTCCCTGCGCCCACACCCCGCGCCGCGTCGCGTTTTCCGGAACTTATTTTGTGTATAATTTATTATTATCATTTATATGATACTCACTCCTCTTCTACTACATCCTGTTCCTATTTATCATTTTCTACTCATCAACAACATACTACTCACCCCCCTTCCACTACATCCAATTAACGTTTATCATTATCAACATTCGGAAAACATTGATATCAAAAACATAGGGTCTCTATAACATAGTGTATACCAACAGCGGAAATACATTGATAAATCATTGTTATCAAACCGGATTTCCTGAATACATATAAGCTTATTTCTACTCTCATACTCCTAACAGTGACATAAATACTACTAACGGAGACACTCATAATCGTAACAGTGACATAAATACTACTAACGGAGACACTCATAATCCTAACAGTGACATAAATACTACTAACAGAGACACTCATACTCCTAACAGCGACTTAAATAATACTAACGGAGACACTCATACTCCTAACAGAGACATAAATACACTAACAGTGACATCAATACTACTAACAGAGATACAAATACTACTAATAGAGACATAAGTACTACTAACAGAGATACAAATACTACTAACAGTGACATAAATACTACTAACAGAGACACAAATACTACTAACAGTGACATAAATACACTATCAGTGACATAAATACTACTAACGGAGACACTCATACTCCTAACAGTGACATAAATACTCCTAGCAGTGACACAAAATACTACTAACAGAGACACTCATACTCCTAACAGTGACATAAATACTACTAACGGAGAAACTCATACTAATAACAGTGACATAAATACACTAACAGTGACATAAATACTACTAACAAAGACACAAATACTACTAACAATGACATAATCGGCCAGTTCTTTGAGTCCCGAAATAATGAAATAAGTAAAAGGTTCTAAAATAATCAACTATACCTAGGAAAATTACAAAACATAGGCTACAGAAATTCGACCTTTTTGTATGAGAAAAGGACAGAAATAACAATAGCCGAAAAGTAGATAGGTATAGGCCTACAGTAGGTAGTTGTAGTTGTCCAAACTGTGGTCATTGGATATCAGTGGCGTATTTAGGGGGGCTTCCGGGCTTAAGCCCCCCCGAAATCTTACTTACTATAGTAAAGTATATGAAATATCTTGCAGATTTTTTACATTTTCAGGCAAAGCCCCCCCCCGAAAGTTAGCAAAGCCCCTCCCGAAAAAAATCGTAAATACGCCAGTGTTGGATATATAGATATTGGCATCAAGTTATTAAACATCAAACTCAAAATGTTAACCGTGTGTAATTCCTTCAGTTTTAAAATATCCTCCATTGACATGACAAGAACCATCACGTTTCCAAAACTCTTTGACATAAAGTTTGACAGAAATTATATCAATCTCCATAAATGTTTTTTTATGAACCTCTTAATGTTATTCATGTTAGGGGGGGGGGTCTCTCGTAAACCATAGTTTTCACTACGCTTGAGAGAAAGGAGCCCATTGGCATAAGGTTATGTGAATGTAGTGACCAGACAATGCTGCCTGGTCATCCGATCCAATGTTATAGGAAGACATATTCCTACAGACTGGCCCACACAAAAATAGTCCAGCCGGGTAATGATTATTACCACATCGGGTTACTTTTATGTGGAGCACCCTGTAATTCTTTAGCACCAAAGTGTAATGAGGAGCTGCACAATCTTGTTGAAAGTGCAGTTCATTGAAGTTCGGCCTAGTTTTGAGTTTTAGTATTACCAAAATTAGCAAAATAGATGTATTACTGTAAGTTATAGCCTACCTACTTTTAGGCCAGCCAATATGTTTAAGAAAATATGTCAAATATTTAATAAAAATATGTCAAAATATGCTGTCAAACTCGTCGACTTCGACTGATTTCCATCAGATGTGTAAACATATATTTGATACGTTGTCAAATAAAATAATTATTCTAGTTATAAGACGTAAATTGGAAGTCAGTCTGTATAACCTATCCCTCTTCTATATTGTACTGGCCCATGTTTTAATTCTCGGGCATTTGAGTGTCTAAGACATGACCAAAAGGTTGACTGAACCAGTTCTTTCCCTGGATCACTGGTAATCCTACTTTGGGTGCGTTTTAGTTAGGAGTTAAAATGAATGTAAGGACTCGACTATTGCCAAAAGATACAGCACGTGTATAAAATATAATCAGCAAGAGACTGCTTTCTGTAATCAATTGAGCGTCCCAAAATATATTAAAATTACACAATAATCAGTCTCCTAAAACTGTGAATGGTAGAAATCAACCACTTCCGGCTTTAACGTTGATCGTTATAAAGTTAAAAAAAATAATAACAGATAGCGAGAAAAAGTGTTTGCAATCAATTAAGCAGAATAAATAGTCTGTCTCCATTTTAACCTATGTATTAAAAGTGGCAGTAGCATAAATCAACCATTTCCGGTTTTAACGTTGATCGATATAGAATAAAAATGGCAACAGTGAGGAACAGTTTGCTGCATTCGATTAAGCGTCCCACTAATTTATTCCATCTCCACTCTAATATCCCTACTAAAACCAGGAGTGGTATAAATATACACCACTTCCGGTTTCAATCATTAAAAAAACAAACTCCTTGACGTAGTGTATACTGTTACTAAAGTCTGTGACAAACATCTTGGCATTTCAGCTAAACGCAAGCTCTGATGCGAGTACTAAGGGGTGTGGCTATGGCTAAGCAGACGAACTACAGCGCGATCAGGTGGCAGAGGATAGACGTGGATGTGTAGAAAATAAACGTGGCAATACCACTGGCCTCTCATTTGCTAGCTTTATTTAAAGGGAACTTGTAGCGCCGCCCTCAAATGCCAAGATGTTTGGCACGCCGTTTTAGAGATGCAAGGGCTCGGAAAAAACCCGGCTTTTTTGGAAAAAAACTCGGTTTTTTCTGCTTTGCTTTTATTAAATTACAAATTTAGTATGTAGATATTATTGAAAGTCCAATCCAAGCTAATGTTGGAAGCTACGTAGGCAATCGATAAATTTGCCAATTTCTATCAATATATTTAAATAACCTTGGATTCTTTATAAAACAACACTCATTCAAGCATGCAGAAATATACAATTTGGTTCGTTTCGTATGTTTAGGCTTAACATCCTTACGAAATACCGAGGTTATCAAGGAGAAGACTTTCGCTTAAACTGACATCCGAACCGCTACTTGGGTTACGCATGAAAAAAAGGTTTGTGGTTCGACCGAGAATTGAACATGGGACACCTTGATTAAAAGGTGAAAGGGAAATAAAACTATTGCAGGTGGTTTGCACTGGCGGATCCAAGGGGGGGGGGGCGAAGGGGGCGACCGCCCCCCCCCAAAAGGTCTGGTTTTTATTCCAGCATTTTACGTTGTAAAATACAAATATGGTCTTTTCCCGACAGATTCAATCTGTGTGACAAGCCTAGCAGAGTCTAATCAAAATGTGTGGTATTTGAAGTGTGAATAATTCTGTCTCTAGTTCCTTGAGGTGGTCACTATAAGCCCCAAAGGAGCGAGAATATGATTCATTCATTGGACGAACAGCTTTAGGAAAGACGGTGACGGCTCAATCTTTGAACTATAAAGCTATATTTTAAAATTGTGTCCTAGAAAAAGGATATGTAAATGGAATTCGGGCCCTGAAATTTCAAGTATCTTTACCTTGAATAAAGAGAAATATAGAATCTTCAGCGCTCCTTACCGAAAAGCTCTCTGAATCTGAGACTTTTCGGTTGGTTGATTTATTGATATGTATTTACGTTGTTTGTCAAATGCGATGCTTTACAGAACGAGAACTACAGTTAAAGTTGGATCTTAAGCACTGTAGTACGTTCGATGCTTACTCACCGGGAATCAAACCACACAACCTCATGCATCAAAGATCAAAGATACGTTCGCTATCAACTAGATCAACAAAGAGAGCCGTGACTTTTGAGGTTCAACACGAAAACATTCGGAAGGAACCTGGGATTAATTGTGACTTTTAATGGCAATTCTTCTTTCCTTGGGAAATAACACCGCTCAAGCTAGAAACTTGAAATTCGGACAGTAGATAAGATTTGTGATGTAGAGTATTACTAAGGAAGGATTTCTTGGAAATTCGAAGAAAGGAAAGGAGTGGCCATCTCCGAATCCCTTAAGGATGGAGACTTGAAATTTGGTATTTGGATTTCACAATTTAAATAATTTGACACCCGTTTCAACGTTTTTTTAATACTTTAGTAAAATTGGAGAAAAAGAGGTGAAAAGAAAAGGTTACGGGGATTGCAATTATTATAATAATATATCAATATCTAAGAATCTTTAAAAGTTAGAAACATGAAATTAGGTGTATGGACTTCTCACTCAAAATAATCCAATAAGTATTTCAGCGTTTTTGATATTTTACCTAGAAGGAAAGAAAAGGGATGAAAATTATTATTATTATTATTATTATTATTATTATTATTATTATTATTATTATTATTATTATTATTATTATTATTATTAAATGCCCATATCTCGTGATCCCTTACAGTTAGAGACATGAAAGTAGGTAGTTTAATTTTTCATTTAAAATAATTAACATGTATTTGAGCGTTTTTGCCAATTAACGTAGAAGGGAAGAAAAAGAGGTGCGGGTAATTCACTAAAATGCCTTTCGAGGTGTTTGGATTTCGTAAGAGAGTTTTAGCTCAATCCAATTCTACATTATTGAAATGATAGCTGAATTCTATATTCTATATGATAGTTCAATTCTATATTCTAAATGAAACGAAAGGAACAACGCAATATTGTGTCACAATAGCACGCAGGGGCATTTGCTATACATATCGTGCGAGGCCGTATGTAGAGCAAATTATCTGTGAGCGAAGCTCTACCTAGGCGAAGGTTAGTGTTGTTGTAAGCATAGCTATAATTATACTATGATTCTAAGAACTGCATTTAAGAAATTACCTAATAGAGCAAATTTCCTAGTCCTAGCTTGGTCTAATGCTTTTTTCCTTTACATACTCAATTATACTACTGCAATAGTGGTGTATTCGGACAAAATACCGTATACAGAGCATCATCCGAAAGAACATTTTCAACACTAAAAAGGCTAAAGACATGGCTACGATCCCGGATGGATGCAGATCGACTTAGCGGCCTGGCACTACTATATACGCACCGAGACAAACGTAGATTACGTTCGTGTCATCGACAGATTTGCCAGGAACAAGAAAGGACGTAGATTTGAGTTTGTGTTGTAACTTTCACAGAGATGGACTGCAAGGTGACTAAGGCCGTGGTTTTGGCCCGTAATTATTTTCAATTCGTGGGTATTCCCCAAAAATCATGAGTATGAATCTATAACGTTGAACTCCTTCTATGTATCTGAATCGTAAACAAAAGCAAGAAAGATGAACGAACTCGAAAAATTTTTTGAAATTGTATTTTTTTAAATATTTAACTGAAATAAAAGGGCACAACAACAATCGTAAAAAATGTGTACCGGTATATAGACTATATATTTTTAATAAACAATACATATGATATTTGTTTGTTTAACGTCCCATGGTTGTGCCAGGATGGCTAAAGGAGACGTGGACCTACTGATTATAGTGGATTCCGAACCACTTTTTTCGTTCAACTGTAAACTCACCGGGAATCGAACCCGGGATTACTCGCACCAAAGGCAAGCAAGTTAGCCATTAGATCAAACCTTATTATATCTGAGATTAAAGAAAAACAACAAGTTTGTTTTTGTACTTTATTCTCCATTAATGATTTCGTTTAAAGGTGAGAATTTTTCAAAATTAAATTTGAATTTGAATTTTTTTCAAATATCTGATATTGTCAAATAATATCGCCAGTCGAAATGTTAAAGGAAATATAGTTTGTGTGTAGTAATGAACGAAAACATCTCTTTGGTTTTACATTTCAGATCTCGTTTCGTTCATTTTGTTTTTTACTATTTATCATTATAATGGCTTATATTGTGATTCTATATAATTGTAATTCATATTTTAATTCATGTAAAATTTATACATATTTCGTGCTAGATGATCTGACAAAATTTCTGTTGAGTTTATGTAAGAGAAAGTTTAGCATTGATATTTTTGTTATTACATTATTTGCAATATTTTATTGAATAAATTGTACATTTGCCTTCGTAGTGATTTATATGGTTAAGGAGTACCTGCAATATATTATATTTATATAGGATTATATCCAAAATTCATTTCTTTATATGTTACTGCTGTAGTTTAACTTCAAACCGTCGCTCTGGGTTACTGTTAGTAGTACAGTACAAGGTTTAAATGCATTGAGGATTAGTATTATGTATTAGGAAGTGTATCCATTTCATTCTCCTGTACTCGATTTGTGCCCTTAAGTATGCAGGCTAGTTCTTTTAAGGCAAAACCCATAACATTCTTATTTCCGGAGAAAGCCACGAAATTCATGTTTCGGCAATCACTACCATGGGTAATAATCACGGAACCACTAAGCATCCTTGGAGTTCAGTTTGATTTTTTTTTCAATTTTTAATTTGCTGAATTATATCTGACATAAACATAAATGAAAGCAATATGTAAAGATTGCTCCCCTATATTTTGGCCCAGTTAGAACAATGTGTGCCATATACTTTTAAATATCACTTTATAATTAATTATATTAGTATTTTATTATACCAAGAAATTTACATAGAAATATCATCATGTCTTTTGTTATTTGTTGACATTTTGTATTATTCTTTATTCATGTATATTTTTATCTACATTTGCACAGACCGAGTCTGTTTTTTTTTTTCATCTGTTGTCTCACAATTGTTATTCAAAATATAAATGATTAGAGCAAATTGTACACTCTTTCGTTAAAATGAATGCCATCGTCAATACAGTATTTTCTTTTGTGCAAGTACTGTGCAAGACAGCGCATTGATACAGTTCGGTGACTAGTGAATCATGACACCACCATGCCTCCGAAACGAAAGTGCGTATTTAATTTAAATCTAGAGACAGAATATACTTTCATTTAAGAAAACTTACAAATTCGGGTACCAAAATGGAAACTGGGAATTGGTTTGCACCCCCCTCCAGTCCCGCATTCATAAGCGTCCGATTCTTGCAAAAGAAAAATTCTGATCACCATGAGGGTACGATCATCTTTCAGGAAGCAAACCGCCCCCCCCCCCCAAACGATCCTTCTGGATCCGCTAGTGGTGGTTTGATATCTGGAAACGTTACCAAGAAGTTCACACGATTCGCATTTTTCATTATTTTTATTTTTGTGGTTTAAACCAGTTATTAAAAAAAAAAAGTTGGTGTAAACCAGCCAACCCTAAAAGTAAACACTTCTTTTTAAAGAATACACAAATAACTAGCAAAATAGTATGTAGTATTTTTACTTCAAAATATTCCATACCCTCTTTTTGAAACAAAATAAAATTAAAATAAAACATAAGAGAAATACTTAGATTTATATGATACACTTAAAGGCTGCACATCTAGAGCTTTTGGTTCTGTATATTCTTGAAATTCTACAGTTAAGTTTTATAGAACCACCATCACAGTTTACCCAATCCTCAAGTTTTCTGAATTTTTAACAAGAGGGATTCAACATATCATTACGGAACTCCCCCCCCCAAAAAAAAAGACTACGGAATATATTTAAGTTAAGCTAAATACAACTGCACAACAAACATGACTGAGTGATTAGCTTTTGCGCTTCTATCGGGAAGTCCGGGATTCAACCAGCATTCGACCATTCTGACAAAGCTTTTCTTCATTCCATCTGTGAATGTAGAAATAGTGCGTGTACTGTGAGTTGGGCGACTTCCTTTTTTATTGTTTTTAAATCGTTATTATTACTAATTACCAGCAGTGACGGTTTTGCGAAGGTTAGGGGGGCGGTCTTTCGGACTGAAGCCCGTTCCCCAAAGTTACGGAATGTCTGCAACAAACGAAATATCTATTATTTATGCCTTTACTCATAAACTTTAAGCTCCCGTCAAATAAAAATTACGAATGTTTAAAAAAACTAAACATTAGTAAGAAACCCTTCCCAAAATACTTTTCTAAATCCGCCACTGATTCTCAGTATAAAATGATTTTTAAAGTTGTATCCGGAAGATTATTGCTAAACATATAAACGAAACGAAATATTAGTTATGCCTGTACTCATAAACTTTAAGCACTTCCCAAATAAAATTAGGACTTTTTAGGAAACGAAACAATCAGGAAAACCCCTCCTAAAGTACTTTTCTAAATCCGCTACTGATTATTTGTATAAATTGGTATTCAAGGTTGTGTCCGGAAAATTATTGCTAAATCACTTCACAGCTACAGTATAACAGAAATGTGGAAGTACGGTTTGACGGATATATTGAAAAACGTACTCTTTGACGGATAAATAGAAAAACGGGCAAGTTTAACTTTTGCGCTAGAAGCTAGAGTACTAAAAGCTCTTAGAAATGAAACATGGATGACAAACTAGAGAAGAAAAAAGATGTCGATAACTCAAAAGTTAAAATAAAGTTAAATAGCCTCTAAAATTACCCTCAAATACTACATTCTTCATGTTAGCTTTAATTCGTAAAACATGTGCTCCATCCATCTTGATGGTGAATTTCAGAGCGAAATATCACATTCAGGTCATCTAATTCTTATCTAACTATAGAATATACTATAAGAAAGCTATTTAGATAGAAAAATCATGAAGTTGAAAAAAGCCAAAATTTCCAAAATTCTCGTTTTTTTCCCAAAAAAGCCAGCTTTTTATGTGAAAAAAACCATCCATTCAAAAAAGCCGGCTTTTTTGCATCTCTACGCCGTTTAGTTTATTCTACAGAAGTCGATGTTGAAACCGGAAATGGTTGGTTGCTACCATTTTCGGTTTAAATATTCTTTCCATCAACAAGCAAGATTCTTAACTTTTGACTCACTACGTTCTGGTCAAAATTCATCCTTATCCATCAAGCAGTTCTCGAGATCTTTTGTCTCCCGGACGGACAGAGTAAGCATATAAAGAAATTTTGGTAAACTAAACCCATTCGGAAAGTAACCTCCGATTGTTTCAAAAAGAAACACCAAAATAATTAAGAATAATTTATTATACACATCTGAAAACTATTTCTTTGCTCTATTTTTTAACGTAGCTTCCATAAACATACAAGGACTTATCATATCTGTGTACTAGCTTAGAAATTCCATCAGCATGAAAATCTTCCGAATGTGCCTTGAGCCAGCTTATGACCGCATCTTAGGCGACGTCAAATAACATACTCCTGGAAATTTGTGGAAATTCATCGGAAAGCTTCGAGATTGTGAAACGTCGATTTTCACGAACTTTTCCATCAATTTTCTGAACGAGTTCATCAATGACTACTGATGGCCTATCACTCCTCTCTTCGTCATCAATGTTTGTCCCCTTTTAAATGAACGAACCCATTCACAAACAACTCCTTCACTCATCACACTTGGTCCATACACGCACAAAGTTCCCGATGAATAGCTGCTTGTCGAATATAGATAATTTTCCCTCTACCACAGCTGGATGCAGACTGATCTACCACGCAGGTCTGTGTAAAGATGATAGCGCTGCCCCCACTACTTCACGCACAGTGACCAATCGGAAGTTACTTTCCGAACACACCTCGTCTGTGAAGTAGTAGTTTTACCAATTGTAGTGTTTAGTGCCAAGCTGGTTACTGTGTACCATCCAAGTTTTCACGACAAAAATTATGTTCAATAAATGTGTTTTCAGCTAAAGGTTGGTTCATGCCCATGTGCGTGATATGTATTCTTTGTACTTACGTCACAATAAAGTAAAAAGAATAAATTATACATCATCAGTTTCCTCACAAATCGAGATAATTTGTTTACCATCCCGTATCGTATATTTATTTATTCGCATAAGCTTCATACAGCAGCAAGCTAATTCAACAACACAACAATAACAAACAAAACAATATGAAATAAAAACTAAAACTGAAACTGAAACTGAAACAAACACAAATTTACAATATTCTCTTTAGCTGCGTTCTGAAGTTTCGTTCAGAAGTAAAAATATTACATCCTGTTAGCAAGGTATTGTAATCATGCATCTACGTAGTCTGTAGGACAAGGAACGTTTTACAATTGATAACCTATGCGTCTCGTGAGTTAGCAAATTAACAGCGAGTTCGCCGAGGAGAAACTGAAAGTTAATCTGATAGTAAAAATTTAGAATCAATTTTACCACTGATAATCTTACATAGATAAAGGGTCTGCAGCTCGGCGTGGTTTGTCTAGGATGCAAAAGTTCATTAAAGACATTATTTCTTATCTCGAGTGGTCATGTAACTCGGGAATTCTAAATCTATGGCTATAAAGAATTTTAAGACTGAGTCAATGAATGATAGATTAGTAGGTATTACCATATACCATACAGGTGAACGATAGTCAATGATCGGGGAAACAAAAGCCTTATGAAACATTGTAAGGGCAGGGAGACTTTGTGTTTCATGAAATCTATAAAGTAGACCAAACAACTTCATAATTCTGGATGAGATCGAAGAGATGTGATCCGTAAAGGAGAGTTTTTCATCAGAGACAACACCTAGATCCTTTTGAGATGAGACACGCTTAATAGATATATTGTTAACATTGTAAGTCTGGAAAAGTACATTCTTTCTTAAAGAGATAGAAAGAGTAGGAATTTTGTTGGGGTTTTACGCTAAATTCCAGTTAGTACACCAGTTACTTTGCATATCTATGTAAGCTTGCAGTAAAGAAGCATCGTCTACAGTGTTAATGACTATGAAGAGTTTACAGTCATTAGCAAAAAGCAGTAGGTCTATATTTGATGAAGAGGACGAAGATGATTTGATGAAGATGCTAGGTAAATCGTCCATATACAGTAAGAACAAAAGTGGATCCAGCACGCTCCCCTGAGGGACTCCGGATAACACGGGGGAAGAGAGGATCTAAAATTTATATTTACTTGTATGCATCTAACACAAAGAATTCAAATAAGTCGGAAATTACCATTTTGACGTAACTGAGAATCGAACCAGAATCGAACAAATACAGCAGAATCCTCTGAAAAAAAAATGTATATTTTTCTCCTTCTTTCTTCACCTTAACCAAAAGTTGGACAGTTTCATGGATCATTATTATTATTATTATTATTATTATTATTATTATTATTATTATTATTATTATTATTATTATTTTGCCTACTTATAGAGAGATGAAATAAAATCTTTCATGTTAACGCCTCAAGGTTAAGGGAGACGATGATTAAAGAAAGTGAATGATGATCGAAGAATTAGTGAAATGAGAAACTAGGAGGAAACCCGAGAAAACCTATTTATACGATGTTGTCCACCACTGATTTATTTCGCTGTGAATAGAACCAAGAACCTCACCCATCAGAGGTAAGCGCTCCACCGTTGAGTCACCATGCTCCCTTACTTAGTGAGATAGTTGTTTGTAATATTGACATGGTCGCAATTTCCTAACAGCCTCCAAATATTTGGTTTTTATTCCTCCAGCAGCAACCAATTAAGTATTGACGCAAAGAATAGTTTAAAGAAGTTTAATTTACTTAAACTCCTTTATGTTTACTTTGTTCGTACGTCTGTCGGAGAAACAAACAAATTTTGAACTACTTTGGTGGATCAAAATCAATTTTTTGACAGGATGTAGAGAGTCAAATGTTAGGAATCGAGTTTGTTGATAGAGGAAATATTAAAACCGGAAGTAGTAGAAATCAACCATTTCCGGTTTTAACGTTGATCACTATAGACCAAAAACTGAAATAGATAGCGAGAATTGGATTCCTGCAATCAATTTAGCGTCCCAAGAATACATTTCATCTCCATCCTTAACTCTGTACTAAAATCGGCAGTGACCGAAATCCATTTTAACTTCAGATTTCAATATTGATACAAATATTACTATTATTAAGTATTCTGCCTTTCGGCAGGTCCCTGGACTAAAGAGGTGCTTTATTTATTTATTTTAGGTATGGGCCTTGAAATATTTGTTCCATGTTTCTTGATCTTCAGTTTCGTCTTTTAACTCCCAATATTTTCTTATATTTTTCAAACCATCGATTAGTTGTATTCTTCTTCTTCCTATTCCTCGCTTTCCTTCCATCTTTTCTTGTATGGTGGTATGAAGAAGACAATTTCTTCGCAAGATGTGTCCGATTCAATTGACCATCCTACGAAAAATGCTGGCTAGAAACATCCTTTTCTCTCCTACCCGTTTTAAAACATCTTCGTTTTTTACTCTTTCTGGCCATTTTATCTCCTCCATCTTCCTCCAACATCACATTTCGAAGCTTTCTAAATATTTTGTCTCTAACGTTCGTAATGTCCAAGTCTGTGAACCATAAAAACCAATGCTCCATATATAGCACTTGACCAACTTCTTCTTTAGTCCAATATTAAGCCTGCTATAGGGGAGTCAGCAAGAGAAGGTCTCTGACAGTTCGCAAAAGCGTTGCCATTCCTGACGTGTTAAGGCTTTTTTGGTCCATCTATAGTGACAATTTAATTAATGGTGTAAGACAGTGTGACCGTGGTTTAACACCAACGTAAGGGCTGCATTTCCCCTCCGTATGTGGTAAGAAACTTCAGAGACCATCTCTTGTTGGCCCAACTATAGTTAAGAGTGATCTTGTTCAATGCTTCTTTGGCTGTGGCAATTCTTCACCCAATCTCTTTTTGTGAAGTAAGCATCTTTGCTCTATTGATCTATAGTATATAGAGGAAGAATGGTATGAAAGATAGCGAGAAGCGTTTTTTTGAATCGATTTAGCATCCTAACTAGTAAGATTAGGTACTTCTCCTCCATCAACACTCTATTCAAGTTGGAAGTGGGAGAAATCAACCTTTCCGGTTTTATCGTTGTTCGCTATAGAGTAAAAATAGTAATTGGTAGTGAGAAGCTATTACCTGCTATCAATTAAACGTTCCAAGAATATATTCCATCTCCTCTCTAATCTCTCTACTAAAAGCGAAAGGGATAAAAAGATATTATTCCGTTCGATTCCAATATTAAATTATCACGCTTTAGAAACCAAACTCCTTCAAATAGTGTACATGTGACATTGCTTTTCTTTGTTTTTCAAAAGTTATCTATAAAGATGAAAAATACTAACTTGTGTATTCTCTGTTAACCTAGTTAAACAACAAAAGTAAAATATTTATTCAACAGGTTATTGTCACCATCATGTTTAGAGATATACTGGAACTTGAATAAAACAGAAGGCTATGGGTCCGAATTTTCCTTCCGTTTTGGACAGATTTTCATTTTATACAAAATGTTTATAAAGAAATTACAGTCATAAGGATTTTGAAGAGTTTCGGTTAAAGACAATATCCGTTTTAACTAACCTTTTTCCTTGATAAAATGATTTTCTATTTTAATAACGCCTATCAATTCAGGGATATAGAAGCAAAACCTGTTAATTCCATTTTTCAATTTTGTCAGGAACCGAAACAAAAGTGACCCTCTTATGTTTCAGAAAATTGTTGAACAATGTTTTTGTTTTAGTGGTCATTGCAGAGGAGTGAAATCAACCACTAAAGAAAAACAACGGTTCAACAATTCTGAAACATAAAGGAGACACTTTTGTTTCGCATCCTAACAAAATTGAAAAATGGATTTAGCAGGTTTTGCTTCTATACCCTTAAATTGTAGCCCATATTGCGTCCCCCCCCCCTTATTTTAGCTTGCACTCTACGCTTTATCACGTGATGCATGATATTTTCTCTTTTCAGCCAATATCTCAACCAAATTTTCGTTCTCGTTTTAATTACATCTAAAATTGTTCTTTCCTTTCTTTATTATTTGTAACAATTCCTCACTGATTTTCAGTCCGACGCAGCTAATTCCCAGGCCCGCAACTAGGGTTTCTGTCACCCGGGGCAAACACACAATTCAGCGCCCCCCCCCCCCCAGGTTTAGTCGAAAAGTATCACTTACTTATGGATTGCAACTGTAAATAACATTCTTAATGAAACCAGTTATATCGATTTTTAAGTACTTTAATCAAACTTACTTTAACCACAAAAATATATTACATTCGTCATGTGCTCACAAGTTTTAAGAATAATTTTGTACATACATTTTGTTTTAATGTTGTATGAAGAAATCAAAACAAAATGAACTAGAAAATATCTGCCACATTATACAGTTATTAATTGAAATAACACATTTAGTTTTAATAACCCGAAGAATAATTATGAACATACGCTTTCATATTAAAATAAGAAACTAATACAAAATAAACTAGAAAATTTCTAGTACATCATAAAGTTATAATTGAAATAACATTTAGTTCTAATAAACCCAAAAATAATTTTGTACATAAGCTTTCATTTAAAAATATAAAAACAATACAAAATAAACTTGAAAATATCTGGTATATTATAAATAGAGCAACCCAAAAGCATAAAAAGCATAATAGCAATTTAGACATATGGTTGGTACCTTGAACATGGGTGTGGTTGTCTAAGGGTCCAGAAGAAACTAATTTTAAAGAATAATAAAGCATAATTTTAGAAAGTAAAGCATAATTTAAAATATATAGCATAATTCTTGGAAATTCTATTTAACTGCAAGTTTAACATATCGTCGGCGGCAATTCAAAACCTGCTATGTGCATTTTGCAGGAGAAGCGAAAAACAGTATCCTGGTTAGCTTTTTGGCTTTATAAAAGTGATGTTATAAGTAATATTTGATGCTGCACGTAACTGGTACCTTCTCAAGTAACTTGAGAAGGTACCAGTTACGTGCAGCATCAAATATTACTTATAACATCACTTTTATAAAGCCAAAAAGCTAACCAGGATACTGTTTTTCGCTTCTCCTGCAAAATGCACATAGCAGGTTTTGAATTGCCGCCGACGATATACTATATTAATATTTTAAAAAAATATTTATAATGCAAAATCATTGAGAACATAACAATGCAACAATGAAAAGCTTATTTTTATTTCTGTAAATTTTTCGGTGTAATCCTTTGATGTGGAGAAAAGAAGAAAACTTTCCATCAACAATGAAGCACAAAAGAACTCCACACTATATTGTTATGTGTACCTCTCGAACTTGAGCACTTTCTGTACTTTTTGTGCACCTTTCTGTATACTTTCTCTTTCTGTATATATGCACCTCTAAGGTGCACACAAGTGATAGAAAAAACTGATTCGAGCAAAGCATATCTCTTTACAGTGCATTAACTAGAAAGTTCATTAAATATGAAAGAAATTGCTTCATAAAATATTAATAAATAGATCAAGATATTTAGATTATTTAATGTATAGTAAATATTATACATTATACACGATTAATGTAAAACAATGATTGAAATTAACAATAAAGCATAATAAAGCATAAGTTGGACTGATAGATAACAATTCAAAATGCCTCGAAAAGCTCTCAAGCAAAACTAATAGATAAAACTTCATACAGCCTTCACTCGCAAAATCCCTTGGTATGCGTACAAGAAACAATTAAATACACCGAGGCGTGTAACTTATCTTTTCCGCCACAAAACTGCCCTCTAACTTAAAAACATTACAGCAATTGCGTAACATTACAGGGGCGCGTCTGAGCTAAACACTTCAACCACCAGCAAGCAACAAAAATCGGTAACTTTTCGCCCCCGCCCCTATTGATAACAGCGTTTTAAACTTAGAGCTTCTTCGTGGCTAAGCGGTTAGCGTACGCGCCTTTGGCGTGGGAGACCCGAGTTCGATTCCTGGCGGGAGCTCATGTGGTTTGGATTCCACGTTAATCAGTAGGTCCACGTCTCATATAGCCTTGCTGCTGAAAGGGACGTTAAACTTAAAATCAACTCAACTCAATGGAATTATACAGACAAACAGCTCCTTGTGGTAGGAAAAGGAAAGGGGGGCGGATTCTCTGTGGTCGCCCAAGGGAACAAATGCATGCAATATTAGGTTTTTAATGTATGACATTACACCTATTTAGATGAGACTCTCTCTCTCTCTTTCTCTCTCTCTAAAAGAGGTCCCATGGAAAAGGCCAAGTAAACTTTTGATTTCTTTTAACCTCTAGAATAAGTTTCTCAAGGAAAACGGTGCGATTTTTAAAACAATTTATATACTATCTTCTTTCTGGCGCCCCCTCCAACCACGCGCCCGGGGCACGTGCCCCCTCTGCCCCCCCTTAGTTGCGGCCCTGCTAATTCCCTTTATTCTTCACCACTCTTACGTATCGAAAAGCCCCCATCTTTTTACTCTTCGGTTAAGTAATGTGGTTCTGCCCCATACATACAATACTCTGCACGAAATATTTTGTAAGTCTCTTTTCTGAGTCCTTTATTCAAAGATCCACCACAAAATACATCTTTCTTCTTCCTAAACGCTTCTTTCACCATTTCTATCTTCGTTTTTTTCACATTGACACTTCATTTCCTCACTATTAATAACAATTACACCGGTTCTATATTTGTTCCAACCAGCATTGGTTTTAACATGAAAATTATTTTTTTCTGTTTTACTTCTTACTTTACTCTCTGCACATGGAGAGAAAACTCAAGCGCATTTAGAAGCGAAATCTGTAGCTTTAGGATACTCGTAGTATTTCTGGTACTGCTCCTGCCACGGCACACCAGCGGTCCATTCACGGCACACCGGTTGGGAAACGCTGGTCTATAGACTACAAAGAAAATTATATTTTAAGAAAAAAATTAAAATTTGGGACTATACTTCGTTAACTATATCATGATGAATAATTTGATGAGGGTATATTTCAGTACTAATTTCACCTTAATAGATGCCGTGGTAATCGCAAAGCATAAATTTTTAGGTTAAAAATATCGATTTTCTCAAACTTCTGGAAAACTACAAATAAGTTACGTTCACCCATTATTTTATCCAATTTAATGATATGTATCCAATTCAATGTCTCATGTTTGCATTAAAAAAAAAAAAAAAAAAAAAAAACGCTAATTGGCCAACATTATACACGTAGAATTTTTGAAAATCATTACTTGAAGTTTGTGCACAATAACAAGAAACAAAAGAGAAATTATGGGATTGTAACTCGTTTATAAGATAATAGATAGAGTTACTTTACTGGTCAACTCGTTTCCTTATCTGTTAGCATTCACACGTAATTCTACATACAGAGACACAAAGCGAGAAAGAGAGAGAATTTGAAGAGTAGCGGGCATTCGTAATGGTGTTAGATTCACCTGCTGCGCTGCTTTCAATAGCTGGAGAGAAAACTCTCTTCTTACAACGGCGGTGAACAATAAAGAAAAAGGATGCTTGCAGCATCTGTCTGATTCGAAGAGCCATTCACTCTTTGTCCTCCACCCCCTTAACCCCTCTGGGTGGGTGGTAGAGGGAGAGATAAAAAGGCGGAATCCTTTCATCCAAAAGAAAAGAATTTAATAATAAAGAATCGAATTGTGTCCACCTGTGCTTTTGCCTAATACTCAGCTCAATAGAGCGTTTACAAAATAGGTGTTGATGCATCCGTCCATTGCTTATCTATTTTATAAAAATCCTTTTCATCCTTTTTCTTGTATACATTTCGGTGAATGACTTCCATTTTCTTCTATTATTGTTGTTATTATTATGAGTTCTTCCCTTTCGTTGACTTATTTATAATTTTTAATATCTTCCTTTGAGGGACATTTTCTATTGTTGCAAACAGCAAGAGTTAAGTAATAAGCGTAAATGTTCGGAAGATGGTGTCAGTCGCTTTCAAGATGGCGGTTTCTTTAGCTTTTGTTGGATACACGGTGTGCTAAAGAATGAACAAGAGAGAGAGAGAGTGAAGATAATAGGAAATTAACTTGTTGAACCCTGATCGTCGTTGGAAGAGCAAATGAGCGGGTGATCATCGGTTACGCCCACTCGAAGCCACCTCCACCAGTCAGATCACAGCAGGGAGCCAAGCTATGTGACGTCATAGGTGAACGTCATCCAGTATCTCACATGGCATACAAATAGAGGACCATCTTGTCACATCTATTCTGAGCTTCAGCGTCAACTCTTTTCAGAACATAATGTCGCGTCGTACGGAATTATTTTTTCTAGAAAATAATGTTTTTTCCCCTATATTTTGAATATTTCGTAACAAAGTTGGGCAGGATTTTTTTAAAAAGAGAATCCGTAGTTCCTTGCTTAACAAAGACAAGAAGATATTTTTTGCTCCTGGTTTAAAGGCGTCTTAGTATCAAATACATGTTATTATTTTGTTTTTTAATGATTTTTTAAAAAATTCTATATCATACAGTAAAACCACTCTACGTTGGAAGTGACCAACTTACAAAATTTGTATATATATAAAGGCCTATTTGGAAGAAAATACTAATATACTCTGTCTAATGTAACTACGGTACCTCTATTATTACCTACGTGTTCGTTAGTATTTTATAAATTATTAACAGAAATAAAAGTTCTCTGCACGGAAAGAATAATGTTTATGGAACATCTTTGTAATTTTAAAAAAATGCGTGAAATACATAGCAACGAGCAATGCCTTCGATATTGCTCATATCGATACTCGGACCAGCTGATATATCCGTTCTTCGTACGAGAAAAATAAGCTTAATCCAAAATAATTCAAGGAGTCGTGGTGGCTCAGTGGTCGAACGTTCACCTCTGTAGCATGGCGTTCTTGATTCGATCCCAGATCGCACCAAGTGAGCTCTGTGGTGGACAAATACCGGGTGTCAGGGTTTTCTAGAGATTCTCCCGTTTCCTCTTACTTTCTTCGTTCCACAATTTCATTCATTTCTCATCATCACCGTCTCCTTTAGCCTGGCCGGCATATATTGTGGGAGTAAAACTTAAAGATTTCATTTCATTTTTCCAGAAGAATTCAAAGCTTTGGAAGATATGCAACCTGGATCACAGAGAAAACGGTTGGGTTGCCTATCTTGAAGGCACAAAGATGTCACAGTGTAATTTGTGCTTGAATTTTCAGCTACCAATTCCGTTTCGATTCGAAAATCGTAAAAATGGCTTCGTACGCATTAGATGTGATGAAAAACTGTTTGTGTACAAAGTTTGGTGACTCATCTGATCACACACACACACACAGACATTATTTTAAATGCATGGTTATTCAAAAATAAAGAACAGATTTAAAATATTTATTTGTAATGGACGACAATAGATAGAGATACTACGATACATCACTGAACAGAAAAAAATTCAAAGTTTTAAACCCCCACGTACTGTTTTTATTCAATGCGTGCAGTGGCTCTCTGGTTAGTTGAGGAGAAAAAGACGACGACGCTGCTGCAGTATTCAAATAGTGATAGACTGCTTATGTTAAAAGCATAAAATAAAACTTAAAATTTTCATCCATCCAGTGATATTCTATAGGGATCTATCGCATGTGTCTGTATTTATTGTCGTTCACTACTAACAAATATTCTAAATCTGCTCCGTGTTTTTGAATAACCCGATATTAATAGCCTATAGACGTAGTCTATATAGTAAAATGTTTCTTACAATATCCGTAAAAGCAATTGCACGTAATAAACAAGTATCTTAGTTTCTCGTTAGCACATTATGATTTAAATGTAATTTTAACATGCTAATTGCTTACAGAACTCTGCGATATATATATATATATATATATATATATATATATATATATATATATATATATGTATATAGATCGAGGAATTACTCGGAACATCCATAGTGTCTCATTCCTCCAAGTACCGAAAGACGAAAGGTGATATTTAGTTCTGAAATTCCTTTGTTCAGTAGTGAAAAAGGTTGAAACTGGACATCGTTGATGTGAACCACTTCCGGATTAAGTAAATTGTTAAAGGAGGAGATAGAATCCACTCTTGGGACGCTGATTGGATTGCAAAAAACCTGCATCTTGATATCTCTTACCGTATTAGCTCTACAAAAACCAGAATTGAAACCAGAAGTAGTAGGAAATTACAACCACTTCCAGTTTTTGGTATTGTGTTGTGGGTTGTGCTCTAGATACCCTAAATCGTTTCCTATATTCTCTAGATACCCTAAATCGTTTGCAAACAACACTTTGTCGTTATCTGATACCATTTTGTTCTATGGCGATACATGTGGAAAACGGAAATGGCTTATTTTAACCACTTTTGGTTTGAAAAATTGGTTAAGGGAAGAGATAAAACGTATTCTTGAGAAGTAGAATAGACTGCAAAAAATTGCACCTCGATATCTTTTATCATTTTGCTCTACGGAAATCAGTATTGAAGCCGGAAGTGGTAGTAAATTTCTACCATTTTCGATTTTGGTAGAGTGTTGCGGATTGTGATGCTATGTTCTCTTGAGACCCTAAATCCTTTGCAGAAAGCGGTTTGTCGTTATCTAAAACCATTTTGTTCTATGCCGTTAAATGTTAAAAACGGAAATGATTTATTTTCAACCACTTCTGGTTTGAATACATGGTTAAGGAAAGAGATAAAACGTACTCTTGGGAAGCAAAATCGATTGTCAAAAACTATACCTCGATATCTCTTGCCGTTTTGCTTTACGAAAATCATACCAGAAACCATACGCTTCTGGTTTTGGTAGAGTTTGCTCTAAAACCTTTTCCCACCTCGTCTCAATTCTCGAAAATCCCTCCTCGTCTCGTCTAGTTTTCTAATTGATATACAAAATTTACTCCATCCACTAATTTTTCTTTCTTAATTTCATCGAGAAGTTCTCTGAATCCTTTCGTTTCACGAGAGATCCGCGAAGGGTGTGGTATAAAAGTAACCAAGAAAGTTCTGTCGCTTTTTATGGAGATCTGTGTTCAATTTGCTCTCACACCATGAGTTGAATGCGAATGGAGATAAGGCGAAGGTCGGTTGTTGGTGTGGGTATATCCAACATACTCGCTGATTGTGGCAGTTCAGTTACACCGTGAACTTACGTAAGGACAAAGTGAACATAGAATCTCCACAGAGCATCATAAGAGCGTGTATACTGTACAAGTTCAAATTGGAGTGAAACACCGCTTCAGCGGGGCGGAAGGTATGCTAGGCCTTTGGTGAGGATGTTATGACTACGCGGACGGTGCGACGGTGGTTTAACAAGTTTAAAAGACGGTGACGAAACACTCGAAGACGCACTACGTGCCCGAAGACCAACACTTGTACAAAATGACCTCCAGGCAGCAATTGAGGCGAACAGTTCCCAGACATGTGAGGAACTAGGACTACAATTCGGTGTGAGTGGAGAAATCATTCGACAGCACCTCCGAAAACTTGCGAAGCACTACAAGTTGGGACGATGGATCCCACATGATTTGACTCCGGGCCAGAAGACAACGCAGACATCTGTGTTTCTTTGCTGTCTCGTTTGAAGAAGGAGCTATTTCTGGACAGGGTGTTGACACATGATGAGAAGTGGGTCCTGTACAAAGCTCCACGGCGCGGTCATCATTGGTCAGCATCCCATGAACCGGCTCCAAAAGAGCCGAAACCAGTACTGCACCAGAAGAAGGTCCTCCTGTGTGTTTGGTCGGCTGTTCGCAGCATTGTGCATCTGGAACTGCTATTAGCTGGTCAGAGCATCAATGCAACTGTGTACTGTCAGCTGTTGAGCTGTGTTCAAGAAAAACTCAAAACTCTGGAGCCAGCACTTCTTAATCGCAAAGAGGTCCTTCTGTTACAGGACAACACTAAGCCCCACGTGGCTAGTATGACCCGGAACACCATTCTACGCCTTGGATAGGAAACACTATTGCATCCACCATACTCTCCGGACATTGCACCGTCCGATTATCACCTGTTGCATTGCTTGAACAATCGCCTTAGACGTCGTCAGTTCAAATCCCTAGTAGAGATGCAAAATGTACTTAATACCTTCTTCGCTTCACGGTCCACCAAGTTCTATCGCGATGGAACCCATGGCCTTCCAGAACGTTGGCAGAAGGTCAAGATTCTGATGAGGACTATTTATTGATCTTCCACGTACGTCCATATCGAGTTCGAAGGTGGTAGGTGAAAAAGCGACAGAACTTTCTTGGTTACCTTTATACCTTTCGTCTTGTGGACAACACTCATTGAAAACTTTGAGTAGCTGATTTAAAGATGTTTCACTTTAGTTGACTCACTCATAAACCTCCTTTGCAATAATAATTCTTCTATTCTTTGTCTATTAAACAATAAGATTTCCAATATAACTCTGTAATAATACTTTTTTGTTTCCGTTCTTCAGTATCACGTACACAGAAAACGCCAGTAATGTTGCACACTTCTGCTCTCAGTAATGCTTTCCTTAACGGTCTTCGTGAAGAAAACATGGCCGTTGCAAGAAGGAAGATTCTTAATGAAATTAACCTGTCCGCTGTAACTCAATTAGCGCGGAGGGAATAATGAAAATTCCAGGAAGGTTTATAGCGTTTAGTAAACTTCTTAATTTTAATATTACTCTACTTGGACAAACGAGCTCTTTCACTTAGGAAACAACGCCGCCACACGGAAAATTAAGGAATCAACGGATCTGTAAATAATATTTTTAAAAAAGTTTTAACGAAGATTACTTTCTAGTTGTCTCTTAATTAAAAAGAATGAATAATAAATTAACACAGATTATATGTTGTGTATTCTTTTTACTTCTTCATCTTTTAATTTCAGATGTTAGCTAAACATATTTCTTCTCAAATGCGCTAGAGCACTTTTTTAATTTGAAGGAAAATTTCATTACTTTTTTCTTTTAAATTTTAATCCAGTATTTGAACGAAATAGATTTTAATCTTTCCTTACATATGTCGTGACTAAAATGACAATTTAAAGCTCATTAACATATTACTTAAAAACAAATGCAAAATAATTTAAAACTGAAGTTTGACTACATACATTATTTTTAAATAAATAAATGCTGTTTTCTTGATTTTAGAGCAATAAAAGGTATGAAGAACGTCCTTGAAGTCGTGAAAGAAGAAACAATTCAAAGTATCATCTTTTCATGACTTCTTTAAACAAGTATATGCGAATTTCTTCCTTCTTCTTCTTCTTTTTAATTCCTTGTCAATATGTTCTACTGTATGTAGTGCAGAAACCTGTTCAACGTATCGAGACTAAATTTTAAACTTAGGGTTTATATGGAATTTGCCTGGGAGGTTTCTATATTCCCTCTAAACCCCAAAACAATGTGAATTTATTAAGAGGTGGAAATCAAAACTAGGGATTTTCTTAAAAATATCTCTAGCTATTTTGTTCTCACTTCATAAACTAAAGCGTGGAATACAGTTTATGGCGTGTGGGTTAGAGGAGTGAAATGAAGGCAGTGATGCGACGTTGCCATGTGATAAAGGGATGTCTCTAAGCAGATGCACTGATTGACTTGAATGTTCATACGTTGAGGTGAATGTGTACAAAGATGTTGCAACGTCGCAGTCCTCTCATTTGCTAACAACGTTTAAAGCAAAATCGGAGCGGTACCTTGAGAAACCGTAATACAAGTATTAAAGTATTGTACTGAGCTGTTATTTAACCTTTCTATGCCCGCCAGAGATTTGAAAGAAATCGTAGACTCTTACGTTTGGGGCCCTGGTTACCACCTAATTATTGCAGAGTCATCATTGATATACATCGTTCGGAAGCTTATGGAACACACATTCCAACTAGGTAACATTTGTGCAATTCCCGCCCTATTCGTAGAAGAAGAAGAAACAAAAATTCTTGAAAATATGGAAAAATAGAATTTGGGGGACCCTGGCAACACTTGCAGTCACCCTACGCTGACAAAATGACGCTAATGTTTAGGCAAGACGCTTGTGACAATATATACGGTATTTTTTTTTTTTAATGGTAGCCATTGCTGAATACAGAGCGAGATAAAAATTCAGAACGAAATTTCTATATAAACGTGCTGTAGAAAATATATCATTTATGAAGGGCTGTTTCAGACCTTCGAGTTTTCAACCTTGGTGAACCTCCTTATTATCACATAATGATGATTAATACATGATAGGAAAGATTATGAAACAGATTCCAGCGAGGTAATTCCCGCCCTATTTGTAGTAGTAGTAGAAGAAGAAGAAGAAGAAAATCATCCTGAACATAAAGGTATTTTACGTCAAAAAACTGAGATTCAAAAAAATGACCAGCTTTGCCCCTCCTCATCTTCCCCATATAAGCAAAATGAACACATACAATATATTACCATATAGTGGACTATTTCGTGGCTTCACATACCAATTTTTATAAGTGTACCCGCAAGAGGCGATATGGGCCCGTTTAAAAATCTGATGCAAAAAGAAAAAGAAGAAAACATGAACTATACTCTCCCCGTCCGCCTTGCTACCCCATTGTATATAAAAACTCATATCGACGGGAAGCTTAGCCCTTCAGAAAGACATTGATACCAAAATTATCTTCCTATTAGCTTAATTAGCGATTGAGCGATTGAGGTTTAAATGCCTCGACGCACCAGTTGCGTCAATGAGCGTTTAAAGGTTAAAACTAAGAATTTGAACTGAAGTGAATTCAAACGAAATTGCTAGTTTGACGTCCCACGATTATGTCCTTTAGGCTAAAGGAAATGGACAATTAATAAAAGCAGATGATAGTGAAAGGTCTGGTGGAATGAGAATGTTAAGGAAACGGGAGAACCCCCCCAAAAAAACCTTACACATGATGTTGTCCATCACAAATTCATTTGGCATGTAATCGAACCAGGGACCCTGAGTACCAGAGGTAAGCACTCTATCACTAAGCCACCATGCCTCCTTGAAGTGCAATCAAAACTATTTCAAATTAGATATAATTTTTCCAACAAATTGTTACGTCATTTAGTGGTAATCTTACATCCTTTTAGATTTGAAAAACTATGACTTATGTAATTTGAAATGATTTCTTTTAGTTTAACGTGCCACGTTTATGTCCTTTAACTAAAAGATACGGATGATTATTAGTCTAAAACTGAAGATATTGAATTGAGCTCTCCCGCTGAGAATCGAACTCGATATCATGTGTGCCAAAATCAAATGCGCTAGCCATTAAACCAGCTGGGAAGTCAACCCATAATTTATTTCCCTGAAATAATATCACAATTTCAAATGACACCGTCCCGAAACCGTAGGTGCAATTTCGAATAAAATTTTCTAAGATTGAAGTTGTTGTTGATGCCATTTCTGCTTTTCTGGAATAATTCATTCTAAAAAGAATTTCTATTATGAAGTACTTTTCACTGTATTTAAGTTAAAATTTTCAATATTAAATAACAGCTCATTATTATCCTATTACATATGGTATTTTATCATTATTAAAACAAATATTTTCCTTAGTTTCCTTTGAAATATGAATTTCTAGCGTTATAGAATGAAAATAAATGTTATCAAGACAAAAGGCATAGTGATTGGGACGAAGGAGTCAAATATAGAAGTAGTAGGGGAGAAAATAGGACAAGTGACTAGTTTTCGATACCTGAGTAGTATTATTAGTGATGATATGATGTGTGAACGTGAAATAAAAGCAAGGATAGGAATTGCGAAAGAAGGCTTTAGAAGGAAGAAAGTACTATTTTGTGTGGCCTTAAATAAAGAGTTGAGAAAAAGACTCATAAAATGCTTCGTGTATAATATTCAGAATTTCTGTATGGGTCAGAAACATGGACATTACGCAAAAGTAATTAAAAACGACTGGAAGCTTTCGAAATGTGGGTGTGACAAGAATGGAGAAAATTAGATGGGTCGAGCGGAAAACGAATGAGAGGGTGTTAGAAATGGTGGGGGAGAAAAGAACAATGTTATACCTTATTAAGAAGAGGAAGAGAAACTGGTTGGAACATTGGCTAAGAAGAAACTGTATCATGAGGCACCTGCTATAGGGTATGGTGGCAGGAAAGAAAGGAAGAGGGCGAAGAAGGCTACAATTAATGGACGATACCAAGACGGAAAAGTCATACGCGAAAACGAAGAGGTTAGCAGAAGACCGTGGCGCATGGAAGCTTCTCAGTTGCGGCAAATGACCTGCTAATACTGACAGAATACTTATGGTGATGATGATGATAATTGTACCAAACATTTGTTTAAAATCTCTTATCTGGTTCTCTCCTAATAGGTTGGGACAACCCCGCCTAAAGTCCAGTCCTTTCTCGGATAACTTCATGTGTTTGTAAACATGGCAATTATAATCATGAGTTAGTCAAACTCTTGGTGCAACGTTAGTATTATATAAGAACAGCTCTGAATATGACTCTGTTAGTTTCTTATCTATCTTAAAAGCAAACTTGTTAACAACTGTACCCGACAGGAAATTACTTGTACGTACAGTGTAACGGAGCTAATGAGAGATTTTTTTCTTTATACTGCAAATTTGTTTGAAATGAATTGTAACAAGAAACATTCTAACCAAGAGAGCATTTAGGATCTATATTATTGGTCCAAACTACATGATTTATATGTTTACAGCAAACAGCTGATTGATGTTTTCGAATTGTAACTGTTATTACAGATATAACCATAAATATAGATAATCTTTAGAAATTAAAGCGTCTTGCATGGAGAAAATTGTTGTCAATGAAAGAAAAGCGCGACAGGAGTCGAAGCAATATTAAAAGTTCCCAGATAGTTCCTCGCTGAACACCTGGGTTTGAATGTAATCTTTGGGGTGGTCCAGAAACGAACCCCCAGAGGCTGTGACTTTCATGAATAGATGAATCTCCCCTTAGATTATTTTCTTCAAGCGCTGCACTGACACATTTTCCCATCGAGGTCTTCATAGGTTGAAAGAAACCGTTGATGTTAAATTTAAAAAAAAAGAAAGAAAGAAAGAAAAAATGAATACGATTCGAGGCTGAAAATAGCATCAAAATCACACAGTCAGAACATCTAATTACGTATTAACTTTTTCTCCTAAACTATCCAAACCTTCAACATACCATTAGTAGAGCCTCCTTTTGTCATCAGAAGTCCAGTACAAGGGATCTTCAACCTCTTTGTACCTTCTCTAACTGCTAACAACACATATAGTCTTTCATATGTGCATATGTGATGTTCATATATGTAGGAAAAGTACAGCTTATTGTGAAGACCTAATTTCTTCCCTACTCAACCCGGAAGTAGGAGGTGACATCAGGAAAAAAAATTCCATTGGAAATGCTCTGACATTTTGACTACAACATTATTTTCCCCCCTTACTGACTTCATCTAGTCTGTGGAAGTATATAAAAGGCAGCGCTGTACTATATTTATTCTTTTTGGCCCACCTGCAGAAATAATAATACAAGGGCTACCGTGAGAGAGTTTGGTTTCGCCCTTGTACAGAATCGTATACATACCAAGAACAATTGATTGGACAGTTCTTTTTCTTGCTATATAACAGATTGAACAAAACGGTAAATTTGACGTCAATAATACACTTGTTCATTACGCGGAATAGTAACCAACAATTTATGTCGGAGCAAAACCCTACCGCATGAATAGATCCACATCTGATTGTAGGTTTTTGTTCGGGTGTCAGTTAATGTGTCATTTCAAACCATAACAATTTTCTGGTGAATACTTGAAGGATTTTTCCGATTTCACAGTATTCAAATGCCTAGAATATATTATTGTATTTAGTTCTAAAAGAGCTAAGCATCATGAAGCTTCTTCTTCTTCTTCTTCTTTTTTTTTAAAAAAACTTTTGTAACTTTCAAAAATTAATCTTATATCGGGGCGGATTAAGATTTTTGGGGGCCTGGAGCCGACTATATCAAGGCCCTATGTTACGAATAATTTCAGCACATAAATTTTCTTAGCTGCCTTCCACAGCCTTATAGGCTTATCGAAACACCGAGAACTATGCTGCAATATTTTAATGTGCTCCAAATTTATAATAATTAGTTTAATTACATTCATTATTAACAGTTAAATGCTCATATACTGCAGTGTAATACACAAATGACAAATACAAGCCAAATGGTCAACAGTCCCTGTAAAAACACTAAAAGGAAAAAAAAAATCTTATACAAATAGGTAAAGCTGTACAAGACTACATTGTTAGAAAAGTTTTCTTCCTACATTTCAAACTTAATGGGAGAACATTTTATCATGCTTTTCGCGTGTTAAGTAATTTTTCCCAAGACATGTTGTTAGGGAATGACTTCTTAGTATCTCAGAAAGCCCAAATTGATTTAAAAAGGAACGTCTTGTTGTTAAGGAGATTTGGAAAACCTTCTAGATTTGCTCTAAGTACTGACAGAGATATTTCAAAGACTTTGGTTTGTCATAGAGGTCCAAAATAGCTCACTCTCTCACAAAATAAGTATCATGAAGACGCTGTTGGAAGAAGACTTAACTCTAGCGATACCGCGAGCGTAATGAGCGGAAAAAATTACTATGGGAAAGAAGCCTATTATATAATTAGTTGATTGCTATATTTTAGTAATAAAGGGAAGGATTTTTAGGGGCCCCCTGAGTCTGGGGACCCCGGAGCCTGGGCTCCATTGGCTCCACCCTTAATCCGCTCTTGCATACATAGCTCCAGGTTGATAATTGATGTTACAGAACTATTAAACAGTCTCAGCACCAACTACCTCAATGAGTATTCGTTGTTTTTTTTAGTAAATATCCAAAGTTTGTACTTTTGGTACTTAGTTCCTTTAGAACCGAACTTTCATATAGTACAATAAGTTTGGAATTTTTATTAAAATATCAGAAAGTATATGTTATGCTTTGGTCTAAATTTCTAGAATCAATAAAATTTGCAACCACATAAAGCCAAAATTGATTTTAAACAAATAAAAGCAGTAAAGAAATTAATATTACACTCATTGTCGGTACAACGTACTACGTACTGTGCGGAACGAGAAATTCCAATCTCTCAACATTATTAGCAGTCACAGCTCACTCATTTCAAATTCTTGAAATATGGTTCTCTCTCTCTCTTTTTCCCCCTAAAGCAAACACAACGAACGATCTAGTTTCCTTCTCAAGATTCAACCTAAAATGTACTTTTGAACTTATTATTAACAGCGGCGTAGCCAGCTCAAAAATGTAGGGGGGGGTGGCTGTAGTTAGGGGGGCCGATTTAACCATATTATAGTTCATTTGCAAGCCTACCGTGAAAACTTTAGGGGGCCGGCAAAATTTTAGAGGGGTCCGGCCCCCCTAGACCCCCTCCGATACGGGCCTGCCAGCAAGTTGTTCTAGGTGGGAGGCAGGGGTGCACCTACGGAGGTCCACCAGGTACGGACCCACCTCAAACAATTTCATAACTCAACAAACATGTGTATACTTTTTCAAGAAAACTATATTTGTTTAACAGGGTAATAACTGATGTAGCATTAAAATTTGATGTTACACTTCGTCTGTACTCTTTCTCTTCTTATAAAAACAATCTAGTTCTATAATTTTTATTTTCTGAAAATATAGGTGGAAGCATTTTATAATTGCTTATCGTCTTCTCGGGTGCAGAATAATACACGTTGGCTTCTACTATTGGACCCCTCCCCACGAAAATATCTGGGTGCGCACCTAATAGGAGGCATGATTCTTTCAATATTGGTGGACTTTTTACACACTAAAAGAAAATCAAATGCTTTTTTTTCATGATATTAAAGCGTTAATAACGCACCATACATGCATACTAACATATTTGCTATTATTATTATGTTTTCAGTATTCTACATTGTTAAAACGTGGATCTTAAAGTCAATTTGGTTGACTTTGCCTTTTATGGTTATAAAGAATACATAAATAATTTGTTAAAAAAATAACAAACTCAGATACTGTTATCCAACAGAATAGTAATAAATTTGCAACTCTCTACATCCAGGGCCACATTGGCTCAGTGGTAGAGCTTTCACCTCTGGTGCTTGGTGTCCCGGGTTCGATCCCAGCCCCCGCCAAGTGAACTCTGTGATGGACACACACCGTGTGCGTGGGTTTCCTCGGGGTTCTCCCGTTTCCTCCACTTTCTTCATTCCGTCATTTCATTCATTACTGTCTCCTTTAGCCTAACTGGCATATGCGTGGGACGTAAAACTCAACGATTTCATATCATTTTGTTTTCTCTACTTCCAATTAGGCAAACAAGAGTAACAAAAGAGTGATAAATTTCTTTTAGTTATTTTAAAGTTAAAATTTTAAATAATATTTCTCTTTCGTACTTTATTCTAATTTCTAAACATTTTCACACATAACAGACGAACCATATTTGGAGGACCGGGGCCCCCATCTCTTCCTCCTCCCGGCTACACTCTTGGTAATTTATAATACATTCATTTGACTATGGAAAATAAAAACGTTTGAGATTTAAAACATTAATTTTACAAGCAGTACGGGTGTAATTTCTAAGAGTACGTGTCACTGTTATAGAAGCGTTTGCATCACTTTCAGGAAAATACAAGCAATAATGGATACAGCTTACTAGTAGGTAATGTATTTGTTTTACATATTCAGTACATAAATATATAAATAAAAATGTGTTCCAGCAAAATAAGAACTAAATATTGGCAAACAAAGACATAACTTTTATCGCCATGGAAGGACGCGCTTCGTACTAACTAACTAATTATTCGGCCTATGGAACCAGTAGGTTCAATGGCGCGTTCACAAAAGCTCTCCATTGACTTCTGTCCTTAGCCAACTGGATATATTTGTACTTTGTATTTCTATTTCTCCGAGATTCATCTTAATATTGTACTCTCATCTGCACCTAAATCTTCCTAATGGACATTTTCCGATTTGATTTCCAATCAAAACTTAGAAAATGTTCCTATTTTCTTTCATTCTGGCTACATGACCTGCCCTCCTGATATCTCTAACAATGTTAACGGTATAAATTATGGAGTTCTCATTATGATGTTTCCGTCATTTCCCATTTCTCCCTTCGTGTGTTCGAATATTCGCCTCAAAATTTTATTCTCAAATACTTTCAGTCGGTGTTTTTTCCCCTCAGAGTAAGCGACCATGCTTAGCAACCACACAACATAACAGGTATCGTTTTATATATATTTTAAGCTTCAAATTCATCGACAGAATTTGTGAAGACAAAAGTTTTTGAACTGAATAACAACATGAATTCCCTGTTTTCAGTAGACATTTAATTTCATAGTGGGTATGGTTTTCGTCTGTTAATATTGATCCTAGATTTCTGAAAGTATCCACTTTGTCGAAAGTATTTTTTGATATTTTGACGTATCTACATTTTTTAGTATTACGGTCCCGGCGAATTTCCATGCATTAAGTTTTCTCTGCATTTTCTTCTAAACCCAAGTCCCTGCAAGCGTTTAGTAAGGCATCTGCATTTTTTTCTATTGTTCTCCTATCAGATTTACATCATCAGCATACGCCGTAACCTGGTGAATACCATTCAGCTGCTATAGACCCTGGTTGCTATCTTTGATTTTCCTTATAACCTACTCCAGAACAAAGTTGAATAATAATAGCGACAACGCATCTCCTTGTTTCAGGCCATTCTCGACATAAAAATATATTCCTACTTGGACTCGGTCGCTTATTACAAACTCTGAGTAATTTTCTCGAAAACCACGCATAAGAATTCACCTCTAAGCATGTAATTTTGTTCCGCTCTACGTGATTTACGTGATTTATTGATTCATTTATGTTTTTTAAGGTAAACATTTTAGTTAGATATGAAAAATATATTAAGTTAGTTTAATGTCCCACGTTATGTCCATTATACCAAAGGAGATCGATGATTAATTATGGTAAAATTAAGTTTTTGTGCTCTCTCAGAAGGAATCGATCCCAGGATCACGTGCACCAAAGGCACACATGTTATTCATTTGAAATTCGGGAAGGGACAGTTTAATTATAAAAAGAAAATGAAATTAGTGTCTGATAATAATTTTCGGCTATATCTCATTATCCAGACTATGCACTGTCGTCTTATTAAAGTCATAATAAAGAAAAAAAAATGAAATGCAATCTTTCAGTTTAACGTCCCACGACTATGCCCTTTAGGCTAAGGGAGGTGGAAGATTAAGGCAAGTGAATAATGATGGAAGAATTGGTAAAAACAAAATGTGGGAGGAAACGGAAGTACCCCGAGAAAACCCACGAACACGATGTTGTCCATCAAAAACTTACTTGTGAAGGATCGAACCAGGGACCCCATGTATCAGACGTAAGCGCTCTACTACTGAGCCACCCCCTATCATAACAAATAGCTTGATCATGGAATACTTTAGCATCAGTTTCACCTCTCACAGGAGTAGTTGTCCTACACAAACAATTTCTAAGTTTACAAACAAAAATAGTATTGCTCGATATTTTCGAATATACTATGGATGAAGCTTTGTTAGAAATTAGGGATTGTATTTTTGGGACTCCGCATATATGCCCTTTTAATCCTGTTACATATGAGGAATGATATCCATCAGCTATCACACTACCCGAGGAAGGTAATAGGGAAGAAATAAGCAATCTGGCATATTTATTAGATACCATCATGGTATTTCTCTAGTGTGATTAAGGAAAACCTTACTCAGCATGGTTGCCCTGGATAGGCTTTTATACCTTTAACCTTTCCGACCGAGTGTCGTCACCGCGAATCGAATCTGGGCATCAAATTAAGAGTTTTAATCCCGAGGTATTTGTCATCAAAATTGGACAGAGAACTCATCTGATTTTGACCACACTTGGCGTAGCTTCAAACATTGACTTGTTTAGAATGCATGTAAAATATTTTTTCTGTGCTGACTTCTAGATTCCGAGCTAGGGGCCATCAAAGTTTAGGGTATGGACTTATATGCGGAACTCATCCAAATTGACCAAATTGTATTGATTTGCTTAGTAAGCCCCTATTTGCAGGTAGCATAGATGACCATTCTGCACTGAGCTCGCTCGCGCTCACTTCTTCCAACTGGGCTCGCGATCACTTCCCTCAAATGAGCTCGCGATCACATCCCTCAACTGGGTTCGCGCTCACGTGGGCTCGCACTCACCTGTCTCAACTGGGCTCACGCTTACTTGCGCTAGCACTCACTAGTCTTAACTGGGCTCTCGCTCACTTTTCTCGACTGGGCTCGCACTCACTCTGACTCGCGCTTACCTGTCTCAACTCTGCTCGCGCTCATTCGGGCTCGAGCTCATTTCTCTCAATTGGGCTCGCGCTTACTTGTGCTCAGGCTAAGTTCCCTCGATTGGGCTCAATTATTGAGCCCGAGCCCAGTTGAGCGCAAGTACCGAGCTCGCGAGCGTCTAACTCGCGAGTTTGAACACCTATGAAATGGGCTGATTATTGGTGTACTCTACCCTCAATTTCCACCCCTGATACAGTTGTTAAAATTAATCGGAATTTTCTAACTTTTCCTTTTTTGTGCAGCCCAAACTATTTTATCTGAATCGATTTTTGTTAAAATAGTGTCAGTAAAGTTGCTTCAATCTTCCTTTTCAATTCTACATACGGAATGCGTTTCTTATCTTTTAATCTCAGACGCAAATGAGTCCACGTAAGCGCCAAGCGAGCGCGGGGTCGCACTTAATTCAGCTCGCGCTCGCTCGGGCTCACATTTGCTTCTCTCAACTGAGTTCGCTCTCACTAGGGCTCGCGCTCGCCTCCCTCAACTGGGCTCGCGCTCACCTAGACTCGCACTTAATTCTTTCAAATGGGCTCGCGATCACTAATCCCAAGTAGGCTCGCGCTCACTCGGGCTCACACTCACTTCTCTCGACTGGGCTCGCGCTCACTCATTTCATTAAGGCTCGGGCTTACTTGGGCTCGCGCTCAATTATTGAGCCCGAGCGCGGTTGAGTGCCGAGCTCGTGAGGTTTTACACCTATGGTGGGTAGTGATTTGCAAATCTGGGCAACCTCTTCCTTTATGGCGAAATTAAAATAAATATTTTATTTGACGTCTTGAGATTAAATTATGTTAAAGATGATGGATGATGAATAAAAGTAAAATAGAGTACCGTTGAAACACTTGATAGAATGAAAATAGTAAGAGGAAACAGAAGAAAATAGAAAAATCCATGGATATTATGTTTCCTTACCAAAATCGTGTGTAAGGTATAAGCCCCTATCCCAAAAACAAATGTTTTTACAGAAAAAAGGGGCATCTTTGTGTTAGTGATAGGTTGCTTATTTCTGGTGAGAGAGTTCCCTGATTATATACCAGGCAACTTGAGTATGTAGTGAACAACATCGTGAGTTTTCTCGGTTTTCTCCCGTTTCTACCTACACTACCATTCCACCAATGATTTGATAAACATTAACTTTCATTAGGCCTACTCATCAGTCTCCCTATGCCTAGACGACATAAGAATGGGACTTAAACGTAGATGTTTCAATTAACAAACAATATATCTTCTTTAATGTAATCAGGATTACTCTTGGTAGTATGAACGGAAGAATTAACAATACTTAGAAATAAACTCAAACCTACCGTCTAATTCAAATTAAAAGCATGTTAGAAGTAGAATTATTTCTTTTAAGATGCTTTCCATAATCAACGATGTTTACATTCTCTCTCTTTTTCATAGAATTTCTCATGCATAGTTCAAAGTATTAGATATAGCAACTACTAACACTTTTGATTGGTTGATTGATTATTAGATGTTTAATGGAGAGTCAACTGCGAGGCTATTTGTCATCATCACGAACTAGCACTTTTAAAATAATGCGGTATATGGTATTTTAGTAAGTTATGTGAGATAATTGTATACATGTCTTAACTTATGGTGATGTCCGGTTCGACCATTAATGAATAATTAGTAGCAGTTGACATTTTCACAAAGAATGGCAACATTTCGAATTTTACTTATCAGAGTATTCCCTTGCGAGTTTTGAAGATTTCAATAGCCGAATAAAAACGTAACCGAATACCTTGTTACTTCCCTTTGATCCAAAAATACAAAACCATTTTGTACAGTGCTTCTCCCTTTGGCACATTGTTTGTGTGTAAGAATTCAAATTGGTCGTGAGATTATTATTATTTTTTTTTTTTTGTTCTTCTTTTTTGATATACTACAAGATAAGATATGTAGTCTACTTGAAGAATAACATGTGAAGACAAGTCATTATCTTCAGGAATCTTTTGTTCAAGTGCTATTCTGAACTCTTAACACAAGATGTTGCCGCTTTGAGTTGCATATAGGAGGAGAAGAAAAAGAAAAGGAACGGGCGAAAAAGAACTTTAAATTGACTATACGGACGACGCAACTAAAGAAAAGAAATCAAGAGCAATAGGGCGGACCTCCCAGCTTCCGGTCTTTCTTTGTCAAAGACAGAGGGAGCTGTTGTGCTCGGCCATAGTGAATGCGTAATTGTTCACATAGGGTTAGTATTTTTCTTCTTCTCCGTCAAGTCAATACGAAATAAAAGGAACTAATAGAATAGACGAAAAAACTATATAAGCAAAAAGGAATTAAATAAAACGTTGCTCTACGAAGAAAGAACTTGGTACGTTATAAAGTCAGCGACTTTGAAATCTCAGGGGCGTTACATTCTCACAGCATCCCCGCTGGTGTACGGAGCAGACATATACAAACCGCCCCTCCAAGTATTGAAGTAAATACGTAGTTCCTTTTTTTTACTTGCAATGAACTCAAAAATATATTAATTTGTGAAAGTCAGTTGAAATAAGAAACCATAGACAAAAAAAGTTCTCATGGTTTGACGCTAAGAAATACAGTAGGTCTACATGATGGTAAAGATTTGTCCAGATACATGACTCTGTATAGAAGTCTACCTGATAATCAAGTTTTTATCAAATGAAGGAGAAAAGACATTCAGAAAGGACCCTGCACAATCCTTATGGAAATTGGATTTCGGTGTAATTGCTTGAAACCGTGATATGTTGTAGATATTGTGATCCTGAGAAAAAGTTTCGATGGACATAACCACCCATCACTGACCGTTTGGCCACTACAGGGTCTCTTTTTTGAAAAACAGCGGAAGATAACGATATTGTGGATTTCGGTGAAAATGGCTGAAACCGTGACATGTTGTAGATATTGTGATCCTGAGAAAAAGTCTTAATAGCCAAATGGTCAGTGATTGGTGGTTTTTCCCATTGAGACATTTTCTCAGGAACACAATATCTACAACATATCACGGTTTCAAGCAATTCCACCGAAATCCAATTTCCATAAGGATTGTGCGTAGTCTTTTGATATTCTGATGTTGGTTGAGCTTCCATATTAGAACCTAAGGGATGAAATTCTTAATCATCCACTTGAAAATATTTCTTTAATAGTGTGGTTCACAATTATTTAATAATGTACGCTCATATCGTTACTGCAAGGCCTTACAGAAAGAAAGAGAAAAAAACTTATAAGAAAGTAGTTATTAAAAATGTCTTGTGATCATCCGGACAAACTTAATTCATAAACGCCATTTTTAACAACGTACATTCATTTTTATGTATTACAGATCTTCTGCATTGTTTACTGTAGCTAGAGGGAAAACTAATTCTTCTTGAAACGTATCAACTCGTTGAATTTTAAATTCTTACACAAAATTACAAACAGTCTGCTGAGAATTCCCAAACATGTGGTTGTATTTTCATACCAAGTACCTATTATGTTTACAAAGTACAAGATGTTTGGCCCTTTGATGAGTGAATTTACGAGGGAGTGATGAAAAGTTCCTCCCTTTACTCTCCCAGCCCCCTTCCCATTCACATAAAACCTTGAGTGTAGATTAATCTGGAAGCTTAGTATGTTTGTATGTAATGGTTCAAATATACAGGTTTCTTTGATAACTTTTTTTCTTTTAATGCTAAAGCAGTGATGGTGGATGCTCAAGTAAGTTTCATAGTTTTGGAGTGTCAGACCATTCCGAGAAAGGAAAGCCCAAGAAAAGTATACAAAGGATATTCACGCTAAGATGACAAAAATATTGGTGGGTATATGTTCTTCCTACAGCACTACCAAAACCTGGGTAGCTCGTTTCAAGAAGACTGGCCATTTCACCATTGAAAATGAGCCCTACAATGGGCATTCTCCAACTTCAATCTACCTCAGTATACTGTCCATGAACTGATCCTTCAGGAGTCGCTCTGGGTCACTTTGGGTCATGGATCTGTTCGGGTTGGACAGAATCATTCCGGTCATGGGCCTGTTCGGGTCACTCCGTGTCAGAAGTCTGTCCAGGTCACTCTAGGTCACGGATCTTTCCGGGTCACGGGGTTTAGTCTGCCTCTGGGTCTTCCGGGTTAAAGGTCACAAAATTCGTGAAACATTCTATCACTGCTATGCTAAGGAAGAAAGATGCAATCGTATCAGCGAGTTTCGTGATCCGACGGTTGTTGCATCACCTAGAATATAATGAAGTCCCCTCGTATGGATGAAACGGCTATATACAAAAACCGCTACACTAAATATACATAAACATTTAACTTTTTTCTTTTCTTATTAGAGGACAAGATTAATACTGCAATTTCAAACAATGCTGAACTGTATTCACTGATGTCGATTTCCAACAAAATCTACATCTGCAAAATATATAACTAATACTGAACCTATTAGTCAGTGCTTCACAAAGGAAAGGGGAATGAGGACACATTTGAAAATATAATTTACATATACACACACATTTACTCCCATGATGCTTTACGTAATGTCAGATTCAACTGTGGCCACCTGACAATCGGTTGTAGCCACCCCTGTGGACACACTCTGAAATGAGTGACATATATGTGTACAGGAAACAGTGGGGGTTCGTGTGGCTATTGGCAGAGACTAGAATGAAAAAGGGAGAAAATGAAACACAAATATTTTTTTTTTAAAAAAAAGAAGGGAGAAAAATAAGCTTTGCTTTTAATCTGGAAAATTATGCAATATCCATGGTCTCTATGTCGCTGCGGTGAACCATACATCCCAGTTCATAATTCATACGTCTTTTGTGCCTTTGTAGATAACAAATCGTTAACAGAATATGCATTTGCTTGGTTGATTGTAATTTTCTACTTGTTGGCGATTTCGTTGTTCAATGACTATGTTGATTAATATACAAGTACAAAGCTCACACACATGTAAGTTTTTGAAAAACAAAATTTGTATTTCATAATGACTGGATAAATGTAATTATACAGTATTTCTCCCTCCTGATATATTGTTGAATGTCATCAGTACAGAAAAATTTTAGGTTTTCCTTCGTTGATAATAATATATATACGTATAAATGATTACACATCTACTGTGTTAATAAATCATACATGAATGTAACCGTTTTTAATTTTTTTGTTGTTGCAATGTGGTTGAAACTTAATCATAGATTGCAAATTAATTTCAGTGTTGTGCTGAATCACTTTTCGCCTTTTTTATGTTCATTGATCGATTTAACATAAAATGTTCGAATATTAATTAATGTAACGCTTAATTTGAATTTGAACGAAAAGTAATTTTTTTTCTAGACAATAGATAACATTGTTTGCTCCAATGGTGGTCAATAAGAAATTCTAATTTTTAACGAGCTTAAAAAGTTCGTTACTGAATTTTCTCTGTCTGTGTCTGTGTCTATGTGTTTGATATTTACGAATTTTTCAATTTTGAGCTCCTCATTCGATAGAGCATCAAAAACTATCTGAAAGAAGTGATGGGATTTTTCGCGTCATTCTTTATCGTTCTCGAGATATTGTTTAAATCTCGGGAATCGTAAGTCATAGACATAATATAATATTTTGCGAATTTTTCAATGTTGAGCCCTCCATTTTAAGCATTTGTTTTTTGTAAAACAACATATCGTAGAACGTTTTAACAGAACTCTTTAACAAAACATGTGGAAAAAATTTAGTACTCAAGGAAATTATAAATGGATATATATATTACAAGAATTGTTTAATGAGTATAATAATAAAGTACATAGAACAATTGATATAAAGCCTGTACAAGTTAATAAGAAAAAATAATTCTTTTTAAGTTCGTTAGATAGAAACTCTCCTAGAGCATTTTGAACTGGTTTGTTTTCTTTTCTTTTGTTTTATTTATTAAATACTTTGATCACTTGCTCCGAGGGAAGAAAGCAGACTTTGAATCTTGAGACGAATATTCGAACTCAAGAGGAACAGAAATAGGGAATGGTGGAAACTTCATAACGAGAAACTGTATACAGCTCACAGATGACGAGAAGAACCCTAGCAGAAGTAGTGTGACGTAGGTATGGGCTCGCCCACTTTTCGCACGGGGGTTTCAAATGACCACGGAATAGCACACAGATAACTACCCGGAGTAGCAGACGACGTCTAAGTATAAAACACACCTCAAAAACCGAAAATGGACTTGACCATGTCGTTGACCTTTCCCCGCTTTCCATGTTTTAGGGTTCTTCTCGTCATCTGTGAGCTGTAATTTATACTTCTTACCAAACATTGTTATGGTCATCAAGTCTAAAAGACCTCTAGTGTCTGGGGTCTTTAGTTTGATCCCGGCCAAGTAAGTTTGTGATGGACAACATTGTGCCCTGGATTTTCTTGTTGTACTATTGCTCCCTCCCACATTCTCATTTGACCTATTCTTCCGTCATTATTAACGTGCTTTAATCATCCATCTCCCTTAGCCTAATGCGCTTAATCGTGGGACATTAAACTAAAAAATAAAATCAAGTTTAAGAGGCTGGGGTGGGCAGGTCATGTAGTCAAAATGAAAGCAAGTAGAACGTTTTCAAAGTTTTGACTGGAAATCCAATCGGAAGAAGCATCATTAGGAAGACCTATGTGCAGATGGGTGGATAATATTAACAGATCTCGCAGAAATAGGAATACTAAGTAGAGACTGGATCCAGTCAGCTAAGGACAGAAGTTAATAGAGAGCTTTTGTGAACGCAGCATTGAACCTCTAGGTTTCATAAGCCATAGAGCTAGTTAGTTAGTTAATACTTAGTTTTATCAAAAACTCCTTTGTATATTTACTCTGTCTGTCCGTGTGTCCGTCCAGAAGACACAAATCTCAAGAAGTATTTGATGGATCACCATCAATTTTGGCCAGGATCTAGAGAATCTAAAGTTATCACCTGAGTTCTTTCATGGAGGTGATCTATCCACTTGATTCCAAGATGTAGACAATCAAAAATAAGTTCCCAAAGTATTCCTATGGGGTCATATGAATATCATCCTTGCTTGATATACTACCAGTAGTGTTGTTGCGATTAGCGGGCTAGTCCAATGCTCAGGATTCAAAATACTAATCCATCCATGAAATACTACGATGAATTGAAACTAGATGACCTTCAACTTGAAAAATCTAAAGAATTGAATATTTTCTATTTTTACATATTCACTCAGCTTATTATAGTTTCTGAATAGACAATAGTGAGTGTGGGATAATGTAAAAAAAAATTAAAAATTCAATTTTCGCGCGGTGTACACTGTGAGAAACCAAATTCCTTGACATGGTGTACACTGTGGCACTATCCTTTGTTTTTGTTAAACAGAAGCGGTCATGTATACATCATGTGAAAGGTTTCGTTTATATGGTGTGATATTTTTCGAATTAATATTGAAACCGGAAGTGGTACATCTATTACCCCTTCCGGTTTTAGTAGAGAGAGAGAGATTAGATTGGAGATGGAATATATTCCAGGAACGCTTAATTGATTGCAGAAAACGGCTTACTATCTATTAACGTTTTTACTCAAAGTGATCAACGTTAAAACTGGAAATGGTTGATTTCTACCATTTCCGGTGGCTGGATTATCTCCATCAACAAACTCGATTTCTCACTTTGGATCGAGTCAAAATTGATGATGATCCGTCAAATAACTCTTGAGATTTTTGGCACGGAGGGATAGACAGGGAAATATACGAGGCCTGTTGAAAAAGTATCCGATCTTTGTTTTTAGGGAAGCTTCATGGCGTAAGTTGGCCAAATTTTGCGTCATGGTGTCTTTGGCTTGCAAATGGCATTACTTTCATTTGTTACTTTCTGTTGTAGAGGAGTGGCTACGTTGAGTGCGTGCTCTTCTGTGGTCTCGGTGCGGCTAAAATAGTAAAGATATGGGTGTACGCATACGACGCGAGAACGAAATCACAATCGATTCCGTGGATACATCCAACCTCAAGAAGCCCTGACAAAGCTCGTGAAGACCCAGAGAAGATTGCCAGGTGCGTAGCAAAATGAAATCAATGCTGATTGAGTGCAGTCTGCGATTACTGAGGCAATGTGCTACAGGAGTGTGTACATTAAGAATGTACAGATACAAAGAACTTCTCTTTAAACATTTCCCGTCGTCTACCTGAGGCTCTTGTCTGAAATGGCCAGATCAGTGGAATTTAAAGCTCCGCGAAGATGGCACCAGGATAATGATTCCATTGACACAGCTCATCTAATTGTCCTTTCCACCACAGCATAAGATTTTGATGTTTCGTCAAGCTTCCTACTCTCTGGGTATATAACCTCGCGAGACTTCTGTTTCTTCCCAAAAATCAAAAGATACGAGAAAGAATTCGCTTTCGCACCCGAGACGAGATCTAGTGCAACGTGACGACTGCTCTCGTAGTCTTCCCGATGAGAGGTTCCAGGCAGTGTTCCTTTCAGAAACAATGTTCCGGGGGGTCACACTTAGTATTCAGGGGACCACTGCTGGTATTGCTGGTACTATTCCATTTATTATTATATTATAGACGTATTATTTTGGTCACCTCCGGGGGGTGAACTCTCTCAGCTTCAGGGAGCAGTGCCTCCCAAAATAAAACATGTCTGGAAGATATACTGGTTCCAGGTCTGTTTCCACCAGTAGAAAGGCTACCAAACTCGGTACACGGAAGCAAAAGGCAACTAGTTTGAAGGGGATTAGGATGAGGAAAACGTCAGGTGCATGTATTGGCTTTCCGAGATCATGATCGGATATTTTTGCGAGAGGTCTCGTAAAGGAATTTTGGTTCGTAAAACAAATTCTTTAAAAAAAAAAAAAAAATGCATTAGCAAGCCAAACTTATGGCTGTTCGTATCAGAGGATTGATAAACATTAACTCTCATTTTCTGAATAACCTTTCTCGCTGGTCTAGATGGTGTCGGTGTGAATGAGGGTTGGAATAGGCTTAACATCAGTTGTGATCTGTATCAAACTCCTCCACTTGCCATTAAAACTTAAAGCCCTGTCTAAATAACTATATATAGTTCCATCATAAGAAAATTTTAGAAGTGTATTATCAGATATTGCTAATAATATTCTATGTTTGGGATCGGTGTTTAAAAAAGTTGAGAAAGCTCCAAGAACATTGCCAGAACGAGCTTAAAAAGCACTGTTTGTTGTCTACGGCAAAATGCTCATGTATATATATGCACATAAAAGATGGTAGGCTATTTGTCTCTTATAACTAGAGAAAGAATAATTCCATATGGGGTATACTTAAAAAGCAAGTTCTCGAGCTATGAGCCTGGATATTAAAATAGTAAGATATTGAATTGAACGATTCGAAGCAGAAGGGAAACAGGGATTACAAACTAAAGCGAAACTGAGTAGACCGTAAGTGACAACGGAAGACGAAAATGTTTCGATTATTGAAGCTAACGCAGAGAGCCGTTCGCTGCTGCAACATACCTGACAACGACTTTAAGTTTGGACTGCAATGCAGAGACATGTAACTGTACTCATATTATTTATTCTGCTTTGCAGGTCAAACTAACAGATGCACATATACATGCTCGCTTACGCACATCAACAAGCCGTATAATCTGGGACCGTAAAATCGGGAGAAATGAGAAAGTGTTTAGTTTATACGAAGGAGGAAACCTGTTAAAACGTTCTACGATGTGTTGTTTTATGAAGACACATGCTCAAAACGGAGGGCTCAAAATTGAAAAATTCACAAAATATCATCTCTCTATGACTTATGGTTCCCGAGATATGGCTCCTTAAATTTTCCGAAATTGCAACTATTGACGGTAAGAGTGACGCGAAAAATTCCATCACTTTATCAAATAGTTTTTCATGCTCTATCGAATGGAAGGCTCAAATTGAAAAAAAAAAAAAAAAAAAAAAAAAAAAAAAAAATCGCAAATAACACACACACACAGACAGGGTCAGACCCAGGATTTTCTGAAGGGGGTGCACCAACATGTACCAAAATAACCAATCACACTAAAACTCTTCAAAGTAACATGCGGCAATATTCTTTACCTCTGACAAGGCTGCTACATAGAACGTGGGTGGGTGCGTGATAGTATTTTAAAGAGAATCGCAAATGATATGCCGGAAAAAATATGCTATCCTGCTGGCTTCTGTTTTCTTCTCTGCTTGACAATTGTATTGTTTTGCTTGGTCAATCTTTTTTCCTTCAACCTTCAAAAATCGACTTGAACTATTGCTTTTGCAAAGCTCCGCTTTCTCTTAAGAGTCCCTATTACTGCAAAATTAAAATGCCGCTAATTTTACAGTAATTATGTGATATCTTCAAATAGATAAAAGATAAGCGAAAAGTGGATCAAGACCTCCCTAGACGATGTTATTTTGCATGAGGTACCGTTATCATGAGTCACCTAGTAGCTTTCCGTTTGCAGTTATTTAGAAACTCGAAAATAAATGCCGATTTCCTAAATGGCTGGAAATCGAAAGCAGATAAATGAGTCGTAATAACAGTATCTCACGCAATTATTTTTTTTTATCTATTTGAAGATATCACATCATCATCATCATCATAGGTATTCTGCCTTTATTGGCAGGTCACTTGCCGCAGCTGAAATTTATCTTAATATTGTCCTCCCATCTGCACCTAGGTATGCTCCACGGTCCTCCGCTAACCTTTTCGTCTTCGCGTATGATCTTTTTGTTTTTATATCATCCATTAATTGTAGTCTCCTTCGCCCCCTCCCTCTCTTTCCCGCCACCATACCCTCTAGGACGTCCCTCATGATACAATCTCTTCTTAGGCAATGTCCCAACCAGTTTCTCTTCCTCTTCCTAAGTGTTCTTTTCTCATCCACCATTTCTAACACACTCTCATTCGTTTTCCGCTCGACCCAACTAATTCTTTCCATTCTTCTCCACACCCACATTTCGAAGGCTTCCAGTCGATTTTCGTCACCTTCATGTAATGTCCACGTTTCCGCCCCATACAACACTCCACACGAAGCATTTTATGAGTCTTTTTCTCAACTCTTTGTTCAAGGTCCCACAAAACAGACTTTTCTTTCTTTTAAAGGCTTCTTTCGCCATTCCTATCCTTAGACTGTTAGTAGATATCACATAACTACTGTAAAATTAGCGGTATTTTAATTTCGCAGTGATGAGGCCTTTTAAGCCCCTTACGGAAAAATAATGGCAGAAAGTTTCGGTAAGTGTTGCTATTTTCACTGCTAGCTTCTCATTTTAGATATTGTATATTTACAACGAAGGGAGGTGCACGTGCACCGGTACCCTTCCCTAAATCCGGCCCTGCACACACAGAGAGAGAATTCAGTAACGAACTTTTTAAGTTCGTTGAAAATGATTCGTTTCAGAATTACACATATTTACTAGTGTTACCAGTTCTTGTTTATTGTTTTATTAAAAGAATATTGTTGAATATTTCATGATTCATTCAAGGAAGGAACCTGCTGCTTCTCCTGAGCTTCCCACAACAAGAACGCACTGTTTTCCATAATAAATTTGCGATGCCTAAGGAGGTGAAATTTACTTAAAATATGGCGTATATTTAAATCAGTCATTATCATACACACTCTCCGTGTTTTGATTTGTTGCGTTGTTTTAAGGGAATTCTTTCGAATAACGTGAGGACAATTCGCCTGTTGTGAATACGACCGGCTCTGTTCTTTCTGTACGGGACAGCGGCAAATACTTGTTTTGGAAACACGTAAAAAATGTAGGCGCGAGAATGATGAAGATAAAGATTCTATAATAGAATGAGCACACATTGGAAAGAATGCAAAAAGGGGTTGGAGGAGAAAGAGACATTCCTGAGTTCGGACCCCTGCTGAGACAAATTAAGAATGAAACTTATCTCTTGTGCTCATCCGACAACTGGTCCATGATGAAGCAACTTTTGTCTTGCTTTGCTTGAGTTTCGGCCTTCCTTCGCAACACACGACACATTCGTTAATACAAGTGGTTCTGGGAATATTTTTGTCTGTCATTACCTGTATACTGGCGATTTTGCTTCGTTCTATTTAAGAATACCTCTAGATTAATACGGAAGTTAATAATATAAATTAAATGCTTGATTTAACAACTGAAATTATGTGTAATATGACTACATTCAATTCGGTCATTAACATACTCTCGATATTTTGATCTGTTGCGCTGTTTTGATGGAATTATTTAGAATAATGTGAAAACAATTTTGATCTGGATAGATTAAAAACTGAAATTTTACATTAACAATGACAAAAGGAAATTATAAAGTACGCGTAATATTCAGCCAAACAACTAATTCAAGACATAATAATACCATTAAATGTTTTATTGACAATAGTCTCTTCGCCCTTTATTGTTTTTTTTTTTTCTTTGCATCGTAAACAGAATACGTCATATACAGGACTAATTAACTCTATGGCCTATGGAATCCAGAGGTTCAATATCGCTTTCACAAAAGCTTCCATTGACTTATGTTCTTAGCCAATTGGATCCTGTTTCTACTTTGTATTCTTATTTCTGTGAGATTCATGTTAATATTGTCCTCCTATCTGCGCCTAGGTTTTCTTAACGATCGTCTTACGATTCGGTTTCCAATTAAAACTTTGAAAATGTTCCTGCTTTTTTTCCATTCTGGCTCAAAGGCTTGACCACCTAAGCCTCCTAGACTTGATGACCGTAACAATGTTTAGTAAACTGTACAAATTATGAAGTTCCTTGTTATGAAGTTTCCGCCATATTACCCATTCCCGTTCCTCTTGGGTTCAAATGTTCGTCACAGCATTTTATCCTCACATACTTCCAGTCTGCATTATTCCCTCAGAGTAAGTGACCATGTTTTACCACCATACAGAACAACAGGCATGGTTACCGTTTTATATGTATTTCAAACTTTACATTTCTTAACAGAATCCGTGACGACAAAAGATTTTGAACTTAATGATAACACGAATTGCAACTTTCAGTCGAAATTTAATTTTTTCATGGATATGGTTTTGTTATGTTAATATTGATCCTAGATATTTGAAATTTCATATTTTGACCTATCATAATTTGCAATATTACGATTCCGGTGAACTTCCATGCATTTAGTTTTCTCTGCATTTACGTCTAAACTTATATCTCTGCAAGCGTTTAATAAGACCTCTACATTTCTTTTTATTGTTCTCCTATCATCCCCTATTAGATTTATATCATGAGCATACGTGATAACCTGGTGAATACTAAACAGCTCTAGGCCCTGGTTGTTATCTTTGATTTTCCTTATAGCGTACTCGAACAATAATAGCAATAACGTATCTCCTAGCGTCAGGTCATTGTCGGCGTGATAGCTCGTGGTCAAGTATAAATTCCTTCTCGGAGTTTATTTTGGGACTCATGTAAACATATCTTAATTAATCTAACTAGCCTTTTCGGTATTCCAAATTCTGTAAGAATGTCATAAAATGTTTTCATCCTTAACCAAGCCGTAAACTTTTCTAAAATCATCAAATAATTGTTGTATCGGAGTATTGTATTCCCATTTCTCTTCGAGTATTTGTCGAATGGTAAATATCTGGTCGATAGTTGACCGATTATGCCTAAATCAGCACTGATAATCTCCAATAATTTCATCTGCGTATAAAGTCAATTTTGCTAATAGAATGTTTGAGAGGATTTTATAGGATGTTGACAGAAAAGAGGTATCTCGATTTGTACAATCAGTTTTGTCGCTTTTCTTGTAAATTAGAACAATGATTAACTCTTTCTACTCTTGTGGCAATTCCTTTTTGTTCCAGATAAGGAGAATGAGTTTGTATATATTGTTCCACCTTGTTTTTTTTTAGTCCAACTAAAATGAACTCAGAATTTCGTCTACACACGGAGACTTGTGTTTCTCCGTTTTTACATGTTGAATATTTCCTTTGTTCAACGATAACCTCTCTCTTATTATCGTTGCTACCAGGTCACAGACAGTTCCTCAGAATAACCGACCACCTATTATGCTAGATTCTTTAAAATGTGATTAATTGATTATGTGTCTTTCCATCTGATGAGGTCCCAGGATATTCATGAATGTCACGATGTGGGAATTTTGTACTCTTTACGATAAGATTTTTGGATATTGCAAAGCTCATTAGTCTAACGCTGTTGTCATTACTACAACCCGGAAATTTTTGGTGCTCCACCAAAACTCAGAATGTATTGGGAGGGTTACAGAAACAACGATTATAAGTCAGTACACATTGCAGGTCCAAATTGTAATTTCATGTCCAGCAAATTCCACCAAAAAGAACAATCACCACCAAGTCAGTAATTTTCCACCAAAAATCACCAAATTTCATGGGCGTTGCAAAGGGAAAATCTCTACAATTAAGGGTGTAGATAATGTTAATGCTACAAGTACAATGCAGGCTTTCAACGACACTTTTTTTTTTTTTTTTTTTTTTTTTTGTCGGAAGGTATTAAATATGACAAAGAGTGGTCAGCGGAAGACAATGAAACATGGAAGGTTCTCAGTTGCAGCAAGTGACCTGCCAATAGAGGCAGAATACCTATGATGATGATTATACCCTTTTAGGCAAAGGGACACAGATGGTTATGAAATAAAATGTTTAAGTTCTACGTCCCACGGCTATACCGTCTAGGCTAAAGTAGACGGTGATGATGAGAAATGACTGAAATGGTGGAATGAAGAAAGTGGGAGGAAACGGGAGAACCCCGAGAAAACCCGCGTACGCGGTATTTGTCCACCACAAATATCACTTTCCTGGGATTGAACCGAAGACCGCATGCAACAAAGGTGAACGCCCTACCACTGAACCACCACGGCCCCACAGATAGCTAAACCAAGTGAATGATAATGGAAAATTTGGTGCAATGAGAATGTGGAAGGAAACGTGAGTATTCTGAGAAAACCCACAGACACCATGGTTGTCCACCACAAATTTACTTGGCATAGGATTGAACCACGGACCTCACACAACAAAGGTAGACGCTTTACTACTGAGCTGTGGTGTCCCCTTTAACTTTTTAAAAAACAATATTAATCTTATACATTGAACAAAAAGCTCGAACGCAAACAGTCTAGAATTTTCATAGGCATTTTCAAAAATGGAATTTTATTCAGAATGGCGACTTTTGTGTAGGGTGAACCAGGCAATCACTTGGGACATTGAGCATAGAAGAGTCCCGCGCTTCTAAGTAATGTCCCTGATTTATTAAAAAAAGATTCATGGGCAACAGATTATGAGTCATTCAATAAAATTCTGCAGCTTAGAAAGTCCCGAATACTCAAACCGATTACGATTCTGTAGGTAGCCCATCTACAGGACACCAGCGCATGCACCATGAATAAATACATTCCCATTATTCTCTCCATAATAATGCTCAGTATATTAGTGAGTTCCTATGCTCAGTAGTGTTTCTGCAGATCAGTACCCACCAGGAAAGTGTTCTGTGACGTTCTGAATACACTCTCGCGTCCAAGGAAGATTTGAAATTTAGCCAGAACATTAAACTCACGGGATAATGTGATATGAAATTAAAAAATAAATGTTACCAACCGATGAAGTTGTGGAGTGTACACCTCCCTGTGTATAGGGACAGGCCCGTATCCACGGGGGTCTAGGGGGCCGGGCCTCCCAAAATTTTTAATGGCCCCCCTAAAATTTTCACGGTAGGCTTGCAAATAAACTATAATATGGTTGGATCGGGCCTGCCATAACTTCTACCAGCTCCCCCCCTTAAAATTTTGGGCTGGCTACCGACCAGAATAGGGATTGCTAATTCCGGAATTTTTACTTTCTGGAATTCGGAAAGTAAAAACGAAAAAATTCCGAAAACCGGAAAGTGAAATTTCCTATTCCTTAAAATATTTTTTTCGGAATATTGTGGCCATCCCTACTTTGGAGTAATATCATTGAGAAAATCTCGGCACACTACGTTCTCAATTTTCTTAAGCTGCAACCTGCTTAGTTGAGTGAGTGTCACAAACGCTAGTTGGCGGATGCATACAAAATCGAGAATGTGAGTTCTGATTGCTAATATTTGTATAACATAATGCTATATTGGTTACTATTGTCAGAATCGTTCCTGATTTTCCCATTAATCTTACAGAGTTCCTTCCTGGCTACGAGATTAGCGCTGGAGATTTGGTTCGAATCTCATATTAATGTCATATCTCATATGAATGTAGGTCTACTTTCATGAAGTCTCGGCGCTGAAAGAAATGTAAAACTTTAAACTAATTAAGCAACCTATTTACTCTATAAATACGCGATGTTAAGTAAGGAAATCATTACCTACTAAAAATTAAAATCCCGTAATTTCGAACAAATTGATCTTATCAAAGAGGAATTTTAAAAGTAAAGAGCGACTCACAAACTATTTCATTATATTCTTAAAGCAAATTATATTTAACTGATTGAACCATTGTCAATTCACTGCTGGCTGAATGTCTCTCGAACTCCTTTCCCACAATCATCTGTTTTTGGCAATTCTTTTCTATGTTACTCTAGTGCTAGGAAGCACGGTGGCTAAGTGATAGAGAGCTTAGCTCTGCTGCGTGGGATCCCTGGTTCGATCCCAGCTCGCTCCAACTGGCTTTGTGGTGGGCGAACACTATGTACGTGGGTTTTCTTGGGGTTCTCCCCTTTTCTCCCACTTTCTTAATTTCATTCATTTCTCATTATCATCGTCTCCTTTAGCCTACACAGGATAACTATAGTTTGATTTCATTTTGATTTCTGTTTAGCGTTCCTTTCAGCTATATGAAACGTGGACCTATAGCTTAACGTGGGATCTGGACCACATGAGCTCCCGCCGAGAATGGAACCAGGGTCTCCCACGCTAAAGGCGCGTACACTAACCGCTTAGCTGCAAGGGAGCTTGGCATAACTGTGGAACGTAAAACTGAAAGATTTAATTTTCATTTTATATTAGATTTGTTACTCCAGTGTTTCTTGATTTCATTACACCACCTTGTATAAGGGTGTCTTTTAGGTCTTCCTTTGTTCCTGGATATCTTTAAGATTGTTTCTGTCTACCTATCATCATGTCTTCTTGAAATACGGTTCATCCACTGTCACTAGCACGCCTTTTTATTTTCATAATAATATTCATCGATTTTGTCATCTTTTTTTTTCCCTACATTGCGAGTGATTCTCAGTGTAGGACTATATCTTATCACATTTTGTCCTAAGTCTATAGATGGTGATTGCCTGATTTTGTTAGGTTGTTGTTTATTTGTTTGTTAGGCTATATAAGAGATGACCTACAGTTAATGGTAGAATCCGAATCACCATAATATATTTGCATTCTAATCCTCTTCAATCGAGAACTGAATCCTGGACAAAACTTTCACACACTAACCAGCAAGTCACAAAAAAAGAGTTGAATTGACCTGGGGAAAAGACTGAAATGTGGAACAACTATCGACTGCATATTCCAGACTCAAATTCCAACAGAACAACAGCGCAGGAAATGTATTTTCGAGAAGTTGTTTATTCAGTTTCTGACTTCATACAATTTAGCATTCAGGAGTCATCTCGGAAGAAATATTCAAAATTAATTTACAAAACACATGGCAATCAAAATAATAAATAAAATAATATAAGAAAATTTATTTGAATCCAACTGCTATTCCATTACTCTCGACTGTATATGAGATATTGCTATTATTACGCTGTAAAATACCTCTATTGCCGTTTGTAAACAAAGACACTGACATCGAGAATAATTCTATATTTTCCTGGCGATATTTTGACTGGTGATATTCTGTAGTTTTTTTTTTTTTTTTTTTTTAAACTTTTGATATTGGGCTAGGTAACTGTCGAAGGGTCCCGTGAGGATCCCTCTCCCGAGATCCCGCAAAGGCTAAAACTACCTATGCTTATTGGAAAATAATGGCTACTGTATCGGCTGTATCTCTAGTTTTAAGTTATATTATCTGATTGTTTAAATTACTTATCAGTTATTTGTTTATTTAATAAACTTCCAAAGTCAGTTTCCATTGTTGAATCTTTAAACAATCAACCAACAACAACAATACAAAGGAAGTTGGCGAGGAGTTATGTTTACCATCCCAGTATTCACTTGGTGGAATAAAAGTGAGGAAATATAAAGAAATAACGTGAGTTAGTGTGGCCAGTTATGGGGTTCGAACTCATGATCTACCACGAGACGAGAAATTCATCGTTACATCTCGATTCTCGTCTCGAAAACGTTTACATTTTACAACGTGTACATTTTAAAATTCGAATTGAGACGAGAAGCATGACAATTCTCGTCTCGTTTTCGAGAAAGGACGAGAAGTTTCTGAAGTTTCGTGAGCAACACTAGTGCACAGAAGTGTTAGATCTCAAACACTATTTTAGTGGTTCATGATTTATGACATAAGAACTACCGTATATATTAATAAAGTGCTATGGCGAACAAAAAGAAAACTATTTATCAACGTTTAAAGACAGGGCCGTGCCTTGGAGGGGGCGAGCGGGGCAACGGCCTCGGGCGCCGAAGTAAGGGGGGCGAAAAATTCGGAAGAAAAAAGGAAAAAGATAGGAAAATATACTTGGAATATATGTATGGGGGCGTCGTCGTATACTCTCAACCGGGCACTGATTTTCCACGCCACGGCCCTGTTTAAAGATACGGAAGACATTTCACATTATAGACTCATAACAAATTTGGTTTAAAAAATATTGGATTAAGGAAGAAACTGTCAAGTGCTATATCTATGGGGTATTGGACTGTATAGACTAATTAGTTCAGAAACTCGGACATTATAGAAATTAGAGAAGAAATATTTAGAAAGCTTCGAAATATGGTGTTGGAGGAAAATGAAGAAGATAAAATGGACAGAGAGAGAGTAACAAACGAAGATGTTTTAAAAAGGATAGGAGAGAAGAGAGCATCCGTCGTAGAAAGTAAATTGGATTGTACACATCTTGCGAAGAAATTATGTTCTTCATATTGCCATAGAAGGAAAGATGGAAGGAAAAGGAGGAATAGAAAGAAAAAGAACACAACTGATGGATGATTTGAAAAATGGAAGAAAACATTGGACATTAAAAGAGGAAGCTGAAAATCGAAAAAAAAAAAGTCCATGCCCAAATCTAAAATTAAAAGAAAAAAAATCCTCATTAGTGCCAGTACCTGCCAAAAGGCAAAATACTTAATAATAATTATATTATTATAATACACCCTCCGTAGATATCTCATAACACGGAAGGATTATGAAAATTTTTGCTTTATTTCTCGTTTCGTCTCATGAGCAACAGTAATTGAATCGATGAGCGGAAACTAAGAGAACATTGCACAAGCATCTTCCTTTTGACAAACGAAAAAACAATATCGCTTATCGGAAATACCGTTGCTTATACAAAGTATTTGCATAGTGCATGTTAAGATTTTTACATTTCTCAAAATATCACAAAGATAATGAGATTGAGTATTTACTTAAACAGAAATTTCAATCGCGGAAAGTTCTTTATTTTGAGGATATTCTTCTTTTTCTCCACTCATTGATTCAATTGCAAAGCAAGGGCGCTAAACCCAGGGACGCACCGAGAATTTTTGTTGGGAAGGGTTCAAGGAAGGGTAATAATAATAATAATAATAATAATAATAATAATAATAATAATAATAATAATAATAATAATAATAATAATAATAATAATAATAATAATAATAATAATAATAATAATAATAATAATAATAATTTGTAATTAGTAAAGCAGACAAATGTGTTTTCTGTTCCCTTCTAGGACAGAAAAATCCTCGAACATATAATACCACGTGCGCGAGACAAACTGTCTGTTAGCTCCCGTAGACTTGAAGAGTCTTGAAGAATCTGTGGGTGTCTCTCTCTTCGAATGGTAAAGCCACGGTAGTAAATAACGGATCAACATATTCCAGTAGAGGATCAAGACTATGATCTCCTGAAATCCTGATATCGATGCTTCAACTCACCAGAAATATTATAGAGAACCGTTTCATTACACCAGTCATCAGCGCCCGGAGGGAGTTTTGAAATTTGGCTTCTCGACTTCTCAGGTGGCCATCAACTACTCGGTAATTCTTCTTCTGGGCTTTATTATTATTATTTTTATATTAGAAAGAGAAAAAAAAAATGGTTTGAAGCAAGCAGAGCAAAAGCAAGCTGACATTCCAATAGCAACGGTTAAGTCACCACTCTCAGCGGTACTCCGCTGTGAGGTCCTGGAACAAGCCCCGAACCCTCGCTGGGCCATCCACAAAGACGATCCCGAGGAAGCTCTGCAGGACCCTACCAGGACTCCAGCAGTAGGGACACAATATAAGGGCATCTGGTGAACGCTGCTGAAAAGCAAATGTTCTCGACATGGAATGTTGAATACGTGTTTCCTCTTGGCCACGTTCTGGCGAAGGAGATTTTTTTTTTTCATGTAGGGGATATACTAAAAATGTCGCTCAACCTTCCTCGCTCTTCGTCTAACCCCGTTCTTTAAAAAAATATATCTCCTGTGGAGCATTTGCAGCGACTCCTCCCGAACAATTACGTGTGCATACACATATGCGCGTGTGTTCCATGTTGTTAAGAGTCAGCAGGACATTGATGTCTTACGGACTAAATCTATAGAGCACTTTCATTTCTTTCTTCTTCTTTTTCATTTATTTTTTTTTTAAATAATGTATGTATATACCCCAACTGCCTTAACTTTCAGCGCTTCTCTATAACATAACATGTCATTCGGCGCTTCAAACGTTGTACTTCTTGAAAAGTTCACACGCCACGTTTCCCCACCTTTTCATGACTAGTTTTCCAAGTTACGTTTGAAAACCATATTTCTTTTACAATTGCACACTGAGCAAGCCATTCCTCTTTCTGACCAGAGCAGTGGGAAATTATTTATATATTTGCAATGAGGAAGAAATTTATGTGAGATATTCACGGTCTGCTTAGATAATATCATCATGCAATCGCAAGAAAGGAAAGTGGGAATAAAAGTGTTCTTTTTTTTTACCTAATGTTATTCTCATTTGCAGGACCGACTTTCACATAAATGTACATTAAATTGGACAACAAGAAAAATCTTCACTGAATTACATGTTCTTTTGTATCTGTACAATGGATATTAATTGAACAATTCAACCATATTTTGTCCAGGTTTCGTAGTTAATTGAATAAGTTACAAGCCTTATTGAATTACAAGTTGTACACTTTTAATATTATAGCTATATTTATAACAGTAAAATTGAAAGCATTCTTGTTTTTGTCTACAATTCCAGAAAAAAATGGCGTATAAGACCTAGATACTAGCCTAAAGAAAAGGAGTGTTAAGCGTTTGCTGCTGAGGATTGCCAACCCTCCGGTATTTTACGACCTCCTTGTCCGGTGTCCGGTACGACCTCAAAACGGACGTTAAATGTCCGATAATTTTTCGTCTTACTAGTCCTATTTTCTGTTATATTCAGGTTATTTTGGAATGACGAAAGTAATCGTTTGTCGATGACCATGGTTAAAGCAGAGCTTATAATTCGATTTGATATCGACTTGTCGTGCGCGAAGTTTGTTGAAGAGTAGAAGGCAAGAAAATTTACTGGACTTCTCAAAACTGCTAAAGGTCAACAAAATTACATTTTCGAGAGCGGAGGTAGCACTGCTTCATCCTCAGCTATCTCTTCCAACTAAATAATTGATTCAGATCCAGTAAAAGTATGTAGGCATTAGGGATGCGCACGAGACAAGAGTTGTGGCTGTCTCGTCTCGAAAATGTGGTGTAAAAATGATGTCTCGACTCGAAAATGTACATTTCTCTATTAGAAGAGCCGTGTCTTGACTCGAATTTTGTCAAGAAAATCCTGTCTCGACTCGTCTCGTGCGCATCCCTAGTAGGCATTATGAGACATTACCAACCTTAGGGAAACTGATAAGACATATTTCAAGTATATTTTGTGGATGCCATAATTATATTTCCACTGTTTTAAATACGATGTATTATTGATGGTAGACTACAAAAATTACACGTGCCAACTCAACCAAAACTGGAATAAGGAAATTTAATAAATGCTTCAAAAGTAACTAAAGTTCTTAAATTCGAAGTCCGAACCGCTCAATTTTGTGTAAAAGTAACCACTTGCAGGTTGTTCACTTGATGTCATAATCTTTATGTACTCCAGGAGAGTGTCCGGTATTTCTGTTTTCAAAAGTTGACAATCCTTCTGCTGGAAACAGTTGAAAAACGAAAACACTATTTGTACACTTGCTCAAGAAGTTTGGTTCACTAAATCTCATTATGTATTTACCCTCTCTGTCCGTATGCCCGTCCGAAAGACAAAAAAAAAAAAAAAAAAAAAAAAAAACTACTTGATGTATCATCATAAATGGCTAGGATGGGGGGCGCGGTGGCTCAGTGGTAGAGCGTTCACCTCCAGTGCTTGGGGACCCTGGTTCGATCCCAGCTCGTGCCGTGTGGACTTTGTGGTGGACAAACACTGTGCTCGTGGGATTTCTCGGGGTACTCCCGTTTCCTCCCACTTTCTTCATTCCACCATTTCACTCATCTCTCATTACCACCGTCTCCTTTAGCCTAACCGGCATAACCGTGGGACGTAAAACTTAAAGATTTCATTTTTAAATGGGTAGGATGTGGGAGGGGAGGGGGTTGAAAGTTATATTTCGAGTTCATTAAGGGTCTTCACTACAGCGAAATTAAACTACCGCTAATTTTAGAGTTTTTTTCTGTAATATCTTCAAAACAAATAAAAATATTCGAAAAGCAGAAACGTAGTGAAGTAGATAATACGATTTTGCATGTGATACCGTTATCACAACTCATTTATCTGCTTTCGATTTGCAACTGTAGATAGATTTAGCATTTTTTGTGGGTTCTGTAAATACCGGCATACCAAAAGCAGATAGGTGAATTGCGGTAAGGGTATCACATGCAAAATCATATTGTCTAGTTCACTACATTTCTGCTTTTCGAATATTTTTATTTGTTTTGAAGATATTATAGAAAAACTCAAAAATTAGCGGTACTTTAATTTCGCTGTAGTGAAGACTCTTGATGGAGATGATATTCGAAAGAAACGTTGTAGAAATACAACAATTTCAGATTTTATTCTTGATCACAATAGAGGAAAGACGGTAACAGATAGCGAGCAACGGTTTCTTATAATCGATGAAGCGTCTCAAGAAAACGTTTCATCTTCATCCTTAACTACCTACTAAAAGCGGAAATGGGAGAAATCCATTGCAACTTTTAGTTTCAGTATTGGTCTACAAACAGCAAAAATGAAAATAGACAGTGGTCTATTATTATAGTCTATCATAACCGGGGCAGATGGAGTCTATTTTGAGACTCTCAGTCCATATCAAATATTGTCTATCGCTCTCTACTATTGCTTTTGCTGTGTAAAGATCGATTTTCAAAGTGGTGCTGCTTAGCACTTTCCGTTTAAATAGGGGGATAGGAACGAAGATTGAACATATCTTGACATACTGAATAAATACAGGGTGTCCGGAATGGGACTGACGGTTTTTAAAAATGCATAGTTTTAATATGGTCAGAGATACAGAAGAAAAAAACATGCATTTTAAAGGAGAACTCAAAAAGTTTATTTGGTCTTACTTACAAATCATTCTAACTCAGTGTAACTCCATGTGAGCTCTACTTGTAACTCTTAAAATACCTAGCCTGAATTCAATCTCTCTCCACGTATTCTGTAACATCTGCAATCGCATTCGTAATACCGTTCTTCAGTACGGTTGATCCTTCCACGCCTGGTTACTGTTGCGTGATGGAGGATCCGTTTGGTAAACACGTCGAAAGTTTCATTCAACTTGAACAACACTTTTTGTCTGCAAACCACCACATGCATTGCGCCTTTTCGACTGCCGACGCCATTTCTGTTTATCGGCGATACTAGCGCCGTCACCGGTAGTTGTTCAAGTATGAAAATTTGCTGAACAAAACTTTTTGAGTTTTCCTTCAATGTGAATGTTATTTTTTTTTCTGTATCTCTGACCATATTAAAACTATACACTTTTAAAAACCGTCAGTCCCATTCCGGACACCCTGTATTATAACATTTTCTTTTTCTTTTTTTTTCTTTTTCTTTTTTTTTTTTTTTTTTTTTGCTATCTACTATCATTTTTGTTCTATGGAGACTAATAATAAGACCAGATGTGATTGTAGGTCTTTACAATTTTCTGTTTAAATAGGAAGAAAATTCAATTACTTTTAGGTATCTAGAATATCCTTAAACTTCTTTCTGATATTCACAAAGTCCAAGATTTCAAAGGTGCATATTATTATTATTATTATTATTATTATTATTATTATTATTATTATTATTATTATTATTATTATTATTATTATTATTATTATTATTATTAAAACTCTCAGTACTTTGCCACATGATAATAAAGTATTGAAAATAATAAGATTAAATGTGTAGTAAATTACCAATCTAGTTTTTTTTAAAAAAAAGGTAAAAAAAGAACATTTATTTTAAATCAAAGGAACGTAATGCATTGTCTAAAATATTACGTGTTTTTGTAATGCTCATTTTAATATTACTTTTATGTTTTATTATCATTATCAAAGATAATTTCATAGATAAAATTAAATTATCTGATTGTTTAGAAACTTTAAGCTTAATATTAATTTGTAGTTGAGATGTCAGCTCAATAAAATTTTTCCCCCAATCCCATTTCTAATAAAATGTTAAAATAGTACCATGTAAATCAATGGATAACATGTGCATTACACTTTTAATTTTCCTTGTGACTGGAGAATAAAGTATTGTGGATGTTCGTGAAGAAAACAATAAAATTTTCGTGAACATTCTTCGAATAATATTGACTTGTGTGATATTAAAATGTGATTACCCTTTTATACAAGATCGTTATATTCGATTTTTCTTCCTTTCCATTTTCTTTTTGTAAGACATTCTGATAAATATGAAGTGTTAATATGGTTTTACATGATTTTGTTTGTCTATTAGTAGCTCTACCGTTTGAAGAATTAGGCGTAAGATAATGAATCATTCACTGCACCAAAGTCCAGGACCGGACTTAATGTTTTGCTGTCCCTAAGACGAAAAGGGTTTGCAGTCCTTCATCCTGACATACACAATTTTAACACAATAGAATTTCTTTTTTAAAAGTATGCGTACCTACAAGTTTTAGTGAATTTTGATATAGGTCTAGTGATAGGGTGTTGTGGGGCGTATATGAGCAAGATCGCCGCGCACCAGCACTACAGCATTACGCGGCTGGCCGCCGTCACGCAACTGCAATGCAAAAAAATAAAGTACTTTTAGGCACAGTTCGACACTTTACACATTACCGACACTTTTTGAACACCTCCAGACTACACATATACTGTCCTTACCCCTTTTAGATACTGTCTTGCAAAGGTGTCCAAACTCGCGAGCCCGACGCTCATGAGCTTGGCACTCGCGCTCAACCGGGCTTGGGCTCAATAATTGGGCGCGAGCCTGAGTGAGCCCCAGCCCCAATGAAATAAGTGAACGCGAGCCCAAGTGAGTGCGAGCCCAATTGAGAGAAGTGAGTGCGAGCCCACTTGAGATTAGTGAGCACGAGCCCCAGTGAGCGCGAACCCAATCAAGGGAAGTGAGTGCGAGCCCAGTCAAGAGAGATGAGCGCGAGCCGGACTGAGTGCAAGCTTAGTTGAGAGAAGTGATCGCGAGTGCTAGTGAGCGCGAGCCCAGTTGAGACAGTTGAGTGCGAGCCCGAGTGAGTGCGAGCTCAGTTGAGAGAAGTGATCGCGAGTGCTAGTGAGCGCGAGCCCAGTTGAGACAGGTGAGCGTGAGCCCAGTCAAAAGAGATGAACGCGAGCCCAGTTGAGACAGGTGAGCGCGAGCGCGAGCGAGCCCAGTGGAAAATGGCCATCTATATGCTGTCTTGTCGAGGTATGTCGTAGATGTATGTACAAAATGTGCAAAATGTATGTCATCACTTTGTTTTCGAACTGTTTGCCGAGAAGTGTTTTAAATATGTCATACTAGAATTAACTGTTTTTTGAGAATTAACGCTTTGGGACATGCGAACCACACTTTATAACCACTGTTGTACCAATTTTACCCTCAACATCTGTACTAAAAGTGCAGATGTTTACATGGTGTTTTAATTTTTACAGTGTGTCTACTGGTAGTACACCGTTAAAATTACAGTCAACCTCAACTATTATTCTTATTAAAATTTTACAAATCTTTTGTCTTGCTTAAGTTTTCGTTCAGCATGCACCCTTAAGGTTGGGTCTAGTGAACCTAATGGTAAATGTAGCTCTGCTAAAATTATATAATCATATTCCTGAATAAAACTTTTAAAGATGTACAAAAATTTCTAATTTATTTTATTTACTTTCAAATTTTGAATGGAAGAAGGCTAATTCCCGAATTTAGGAATAATTATTACTAAGTACAAATTTGCTAATTCATACTAAACTATGTACAGTATTGATTACTAACTATCTGGACGTTTAAAAATAAGGTCGGAGTATGCTGTATAACAAAAAGAAAATAGTCATACAATGCAAGTAAGTAGAACTTGGACATAAATTAACAAATGAAATGTACACATTACTTAAGTAACAAGCTCTTAAAAAGTATTCTTTCTTTAAAAAAAAAAAAAAAAAAAAAAAAAAAACAAGAAGAGCAATAACAAATGTCTTTGATTATGTTTACATGTCACCCCCGCCCCTCACCCTCTTGGAACCTCTTTCCCCTTAGGATATACATTTCAATAAAATTTTATCGAGAAAATTCCGTAATGCCACCACCTTATGCCAATGGGGAATAAATTTGAACTTGATCACCTGGAGTGTCACTATCCATTTCATCGACCTCAAAAACTATGAATTGGACACCGATGTCGATCGTCTTTGATTTTCTTACATGTCACCTCTTCCCATCCTCACCCCTTACCTCTTATACCAATGGGGATGAATTTGGACTTCAATAGCATCGGAAATGTCGTTTATTCATTTCAACGAGCCCGAAAATTACGTATTGGACACTAATATACTGTAAGTCGTTATCGATTATTTTTCACGTCACAACTTTTTTTTTTTTTTTGCATAAATTATGATCCCTGCGTTAAGATGTGCATTTTAATCAATTTAATATCGTAAGATTTTTGGGAACCTATGATTGATAATCATGCCAAGTTAATTTTGATTCGTTCAGTAGTTATTGTGTGATTCGATTTTTCGCATAAATTATGGTCCCTGCTCTTCCCGAGAAAATTCAGACAAAAATTCATAATTTTTATATACATAATAGATTTTAATCTGTTACCCACCGAATTACTTTCCAACTTAAAAAGGAAAGAATATTTTAGTAAATTAGTCCCTTAATTAAGAGATTTGTGCAGTCATTTTATTTTATTTTATTTTATTCTCTATTATATGTGATTTAGTATGTTTCCAATTAGCGTTTCTTAAGAATTGATGTTACGATCTTCCATTGGTCTTCGGATAAAATTACAGCATGAAACTAATGGTAATACCCTTGAACATGTTTCGTAAAGTTTGATGAAGAAGTAGAGTAACTATTTCCCTTACAAAGTCCAAGTTTTTTTTTTTTTTTTTCATTTATTCCATGAAGTTCTTGGTATATTTTCGAAGCTGTACCACCATAAAATAAGTTCCACTACCATTTCCTTCCAGGCAGCTGAGGTTTGTAACTGGACAGCATCCCACCAATGATATTCACGCTACTCATACTGTCGTAGTATCTACCTCGTAACCTATGTAAAATTCAGGAACATGGATCCTCTTTGAGTTACGACAGTATCGTTTTTCCTCCCATTCCATTGGTAAGTGGATCTGGTAGTTTGACGTCAAGGTAGCCACAGAATTCTCATTGCATCTGCAAATATAAACATTACCATCATACAGGGAACGATACCCTCCTTTCTTCATTTCATTTGCGGGGACCAAAGCACAAATCCCAGTTCTTTCTTCCATAACTGTACCGGTTGCTCTGAATCTCTTGATTTTCAGTTATTTCAGCAGGCGTTCGGAATCTTTGCGTTTAACGTCCCACCTATGCCTGTTAGGCTAAGGGAGACGATGATTAAAGCAAGTGAACGAAGAATTGGTGGAATGAGAAAGAGGGAGGAAACGGGAGTACTCCGTGAAGACGATGTTATCTACCACCAACTTACTTAGCCGGGGGACCAACCAGTGACCCCATCCACCAGAGGTAAGCGCAACGCGTGTTCCTCAGTGCGTTGGAGGTGAAGAACTTATCAAAGAATGTTTCAACTTGCAGAGGATTAGCAAGAATTTCTAAAAAGGTAAGTTACCACTTTAATCTCTATGACTGAGCTGGATTCATCAATATCCTTCACTTCATAGATTTATTGTCGCATGGGAATCCATCATGTGAACAAAATATCCAGATTTTGAATCCAAAACGAATATGTTTTTCCTTTATAAACACCTTGCACGAATCATCATACGATTGCCATAGTAGGAAATCATTGATTCATCGATGAAAAGTTTATACTGTAGTAGATTACTTCTTAGTTCGTCATACAGTGAAAAAATTTACCGAAGTTTATCTCCTTGCTTTAGCTCAGCACTATTGCAGAAAAGCAAGAACTAACATATTACATAAATCTCCTCCGTGGAGAATGTGTCGCTTCATATCAGTGGTGCCCCCCCCTTATGTCCATGACGCACCCCCCCGCAATTGTCTATCCATAGATGTTCTTCCATGAAAAAAAATCTTTTCGATTAATTTTTACACCCCCTCAAACATATTTATATAGATTTTAACCCCCAAATATTTCAATCACGCAGTTTGCGTCATAGCCCCCCATTGTGGGCACCCCTGCTTCATATAACGAAATGATTAGATTCCATGTAGTAGATGTATTTAGTATAACTGAAAATAAGTTCAAAACAATTGTCAGGCAATAACTTCTGCATAATTAATAGACGTATATTTGTGTACTTGTAATAATGTATGTATAATGATGTACACTCATGTCCAAAATGATTGTCGCCTATCTATAACTGTCTTCTTGTAAGAATATAATTTGATAATGATTTTGCAGGGTACTTTTAATACTGATACGATGTGTATAATCGGAAAATTTATATTTGTGGTAAATTTCATAGGAAAAGAATTATACGAAAATTAGAATGAGTAAAACAAAATGTTCCTAAATGGACAAGAAAATTTTATTTTCGTTTTATTGTTCTTATTTACTGCTCTTTTGACATGAAATTTGCCCCATACATGTCTTTGTCGATTATATACATACTAACATTGTAAGAAATATCGGACGAATTCGTTATCAAATCATATTCCTACAACAATATATTTATAGACATGCGACAATAATTTTGGACATGCGTGTACGTTAGATAACTTTGTACACAACACTATAACTGGGCATTAAGCCTGTTGTGTTGTCCTTATGAAATAAATAAATAAATATGTCTTTATATCCCGAGGTTTCTACTTGGATGTTGGAATGAACACTAAATCCCAAGATTTGTCATTTAGATAACATCAAAAATAACGCGTCAGCACTAATTTTAATTATTTTTTTAATTTACTTTTTAGCAGGTAATCAGATTTGATGTGTTTACCTCTTGACATGAAAAGAAAAATGCATCAAATTTGATTATTTGATAATTAACCTGGCAAAAAAATGTATGGAAGAAAAGCAAATATGTTTTCAAAAGAAAAAGTTAATTTATAAAAATATGCAGAATAAAACTTCTATATTCTGGTAAACAATAGTTACAACGGAAAACTTTTATATGGAACACAAAGCTTGAACTTTCCTTTACAAAATGTGAACTCAACTTTCATATACCTCTGTCCTTGGAGGAACTAGAATTCGTAAAATGAAAATACTCAAATTCGTACTCTTGTACGAAATCTAAGGGGCAAGAGTACGCACCCAAAGGAGCATTAACACTTATCATAGATGAAGGTGCTCACTCTTTCATATGATGTGCATTGTTCATGCCACCATTCAATGCATCTTGCGCACTGTATCCAGTTCTATGTTGGAGGATTACTTTAGATGATATTGCATAATGGACACTCGTACACTACTTTATCACTGCTTGATATTTAGCATTTCAGAGAACTTTACAACCCGAATAATATTACTCCAATTTTTAAGAAATAGGGCCTAATCATGTTTCTAATAACTGTAATGTAGCATAGGATTGAAATAGTTAACATTCTCTGAAACTTTTCTTTTTTAGTTTCTGTGTGTTTTGTTTTTATTACTCTATTTTTTACTCACTTTTCTTGTCACATGGTTTCTATTTTATGTATTCTGTTAGCGTTTTTGTGACCTGTAGTTTAGTTTCTTATAGATTATTGTGTTATATCTTTATTTCATTGAGCTTGTATTGATTTTGCATTTTTTAGAAGTATTATTATTATTATTATTATTATTATTATTATTATTATTATTATTATTATTATTATTATTATTATTATTATTATTATTATTGAATTTGCAGTTTTATTATGAGAAAGATTTGTCGGTCATTGATCTTTTCGTGACGGGAATAAACAACCTCGAAGCAGTCGTCCTCATTAACACACCAATCAATCAACAGAGTATTCAATGTTTAAGCTACCCAAAAATTAAGTAAACTTTTTTTCTTAGCGCAACATTTTCATTTATTTGTTTCAAATTAAGATCTCTTTTCAGCATGAAGGTTGAAGAAGGAGTGTCTGAAATTTAATATGATATTTGAACAGGGGTGGGTCCACCAAGTCCGTGCTCTTCCTCTCTCCCCCAGAAAGAATTTCATAACCCAACATATATTTGTATACTTTCTTAATAAAACTATATTTGTTTGGCAGAGAAATGTCTGCTATATATACATTAAAGATTAGACCTTACTTTTATCATCTGTACTATTTTTCTATTTCTTTTCTGTTAAAAACAATTTACTTGTATTATTTTTCGTAAGTATATAGGTAACAATACTTAAAAATTACTTATTGTCTTTTCTTTTTTCGGCTGTAGACTTACATCCGTTCAATACTATGTAACCGGCCAGTTATAAACTTTTTATTTGTGTTGTACTTTGGTTCTAAATTCAACTCTTAAAGACGAACAAAACAGGAAAAGATTCCTTTATCTAAAAACAGATTAAAACTCTATAATAAAATGTTAAGAATTATGTAATTTGTCTGCGAATTCGTTTTATGTGCTGAAGACAGTTTGACTTACATAATGAACTTCCTCATTATGTAAATCTTGCGTTGACAGATTTCTTCGTCTGAACCGAATTCCGACTTGTACATGAACCCGAGTTTCTGGGTCATGGCATGGATCTACGTCACTTTGGGTAACAACCTCAGCAAAAGAAATAGTAGGCTATATAACCTCACGATATTTCCGGGATAGGGGAGCGAGCGACCAGAGATTACGTCGTCGATAGTCTCAATGTAACTGGGTTATTTGAAACAATTTTGTCTTGAGACTTCGAACATTAAATTCTACATCAGATAAAATTTGGAAAGTCACTGTTGTGTCAATAAGGACTTGGGCTGAGATTGGACCTGGAGTGACTATCGTGGGACAATAATCTTCAACAAGAAAATCAGGTATGTGCTTAAGAAATCTGTCAACTGCCAAAATGTCTCTACACATAAACCAATTCACAAACATCTCATGACTTCACTAAAAATTAAAATCAATCACACATTTGAGGCTTGAATCTTTTATTCACGCCTAGAATTTCCTTGTTTATTTAATGTTACGTAACACTTCTATCAGGAGTATAGGACGGAGTCGGTTATGTTTAAGGAAGAAAACCTCTCGCAATGTACCCCATTAGGAAACCTTAAGCATAACCACAACTATATAAGATTAATGTCTATTATTGGACCTCCCCAAAAATTAGACCCCTCTCAACAAAAAAAAAAAAAAAAAAAAAAAAATTGTTTGGATCTGAACCACATAAGCTTGTACGGGGAATCGAACTCGAAATTCTCTTATCAAAGTTTAAGAATCTTAGCAACGAAGATTTTTTTTTTTTAAAAAATCACTGTAATTGCTACAAGGTGCATGATATTTATTAATATTTCGCATTATAGTTCTAGAAATTTCGTGCTGTAGCAACTACAAAAAGGTCTGAAAAAGGCTCCAAATCTAGACCTAGTGAATATAAATAAGAAGCCACAGTTGTAGACATGGACAATAAATTATGCTGTACTTCTTTTTCCTATTATCCCTTGACGGTAGTGTTCACTATTAATAATCCCATTTTGGAAGAAAGCGTCCCTATATATCATATGACATATTAAAAATGAAGGACCAAACATTCCCATAAAAGTTATATTGTTTATCTTTTGTCTTTGCCAGGATTAAAAATAAAAAAGAGAACTCATTCGCATAGCTTTGGTTCTTTTCTTTTTCATATATTTATTTATATATATATAAAAAATATATTTCAGCTCGACACATCTCTTCTATTCACAGTATGTTGTCTTACAGCTTATAGTGTTATATGGAATATTTCCATAAAACACCGCAAGAGGCCACTTCAGTCGCAGGTATAAATCAGCTCTCAAGTGGACAGGCTAGAGTCATTCTGTCTTCTTCTTCTTCTATGATGCTGGGGAAAACGGAAAAATTCATGTAACTTTCGAATGGAAAATTATTGTTCTGAAAACACACACTTTTTTCTCGAACAGAAAGAGAGAGAGAGAAACAAGGGGGTTGGTTACTGCAGAATACCACATTTTTAGACTTTTCTCCCCCTTTCTTGTAAGTAAATTTCAAAAAGATAAATAAAAAAGATCCCCCTCAAAGAGAGATATTCCTGCTGCTTTTGGGGGGGACCGAAGACAATTGTGTATAGTTATATACGGACACAGGCCCCTACAGCCATATAGTCTGTGATATAATTTATGTTTGAGAGAGCGACCAGGTCCAGTTAGAATCACAAGAAAATAACAAATGCACAGAATATACATCCACATAATATAAAAGAAAAGAAAAGAAAATTACACTATTATTCTTTTTTGGGACTATAAAAGTAGAAAGTTTTTTCACAACTTTTCAACATATTTTATTATTATTATTGTTATATTCAAAGCAAAAGAAGGTCTTATCGCGTAATAAAGGTGAAATACTCCGTGTTCAGAACATGAAAACAACTGTTTTGACAGAAATATATTGAATAGATGTTTCGACCATTTTGTTTCTAATAATCCGGACAACTCAATTGAAGAAACACACAAATAAATAAAAAAAAAAAAAAATGATCATGTTAGGAATACATAACATGTCCATTGTATATGGCGTTAGAACGAATAGTGCCACGTAGTAAATTAAATGGCTAGAGTTAATAAATTAAATACACAAAAAAACTTAATTTTGCCACCACTTTAACCTAACCACCTGTTTTGATTTATACAAATACCTGTGGAATGGACCTAATTATAACCAGAACCGAAACTAGGATCTTCTTGTTCACAGATGACTAAGATCTCCTTGTGAGTACGAATCAACATATTGGGTATCATCATATGTACAGGTCACTTGAAGCAAATTAGGAACTTTCGTGCATTATGGTCTTCTAGGATTTCTAAATTTTGTCTTAACCGTTAATCGCCCGCTAGGGATTTTAACAAAATTGCAGAATCTCACATTGGGGGCTCGGGTGACCCTTAATTATCACAGAGTTATCTTCACACCGTTTCATACACCGTTGGAAAGCTTATAGACTACAGATTCAAACGAGGTAACATTCGTGAAATTTCCACCGTATTCGTGGAAGACATAATTAGAGAGTGAGCTATTTAAGTTTGGCGTAAAAAAAAAAAAAAGTATTTTAACTCAAAAAACTGAAACACCAAAAATTGGCCAATTTCCCCCTCTCCCTACTCCCCCATATAAGCAAGAGGTACAAATACAGGATATTACCATGTAGTGTCGTACTTCATTGCTTCACATACCTATTTTTTATAAGTATCCCCAAGTGGGGAAATGGCCTCCTTTAAAAAACCTGTTGAAAGAAACAAAAAGCACGACCTTTATCCTCCTCCCTCGCTGTGATACCCCCCACATACATAAAATGCACACCAACGGAAAAATGTATTCTTCATGAATATATTGGTACTAAAATCATATTCTTATCTTAATTAGGGGCTGAACTATTGAGGTTTAAAGCCCCGACGCAGCAGTTGTGTCAATGGGCGTTTAAAGGTTAAGAATAACCCTTTTTAATATTCCTAATTAATTGTGGTCTTCTTCTACATCACTTACTATCTAACACATTCTTGTTAGGACTATTTTTACTCAATTAGTGCTTTAAGCAATTTCTTTTCCTCTTTTTGACTATTTCCATTAATATCACTCTTCTCCAACACTCACTCTTACCTTCTACCATATCTTCAATAACATCCCTAATAACAATTTCTTCTCAAATGATCTTCAAATCAGCTTCTTTTCTTCTTTGTAACTCTCTCCAGTATTATCCTTATCTCGTCCAACAGTTATAACACTTACCCACCGTCTGCCATACCTGCTACTACATCCCTAATAACACAATTTCTTCTCAAATTATGTTCTAATCAGTTTCTTATCCTCTTTTGAACTATTTCCAGTAATATCGTTCCCTTCTCTATCTTATTCTTACATCCTACCAATACCTTTAATAACTTTTTCAATAATAAGATTGTTTCCCAAGTAATGCCCCAACCAATTTCATTGTCTTTTTGTTTCCTATTTCTACTGCTATCCTTCTATCCTCCATCACTTAGTCTTACCTTCTACTACACCTTCTATCACATCTCTAATTTCTTCACAAATAGTTTCCTAACTAGTATCTTTTCTTCTTTTTTTTTACTTTCACCTACTACCACACCTTGTATTGCATTCTATCAGCGTTACCAGAAGTAAAGAATATTGTCGTATGTCACTTTGAAGAGTTTTGGCTATTTTGGTAGTTATTGGTGCATCCTCCTCAGAAAATCCTGGATCCGACCCTATATATACCGATTTTGATTTTGATTTATAACATTTTCAACACTTCCAAAATGCCTATAATTTTTGTTAGTATAATTTACTCAAATTCACATGCTTTGAAGATATATATAATATCTAAATGTTAAGAAGCTGTATCCAATGGTGAAATACAGTGGATAAGCTTTTTTGTTATTGTTGTTTTTAACTTGTTCACACATAATGCATTTTCGTGGTCATTAGATGTATATATATATAGGGTGTTTCAAAACAACCGACAACGTTTGGGGGGTGATTTCTGACACCAAGATAAGACAAAAAGTATAGACCAACCTATCTGCACAAATGCTGTCTTTTGGAGTTATAGGCTGCCGAAAACATGAAAAAATGAACTTTAAAGGTCCATAGCTCCAAAACTATGGGATCTACCGTAATCGGGCCAAAGGTTCATTTAGGAACTAGTCAGGCAAGTAGCCAGCCCAAAAATGTAAGGGGGTCCGATCCAATCGTAGTTCATTTGCAAGCCTACCGTGAAAATTTTAGGGGGGCAGCAAAAATTTAGGGAGCCCCGGCCCCCTAGACCCTCTTTGGATACGGGCCTGGAACTAGTATGTGCCCTATCTAAATATCCAAATTTCAGAATCCTGCGCTACTTTCGAAAAAAGTTTTTTAGAGGTAGTTTGTGAGTACTTTAAATTATATACCCGTAGCCAAACCCTCTATAAAAATTGTTGCGTGAATATTTTAGGATTTCGAAACAAGTATTTTTGTATGGGGCACATATTAGTTCCTAAGTGAAGTCTTGACCCGACTACGGTAAATCTCATAGTTTTGGAGCTATGGATCTTTAAATTTCATTTTTTCATGTTTTCAGCAGCCTATAACTCCGAAAGGAAGCAATTGTGAACCCAGGTTAGTTTATACTTTTTGTCTTATCTTGGTGTCTGAAATCACCTCCCAAACGTTGTTAGTGTTGTTTTGAAACACCCTATATATATATATATATATATATATATATATATATATATATATATATATATATATATATATATATATATATATATATATATATACATATATATATATATGTGTATATAGATAGATAGATAGATAGATATACATCTAATGACCACGAAAATGTGTTTTGAGTGAACAAGTTAAAAACAACAAAAAGCTTATCCACTGTATTTCACCATTGGATACAGCTTAACATTTAGATATTGTCTGTATATATCTTCAAAGCATGTGAATTTGAATAAATTATGCTAACAAAAATTATAGGCATTCTGGAAGTGTTGAAAATGTTATAAATCAAAATCATAAGTTTCTTGGTGTCAACTAATGAACAACAAATCAAATGATATTATTCATTTCGTTTTGTGAGAGTTCAACATTTAACCGTTCCATGCAAACCAGGGATTAAACGCGAAAATATCGAGGACAACATATTTCAAAACATGGAAGAACAATTTATCAACAAAATTAATGACTGTCAGCTGAAAGAGAAGAAAAAAAAAGATGTAACCTCATTGGTTGTTGATTAAGCTTTGGGTATTATTCAACTTTTGATCTCCACCAATCACGGCTGAAAGCTCATAACCGCAGTAATTTAGGAGATGAATATACACACAAGAAAAGCAACTAACTTCCTGCTTCTTATTTGATTTTTTTTTCTGCTTATGAGAATCTGTGACATGCAGTGACTAGCCCATGATGAATATTTTCTCTTCTTTTACTGGCCAAGTTATGTTGTATAAGAAGTACCATTCTCTAACTCTTCCAATGAATAATAGCACGATTTTCACAAACTGTTGTACAAGTTGACAAGTGTACACAATTTTAAACAAGAGGAGGGAAAAAAGCACGAAGGATATAAATATATTTCATCACCTACCACACTGGATTTTCACACAAAGAGATTATAACGAATCAAGATGGGATATTAAAAAAAAAAAAAGTGAAATTTCATTTGGTTCAAGTCTATAGTCACCCTTTCTTTGGCCTCCGGGTTATTTGGAAGCTTCTGGTTGGTGGAAAAAGACATTGTGGGTGGATATTAGGAATCCTATCATCACTCCCATTTTTTTCCTCACTTTTTTTTTTTTTTTGCCATAATTATTAATCACTTTTCCTTCCGTCCTTTGAAATACAAAAGTTTTGTACGGTGTTGAGGGAAAATATATAGTGCATTTCTTTGCCACAGAGGGCAGAAGTATCGTCGTCGTCTCTCTAATGCACCATCTACGTATTAATGAGATTTCACAATTTAGTAACGGCGGGGAGGCTAGCAGAATAATATAAATGTGCTATAGGGACTACGATTACTCTGATCTCCTTTTGAAAGAGGCATTGTGGGTAATTTCTTTAATGGCTAAATATATAACTGTGTGAAATGTAGTTTAGGATGCATTTGAGGGCAAAAATATTCATAATAAATATGCTGACACAATAGGTCTGAGAAAATATGGTATTTTTTAAAAAAAAGTATTCAAATGTTATAATTGAAAGTATCGAAAGGAGATGTGGGGAAATTAGATTTTTTCTAAGTTCCTTTGCGAAAATTTCAATAATTTTGTTTTTGGATTGAACAGAAATTAATCAATCTATATAGAATTACCATGAAAAAAATACTATGTGGCGTACGTAAAAATGTATGTTACATGCGTAAATCCTGTAGTTCTTGAACCTAACATATATATGTAACATCTTGCAGCAAAAGTAAAATTCAAAATGTATGTTTTATACGTACATTCCGTATAAGTGTTCCGAATAAACGTACTTTCCGAACGAAAGAAAGAAGTATATATAAGGTTAGGATTTCACATACAGGTAGACGTATACAGCGTGATTCAAAATGGTGTAAACGATAAGGAAACGTTCTATAAGTGATAATACTCTATCAACAATGAAATCTCTATGGAAATACTTTCAATATTATGCTCAAGTTTTGTTTGGAACGAGCGTAGTAGTTTAACATTTATCCGCTAGGTGACAGAGTGATTAGTTCCAAGATAGCTGCCTGTGGTGCAGAGAGAGCATTTTGCGTTTTGCAGTTTCACGTTTGTCGGTCTGTTGTTAGTGTTCAACGCGAGTTCCGCACAAAATTCCATAAAGATCCACCATCAAAGAACTCCATACGTAAGTGGTATGACAAATTCAACAGAACGGGATACATTTGTAAAGAAAAATCGCCCGGTAGGCCGTCCACTTCTGAGGCAGATGTCGAAAGAGTTCGAATCAGTTTTCAACGCAGCCCACAAAAGTCAACAAGGAGAGTTAGCAAAGAGCTTCAAATGCCTCAAACAACTGTTTGGCGTGTAGTGCGTAAACATTTAAAGATGTATCCGTATCGAGTGCAGTTGTTATAACACTTAACACCTAATGATCACACGTGTCACAACACTTTTTGTGAGTCATTTCAAGAGTTGTGCAGTGTTGATGATGATTTTTTGGGCAAACTTTGTTTCAGTGATGAGGCTACGTTCCATGTGACAGGAAGAGTGAATAAACAAAATGTTCGCATTTGGAGAACTGAGAAACCTTACCAAATCTGTGAAATTGTGCGTAATTCACCGAAGACGAATGTGTTTTGTGCAATTTCATCTTCAAAAGTTTATGGTCCGTACTTCTTTAACGAAGGAACTGTGACTAGAAAAACATTTCTATAAATGCTTACTACGTGGCTTATGCCAAAGCTCGAACATGACAGTGCAAACTTCATCTATCAATTGGATGGAGCTCCATGTCACTTTCATCACAATTTCAGAAATTTCCTCAACAACAGACTGCCACACCGCTGGATTGGGCGGTCAGGTAAAAATGATCATCAGCTTCTACGTTGGTCACCAAGATCACCGGACTTAACCCTCTGCGATTTTTTTCTGTGGCGACATCTAAAAGACATTGTCTACAAACCCCCTCTACCCCAAGATGTGAATGAACTGAAAGAGCGCATCACTGATGCAGTGCAAACTGTTGATGCAAACATGTTGAAACGGGTCTGGGCGGGATTGGAATAGCGAATAGATATATGCAGCGTAACAAAGGGGGACCACATAGAACATTTGTGATGTTCTATTTTAATTTTTTTATAACAAAAACTTGGAGAGTTTTAGCATTTAACTGTAAGATATGAAGCTATTTGGATGATTAATAAAAAAGTTATAAGGAGTTGTAATCGTTCACATCATTTTGAATCACGCTATATAACATATAGTTGACGTATGTAACATATGTATGGGTATATAATATACAGAAGACTGTTAGATGTCAGACATCCTGCAGCGGTATGATGTAACACTTAAGCGGGAAATAGGCATTACGTACGTAGCATATGGATAAAGTATGTTCCATATAGATTTCCGTAGTAAACATAAGGATTCCTTATATTTGTACAATATACTGCTCTTCGGATAACGAACTTTTCTCAGTGTACCGGAAGAGAACTACTTAAGAGCTGTAGGACAAGAGCACAAGTTGGCTGTGTGACAAAATTATTACTTATGAATTTAACATGCTGTTGACATGCGTAAATCCGTCTACGGTTAGCTTCCCTACATTTCATTAAAAAGATGAGCTGGGTGACTAAGTTGTAAAACGTTAGTTTCTGATGCAAAAAGTCCATGGTTCAGTCTCAGTACACGGAAGTTCCTGGAGTATATATATCATAGATTTTTACTCGGATTCCCGTTTCCCTCCACTGTATCTACTACTCCAGTTCTAGTATCATTCATTTGCACTTATCACCCAAATAATAATAATAATAATAATAATAATAATAATAATAATAATAATAATAATAATAATAATAATAATAATAATAATAATAATAATAATAATAATAATAATAATAAAAACTTTAAACTAAAAATCTCTCTTTCGTTTCAAAGGACACAAAAACTGAGTGAAGGAAACAGTCAGTTTCTTTCCTTGAGTTTTTCTTCAATAAAGAGATATTCCTAACATACGGCTAGTTCAAAGCTAAACACAGGGGAGCACCCACAGGGGAGTCCCCTGGGTCTGGACCTCTCCGAAACTTCCTAACTCAACATATATTTGTACACTTTCTTAACAGAACTAAACAGAGAAAAATCTGTTCTCCGGATAGCGGTATATCGTACAAATATACGGAATCCTCTTGCTTACTACAGAAATCAGTATGGAGCATACGTTATCCATATGTTACATAGGCACTGCCCTTAGATGTTACATCATGCCGTTGCAGGATGTCTGATGTCTAACAGTCTTCCTTATATTACATATATAGCCTATGTATGTTACCTTCGTCAGCTATATGTTATATACGCCTATTTGTATGTGAGATCCTGACCACCTATATTGTTTCATACGGGAAGTACGTACAGATGGAACACTTATACAGAATGTATTGTAAAACATGCCTTTTCAGTTAAACGTTTGTTGTATGTTAAGTCCAAAAACTACAGGATTTATAAATGTAACATACGATTTTAGGTACGACATGCTTTTTTAACAGGGAAATGATTGCTGTAGCATGAACATTTGATTTTACACTTCATCTGTACTCTTTCTTTTATAAAAACAATTTAGATCTATCATTTTTTTCTGAAAATATAGTTGGAATCATTTTACAATTACTTATTGGATGCAGAATAACACCTGTTAATCTACGTAAACGTAGTGTCTCGTAGTATTGGATCACCCCCAAACAATTTCTGTGTGCACGCCTGGATGCTTTTATAAAATTGTTAATAGTACATCATATAAAATATTGAACTTATGTTCGTGAGAAAATGTTAGTATCCCACAGCTCAGAATAGGTATATGAGTCGCAGCGGGCCAGGATTAATGTAATTTGGCTGCTAAGAGTTGAAGCTAGTAGATGTAAAAATAAATAAATAAATAAAAATAAAAAAAGTGATGGAGTTCTTAAAATCAGACTAAGATACTGTGCCGTAAATATGAATAAAGTAATTACTAAAATACCATATCATATTTATCTCATACTCCTAGGCTGCTCTTATTAGCACTCTGCATTCTGTACAAACTGTACGTCGTCCATGAATAAAAATATAAATTTGAAATAAAATGCTGCTATTAAATACTGAAAATTTAACCCCTTGAAATGTAACCCCTCCCGGTGCCAAATCGCACAATGACGAGCTACACTCGTCATAAAATTTAAACTATTGTAGCATCACGTAGGGTTATTATATTAATGTTTTGAAAGTTATATAATGATAAACCATCTATAATACACTTTTATAACTTATACTTCAACTAGGCCTATCAGACTTCAGAAAATAGGCTAAATCGTAGTAGAAGTGGTTAAGTATAAAGCTCAAGCTTCTGAGGTATTTCCTCAGGTCACCGGTTCCCTCAGATGATGAAGTATTGACCATCCTATAGTCAAGTCCTAGGATCTTATAAAATAGAGGATCTTCCCTTACAAGAATATCTTGAAGCCATACGTCACAATTTCACCACCTCTACTACGCCCAATAAGATCTCAATGTTTTGAGCCAACAATCATGGCGGAGACGAAAGTAGTCAATCAGACGATGGCGAAAACGAGAGTAGCCAATCAGACTCACCGAGGCTCGATTGTTTATTGGCTTCATTAATTTCATAGGATGAAGATACATATAGGCAGATCCTCTATTTTATAACATCCTTGGTCAAGTCTTATATAGATTATTTTCCTTTTCTTCTGATGAATGCTCTGCATTTTCATTCTTCTGAAAACATTAAAATTAAACCGTAGCATTTTTCTTCAGCACCTTCGCAAGGCTAAACTGTGCGGAGAGGTTCTGAATACCATTTTGTTTAAGCGGTTGCGCCAACCTTCTACGCTATTATTTTGTTCGATGCCTCTGACTGTTACAATTCCAACTTTCCACATTAAGATTTGGATTTTCCAGTCATTGCTCCGTAAAGTAATCGTTGAAATCCTCTATCCCCTGAACATCCCTACATTTGGAAACGTAAAAACGTAATGCACTAACTGCTGCAGTTTCAAAATCCATCTTCAAAATTCTAGAATGATTTTGTTTACACCGAGTTTTCACAAATGAAAATAGTTGTCTGTAAGTATTCTATGTTTTATGAGAGATCAGGGGGTACAGACGTAGCCACTTCATCTTTGAAAATCACAGACACTGATGTATTTCTATAGGGTTTTTTGTATGTGTGTATGTGCTCTTTCCTTGCACTTTGTAAGTTGCGTTTTTACTTCACAATCTGCGAAGTCACGTATATGTTCTCTTAGAATGGCTACAGTTTCATCCTTTGATTTCGTCGTTCCTGGACAGCCTTGTTTTTTCTATTTACACACAGCTGAAAAAAATAAGTAGCATGCATTACTTTAATGACATAATGTAAAGAATGCAGATTTAATGTCATGATGATGACAATGGAGTGCTATTTTTCTGTTTCTTATAAGACGAAATGTGTTTCATTTTTGTCTTTTAGAAAAACGCATTCTTAAGGACGTTTATGTGTATGTACTAATACTTAAGAGCCTTTCTCATATACTTACCTTCTGAAATTCAAGATAAACAGATTAACAGGTCATTGTTATATAGGTCATGAAAAGAACTTACAAAAGACTAAATAGAGAGATGAATCCTGGAAAAAATGTAATTAGTATGTATTACTGAATTTATTAAACTTTCATATTATTACTATACGTGCATATACTACATTTTGCGCAGGAAATATGAATATGAATGTAGAGTAAATGCACCTCCAGTCAACAAGTTCCCAAATGTCAGCCATGTAGCACATTAAAGGAACACCAAACAAAAATCAAAAACAAAGTTCCTAAATTTTTCTTTTGCTTTCTGATTCTTTAGGGAGTCTATTTGTGGAAAGTTATTTTTGTGTTCTGTATTTGACTTCTAGAGTTTGTATAGTCTCAGAAGTGTTGTTCCCATATGGCATCTGAATGAAGAATTGAGGCTTACCACACATTTGGGTTTAACAATAATAATAATAATAATAATAATAATAATAATAATAATAATAATAATAATAATAATAATAATAATAATAATAATGTTTGAAATATGTTTATTGGAAACAAACAGCATTACAGCCACAGGTGCCCCTAAGAAAGAAAAAAATGCTTTTTACAAGCATGTTGCGCATGCAAATAGAATTAACAAGATACAACTGATTATACAAAAATAGATGAAAGGGATAAAATATTAGTTCAGAAAAATAACATAAAAACATGCAGTATCTGTTACAAACTGGAAAATACAAAAATAACAATAGTAAAAAAAATAAGCATAATTAACATTCATATAGAAAAGGTATACCATATAACATAAGTATACAGTGTAAAATTCAAAAATAGATTATTATTAACCATATAGTTGTAACAGTTTACAAAATTTTGAAAGAGAAAAACCTTCAAAAAGACGACGAAAATAAAATAAGCATAAAAAATTCATGACCAAGTTTTAAAAAAAGCAGTATACGTAGTAAAGAAGAAATTAAGCATAGAAGAAAAGATGATAGAAAAATAAAAGACGAGAGAATAATAAAAAAACTAACAAAACATAAAAGGATCTTTTAAATGGCACCTTACAAACTTTACAAAATGACCTCCAGAAATAATAAAGATAAGAAACAAACATGTGCATCTGTTCAGAATTAAAAAGGTTCTTACAATTTGATTTTTTTAAAAATACAATATATATATATATATATATATATATATATATATATATATATATATAAAACAAATCCATACAGTATTTAGAAAAAATACAAAACAAATTAAGAGAATCAGTTGCAAGGCTAAAAAGACTAAGAGATTTAATAGTTTACTTAAAAAATTACAAAAAAAAAATTCATGCACCTTCTTGAAATTCTTATGAAACAAATCAAGAACCGGATAAAAGTTATTAGCTGTTTCTATACTTTTATATATAGAAGACCTAATTAGATATTTACTAATAAACAAAACAAATTTCCTAATGTTTCTGTGAAGAATTTTTAAAGAGAAAAAGTTCTCCAGAACAAAATCCCCATGCAGAATTACATGGAAAAATTTCAAGTCAAAGAGCCGACGCCTGTCAGACAGAAGGGTAAGATTAAGATCCACCCTTATGTCTGACTAGCTAACCAGGCTAGGAATGAATTTTGAATTGATTCAATCGAAGAACTACAATATTTTGCTTCACTATTCCAAATTACCGTACAATATTCAAGATGAGACCTAACGTTGCACATATAGAGAATTTTTCAGGTGTTAATATTAGTAAAATTTCGACATAACCATTTGATCATTGTTAAATTCCTCCTAGCTTTGGAGATAACAACCTGAAAATTCTTCTGAAAAAGCAATTTTTCATCTAATATTACTCCTAAATCTCTAACATGCTTAACGCATTAGATATGTTGATTTCCTATCCTGTATTTGTAGATGGAGGGGTTAACTTTCCTCTAAAATGTTATTCCTTGCGTTTTGTTAAAGTTCAGGGGTAGGGAATTCTCTTCGGACCATTTAACTATGATATGTATAATATTTGCAAAGTATTTTGATTTTGTTTGAACTTAATTTGACTGAAAATTTTAATATCATCAGCATACTTACAAGTTAAATCAACACAAATGTCATTAATATACAGCAAAAACAATAGATGACCAAGATTAGAACCCTGGGGTACCCCGGAGGTATTACTATGAATAGCAGACAGTTTCCCTTTATATTGTACCACAAATTTCCTTCCATTTAAATATGAAGTCAACCAATCAATAACACAGTTAGGCAAGTTATATCTTTTCAATTTGTTTATCAATAAGTGATGTGGTAATTTATCAAATGCCTTAGCAAAGTCCAAGTAAATAGCGTCAACTTGACCACCAGCCCAAATTACTGGAAGTGTATAATGCATAAGATTTGCTGAATTAGTTATTTCAGATTTGCCAGCCATAAATCCATGTTGGTTTATATTAATCTCATTCTTTAATTTATTATAAACATATTTATAGATTATTTTCTCAAAGATTTTCGTAGTTACCTTCATTACAGAGATTGGTCGAAAATCATTAATAGACTTTCCATTAGTTTTAGGTATGGGTGTTATAGAAACCAATTTCCATACATCAGGATAATTACAAGTGGATAAACTCCAGTTAAACAAAGACAATATTGGTGCGATTGTTTCACCTATTCCTTTAACAATGAAAGCTGAAATTCCGTCTATCCCACTTGACGATTTAATCTTTAAAGTTCTAATAGCTTCCAATACATGTTGAGTAGCAATTTCTGGGGGTTTAACTTGATCAAATTCTTCAAATGAACATTGAATTTTAGTAACACTAACCGAGAAAGTTTGAAAGACCGATGAAAAATAGTTGGCAAACTTTTCAGCCAACATATTATCATCAGTCAACAAAACATAATTGTCAATAATACCAAATATTACCTTATTTTTTGAACAATTTACTTATTTCCAAAATTTTTCAGGGGCAATTGTAAGATCATTTTCAATTTTACTAAAATGAATTTGCCTCTCCACATTTAATTGAGTTTTGAACGCTCTTCTACAATTAGAAAAGACTACATGATCATTTTCACATTGAGAAGTTTTGTATTTTTTATGAGCCTGATTTTTTATTTTCCATAAAGAAATCAATTTTTTGAATACCACAAGGGAAATTTAGATTTTTTAGGCCTCGATTTAGAAATATTACACTCCATTACATTTCCTCTAATTTGCAAGCTTCTAAATTGAGATCATTACTTAACAATATATTACACCAATCAGCACTAGCAATTTGAAGATACAAGGATAAATAGTCACCTTTAGCATATAAAAATCTTTCAGTGGACTCATATACTTTACAAACAATGGATAAAAATACTTTAGTTACAATTGAATAATGGTGTACATCAGGAGCCATCATATACGCATCGTGTCTTTCCGACACTATAGATACGTTAGTTAAAACTAAGTCTAAATCCGATACTGCTGGTTCAACACTTAGACTTGTATTATCCAAAAAAGTTGACAATAACTGAAACCTGACTTTAGAGTAATAGTGTATTCCTGGTAAAGGCTCTTTATTTAACCAATCTATTTTAGATATATTAAAATCTCCAAAAATCAATACATCATTTTTTAACAGGTTAAGTTTACTGGAGATACAATTTAGATAGTTCTCAAATACTTCAAGAGAAAATGTTGCATGAAAATATCCACAAGAGATTAGATTTTTAGTTGACTTACACCTAAGTTCAATCCAGACACATTCATTTACACTTTCCAAATCATATCTTCGAAATACCTGAAAATTATTTCTGACAGCAATTAAAGAACCACCTCCTCTATCACCACCTTCTTCAGCATAACACCTGTCCGCTGTGAAACAATGGGAAATAATCCCGATCATCATGAATTTCAGATAACCAAGTTTCGGTTGCGGCCAGAATATCATAGTCACAACTAGAAATTAAGGAGAACTCATAATAATAATAATAATAATAATAATAATAATAATAATAATAATAATAATAATAATAATAATAATAATAATAATAATAATAATAATAATAATAATAATAATAATAATTATTATTATAATACTGTATGTATTTATGTTATTTTTCTGAACTAATATTTTAACCATTTCATCTATTTTTATATAATCAGTTGTATGATGTTAATTCTATTTGCATGCGCCCTATGCTTGTAAAAACATTTTTTGGGGGCTCACTTGTGGCTGTAATGCTGTTTGCTTCCAATAAACATATTTCATTACCGGTATTATTATTATTATTATTATTATTATTATTATTATTATTATTATTTTATTCAAAACTAAATCTTCTATTATTATTTCTAGCAATTGTTGTTTTCAATGCATGAATGTACTAGTATATAAAATATTAAATATGTTATTTAAACAAAACTATACTTCCAAAAATTTAAAAAAGTTATTATTTCACTAAGACCATTTATTTAACTCAGATTTATAGACACCATATTTTAAAATATTTCCTGATAGTATGAAACAACAGCATATATATATATATATATATATATATATATAACCTGAATAAAAACAAATGTAAACGAAAAATAACACTTCAAACTGATGAAATGGAGATATTTTCCGGCATGACTATGAACACGTGACAGTAACCTTCTAAATTTTTCAAACTATGCTTAATATATCTCAATCGAATCAGTCTATAAAAAGTCATTAAAACATAAATTAATAAGCAATCGAGTGCTGTCTAATGTCAAACGACCAAAAATATAAATCCACTAAAATGGCTTACGGTCAAGGTCAGAAATGGAATATTCAGTTATAATTTAAGTTTTGAGAATAAACTAAAACGCTCCTAAAATCCCTTTGGAGATAAATGTTTAACGAATACTCAAAACTAGGGTTATGGAATAGGAGCAGTAACCAATAATATATTTGGGACCGTTTGTGTTGTATGTATTCTGTTTATAAATGTCATAGATCTGATTCTTATATATAATTTAGTCATCTGGCAACTCTCAGCTTATGAGTCGATTTTTTAAATAATTCTTCACGATTATGATATAAGATAAATCAGAGAGAACAATACCGTGGGAAACAACACCAAAATCGAGTCGTGGCAAACTACACCGTGGCACACAACACGTAATCACAATTTTGGTTTGAGACTAAACGAAACGATGATGATGGTGATAATAATTATCAAAATAATAGGATGAATAGAATGTGAGGAAACGGGAGAATCAAGGGAAAATCCACGCACATTGTATTTGTCGTCTATAAAGCGTACTTGACGCGAGCTGAGATCCAACCAAGGACCCCATCCATTAGAGACGAGCGCTCTACCATTGATTATGAAGTTGCTAGCACAAAGAGAAATTTAAAATGTTTTCATTTCCTGTTATACTTTTAGTGTTACGTCCTATTTACTGATACTCTCATTAGAGACATTTTCTCTGATTAAAGTATAGCCTGACGACTTTGTTGAGAATCTGAGAACATCCTCTAAAAAGAAAAAAAAAAAAAAAAAAACACTGTTACCCAGGCGTATATTCTGCAATTGTATATACAGCGCCATATGTTTCAAGCTAAATGTTTTTTGAGTGTTATAGAGTAGTGTTTGAGGGAAAATGAAACTTTTTGCTATTCAGCGCAATACAATATGATATATTTCTCAAATATTCATATAAAAAGCCACAAGAAAGAGAAAAGTTTACATTCATATTGTAATAACACTATAACTACATCTGTTGGAATGTAAGAGTACATAGACAGAAAGAGTTTTAAAATGTGCACTAGCCGTTTCTAAGGTAATTTGGGCATGAGGTATGTGCAAATAGAAAGATATAAGGTGTAATGAAGATATAGATTAATGATGTTAGGCAAAGATATAAATATGATTTAAGATTATAAGATTACAAGACAGATTACGATTATAAGATAAGTATAATTTAAGAAGATTGATGTTACTAATGAGATTTATATGAAGAAGAAATACGGCACAAATTAAGAATAAATAGATTCAATAAGATATATGAAGTAGTGATTTGGAGTAGCTTACTGTTGTAGTAAGTTAGAGACAAGAAACAGACATTTGTACGATACAAAAGATTTTGATTAAATAACTTAACAATATCTACGTAATAACACTGAGTATATGACTAGCAGGGACCTTTTATTTCTTAACACTGAAAAGCAAATTTATATCCAAATCACTCATATCTTGTACTATTGGGAATAAGTGTTTTGAAGTCACTTGACAAGTGTCAGCAGTCTACTTCCTTGAAAGTTACGAACTTCTGCATTTAGCACTGCTTGATCGAAATACAGCCTTCTCCACTGTGAGGAGTGGGAAGAAGTGGAGAAATCTATTCCGCTCAGTATCATACTAAAGTGGTTCTCAAGTACTGTCATTCATGAGGAGTTAAGTTCCAAAGTTGGGCGTCCGTTTCCAGCATTTTTTAAAAAAATTTACAGGAAAGATATGGGTAATTTGATCGTCTGTGTGCTTGATAATATATAAGAGTGTCGAAAAATCTGTTTATTTGTTATATATAAGCGGTTATAAACATGGGACTATACGACGAGCGGAGGGAACTACTTGGCGCAAGGTAACCGAACAGTTGCATTGTGGGAAAGAAACGAGCATTTATGTTATCAACATGGCGAATGTACAAGGGCAATGAACTAACAGTTTTACCATTTGTGAAGCAATACGTTGATAACGAGCAAAATCTTTTAAAAGTTTGTGAAGACCACGGATTAATGAACCTAATAACAAACTGCAGAAAGTGTGGAAAGGAGATAACAGCAAAAAAACGTGGCGAAAGCGGACGCCCAACGAAAGAGACACAGATTTATCTCAATGCACGAAGATGGGAGAACACATAGAAAGGATGCAAACGCCCTTCGTATAGACAGCCAGCGAGAGAGTACTGCGCAGTGGGTTGCATATATCGCGTAATGGAAACAAAAATGCATTGCCATTAGAATGTAATAGAAGGTGGTCCACATACGTAAGATAAACAGCAACAGTAATATCAGTACCACGCATGAGTATCAACATTGCATCACTACGAAAATACGCGTACAACATAATAGTAATAGTAACATTTTTGTTTTTGTGTTACTACTGCCTACACACATTTTTGTTTCCTTCTCATTGTTGTTCCCATTACGTGATATATGCAACCCACTGCGCAGTACTCTCTCGCTGGCTGTCTATACGAAGGGCGTTTGCATCCCTTTTACGTGTTCTCCCATGTTCGTGCATTGAGATAAATCTGCGTCTCTTTCGCATACGGGTGACATATGCACCCAAAGCAAAAACGCGTATTTTCCATTTTCGTTTCTTCTTTCTTCCGGCTCCTTACCACCCTTTTCACTCATTTCCGTAACACATTGTGACAATGTTATACATGTGATTGGTCCATTTCCGGATGTTCTGCTTTCTTCGCATAGGTGTGTTCTCTCTCGTTGCCTTACGTCGACTATGGGTAGTATTTTGTACATCTAACCTTTTTTTCGGTATTGCTTCTCGTTCTCGCTATATTCGATGTAATCTGATTTTGACCCCATGTTTATGCCCCCATTTGACCCTTTTCAATGCGCTTTTTGACCGATATAAAAATAATACGTGTCTCTTCTTTTTCAATGTTCTCTATGTTTGTGCAATCTTATCACAATCGGCATGTTAAACCAGGATGCCCTGCAGTGGCGTAGCACACTTTTGCGCTTCCCCCCTCCCCCGCAAAGTATAGAGAAGGGGCCCTAGTTGTAAAGCCGATAGAAGTAAGATTGAAGTTCTACTTCTTTAAATCTTTATTCATCGCAAGACTTCAGGGCCCCCTATACGTCGGGGCCCCCCGGCACTGCGGGGGTTGCGGGGGCAGCTGCTACGCCACTGGTACCCTGCCTTGTAAGTTATTTCACTCTGAAATTTGTAACACATGTTACTATTTTAAATCTTTTTTGCAATAGTTCATATTTTCTTCTGTGCCAATTGTAACATTTACAATGTAGTTTTCTCACAACTATTAATAATGTTGTAAGTAATAAAAGAGTTATAACAAAATCATAAAATAACAAATAATGATGCAGTTACGTAAGTTTTTTTTCTGAATTGATTCTTCTGGTTTAAGAGAGAGAAAAAATAACACTTACCAGCTCAGCACGAGCTCTAATTGAAATCTAATGAACCAACTTAAAGTTCATTCTTCAAATTCCTTTTCTCCTTCTGCAACCGTGAATTGGGATATAGTCTGTGAAGTCACGAAGAAATTATTGTGGTACTACAAATTACTCAATTTGTACTTGTTCGAGTCGATTGGCAAACAGTATAAAAGGTGACTTGGCCGTACTTCTTTTTTTTTCTATTTACTTCCTTTGAGGACAAAAGAATACCATTCAGATTTCGCCTGATGTTCCTACAGAATGTCACATCTTGCAGATCAAGTTATGGACTTGAAGGAATAATAATAACATTAAAAGTGATGCTTTTTATTGTCTGCTGTATCTTGACGAACTGGCTGTATTTCCATACAAAAAAGCTGCGAGGATATAAAGTCAAAGAAGTTCTTTAACCGTGTTCGCAGCTTTGATATCTTTGATGTTATAAGGAGAGGGAGGGGAAGAAAATGGCCCCCTTTGACACTTCGTTCCCAGTTTCCCTTTTGCTTTTGAACAGCTAAAAGAGGCTGTTTTGTTAAGCATACCTCCCCCTTTCATCTATTTCTTCTTCCTGGTCAAATATGCTTTAAAAATGTTTATTGTATTACTACTTAATACTTCAACTTCTAATTTATACTTTGTTATGTCTGGATTTATGACGGTAGTTTCGTCTACTTTAGAGGCGGACATTATTTTTGAGCCGAGGTCAAGATATTTATTTATTTATCAACACAACAGGCATTACTGCCCAACTACAGTGTCTATATATAATACATAATTGTAATTATAATGATACTAATATTTGAATTAAACTAATATTTTTTAACAATATACTTAGTATTACTCTTTTGAGCGACTTTTCCAAACTCTTAAATATATCTACATCTTTATAACCGTTACTGATTTAATTGTATGTAGCACAAATTCTCCATTAGGTGACATATACAGTGAATTTGTACGCACCTTCCTACAATAGAACAGGCTACTATTTTCCTTGCATGTTTTGATGGATGGAATCTGGATAATTATCTTTGTAATTATGTCTGTACTGTCTATTTTGTTGTGCAAAAGTTTATGTAAGAAAATAAGGTCGTTCAACGTCCGCCTTTGTTCAAGTGTCTGAAGTGTAAAGTTACCATGTAAATTATCATATGATTCATATTTTGGATCAAATCCTGTCCTTTTGTATGTGAGAAAACGTATAAATTTGCTTTCTATCTGCTTATTTTTTTTTTTCACTACGTGTTTTCACAGAAGTGTTCTAAGTAAATGAGGCATATTGTTAGAAATTACATGAAGAGTCATCAAGAGCCATTACATTGATGGCATTTATAATCTTGAATGTTAAGTAATTTCATAGCTAATATCAGTGCTTCTTCTTCTTTCTCTTTCTCTTACTTATTTAAACTCTGAACCTTAAGACAACAAAATCAGTATAAAACTTAAATCAGGGTAAATATCTGCAATGAAAGCATCACTTTTAATGAACATATCGGATCATATTTAATGCATCGAAAACAATAAGTAAATTATGGAAGCTATAGTTCTCAGTGTTATTCTGTGGATTTGGAGTTCCTCAAAGATCCATTCTTGGTTAACTACTTTTTTGTAATTATTTTCAATCTTGTTTTCGCATATAACTAACAGTAATAAATAAATATTTTCTGGTTATATAACACTCTTCAAAACAGTTGACACCACCAATATACAAAGGAACAAAATACCACCCCGAAATGATATTACATGTTAGCAGATTTTAGGTTAACATCTTGAGAAGTGTGAAGAAAAACAAGACAATAAGTTGTTATTTTAATATAATTTTTTGTATGAGAAATAAAACTTTTGGAGAAATGTATTATATAAGTAGGAGAACACAACACGCACATATTATATTTAGGTAGAAAAAAAAAAGTAACTACAAAATATGACACAGACAGACAGCAAATGTCACAAAGAGGAAAGGGAGGTTGGATAAAATTGTCTAAAAAATATTGTTCATGTGTCATATAGTTACACATAAAATGGAGCTTCAAACTACGTAAACCAATAGAAAATTTTAATATACTGTGAAAGTCATCAGTTGCATACATAATGTTAAAATTACAACTAAATAGATCTGAAACACAATTTTAATAAGGACTGACACATTGAAAAACAAATAGAAACTACAGTACGTATTATGATCTTTAAACATGCAACCTTTTTCACTTACGTGCGCTAGGCTAAGAAATGGGATTTGCTGCTGAGTTTTCGCGAGGAGGAAGGCAAATCACAAAACTATTGCTTACGTATTAGTAGGCCCTATACAAAGAGAAAGCACAATTTAAAAAGTTTGAAGAAAACAAATAGAGACAGTGTACTCTCTAGTAAATACTCATCCATAACCTCCCCATACCATTGGGCAGTCTTTCACAAAAGGTAGATCTTTACGCTATATAACTTTCGTACTATCCTCGTGATATCAGCAGGTGATTGTTAACTTTTTAGTTTCTCCAAGGGTACTGAGACTCTCATAACTTCCAGTTTACTGGAATCTAGCTGAGATCTCGTGCTTTCTTATTAGTTTTAAAGAAACCCTAATGCTAATGAAAAACACAAGAGTCTCTGGAATTTATTGGAAGACTTTTCTCTCTCTTTTCTCGATAATTCATATATGTATATATACAGACAACATCCAACCCACCGCGACGCTATCTTCTATATAATAATAATAATAGTACTAATACGTGAGACAAAGAGCGGAGTTGTTTGTTCTTAAGAAAAAGGAGGAGGTACATGATTTTAATTTCAGTCATGATTCCTAAGGGTAATAGAGAAGGGGAAGAATCCCAAGAAGCATCTTCAAATAATAAGTGATAAATTGCAAAGAACTACCGTCTCTCTCTTTCCCTTACTTAACCAACTGAGCGATATTGCCCTCCACGCCATGTTTCCACCACCTTCCTCTCGTTCTGGAAGAAAAAGTTTTTTTCTGGAGAACTTGAGGAGGTGATATATATATCTAATTCGTAAAAGGGGAATATACACAAAGATATTCATTCATATGAATTATAGGTTGTTGTTTTGTTCTTGAAGATTACGACGTGTGTATGTGTGTGAAGAGAAAATTGCAAGATGTGAAACGTGTTGCCTCATAAAGGTTGACAGAAGATCATAGGGTGGTCGGAAGTAAATCAGATCCTGCTGTTGGACGCCCTAGTCTCTCTTTTATGTTAGCTTCTGATGCCACCAGTGGAGCCTTCTCCTCTTTTCAGCAGCTCACAGCATCCAAAGAAACGACTCAGGGGCTTTTCATCTTGAAAGATGGATTTTCTCTGCAGTAGCACACGATAAAGAAAAAAAAAAAGCGAAAGATATCAAAAAAAGGTGAGGAGGGCATGTTCTGTTACTAACAAAAAGTATAACATTCTATATTTGTGGCATGAGACCTACGAGGCATGGCATATCATAACAATAATGCATTGTATTGACAGAAGTAGGAACCGATATTTGCTCTTGGTAATTTGAATATACGTAGACTGTTTCAATAAGAGTACAAAGATACGTGGGTGGGTGATTCATTAAGGTAAGCGTAAACGAGTATCGATCTCCGATAGATCCCCCCCCCCCCAATATTTCCAATGAATATTTCTTACGAATTGCCAATAATTTAGTCGAATTCAAGTATAATTAGATCTCTCTTGTAGCAAGCATACGCTAATTTGGCTATGAAGACCCGAGTTCAAAAATCTTTCAGTTTGACATCCCACGAATATAGCCTTTAGGCTAAGGGAGACGGATGATTAAGGCAAATCAATGATGATGGAGGAATTGGTGGAATGAGAATGCGGAAGTACCCCGAGAAAATCCACGGATACGATGTTGTCTAACACAAACTTAATTGGACGGGGATCGAATCTGGAACCCCACGCACCAAAGGCAAGCGCTCTGCCACTGAGTCACCGTGCCCCTAACACCCGAGTTTAATTCGCAACAGAAGTGGCTCAAGTGTTTCGGGGTTCCTTATTAAACTATAAGTCAAGCTCTCATTTATTTTTATTTATTTCCTCCAACAGAGAAGTGTTTCTCCAGTTAATGGATTTAATTGATTTTGAATTTTAACGTCCCGTTCAACAGCAAAGCTATGTGAAATGTGGACCTATTGATTAACATGGAATCCGAACCACATTAGCTCCCGCTGGGAATCGAACTCGGGTCTCCCACGCCAAAGATACGTGTACTAACCGCTTAGCCGCAAAGGAGCTCTCCAAGTTGCTGGAGGTTAATTTTATAGTAAATAACATATTCTTTTGCAGTAGCAATATATACAGTACAACTTTGAGTAATTGCATATTTTGTTCTATAAATAGAATACAAATAGTATACGTTCATACTTTCATTCATATATTCACATATACCCAATCATCTACATAAATACTCGCCATTAAAATTGCAACACTCAGGAGGAGATGAGGTAGGAACACAAAACTTTGAAAACGGAGAGGTAGTAATAAGATAAGAAAATGATTACACTTACAGGTCGGTACAGTGACATGTGACGTGCGTAGGAGGGTTGCAGAGCCTCCTGAAGCTAATAGTTAGTAGAGCCTCCACGGATGGCCAGAACTGCTGCAACACGTCGAGGCATGGAGAGAATAAGCCCATCGATGTCTGCTTGAGGTGTGGAGTCCCAAGTGGCTTCCACCCAGCGTCAAAGCTCCTCAACATTAGGTGGAGAAAACCTGTGTTGAGCCAACCGATGACCCACCATTGATTAGACATGCTCAATCGGCGAGAGAGATCTGGCGAACATGCGGGCCACGGAAGCAGGGGCACGTGCTTAGCTTCCAGAACTGCGAGGACATTCCTTCCAACATGGTGTCGCGCATTATCCTGTTGGAAAATGACGTTATGCAGTCCATGGATTAATGGGACAGTAACAGGTGTGAGCACTTCTGTGATATACTGTTGGCTGTTCAATGTCCTTGGAACGCGTACAAGACGCGAAGGAACACCTAAGGCGACGGCACCCTATACCATAATGTCCAGTGAAGGGTTTGTGTGACGATGCATGATGCAGGTGTCCTGAAGCCTAGTGACACGCTGCCGCCAGACACGCATACGTCCATCATAATGCTGTAGACAGAAGCGGGATTCATCGAAGAAGAGTATTGCATTCCATTTCACACGCCATGCATGATGGTGCTCGTATCACGTCTGGCGTGCACGCCTATGCTGTACCTGCAGAATAATCCGCAGCAATGGGTGTCGAGAAAAGTTTTCCCGCTCTGCCAAACGACACAGTACAGTTCGTGGGGACACTGGACGTCGTTAAATTCCCCTAGTTCATGCGTCAGCCGTCTTAATGTGGCCGTACAGTCTGTTAGGGCCATGCGTACCAGGCTCTGTCCTCGCGGTCCATCGCCTGACGCGGACGTTGAGCACCTGCCTCTACGTCGCTCTATTGGGCCTTCCTGTACCCACTGGTACCACACACGTGCCACAGTAGACGGATTCCGTCCTACTCTGGCGCCGATTTCTCAGTATGACAAACCACAATCACGGTATGCAACAATTCGACCCCGATCGAACTGTGAAACCTGCTGGAAGAGCTGCTGTATTTGACGACGAGGTATTACTGACCGCTTTTGACACACTACACTCACGACTACGCATATAAACCGCACCTCTGTGCATCCCTGACCTGCTCGAGGTACCTCTTTCCAGATGGCGTGGCAGACATACCTGACACACGACGACCTTGGCCTCCTAATCATTTCCTTCTACAATCATCCCCTACACACTGTGCAAATTTCGTGCTTTTGCGAAACTCCTGGGTGTTGCAACTTTAATGACGAGCAGTTTATATAAATAATACATACACATACATAGGTACACATCCGTATAGACATACAGGCACACGGATACATACTTATACATATAGAAATATACTTCAAATACGTAACTTTAAAGGAAAGCCTGACTATCTACATATTCATACACATGCATAAAATAGAAATATATCCCTATGGCACTTTTAGATCTCTATAATGTTCAATATTTCCTTCAATTTTTCTACAGAAACCGTAAGAGGAAGACTGAAATCTAAAAAAAAGGCTTCGTTTCATAATAATACAGTATTATTTCGCATACTCACTTGTATCAATGCTGAACTTATATAGAGTGCAGTTGTTGATGTTAAATAAGAGTATAATTATCTTTATTTTAGCACATTCCCTTTTACATTAAATTGTATATTTTTCTAGGAAACACCGATATTGCTAATAATTTTACAAAAATACCTGTATTTGTATTTCTCGTCTTGTCTTTAAAATATACTCACTAAATTCAGGCAGTAAATCGTTGTAGCTTAGATATTTCTGACATGACATTTAGACATTTCTGTTATGCTTATTGATATATTTGACATGTATTCGAGTTTAGACCTCATGAAAGGATAGCATAACGATTTTAATGCTTTTATATCATTAAATACCTTTGTGTCACGTATTACAAATCCGAGTTTCCCATAAGCCTAGTCTATAATATTATATATGCATACTATGTGATAGCGTTACATCAAGATCCTTTCCTGTCAATAACTGCCTGAGACGCATACCATTAATCTCACAATGTAACATGATGTATTGATTAATAATAGTAAAAGTTATCGAGCAACATTTTTTTGTTAAATAAACCATACACTATTTTTTCAAGACCATTTATACACATTATTAAAATCTTCGTTATTTATTTCCATGTATAACTTTAAACTGTCAGCATAAATAAGACATTTTGAAGAATTAATAATCTTAGGTAAATCACTTATGTACACTCATGTCCAAAATTATTGTCGCATGTCTATAAATGTGTTGTTGTAGGAATATAATTTGATAACGAATTCGCCCGATATTTCTTATAATGTTAGTATGTGTACAATTGGCAAAGATATGTATGTGGAAAATTTCAAGTCAAAAGAGCAGTAAATAAGAACAATAAAACTTTCCTGTCCATTTAGCAATATTTTGTTTTACTCATTCTAATTTTCGTATTTATAATTCATTTCCTATGAAATTTACCACAAATATACATTTCCCGATTATACACATAGTATCAGTATTAAAAGTACCCTGCAAAACCATTATCAAATTATATTCTTACAAGAAGACAGTTATAGATATGCGACAATCATTTTGGATATGAGTGTATATAAGAAAAAAACAATGGACCCAATTTAGACCCTTGTGGAATGGCTGAGTTTCCTAAATATTCAAATGATCTTTCTGAGTAAACATTAATTACTGAGTTCCATCACTAACATATGATACTATTAATTTTTAAAAATTCAGTGAATTATTTTTTTAAAAAAATAATCCATACTTAGATAATTTTGATAACAATGTTTGATTTATTATTGTGTAAAATACTCTACTAAAATCAATATAAATTGCATTCAACCTTTTATTTTTGTGAATTGTATCATATGAATATCTTGACCAAATATTGATAAATTTGTTGATGTAGAGCTGCTTGGCGCAAAACCATGCTGATTAATTCCTATAAAACATTTGATATTATTATAAATGCGTTTATATATAATAAATTCCAGTACTTTAACAAGATAGATAATATCGAGAGGGGCCTAAAAGTTTCTATTTTTCTATCGTCCCCATATTTGAACATAGAACATATCCTTGTTGATTTCCAAATTTTTGTAAATGTCTATTTTTTTTAATCACCAAATTAAATAACAAACATCATGGATACATTAATATTTCCTTATACGCTTTAACTGTGTATTGTGGTATTCCATCTGGACCCGCTATTTTCTTGGGTTTTAGTTGTTTAACCGCATAGTCATACTCCAAAATACCACTAATTAATAAAATAGGTAAAAAAGGAATACTAAAATTTCTTTCGACTCACATGTTTCTAACTGCCTGCAAGGTTTTGTACATATTGAATTAAAATATGTAGCAAATTTATCTTTGATTCCTTTAAGACTGTTTAATTTCGTTCCTTCTAGTGTCCAATAGGCGAAATATTACTTTTTTGTCTCTAATGTAGTCCAAAAAGCTGGCTTTTCATTTTTTTTTACATTATATTAAATATGTTTTAGTATATTGTTATTGTAGGCGTTAATTAGCTTCTTAAGTTTCTCCCTATTTTCTTTAAATATTAATTAATTATAGTTTGTTTCATTTCTACATTTCCTACGATACTCCTTAATTTGTATATTAATGATATCAATATTAAATCAAATCGGATACTTCCTACTATAACTTACTTTTTTTGGGTAATTGTTCCAATAAAAATTTAATCTACTCTGTTATAAAATTGTTTGACTACATTCCTGCAGTATTATTATTATTATTATTATTATTATTATTATTATTATTATTATTATTATTATTATTATTATTATTATTATTATTATTATTATTATTATTATTATTATTATTATTATTATTATTATTATTATTATTATTATTTAGGGGTTAGGCGCGGCCACGTTTCTCGATCATTAGCTTCTTTTTTTAGATCCCAATATTTTCTTCTATTTTTCAAATCATCGATCACTTGTGTTGATCTTCTTCCTATTCCTCGCTTTTCTTTTATCTTTCTCTCAATGGCGGAATCACGAAAACAATTTCTTCGCAAGATGTGCGTCCAATCCAATTAGCCTTCCTGTGAAAAATGGTCGGCTAAAAGTGTTCTCTTCTCTCCTATCCGTTTTAAAACATCTGTTTGTTGCTCTTTCTGTCCATTTTATCTTCTCCATCTTCTTTTAACACCACAATTCGATGCTCTGCACGTGTAGAAAGTAAATTGTAATTCAACTACGTCTTTCATTCTATTTTATTGTAAATTAAAATAATAAAACTATAATTCTAGTTGTCTTAGTTCATCACACTAAATTACTACTATAGATTCTACATTTATTAATAAAGGCCGACAGCATGCTTTTTAAGTATAAGTGGTGCTGTAAGCAAGAGATATCTCAGTCGTGGTTTCATATCAAACTTTGCGAGATAAAGTCATAAGAATTTATGTCCAGCAAGTGCATTATTCACATTTAATTTTAAGAATTTTCTGTGAAATTTAGCGAAATGTGTATGAAAAGTTTTGTATACAAGGCTAACACGTAGTTTATAGTGCGGCAACAGCACAATTTCAGATTTGGATTCAGATCGAAATTGCCGACATAAGAGTTTCACATTTTTTATTTGTATATCATTATACAAGTAATTAAAACATATAGATATATATTTCTGAAACTCAGGGCGTGGCAACTGTATTCCATTGCCCTCTCCAAATGACGCCCCTTTAGTACAATCGAAAAATAGTGTGGGCAACTGTCGTAATTTTCGCAATATGATATTCTTTATTATTATTATTATTATTATTATTATTATTATTATTATTATTATTATTATTATTATTATTATTATTATTATTATTATTGTTGTTGTTGTTGTTTCATATAGTAGAAAAATGAAATCTTTCAGTTTTACGTCCCACGCTTATGCCGGCTAAGCTAAAGGAGACGATGAAGATGAGAAAAGAATGAAATGGTGGAATGAAGAAAGTGGAAGGAAACGGGAGAATCCCGAGAACCCCCCACATGGTGTTTGTCCACCACAAAGTTCACTTGGCGTGAGTAGTGATGGGCAGTGGGAATATTCCCGGGGAAAGGAATTTAAAAAATGGGAATATTTCCGGGTTTTTCCCTGGCCTATAAATTCCCGGGAAGGAATTTATTTCCATTTTTTTACTTTATATTCCAAATTATAAGAACTAAATAACTAATTACTCTATTTTAATATATTATGACTTACTTGTAGGTTTTAAAGAATTTGGAGGTTAAAAAATTTAAGATTCTTTGACATTACTTTATATAACTAATAATATGATTTTTTAAGTTCCATTTCAATTTGCACTAAAAAGTAGAGTAATTGTTTAGTATTCGGGGGCCAAAACTAGCAAAAGGTAGGATGATTTACGGAAGAAATGAGTTTATAGTGGTATTCAAGTAGTCAAGAAAGTATCGAACACATTTTTTTAGGGTAGTAGGGGATTTGTACAAACCGTAAAGGTAAGTCGAAGTGATTTATGTGAGAAAAGGTGAATTGTTGGTAACAAAGATAAAAAAACAACGTGCCCTGCGGGGCTTTAACCCGCCTTCACTCGCTGACACTCGCTCGGCTATGCTGCCTAAATTTAATGTTGGTAACGTAATTTAACGTATGAAACCATAAAACAACCGCATCGGAATAGAATATCGCAAAAAAGTAGGTGCAAAATCTGACCCGCCAAAAGTAGCAAAGTACTAATTTACAAATGATGGAAAGAAACCATTTTGTAAAGTAATGTAGAATTATGTAGAAATAGAAATGAAGTACTATTAATAAACCCTGAACCACCGTTAGTAATAGACGTCTGTCTGTCTTCTCTCTCTGTCTCGAATTTCTGCAGAGGTACTCGAACTTCTTTTACATGTGAATTAACGCATGGAATTTCGAGAAATGGACAAGAAGAAAAGTCGTGTGTGGCAATGTTACATGCAAAATTATAAAGACAGGGAAGTATCTTGCAAATATTGTGAACATACATATTTATGCGCAAATGTTGACAAAATGGTGGGACATGTGTGTTCTGGCAGTTACCCAACCTAATTTGTTTATAACATTTAAAAATTTAATATGTTTATAATATTAATAGTAGAAATTTAGAAAATCCACTAACATATAAATTTAAACTGTTTAACGGTTTAAAAGTATATGGACTTACCATTTTTGAAATATATTTACTTTCATAGAACATTGTAAATAAATATCAATTTTGCGTACTCTATAAATATAATAAAATACTAATAAAATAACATAACATCGCTCAGAATATACATTTTAAAGTCTCCCCTGGGGATAACAGTAATAATATACTGTGATATAAAAACGAATTTAACTTTGAAATCATAATATCGTAATAGAATGCAATTTTCTTTGCGATTGTACATAAATTCCCGGAAAATTCCCTTTTTTGGAAATCTTCCTGGGAATATTCCCGAAAAATATCTTCCCGGAAATTTACCCATCACTAGGCGTGAGCTGGGATCGAGCCAGGGACCCCAAGCTCCAGAGGTGAGGTGAGTTGAGTTGATTTTAGTTTAGCGTCCCTTTCAGCAGCAAGGCTATATGAGATGTGGACCTACTCCAGAGGTGAACGCTCTACCACTCAGCCACCACGGCCCTTCTATATAGTAGAATAGATAAAAGTAGTGTAGAATAGAGACACGCGTAATTCTAGGTTAGAGTGCTTGGTTACTTAGGCTAGATTGCTACATGTTAACAGTCTACTATAAGGCATGTCGCAAACATAAGTTACTTATTCGTTATTTTGAATTCTGTTTTGAGGTAATTGATTTAAAACTCCGTGAAATTGGCTCTTCTGTGCCGATCTGTTCTTAACCAGCACCATATATTTAACTTCACGTGTACTAGTAGATCATCTAAATTACAAGAGTAAATCTAAATTATACAAAACACTCGAGATATTGTAGCATAAATCGAAAGAAAATTAAACCAAAAAGGAACAGTAAGTAGTGTCAAACTAGAGACAAAAGAAAAAAAAGAAAAGAAAAGAAAAGAAAAAAGATTGGTGGTTACAATCTCTTATTGTCATGAATGACAATATTTTATTGCTGAAACAATTGGCTTTACAACGGTAGTATAATGGATACTTTTTGTAACAATTCAAATGTGGATATTTAATAGGGCCGAGTTCGATACCTGACACAGTATCATAAGCTTAATTTCATGATAGATAATTTATAAATTTACACAATACAGAATTATGCTGAATATTTAAGCACTCAAATTTGCCTGTCACTTTTAGAAACTTCCCAAAATCATGCCACATACAAATAGACAGTTTAAGTTTTCTAATGTCGTACTTTAATTTTTGCAGGTGAAGTTTAGGTTTGACAAGTCAGTGTTCTTTATTTCTGTATTTTTTTTTTTTTTTTTTTTTTTTTTTTTTTTTTACGGACGTAGAAACTTCTTGGGGACTCCTCCATTGCGATTTGGAGATTTGTTGCAGAATGATTTTTCAGTTGAAAACCTGGTTATTTTATATGAATTATTGTCCTTGTTTGTTTTAATTATTTTTGTTTGTTTTAACTATTTTTGTTTGTTTTAACTATTTTTCCTTTCTAATTTGCTAAAAGGTCATTATATTGTATTTTAAAGTTTACAAAATCTTAGGAATGTCCTAATTACACTTTCTAAAAATTATTGTTGTTATCTAATAATGTAAAAATAAGAAGTATTTTGAAGTCTAATATACCTCAACGTTTGCTTTAATTTTTCATGATTTTAACCAAAATGTTAATTCTTACTGACGAACACTATATTACGTTACCACAGGTGCTTTCTGACTATTTACAAACACTTTGTTGCTTCTGCTTCCAACTATTTAAGAAAGATTACAAATTCCGTTCTTGTGATTTTAAGAATATTATGAACGTATACAAAATTTAAGATATTACAAAAAAATCTTCGTTCTATGATTTTTATGAATAAAATTAATGTTGATTTTTTTCATTCTTAGTTCGTGATTTCATTACAATATTTCAAAAATATCATTTAAACTCCTGAATATTTTATCTAAAGACGAAAATAATATCTAGGCGAATTATATTATATAGTGAATGTTTCCACAGGAAACTTTCACGAGATTCTGTTCTAAGTGTTCAGGTTCATTTTTTTTTATTTGTTTAAAAAGGATAGTCTTGTAATTTGTCCTTAGATTAGGAAACAAATTATCCTTGATGCCATACAAATCTAATGTTTGCATTCAAGAAAACGACCTACTTTTCCCTTCAATTACCGGAACTTAGAAATGGTCTGTCACAACTTATAAAAGTGTATAACTCTCTCTAACAGTCACAGATTACTTCAATAGTAAATTACCCACACTGCGTCATCATCTTCTTTTTTGTGAGAGACATGAATATCCTAGCAACTCGTTTTCATTTCAACCGTTCCGTGTTTTGTTCCGGAGAAGATGACATTGTATATATCAGCAGGTAACTTTTTGCTTAACATGATAATTAACTAAGATAAGAAATCCATGATCTTCAGAACAATAGCTGCTGATATTGTTTCTTTTTCTTTTTTACATTTAATTGTTAATCTACGTATGTGTGGCTGTCAGAACGTATCTGACTCTCTTTATATGATTACGTATAATCAATGGTAATTATGGTTCTTTCTAAAAGGAAGGAAATGATATGAACAAAAGTTGAAGAAAGCAGAACAATATTTTTCCGAATGGTATGAACGATATAATATAGTTATTCTCTATCTACTGTGAAGATTTCCTTGCAGAAATTTTGTAATTAAGTTTTAAGCCCTTCTTAAGCTCTTGCCACAAAGAGATATGAGCATACCTGTTACTGCGGTATTTTTCATAGTTATTTGAGGACAATACATTACAAGCGATAAGATCAGAGCTGAATCATTGACGTATGATACACATCTTTATCTTTTGTTGTTTCAATTTCGTGTAGTTTCTCCTGCTAAAACTGTCTAACCAAGCAGAGGTTCCTGTGGAAAATTTTCTTTCCACATTGTTTTCACTATAAACATTGTATAGCATGTAATCAACTCAGAAATACGTTTTTAACTTTGTTTCCTATTATACGTTTAACTTAATAAAACTGGAATTGTAAGTGGGTTTATATATACAGGGTGTTTCAAAACAACACTGACAACGTTTGGGAGGTGATTCATCACACCAAAATAAGACAAAAAGTGTAGTTCAACCCGGGTGCACAAATGCTTCCTTTCGGATTGTAGGCTGCCGAAAACATGAACAAATGAACTTTAAAGGCCCATAGCTCCAAAACTATGGGACCTACCGTAGTCGGGTCAAGACTTCACTTAGAAACTTGTATGTGCCCTATCCAAATATCTGAGTTTCAGAATCCTTCGGTACTTCCGCAACAATTTTTATAGAGATAGTTGGTGAGTACTTCAAATATGTCCCCGTAGCCAGTAAATTTCTAAAAATAAAAATAGTTAAACTAAAATTTACTGTTCTGGGTATAACTGCGTAACATTTACTGTTATATATGGGTATAGCAACAGTTCTGCGAACTCAAAATATTTTAACAACCGGTTCTACCGAACCGATGCGAACCGGCTTAATAGCATCACTGCCCTTGATGTGACCGCCACTGTTGAGTACTCTGTCTGCTCTGTGACAGCCATTTCTCATATCTATAGTTGAAGTCATTCCTCTTTCCTTTAGGAAATATAATTTTAGAATTTTAAAATAAATGGACGACATACCAATGGCATACACATCAAGAGTAATTATGTGTGAGGCTATTAATATAATTCTAACATGCATGATTCTCTCGTCTCTATGCCTCTCTTCCTAGGATTGCCTTTCGTCCCGGAAAATCCGGCACCGTTACGGAATCGAGATCTGCGTCCCGGCTTCAGAAAATATTTCTCGGGACGCTTAAATGTCCTGGTTTTCAGCGAAGAAGAAAGGATGAGAATATTATGGTTTGTTTTTTTGACAGGATTAGGTATATAATTATTCTCTTTAACTTCTGAATATGGTAATTCAAAAGTTGAAATAAAAAAACTTTAATGTATAAAACATGGATTTAATTAAGTACCCGATTTAACTACTTTCGTTTCATTGGGCCAGGGACAAAAGGTTTTAGCACTCAATCTTATTGTTATCTTTAGTACTCTGTTTCAAACTGCATCTTGCTTCTGAACTATTTCAATTAATAATCCCTGTTCGATATTTTTGGTTATTTTCCGTTGGCCATTCAAGAAGAAAAATATATTGTTTTGATTAAAAAACTGAACAGACAACAATAGGAAAATGTTGTAGTAGAACATATTGCCAATGAATGAACCGTTCTATTAAAAAACAAAAACAAAAACAAAAAAAACCGAACAAACAAAACGTGTGAAAGGAAACATCATACTTTAAATGAGCTAAAACAGACTCTGAAAGCCAGGAAGCATAGCAGATCCTGAGATTTTTTTTTAAAAAATGCTTACCACGGGAGAGAGTAAATCATCTGCTTAAATTTGCTTAACTATAGTGTTTTCAAAACTAGAAACAAATTGACGTTTGGAGAAGCATGTGGTACGCTGTTGCCACTTCGTGTGCATCCCGGTGAGCCATCAGCTGGAACTGTCCTATGAATCTTAACGAAAATCTCTAAATATTGGTTTGTTTGGATGGATGAAAGCATGTGTTTGTCGTCCCAGTTTTTGCATGTGGGGAAGGATGGGAGCTGTGTGTCTGTGTGTGATTTTTAACCACTTCCACGCACAAAGAAACGGAAGACCAAGCTTCTTTCCTTCTAAAAACATGTGTTTACTACTAAATATAAACATGATTCCTTCCTCTGTAGAACTCTCTTCGTTCTAAATATGAACATAATTCTCTTCTCTCCATAATTTTCTTCTTTCTAAATATAAAGATGATTTTCTCCTCTCTATAATCTATTTTCTTCTAAATATAAACACGAACCTCTTTTCTCTATAACTATCTTTCTTCTAAATAAAAACGATTCTCTCCTCTCTATAACTTTCTTCCTTCTAAATATAAACACGATTCTCTCCTCTCTATAACTCTCTTCCTTTTAAACATAACACCATTCTATCCTCTCTAGAACTCCTTTCCTTCTAAGCAAACATGATTCTCTGCTCTCTATAACTCTCTTCCTTCTAAATATAAATGATTCCCTCCTCCGTAAACTCTCTTCTTCTAAATATAAACGATTCTCTCGTATCTATAACACTCTTCCTTCTAAATATAAACATGATTCTCTCCTCTGTATAACTCTCTTCGTACTAAATATAAACATAATTCTTTTCTCTCTTTAATTTTCTTCCTTCTAAATATAAAGATGATTTTCTCCTATGTATAACACTCTTCCTTGTAAATATAAACATGAACCTCTCCTTTCTACAACTCTCTTTCTTCTAAACATAATATAAAATTCTCTCCTCTCTATAACTCTTTTTCTTCTAAATATAAACACAATTTTATCCTCTCTCTAACTCTTCCTTCTAAATATAAACACAATTCTATCCTCTCTATAGCTCCCTTCTTTCTAAATATAAATTCTTTCATCACTTGTTGTGTGCGTTCTTGTGTGGCAGAGCATTGCACTAAATGATAGCTAGAAATTTTATCAGAGTATAAACATATTAACAATGACCTAAAAGATAAGTTACAAGTTTTTCTTAGAGGCATCGTCACAACTTTAATTAGGCGAACCTGTAAAACTTTTCATTTAGAACACAGAAGATGATACTGAGCCCAAAAATCGTTTTGTATAGCGTTTGTTCAAAAACCATCTTATTATTCTTAAGTATGGCAAGACGAATAAACATGACATTTTATTTTATTTTTTTTAGACATGGTAGTTTGATTAAGAAATGTCACATCATGAATGAAACATGCATATTCAAATTCGAGTAGTGGACATTATTTGATTCACTATGAAATTCTGAAGTAACGTTGCATAGCTGATATTTTGGTTGTTTCCTCTTCACCGGGTTTGTCTGGGTCTCTGAATCAGACTGAGTTAGAGAAGGGGCACCCAGATCAGGATGACCCGAACAAAATTGTAACCTAAGTGTCCCAGAACGCAGTGACCCGTTTCATTAGTAATACGTTTGGTTAGTATTGATGATGGTGTTAGATTAGGATTTGGAATTAGAGTTTTGGGCTTTTAGCATATATGGCCATGTTAGCCATTCATGATCTCCCTCGGCGATCACAGTATCAGGAGAAAGGGAAGGAAAGAAGCGGCCTGGGATGTGTATGTTAAGTATTATCCCGGTATGAATCAGTAAAACCCGGGAAAACCTCATCAGGATGACTGGCCTGAAAGAGCTTTTACATTTTTTCAACCAGGTGTCCCCACCGGGAATTGAACCCTGGGCCACTCGCTATTAAAGACGAGAGTGTCAGCGACTAAGCTACGCTGAGCCATACCAGTAACAGTAGAAGTAATAGTGGTAGTAACATGAAGAAATGTGTGTCCCCAATTACACAAATATTGTTGGTCCCTGGGCTTGCCTTCAGCTCTATCAAACAAACTTAAAAATAACTTTTTTGTAAACTGAAAATTAAAAAAGAGGTTATGACAACAAATAACTTATTTAATGATGTTTGTAACAGGGATAAGACTAGAAAAAAAATATTTCCTGACATTTTATAGATTTTAAAAGGAATAAAGAAATGGAACAAACATAAACAGTCGAACTGCCAAGCTGAAAATATATATATATATTTTTTATTTTATTGACGAAAAATAAAGAAACGAAACTATATATATTTTGAAAATGATTACTGTAGTGGTCAGAAAGTCATAAAATTCAGGGAGGAACAAGGGAAAAATGAAGAAAATAAGATTTAGAGATTAACATCAATGGAAAAAGAATCTATGTATATACAAAAGAAAAGGCAACAGCAGACAAATGACAGGCGACACCCGTATTTTTCTGAATCGAAAAGTAGCTGGTTCACTCACTATGGCTCACTCGTTCCGGAAGACGACAAACTGTGATAACGTTATATAGAGATCCTGATTATATAGAAACCAAGGTGTTGCTTTCCAACTTTCTTTCTTTTTTTTCGCTTTTAGTTTTCTTTCTCAGGGATTATGTGAAAGATAAGAAATTTAGTTTTTTTTTGTGTGTTTCTTTTGATACCTTTTTTGTTGTATCTGACAGAACTATTCGGTTTGGCACTTCATCACAAAATAGACAAACAATAGCGAGAAGAAACAGCAACACATCGCACTGCACAAATGTCACTGTCACCATTTTGTTGCGAGAACTCCAAAGGCGGAAGAAGATAAGATATATCCGAGATATAGTATTATAGCAGTTTTCCTTTCTGTAAAAAGAAAAAAAAAAGGCTTGTCTCGATTGAATTTTAGCGACTCTACCACAGAATCGGTGGCAAAGGACAGATGTTTCCTCGTAATAAAACATACAAACTGGATACCTTCTGTCATTCTTTATTAAGTTTGTGTGTGTGTGTGTGTGTGTGTGTGTGTCACTTCACTTATCGATATTTTGTATCGTGTTCTTGGTTCCTGCTTACATTTCAGATCAGTGAGGTAATGGGCGTTGACATTTTAAACATGTCGTACCTCTTTAACGTATGACTAAAAAACATGTGGAAATAAGTTTCAAGTTGAGTTGATTTAGAGTTTAACGTCTCTTTCAGCAACGAGGTTATATGAGACGGGACCTACTGATTAACGTGGAATCCGAACCACATGAGGTCCCGTCGGGAATTGAACCCGGGTCTGCCACGCCAAAGGCGCGTACGCTAACCGCTTAGTCACGAAGGAGCTCGAAATCAGTTTCAAAGGCAATGTTCTTTCACAGAATTCGAAGAAAGGATTGTAGTCTCCAGGAAATTTTATCCATAAAGTTACCATTTTACAAGTCGTCACATACTATGAAGAGTCCCCATCACGGCGAAATTAAAATACCGCTAATTTTACAGTAATTATGTGATATCTTCAAATGGATAAAATATAATCGAAATCTGGAACAAGAGCGCCCTAGACAATATTACTTTACATGAGGTACCGTTATCACGAGTCACCTAGTAGCTTTCCTTTTGTAGTCAGTTAGAATAGAAAATCAGCATTTATTTTCGCGTTTCTAAATGGCTGCAAACGGAAAGCTACTAGATGACTCGTGATAACGGTACCTCATGTAGGCCTAAAGTAATATTGTTTAGGGCGCTCTTGTTCCAGATTTCGATTATCTTTCATCTATTTGCAGATATCACATAATTACCGTAAAATTAGCGGTATTTTAATTTCTCAATGATTATGCCTTTGAAGGAAGGAAAACAATGATCATAAGATAGTAACAAGATCGTGTATGAATGGCGTAACTCGTAAATTTTTCAAGTACAGTTGTAATTTTTATTATAGGTTTATATGCAATTACAAAATATTGGTTTTAGCGAGTTCTTCATTAGTGTAAAATGAAATAAAAACTAGTTTAACGTTGCACATTGTACTCTTTTTCGACTAAAGGACATTGATAATGAGATGAACTCAAGTAAACGATTAGAAGAACTGTAAATTATGATGGAATAAATGTTTAAAAGGAAATGGGGGAATCCTGAGGAAACACATAATACGATTTTTTTTTTAAAGCATAAACTCAAATGGCGTAGGATTCCCTTTTATACGAATCAGGGATTCTCTAATTCACTAAGCCTCATGCTCATATTTGATTCAGATAGACTTCACGAGGACAAATAGGCTTACAGTTGACGCCCTCACTACAGTGAAACACTTTCGTCACTCACTGAGATACATCTGAATAGATTCTGGGGATAATTCACTTTACCTCCATATTCGATTTGAAGCATTAGGCTTACTTTTGGTGTTATTATAGACTATTTTTGGCATATTCTACTATGTACCACCAAATTTCTTTAAATTTCAATATTTTCCCACTGCTGTTTGAAAATTCACACTCGTACTTTCTTAATTGATTTCTGAGTCAAATTATGAGCTTAAGTCTTTGTAATTGTTAATAATAATAATAATAATAATAATAATAATAATAATAATAATAATAATAATAATAATAATAATAATAATAATAATAATAATAATAATAATAGCACATGGATTTTTTGGTTTGACATTCAAATAACCTGAATAAAATGATGCGATTCTATACAAAATTATAGATATTGAAATTAGAGCTGCCAAAGCCAAATATCTCTGTTTCACTACAAATAAGACAATACACTGCCCTCTCTCCCAAAAATATTGTGGAACATATATATCTACGTTCTTATTTTGCATTAATGCCTAATTATTGTGCTTTCTGCTGCGCTTTTGAAATGTCTATTTTAAACTTTAGTGATTTAAGGAAATTAAAGTGATTTAGAGAAATTAAAATTACACAAAGATAATATAATTTTTAGTGATTTTCTATTTTAAAGCATACGAATTGGAAATGGTCTTACGCATCTGTTACATATCTGACTCCATTGTATCTGAATTTTAAATACAGTAATACCCAGTAAATAAAATGGAATGGAGTGAAGTTAAGAAATCTAGAACTCCTACTCAAAATTGCGTTTAACAATCCTATGATCCTTCAAATCTACACACACATGCCCGTCCTTGGAGTCTATTTGATCCTAAGTACTTAATTTCTCATAAGGGCATGCAAACATGATATAGATAGACTAAATAATAGTTAATATAGTGCAGGGCCGTACCGTGGAAAATCAACGCCTGGGGCGAGAGTATACGACGGCGCCCCCATACATATATTCCAAGCAATTTTTCCTATCTTTTTTCCTTGTTTCTCCCGAATTTTTCGCCCCCCTTACTTCGGCGCCCGGGGCCGTCGCCCCGCTCGTACCCCCCACGGCACAGCCCTGATCTAGTGTCTTAGGGTTGCCTAATAATAATAATAATAATAATAATAATAATAATAATAATAATAATAACAATAATAATAATAATGGGAAAATATATTAGACATTGGGGTCAATATAACTCCAAGTTCTGATGTGTTATCTTTTTATTTAACAACGTTATCTAAAATAATTAACTTTAGTATTTGGATTATATAAAGAACTACACTAGGTCGAGGAATACTAAGATAATAAGTAACCGAAAACACCATACAAAGAAATTATTTAAGAAATAGGTATCCATTGGGGTCATATCGACCCCAATTCCATAGGAGAGTTTACGTGTCAGCTTACCAAAACTGTAACTAGTATCGATGAATGTGTGCCCTTCCTTTTGGTCTAGTGGGATGCCGCATGATCCCAGTGGTTTGATTCACACTGCAAGAGCAATAAAATTTGAAATATTACGTCGGTTTGAACTCCACCCTAACTATAGTTGCATGTTTCACATAGCCTCGGTGCTGGGAACGGACACTAAACTACATTTTCTTTCTTTCCTTGATGAATGAGAACTACAAATGCCGCTACATGAAAGAATCACTTCTTGATTATTTGTGGCGGTGGACATGAAATCGGAAGGGAAACTCGTTACTGTTTATCTACAGTATATGAACTGACAACCCTTCACGTGTTCTTGATTTGGACGTTTTTAAATGTACAGTAGAACTCCTCTAGTCTGCCCTAGTAGTATTGGCTGCACTATAGGACACTTTTTGGCCCCTGGGTCCCTGCCTCAGGACCCATGGTCCCTGGCCGGGGTCAATGACCTAGGGGTACATAAGACCACCCCCTCTAAATTTTGGCAGGGGTACCATGCCCCACCCCCTAAATTTTGGCAGGGGTACATAGGACCACCCCCCTTAAATTTTGGAAATTGCCAAATCTAAAAATTTGGTATGGTAGGGTAGGACCATAGTATGTACCTCTATCAGTATTGGGGGTCTATGTCGTTCCCTTTCATGGGTAAAAAATTGCCAAAAATTCAAATTTCGGGGGTTTTTGACCTAATTTATCCCCTTGGATGAGGTGTTATTACCCTATATAGTTATATGGGCGTATACAGGAGTCCATTTCCTTTCATAAGACATGGGTATATTAATGCACCCCTTGAAAAATTTGGGAGGGGTACCTTGGCCCACCCCTTAAATTTTGGAAATTGCCAAATCTAAAAATTTGGTATGGTAGCCTAGGACCACAGTATGTACCTCTATCAGTATTGGGGGTCAATGTCGTTCCCTTTCATGGGTAAAAAATTGCCAAAAATTTACATTTTCGGAGGTTTTTGACCTAATTTATCCCCTTGGATGAGGTGTTATTACCCTATATAGTTATATGGGCGTATACAGGGGTCCATTACCTTTCATAAGACATGGGTATATTAATGCACCCATTGAAAAATTTGGGAGGGGTACCTTGCCCAATTTAAACATTTGGTATTATAGTATAGGACCCTAATATGTATTATGATAAATTTGGATGGTCCACCTCGTTCCCTTTTAGGGGTACCAAATTGCCAAAATATAAACGTAAGCAATACGTAGTACCACGTGTTTGGTTTTGACCTAATTTATCCCCTTGGATGAGGTCCTATTACCTTATATGTTTATATGAGCGTATACAGGAGTCTATTACCTTTCATAAGACATGGATATATTGGTGCACCCCGGAAGGGGTACCTTGGCCCACCCCTTCAATTTTAGAAATTGCCCAATTTAAACATTTGGTATAATAGTATAGAGCCCTAGTATGTATCACTATAAATTTGGGTGGTCCACCTTGTTCCCTTTCATGGGTACACAATTGCCAAATTTTAGTACAACCACGTGTTTGGTCTTTTGACCTAATTTATCACCTTTGATGAAGTGTTATTATCCTATATCGTTATATGGGCGAATACAGGGGTTCATTACCTTTCATAAGATATGGGTATATTAATGCACCCCCAGGAGGGGTACCTTGGACCACCCTTTAATTTTGGAAATTGCCCAATTTAAACATTCGGTATAATAGTATAGGACCCTAATATATATTAATGTAATTTCGTTCCCTTTTAGGGGTACAAAATTGCCAAAATATAAATGTAAGCAATACGTTGTACCACGTGTTTCGTTTTTTTACCTAATCTATTCCATTGGATGAGGTCCTATTACCTTTTACGTTATATGGTCACGTATGGGGATTCATTTCCTATCATAAGACATAGGTACATTTGTGCACCCGGGAGGGGTACTTTGACCCACCCCTTTAATTTTGGAAATTGTCCCTTTTATATGTTTGGTATTATAGTATAGGACCCTAATATAAATTACTATAAATTTTGGTGGTCCACCTCGTTCCCTTTCATAGGTACACAATTGCCAAATTTTAGTACAACCACGTGTTTGGTTTTGGCTCAATTTATCCCCTTGGATGAGGTCCTATTACCTTATATGGTTATATGGTCATGTATATATTGGTCCATTTCCTATTATAAGACATGGGTACATTGATGCACCCTTTAAATTTTTGGAAGGGGTACCATGGCCAACCCCTTAAATTTTGGAAATTTTCCAATTTGAGCATTCGGTATCATAGTACATGCCTCAACATGTATCATGATAAATTTGGGTGGTCCACCTTGTTCCCTTTCATGGGTAAAAATTGCTAAAATATAAACATAAGCAATATGTTGTACCATGTGTTTGGTTTTTGGCCCAATTTCTCCCCTTTGATGAGGTTCTATTACCTTATATGGTTATATGGTCATGTATATGGGTTCATTTCCTATCATAAGACATGGGTACATTGACGCACCCTTTAAAAATTTGGGAGGGGTATCTTGGCTCATCCACTCGGTTTTAGAAATTGTTTAATATAAGCATTTGGTATCTTCGTACAGGACTTCAATATGTACCACTATAAATTTGGATGGTCCACATCGTTCCCTTTCATGGGTAAAGAACTACCAAAAAATCAAATTTCGGAGGTTATTGACACCTATTTAGCACGTTATATGGTTTATTACCTTTATATGTTTGTTCCCTTTTAAATTTGGGAATTATCAAATAACAAAATTCGGTAAACGTTTTCTAGGAGCCATTGGTATTCCTCTTATGACCAAATATTCAAAATTTAAAGGTTATTGACCGGCTTTATTATTGAATAAGTACAGGATTTATTATTTTTTCATAAGACACAGGTGTATTTGTGTACCAATCTTAAATTCGGGAGGGGTACATTTCTTATTGTCATATCAATAATTGGTAATTGGATAGTATCTCATTCATTGGGTAAATCATTATGATCACGTGATCAGTTATTAACCTATGATGGGATTAGGAGTCCAGAACATTGGTACATTGAAACTTTGTAGGATAATTTGAGAATGCGTCATTGGTATTGATTATTCCCGCCAAATATAAACGTAAGCAAGACGTTGTACCACGTGATTGTCCTTGATGAAGTAGTGTACAGGGATACATAGCTAACCTTATTGAATCTTATGACTCATAGTCTTAAGGGAATACATGCTACAACACTGGCAAAGTTATTGTTGATGTAATTTGATTGGTTGATCACTATCTTTCGTGCAATCTGATTGGCTGATCACTATCTTTCGTGCAATCTGATTGGTTGCTGATTTTCAAATCTTTGCTGCATTCAGTTTTAAGTTTTGTTTAACATTTAAAAATCTTGGTTTCGTTCAACATTTTGCACTCACTGATAAATATGATCAAAACCGTTTTATTTGTTAATCGAATAGTTAAAAACCGGATAAAGTTTGACGGTTAACCGTGAAACGTAAAATTTTTTTAGTTTGAAAATTTTTTGTTTGAAAGTTTTTGTTTGAAAACTCTTGTTTCAAATTTGTGTTTGAATTTTTTTGTTTCAGAATTTTGTTTGAAATTTGTTTCAAAATTTTTTGTTTGAAAATTTTTTTGTTTGAAATTTTTTGTTGCAAAATTTTGTTTAAAAATTTTTTGTTTAAAAGTTTTTGTTCGAAATTTTTCGTTTCCAAATTTTTTTGTTTAAAAATTTTTGTTTCGAATTTTTTTCGTTTCAAAATTTTGTTTGAATTTTTCGTTTCCAAATTTTGTTTCAAAGTTTGGTTTGACATTTTTAAAAGTTTGTGCACTCATTAGTAAAGAACCTGAACTGTTTAGAACAAAAACCTTTGACAACATTGTGGTGCAATAGTACACGTCAGAACCTGGGGTTGTACTTGAAATGAAAAAACACAATTCATTGAAATGGATCATTTTATTACACTCCACATACATCCATACCAGATAGTGGTTCTGGATATTGTCGATACAATGTATTTTGAACTTCTTGTACTAGTTTGTCTTTAGCGTATAATTTTAATTCCAATTGAAGTCTTTTAAGGTCTATTGCAATATCAATTGGTGGAAACTCAATGTCCATTTGATCACAAATAAACTGTTTATCAATACAGTTATGCACCCACGAACGATGTTGACAACCATCACAATATCTAGATACATGTTGTACAATATGCATGACACATTTTTCAAAATAGTACTTTTTCAGGAATATACTTGTTTTGTTGCACACTTCCACTGCATGTTTAACACACTGAAATACGCTGATGAATTTGTTCCATTCCGTTTGTGTTAGATACACCATGTTGCGAGGGACATGGAATGTACTCTTTTTACGTAACAGCACCATCTTCTCTTCGAGGACTGTACGCATCACCACTTCATGATTTGAGCCTAATGATTTGACTATGGTCACATTTAGCTCATCATGAAAATAATCGTTCATTTGGTCGATTCGTGAACATAATATTTGCCATTCTTCACAGGTCAGTTGTACACCAAATTGTTCTGCTTTGCCCAATCGAATTACTGGTTCAAATGTTCTAGCACTGATACCAATCATCACATGTTTTGTTTGAAATATATTTATTGGATAATAGCTTGCGAAGATAAACTCTTTATCGTTAGAAGTACACATCTTTCCACCTGAAAAGCACTTGCTCAAATGATTTCGTGGGATGACACTGTATTTGCTGGTTTATAGAACTACGGCTGACGTCATTGGAAAGGAATGTGCTGACATTTGAATTTATGGTTTCATCACAGTTACTGACGTCATGCTGACCAACCACATTCATACAACTACGTCTGACGTCAAAGGAATGTGCTGATTCATGATTTCATCACAATTGCTGACGAATCTGGCTGTGTACTAAATTCAAATTGATGACTTCGACCCAAGAATCCTTTGTAACATAAAGATACAGATCCAGTATTTAAGAAACGCAGCAGTTCTTCTTGTTTTGATGCTTCCATGGGAAAATATCTTGCTGGTAAAATTATATTCTTATCATTTTCAAGCTTCACTACGATTCTTAATCCAAACTTTGTAGGGATCATTTGGCTAGCTAAGATTCTATAAGGTACATTCTGTTGTAAATCAGTAATCTTGGTAAATGATTTCATCACGTCACGTGTGTTTAGAAACTGCAGACAAGTAGCCATGATGATGTTATCATGAATACTAACTCGAACGATACTTATATATGATGAAAAACTGATGACGTTGCATTATCATGTTCTGACGTGTACTATTGCACCACAATGTTGCCAGAGGTTTTTGCTCTAAACAGTTCCGATTCTTTACTAATGGGTGCACAAACTTTTAAAAATGTCAAACCAAACTTTGAAACAAAAATTTAGAACAAAATCTTTGAAACAAAATTTTGAAACGAAAAAAAAATTCAAACAAAAAATTTCAAACGAAAAAAATTCAAACAAAATTTTGAAGCGAAAAAAAATTCAAACAAAATTTTGAAACAAAAAATTTCAAACAAAAAATTTGGAAACGAAAAAAATCCCAAACAAAATTTTGAAAATTTTCAAACAAAAAATTTTAAACAAAAAATTTGGAAACGAAAAAATGTCAAACCAAAGTTTCAAACAAAAAAAAATTCAAAAACTTTTTAAATGTTAAAACAAAACTGAATGCAGAAAAAGATTTAAAACTCATCAACCTATCAGATTGCACGAAAAATAGTGATCAACCAATCAGATTGCAAGAAAGATAGTGATCATCCAATCAAATTGCATTAACAATAACTTTGCTAGTGTCAGATTACATCACCTTATGATTAAATTTCAAACTGTTGTAGCATGTATTGCCTTTCGTCTATGAGTCATAAGATTCAATAAGGTTAGCTATCAGATTTCAAATCAATCACCACCAATGATCTTAGACTATGAGCTGTGACTAAAGTTCAATGTATTGTTTCAAATTTCGCACCTTATGTTAAAATTCTGTTTATCACCATTCCCAAATTTAAAGAATACTTCTCTTGATATACCTAAGTCTTAGAGTTAATCATATCATTATATGTTCAATAAGGTCAATAATGTCCGTCAATTGTTTACCTGAGTAGAACCAACTGTTTTCTAAAAGTGTGTGTACTCAAACTTAAGAAGTACCACAACAAAGGAAATGAATCCCTGTACACTACCTCATCAAGGACAATCACGTGGTACAACGTCTTGCTTACGTTTATATTTGGCGGGAATAATCAATACCAATGACGCATTCTCAAATTATCCTACAAAGTTTCAATGCACCAATGTTCTGGACTCCTAATCCCATCATAGGTTAATAACTGATCACGTGATCATAATGATTTACCCAATGAATGAGATACTATCCAATTACCAATTATTGATATGACAATAAGAAATGTACCTCCTCCCGAATTTAAGATTGGTACACAAATACACCTGTGTCTTATGAAAAAGTAATAAATCCTGTACTTATTCAATAATAAAGCCGGTCAATAACCTTTAAATTTTGAATATTTGGTCATAAGAGGAACACCAATGGGTCCTAGAAAACGTTTACCGAATTTTGTTATTTGATAATTCCCAAATTTAAAAGGGAACATAAACATATAAAGGTAATAAACCTCTGTACATACCCATATAACGTGCTAAATAGGTGTCAATAACCTCCGAAATTTGATTTTTTGGTAGTTCTTTACCCATGAAAGGGAACGATGTGGACCATCCAAATTTATAGTGGTACATATTGAAGTCCTGTACGAAGATACCAAATGCTTATATTAAACAATTTCTAAAACCGAGTGGATGAGCCAAGATACCCCTCCCAAATTTTTAAAGGGTGCGTCAATGTACCCATGTCTTATGATAGGAAATGAACCCATATACATGACCATATAACCATATAAGGTAATAGAACCTCATCAAAGGGGAGAAATTGGGCCAAAAACCAAACACGTGGTACAACGTATTGCTTACGTTTATATTTTGGCAATTTTGTACCCCTAAAAGGGAACGAGGTGGACCACCCAAATTTATCATGATACATGTTGAGGCATGTACTATGATACCGAATGCTCAAATTGGAAAATTTCCAAAATTTAAGGGGTTGGCCATGGTACCCCTTCCAAAAATTTAAAGGGTGCATCAATGTACCCATGTCTTATAATAGGAAATGGACCAATATATACATGACCATATAACCATATAAGGTAATAGGACCTCATCCAAGGGGATAAATTGAGCCAAAACCAAACACGTGGTTGTACTAAAATTTGGCAATTGTGTACCCATGAAAGGGAACGAGGTGGACCACCAAAATTTATAGTAATTTATATTAGGGTCCTATACTATAATACCAAACATATAAAAGGGACAATTTCCAAAATTAAAGGGGTGGGTCAAAGTACCCCTCCCGGGTGCACAAATGTACCTATGTCTTATGATAGGAAATGAATCCCCATACGTGACCATATAACGTATAAGGTAATAGGACCTCGTCCAATGGAATAGATTAGGTAAAAAAACGAAACACGTAGTACAACGTATTGCTTACATTTATATTTTGGCAATTTTGTACCCCTAAAAGGGAACGAAATTACATTAATATATATTAGGGTCCTATACTATTATACCGAATGTTTAAATTGGGCAATTTCCAAAATTAAAGGGTGGTCCAAGGTACCCCTCCTGGGGGTGCATTAATATACCCATATCTTATGAAAGGTAATGAACCCCTGTATACGCCCATATAACGATATAGGATAATAACACCTCATCAAAGGTGACAAATTAGGTCAAAAGACCAAACACGTGGTTGTACTAAAATTTGGCAATTGTGTACCCATGAAAGGGAACAAGGTGGACCACCCAAATTTATAGTGATACATACTAGGGCTCTATACTATTATACCAAATGTTTAAATTGGGCAGTTTCTAAAATTGAAGGGGTGGGCCAAGGTACCCCTTCCGGGGTGCACCAATATATCCATGTCTTATGAAAGGTAATAGACTCCTGTATACGCTCATATAAACATATAAGGTAATAGGACCTCATCCAAGGGGATAAATTAGGTCAAAACCAAACACGTGGTACTACGTATTGCTTACGTTTATATTTTGGCAATTTGGTACCCCTAAAAGGGAACGAGGTGGACCATCCAAATTTATCATAATACATATTTCCTTTCAGCTTCTGAAGGGATTTTGAAGACGAAACTCTCCAGTTTCAGTAACATTGGCGTAAATTGTTTTCAGTATTCTAGATGTTTGTGGTTTAATTTCTCTGACAATACTATAACTAAAAACTTCAGCTTTTATTATTATTATTATTTATTTGTTTTGTTTCAACGTTCTTGCTTTAACAGTTCTTTTAATCCATTTATATACAGCATTACTTCCTTTCGTCTTTCTTCCGTCTTTTCGGAATAGGTGGTGAAAAGACACAAATAAAAGATATACAGTATAACCTCGTTAACACGAACTCGCTTAAGCCGAACACTCGGTTAGGACGAACAAAATTTCAGTCCCGGCATCGCTGTACGTTATCTTATAGGAAGTTTAATCGGTTAACACGAATTTCGGTTAGCACGAATTACGAACTAATTTTTAGTCCCTTGAGTCAGAAAGGTTTTCATTTAACACGAACTTTCGATTTTTTTTTTAAATCATTTTTCTTATTTCAGATTTCACTCCTGATCAGTGTTTGTCATACAGTATTTATACAGACGAAAATTGCCTTGTAAATAAGAGGAAAACTAGAAACAGGTATCTTTCCTCTCTTATGAGGTGTTGATGCTGTCCTCCGTCAAGCGCTGGACATGCAGGAGCTTGGCAGACGAGCTGCTGGCGACAGCTCGAGACAAAACTTCTTCTCTCCCCTGTAACTCCAAACTGGTGACAGCAGTCATAAATACCTTTCCGTTACTAGCGTTACCCAACCTGCTAGCGGAGTTATCAATTTTATAACTTGACCTGGATTTTCTGCGTGGATTTATATATATATATATATATATATATATATATATATATTCGAAGATAGGATAATAAGGTTACTGTAGTGTTTTCACTTTTCAGAGGACGGTACCGAGACCGAAACTAGTCTCGATCTCGATCTTAACTCGAATTTGAGACCGAGCCGTGCTTTTCGAAATCGAGACGAGACCGAAACTCTCAGCCTCGTCTCCATACAATTCTGTGGATGGTATCAAGACGGAGAAGAGTCTTGGTTTCGTCTCGATACCATCTCTAGTGTTTTTTATGACGTGCATACTATACTTTAGATGTATATATATAATATTATATATATTTATAGTCTGTATACTGTAGTGCGTATGTATGGAGAAAATGTATTCGAATAATAAAATTTGGGTCCCCGGTTAACACGAATTTTTTTAACACGAACTCCTGATTTTTCAGTCCCTTGGAATTCGTGTTAACGGGGGTTTACTGTATGTGTTTTCTAAAACAGTGTTGACCAGTAGCAAAGAGGGAGGTTCCAACTCTAATTAGCCAATCAACGAACAGATAAACTGAATTTTGTGGACTGCAATTTCAATTGAGGGCATCAAGTGGAAAAGTCACTAGCCATAAAATGGCTTCGGTCATAATTGACGGAGCTGATTGCCATTAATTACGAAGATCCCTTTTCAGACAGATGTTCGACAGAAATTTTACTCAACCGAAGTGTGTATTTTTCCTCCTCGGTATATGGTTCCATTGGGAGAGTAGACAACATGGGAGAGAAACTCTGGAGAATCAGGGGAGGAAATGGGAGGAGAACTTACGAACACTGAAATATTACGCTGAACATTGTTTACCGTTTCCCTCTTGACCTGGTAACAGTGCTTCTCTCTTCTTCATTTTGAAGCTTGAAGTAACACTTACTGTTTGTTCCTAATATTTTAATAATGGCCACACGAGAATATGAAGTAAAATGCAAGTAGAAATTACATGGTTGTGTTAATAGTATTTGAAGCAAGAAACGAACCAAAATGAAGGAAAAATGCAATTATATGAAAAAGAAAACCAAGAGGAACTAATTTCAATTCATAAATTACTAAATTAATAGGAAAACTCATCTGAGGTAACGCAAAATAAACGTAGTGTTTTGTTAAGAGTCTTCATTCCGGCGAAATTAAAATACCGCTAATTTTACAGTAATTATGTGATATCTTCAAATAGATAAAAGATAATCGAAATGTGGAACAAGAGCGCCCTAGACAATATTATTTTACATGAGAAACCGTTATCACGACTCACTTATCTACTTTCGATTTCGAGCCATTTTGAATATCGGCATTTATTTTCGCGTTTTTAAACGGCTGAAAACGGAAAGCCACAAGGTGACTTGTGATAACGGTACCTGACGCAAAATAACATTGTCTAGGGCGCTCTTGTTCCATATTTCAATTATCTTTTATCTATTTGAAGATATCACATAATTACTATAAATTTAGCAGTATTTTAATTTCGCCGGGATGAAGACTCTTAAGTAGGGTTGCCAACTGGCCGGTTTTTCACGTGCTCGGCCGGAAATATTCCTGTTAGTTTGATTAAAGACGGTGACCGGTACAAACTTCTTACCAACCCCTTTATGACCGTTTTTTTTTTTCAGAACCCAAAACTGTCACCTTTCACCATCTAATAAGGATTAATATATTTGATCATCTGTTTAGATAATTTTAAAGAGATGACAGGGATTGTATCAGGAAAAATTTGAAATTTACTTGTAGAGAATTTTATATATTTATTGACAGTGAAAAATTACTTCTTAAAGCGATTCCCTGCAGTTGAAGGATAAATTTAAGAATAAATTTCATTTTCCAAATCCAAAATTGTCACGTAAAGATTAATATACTTTTGTTCATCTGTTTCGATAATTTTAAAGAAGTGGCAGTTCTCTACTGGTAAATATAAGAAAATGATCAATGCCGATTTCAGTTTCTCATTTTATAGCACAATATATCTTTTAAGCTTATTAATGAATGTACTAAGAATATGCAGAATACAGGTGGTAATACAATTTTGTTCACTATAGTACATTTTCTTCCCATGGATGGGGCCGAACAGAGATACCTCACACTTAGACGTATATCAGGGAATTTTGAGAGGGTGCCGGCTTTTTTATTTTCCAGAGTTGGCAACCCTATGTTGCAGTAAATGTAAAACAAATATGACGAAAATTAACGTATGCAAAATTTCATAGTTTATCTGTTGATAAGATAATTAGAGCTTGAATTTCCATCTTTGCATAAGCTACATAAACTTTCTACTGTGACTTTTCCCATCTGTTCCGAAAAGACGGAAGAAATACTAAAGTGTTATCGCTATTACAATACTATAGCATTTTAGGGGGGGGGGAAGACTCCATACTAAACAGGAGGCAATCCTTGCAACGTAGTATATTGTAAACGTATTCTCATATATCTACACATGAACAACGGTTGGAAGGCTTGAAAATGTGAGAATAGAAAAGAATAGAGAAAAATATTTATTTATTTAACGATCACCAGATACAGTTCAGAGACCATTATATACTGGATATCTAACAACAATAACAATGAAAGGATTTGGGAAGGTATCGGCCAGGGTCTCTTTGGTAGGTACCATCCTGGCAATTGCCTGGTAGGACAGAGGAAAACTCTTGAAAACCCCAGTGAGAATGATCGCAGCGAGTATCGAACCCGCGACCACTCGAATGCGAAGTCAACGCTCTACAACTTGAACTACTTGGCTCGGTAAAGGGGCAACAGAAAAATCAGCAAGTAAGTTCATCAATAGTTGACGCAAAGTATAGTGGAGATAATTAAAATGGTTTACATATCATTTGAGAAAGAATTATTTTATTACAGATGTGATTAAATGTTGTTCTCTGTGATAGTAGTGACTGCAGATTTGCTCTGGGGGAGACTTTTAATAAATCGGGGAGGGATGTGAAATTAATACACCGAAAATACTGGTAACGGTTGGAAATATACACCGATAGGTAATTACTTACCACAGCAGGAAATTTCCCCATGGACCACCGCTAAAATTATCACTGCACTAGGGTACCTCATTTCCACGGGGGGGGGGATTCAAAAATTGTAGGTTTTGGGAGGGATTTACCATCTCAACTATTATTTTAAGTAGTCAACAGTTGGAAGATGCTTAAAATTTTAAATTTCATGCAATGCTTAAGTTATGAACTCATGACAAATTGAGAAATATTTAAAAGGAATTCTATTTATTAACATTTAATGTGGGAGACACAGTACTTACTGCTGCCAGTGTGATGTAGTCGAGCAGTAGTGTTGTCCTGAAGACGAGAAATAAGATTTTCTCGTTTCGTCTGGTTAAATTTTTGTAGAAATCTCGTCTCATTTTGTAAAATTGATGTGCAAAATATATGTTCTGATTTTGTTTTCTTAATTTTTTATCTAGATGTTATCAAAATGCTTGCACGTCACGAGATGTCCACGAAAAGTGTAATATAATAACATTTAAACTATATTTATTACTGTAGTATGTTGTGTAACAACTTGTGTATTTTTAAACGTTTATAAATGTCCTTTATTATGTTCGTGCAATCACTTTAAAATTTTGTAGTTTTTATATTATCAATCAAGTAACACTAAAACTGTGTTTGAGATTTAAGATTTGAGTAAACTAGTATTGCCGACAAGATTCGTGAAAATTCTTGACTCGTTTTCGAGACGAGAGTCAAGGTCAGACGAGGGCTTTCTCGAGCCATGGGCAACACTATTGAACAATATGAGACATTAGGCTGATAATCTTGAGACGAAATCCATTTTGGATTTGAGTCCAGTTGAAGGCCATGAACACACTTAAATGCCCTTCCGTGGTATGTAGTGCGGTTTAAGTGTTTATGCCCCTGTCTAATTAAATAAGCGTAAAAACCCGGAACGAGAGAATTCGGGTGCTCAGGAAACAGGTATGACCGGGCGGTATGAAGATTTAAAAAGAAAAGTATCAGAACACTCTTCTCTGGTGCTAAGTAGTTCGATCCCTAGCCATATGAGTTAGAGCTGGACAGAAACGTGTCTAGGGATGATCATGAGTCGAGCTTAAACTCGACTCGACTCGAAACTCGAAGTGAATTCGAATCGAGTCAAAGGTAATTTTCTCGAGTCGAGTCCCGAGCCGAGTCACTGTTTTGAGGTCGAGTTTCGAGTCGAGTCGAGTTTGAAAAATGGCTCGCTCGTTTTAAGTCGTTTTGAAATTATTGCCTGCTTAGACTGGAAACCGAAAGCTGAGAAATGTAAGCAGTAATGTGCAATATTTTTAGTGTTGCTCACAAGGTGATGCACTGCTCGCATCTCGCCTCGCCTCGACTCGATTAACAAGACAACAATGGATTTTTATAACGAGACAGCCTCAAATGTCGTGAGCACTAACATAAATATATACGATAGTTGCACCACGAAGGCTAAGACCTACACGGTGCCAGTTTTGAGCCGAAGCAGAAGCCCAACCCATGTAGGAATGTTAACCGGCTTAGTTCGGTTCAACTGAGCGAACAGCTCGAGCAGTGGCGGATCCAGGAGGAGATCGGGGCGATCACCCCCCTTTCCAGAAGGGGAAACTTTTTATTTTATATATAAATAAAACCCATTCCAGAGTTTGGAGCTGTTAAAAGTAGCTCTAAGTAGCATATTACAACCCCCCCCCCACCGTCCTGGATCCGCCTCTGAGCTCGAGCCGGCTTGGTTGAGATGAGGCACCGACTCAGCTCAGATGAGTCATCGTCTCGAGCCGGCTCGGTTGGAGTAAGCCATCAGCTCGGTTTGTTTCGGCTCGTGTCGGTTTGGGTGGGTGAGCTGTTGACTCGGCTCGATAAGAGATGAGCTATGAGCCGAGCCGCTCGAGCCGTTGCGAACCCTAAACCCGGACCATGCAGTTTTGAACATGTGTGGCCAGCGCCCTCTAACTTTTAACGATTTTTGGTTTGAGCCCCGATAATTGCTCCTCCGGAACTCAAACGCAGAACCTCGTGAACGAAGTCCTTGCCTCCTACACTTCACGACTACCGAGGTCAGCAGTCAACTAGTTTTCAGTATTCAGATACAAACCACCTATCTTTCATGTTTATACACGGTGTTATAATAATAATAATAATAATAATAATAATAATAATAATAATAATAATAATAATGTTATAGTAGTAGTAGTCTCATTGATAATAATTATATTGTCTAGGTAGAATACTTGATAATACACACAGCATTTGGCTCGATTTGGCTCGTTTTCACTCGACTCGACTCGAAACTCGAGTCAAATTCGAGTCGAGTTGGAGGAATTTTTTCGAGCCGAGTTCTCGAGTCGAGCTGAAAGATGTATGTTTCGAGTCGAGTCGAGTTTCAATGAAAACTCGCTCGAACTCGCTCGTGCCCATCCCTAAACGTGTCCGTGCGTTTTCTCGGGATTTTTCGTTTCCTCCCACATTTTGATTCGACCATTTTTTTCCTACTCACTTACTTTGATTAATCATCCGTCTCTTTTAGGATGATTATGGTACGTTAAACTAAATACTTGATTTAGATTTTATTTTTAACTTTTAATCAATGTCAATAGTTTTCGCGAGTGATGAACATACTGCTTTTTGGAAATTGAAGGAGAAGGGGATTACTTACCCCCAATGGAGAGAATTGCAAATTCAACGAAAACGCCTTTATTTGATGCTGGCAGCCTTTGCAGAAAGAAAAATCGAAAGGAAGGAAGTTTTACGTTGATCTGTGGGTGGTCAAACGGTTTTACCCAGAAAGGTTTTGTTTTGCACAGTTGGAAAAGAAAGAAAGAGGAAAAAAAATGGAAGGTTCGCTTGGTTTCACAAGTGCTACGCAGATGATAATCGTACATATAAGCAGCAGTCGAACCAGGATATCGGTTGTTGTTCGCCGGACGGTAAAGCCATCATAGTTTCCAAGAAAAAAAGATTTCGTTTCGCCATTACCAATGTTAAGTGTGAACAGATGCCAATAGGTGGCAGGCATGTGCTTAAAACCCAAAAGTAGTTTCAGCACGTGCACTGGAGTGGAGATACATTTCATGGAAAACAATATTTCTCTAAAAGACAAATAGACATTTCGTGTTTCAAGTGATTATTCCTTTCAGCCCAAAGGGGTAGTTAAAAGTCGCTGTTTTCTGAAGTTTTTTCCCCCTTCTTTTGGTAAATTATTCTTGGTGCTTCATAGTCAGGAATGTCATTTACGAGGCCAGGGAGACAATTATCCACCCTGAATTTGAGAGACGCATTTTTTAAATAAATTGTATAGGTCTACTAATATACTAACGAAAAACGTGAAAGTCTTATACCGGTGGACAAGCAAATATTTAGGGGGATCTAGGTGGACCGGCCCCCCTAAAATTTTCACGGTAGGTTTGCAAATGAACTAGGATCGGGGCCCCCTAACTTCATCCCCCCCTACATTTTTGGGCTGGCTACCGGCCTGCCGGTGGACAATCTTGTCCATCACCCCTACCAACAAAACCTGAAATGACGCGTCTCATCATAGTTCGACCTTATTGGAAAATAAATTGTATCTGACTACTTGTTCCCCAAATCCTTTGGCTCGCTGACGATATATGTTAAAATTGTAATTAATTAAGAATTCTAGATGATTATATCTAATTTTGTTTGTTTGTTTGTTTGTTTACCCGTAACTAAGTTGCGTTTATATAAATAGTAATGTTTAAATCAAAATATCGTTAAGGTCTGTTAGTGGTAGTGTTTATCCTGTGGGTTGGCGGTATGACTTGATAACTGTCTGTAAGTGTATATACTGTGTTCATGTTGTTTATTTTTGTTAATTAATTATATATTGACGGAATAAATACTTGTGGAATAAATTCTTTACGTAAATAATTACAACTTTTTGGTGCAGATTTACTGTATGGATCCACATATTTTCAAAATTAACAGAACAGATTTGTAATAATATTTTAATAGACTAGTGTGTAAATATTCTAAATATGTTGTATGGGACAATTTTGGAACTGGGAGGGGGGTCAAAATCAGGTAAAAATCACCATGTTTACAGGAGAAATAAGTTGATGCTACGTAACTATAGTTAATAAATACTAACATAGCATAACATAATCCAACCTAACTAACCTAACTTAACCAAATCTAACCTAACCTAGCCTAAATCATCAAAAACACAGAAAATATAGGAAGAAAGTACGTATTTTAAGCGAAGTATTCTGTCCCACCAAATCCAAATATCCTAACATAACCTAACATAAACTACCCCAAACTGATCTAAACTAATCTAATCTACCTAAACTATCAAAAAATACAGAAAATATAGCAAGAAAGCACAAAATTTAAGCAAAATATTTTGGCCCCCCGTTCCAAAAATATGCCATGTTGTGATCTGACTAGTGAGACGTTAGTAATGTGTTATGTTGCTCTGGAAACAATTAAAACATATCGGGATATTACCTATAGCATCTTTAGCAACGTGCAAATACATAATTCAACACGTAAGGGAAATAATTTTATGTCATTCTAGTTGAAGGTACCCATTCTTCGCATGGGGGCTGCTGTATTTGGAAGTCAACGCCTGTGGAAGTGTCACCATTTCAGCGACCGCGAAAAATATGGAGTTGACACTAATATCGGCTATTTTGGTCTATTTTTACATATCTCGGTATCTCCCTCACTGACCCCCGGCCCGCATAAATGTTGGCTGAATTTGCAAGTCATCGCTAATGGAAGTTAGGGATGCGTTCGAGTCGAGTCGAGACAGAATTTTCCTGACAAAATTCGAGTCGAGACACAGCTCTTCCAATAGAAAAATATATATTTTTCGAGTCGAGACATCACTTTTACAGCACATTTTCGAGTCGAGACAGTCTCAAATCTTGTCTCGTGCGCATCCCTAATGGAAGTGTCACCATTGATCTCAACGACCGCGAAAACTGTGGATTTGACACTAATATCAGTCATTTTGGATTACTTTTACATGTCTCGGTATCCCCCCCCTCCGGTTATCTCCGGCCAGCAGCCGAATAGAGTGAATATGGAATTTCATGCAATCGGAGTTTCACCATCGATCTCAGCGACCGTGAAAACTACGAATTCGACACTATTATCGGTCATTTTCTACTACTTTTACATGTCCCGGTTAACGTCCCCCTGAGACCCCCAGGTTCGAATTTAAAAAAAAAACGCTTCGCCTTGATCTGGGGTCTGGACCAAGGTATCTGTGACCAAAATTTGGTAACTCTCGATCAATTGCTTGGTCCCCAGGCCGGTCCCGGTAAATGCTCCCCCTGAGATCCCTCGTTCAAAATTAAAAAAAAAAAAAAAAAAACGCTTCGTCTTAATCTGGAGCCTGGACCAAGGTACCCGTGACCAAATTTTGGTACCGGTAACTCTTGGTCCACTCGTCTCGTCTCCAAGCCACATACAGAATGTTATTTATATTAGATACAGTGTTTTGTGGTATCCTCGTTTATATGTATACCCACCTTTGCTGACGCGTCTGTACCCTGTGGACCCCCCTTGTTTCTCCTTGGGCCCTCCTGCTGCGCTCCCGACCTGACTCGTTTAGATGGCTTTCGCTCTTTTTAGTGGTCACCTAGCACAAGTTGGTTAGTGTCTTTTACACAATAGTTCTTATCGTGTTCATACAGTGAAGTCCCCCTAAAATGAATATACAGATTATTGCAAGCCTATACCTCAAGGAAGATTGTTAAAGATACAAAAAGATTTACTGAAAAGAGGCATTTATGCAATGAATTTATTATGTATGGATCCGTACAATAAATCTCCACCTAATGAACAGCCAAAGGAAGTTCGTTCGTCTTATGACATTATCTATTTGAAGGTTCTGTCTAGAAGATCACTTTGAAAAATTGATTTTCAGGTAGGCCTAATAATCTAAATGTTGTAAAATATTGTTATTAATAATATAACTACCTGCCTAACATTGTGATATTTCTTTCAATGCATTAACTCGTATCTGTACCACCGAAACTGGATGATTTTTCCTCTTTGTGTCAAATATGGGGGAGGGGAGCGACGTCACATAGCTGGGCCAATTGTTTAGTTTGTTGTTGGGATTTCAAAAACTCGTGGAGGATTGTCTATATTATGTATTGTTATATAAGCATGTTTGGAAGTCAGAAGCTGATTGGTTTGTTTTGTGTGTTGCAGAGAGAAAGGATACCAGTTTAACACCTAGAGAGCTCTGATTGTAACGCATAGAAATTGCAGTGAATGGTTGATTGATTGATTGATTTTGAGTTTTACGTCCCGTTCAGCAGCGAGGCTATATGAGACGTGGACCTACTGATTAACGTGGAATCCGAACCACATGAGCTCCCGCCGGGAATCGAACCCGGGACTCCCGCGCCACAGGCGCGTACGCTAACCGCTTAGCCACGAAGGAGCTCTGCAGTGAATGGTGAATGAAAGTAAGAATATTTGATACTTTTATGAACAATACTAGGAAACATATGTTAATGTTCAAATCTTGTGAGGAAATAATGAAATTGATGGGTTAAATACAGTAAGTAAGTTAGTTACAGAATCACATGCAACTTTTATTCTAAATGATACAAACGTGAGACGTAAACCTAAGAAAGCTCTTATATCTGGTCTAAACTAAGCTCACGCTCCTTTGCTGCACGATTTCCTGGTTCGATTTCTGAAAGGAAAGCTTTGATCGCATTATGGTGCTTTGGATTCCACCGTAAAACTGTAGGTCCATGTCTCATATAGCCTCAGTGCTGGAAAGAGATGCTAAACTTTAACAAATAAACAAACGTAAAACCTTTTTTTTTTAATTAAAAAAAAGACCCTCATGGTTTCGTTTTCCTTTGAGGGAGCCACCTCTAGTTTCGTACTAGAATCCCCACCTTTGGTGCGAGGAGTTCCCACTTCGATGGTCAGCCACAGGCCCGTATCCAGGGGGTCAGGGGGTCAAGGGGGCCGCCCCCCTTGGCCCCATCTAAAATTTTCACAATAGGCTTGCAAATGAACTATAATATTTTAGGATCGGGTCCTTCCTAACTTTCACCGGACCCTCCCTACACTTTAGGGCTGCCTACGGGCCTCCTCAACCACACCAGCTTATGGCAGACATCATCGTGTGTGTGTTTTAGGGGTTTTCCCGTTTCATCCCACATTCTCATTCCACCACATTTATTCCACATAATCATTCACTTCTATTAATCATCTGTCTTCTTTGTTCCAAAAGGCATAGTCGTGGACGTAAAACTAAATTATTTAAGTTGCTTATTTTTTCTTATTAATTCATTTGTTTCACTAGATCAACCATAGAATAATTTCAGCTTTTACTTGGCGGGGAGAGTTGGAAAGAAAAATTTTCCAATGTAAGTAAACTTTCACGTTTTTTTTATATATATATTACTATTACACTGTATTATTGATTATATGTATGAAACACGGGGGGCATTGAACCCTTGCCCGCGAAATGACGCTGATGGAACGAACTAACTAATCCTTCGCATCAGCGGCGTCATTTGGGGAGGGCAAGGAGCAAATCCCCCGTGAATTTGAGAAACACATACCTTTTAATAAATTGTAAATTAATATCACTGGCGTCGTTAGCTTTTTAACTCTGGGGGTGGGTGAGATGAATCAAAATCAAAATTCCTCTTTCCGACTAAAGTTATGTATACAAAGTTATCTTAGTTTCTTTAAATACATTTGATTAAAATCTGTAGGGACGCGTTCCCCCGACTCCCCGCTAACGACGCCCGTGCTAATATATTAAAAATAAAGGTCAGGCTTTTAAGTTGGTACACAATCTTGTCACTCACACCAGGCCAGTTAGCCAGCCCAAAAAGTGAAGAGGGGGGGGCGATCCAACCATACTATAATTTATCATCGTATTATAGTTCATTTGCAAGCCTACCGTGAAAATTTTAGGGGGGCCAGCAAAAATTTAGGGGGCGGCCCCCCTAGACCCCCTGGATACGAGCCTGACACACACCTCTGGCAAATCTGAAACTATGTTAATTTGCTAATGCTTCAAATCTTACGTTTGTTTAGAGTAGACAGCCCCCCTTCCCCACCGCCTTACACACCCACCTCTTCCGAATTGTCTTGTTGTTGACTGTATGCAACCATGTTCGTTGTTCTAATGCTTCCAATAATAGGAAATAAGAATAGGTTAAGTTTATTTTGGCGAAAATTTCCTGATTGGCTGAAGCCAGGAAAGTCCATTTACGTTGGGGGGAAGGGAAAAACAATACAAAATTTGACTGAAAGCCAAAATAAAGCGTCGAAATAGGAAAGAGTGATGAAAAAAAATCTTTAAAACAGGCATCGCAACAAGGAACACTCTCAATGATGAACGGTGTACGTTATTCTTTTGTTTAGAAAAACAACATTTACTGACGTGTGTCCATCAGTCCTTACAGACAAGTGACAGCTGAGTTTCTGAAAAGAATCTTTTAACATTCTTTGCACGACATTTTAAGATCACTTCCGCACGAGAATATGGTGCTTGTTTTTTCATCTCTCTTCCGTTAGAGGACTCTGATTCATTCCGAGTTAAAGGGAACATGAACTACATCAAAATACGAGCACACTTCTTTAGTTTTTCATCCCAAATAAACATTCTTTAAAAGCTTTCTGTCATAATAAATATACATGTCCACTTTATACACATTCTGAACGTAGCTTGTTAGTATTATATTTATAATTCCGAGAAAAGCAAGCAACATTTTAAATTTTATGTTGCTAAATACTAATGGGCAACAATTAATCATAATTTTGAAAAGTGGGATTGTTCGTTTCTTTAATACATGATATTTCAGTTCTCATGAATGAGATTCTTTGACAGATTGAAATTATAAAATGTTATATTTGATAAATTTCTTAATGGCACGGCGAAAAAAGAAATAGTTTTAGGTAGAACTAAACGTTTAAAATACCGATTACAGAATGTAGAATTTCGGATCAATATGCATAATGTTAAATTAAAATGTATATATATATATATATATATATATATATATATATATATATATATATATATATATATATATATATATATATATATATACACTATTCATTTTAACATTTGATATCTCAGAAGATAAATAAATAAAAAAGCTAAGTGTTTGTGCCATGTGTAATTTTTATTCTCACAATTTTAATTCTTAATCTAGTGTTTCCAGCTGATTGATATTTTACCCGCTGGCCGGTATTTTTGTCAGGTTCAACTGTATATATTTTAAGATTTAAAACAATTATCCTTCGTCTGTTTTGAGGATTATGAGCGAATGCCGGTAATTTTATTTTTTTTAGACTTGGCAGCCCTATCTTAATCACATACTTAAATTGTAGTATATAGGCGATCTCCCAATATTAGAATCACACATTTATATATTTTCTGTTGTAAATAAAATTATTAAAGTTAATACTACAGGGTGTTTCACTTACAACCGAACTCGAAGTGGGAGGTTGTAATATGAGCATCAAGTAATATGAGCCCCACGGTTAGGAAAATCTAATAATATATACAGTCTGGTACCTTATAGTATTTTAAATATATAGTACATAAATAAATAAATAATCTCTTCTACGAGTGTAACAATAAAACCTGTCAACTGCATCAAATTGATTACACCATAAAAATTCATTTTTCTTTATTTGCTCGAAAACTACGCATCAGAATTTGCCTTCAGATTTGTCATTTTGTTCAGTTGAATGGGATTTATCAATTGTGTGTATGTTTCTTATTTGAACCTAGTTTTCCAATAATATTGTAGACTTTATATCCTTAGCAGTTACAACTTTGCCTTATGTCCCTATTATGTACGGACTGTGTATTTTTGGAAATGAAATCTTTTAAATTTTACGTCCCACGGTTATGCCGGTTAGACTAAAGGAGACAGTGTTCATGAGAGATGAATGAAATGGTGGAATGAAGAAAGTGGGAGGAAACGGGAGAACCACTGGAAAACCCACGAGCACGGTGTTTGTCCACAACAAAAGTCCACACAGCACGAGCTGGGATCGAACCAGGGATCACTCGTGTCCGTGTCCGTGTCCGTATCGTACAAAACATGAAATAGGAAAATGCCCTTATTTGACAGTTTTGAGAGCTGCCCGAAAATTTCCGAGTCAGGAATCGCTAATATTTCGGGTGAAAAGAATTGGGCGGGCGAAGTGTTCATCATATAACATATTTTATTTTAGTTACTATTAATAAAGTAGGTTATGTTTTTAAAACGTGTCTCATTTTTCCATTCCAGGGTTGTTTTAGTTATATTTAATATATGTAATCTAATGGCATGATCTTATATATAAAAGAGAACGCACAAATCCTTTGTTCCCTCATCACGCTAATACGGCTGAACCAATTTCTTTCATTTTTGGGGGGTTATTAGGATTTGGACCCTAGATGGTTTTTATCATATCACTTTAATTTTCAATTACCAGTGTCTTGAGATAATTGACCATTCAAGTGTCCATAACGTACAAATCCTTTGTTAGTTCATCATAGGTAAAAATAAACGTATTTATATGCAACCCGCATGACCGTGTCACTCGGCGGGTTAACATAAATGACAGGCGATATAATGTTAACATTTACTGCAATCTACTATGGTTTTTATCATATCACTTGAAAGCTAAAAAGTAAAAATTATCTAAGTAACAAAGTTTATTGCGTTCCGGGGTGACCCCAGCGAAGCGGGGTGAACGCTGCTAGTTTATTATATTTGTGTCAATGAAAAAAGAATATAAAACATATTAGTTTCCAATAGTGTTTTAAGTATTACAGTAAACAATTGTGTGCTAACCTAAAAAGGTGATTTTTAGGTAACAAATTTCAATATATTTATTGTGTTTGGGCAACATATCTTTGATGGGTCATAATTTTAAGATTTGTCCGTGTTTTGAATAAATATATATATATATATATATATATATATATGGCAACCCTAATTTAAAAGCAATTTTGCAGTCGGGAAGCATTCCTGGTTGGTGCGATGAAGTAGAACTCATCCTACATTGTTCATATTCTTCTTATAAAGTACTGTACTGCTGTACTTTGTATATGCATGCTTCTGTGTGAATGAAATTTTCCTGGCAATACAAGGTGTTCCTTTCTTTCTTTCTTTCTTTCTTTCTTTTTCTTTCTTTTTTTTCCGAACAACTGTGATCATTGTACGGCTAGTGTTGTTTGTCCCGGCGAAATTAAAATACCGCTAATTTTACAGTAATTATGTGATATCTTCAAATAGATAAAAACATAATCGAAATGTGGAACAAGAGCGCCCTAGACAATATTATTTTACATGAGAAACCGTTATCACGACTTACTTATCTGCTTTCGATTTCGAGCCATTTTGAAAATCGGCATTTATTTTCGCGTTTCTAAACAGCTGAAAACGGAAAGCCACTAGGTGACTTGTGATAATGGTACCTCATGCAAAATAGTATTGTCTAGGGCGCTCTTGTTCCATATTTCAATTATCTTTTATCTATTTGAAGATATCACATAATTACTGTAAAATTAGCGGTATTTTAATTTCGCCGGGATGAAGACTCAAACACTTCGGTATTGCTTGCTCTGTTCATATACTAAAAGGAACATTCCTGTTCTGTCTCACTGGTCAGTATACCTATCTAAAGATACGTATTCCTTCTTGCCAGGATACAAACAACGTTGATTCATTTTCGCTATTCTTTTGTTTGCTTATCTGTTATTCAGAGTCCGGACCGGGCCTGGAACCCCCTAACTTAGTAACGCGACATACATTTGTACACCTGTTTAATAAATCTATACTTGTTTAGCAGAAGAATTATTGCTGTAGCATACAGATTTGACCTTACACTTCATTTTCATTCTTTCTTATAAAACTATTTCTACGCAGGTACCAATGTGGAAATAAAGGTACTACAAAAACAATATTTACAATTACTCATAGTCTTGTTGTGTATAGAATAACACCAATTCAATACCACATACTCAGGGACGAATCCAGGATTGACTTCTGGGGGGACGCTGGGTTGTAATACTGCTACTTAGAGCTAGTTTTAAGAGCTCCAAACTCTAGAATGGGTTTTATTTATAGATATATAAAATAAGAAAGTTTTCTCTTCTGGGGGGGGGGGTCGCCCCAATCGCCCCTGGATCAGCCCCTGCATAGACTTAACAATAAGAATACTGACCGCTTCTTATTACTAAGTCAGTACTACTTATGGAATTGTTTACAGAATAGTGATTTCAAAAAGACGTACGCAAATATTATTTAATTTATTTAAAGTAGTGTACTTGTCCATAATATTCATATTGAATGATTTACCTTTTAGATTACATAATTTTGATAAGCATTGCCCTCTATTTGTACAAAAAGTAAACAATCAGACAAAACTTCTTTTTAAAATAAGGTTTACTGTACAAATCACTGTTATAAATCTTTTTCTTTGTGAGCTATGAATTGAGGGAAAACTTGACTTTTGATAGACAGTTTTATGATTTAATAGCCTTGATCCACAAATCGTGGAAGAAAAGGACAGATTCTTTCACTCAGACAGCGCGGCGAGGACATATTTATGACGGACTGAAAACACGCTCAAAATGACTTCGAGGCCTCTGAGTCCTCGGACTACTTCCGACATGTGCTGCTATCTACATATATTTAAAATTACAAAATACACACTTCTTTAAATATTTTTAAAAATATAATTACAGTTATATTTTGATGCACCAATGTGTAGGGTGCAATCAATAATGCCAATAATCTCAATTGAAAGGTACACGGAAAAAGGAGGCTCATTGCAATTTTTGCGAAAAAGCCGATATGGACACTGGTGGTCACCTGTTTGTGCTAGTTTGTACTTCTAAATCCACTACGAATATTGTGAAAACAGTGACTCGTTGTAGAGAAACTTACACAAAAAACCAGCTATGTATGCAAGGAAAGAGGGCGCCCATCAACATTTTACTTTTCTCGTCTACCCTTCAATTGTGTCCAGATTTTCCAACTTTTAGAGAATTGTTCCATGCCCTTCTACAATTTAGACTGGACCAATTGTTATACTTTTATGCTTTTTTTGACTATTTAAGTTAAATCATTTTTTAAAAAAAAGTTCTAAATTGGGCAAGTTTACACAAGTCTAAGTTGGGTATATGTTCACAGATAACTTCGACATGTGTGCACCAATTTTGATCACTTTTTTTTTTTTTTTTTTTTTTTTTTGTAAAGAACATATTCCCGGGTCCCATATAAATTTCATCAGGGTATCATTATAATTAGCAGTGTCATTCAAACTTACCTGGAGACAAGAATCTCCAAGTTTCACGTTTTGTTTTATTGGTATATTGTTATCGTATTGATTAAAATTTATGTAAATTTCAAAGTCAGGGGAGTGGAGATATTGCCTTCTCCCTAAAGCCACCCGAAATGTGCCTGAGCTAGACCATAAAACAAACGCTACACCAGGGATGGGGTGCTGATTGCCACGGGTGCTGACTGCCACAGCCAATTATTGGTGCTGATTGCTACGACTGGCGCTAATTGCCACGTTGGCGTACTGGCTGCCACGAGCCTGAGAGAAAGTTGCTGGACGTAATATTACCGGACGCCAAGAAGCATGAAAGAAACGTGATGAACCTTAGGATGGTGGTGTTCAGACCAACTCCTAACAAAGGTAAATAGGTCTCTGTATGTACACTCATGTCCAAAATTATTGTCGCATGACTATAAATATGTTGTTCTAATAATATAATTTCATAACGAATTCGCCCGGTATTTCTTATAATGTTAGTATGTGTATAATCGGCAAAGACAAGTATGTGGTAAATTTCATGTCAAAAGAGCAGTAAATAAGAACAATGAAAGGAAAATAAAATTTTCTTGCCCTTTTAGTTTCATTTTATTTTACTCATTCTAATTTTCGTATTTATAATTCTTTCCCTATGAAATTTACCACAAATATACATTTCCTGATTATACACATAGTATCAGTATTAAAAGTACTCTGCAAAATCATTATCAAATTATATTCTTACAAGAAGGCAGTTATAGACATGCAACAATAATTTTGGACATGAGTGTACTTTTCAGATTTGTCAGGGAGCGATGCGTACAAAATTAGTACGATTTATGTGTTCTCACTTGAACTCCGTATGTCAGCATGAACTGTGTACAGCTGCGCAAATTGTTTCGAGCAGCTCTTGAAATTTCCATCAAAAAAGCACTGCTGACTGTCCCTCACAAGGGTAGTTCAGGAGAAAGCACTCGCCTGCAAAGAAACTAAGGATGCCATTTGAACCCCCAATTCATGATGATTACAACAAGCTTATAAAATCCCTGTACGGTTGAGAACGGTTTGAGATATTCAACTTGGAAGTTTATATGAGAAAATGAGGATATGCGCATTTATACGCGTTAAGTACAACATAATTAGTAACGAATATTGACATACGAATTGAAAGCTATCGAAAGTAACAGAAAAAAAGTGTTTCGCAATAACTAACGGGTTTGTTAGATACAACTAGTCATTGCATTGTTCACAATAACCATAGGTTAGAGATGAAAATTGATCACTGTTGTTCTTCTGTTTTATGAAGAAATGACTCTCTTGCACCATAAAGCAAATTCGACAAGTGATTCAAAAGTTATAGGTCTATAATTTGTTCGTAACCTGCCTTGTAGAACGCAAACTGAAACAATCCAATGTATCGCGGTGATCGGAAGTTATTCGTATGGACACGAACTTTGATTGTTTCGTTGGTACATCATAACGTCCGGATGAAGAAGTTTCATACTATGTATCCTCGTCGCCATAAGTGCCTTTACATCGCAGTGACGGGTATGTGACCGCGCAGTACTCCAAGGAAGGGATGGTTGTATAAGAATTTGTGATTAATTTTGAAGAGTTTTTATTTTGACTAGGGAATTAACATAGGTGAAGGGAGTAAAGACACAGATTTGAAGCATCAGTTCACTGTTATTGAAGCATCAGTGCACGAAAAGATTCGTATTCTCAGTTTTTCTATTTATTGTTTTATATGTTAAGTTAAACACCACAATATGTATCACTGATATCGCAGATCGTATTATTTTTTAAAATCGTGTTTGTAACCTATTGTCAAAACATTCATCTCCAGACGTGATGTAGAGAGAAGAGAAAGAGATACGTCATCTGTAATATATGCATATGTGATTCACTAAGTAACTGTAGAAATTAGTTAAAGGTCACATAAGAGAGCGAAAAGGAGGTCTAGAAGTCTGAACTTTTTAGAGACGTCCTAGATAGGTGAAAATATAGTTAAAAATTGCAAAGGGTATCATGTAATTTACCTTTCTTTTCTTATATTCTAGTATACTTTTTCTTTCACATCCAAACATCTCTATTCAGAATTATGAGATAAAGATGAAGAGAGAAACATTTCCATTTCAAGAATTATATCAGGAAAAAAATCGTTTGACTTAGACTAGACTCGAACTCGCAAACCTTGAATCCATGGCTCAGCGCTCTACCGATTGAGCTAACAACTTCTGTTGGAAAAGCCTGATTTCTACAACTACCGGTTGCTGAATGGTGTGTATTAACCAAGTTTGCCGAGATAATTGCTTCATATAGCTATTGCAATAATAATAATAATAATAATAATAATAATAATAATAATAATAATAATAATAATAATAATAATAATAATAATAATAATAATAATAATAAAGCAGAAGAAGAAGAACAGAATTTAAAAAGTCGCATATGTTAAAAGTTTGACGTGCAGAGTAAGTCCTAATGTGAGATTTTATTATTTATATATAATAAATGTAAGCGTGGTTTGTTCGTGCGTGCTACTAAAACTGCGCAACTCACTACCTAGTCCCATAAGGGTAGGTACAGTAGCCTTGCGTCATCCAACCGTGAAGAATATTTGGGTTTGAACCTATGCGTATCCTAAGAGGAAGGAAGAGATTGAAAGAAAGAAAAGTGGTTTAGAAATTATGCAAACGTAGAATATCTCACGAGGTGAGGTGATAAAGAGTTCAGCGTGTCTTTCAGCTACTAATCTATACAAGACGTGCATCTACGACTTAACGTGGAACCAGAACCACACGACTCCTGACGGGAATCGAAACCCGTATCACCTCTAGTTCTATTATGGGAGACACAGGAACATGTAAAAATAATCGAAAATGAACGATATTAATGTTAAATCCATAGCTTTTGAGTACATGAATTATGTATGATACCCTCTATATCGTTCACATCAAAGTTTAGCATTATCGGCATGGAGGTTTAATGGGAGGGGTGAAAATTAAAAATTCCTAATTGAAAGATATGAGTGTCTATTCAATAGCTTTCGGGGTCGCTGAAATGCATAATTACACTCCCGATACTATTAAAGCCCAAAGCTTTACTCTTTCGTTAGCAGGAAGTTTATTCATTTACTTAACTCAGGACACCTTAAAGTTAAGGATATGAAACTCGATGCATATATTTCTAATTCAAAATTATTAGATACGTATTGTAACTTAGACTTCTAAGGAGGGGAAGGGACAATTTACGCAATGATTTCCTTCACATTCGAATAAAATACTGCCCCATGATATTGCGAAAACTCATTTCGAGTGCTGTCATTGCTAATAGTTTTCCGTATTTGTTTATATCCCTACTCATTTATAACAGTACGGTATCTCATTTTTCCTGTGACGGGAGCAACACCTAAGCGAGCATTCAGTAAAGTAAATGCCATTAAAATCTATATTCATAGCACAGTGGTGCAAATAAAGTTGAGCTCTTTGGCAATCTTTAGCATGGGAAGCGAATAAAGCCACCACTTTGGAAAAGTAGCTAATGAATTTCTCTCCGAAAAATCTCACCCGCACATTTATTTTACAGGTGGTGGTTTATAGCTATACTTAAGTTTGTTGAAATTGCTCCAGTGAGGCGAGACACTGAAGTCATTCGTAATAAGGGGGGAAGGGACATGTAAAAGTAGTCAAATGTGAACAATATTAGTATCGAAATCATAGTTTTCGTGGTCGCAGATGAATAGTGACGCTGTCGATGTTGCTTAGGTACACTTGTGTCCAAAATTGTTGTCGCATGTCTTTAGAAATTACATAAATAGAAATAACTCTCTTTCTTGTGATAGAAAATGTCATATTTCTTCTTGGAAATAAGCAGAAAAACAAAACACATATTTCCAAAAAATATTTCAATAAAAAATTAAGAAATAAACAAGTTATAATTAAAAAAAGAAATCTCCGAAACTTTCATCGAAAAATTCTAAGTTCCATTTTCGTAAACGTGGCAAACGCGCAGCGAAATTTACAAAGAGGGAGGGAATTTTATGCTTTGTTAGAAATACAACGTAAATCTGTCATAAGGTTAGTTACTATACATGTGGCACAGCTCTAACAATCATTGCTATTAAGCATTTTACATTTAAACAAAGGACTAAATAGAAATAAGCTACAAAATGTGCGAAGCGATCAGGCATTTTGTGTTAGTGGTTTCGTTACATGCGTCTGCCAAGGTGCAGCCTTTACCGTGCCTTCGTAGAGTAGTCGGTTAAAGCTTCTACTTTATTTTTCCACGATCATCACTTCGAATCTCATACCCTATAGTAACTTTTTTTTTTTTTTTTTTTTTTTTAAGAAAAGCTTGATTCTGTGAATTCCTTAAGGAACAATGTTTTGTTCTAATAATGCTCCTTAGTGTAGCCAAACCCAAACTATCACATAACTCAGCGCAATGTGCTTATTCCGTCGACAATACGAACACTTGATTTAGGGACCATTCAAAAATTTTTTGCCCTTGATTCAGAAATTAATTCTTGGCCAAGATCGCAATCTTTTGATCATTCCTAAAATTCTTTTATTTTTACGTTTCGACGATATAGTCAAGGTTGATTTCATTTACGCAATATACTAGTTGAAATGCCGGTTCTTGTCACGGGAAGATTAGATGTATGGAACCTATTTGAAAGGTATATTTTGGGACTCTTCCCCTTTTAGGATGCCTCTATGAATTAAAGTGAGATGATAAAAACTCAGGTAGACGGCAGTCACAAATTCATTTTAAACGATGTAACCATTTTCACATTTTGGTTATTTTATGAACAGATTATGGGAAACTAGAATAATATGGAAATTGATATCCTCATACCCATAAATCGAAATGTTCGAAACCGCTGGGACTCATACTAGCTTAGATTTAATAAGGAACTTATATACTAAGTTTCATCTGTTAAACTTGAGTGATTTCCAAGATATATTTTTGGCATACATTTTGAATATCTCTAATATTTTAGCAAACATATTTTAATGAAGGTAACATGATAATAGCTACGCATAGTTAGCACTGTCTTCCACCTCAATGTTTTATTCATTTATTTATTTATTTTACTTTAATAAGGACGAACACATATACTAAGGAGGGCAACATGATCCAAAGTATACATAAACATAAAGTATCTTACGAGATCTTTAAGTTAAGAATATGAAAGTCATCGTATATATTCCTAATTTAAAATATATAGGCGCTCGTTCTAGTATTTTGAACAATTCCGTTTTCACGTAGGGAAGGAGCAATTTCTACCATGACTTTTTTCGCATTCGAATACAATACAGTCTCATCATGATAGGAAAATTTCTTAAGTGTTTAAATTGAAGTTATGAACAGTTAACTCGACATTGCTTTTGTCATGTCAATTTCATTAAAATGCTCTAGGGGGATAGTCGGTTTAAAAATTATGAAATATATATATATATATATATATATATATATATATATATATATATATATATATATATAGTATATCACGAACCCCAAATGATTGAAATATGGAATCTGGTACCGGTATATAAACTCCTTATTAAAACTCGATGGACACAAGAGCCAAAGTTTCCGAAAATTTCGCTTTTAAGAGGAAGCGCAATTATTCCTCTATGTTTTCTCATAAACAGTATCAAATTGCATCGATATTTTCTGTTTCACCACGAAAAACGCCTCAACCATTTGAAATGAATTTGTGCACATAGTAAGCACTTGAGTCGAGCTTAGTTTTCATCAGTTCACTTCAATTCAAATATGCATTCTGAGAGGAGGAAGAAGGTCCAAACAACTTTCAAAATATTTATCAATTAAAACTACTTTTCCCGTACAATGAACGGACATCTTTGCTATTAAAGAAATAAATGTAGAAATTTTACGTTTTTCTTTGAAGCAATCAGATGCAGGTTAAAACGCAAGGACGAAATGCACCCTTGATAAATAGATTACAGCCTACTATTTCGTAGCGATGGCCAAAATTTTTCGCGATCCGGAATCCAGAAAATTTATTTTCCGGAATCGGTAAGTTTACTTTCCGGATTTCGGAAAAATTTCGATGTCTGAACAATTCCGGAATTTAGAAATATTCCGGACTTCGGAAAAAATACGAAACTTTTCCGACATCGGAATTTTACTGAAATCCGGAATTTTTCCGAATTCCGATTTTTTTCCAAAATCGGAATTTTCCGAAATCTAGAATGTTTTCGATTTTACTTTCCGGATTCCGGGAAGTAAAAATTCTGGAATTCTCCATCGCTATTTCCTATTTCAGTTGTACTTATTTTACCGGTAAATTGTATACATATATTAAATAGGATTTATTCTTACGAAGAAAATTAAAAATGAATCAAATAGGTTCTATATGTGATTTAAAGTGGTTCAGGTATATATAATTTAAAGGAATGTTGCGTTCACTTGGGGTATCCTTGTGAAAGGAATGGGGGCTCTTTGGATTCGATTCAGGCCGGTAGCCAGCCCAAAAATGTAAAGGGGGTCCGGCTGAAGTTAGGGGAGGCCCGATCCAACCATATTATAATTCATTTGCAAGCCTACCGTGAAACTTTTAGGGGGCAGCCAAAATTTAGGGGGGCCGGCCCCCTAGACCCCCTAGACCCCTGGATACGGGCCTGATTCGATTATCGGTGAATGTGCATTTGTTCAAATTAAACGCTAGTCTGTAAGTCTACGTCTTATATAACCTCGGTGCTGTAAGAAGTATTCTAGATGTCATTGAATGAAACTGAGGGATATACATATATACTGTTACTAGTTCTGAAGTTGTGTGTTTGGTTATTGAAACGCCTAGAGAATACAAGTTACATTATGCACATTCAAAGGTAAAGCTGAAAGAAAACGCCTCTGGCTGTGTTTCGTGTGATACTGTAGGGCTATTAAGTAAGGACTCAATTCACACTACTAAATATCTTATATTGACAACCAATCAAAATTCGATAAAAGGGAGTTCGTGTCTAGTAAATGCCACGTAATACATGGGATTTCTTGTAGATAGACATTCACTTACATTTGAGTGGTAGGCGTCATGGAGGAAGCAAGAATTCGTTTCATAACGCTTCTTGACGAAGGTTACAGCGCTAAGCAAGCCGCGGAACATGTAGGCATTCACCCTCTGCCGTGTCGTGACAAAACGCTGTAACTTTGGCGAAGAAGTTTTGCGAAAATGAGCCTTAAAGTTTTCATCCGAAAATGTGATCTGTATCGTGTAGAAATAGTGTATCTTGACTTTGGAAACACGTGGTTACATGTAATGTTACGTAAATGCATGTTGTGTGATTAAATTTGGTGAAAATTGATTGGTTGACCATTATTGCCTAGTTACACTGGTTCTACACGATAGAGATCACATTTTCGGATGAAAACTTTAAGGCTCATTTTCGCAAAACTTCTTCGCCAAAGTTACAGCGTTTTGTCACGACACGGCAGCCCTAGAACAGGTCAGCGGTGGGCACACAGATATCGTGTTACCGGGGAAACAATTCGTCGTAGTAGTAATGGGAGACGGCGAGTTACTACAAACGAGCAAGACCGTCGTCTGGTTGAACAAGCCAAGGAAACTTCCCATTCAAATTCGCGTCAACTGCGACAAGCCTCTGACTTTCCTGGATCACGTCAAACAGCTATTAGGCGACTCAGGGAGGCTAATCTCTTCGCTCGGCGTGCAGCCATTAAGGAATTTCTTTCTGCGGAACACATCAGGCGACGACGTCAATTTGCAGAGGAAAATATGCATCGTAACTGGACAAGTGTCATTTTCAGCGATGAATGTATATTTGTTCTGCAAATGATGGACCAGTCTGTGTCTTTCGTGAGAGATTTTCCAGGTTCGATCCTCGATACATATGGCACAAGCGTTCCAGCGGACGCATATCAGTGGCTGTCTGGGGCTGGATCTCTGCAGATGGATTTGGATATCTTCACAGGATTGATGGGCGTCTTACAGGTGCGCAGTATAAGTTCATCTTGGAGAATATTATGCTGCCATCTGTTCGCGAACGTTATCCTGAGGGAGCAATCCACTTTCAACACGATCGGTCACCTGTCCATATGTCACGAGTTGTCCAAGAGTGGCTGGCAGAGCAAAATGATGTAGAGGTAATCAATTGGCCTCCACGCGGAGCAGATCTTAACCCAATAGAAAATGTCTGGGCAGAGGTAAAGAGGTGTTTGAGGGAGAAATGGGCTAATGAAGTTCCTAGAACTTCCAATGAGCTCTGGGATTCGGTCGTTAATGCTTGGGAAGATCTTGCTACGAATGGCACGGACTATGTCCGTCGAATGATAGAAAGAATGCCTCGTCGAATGTTAGCGGTTGTTGAAGCAGGTGGTCACTGGACATCATATTAAGAACGTACAGCCCTTTTAAGGGCTACATTTCATCCATAAAATGTTATGTGAATATGTGATTAAGCATGCAGAAAAAATTGTGATGTAATCATCGAAATGTATTTTTTAAACATAAATTTTTCTTTGAGTGGGTTTCGATCTCGCAACCCTCAGTACATAAAGCCGAAATGCTACCTCTGCTCTAGCCTCTCACTAGCGGTTAAGCCTACCAATTCCTTGTATAATTGCTGCCAAGCCGCCAAAATTTCATACGTAACATTCCTTCGTAATTAAAAATTATATACAAGAGAGATACCTAATTACTACCATTGTTTGGCATTATTAAGAAGACGTCTCTTGCATTGAAAACATAGGACTTCATTATTGACTGATAAAAAAGGAAAATGCAATAGTCGAAAATTGTATTTTCTTTGCAAGTGATTTAAAGCAAATTCGTATTCATAAGCAAACTTGAAATGAAATTGGGTTGAGTTCACTTTGAGTTTAACGTCCCGTTCAGCAGCGAAGCTATATTAGACGTGGACGTGGACCGAACCACATGAGCTCCCACCGGGAATCGAATCCGAGTCCTCTACGCCATTAAAATAAAGTGGATTCGTATCTCTAAATTGGGATAAATTTCTTAAAGTACTTTTGAAATTCTTAGCTAGATTTTCGCGTGTTTCCAAAGCAAATTTGATAAACCTTACTGAATTTTGATTATTATCTTTTTTATACTTCTGAACCATACCTATTATTTGGTATCAAATATACAGAATGTTTCAATACAACACTGATAACGTTTGGAAGGTGATTCCTGAACCAAGACAAGACAAAAAATATGGACCAACCTGGATTCAGAAATGTTTCCTTTCGGAGTTATAGGCTGCCTTAAACATGAAAAATAAATAAATAAATAAAATAATTTTAAAGGTCCATAGGTCCAAAACTATGGGACCTACCGTAGTCGGGTCAAGACTTCACTTAGAAACTAATATGTGCGTTATCCAAAAATGCATGTTTCAGAATCTTAAGGTACTCACGCAACAAATACTATAGAGGGAGTTTGGCTAAAGGCATATAATTTGAAGTACTCACCAACTACCTATATAAAAATTGTTGCGGAAATACCGCAGGATTGTGAAAGTTGGATATTTGGAGAGAGCACATATAGTTCCTAAGTGAAGTCTTGACCCGACCATGGTAGGTGCCATAGGTTTGGATCTATGGACCTTTGAAGTTCATTTTTCATATTTTTGGCATACTATAACTCCGAAAGGGAGCATTTGTGCACCCAGACTGGTCTATACGTTTTGTCCTATCTTGGTGTCATTAATCACATCCCAAATATTTTGTTGGTGTTGTTTTGAAACACCCTGTATAAAACCACTAACTAGAAGGATTACATATGCTAGTATTCAATCTTATCTGAATAACTGAATCTCTGAAATTAGGGAAATTATTTGATTATCAGTATACATACAATATGGTATTCACATTTATTTTAAACGTTCATTTAGAATAAATAATTTATATTTACTGTCTTCATTGAGCTGTATAATGTTTTGTAAGTTTTGACTTCACTCTTATATTCAATGTGGGATCAAATTATGGTGATTGCGTTATGTGTTTTATTTATTTAAAAGATTTTAGATAAAGTTGATAGCCCAAAAGATCCAGGTACACTGAAACATTAACAAAAAATGAACAGAATATTTATTAATTCAGCCATGGCCTATATATTAAAAATATGTATCCCTGCCTCCGCGTAATGGGAAGGAGAATCTCTAGCCAAGAAGGCATATATTTAATTGAAACACGGAGACTCCTGATTTTGAAGCGCCAGTGCCAACTGCACACCTACATTCATTAGTTACCATTCATGTGATAAAGTTTTTGAAACAATTGTTTTTGTAAAATATTTATTATTTTCTGCGAGAGTTAATTTAATTATGCTCCCTCTTCAAAATAGTGTTAAGTAATAAATAATAATTTAACAATAGAACAATGCTTAATCCCTCACCCCTTAGCAGTTAATACACTCTAGAGCAGCCTAATCATCGGATAGCTAAGGACTCTCTTCCTATAACTTTTACAGTATAAACTCTCAAGCTGATATAACATCTATAACAAGAGTTTACATCATATTAAATTAGAAATAAGTGTGGTTATAATAATTGCTTGTTACGTCAGAAAAAAGTTTCTTTGATTAATATCATAGGTATTAATCTATGTATTTTCGTGTACAGAAAAGAAATAAAGAATTACGCTAGGAAGCTAATTAATTCGATAGACAAGAAACTCTGGTATTTTCGTCACTTAGAATATAGACGTCCTCAGATTTCTGAATTAAGAATTACAATTAGGAATCCATCAAAGTATTTTGAATTTGTTTAAAATTGTCTCAATGCTCAACGAATTATTTTTCAATTGAAAGTTTTGAATAAAAATCTAAAGATGACACTGCCTTTTTACTTTCTTGAGCACTCTCCTTACGAACAATTGTTCGGCATACCTTACATAGTACGGCAAAGTACTAGGTATCCCCTGTAATCCATAATGTGTACGAAGTATAGATTTGAAGTCATCCTTTGTCTGAACGAAATTCTATTCAGAAATATTTCGCTAAAACGTAAATTATGACTACCACCTCATTAGATATGTCTACAAGATTAGAAAAAATCAGTATTCGTTGAAAGCACTGTTTCTTTCAGAATTTATGTTCCGGGGGGGGGCACACTTACAAGGAGAAGGCAGACTTTGGTAAGTGAACTTCGGGGCCACTTTTTGCGAGTGCACATTTAAAGAATTAATATTGCAAACTGGGAGAGCGCAATGTCCAAAAATAACGGAGATAAACCGTCTTAAAGTCTTCTATTCTCGGTGCATATATTGTATTTACGACACCCACATTTACCAAGTGTCGGCGTGGCAAAGTGACGAAAATCTTTGACTCATGCGTAAAGGGTTCCGAATTCAATTCCTGTTCGGGTCATACATTTTTTTTTTTGCTTCAACCAATAAAGTACCGGTAGCCATTTGTAACTATAAGTAAAATATTAATTCATTATATGTTTATAATGAATAAAACAATAGAAATTTTCAAATCACTTGTAAAATCTTTCAATGTTCCCTTTTAACTACGGTAGAAACAAAATTTAATATATTCCGTAAATATTATTGTTACCGCAGTCGTTGTGTAAAAAATGTTCTTGACACTTCGTGTTTACATCTGTAGACAGTGTGCGAATTACAAGGGGAATGAGGAGAAAATCTCTTTTGGCTATAGCAACATCCAGTATTAGCAAAGGGGATTTCCCCCTCAACTCCTTTGTAATTCGTACATTGTCAACAGATATAGACACGAAGCGTCAAGAACATTTATTACACAACGATTGTCGTAACCAGTGGCGTATTTAAGAGGGCGCTTCCGGGCTTAAGCCCCCTGAAATGTTATTTACTATATTAAAGTAAATTAAATATCTTGAAGAATTTTCACATTTCCAGGACTAAAGTTGGCAAAGCCCCCCCCCCGAAATAAAATCGCAAATACGCCACTGGTCGTAACCATAATATAACTCGTGATATCAGTATATTTACGGAATAGATTAAATTTGGTTTGCCAGTTAACATGGAACATTGAAAGATTTTACAAGTGATTTGAAAATTTTTATTGTTTTATTCATTATAAACTTACGATGAATTAATATTTTACTTATAGTTACAAGTGCCTACTTTATTGGTTGAAGAAAAAAAAGAGATGTGTGACTCGAACAGGAATCGAACCCGGGACACTTTACACACGAGATATAGATTTTACTCACTGTGACACACCGTCAAATGGTAAATTTGTACGTCGCGGCGAGTATATGCGGCGAGTAGAAAACTTTAAGACGTTTTTCTCCGTTATTTTTGGCCATTGCGCTCTCCCAGTTTGTAATATTAACTCTTTAAACGTGCACTACCACCTCCCAAAAAAATGGCTCCGAAGTTCACTTACCAAACTCTGCCTTCTCCTTGTCAGTATTACGGGGGGGGGGGGGCACTGTCAGACCTTGTCCGGAAGAAGCACTGGGTGAAAGATAACGTGTTAAGTATGAAGCGTTTAAGATCAATCCTTCAAACACTACTGAAGGGGGATTTCTAACTTAATTTCATACATATACCTTAAAATAAAAGATTTCGACTAAAATTGCCACTTTAAAAACTTCATTTCAGAGAATGACTATCAGAAACAATAAGGTCACTGTAAAATACATTATGAAACACACACACTCAAGGCTCTATCTACCTTCAAAATGACATTTTCAAAAGTTCAAACGCAACTAAATAGGTTTTTCAGACCTGAAAAAGTTAACCATTCTGAAGTTCATGCAAATATTTAATCTTTCTTCCGAAATAAACTCTTTCAAGTCACCTCCGATTGGGATTTCTCCTTGAAGTGAAAACTGTTCCTTCGTGATTATAAGGTTCACGTACGCCTTTTCGACGCAAAAGATCCAATTCGGATTCCCGGTGAGAGCGCATGTGTTTCGGAACCCACATTAAGCTGTAGATCTACGTCTCATATAGCCTCAGTGCTCAAAGAGACGAAAAACTCAAGATCAGCCATCAAACCGAAAACTTATTTGCGTCGCCTTTTCACCCTCATCAAAGAGTATTAAGCGTTTTTTTTTTTTTAATATTACATTTACAATCAAACAAATTAACTTGGAGTGCTGTCTTTAAAAATATTTAATTTTAATTTCACATATATATTAGACAACTTCGCATAAAATGATACTTGTAGATCTTCATATTGACCAACACTCTTTTAAATCGCCAATTGATATATATTTTTTATATTATATTAATTATTTCAACTACATTTACGTATAACTTGCAGTGCATATGTAGAGTAAACAAAAAAAGCAATACTATTATGGTCATTTTTATGCAACAAAACATTGAGTGATGATTTTAAAATATTCTGCATTGAATTAGAAGAAATTTTCGATAAAATAATTTTGATACTTTCATACTTGTTTATGTAGTAATGTAACGATTTATCACAGCATTGTGTACAAAAGGAATTAACAAATGTAGTTACTTTTTCTAGAATACTTAAATTAATTTGTATTGCAAAATTATGCAACAAATATAGTTAGCACCACATGATGCATAATAAATAGGAAAGTAATGTTTTATTAAAGTTGCGGGTATGTTGATTAACTTTTATTAAAGTTTCATATTCAGGTTGTGACAATCAAGCTCCTTCTTTTTATTGAAATCTTGCTAATTGTAATATTTGATAAATATAAAAGTTTGAATTATACTTTATGCACATATCCAAATTGAATAGCATTAAATTAATAATATTGAGAAATATTTTTTGGATTAAAAGAGATTGTTGAGTTGAGTTTAACGTCCCGTTCAGCAGCGAGACCATATAAGACGTGGACCTACTGATTAACGTGAAATCCGAACCACATGAGCTCCCAAAGGGAATCGAACCCGGGTCTCCCACGCTGGATTAAAAGAGAGTTGTTTAACAAAATATCACTAACAAAATGTGAACATAATAATAAATTAAAAAAAAAACTAGTATGCCGGATTTGAACTGCTGATCATCACCAAACGTGAACATTTAGTGAGTGCACACTAATTGATTGCTCCACGATTGCTAGTTTATTTAATACATCTCGATAACACATATAAACAAATTATACGAAAAGGGGTGGTTGCTTCATTCTTTAGTTTATTTAAATGGTTTTCTGAACATAATTAACAGTGTCGTCTTGTCAATGTTTTGTTAAAATTTGCATGCTAGGGGGGGAAATGGAATTTTAAAATTTAACCTATAAATAAAGTATCTCCAAAGTCCGTCATGTTATATAGATGAAGTTTGATATATAAACTCCTCACTAAAATAAATGGTTCGGTGTAATCGAGTTTTCGAATATTCAGCATCTACAGGAAAAGGTATAAAGGTAATTTATATAATACTTTCTCAACATATAAATATGAATCGAAGTTTTCTGTCTCCTGATCACAGGTAAACGCTGAACTATGTAAAACGAATTTTTGAAAATCAGAATCACTTGGCTAGAGTTGAGTTGATTTTGAGTTTAAAGTCCCTTTCAACAGCAAGGCTATATGAGACGCGACCTACTGATTAATGTGGAATCCGAACCACATGAGCTCCCTCCGGGAATCGAACCCAGGTCTCCCACGCCAAATCATTTGGCTAGAGTCGTGATTTCACCACCTCACTGTCGCCAAAATATATATCCTAAAGCGGAAGGAGATTCACAATACATGATAAAATAGTGTATCCTGCAAGTCCGTCATTAGGGACTTGAATCTACTTATATAAATTGGTCAATGAAGTAAGTGAAGACTTATTCCAGCGTTTAGGATAGCTTGGCTTCTAAAAGGAGAAAGGGCAATTTGTAAAAATTAAGTTGATGTTGATTGCCTCATTACCACGTACTGATGATTTCAGGGGGTAGCACAAGGGCACATTTTCTCCTGGAACCAATAAAATTACCACTCCCGTCCAAACTTCCGAAGAAACCAGTACTTTTGCAGTGCTACTTTTACCCTGTGTATTGAAATTCTCCCCCGGGAGAAATAGTTTGTACTCATCACTTTCATCACGGATAATGGCTTCGAAGATAGTCGAATCAGTTTTCTTTTTTTATTATATTGCTTTCATTAGAATCGGTATCCTAAGGGAGAAATCGGCTCCAAATTTGTGATAAAAATATAGTATCTTCCGAAACTCTTAAAATAGGCAGATTAAATTTTGTTTATAAATTCCTTTTGAAAAGTAAGATGACACTTGTCCCAATAAAGGAGTATGACTCACATGCGAAATTCTTGGCCATCCTTTGTATAGCCATGGTTTAGCCCCTTCGTGATAAAAAAACGAAAGTATTGTTTTATTAAAATTAATGATATGTTGATTAAGTTTTATTAAAGTTTCATTTTCGCGTTATGACAATGAGGCTGCGAAACTCTTGATAATTTTTGTAAAACTCTTGATAATTTTAACACGTTTAAAGGCAAAAATTTGAATTGTTTGCCCATATTTAAATTACTAACATAAGAATAATAATATCAAATACCTTTTATTAATAGGAGAGAGCTGTATAACGAAATCTCGCGAACAAAATTTTAAAAATACTGTAAGTACGGAGCTGGAACTAATGATCATCGAAAAAAAATGGGGGGCACTAAATCATGCTTTAACAAATCACCCTACTACTTGTTGGAAAACACTATAACGAATAGAGAGAACAAGCGTTTCTTAAAAAAAAAGAAAAAAAAAAGACTGTAGGGTATGTGATTTGTACTGATGGTTATGGAAAAATAAAGTATAAAGAGCAAGCGCTAAGTAACTATTCTACAAAGGTAAGTTAAGAGCGGACTACTTTGCAGACGCATATAAGAAAGCCACTAACACAAAATGCATGATCGTTTCGCATATTTTGTAGCTTATTCTATTTATTCTTTGTTTACGTGTAAAATGGTTAATATCATTATTAGAGCTGTTCGATATGTATAGTAACTAATATTATGACATATATACTTTGCATTTTTAACAATTTCTGAACATGAATCTTTGAACCTTATGCGCTCTGAAAGGAGATTCAAGTAGAGATCTTAAAGATAAAACATGTCTAAAATATCAAAAGTGAACTTGACTCCCTCGTGCACTGAATGTGCCAGTTTTCAGTTAAAGATCAATTCACACATAGTGTATCATGCCCATGTCATTCCCCTGCCATGATCCGTCCGTGTCACTGCCGTGACCATTCACACATATCATGCCGTTCTGTAGCGTGCCACTATTTCTTTCTACACCCTTTCCCTTGGTTCGGATCAACTTGGTGTCCCTTCGTGTGCTACGAAGAAAACCGAAGGATCGCGGCCGACACAGTTTCTCTTCAAGCTATCGAGTAAGAGTGGTTGAATTATATAATTGTATTTTATTTATTTATTTATTTATTTATTTATTAAACAAATTTCTGATATAGCAAAAATACCATTATTTTTGTAAAATGTTCATTATTTTCATGAAACAGAGAGAATTTTCTACTTGGCTTTAGAACTATCCCTACTAATTTTTAATCGACATCTAATAGTTTATGTTCATTATTTCTGTCTATTACCTGCATATTACTTGCAGAAAGTATGCGGAGTAAATGTTTTATTTAATTACTGTTTTATGAAATTTTAGTCATATATTAATTAAAATTCCACTATTTGTAAGTTTCTCATTTCTGTTATGAAAATAATTATAAATGAAGCTTCCGCTTTTTATAAATTTTTGACAGTTTTAATGTTTTTAAAGTCATAATTTTAAATTATTTGGAAATATTCAAATAAACTAGAATGAAGAGAATAATACTAACGAGCATTATTAGAACAAAACATTGTTCCTTAAGGAATTCACAGAATCAAGCTATTCTTAAAAAAAAAAAAAAAAAAAGTTACTATAGGGTATGGGATTCGAAGTGATGATCGTGGAAAAATAAAGTAGGTAAAGAAGAAGCTTTAACCGACTACTCTACGAAGGCACGGTAAGGGCTGTACCCTGGCAGACGCATGTAACGAAACCACTAACACAAAATGCCTGATCGCTTCGCACATTTTGTAGCTTATTTCTATTTAGTCCTTTGTTTAAATGTAAAATGCTTAATAGCAATGATTGTTAGAGCTGTACCACATGTATAATAACTAACCTTATGACAGATTTACGTTGTATTTCTAACAAAGCATAAAATTCCCTCCCTCTTTGTAAATTTCGCTGCGCGTTTGCCACGTTTGCGAAAATGGAACTTAGAATTTTTCGATGAAAGTTTCGGAGATTTCTTTTTTTAATTATAACTTGTTTATTTCTTAATTTTTTATTGAAATATTTTTTGGAAATATGTGTTTTGTTTTTCTGCTTATTTCCAAGAAGAAATATGACATTTTCTATCACAAGAAAGAGAGTTATTTCTATTTATGTAATTTCTAAAGACATGCGACAACAATTTTGGACATAAGTGTACACCTTGTCTCAAAAAGGTTGAGCGCATTCTTTATTGCTGTTTCGAGGCAAAAATTTTCTAAGTCCAACTTCGGGTATCTTCGGGAAAAAGTAAACCAGGTTCGAACCTCGAAGCCAACCTTTGCAATCGGGAAAAATCTTGCAGATGTGTTTTTCTTCTTTTAAATATAATAAGACTTGTTACCAATTATATATAAAAAAAGCAACATTGATTGAAATACTTAATGATACAATATTTCGAAACTGTATTAATGCCAGCACATGCTTGTTTGTCATTTTGCTCTCCATACTTAATGGAATATTTAGATACGTAAACGAATCTTTCCATATGTAAAAGAATGGTGAAAGTTAACACATAGAACATAGTCCTAAGTACTAAAATAAGAGTCAAAGTAGAACAAAAACAGCGTTTGCAGTGGATATGAATGTAATTATTATCTTAAATACCGTTATATATCGCTAGAAGTACTATTCGTGGAGCGCTTGTGTTAGCTCAGTGGTACGCCGTTGGATTTCAAATCGTAAGGTCGAGGGTTCGCTTCCGATCTGAGTCAATGTTTTTTTATGAAATTCTATTTTCCGCAATGCATGAAAAATTATATAAAATAATTACATTAAAATACGTCAGTTGTATATATATAACATATAATCATTGCAGAACATAGTGATTATTATGTTTAAAATATAACAGGTGTTCACAGTACGTTGGTATTCTATGATATATGTGAATGTTAAATACAAATTAAGAAAATAATATCATCTCAATAAATAAATTATGTAGTGTATTTATTTGCAGCTATTTGTCATATAGGGGTTACTTCTGAACATTCGTATTACAGCATGTCATTGATATTCTTGAAAAATTATCCGAGGCATAAAAAGAGGGTATAAACAGAGAATCCAAAGTCGGAACGCTCGCAAGAAATTCATGAGCCCCAAAGGTCACGTGAGCAGACTGGAATTGTCCTTATGAAGCATGCCACAGCAGAAGGTCTTTACATAGATTTTCAATTCAATACCTGATATATGCTTTTGCAATGTGGAAGTGGTGATGCCTTTGGTCGCTCTCTCTCACTTTCTCGCTCGCTCACTCTGTATTTATATATATGAAAGTGGATGTGTGTGTGTGTTTCGACATAATTCTGATATGTCTAGAGCAATTTTAACCATATTTCTTACAATCTGGAAAAGAGTACTGTCGGGATATATACCAAAAATGCTAGAAAAGGATCGATCCATAGTTTCGTGGTCGCTTAGGTAAACAGTTCTACTTTCAATTCAAGTCCAATTAAGCTCCCATTAGCACCCAGGGTGGTTACATAGCGACAAAAAATATCGAAATCAACCAATATTAGAGTCGAAGCGTAAGTTTTCAGTGCCGCATTTCCCATTAGTCCAACTAGGCCCGTAACATATTTGAAGAGCGCAAAGTTTAAAATTTTAATTTTTTCGTATGAAAAAGTTAAAAAATCGAGAGCAAATATACTATTTCATGAGCAGTCCTCTTTTACTATTCTAATATATTTAATGATAGCGTAAGAAATCTGAAAATAATTCAGAACATGTTTTCCATTTATTTTTTGTTACGTAATTGTAGCTGTAGCATCTAGTGAGTGGTATTTAACTGCAATAAATTCACTAATTAAGCATATTCGAATTAAGTTTTATTTGTAAGTTAGGGATCAAGGGACGGAGAAATGTGTAGTTATTGGGGGCGCCGAGCTTCTAAATGCAGCACTGTTCGCTGAATTAATTGGTAGAAATTTTAATGCCATTTAAGACCAAATTTAGTCCTAGCAGTGGCAGTATCCGTTTGCTGTCCTAGGAGGAATGAAAGGGACTGACATCAAAATTATAAAAAAGACCTACATTAGTGTCGAATCTATAATTTTTGGGGTCTCTTAGGTAAAGATTGGAACTTCAGATGCCATGTAAGTTAAGCCCTCATTAACACAATGAAGGAGTTTGTGAAATTTGACATGTAGAAATAATTGAAAATAACCAATGTTAGGATACAACCCATATCTTTCGTGGTCGCCAAGTTCATTGGGAGCAGTTCTGATGACCTTTAAGTTTAAGTTCAACTTCCAGTAAGAGTAAGATCCCCCAGCACATCTAATAAGGAGAGCGTAGTTCTGGAATGTCTGGGACAACCTTTACCAAACTTGGGGGACATATTACTTTCAATCAAAGAAGAAAATATTGTAGTAGTATGAAGTTATGGAAGTTGGGAGGTGTGACATGTAAAAATAATGTAAAACGACTGATCTTAGTGTTTTATCCATAATTTTCTCGGTTGTTGAGATGGATAGTAGTAGATTGGTTACCTAACTTCTGGCCCACTTTGCCCCCACGCCCCTAACTACCAAAAATTACATATCCGCCACTGACCATTACACTTTAACACAGAAGGATAGCACAAAGTAGATTGGGTAATTGCACTACGCATATGCTTTTATGACATTTAAAAATCAACAAAAATGAACTAAGTATTTTGAATATTTTATATTTAATAAATCATGAAGAAGTGTGTAATTTGCGGAGAATTAAAACAATACCAAGAGTTCTCTAGAAATGGTAATACAAGACGAGATGAGTGTAAAGCATGCCGGAATAAAATGAGCAAACAAAATGATGAAATAGAAAAAATGGGCGCGTTTGCTTATCATGTTGTAAATCCTGAACAATTATCTGAAAAAGAATTTAGAGACTTACAAAACGAATTGAATGATATCAAACTAATGTTTTTAGAATTTTACATCGACTACAAGAATGGGAAAGCTCAACTTGATGAAAGAGCAAAATATCATCTTAATAAAATACACGAGCTGTGGAATAATGCATTACCCTATAAGAATTTAGACTACTATTTTAGTTTTAAGAACCATCATATCTTTATTAATCACATCAATAATAAGAAGTGGAATGATTATATAAGTGCATTTTTGAAATGGAGGGTAAGGATGGTGCCTTACTCAAATTGGGAGTAAAGCTAAATAAACATTTGTTTTATGAAATTACTCATAAAACGCTTACATCTAAAACTTACAACCTAAAATCTTACATCTAAAACTATTTCTCTTCTATCTTATAGTGTCCCCATGGTAGAGTATCTATCCCATTCTTTAAAACACATCTCTTATCATCTACACAACTTAAAGCTAGCTTATTTACTTCTATACTGTACAAATCGTGCTTATAACTTCTAATCAAGTTCATCTTCTTATAATATTCTTTTTGGCTAATCAAACAGTCCTTATATTCGTTAAATGAAAGTTCTTTATACACAACGCTCTTCTTAACACCTTTAGCCTTCTTACAACACTTTTCTTTATCGAACTTACCTTTAAAGTCTTTATCTGTTAAATCTATTTGGGGGGCTTTTATACTGTACATCTTACTTCTTAAACCCACAAACTCTTCTATGATTGTGCCTTTAATCTCATCCTTCATTTTACCAAGTATTTTCTTATTGATTTGCGGTATTTTATATTTGTTATCTTTAGGGTAGTCACTGGTATCGAAGTAATCAATGTAGTTTTTCATGTCCTCGTACACATCTTCTGTTTGAATATGGTATATATAGCTATCAGTATCTGTATAACATACTTCTATTTTGTCTTGGTATTTTGGTTTCATCACATTGTAATGGAAGTCGTACATTAAATATTTCGATAGATCTAAGATACTCATTCCAACATATATTGGTTTATTGAAAGTTAATTTTGTTTTATTCATTATGATCGCACACAGATTCTCAGTGTAAATAATTCTATCTTTAAAATTTGGTTTAGCAATTAGTTTTTCTACTCTTGTTGGATCACATTCTATTTTTATAGGTTTACATCTCTTTCTAATATTTTCCATAGTCTTTCCAAAAACTGAATTGTTCATGAGCTTATAGAAGTCTTTTTCAAAGTCATTTGTTGCTCTAGTTCTCATCTGCGTGTTTAAATCAATATATTTCTTTAACCAATCTGATTGTTCGAACTCTATTACTCGATGTATCTTGGTAAGTTTTAATCCAAGTGAAAGACATTGTTTTAGGTTTCGATAGTGAATTACATATTTTTCTTTGTCATATAGGGTTGTTAAGAGTTTTGATTGTTTTGAACCAGGTGGACACATGTTTTGAGGTGCTAATGGGTAGTCTTTGTGATAGTCATGCAATTCCTTAGGATATTCAAGATCAAGTTCTAATATGTAACCAGTATCAGAATCATCAGGTATATTTGTGAAATCTATTTCTCTTATCTCATCTTCACTTAACCATCTGAATCCCTTATACGGCATATATTGACTCATTGCCCACCCATACAAGTTATTAGCATCTAGATACATTAAGTAAGAATCTTCTTTATCCTTATCGTAATCTTCCATATACTTATTGTTTGCTTTCACATATCTTTTTGAGCATTGACTAATCCCGCCTCTTATACCTTTCTCTATCATCAATACCATATCGTAATCAGTTAATAACTCTAGTTTTATAGTTGTCATCTTTAACATTGCATCCCAAGCTAAACCTGGTGCTGTCATATACCAAGCTGGATCGAGACCATAAGCTTTAAGACACGTTTCTCTAAAGTTCTCAAACACATCTGCTAATAACAACACATCGGTTTTTAGATATAAGTCATGGTATTGTCCGAGATTCTTAATTTTAAATGTTTTCCACACTTTCTTTGCATGCTTATAATCCTCATCGCTTATATGTGTGTTGTTAAGCTTGTTGTAGAATGCTTCCTTTGGTGGTAATTTTCTTTCTCTAAACCTATCCCAATTGTTAACATAATCGTACGGATAAACACCTTTTCTTGTTACAAGGTTAAATTGTTCTTCATCAGGATAGAAGTGTTGTGTGTGCACCATTTGTTCTCTCGTTAGGTTTGATGATAATTTGTCTAAACTACATGCCATAAATCTGAATGAATCTACGAATTTTAATTTGATAGTTCCAACTTTTTTACTGAATGATATGTAGCGTTGCTCGTTATTAGGTATTAATTCTATTTGTTCTTTATTACATCCTAGCTCTTTTATAAACAAGTGAGAGTCATATCCGGATAAGTTGTGTATAATCACTGGTACGAACTTAGGTATTCTAACTTTCAAATTACAGTTGTTACATAATGCAGCTACAAACTCTCCTGTTATATGATCGTGATGTTTAACTTTATGGTTTTCTGGTGTATATTTTACTTTACAGTAAGAACAGGATTCGGATTGGTTGAACTCTTTTATCTGTTTACGTGTTAATGGTAATTCATTATTTTGACTATATATGTTTGATATTTGTTTAGCTTCTTTCTTTAACATTCTTATGAACTTCTTTGCTGCATCTTTACCTCTATACACAACAGGATTAGTTTTACTCCCATCACTTTTTACAATATAGTAACAGAATCCAGATGGTTTGTGCTGTTGATATTTTTTGGTATATGGCTCGTTATCCGGATAACATTCTTTACAACCCATAACTTTATGTTGCAAACATTCAAAATCAGCGTAAATCGTAAATGGCAATTTCATCGTAAATTGATAGTTTTTAAATTCAACGTATGTATCTTTCGGTGGCATTTCTATCTTAACAGCTTCGTGAGTGGAACAATCTTTTTCGTGTTTATCTAATGCACATTGTGAGTAAAAATATAACAAGCATCTATCACATAAGTATTTTCGAGCTCTCCATTTAGTTATTTGGCTGCTTACTAATCTACTTAGATCTTTAATCCAACAATAGTGTGTTTTAACTTGGTCTTCATTTTGTTCTTTTACATATAATAAATTCACATGGATGTCTTTCTTGTTTTTAGTATGATATAAAACGTATATTGTATATTTTCTATCATCACTATATGTATAAACGTTAAATGATATATTGAGCCGTCTTTCAATTTTTGGGATGTCACTTAGTTTTACAGGAAAATGAATATCTTTTAATTTTTCTTCTAAGTCTTTAACAACTTGCTTGTACTTTGGTGGTCGTTGTGGATGTTTCTCAACAGGATGCAATGCAGAGGCAATTGAATACAAGAAACATTTTTCATCTTTGTTCTTTACATTGATAACAGCTTTTTTCTTTTTAATTTCATTTGGTAGTTCTATGTATGATGATCCTCTATATGGCGCATATTTATTAAGAGCTAACTCTAAGTAGTTTATATTTGTAAGAGCCCATCCAGAACCTCTAGCTTGGAACTCATCCATTCTTGCTCGTAATATTTGTTTAGCATCACTTAAGAATTCTTTTAGATTGGTTGATTGGAATACCTCTTTGTTATTAATGTTGAAGTAAATGTCTTGAATCTCTTTACCTTTCTTATATTGGCAGCTTATTAGGAGATTAGCCTTTAACGATCCATGTTTTTGTAAGCTGACGTTCAATCTATTTATTAAAGCTTTCGATGTTGAGGTGATATATTGCTCTAGAGGATCATGTTCTTTGTAATCTGTTGTAAATCTCCATGTTTCTAATCTTGATTTGAATGCTGTGCTTTTAAGTTTTACATCGATTGGTACTGATTCAACTTTGATTCTTGGTTCTTCAAATACTTCTTGTTGAAATGGGTATATATTTCTAATCTGCCTTCTGCTTTGTTCATCGTCATGTTGTTTAAGAAGGTCTATCAGTTCTGCTTTTCTTAATCGGGAATATCTTCTGATTCCCCTCTCTTTACATTGGCGTCTTAACTCTACTACAGTAAATTTACTATAATTACTCATCTTATTTATTATATAGAAAATCTTTATACTCTTCAATTTTTATCTTCACCGGGTTATTTCAGTTCATTTTCATTTGTCCTAGTACAACGCTTAACATTGTACACCCCTGCTATTGTCTACATATTACGCGTTGTATTAGAACACGGCTTTTATGGGATTAACCCATCAAAGTCACATATACACATTTAAAACTGAATCATTTTTGTAAACTTACTCATCATCATCATCATCATCATAATCATCACTACCATATTTATATTCATCATCACTACTCAAATCAGATGTTTTTTGTTGCATTACTAATAACTCTTTTTCCTTTAACAGTATTTGCTTCTCTAGTAGTGTTGCTAAGAGTTTAAGATCATGATGAATTAGTTCAAGTCTATCATGTAATAAATCAAAATGCGCTTCCATATTTGTTATATAGAAAACCACCAAAAATGAATCAATTTAAAAAATCTAAGAATAAAAACAAACATGACTAGTGCTAAGGAAATATTGTCTTACAAACCTGTATTTGATTGTGTATGTAAATATTTAGATATTGGTGGTTATAATGACAAAGACAAAATAAATTTTAGCATCTCAATAGGTATGTTAGATCATTTGTTCAAGAAGGCCACTAAAGAAAACAACTCATTTCTTATACAAAACATTCTCTATGCAAACGTTATGGACTTGTCTGATGATATATTAGATTCACTGACTGATGAACAATGGCTATCTATAGGTCATGATGATTATGAGGAGGAATATAACTATGATCACATTACAGAAGATTTCATACGCAAATATCTGTCGAAAGTTAATTTGAGTGAAATATGTTTATGGAAAGAGTTATCGGAAGAGTTTATAAGAGAATTCACTGATAAAGTTGATTGGGAGATTATTTCAGGAAGCCAAGACTTATCAGAAGACTTTATAAGAGAATTTGCAGATAGAGTTGATTGGAGAGAAATATCGTATCACCAAAAGCTATCCGAAGAGTTTATTAATGAGTTTATAGATAAAGTTGATTTTGATGCTATATCTTACAAAAACGAACTCTCTGAAGCCTTTATACGAGAACATGCAGACAGAGTTAATTGGTGGTACATATCTGGAACTCGTCAATTATCAGAAAACTTTATAAGAGATTACGCTGACAAAGTAGATTGGGAAATGATTTCAATGTCTCAAAATTTAACAGAAGAATTTATTGCAGAGTTCAAAGACAGAGTTCATTGGTATAACATTTCAACTTATCAAGACCTCTCTGTAGATTTTATATATATATTTAGACATTACGTAGATTGGAGAGCCATAATAAGAAAATATCATAATAATCCTGATTTAGGTAGTATGTTGAATTTAGCATTCGATGTTATAACAGATGGTTTGTTTAACGCTTGAAATTGTACTTTGATGGATTAAACCATAAAAGTCGTAACCTATCATACAAGCAATCTATACTGTTAATCAATTCTTCTTCTGATAGGGGGTGTCCAAAACTCATACCCCTTACCTTTACGAATCTCTTATACTCAAAAACAAATCAACAACAAACTCATCGTCGTATTCTCCTTCAATATCCACGTGACAACCATACGAAACAACACAGCTGTATTTTTCTTTGACTTTGTTTAGGAGGTTGACTGAGTTTGGATCTTTGGTTTCTGATAACACTGACATTCTTGGGTACTTTTCTTTAAGACACTGAAGTCTTGCTTTGATGTTTCGCTGCTGAACCCTTCCAACCCAATATTTGTATGACTCGTAACGCCTAACCTGATCGTGTTTGTCTGTGTCGTACTTGTCTACTATGTCTTGAAGCTGACCAGCTGTGAGGTTCTTTTTAATAATAACTAGCTTGTGTACTTTCCCTGGGTCTTCTGTATGTTCAGCTGCGATTGATTTAAGGTGTTGATTTTCAGTTTCTAATTTCTCATTGTTTATACGTAACTGATCCATTTGTTGTTCTATCTCTTGCACTCTTGCTTCTAGTTGCTCCTGTTTATCCTTGTATTGTTTAAAGTCTTTCGTGTAATAGTCGATAATGATTTGATTGCATTTAAGGTAAAACTCAGGAGAAACCCATCGAGATATATCCAAAATCAACTCTTTACATACATATGTTCCTCTTATTTCGCTCCATGTTTCACCTTTACCTCCTGTTATTGTTTTGATAATTTGATCTCCTATCATGAGAGTAGATGAAATATACTCTATCAGTTCTTTAGAATCTTTATTTTTCAGCCAGTTGTCAAACCTCTTACCACCACTCTGACACAACTTGGTAGCATTGAAATATCCTGTACTCTTATCTATAATCAACTTGAAATCACCGAAGATACCATACCAATAGTTATCTTTGATCTGTTCATAGCAAATATCATTTAAACTAAGAGGACTATCCATAGTACTCATATTTATTATATAGAAAATCTTTATTTTTAACTTCATTTTCGTTACCAGCTAGCCGGCGCCAGATATCCCGCACCGGCTTTGATTTATGTAAGAGACCCTGGAAATATATGCTATGAGGGTATTCGATACCCTTATTTCGTTCAAACTACCCTTTTATGGCATAATAACCATAAAAGACAAACATTTATATTTACACTACAACATTACTCTTATCTATCCAACTATTATGCGAATCATCAAACCCTAGCCATTTAACATATACTTTATCACCTTTCTTTCTCAACACCTTTTCTACCAAGTATTCATCTTTGTGTTTCGTCTTTAATAGTTCTGGTTCGTAAAATCTACCTTGCACATCCTCTTCTTCTAAATCTTTAATTCTATAGGTAGGCGGATTAGATGGAATAACTTCACTAATAACAAATACTTCTGTTGACCAATTAGGTGTATATCCTTTCTCAAATAACCCTTTCGACTTACTTATACGAACATGATCACCTAACTTGTATTTGGGCTTAACACGCTTATATTCTTTTTGATACACTTTCTCCAATATTGCTCGCTCATTCTTTTTGCTAACTTCTATAGGTTTTAAACCAATTGTTCTATGAATTTGATGATTATACTCTTTAACTAGTGTTGGTAATATCTCTATCCATTTGTAGTTCCCTTGTGTTGTGAACCTTTTCCACATGTTCTGCTTAAGCGTTCTATTGAATCTTTCAACCACAGAAGCTTTCTTACCACTATAGGTTGAGTAGTGATTAATCTTATTTTCCTCCATTAACTTCTTAAACTCTTTATTGTAAAACTCTTTACCTTGATCTGTTTGTAAGTTACTAGGTTTTCTCGTTCTTAATATGGATTCGAATGCTTCTGTAACGTTCTTACCACTCTTATCTTTAACAGGAACAGCAAACGCATATTTCGAAAACACATCTATAATCGTTAGCAGATACTTATAACCTTTATTCAATTTGGAAACACCTTTTAATACTCCACTATCCATTTCTACAAGATCAGCTTGCCAAAGATCATCGATACCTTTTATAACTACACTTAATCTATCAAAGTTTTTTCTAGATGGTTTGTGAATTTCTTCTATAATGTCTTCTCTAACACCTTTACCTTCTTCTAGTCAATCAGGTTTTTTAACGAATTGAGTTTTAGTAACACCACATACAGAACAAATACCTTTCTTTAGATATCTTCCATTCTTTGTTTGTTCAATTCTAATAGTATCTTTCTTCGTATCTGTCACTTTCTTACACTTAACACAATACATCCTGTTTATTATATAGAAAATCAATAACTACCGTTGTTTAATATTATGCTTTCAACATTCTCACCATCATCATCACTATCTTCGTCTTCTCTTTCTACATGCATAAGAAGCAATAGTAATTTACCATGTTTGAGACCAGAATCTTTAGAAGGCCTAACTGCTAATAGATCATTTGTATTAAAGTGCAATGGAAAAGTTTCAACTAGAGAATCATTTAAATATAGATCTATATAATACGTATTGTAAGATGACTCTATATGCATTAACCTACCTTTATAAAGAAATTTGTATGTGATAGAGAGATTATGTATTAAAAAGAACGGAGTTTCAACATTTTCTGATATCAATCGACTATGAAGCTCTATAACATGACTCCGTTTGGTGAAGTTAAGCTCTTCTTTCAACATAGCAATATCTTTTCTCACAACTGTATTATCTAACTCTGATGTCATTTTAACATTACCAAAGATATCCATATTTATTATATAGCAAACGTCTTTAGGAAAGCTCTCTTTCTATGTACATTACAACAAACAATAATTGTCCTTCTTCCATAGCTGAATTTTTATTTGGTTTAATCGTAATTATATCGTTCTTCTTAAAGTCAAAAGGTATATTTTCAATCAAAGTATCACCCAAATATATATCTAGAAAGTATTTATCCAAACTTAAGTCCATGTGCATTATTTTCCCATTATAGAGAAATTTGTAACCGTTAGAGAGATTAAATATTCTAAAGATTGGCTCCTTAACGTTTTTAGCTCTTAATCGATATAGTAGAGGCATGGTTTCTTTCTGCATAACCAACTTAGTAGTATCCATCCTAATCTTTTGAAAATCTTCTTTCTTTATGTATATGTCTTGTAACGTTTCTAATGCATCTTCAAATCGTTTTCTATCGTTCTCTAATTGGGCTTCTATTGATCTAAGTTGACTTACGCTAACAATATCATTTAAATTCTCCAACAATTTTAATTTTTCTTCACTAATATCAACATCGCCTTTTCTATCTTTAACATTACCAAATATATCCATACTCATTTATTATACAGAAAATGTCCATCCTAATTTTTCAAAACATTTCTTTAACATCTCTATTTGTCTAGGTGAGCGTTTAAAATCAATATCAACATGAACATCGTGCTTTCTCAACAGATAGTGCAATACACATTTCAAGTTAATAAACAATGTTCTTTCCGGATACATCTCCCTAAAGACCTCGTGTAAGTTTTCGAAGTCGTTTATGAGTGTTTCCTCCATATGTTGTAATTTTAATGGTTTTTGATCGGTAAGGTGATAGTGTATTAAATAGACATCATCATAATATTTTGTGTATTTGTTTTTCTTTAGTATTTCTAAAACATCTTTTGTTGATATTAAATCTCTTGGTATATCTCTAAGTTCATCATTTAACACCTTGAGCACCTCTTCTGGAATAATTCTATCCTGTAAAGCTTGCAAACGAGATAGCTGTAACTTAAATCTTTTTGTAGTATCGTACCATGGTTTTCGTACGCAAGCAGCTTTCGTTTCTTCACAAGTACTGTGAACCCAACCACTCTCTACAGAACAATCGCCACAAATGTAACTACTCATACCTTTTGTTAATGACTTACTACCACAATAACTGCATTGTAATTTTCTAGAGCTATAATTCGACAACAAGTCCTTTAAGGTAATTATTGGACGTAACTTTCTCAACTCTTCTTCCGTGTACAAAACTTTTGGTATTAACCTTTTCCATAGATCAATAACATTGTATACGTTGTTTTTATCGTTTAAGTCTATCTCGCTAACATCCTGAAAATACTGATAAAAATTATATCTATCTAGCGCATCTAGTTCATCCTCATGCTTCTCAAAATAATCTAAAAATCTATTGTGTATAGCTTCCATATTTATCTTAAAGCAAAACTTTTATGGATACAAACCATAAAAGCACTTATTCATTTTTAATCATATACATAACGTCGCTAAAAGAATACCCTTGATTTAAAAGATTTAAAACCTTAACACAAAGATGACCACATATAACTGAGTTAAAGTCTTGTATTCGTTCGTCATTGTAAAAGAAGTTTTCGGTACCAAGATATTGTACTAGTTGTTTAGGAGGAACACCACCATAAGAATCGAACACATACTTTGTGTTGTTATCTTTCCAATAGCATATCCAATGAGTACCAATGTTTTCTGATTTATCAAGGTTAACTACGCCACACTCATTTACATAAGGTTTTTGTGGAAGTTCATCACTCATAAATACACCTCTAAATCGTTTTATCTTTAGTTCTTTAACCAACCTCTCTATATCGAAGTTGGTCAATGGTTTTAGTTTTTTGACTTCTTTGGTTTACCTGCTCCCTGCTTTTCTTCCATAGCCATATTGTGCCTTTTTTGTTCTTCAAGTTCTTGTTTATTCTTCTTAGCATCCAGTACAGTTTTAGTAATCGCTGCTGCACCACCTGCTAATGAACCAACTGCTCCTAAAGCTGCTAGAATGGCTGGAATTGTAAAGATAAAACCGCCAATATGCTCTTTCTTAATCTTTTTCATTTGCGCAGTAGTTAAAGTTAAATCCATTCCTTTACCTTCTTTAATTTTCTTAGCTTTATCGTTAAGTTGTTTCTTTGTTAATACATGATCAATATTTAAATCCTTTAGTTCGTTATAAGGAACACTAAACATACAACCTTTAATAGAACACATCTTCCTATTTATCTAAGAGAAAATCTTGGTTTGCAAAAGTACAGTTGTTGTTGCTCCACCAAAATCAATTAAGGAATCATTCTCATCTGTTATCCTTATCTCAAAATTATCAACCTTGTCTTTGGATATAGGGAAAAATAATGGATAAGTGGGCTCGTAAATAATACTATGTTTGAACTCAGCATCTGCTTTGAATGATGCTATAATTCCTGTTTCTCTATGTGTGTATTCTGTATCTTTAACAAACATGCCATCTGCTATATTACAGTAAACATTTATAGTATCAAACGGATGAAACTTTGGCAACTTACTTCCAATATGTGTTTTGTTCTTTTCTAAAACTTCAAAAACATTAAACCCGAGGACAGTGCCTATACTCCCAATTGTAACATCATTACTATCAGTTTCAATTTTGACTCTATTTCTTAAATGATCTTCTGATAATGTTATGTTGATGGATTGAGATTTTAAATATTCATTAAGACTGTTTAAGCTGTATTGTCCTTCTGGTATAAAAACTTGTCTATCACCATATGAGAAACTGTTTTTTTCTGTTGTTATGTTTGGAGTTAGATATGTACTGTAAAACCCAACTAGTCCTATACTTAAATAGTTGCTCTTGTTGTCTAATTCGTAATGGAGTTTCTTCTTTAAAACAGAAGTATCACTCGTTAACTTGAATACCTTAGCCATTTATTATATAATAAATGAACGAGTTTGATTTACCTAGAGATATTCCAAGAGAGAAAGTAATCAAGTTAATAGAGGATGTCATTCGAAAGTTAGAATGCAGTTTAAAGAAGAAAAAGAGAAAACTACGAATTGTTAAATATGCATACTACACTTTGATCACGTTATCAGTTATTCTTTCTGCAACAACTGGGTTTATTAATATTTTTATACCTGTAACAATTTACTCGATATTGACAACGTCTCTTGCAACTGGAAGTGCTATAATAACAGGTTTGTCTTCGAAGTTAAACATAAGCAAAAGAAAAGATGAATATAAAACCATTGTCACTTGTATTAACTCATTTAAAGAACAGTTAGAGATGATAATAACATTGAATGGTGAAATGGACAACGAATATATAAAAGATACGTTGCTTAAGATCAGAGAACAACTTAAAGATATAAGATCATAAGATTTGCCCCGCTGTATTCGAAAGTCTAAAATGTTCTTAAGGGTGAGCAAAACGCTCGCCTTACAGTTCATCCTCAAACTGTTTGAAAGGGGGTCCAGTACTGGTGGACCCTGATTTTCTCTATAATAAATGAGTAAGAAAACTATTAATTGGGATGTAAAAGAGATGATAAAAGAAACAACAGCTAAGAAAAGAAATGGAGAGCTTATACCTGATGATGTTCGTTGTCTTATCGTGGGTCCGTCGGCGTCTGGTAAAACGTTTTTGCTATTTAACTTCTTATTACAGCCAGGTTGGTTAAACAATAATTACTTCTACATATATTCTAAAAGCATGAATCAGCCAAAGTATGAGCAGTTAAAAGATCGATTTGAAAAGGCAGAACTAAAGTTTAAGAAGCAAATAGCAACGTTCTTAAGCGGTAATGATTCTATTGTACCTATTGATGAATGTGAAAAATACTCTGTTGTTGTGTTTGACGATTACATTTTGGAGAATCAAGATACTGTTAGAAATTACTTTACAAGAGGTAGGCATAGACATTTAGACTGTTTCTATCTTGCACAAACATATTCAAAAGTACCTAAACAGCTTATAAGAGATAACGTCAACTTCCTATGCATATTCAGACAAGATGATACTAATCTTAAACATGTGTATAATGAGTTTGTTGGGGGAGATATGTCTTATGATAAATTTAAAGAGATATGTTCAAAATGTTGGCAAGAAGATTATGGTTTCATAGTAATTGATATGACAAGGAAGGTAAACAATGGTAAGTATAGGAACAAGATAAAACACTTCTTAAACGTTTGATGTTTATTGACGTTTTACGTTTTAACATTTGACGTTCTTTGACGTTTATTGACGTTTATTGACGTTCTTTGACGTTCATTGACGTTTGTTCTTTGACGTTCATTGACGTTTGTTCGTTTGCTATACAATAAATGGATGAGAAAGAAATTGATAAGAATATTAAGCTGAAGGAGTTCTTGATAAAGGGCTTCAAATCTTGGAAGAAAGAAAGAGCAGGTATATACGATAAATTTAAGACACAAGAACAGCCTGTAATTGATGCTATTCAAAACTTGGGAAGTGAGATCAAAGAAGTAGCAGAACAAAATAAAAATCTAATAACTGAACTTGTTCCAGTTGTACATAAGACGGCTTCAATAGATCCTAGTCTACTAGAAACACCTAAAAAGGTACCTTATGATAGTTCTCCAAGCAGTAGTGATACACCTATAACGGGAGAAATAAAACAAATGAGAAAACAAATTAAAGACAAAGTGGAAGGAGTAGAACCTTTAACAACAGCACAGTCATTTGGTAAGATTGCAACGAAATATTATAGTAAAAGAAATGACACTGTGTTTGGAATAAGAACTGTAGAAGAAGATGGAAAAATAATAAACAAGATAGGAAATTTGGAAGTTAAAGTGAATGGCGATGATTTGATAATTAATGGTAAAACTTATAAAGGAACAGAAGGTCTATGGGAATTGTTAACGACGAATACTAGTAAAACCATTGAAGATTATGATGATGACGATTTTGAACAGTACAAGGAAATAATAATAAACTCAGATGCTGCCTTTCAAAAATATAATCGAGATAAAAAGGTAGCATCTAGTAGAGGTTCAAAGTACATTAATATTATCAAGCCTATTTGGGATAATTATATTAAACCATCTTTACCTCCAACACCACCAAGAAAGAAAACACCAAAGTCTGGGGAAGGAATTAAACAATATACCGAGATACCTAAAGAATATGTATGGATGGATGATGTGAGAAAGCTTATAGATAGGCTAATTGTTATAGATGGAGAAGAAAAGGCTGGAAATGATAACTTTTACAATGAGAAAGTAGGTATAGTGAGTATGATTAATAATAAGCTTTCACAGTTTATTCCTAATGATCCAAAAGGTATAGGTTATTTGATTAAGATCTTAAATACATTACCACCACGATTCTGGAATGATGAGAAGCTTGGGAAAGGACTAATGAATAAGATTTTAAACATGAAGGGAATACCGGAGTTACATATACCAGGCTTCAGATTTTGCGGACCTTTTACGAAGCTTCAAGAAAGGTTAGAGAGAGGTGATGAAGGTATTAACCCATTAGATGAGGCTTGTAAAGAACACGATATATACTACAGAGACAATAAAGATACAGAATCGAGACATATTGCAGATAAGGAACTAGAAAGTAAAGCATGGAAAAGAGCATTTAGTAGTGATGCGCCAATTGGTGAACGATTAGCTGCTTTTGGAGTTGGTACTGCTATGAATGCTAAGGTTAAGTTGGGATGGGGATTATAAGTTTTTGATTGTTATTATGTATAGGTCTTTTATGGGTATATCCCATCAAAGCGTGTTTTAAGATTTTCTTTATAATAAATGGATAGTGTTGAAAGTTACGAGTTACAGAGTTTTAAAGCTAACGCAAGAACATTTAATAATTTGAATGAAGCTAACAAAGATATTGAGTTTGATTTCAACGTGGGCGATGGGTTCGTACATCCACACAAAGCAGATTGTCATATGACTTTTGAAGTTGTTGGTGCATCAGTTGGAGGTACATTTGGTGCAAACGATACTATAAAACTTGTAGATAACTTCTTCCCATTCTTCTTTTCTCAAATTGAGGTTAGAAAGCATGGAGTTGTTATAGATAAGATCGAACTACCAGGGATAACATCTACAGCTGTCGGAACATTAAAGATTTCCAAGCCAGAAGTTGAATATTTAAAACAAGCAGGATTTGAAACAGATGACAAACTTGGTCTAAGAAAGGACTTTAGTGTTTTGTATCCATTGAGATTAATTCCAGGCTTCTTAAGTGATTATAAAGAGGTTATGTGGAAAGGCGGATTGAGAATAACATTTACAAAAGCTAACAACAATAACGATGTCTTGTACAAATGGACTGGATCGGGAGCAGCTCCTCACGATGGAAAAATAACAATAAAAAGTATGGAGATAAGAATGCCTATTGTTGAATATGAGTCTAATTACGAAAACAAGTTAAAATTGAATATTCTTAAAGAACCCAAAATCATGTTTTCATTCCATACTTATCAATGTGTTCAGAAGACTGTTGTAGGTTCTTTCTTGGAGTTTGATGTTACTACTCAATTTAATTCTAGACAATTTGATATGCCTGATTTCGTAGTTGTAATGTTCCAAACTGATAGAAGTGGCAAACAAACAGCAGATGCAAGTAAGTTTGATCATTGTAAGGTGAAGAATATCTATCTCAAGAATGGGAGGAATGAGGTATTTCCAAAAGAATCAAGAAACTTAGATATTGCTAACAAGGATTATTTCAAGATGTACGAAGATTATACTGCGTTTAAGAGAATAACGTGTGGCAACACTGAAATGTACTATGACCCTAAAGAGTTTATAGACAACAGACCAATGTATGTGATTAATTGTAGTAAGAGGAAGAATGTATCAGTAAATGAAAGAACAAACATTAAGATTGTTGTAGACTTTGCTGAAGTTGTGGCTGCTAATACTATTTGTTATGCGATTTTAATTGGGCGAAAGAACTTTACATATGATCCTAAGAATGAGAAAGTAGTAGAAGAGTTTTAGTTAGTTAGCAAAATATCAAAAACAATTCAAGGATCTAAGAGCCAGTGATACTGGCCCTTTATCAGTTGGTCACCCTCAAACTGTTTTCATCAGCGATTGTTTTATGGAAGTTTATCCATCAAACGAAATTGATGAAAATGATTAAATATTTTTTGGTGAAGATAAAAATTAGAGAAAGATCGTTGATTTTCTATATAATAAATACGATGGCAAAACACGTTGATTTTTTAAACAACCTTGGAAGTCTTGAACAAAAAAAGGTTATTGGATTAAGAGAATTAGAATTAAATACGGAATATAAGATTGTGAAAATGGAAAAGATTAAAACTAAGTTTGGGAAGAGCATTTTAGTTGAATGTGAAGAGTTTAAGATATTTCTTCCACCTAGATTTACAAAACACTTAACAGATAAAATGATTGATGAGATCGTTAAAGATGGAATAAAAATCAAATACACTGGTCTAAAAGAAAACTATCCAACTGTTGAGTTCTGTATGTAAATCCAAAAGTGAATGAAAATGAACAAAAATATGTTGTCATAAGTAAAAAATGGAGTGTTTAGAAATGGATCCCCAAAAGAAGTTTATTCTTACTAATAACTTCAATGTAATTGTGAAAAATGTGCAAACCGAAGTTCAAGTAGTTTTTGATATTAACGGTTGTCTATTCAGCTTGAATTACGATCAATGGACAGAGTTTAAGAAGTCATTGTTTCCTATAGAGAACGAGGTTAACAGAAGATTCCATTATCAATATCCGAACTTGTAATTTTAAGTATGTTCTAAGTGTTTTATGGTGATAAAGCCATAAAACTAAGATCATTATACAAGCACAATGCATAAGGAGAAGCAGTACTTTTAAATGTCATTCGAATTTTAAAGATACATGTATAAATAAGAGAATTATTTGAGTTTTTTGTAATTATATCCTTAGAGTTATGCAACCTACAACACATTCAGAAGAATTTCAATTTATTTCTCTATTGATTGACGTTTGAATTTTGAAAATCGGTTAATATTTGACAATGTTACAGCCAATTCAAAATTTCGGGAATTTTTTACGGGTTTATTTTTGAGTTTTCGGGAAAATGTTATTCTTTAAAAAAGTCTTAGAATTTTATGTAGATTATGCTAGTATTTTTTATTTTTCAAATTTATGAATTTTATTTTTTGCAGTGTTGCAAACTTAGGACCAAATTTGTTACTAGACTTAGTGATTTTTTAATTTTATAGGTTGGCAACACTTATGGGTCAGCCAAACACTAATTGCCAAAAATTAAATATCAGCCCTCTATCTCTTATAGGAACCAAGATATCCACAATTTTCTTATTTTTCGTTTTAAATTTGCCGGGCAGGCGAACATATTCAAGCAGTTACTCACCTACTCAATAGATGGCGTTACATATCACTTAGTTTATCACTTTGCTAATAGATGGCGTTACTTGTAGAAGTATTTGTTCATATATAAGGACCGATTTTCTCTCCTATACACAGCGTTAACCCGTAGCTCAGTTGGTTAGCGCGCAGTTCCATAAAGCTTGTGGTTCGTAAACTGATAACGTAGGTTCGAATCCTCGCCATGGAATTGCAAATTTATATCTACGGCCGGGGTATAAATTTGTAATTTCTCAAGGAACTGTAAAGTGAACTGAGCTATACGGCTGTCTTTCATCACAGATGGCTACAGTGTCCTCACCTCTGACTCATGTGTGGGATATGGCTGGGCGTCTCTGTTACTTGGGACAGCAAGAGGGGAAGGGGAACCTGGCGCCAGGGATGGGACGGGATGGATGCAATAAGATTGTGAGCTGTGTGGGTGAATGTTGTGACTCGTATTCAGATAGGTAGCTATACTGAGGCTGGGTGGAAAGCCACAAGTTCGCTTACAGACCTCAAAGGAAGGAAGGAAAGAAAGAAAGAAGAAAGACACATAGAAATTGAACAAAAAATCCTAGGATCTATCTGGGGGGAAAACAACAACAACAACATCAGCGCTGACCTCTCAGATGGATCCTAGGATTTCTGCGACGGCAGTTTTGCTAAAATAAACTCTGATTTTTTAAACATATTTATTTAACCTACTTCTTATGATCTCGTGTTGTGATGTTCCAATGTTAGTACTGGAATCGTTCAAAATGAATCAGTGACAGATCACCTGTTCCGAAGCTATATGTATTCCTTCTTATTGAGTTTTTAAAGCTAATTATTAACGGATTTTCATGATTCAAGTGTCAAATGAAAGCTTATAAACTGGAGATTAAGATGAAGTTTTTAGATGTAAGTTTTTATGATTTTAAATGTCATAAAAGCATATGTGCAGTGCAATTACCCAATCTACTTTGTGCTATCCTTCTGTGTTAAAGTGTAATGGTCAGTGGCGGATATGTAATTTTTGGTAGTTAGGGGCGTGGGGGCAAAGTGGGCCAGAAGTTAGGTAACCAATCTACTGATAGTGATGCTCCAAATGGAGGTTACATCCAAATTCATCCCCATCTTCACAGAATGATGGCCTGGGAGAGCTAAAAATAAAATCTCAAAAATTACTTAAATATTTGTCGAATTCATAGTTTTCGGGGTGAGAAAGCGTTTCTAATAACTTTGGAAGGTAATTTGTACCCACGTCTAGATGGGCTTTTTAATCGTATCAATTTCTCACCTTAAGAACAAATTACCATTACAATTATGATATTAAACCAACCTTCGCAATCGATGAAAAAATTATGTGGATGTATGTTTCGTCTTTTAAATGAAACAAGACATGTTAAAATCAAAGATGGAGTGGGTCAGTGGGTCGGTTGGTAAGTGGGTGAAATGGGTCAAGATTTGTGAGTGGATCAGTGGATCGTGGGTCAAAAGGACGTGACCTACTGCGAAAAACCACTCACCGTAACTCACACTGGCCCACCCGGTGGCCACCCTTTTAGTCCAAAGATATTTCGTCCAAAGAACATTTCGTCCAGAGACATTTAATCCAAAGACATTTGGTCCAAAGGACAATTCGTCCAAAATACAATTGGTCCAAAGGACATTTCGTCCAGGGATGTTTAGTTCAAAGCACATTTCGTCCAAAGAACATTTGGTCCGGTAACGCTTGGGGGTCAAGGGTTTGTTTCTATTAGAAGAGTAAAAGTGATTCATATAACATTATGACTCAGTAGCTTCTTATTTCTAAAGGAAATTTGAAATAGAGATTTATTCCGCAATTTTCATTTTGATAGAACAAATAATGCTGAGATATTCAGAAAAACGTAAACGCCTGAAAACAACATGGCCGAACAACAGGAGTGAGGGAAAGGTTGTAGTGTGAAGTATGTTGCTGTAATAACTGCTAACATGACATCTAAAATTTTCATGTTGTGAATGAAAATTTTCATGTGTTTTCATTTTATTAATCATATCTCCAAGCCCCTCATCCTGTAAAGATGGGGATGAATTTGGATATGATGCCATTGAGTGCCTCACTACTCATCTCAACGACCGAGAAAACAATGGATAACACTCTACAATCAGTCATTTTACACTATTTTTACATGCCACTCTTCCCAACTTCAATCCCTTGAGGTATCTGAATTCCACAATATTTTTTTCCTTAGATTGAAAGTAATATGTCTCCCATGTTAGGTAAAAGTTGCTCCAGACATTCCGGAGTTTCGCTGGAATATACACGTATACATACATCAAAACATTTAGAGCTGTGTGAGCAATGCTTTTGATGTTGCTCCTGTAAATTCAAAATCCAGGAGGCATAGTCGCTCATACCAAAACGTGGCATTAAATGATATTGTGTTTGTAACAGTGTCACGAACTCAAACTATGGATTTCACAGTAATCTCAATCACTTGAGACATTTTATTTTTCATCCTTTATCGCCCGCCATAATAATGGGTTTTGAACCAATTGAATTGATTTTGAGTTTAACGTCCCGTCAGCAGTGAGGCTATATGAGACGTAGACCTACTAATTAACGCGAACTACATGAGCTCTCGCTGGGGGCCGAATCTGGGTCTCCCACACCGAAAGCGTGTACGCTGTACGCTTAACCACAAAGGAGCTTTACGATAAGAGTTAAATTTGGACTTTAACGCTTTCGGAGCTGTAATTATTAATTTCTGCAACAACGAGAACTATGGATTCGACACTAATATCGATCGCTTTTACTTTATATATATTGGCGGAGAGAAAGGGACCACATCCATACACAAAAGCCTTGCAGATTATTGAACTGAAATCCTTTGGAAAGAAATCCTATTCTGCTTTCTTTCTCGAGTATAAATAAGTCTCTTAGACATGACTTCGTGTTCGTAAATTTCCTGTTTACATAGTTTTGGGGATCGGGAGTTTTGTGTCTGTAACGAAGATTGGAGTTTGTATAATAATTTATGTTTATACCTGAATGGTCTCTTTACCCTTCAGAAAGCGTAAATCACTTGCTGTAATGAGAAAATTCAGAAGTAACTCCCGATGACAAATAGCTCCAAATAAATACACTACATAATTTATTCATTGCAATGATATTATTTTCTTAATTTGTATTTAACATTCACATATATCATAGAATACCAACGTACTGTGATCACCTGTTATATTTTAAACATAATAATCACTTTGTTCTGCAATGATTGTATGTTATATATATACAACTGACGTATTTTAATGTAATTATTTTATATAATTTTTCATGCATTGCGGAAAATAGAATTTCATAAAAAAACATTGACTCAGATCGGAAGCGAACCCTCGACCTTACGATTTGAAATCCAACGGCGTACCACTGAGCTAACACAAGCGCTCCATGAACAGTACTTCTAGCGATATATAACGGTATTTAAGATAATAATTGCATTCATGTCCACTGCAAACGCTGTTTTTGTTCTACTTTGACTTTTATTTTAGTACTCAGGAGAGAATAATGTTCTATGTCTTAACTTTAACCATTCTTTTACATATGGAAAGATTCGTTTACGTATCCAAATATTCCATTAAGAATGGAGAGCAAAATGACAAACAAGCATGTGCTGGCATTAATACAGTTTCGAAATATTGTATCATTAAATATTTCAATCAATGTTGCTTTTTTATATATAATTGGTAACAAGTCTTATTATATTTAAAAGAAGAAAAACACATCTGCAAGATTTTTCCCGATTGCAAAGGTTGGCTTCGAGGTTCGAACCTGGTTTACTTTTTCCCGAAGATACCCGAAGTTGGACTTAGAAAATTTTTGCCTCGAAACAGCAATAAAGAATGCGCTGAACCTTTTTGAGACAAGGTGTACAAGTTAGGCCTTGGTTGGCATGGAGGTCAGAGTGGGAGGGTGACAGGCAAAAAATAAATAAATAAATAAAATAAAATCGAAGACATCCTATATTTGTGTCGAATATATATTTTTCGGTATTTCTGACATAAATAGTAATAATCTAGATGTGGTATATGACCAAGGTCGGCCACATTTGCATGCGGTTTCAGAGGAGAGAACCGGTGAAGATTTCAGAACAGTTTCTTTGACTTAAGTTTCAGTACACTGAGAGTGAAGAGTGGTAACACACAAATACTGGTGTCACATCCGGACCTATCAGAGATATGATTTCTGGGGAACTGTCGTTGCTCCAAGGAGGCATTACCCCCTGATCAGTCCCTAAAATTCTTACTGCTTTACAGGGGCGTAGATAGAAATTTATTTCAGTGATCGAAAGCATTTTTAGGGGTAAATTGTTCAGATGGTAATGTATACGTATACTAAATTCATTTGAAATCCGTCCAGGAGCCCATGTAGCATCTAACGTTCAACTGTACTCTTTCTGAGTCAAAACTCTCTCTCTCTCTCTCTCTCTATATATATATATATATATATATATATATATATATATATATATATATATATATATATAACAGTAACAGGGTCGGTTGTAGACATTTCGTAACTGTAACAAAATTTCTTCAGATAATTGTTACAATTACAAATTTCTTCAAAATATAATAATTCAGCCTTCCTGTGAGTATTAAAGGAAAATGGCAAAATTAAACCTAATTAACTGTGGATGAATCATGACCAAAGTTCCAGTTTTAATAATTTATATATTGTTTTATTAAATAAGCACAGGAAACAACTAAAATGTATACCTAAGATGTACGAGGGCTGTCTAAAAAGTATCCGACCTTTGGCCAGAAAAATAGTTGCGAATACCTGACAGATTTGGGACCCTAATCCCCTTCAAAGTAGGCCCCTTGTGCTTCCACACACTTAGCCCACCGATCCTTCCACTGCTGGAAACACCGCTGGAAGTCTTCTTTTGGAATGTTGTTCAGCTCCGTCATCTCGTGTTCCGCATTATGTCTTCTCTACTCTCAAAACGGGATCCCTTCAGAGGCGTCTTCAATTTTGGAAACAACCAGAAGTCACGAGGAGCCAGGTCTGGAGAGTAGGGAGGTTGGCGAACGGTTGTAATTCCATGTTTGGCTAAGAACGTGTGGATCAATTGGGATGAACGTGCTGGGGCGTTGTCATGATGGACGTGCCAGTTCTTCGCTGTCCACATGTCTGGTCTTTTGCGCCGGACTGCGTCACGGAGTCCCCTGAGAACATCTTGATAGTACTCCTTTGTCATTGTTTGTCCTTCCGGTGCGTACTCGTGATGCACAATTCCACGGGCATCGAAGAAAACAGTCAGCAACACCTTGATTTTGCTTCGCACCTGCCACGCTTTCTTCGGCCTTGGAGAATCGGGATGCTTCCATTGAGACGATTGTTGTTTTGTTTCTGGGTCGTACCCGTACACCCATGACTCATCTCCAGTTATCACGGTATTCAGATACCCAGGATCAGTGTTGGTGGTGTCCAGAAGGTCCTGTGCAACGTCAAAACGGGCATCTTTTTGTTCCTGAGACAACAACGTGATTACAAATTTAGCAGCCACTCGTTTCATGTCCAAATCGTCACGCAAAATTGCATGTGCAGAATCTTTACTCACTCCAACATCTTCTGCAATCTCCCGCACTGTCAAACGGCGATCTGCCATCACCAAATTTCGCACCCGCTCAACAACAGCTGCATTCTGAGCAGTTTGGGACCTGCCGCTACGCTGCTCACTCTCGACTGATGTGCGGCCATCTTTGAATCGGTTGAATTATTGTTTAATTTGTGTTACACCCATCGCATCTTCTCCAAACACCTGCTGAATCTTACGAATTGTTTGGCTTTGAGAATCACCCAACCTTTGACAGAATTTGATGCAGTATCTTTGCTCAATTCGTTCAGTCATCTTGCGAGAAACACTAAATCCGACGAACACTACCAACAGCACCTCACTTTGCGACCACCAGCTCACGACTGGCACACGCGAACGCGGTGAAAAAATTCAAGCATGCGCATTAAGGTTCCTCCTTCCACCGTGCACGGTGGCGCCGCCTGAGAATCACTACTTTGCGTGGAAAAAATTAAGGTCGGATACTTTTTAGACAGGCCTCGTATTTTGACAAATACAGTTGAAACATAAAAGTCGAAATAGAATAAAACTAATGAGCTTCAAGTCTAACATTATCACAGGTTTGATTTTGACAAAGAGATATACTCTTACACTTCATTAAAAGCATATTTAAATATTGTTTTCTAGTGATACAAATATGGTAATTAGCTTAATTTCTCGTTTTCTTCGTTACTGTAAAGTTCATGTTATAAAGACACTTTTCTGGCTTTCAATTTGGCAAAATCTCTTATTATTGCATCCATATCAATTTCATTCAGAATGTCATTTTCAATGGCCATCAAAGCTAATCCATTTAATCGTTCTTGAGATCTACTTGATTTCAAATAATTCTTTATTAATTTTAGTTAAACTAGTTCAATACACAAAAAATGACAAAAGTGTGTGTCTTAATTTATATGTAATTTGTCCCCGATCAGTGGCAGAACTTTAAAATCATGTTTTCAATTCAAAAATTCTTTTCAGGGCCCCTTATGCTTAGAGAACAATTCAATTCTTTCATGTTTCTTTCCAACATAGACGTTCGAAATCAGGCAGTAACAAAATGTAAACACAAGCAATGATGCACCCAAGATTTTTCTTTGGGGTCCGAAGATTTTTTCGAAATAGCCTACAAAATGCAAATAATTTTGTGTATTTGCCCCCTGAAATTGTGCTAATTGGGGGGTCCAGACTCTCAGACTACCTGTTCAGTGTTTCGTCCACACATATTTTAGGGGGCCACTCCCCCCCGGGAGGAGATCAAAATAATACGTCTATAATATAATAATAAATAAAAGAGTACCAGCAGTGGCCATCTGAATACTAAGTGTGCCCCCCTAGAAGATTTTTCTGAATGGAAAACTGCACCTATTAGGGATGCCCACGATACAAGATTTGTGGCTGTCTCGTCTCGAAAATGTGCTGTAAAAGTGATGGCTCGACTCGAAAAATGTATATTTCTCTATTGAAAGAGCCATGTCTCGACTCGAAGTTTGTCTGGAAAATTCTGTATCGACTCGTCTCGTGCGCATCCGTAGCACCTATGTCGGTACCAAATTTCACAAAATTAAATCCCCACGTTAAGCGGGTTTGCGTATCCAGGATCCTAACTATGAAAACATTTACGCTCAGTCCAACCTCAATCATTTCACGAATTCAACCGGTTTTACGTATGTTATTAGGACATAATATCGATTGTGATTTATTCTAAAAACACTTTTATACATTGCAAGAGTTGTAACGTCCAAATATTTACTGAGAACTCATAGTCGTATTGGAATAAACAAAAGCGAGTATGGAACAGTAAACTGCTATAACAAAAGGCAAAAGAATAGGCATACAAAACGGTCGAGTGGTTTGGGTCGATACACTATCAATCACATGTTTGTGAGCTCAAACCCGGTAGCAAGTTGTTTCTTTTTTAAGTGTCTTCCTATTTTCATCCGGAGGCTGAAAAAAGTTCTTCGAGTAACTCATTGAAAACTTCTTTTGTTTCAAATTCGATTAGAACGGAACATTATATGAATTGCGAATATTAAATCCATAGCTAAAAAAAATGAAATATACTCACTACTCTATTATCCTCTGATTTGTAACGAAAAACTATTTATAAACAGTGGTGACTTCAGAAAATTATCCTCGGGGGGAATTTCAATATGCGGGTGGAGGGCAAACATTGGTAGTCCACATTGAGCACGATCGAATATATGGTCCTGAAGGCGGAAATTTCTTAGCTCGAGAGGGGTCTCAAATTCTCCCTCAGATCACGTCCTGAAACCATCTTTGCTTAAAAGCTTTTCGTAACAAATATAATATTACACTTGTTTCTCGTTCTACATTTAGAATTGGTAAAATCATAACTTATAGAGGATTATAATAAAAGCATAAAAATTACAATACCAATCATATATAAATTATCTTGTTAGTTACCAACTTCGGGTCAGATTAAAACTCAAATATTTGTTTTCGGATTGCACTTAGAAGTAAGTCCTCTCTATATAATCCTGATTGGAAAGCCATGTATAACTCTAATTAATTAATCAATACTTATACAAATATTTTTTTATTTTACTATTTTTACTATTCAATATTAAATACACTTCATTTCCAAAATCAAAATTTCGAAAATGTATATTGCACGAGTGCAGACTCGCAAATAAGTGATTATTTATCATATATATTGGTCTCTATTCGAAATTCTATTTAATCGAATCCGACAAGAACACAGACAGAAATATCGAGAACATGTGAAAAAAGATAGAGAAAAAGGCGTTATACCCAGCGGGGACTCGAAGTAAGTTCAAATGGTGCTTTACAAGCCGAACGCCTTAGACCACTCGGCTATGGTAACAACTAGTGATTGTAGCAAAGGCTTCGAGTAGTAGTTCTTATTACAGAATAACATTTTCTATTGCCTAAAATTTAAACCTAATTTACTTTGATATAATATATCTATTAATTTGTTTCATGAACGTTTTCGTTACTTTGATGAATGATGTATGTTGTTGATATAGATTCTATTACACGTTCTTTCGTAAATATTATAGAAAGTATCAGGGTTATTTATGATCTTTCATGGACATTGACTGGCGCACGCGCAGTACACAGACAGTTCAATTGGAAGGCGAGGAAGGAAACGCTAACACACTGTTAGAATGTTTCATCGCTGTGAAGTATAAAGAACAGTTAAATTTACGCTTGTCATTTCGTAAAGAATCACCAGGTTAATGTTTGTCCAAGTTCTCACTAATCAACTGGACTCATGAAGAATAGTTAATATTGTCATTACTGCACAATATGAAGAATAATGAACGTATATTACACCACATTGTTCTCGAATTCGAACTTAGCTAAGGAAGGGACAATGAACAAAATGTGATTTATTCATTCGAATGAGACAATTCAATGAAACTAGAAATTACACAATCAAAAGGAAAAATATCGTTAAAAAGACAATAATATTTTTATCCGAGATGTGAAATAAAGTTTTTAATTAACTGAAATGAAAGTAATATTGGGCATGATATAGAGTAAGAAAAAAAGTAAATGTATTCTTAGAAACGTTCAAAGTAAATTCACAAATACTTTTTGAAGATATACTTCTTTCCTTTACGTTTTAACGAACTAATAAGTAAACAAGCAAAGGAAAAGAATGAAGAACGAAAGTATTGCTCTTGAAAAAAATATAATAAATAAATGAAACTTAAATAAATTTTTACACAAAAAATAACACACTAGTACTTCGTGTAGTCACCTCCAGAGTCAGTAAGTTCTTGAAGTCTGGAAGGGATACTAGATACAAGTCTCGAGCAATACGACGGTGTGTCACGGAAATGTTGCCACAGTTCCATAACATGATTTTGAAGAAATGTTTGGTCTCTGTCTTCACGTCTCTCTTCCCATTCTTGCACCAGGTAGGCCTACAGATGTTCAATTGGGTTCAAATTTGGGGATAGAGGGGGCCACTCAATACAAATTAACTCTGGATGTTCACTTAGCCACTCTCGTGTTTGTCGGGAAGTGTGAACAGCACTGTTGTCATGCATAAATATATATTCTTCCTGTTCGGGGAAGTTTCTTTCTAAGGACGGTAACAACGTATTTTCGAGGATATTAATGTAAACACTGCTGTTCATTCTCTCAGGCACCGCAACCAAATCTCCAGGACCAGCAGCCGTCATGTATCCCCAAAAGTGTGCTGATATTCGTCCTGAACAAAAAGTTCTGATAATATTTTGTTCAGCATACCTGGTTCCGCGCGGTCTATACAAATATAACTCTGCCTTGTTGATTAGACTTAAAAACCTTCTCGTCGGTCCAGATGACTAAGTCCCAATATGACTGAGGTTGGGTTATGTTATTCTGTGCCCATTCCATTCGTCTGGCCTTGTGAGTTTCAGTCAGGAGAGTCTTCCTAGCGGGTCTTGAACAGTGTAGACCAGCCCCCAATAATCTCCTTCTTATTGTTTCGTGAGAACAATTATATTCTCTGGCTTTGTCCAAGAGGATTGACGTGTGGCGTAGAGGTCTGTTTATTACTTCTGTAACTAAAGCTTGATCTTGAGCTGCAGTTGTCACTTTTGGTCTTCCACTTCTTGACCGAGACCTGAACCATTCACCACCTTCTTCATGTTGCTGAACCCATTTCTTGACCGTTTTCTTGTCACATCCCAGATCTCTAGCAATCTGAGGCACAATTTGTCCCATTTTTGCTCGGCCTATGATTTCTCCTCTCAGAGCAACAGACAGTTCTCCACAACCTTTAGAACGAGGCATTGTGAGAACCTGTTAGAAATTTGCGTTCTGGCGTGTATGACAAATGTTGGTAAAGTGCATATTTCTGTTTCTACTGCGCATGCACCAGTCAATTTTCATGAAAAATCATAAATAATCCTGACAATTGCTGTAATACTTATGAACGAATACGTAATAGAACCTATATTAACAACATCATTCGTCAAAGTAAAGAATACCGTAAACAAAGAACAATTTCAGCAGACTATTACACCAGGCCAAAATAGGCTTAAACTTCAGAGAATACAAAATATATTTCATACTGTAACAAAAGATTGAACATGAAACACGCTTACTATATTTTCAACTTGTCACATTAGCCTAGTGGACTAAGGCGTTCGGCTAGAGATTCTGAGGCACCATTCAAGAGTAGTTCGAATTCCACCACAGTACAATTTGTTTTTACCTCTTCTTGACGTTTCTGTTTGTGATCCTGCCGGATTCTATTAAACATAATTCCGTAATACGCTAAATATACGTAACATTTGAAGTTCTTAACCTCCCATTTTTACATTTTTCAAGCTCAATTGAGAAGAAAGAGGGAAAATAAAAGTACAAAGATTTACAATAATTACTTAGCATTTACTGTCATTGTAATTGTGGATATTTTATTTATGAAAATGTATAATGAACTAAAAATATATTTAGTACGTCACATGTCTCCATTTTTCGATTCTAACTTGAAAGTTACAGTTTAGGCGGTGACATATCGAAGACCCAGGGGGTTGAGGGGGTTGTATACCCTACCATTGAAACTTTTATATTCTATTGAAATAAAAAGTGTTTCAGTTTATAATTTTGGAAAAGAAACAATCACTGTGTGTGGAGGACGGTTTATTTATACTACGATTTATCACTTCCAAATGTGTAGAAGATGTGACTGGATATTGTGTATAATGATTCAAGAAATATAAGACAACGATGGGACTTCGTAAACCCTTCACGCCACCCCAGGAGGACGAAGTGCGTCCCGCCGTCCCTCGGTTGGGAACTACTGCTTGCGAAGGAAACATTCTAACAGTGTGTTAGCGTTTTCTTCCTCGCCTTCCAATTGAACTGTCTGTGTACTGCGCATGCGCCAGTCAATGTCCATGAAAGACCATAAATAACCCTGATACTTTCTATAATATTTACGAAAGAACGTGTAATAGAATCTATATCAACAACATACATCATTCATCAAAGTAACGAAAACGTTCATGAAACAAATTAATAGATATATTATATCAAAGTAAATTAGGTTTAAATTTTAGGCAATAGAAAATGTTATTCTGTAATAAGAACTACTACTCGAAGCCTTTGCTACAATCACTAGTTGTTACCATAGCCGAGTGGTCTAAGGCGTTCGGCTTGTAAAGCACCATTTGAACTTACTTCGAGTCCCCGCTGGGTACAACGCCTTTTTCTCTATCTTTTTTCACATGTTCTGCACTCGTGCAATATACATTTTCGAAATTTTGATTTTGGAAATGAAGTGTATTTAATATTGAATAGTAAAAATAGTAAAATAAAAAAATATTTGTATAAATATTGATTAATTAATTAGAGTTTTACATGGCTTTCCAATCAGGATTATATAGAGAGGACTTACTTCTAAGTGCAATCCGAAAACAAGTATTTGAGTTTTAATCTGACCCGAAGTTGGTAACTAACAGGATAATTTATACATGATTGGTATTGTAATTTTTATGCTTTTATTATAATCCTCTATAAGTTATGATTTTATCAATTCTAAATGTAGAACGAGAAACAAGTGTAATATTATATTTGTTACGAAAAGCTTTTAAGCAATGATGCTTTCAGGACGTGATCTGAGGGAGAATTTGAGACCCCTCTCGAGCTAAGAAATTTCCGCCTTCAGGACCATATATTCGATCGTGCTCAATGTGGACTACCAATGTTTGCCCTCCACCGGCATATTGAAATTCCCCCCGAGGATAATTTTCTGAAGTCACCACTATTTATAAATAGTTTTTCGTTACAAATCAGAGGATAATAGAGTAGTGAGTATATTTCATTTTTTTTAGCTATGGATTTAATATTCGCAATTCATATAATGTTCCGTTCTAATCGAATTTGAAACAAAAGAAGTTTTCAATGAATTACTCAAAGAACTATTTTCAGCCTCCGGATGAAAATAGGAAGACACTTAAAAAAGCAACAACTTGCTACCGGGTTTGAACTCACAAACATGTGATTGATAGTGTATCGACCCAAACCACTCGACCGTTTCGTATGCCTGTGCACATGTTCTTTTGCCTTTTGTTATATCAGTTTACTGTTCCACACTCGCTTTTGTTTATTCCGATACGACTATGAGTTCTTAGTAAATATTTGGACGTTACAGCTCTTGCAATGTATAAAAGTGTTTTTAGAATAAATCACAATCGATATTATGTCCTAATAACATACGTGAAACAGGTTGAATTCGTGAAATGATTGAGGTTGAACTGAGCGTAAATGTTTTCATAGTTAGGAGCCTGGATATGCAAACCCGCTTAACGTGGGGATTTAATTTTGTGAAATTTGGTACATCCCTGAACACAAGTAACTGATAATCAAAACTCTACTTTGCATTAGAATTATTAGTAATTTAAAATCTCGCTCCATCTAAATTTATTAGCAGAGAATGGATTAATAATTATTTTATCTGTCATAATAAAACGAGCATCTGTATACGCTGCTGTGATTGAAACTGAGAGTACAGAAAAAAATATTTGTCATCCAAATGAGCTTTCGTCGCTTTCGACTATATCCTTTCAAGTTATATACTTATATGCCGCGTGAAAACTAATTGTATTGAAACAAATTTTGAAATACATGAAATTTAATTCAGACCCGTAACCGAAATGACCGCATCGTTCCATTTTAATTCAACAATTAAATTACTGCAATCAGGTAAAATAAATTTACAGCTTCAAAAGAATGTCGACCGGCAAATGCTTTGTTAACCGTGACTGATATTGACAACTCCCCACCTCAACATTTGTATGATTTTGTCCAGCACTCGAAAGAACCTTTTTAGAGCCTTCGGTTGCCTCTTATCTTCTTTCACGTTTTGTAGATTTCTTTTCCGATAAAATGCTCACTTGGTTTTATATCGTTGGTCATTATTATTACATGAAAAACAAAGTACTATTAAAAAGTGAAAGCCCACATCATTGTAAATTAAAAATATAAACAAAAACGAAACGAGTTAGGATAGAAATGAAAATGTTGACGAATGACAAATGGACTAATAGATATTAACAAAGTGAGCATTAAGCACTGGACAGCGATTGTGAGTCATTAGGAACTTAAATTAAAATTTCCCTCAGAAATGATTTTTAAAAAATCCATTTGTACCGTCCGTCTTTTCTTAGTATTCGCTCTACTCCCTGGACGAATGGACAAGAAAGCCTACTTGCTTGCATGGGGGTCCGAAAAATGTTTTTAGGGTGGTCATCTCCCTCGTTGCTATATTACTTTTGGTATTTTTATTTGTATTAAGAAAATCTTAAGAAATTATACATATACATTATACTTGTCGTAAGCCAGGTGGGGCCTGGCTCTTTCGTGCCCTTTTTGGTTGCCCATGCTTGCTTCAACTTTGATAATGTGAATTTCATTTACGGTGATCTTTCTCAACCCTTAACTGTTGAGAAAGGAATGAGGAGTCTGTTATATTTGTATTTTGTGCATATGGTGGGATTGTGGAAAGAATACCACTGTCTTTAGCTCTACGGTCATAGTGCTTAATACAACATCTATTGGAAAGCTAAATTTACATCCATTTTATCTCATATTCGTAAAATATCCCTTTCCCTCTTTAAAAGATCTATCCTGTGCCATGGAAATTTTCCTCAAACTAGCATCTCTTGTGAGTGTGGCATTGGCATCATTTGTAAAGGGGTGTTTTACAGCCAACCAAACGAAGATTCGACTTTATTGTCCTTTTGATGTATTTTATCTGTATCTCAGTCTGTACAATATTTATTTGAAGCTATATGAGGAAAATTTTTCATCATGACATTTTTTAAATAAATATTTACATTTAAAACAAAATTCATTTTTCTAATTTGGCGCCCTGTTCCCCTGGCGCCTCCTGCGAACGCGTAGTTCGCAGGATTCAAGATCCGGCCCTGCAGTAACAATGGAATAATATATTACCGCCCGACTATCGTTATTGTGAAAATATTCATCATGATATGACGTAGGAAAATGAGTTACATTAAGGTCTAAGATCTAATATCAAAGTTGAAACATCGCAAGTTAAACAAAAACATAATAGCAAAAAGTTTTGAAAATAATTTCAGTTTAAACTAGCTGCGACTACATTTAATTCAAAATTGAACTTCTGGAGCGCAACATATGAGCGTAGCTAAAAGAAAAAATCAATAAGAACAGTCGGGATATGAACCTAAGTCATACAAATAGAAGTCCCTTATATTAACCATTCATCTACTATATTTTGTTTACTAAAAATATTTTCCATGCAGCAAAATGCCATTTCACAGCGAAATATTAACAACATAAGAACAAAGTTTTCAAGAAAATTTGCCAAAGCTTATGTATTAAAAGTATCCCGGTTTTCGCGCAGTGGTACTGCAAAATCACTAGTCAGGATGCCTCGTATCGAAATTTGAACCTGGAGACTCCCAACTACAAAGCGTCAACGCTAACCAGTAACCTACGTTCGCTCAGTAAATGTCATGAAATTACTTTTCTGTAATTATTTTTGGAAAATGTTTATTATTTTCATGAAGCAAAGAGTGAGAACTCTACTTGGGTTCTTCTACTTGGGTTGAGAACTATATACTATACTTCTAAGAATAAACTAATAGTTGATGTTCATTATTTCCGTCGATTTTCTACGCCTACTAAGTTATTTCAATTTTTTTTAAGTTTTCCCTTCCGGTTATGACAATGATTAGAAATGAAGGCTCCTCTTCTTATACAATTCTTGATCATTGTAACATTTTTTAGTCTAAATTCTGAATTATTGAAAATATTTAAATTAGTTAGAGTGAAGAGGATAATACTAAGAAACATGATTAGAAAAAAAGAAACATTGTTGTTTAACGAATTGATAGAATCAAGCTTTTTCAAAACATAAAAAAATACTGTATGGTATGGGATGATCATGGAAAAAGTAAAAATAGCCATCGAGGACACACTAACCAACCACTGTACGCAGATAAGTCAAGGTTCGTCAACTTGAGAATGAAATGAAATGAAACCTTTGAGTTTTACGTCCCGCGTTTATGCCAGTTAGGCTAAAGGAGACGGTGATGATGAGTAATGAATGAAATGGTGGAATGAAGAAAGTGGGAGGAAACGGGAGAACCCCGAGAAAACCCACGCACACGGTGTTTGTGGACCACAAAGTTCACTTGATGGGGGCTGGGATCGAACCCGGGACCCCAAGCAGCAGAGGTGAACGCTCTACCACTGAGCCACCGCGGCCCTTAAGGAAAAGGAAAGAAAAGCGCAGCACAGACAATACCTCTAGAGTTGTGGGGAAACTTGTCCAAATAGACTTTTCTTTTTATTTACATTTAAAAAGAAATAAAATATATTTCCATGACGGAATAAAATTCCACTAATATAATAGACATCTAAATTAGAAATAGCAAAGCCAGCTGAAAGTAAGGAGAAAACAGTAATTTCACATCAGGTTCCAAAGAGAATACACAGCAGCAAGCGAGTAAGCAGACAACAGCGTTACTTCTCCTGTGGTTCTGTCCCGGGCGTGTGTCAAAGATGACGTCATTGCACGAGTAGGACAGAAACGCGTTCAGTGATGAAATTACCAAGCCAGTAACTACTGTATTTACGCCACGGAATCCGACACTCTATAAAGTGCCTTTTATCTATACAGGATTATGCGCGATCAACATTATAACTGTTACATTTTTCATTCTCTGTTGCAAGAAAATAATTGACATAAGGATAGGACCTGTACTTAAACGCAAAATTACATAAACGGTCTGGTAGTTTTAGATAGAACGATCCGTCAACTGGAGGTGGGGTAAGTTCTCAAACATTTAAATATACGACGTCTTATGTAGGTGCACTACGCAACCAGTTACTAGAGAACAAGCCCCGAAGTAGGACTGGTATCAAAACGAGACAATACGAGACTACTTACAGTATTAGTCTCCTTTCAATCGACAAATAGCGGTCTCAGTCTCGTCTCGATAGTTCCGAAATAAATTGTGTGAAATTATTCCACACTAAATTCGACAGTAGATAAATAAAATATACCTCCAATAGTTCTCCCTATTACTCCAGAATATATCCTGGATGCACCATTTTCTACTAGATAAAGTATGAATTAGCAATTCATATACAACATTCAAAAATGCATATGTCTATTTACATTAAATATACTCATTGATTCTTAAATTATTTATTTATTAATTGAAATACCCGGTGTTGCACGGAAAGAATAGGTTTATATTTCAAAGATATATTTGAGATTAGTTTTCCCAGTAGAATACGTATTTGAATCGGAATTAAATAGTACGAATCCATTTCCAGCAGGAGCAACTGAATAAACTTGCCGCTAACGAAGAATAAAGCCTTGGGCTTTTATGGTATCGGAAGTGTCATTATTCACTTCAGCGACCCCGAAAACTATTGAATAGACACTCATATCATTCACTTAGGAATTTTTAGGACGTCGACAGCTTTGGATTTAACATTAATATCGTTCATTTTCGATTATTTTTACATGTGTCTCCCGTGATAGAACTAGAGGTGATACGGGTTTCGATTCCCGTCAGCAGTCGTGTGGTTCTGGTTCCACGTTAAGTCGTAGATGCACGTCTTGTATAGAAAGGTAGCTGAAAGACACGCTGAACTCTTTATCACCTCACCTTTTGAGATATTCTACGTTTGCATAATTTCTAAACCACTTTTCTTTCTTTCAATCTCTTCCTTCCTCTTAGGACACGCATAGGTTCAAACCGAAACATTCTTCACGGTTGGAGGACGCAAGGCTACTTTACCTCTTCTTATGGGACTAGGTAGTGAGTTGCGCAGTTTGAGTAGCACGCACGAACAAACCACGCTTACATTTATTATATATAAATAATAAAATCTCACATTAGGACTTACTCTGCACGTCAAACTTTTAATATATGCGACTTTTTAAATTCTGTTCTTCTTCTTCTTCTTCTTCTGCTTTATTATTATTATTATTATTATTATTATTATTATTATTATTATTATTGCAATAGCTATATGAAGCAATTATCTCGGCAAACTTGGTTAATACACACCATTCAGCAACCGGTAGTTGTAGAAATCAGGCTTTTCCAACAGAAGTTGTTAGCTCAATCGGTAGAGCGCTGAGCCATGGATTCAAGGTTTGCGAGTTCGAGCCTAGTGTAAGTCAAACGATTTTTTTCCTGATATAATTCTTGAAATGGAAATGTTTCTCTCTTCATCTTTATCTCATAATTCTGAATAGAGATGTTTGGATGTGAAAGAAAAAGTATACTAGAATATAAGAAAAGAAAGGTAAATTACATGATACCCTTTGCAATTTTTAACTATATTTTCACCTATCTAGGACGTCTCTAAAAAGTTCAGACTTCTAGACCTCCTTTTCGCTCTCTTATGTGTCCTTTAACTAATTTCTACAGTTACTTAGTGAATCACATATACATATATTACAGATGACGTATCTCTTTCTCTTCTCTCTACATCATGTCTGGAGATGAATGTTTTGACAATAGGTTACAAACACGATTTTAAAAAATAATACGATCTGCGATATCAGTGATACATATTGTGGTGTTTAACTTAACATATAAAACAATAAATAGAAAAACTGAGAATACGAATCTTTTCGTGCACTGTTGCTTCAATAACAGTGAACTGATGCTTCAAATCTGTGTCTTTACTCCCTTCACCTATGTTAATTCCCTAGTCAAAATAAAAACTCTTCAAAATTAATCACAAATTCTTATACAACCATCCCTTCCTTGGAGTACTGCGCGGTCACATACCCGTCACTGCGATGTAAAGGCACTTATGGCGACGAGGATACAAATCTCGTGCCATAATCTTTGATTGATCGGAATCAAAACACATCAAATGGTTGCACAAATCTTGTGCAATTCTTTGGTATCTTCTCAACCATTACGTCTTTGCCATCCGTCTTGCAACTTGTAATGGACAATTTGTCTGTGAATGGGTCCCAGTGATCAAGCAATAGCAAGCTCAAACCATTAGGTTTCACCATGGGTGAGAATACTTAACGCGCTGAAACGTGCATCCACTCATTTTCTCATACAAACTTCCAAGCTGAATATCTCGAACAGTTCTCAACGTACAGGAGTTTTATTACCTGTTGTAATCAGCATAAATTGGTCCTTCAAATCACATGCTTATTTCTCTGCAGGCGAGTGCTTTCTCCCAAACTTCTCTCGTCAGCTGGCTTCAGACCATCATATCCGTTAAATAATACAATAAAACAATTAATATAAACAATGAAATGTACAAATTGTACATATAACAGAAAAGACAATCCCTTTATAAACACCCAAGTGTATGTCGTTCCTCTTAGTGAGCAACTTCGTAACTTACAGGAAGCCACATAGATTTGCTGTGATGATTACTAAATTAATCCCTACTAAATTCATTAATAATCATAAATTTAGTATGAGGGATTAATTCCTCTCTTTGCAAATACAGTTTCTCCTAGGCTTGTGGCAGTCAGCACGCCGTCGTGGCAGTCAGCACCTTCATATTTGCAATCAGCGACAGTCGTGGCAATCAGCACCAATAATTGGCTGTGGCAGTCAGCACCCGTGGCAATCAGCACCTATCCACACCAGGCAGGGGCGGATCCAGGGGGAGCGATCGGGGCGATTACGCCCCAGAATATGATAACTTTCTTATATTATATATATATATATATATATATATATATATATATATATATATATATATATATATATATATATATACTATACCAGAGTTTGTAGCCCTTAAAAGTAACTTTAAGTAGCAGTATTACAACCCACCGCCCCCCAGAAGTCCGTCCTGGATCCGCCCCTGACACCAGGATGGGCACCCTTACTTATTTTGCCCTCATTTTGGAAGATGAGGGTGAGGGCGAGTGAGGAAAAGTGTGAGGAAGTCGATTGAGGGTGAGTATAAGAGAGGGTGAGGGCGTCAACAATATTTGTGTGTGAGGGCAAGTAAGTGTGAGTGTGAGGAAGTTGATTGAGGGTGAGTGTGAATGAGGATTAGAAACAAGAATTTGAGGAATGATCAACAAATGGATTAAAAGATTGCGATTTTCGCTTATAATTAATTTCTGGATCAGGGGCCACAAAATTTTTGAACGGCCCCTAAATCAGGTTTTCGTGTTTTCTACGGAATAAGTACATCATACTGAGTTCAGTGATAGTTTGGATTTCCCTACATTATATGTAGTTCTCTGGATATAAGACCTACAAGAACATTTCTAATTGAAATATATTGGATCTTTTGATAGAAAAATGCCCATCTCTGCACCACGACCTCATTACCTCGTCTCCAAGAGAAAGCTGGATTATATGATGACGTCACCGGCTTCTTCTTATGCTTTTACTATTTTCACTGTTGAAAAGATAGTTAGCAGCTATTTGAATTTTGATAGATTTTCCGTTTTCATTTCTTTTATCCTGGTGTCCATAAAGATATAGAACTCACATTTAACGCGCAGAAGACATGGGTTTGTTTCCCGGTGGGGCTCATCATTTCGGATGTACCATGCCTCATCGCTCCTGAAGGAGACATTAGGCTCTCAAACAATCTAAATACAGAAAGGTTACCTGCAAGAGTTTAGTTGGTAAGTCTACTGCTTAGCCAATTATTATCTGTGCTGTGTAAAAGTTAATTTACATCATACATGTGAGCTAGTACAGGAGGATCTTATTTACTTTCTTTATAAAATAAAATGTCATTAACAAACAAATTTATTAAATTAGCGATACTAGCACCATGCTATTTAAATGAGGATTTTTAAAAGTTACTCGCGCTGTAGTTGAACGTGGTTGAAAGCAAGAGCGCCGATTTCTCTGTAAATTTGGGGGAGGGGGGGCATTCTGATGCAGAAGTCATATATGAGGATTTTAAGAGAAATTGCATTTCAATTATGCCAAATATTGCATATTCATAAATAGAATGCGGGGCCCACATGAGCTTTGGGGGAGCCCGGGCCCACTCGGCCCCCCAGGATCGGCGCCCTTGGTTGAAAGTACTCTGCATGACCGACAAGAATCGTCCGTAGGCTTTAGACGCGAAGAGTTTTTTTAAGTACATATCCGCAACAACCCCCAAACAACTGTTTGAGACTACAAATGAAGGGTAAGGGGAAAAAAGAAGGAATGTCACAAAACTGCATTTTCGAGAAAACGGCGTTTTAATATTGCAAACCACGTAAGAAGAATAGGGTTAGTTAAATTTTTTGCCCATTTTATATGGACATTTCTACATCTACGCATGCATGGCATATACAGTCAAATAGAACCAAGAGTCACCAACAGATAGGGCAAAGCACCCGAAAAAGCACATACATGGACATTCCTTGTTTTTTCCCCTTACCCTTCAAATAAAAATATCAAACTGTGACAAGTTTAAGGCGACACACAAATATACGGAGAATAAGATTGACCATGACACAACAAGTCACAGAAGATCGTAGCGTATTCCAGATTTCTTTCTTTTCTTTTCATTCTGCTGGTTTTACAATACTCCACGATTTTTGTTTGTTTTGGGGGACACTTTCACACGAGTCTTGTGTATGTTATTGACTTTATTTGGGAAAGTGTGAATTGAATTTCTTTTTTTCTAGGTCTCGTGGTCACCACGCTTTGAGAAACTTTGAGGTTTCAACAACACCAGGGGTTTTATTACCTGAACACTGCTTATAAAACCAATAGAATTTACTAGGTTTTCTATTGCAGTCCTTCTGTAACCCTGAGGGCACTTGACGAATACAAAAACTAAACGGTGCTGTATAAATCTCTTGGTTTCTTTACATTTCACAATCCAAGCATTCGTACGTACTTTCTCTCCATAAAAATGTCTTTTATTATTATTCTTTTACTTTTAACATTAAAAAAACCTAGAACACAAGTCTTTTTAAAGCTTGGAATGAGGAAGATATACTAAAATACATGTATTTCCGGTATTTTTTTTTTGCCATATCTATCACAGGACGTTTCGGGAAACATTTTTTTTTTTTTTTACACAGTTAAGAATGTCTTATTATGCTGGTGCATGTTCGCCATATTGAAACACTCACTTGCATGCGCCAGGTAACTAACTCGACATGCTACTGACTAAAGCAATTCAAATTTTTACTCTTCGAATATATTCGTTATATCGAATGTATCATAATAATTTTATTATGAAAAGCAATAACGAAAAATTATTCGAGTATAGCTAAATTATTTCACTGTTGACACGAGAAAGTTGTTGGAATGATGGTTTAATGGCCAACAATATTTTGACTATAATTGAATAGCTATTCAAATGTTCAATAATTGAAAAAGTCAGATGCAAAACCGCGGAAGTCCACTTGTGACTGAACATGACTTACGACCGGAATAGTGTTCCTTATAATGTCATGCATTAGTTTCGGTGCAAAACAACATAAATTTCCGTATTTCCATTAGGAAGTTCTTAGAATCTGATGAAGAAAATGAAATCAAATCCAAAACAAAAGCAGTTCTGGACCAAAACGAAACCGATTTTCTGAAAACTGTGTTCGTTCGTTTCGTTTCGTCTTAAGGGTAATACTATCAATATAAATGCCCTCAAGAGGTGACAGTAGTTTCCACGGATTTTCCCAAGGCTTCTTCTTCCTCCCACACTCACATTCTACCAATTATTTCATAATTATTAAATTTAATCAATTATCCATCTTCTTAGCCTATAGGACATAATCGTAGGTCATTAAATTCAAGACTTCAATTCAGTTATTTGACTTACGATATAACGAAAAATAACGAACATTAATGAAATATTTTTTCAAATATTAATAAACTAACGAATGGTAATGCAAAATCATTTAAATAATTATATAAATAATTCAACATATTGTTTTAATATAACGAAAAAGTGTTCTAATACTAATTTTAGTAATGAGTAATCATTTGAATCTAACGAAACTGTTTTGGTAGAATGATAATCATAATTTGACTAACTAAAAATATTTGAATATAACGAAAAATTTAAATAATTAATACTTTTTGACCAGTTATTTGTTAAAATTAAAATAAGTCGGAAGAGTTTCAATAACTTAACATCATCTTCATCAGAATTTAACTGGTAAATATATCTTCATAACATTAAATTATTATTGTTATATAATTTTAATTTATTATTGCGATTATAGTTAATAACAAAATTGTTTTAAATTCAAAACTTAGTTGTCAATAACTCAGGAAGAAATTTATAGATTACTTTTGCTTACGTAACTTTAGGCCTAATGTTAACTCGAAAGAAAACAGAGAACCTATTCTTTATATTTATAGATTTAAATTGTTTCATTTTATAATTACATTTTGTAATTACATAAATATGCATATATAACTATTAATTGTAAACAGACATAAGGTTGATTGAAACAATCGGTATTCTGCTTTATATTATTAGTGGAGGAATACCAAAAAGATATGCGTGTATATATTAAAAAAAAAAAAAAAAAAAACACTGCATAATACCATATTGGCCCGAAAACTGTATGATACTATTTTAAGCATAAAATAAATTTCTTTAACATGAAAAAAAAAATTAAATAAATGTATTTTTTGGTGTGGTGTTGGAATGTATAACTCGTAGGATATGATGCTTTACTTTTTAAAATTTTCAACACTTCCAGTGTAAGGTATTAAGAAATAACGGCCATTTTTTAATATTCAATTAGAACTGAACATCCTACACAAAATTTGCAATGTATCAGTGAAAACAGTATCTTTTTAGAGCCTTTGGGTCCCGAGAACTCACTGTCGAAAGGATTGGCCACAAACATATAAACCTAACATTTTAATATATTGACTAGCTGAACCTGCGCTCTCTACACAGGGCATCATTCACATATGAGCATGAATCTACTTGTCATTCCTCACAACATCTGTACATGTCCCTTTACAGACACAAGTGAAACACGTCTTGATAAAAATGGGCAAGGAGTACCATTGTGTAGATTTCTAGATTATTTTCTTCAATATTTTGCACCGTTTGCAAGATTGATTTCATTTCCGGTTGGAGTTTCTAATTCATGTATGATCAGTGTTTTCTTTCTTTCTTCTCGTATGCAGTATGTGATGAGGAAATACAATTACACACACAATTATTTATAATGTCAGTGATATAATGGTGCTCATTGGTGAAAACACTTCAAATAATAAAGATTCATCGTAGCCTGGACAAATAGTTATCCTTCGGTTTTCATCATCATTTGGCAATGAAACAAACGCCTGAGAGATATACAAACCCTATATACAAATATGTTGTGTTGGAATATATAACTCGTAGGATATGATGCTTTACTTTTTTAAAATTTCAACACTCCAGTGTATCCCTAAAAAATGTAATAAAGAAATAACAGCCATGTTTTTTAAACTTTCAATTGGAACTGATCAATCTGTACAAAATTTCGGTACGTTTCTAGTGCTTGTGGTTTTCGAGATCTCATTGTCGAAAGGATGAAGACAAACATATAAACTTTTCTTTAGAGACAAACATAAACCTAGCATTTTAGCATATAGATAATTGTCAAGTGAGCTTTATTTGATCAATTTTTTTCGGCAACGTCTGAAACTATTTTGTTCGTATTTCATTCATAAATATTTCATTATTAATCCTGTAATATCACAGATAGATGGAAAAACTTGTTTACTAATGGGGTGCGCTTTTCTCAAACAATAGTATATTTCATAATTCGATATAAGAAATGGGAATAAGTGGCGTGTACCTTCTATTTGTTTTCATTTGATCATTTACTAATAATAATAACACTTATCCTTTGTTGTTAAATCCAAAATACACCTTACCCACACTCTAAGCATATTTTGAAATGATGGCCCTACCTATAGCATCCTCCTCGAACTTACCGTGCTGATCTGAGGTCGTCATATTACTTGTTATTTCGTTGACGTTCCTATTGTCATAGATTCATGCGGTGATATAAATCATTAACCAGTATGCAAGTGTGTTTCACCACTAAGGGTGGTAACACGCTTCTATGGTCATACACTCCGAATACCTGTTTGTGTTACTCTCACAAGATAGGATGAATGGCGGGAAACATGCAAAGCAGATGAGTATGATTAACGAAGGAAGTCTATGGCTTATGCTAGAACCCAGAGTGTGATGAATATTCTAAAACAACGAGATCTGACGGCTTCTGTACATGCTATTTGTCTTGTAGTTTGAAGTGTCAATTATTCAATACAGAATACACGATACATTTGAGCTTAAAAAAAAAAGAGAAAGAACGAACCTCTTAGGGTTTTGTTGGTGTTAAAACTTCACATACAATTTCTTACGCCACGTACCACTCGACCAAGAACCTCCACACATGAAGTGCAACGCCTGTGTATTTGCCTGCTGTGATAACAGTGTTGCAAATCTCTAAAACATCAAATGAAACGACTGGAAATTATTCATAATCAAGAAATTATGTACAATATTTTATTTTTAAAAAGATGTATAGGGTATACATACTACGGCTAGTCGAGCTTGCTTGTTTTCTTTCTTTCGTGATGTATTTTCTTTGATTTATTTAGATGTGTGAGTTGTAATGTGATATTTTCACAGAAAACAGTCTGTCTCTCACAAGAAACCCTGTAGTGTTTGCTGCACGCTAAACTTATTACAGAATTTGCAAAATATCATTACACAATAGATAGCTACATACAAAGCATCTACAGGGTGTGCAAGATAAGAGGACTTACTCGTTTGAAAATCTCACAGGAAAAAAAAACACTTAATGTCATATAAGTTATATATTTACGGAAAAAGCTGTCCAGATTGAGAAAAGGGCCGTCAATACAAAATTATTACATATACACTGCTTTTTGTATAAAAATCGACTCTTAGTTCTTCTGGAATCTATATTTTACACTCAACGGTCCATCCCTTCATGCAGATTTACATTAGGACTCCATAACCATAATAGTTAGAGCAATAATGTATTTGGGCATGGCCCACAGGGATCCAACACAGAGCGGCTAGGGATGCGCACGAGGCAAGATTTGTGGCTGTCTCGTCTCGAAAATGTGCTGTAAAACTGATGTCTCGACTCGAAAAATGTATATTTCTCTATTGGAAGAGCCGTGTCTCCACTCGAATTTTGTCAAGAAAATCCTGTCTCGACTCGTCTCGTGCGCATCCCTAAGAGCGTCAAATTTTCAGGGACGGTATTAAAATATCAAGATTGAAATATATGCAGAAGAAAGAGGCTGATCTTGACGTCTGTACTGAAAACAATATTGTTGGCACCATAGCAGGATCGAGATTTCTCGTTAGGTTGCTGCTAGCGCTAAAAATAGCTAAGGTTATTGCTTATTGGCTACCAGCGTAATATGTGCATTTAGCTCTGTACTCTCGCCCACTTCCTAGTGGCTCAATATAAGCGAACGCGGCTCTATTGTTTAGGTATATATTTAATACGAACAAATAAGGATGGAAGGGGCACGAAATTTTCTTAAGCTAGAGACGTGAACTACCTAAATATGGGCCTAGCCATGTATATATGCATAGTATATTCTGCGCAAAATTCATTCCAAAAACATATCTACTTTTACTGTGATGTTTGCAGACGGTAATTTCTTCCGTGCATACCCACCAGGAAGTTTACAAGCTTCAGATAGTCAATACTTGATGAAAAAAAAAAAAAAAAAAAAACGAGAAGCACATATGACTAGGGTGCCGAGGTTTTTTGGACAGACGCTATTCTGAATCGATTTTACTTACAATCCACTAGTTAGGGTGGAGTACAGCTTTTACAAATGTTATTATTATTTAACCTTTCCGTTAATTCCATCTTTCCTCGACTCAAATGTTGTGTTTTATTTCATGTGTTCTCCAACAGTACACCGCTTAACGATCAATTGTAACTTCTTCCCACTAGTATCATACATCCATTACAATTACCACATTTTATGACTTTCTTTACTACTGGCTTGGACCTTGCATACTTTTTTTTTTTAAAAAAAAAAAAACATTTTCGAAGAAAAGGAAGCAAAACATATTTCTCTTATTTCTTCACTAGTTCTTACTTTACAGAATTATGTCGTATGAATAAATTATAATATACTCACTTAGGCAATACTGTTTCCTTCTTATATTGTGTATGTAATACATTATACAGCAATGATTTATCCAGAATTTAGAACTTAGAGGGGGTGTTCAAAAAATCTGGGGGAGGGTGCAATCTTGAATTAAGGTCGTATACTATTATCGTCTTTTATTTATTTATTTATTTATTATTTACAAACTAAAATTCGTTGATGGTTGATGCAACGACCGATTGCATTGGATTTCCTTCTTCAGCCAGAGCCAATTAGCGTCGACTTTCTCATGCTTGGTGTGACGTCGAGATGAAATCGTTGGCAATCGATTGATCAAACGTTGTTGTGACGATCACAGCCGTATAAAGGTTGATTTCCATTCAATCTTGCGTTGTGTGCTTTGCTTGAAAATTTATCTTGTCAAAAGTAACTTGTTTTATTCTATTGGCACTTAAAAACAGGAATTCAAAATCTTTTAAAAAACAAAATAGCAAGATTTTTAATATTGACTTCCCATTCTGCCTATAGGCCATCCAAGACTGTAGAAAATATTTTAAATGATTTTATCTTTAGGCAGAACGGGAATTCCCGTTCTGCCTAATCTTTCAAGATGAGGAATTCTGTCCAGGGAGGGATTTCTTCAAGAGCTTTTTTTCTTTAGTAATTGTAACAGATTCTGTAAGAAGAATAACTATTTCTTAAAGTTTTATCATAAATTTTAGATGTTATTCTGCTAGTTCTTCTCGGAAAAATGACTAGATACAGTTCTGTTATTAACAATGTTATTCACACCTATTTCAGTAAAAATGAATGTGATAAAAAAAACTACCTGCAGAGAAATGGAAAATTGATTGACTCAGTTGCAAGAAAGCCGTTTGACATTATAGCTGAAACGAAGATAAAACAAACTTATTTCGGTCTAATACTAACTCATTTCACAACAAAATTTTATTCAGTTTTCCAGTAGTTCACCTCCAACATGCTAAGGCTCGCAGTCAGAGGCGGCTTTAGGATTTTAATTTTGGGTAGGCCTGCTCCCTCGCATGTAGATACATATGCACACTTGATTGATTAATGCCAATAGGAAATTACTTTTACAGTAGTGGTTGATGCTGTTTTTTAAATAATTATTTACCATTAATATAAAATGTAGAAAATATATTTACCCTTTATTGTATCTTTTAATGTTTATATATTTTTCAATATTTTTGGGTAGACCCGTGCCTACTCGGCCTACCCGCTAAAACCGCCACTGTTCACAGTACGCAAGTACGCAAAAGGTGTCTCAGTTCACTCCTCAATACATGTTTGGCCATATATTAAGCAAACAATGCAAAAGGATGCGTAAGACGGCCTTTATTCCCGATTATCTGACCTTTTTATTTGATTGAAACTACAAAAAAAAAAAAAAAAAAAAAAAAAAACAAGTATTTTAATATTGATATTTTGTATTGCTGCTATTTACATTGACAATATAAATATGAAAACAGAAGTATATATGATATTATTGCATATAGTATAGAATTATATATATAAGACAAATCAGCTGATAAGGTGATGCCGAGAAAGGAATTGTGACATAGAATGTCAACATTTTTTCTTAAGTGTCGCCTTATGCATCCTCTTGCATTGTTTACTTAACAGATGGCCAAACATGTCTTGAGGGTGTGAACTGTGGCACCTTTTACCTACTTCGAATCTTAGCGTGTTAGAGATAAACTACTGAAACAGTGAGTAAAATTTTGATGTGAAATAATTTGATATTATACCGAATTAAGTTTATTTTATGTTCGTTTCAGTTACAATGTCAAACGGATTTCTTGCAACTGAGTCAATCAATTTTCCATTTGCCCGCAGGTATTTTAAAAAGATCACATTCATCTTTACCAAAGAAGATGTGAATAACACTGCTGATAAAGAACTGTATGTTCGTCATTTTGCCGAGAAGAACATGAAGAATAACATCTAAAATTTATGATGGAACTTGAAGAAATAGTTATTCTTCTTACAGCCTTTGTTAGAATTACCAAACAGATTATTACAAATGCAGGACACAATTGAAGAGGACAAACCCCAAGGAAAATTCAGACAAAACGGACTAAATTCAAGCGACAGAATCATAGTCACAGATTAGTAAAAGAATGATTATTTTCTTCTTCAACTGTTATGCATCTAAAATGTTATCTAAAATTCTTCACTTTACGGAAATAACATTTTTTTAAAATAAATGCTGAAAACCCAATAAAAAAACGTAAGACTGTTATAGTAAGTATATATTTCACATTTTGATCTTTACTAAAAATAGAAATCTTGATCAGTATTTCAGAATTAAAATATTTATATATCACTCAAAAGAAAAGATTGCTATATTCTACCACACAAGAACGACTTTTTAAAATTCAAATAGAATCACAGTTACTTTTCGTAATTAAAATGAATGGTCTTACTGTAATATGTAAACGTATTAAAGGTATAATAAGTAGGAATACCCAGAACTTTTCATATGGGTATGTGTGAAAGTAATTAAAGCTAATCTGCCCTTTTATTATAATATTTTTACGTTTTATTGAGTTTTCAGCATTTTAAAAGAAAGAAAAAGTTATTTCAGTTAAAAAGAATACAGATAACATTTTAGAATATATAACAATTGAAGGGAAAAAATAATCATATAGGATGTGCACTGGTACATCCAGTATATACTCCTGTGATTTTGTCCTCAGAATTTTCCTTGCGTTTTGACCCCTTCGATTTAGTTCCCGCCCTCGTTGCTACAGCCATTTTATACATGAGTTCCGATCTGCATACAAACAGCTAGGAGTCAAGCTTTTTGCCGCTGCGTTTTCCTAAAAATTTCCTTCTCGCATAGAATTCCCTGTCTCCAAAGATTAGGCAGACCGGGAATTCCCGTTCTGCCTAAATATAAGATCATTTAAAATATTTTCTACTAAGTCATGGAGGGCTTTAGGCATAACAAGAATGAATCTTTTTAATATTGCACCCTCTAGTTGGAGGGGTGTAAGGAATTTATTTTCGGGGGTGTTCGAAAATTTTAGGGGGCGTAGATAAGTCACTGTTATACAGTAAACTTCCGAGACTATCCAGCCTCCGTACTATCGGGCCTACATTTATTTTATCGCAATTAAATGAGAAAGGCAAGGCGTTATATTGGCAACATTGCCAAGGCATTGGAAACGACCTTCTGCTACGATCCTCCTACGTATCGTGTGCAAAATGGAAGTTGTGACCAGTGATGCTAGATCCTCAAGTTAAAATTTTCCTCAGGAATACTCAAAAATTCCCTTTTTAAGAGAAAGTTTCCCTAATTTTCGTTCACTATATATATCATTGTTTAAAGAGAGCATTATTGCTTCTATGGATTATTATACTGTGCTCATATCTCCATAACATACATTTGAGCTTTTGATCTTCTGTTATTACTTCAATGTTATCTTATATAATGACATCCTCAGGCCAGGCCACGGAAGGATTGTGGAAAAAAAAAAAGTTTGTCACTTTGTGTGTGAGATTCTGGAAAGAATGTCACCGTCTTTCGTCATATTGCCAATGCTCAGTAACATATTTGGCCAAAAGCTAAATTTCCCTACATTTTATCTCATATTCGTAAAATCTCCCTTTTCCCCTCCTTAAAAATATCTTTGCTAAATCTCCCTATGCCGCGGGAAATTTCCCTCTAACTAGCATCACTGAAGGTAAAGAGAGTGCAAAAATGAACTGTGTTCTGCTCCTTGTTCCCTGTTTCGTCAGTGTGTAACGAACTTCAATACAGTACGTTTGCCACTATTCTTGATTATAACTGTACAGTACGTACAATACTGTATTCGTAAATTGTTTTTGGGGTATGCTTAATGTTCATAAAGAAATGAGTTCATAGAACTCCGGCCTATATCTATCTGACTTTTTTTTTTTTTTTTTGTTATCCAGCCTGCCCTTCCATCACATTAGGCCAGATAGTCGGGAGTCTACTGTACCTGTAAATTTTCTACATTTTGGTAATTGTTCTCAAACGTTACCTAAGAAAGCAACATTACACGTGGTGATAGCCAATTCTTCCTCATAAGGAGTTGAATCGATTTAAGTAAGACAGTGATTTTCAACAGTTTGTGTAAGTTAATGGGACTGGTGGCAAGCAATTCTTTGTCTTTCAGACGTACTGACGAAAGTTACCAACTTTCCTTAAGAGTCTTCATCCCGGCGAAATTAAAATACCGCTAATTTTACAGTAATTGTGTGATATCTTCAAATAGATAAAAAAGATAATCGAAATGTGGAACAAGAGCGCCCTAGACAATATTATTTTACATAAGAAACCGTTATCACGACTCACTTTTCTGCTTTCGATTTCGAGCCATTTTGAAAATCGGCATTTATTTTCGCGTTTCTAAACAGCTGAAAACGGAAAGACACTAGGTGACTTGTGATAACGGTACCTCACGCAAAATAATATTGTCTAGGGTGCTCTTGTTCCATTATCTTTTATCTATTTGAAGATATCACATAATTAGTGTAAAATTAGCGGTATTTTAATTTCGCCGGGATGAAGACTCTTAAGAAAAAATCGGGACGGGACAATCGGTATAGACCCCCCCCTCCTTCTCGGAGACGACTATACATACGACGAGTCATTGAAAACAATGTAAATAATCAGCTCAATAACACGAACCTGAATAAATGCGGCACCTTATTTTAATATATATTTTTTTATTTTCCCATCCACTGCTCATCACTTGATATAAGCAATATATGCAACAAATTCAAACCAAAACAATTGCAATTTATTTAATATAAACAAAGTTTAGATAGAAAAACTATGTAGATTTTTTTTATCACAAATGAACGCATAACATTGTTAAGGAATTACTGACAAAAAGTATTACTAAAATCATGTTTTATTCTTTGGCTATCATCATACAAATTCAAACCTGTATGAACTGTAATCTATTTAACATAAAACAAATTTGTTAAATTGATCCTATAGGTACACTCATGTCCAAAATGATTGTCGCATATCTATAACTGTCTTCTTCTAAGAATATAATTTGATAATGATTTTGCAGGATAGTTTTAATACTCATACTATGTGTATAATAGGGAAATGTATATTTGTAGTAAATTTCATAGGAAAAGAATTATAAATACGAAAATTAGAATGAATAAAACAAAATGTTACTAAATGGACAAGAAAGACTTATTTTCGTTTTATTGTTCTTATTTACTGCTCTTTTGACATGAAATTTTCCACATACATGTCTTTGCCGATTATGCACATGCTAACATTAGGGTCTATAAGAAATACCGGGCAAATTCGTTATAAAATTATATTTCTACAACAACATATTTATAGACATGCAAGAATAATTTTGGACATGAATGTACATAAAATTGTGCATGTAAAAGGAAAAGTTATTCCTTTGTAAAAATGGCCCAGTAAAATATTAATTAACTTTGAAAATCGATAAATCGGGACAATATGCGTCCCGACGAGTGTCCGGTCGGGACGCGGAACAAATGTCAGAAATCGGTACAGTCCCTATAGAATCGGGACGGTTAGCAACCCTGGTACTAACAGACACGATAAATAATAAAAAATTCGGTTAGTATTCCAATAAACTCCTTAATGAAAAAGAGAAAGAGAAATCGTTTGGTACATTGCACATATCGAAAACTATCGGAAATGGTCTCGAAAGTTGTGTCCCGTGCTTTTTGAAAAGAATAAGAAAAAAAATTGTAAATATTTCTTTTATTTAAAAATATATATCATGTAACTAGTTTAATTTTTATGATGACTCTTCAGTTTTGATTCACTGGTTCGATAGAATACCATTGACTTTAGCGCCACCTATTGATCTCACGGAGATACTGAGTACTTCTGTTCAACCATCCATGTGAAGGACAGAGAAGACAACATGCAAACAAAACAAGTGAAAGAAATGTAATGGTAGAAATTTCCACAAATGACTTCTATTCCGTTGATTTCGTTTTTTAACCTTGAAAAATATTTAGTTTTGCTTGTATTGAGCGGAACAATGAAAGAGTTTACAGGAAATGATCAATTTCTTTTGTACCCTATTTAAATGAAAAAAAGATTTAAAGCTTTGTCATTTTGTTTAAGGTTTGTTTAAAGGGACAAGTTTTGCCGATAGATGTCACTACAGTCTTCGTATCTCTCGTATTTTTTACCTTTCACGAAAATTCACGATTTCTCTTACAAATTTCAACCTACAGACTTCAAATTTTTAGAGAAGGAACTTCATAATCTATCGAAGACAATAATCCGTGCCGATTTTTTTTTTTTTATTTAGAAATTTCTTCATTGTTTAAATGGCTTGATTATTGAAATGGATATCCAAACCTTTAACAATATAACTGTTTCAACAATGAAGAAAATTCTAAATAAAAAATCGGCACGGATTGTTGCCTTCGATAGGTTATCAAGTTCCTTCTCTAAGAATTTAAAGTCTCTAGGTTGAAATTTGTAAGAGAAATCGTGAATTTTCGAGAAAGGTAAAAAATACATAAGAGAGAGATACGAAGACTGTAGTGACATCTACCGGCAAAATTTGTCCCTTTACACCAACCTTAACAGATCGATTCCAAAGTCAATAATATTAGCTAGCGCATTGTGTACAACAGGAAAATGACATATAACAATGTTAAATATTGAAGTCAATTTAATATTTTCAATTGTCTTTTTTCTCTTGAATATGCCGTATTGATGCAAAAATAAGCGTTTCTGTTTATAGGGCTAGAATTCGTGATTGGCGCTTGTAGTTCCAAAATACATTTATAGACAAATAGTAGATGTACCGGTAAATGCTTCTTAATTATTTTCTTTCTTAAGGTTGTTTTACTGTTCTTGTTTTCGTCTGTCATTTATTTTCCCTAAAAGATCACGGACATTTCGAATCCAACCGAACTCATCCCAACTGGATGAAACTAAGCATGGTAGTTGACCTTAAGTTGCTACAAAAGCGTGTCAAATATTACGGTGTACATGCTTTTGATTATCGACTTACGAGCCATCAAATTTGGAGTTTGGATTTTGTAACATTTTTGGAAACAAAAAGTTAGTCACATATTTGCAAACAAAGGAGCATCAACTAAACTAATTGGATCCGGATCCAACTTGGAGTGGTAGTAAATTTTGAAATATTGTATAAGTTTGTGTAATATTAGGTTTAAATGCTTTTGGTTCTCGACTTACGTGCCATCAAATTTCGGTTTGGGTTTACTTTTATGATATTTTATTTCTTTCAATGTTGAGGGAATTCTTTTGTTGGAATCATGCTTCAGAAGAATAAATTATTTTATTGATTCAATTTGTCTTAAGACAAAGTTGAATTCATCTCTTGAATTTGATTCAGTTATTCTGAATATTGTTACTCCATACGAAATTCATTGGAAATAAAAACGTATACCTGCTGATATCTGTTGGCGATAGTTTAGCTTTTATACTCACTTTAAGTAAAAACAGGTTTTCTTTAAAAGAAAGAACTACCGCCTCTACTCTAATCTCTTCTTACTAAAACCAAAGTGATAGAAAATTACCACCCCTTTCGGTTTCAATACCACGCCACACAAATCAAATTTATACACACGGCACTGTTACTTGTTAAGTAATTTGTATTTTTAATTAGCAAACACTAACTAACCAAACTAACTAACTCTATTACCTAAAGAACCCGGAGATTCAGTGCCCCATTCACAAAAGCTCTTCACTTACTCAGTGGTGTCCACCCCCCCTTATGTCCATGACGCACCCCCCCAATTGTCTATCCGTAGGTGTTCTTCCATGAAAAAATCTTCTTTTCGATTAATTTTTACCCCCCCTCAAACATATTTATATAGATTTTTAACCCCCCCCCCCCCCCCCAAATATTTCAATGACGCAGTTTGCGTCATAGCCCCCCTCTGTGGGCACCCCTGACTTACTTCTGTCCTTAGCCAACTGGATCTAGTTTCTAGACTTTGCATTCCTATTTCTACGAGATTTATCTTAATATTACCCTTCCATCTGCGCCTAGGTCTTTCTAATAGTCATTTTCCGATTGGCTTTCCAATTAAAATTTTGAAAGCGATCCTACTTTCTTCTCTTCTGACTACATGACCTGCCCATCTGATCTTCCAAGATTTAATGACCGTAACATTTTTTGCTAAACGGTACAACTATACAGTTCTTTCTTCGTTATGCAGTTTCCGTCATTCTCCATTCCTGTTCCTCATGAATTCGAATATTCGTTTCAGGATTTTATTCTCAAAAATACTTCCAGTCTGCGTTCTTCTCTCGAAGTAAGCGACTATGTTTCGCAACTATACAGCACAACAGGCATGATTATCGTGTTTTATTTAATTATGGATGCATCAAAATATCAAATAATACTTTCGACAAAGTAGATATTTTCAAATATCTAGAATCAATGTTAATAGACTAGAATCATATCCAAGAAGAAATTAAATGTCGACTGAAAGCAGGAAATTCGTATTATTCAGTTCAAACTCTTTTGTCGTTGCGAATTTTATCGAGGAATTTGAAGCTTAATTAGCAAATATCAAAGCAATTTTATCTTCGATAATGCTCGTATCATTTTATAACCGTTCTCGGATCCAAACATCCATTTCCTTTTGTTTTTATTTAGTTTCAGTCTCTGTGGATTGCAAGTTATGTGTTAAAACAAAGAGGAAACAAATTAAACTGAAATAATTAAACAAATGTAAGATATAATCTTTCGAAATGTAGCTCATAGCAGGTGACACTTGTCGTCTACGTGTTTAATTAAGAATGGCAGCGTAAAGACAGAAACTACAAGTACCTACATCATGTTGTAATTGAACTTAACAACGCAACTGGAACGGATATGATTCATCACATACAGTACCAGTATTGTATGAAGTTATAGTACGTAACCAAATTACAGTCTTTCTCTGTGTACATACTTTTCTCACCCTCACGCTGTCTTCATGTGTGGTACAAACCAGGACAAAAATTTATTACTTCAAACATTAATTTTATGTCTTCGAAGTCCTGTTTATAGTTTGTATATTTGATAGAGTAAAAATTATAAATTTGATACACTGAGGTAAGAAAGGCAACACGACAATCAGGCTCACACACAGGCATTTGCTTATGTAGCCGGTCAAAACACAAATGGTGATTTTGAGTTATTACCAGTATAAAACTTCTCGAAGATTTTTTTTAATGTCTCAAACAGGCGTAAGTGAATTCAAACTTTATCCGAGAAATAGTCTGTCCATCGCTGGGCGTAAGCGATATTAAAAGGTATTTCCACGACTCAAATAGGCTTAAGCTCTCATAGGTCTCTTTGTTTTCTGTTTGTTTCCATTTCAATGTTTTATTTTTGTGACAAAAATACATTAGTAAATCCTATTTCAATTTATGAGATCTCCCTAAGATACTTTGAATTTAATTCCGGACAAAGTGAGAGTGATTTAGCCCACAGTGCAATTTTCTATGTAGTAAATCATGTGATTTAGCCCACAATGCAATTTTCTATGTAGTAAATCATGTGATTTAGCCCACAGTGCAATTTTCTATGTAGTAAATCATGTGATTTAGCCCACAGTGCAATTTTCTATGTAGTAAATCATGTGATTTAGCCCACAATGCAATTTTCTATGTAGTAAATCATGTGATTTAGCCCACAGTGCAATTTTCTATGTAGTAAATCATGTGATTTAGCCCACAGTGCAATTTTCTATGTAGTAAATCATGTGATTTAGCCCACAGTGCAATTTGCCATGTAGTAAATCATGTGATTTAACCCACAGTGCAATTTTCTATGTAGTAAATCATGTTATGGATCTTTTTTTGTATTCTCGCGGATAGTTGCAGTAATGAAACTAAATTAATTATAAGTGAGGGTAAAACTGCTTCTGTGAGTACATCAGGTGGAAGTCAATGTCTTCAATGATTTCAAATCACTGTTTCAAAAACTTGGATTTCTCCAACAGCGGTCATATAATGAAATTGGGAAGGCTTGAATTGGACTGAAGTTTCTTGATGTACATGTGAAGAAATCTGAACCTAAAAAGATATTTTTCAAAAGCTCCCACTGGAATCTACATCTTTGACACGATACCAGATCTGTCTTTACTTACTACTTCTCCCAATATATTAGTAGACAAATACAAGAAGTAAATATCTCTTTGTCAGAGTGTCACCCTTGTTATTCGGAACTCTGAATTCGTCACTCAGATACATATTCACTAATTTAGTTTTGTTTGTCTCTCCTCTCAAATTAGCTTCGATGGAGATGACCGGTTTTCGAACTCAACGATTCATTTAATTTGGAAACACTGTTTTACTAAGTTTCAGAGATACATTGTAACTCATTGGTGTAGAGTGATACTCACTTTGCAGATGCTTTGTTTGAATGTATTAACTATATTAGACTAGACCCTATTTAGAGTTGTACATAGATGATAATAATAATAATAATAATAATAATAATAATAATAATAATAATAATAATAATAATAATAATAATAATAATAATAATAATAATAATAATAATAATAATAAAGAAAAAGCATTGAAACTCTTATTTCTACATCCTAGGGCGTAATAAACGTCTGATGCCTTTTCTTCAAAACAGGAAACGGTGTAAACCACACATAGCACTTCTGATCCTAATTTATAACACGAAGAAATGTTTTTTTTTTAAAAAATCCTAAAACACTAAAGACATTAACTCTATGTACCGTAAGGATGACCACATGCAAGCAAAAATACATTTCTAAATATGCACTGAACTACGCAAACGAAAAACCTGCTAAGTTTGTTTTTGCTTTCCTGAAAAAAAAGAAAAGAAAAAAAGAAAGAAAGAAAATGGTAGAAGTGGCTTCCGTCTTTCGTGCTTTCACCAACGATGTGAATTCTTGCCTATTTTCTTTTCCAATAACTCTTCCATAATGTATAGAGTTTTGAATTACCAGGACGATTGTATCTTCTGCAATTCAGAAGAGCTTTGTTTCTAGAATAGATAAGTTATATTTTGCATTATTATTTTTGTTTTCTCTGCCTTAAACATTTCTTTATCACATTCATTTTTTTTTATTTTTTTTAAATGCTTATAGATATTCAATTATATTGATATAATACGTGTTAAGGTGGTGTCCAGAACTGCCAAGGTTGTCTGTCTTCAAGAGTTCCGAAGAGCATCAACCTTTGAAAAGGCAAGAAGGTAGATGTTATAGTGTAATAGCAGATTATTATTATTATTATTATTATTATTATTATTATTATTATTATTATTATTATTATTATTATTACTATTATTATTATTATTATTATTATTATTATTATTATTATTATTATTATTATTGTATATTCGTGTTTTCCTTATTTTATAGTACTATTTCTTAATGATATGTTAAAATGTATCAATTTTAAGTAATTTTAATATAGGCCTATTGCCGTATTTTTTACATAATTTTAAAATTTGACTGTATTACTATCATGCAATGGAAATGCAATGTAGAAAATTTATAAATACAGTATTCCCATATCTATTTGTCTTGTTCTTCTAAATAAATAAATAAAAATTAAAAAGAGTTTTCCTTTATATGCCTATATTACAGGGGTGCTCACAAGGGGGGGCTATGACGCAAAGTGCGTCATTGAAATATTTGGGAGGTTAAAAATCTATATAAATATGTTTGAGGGGGTGTAAAAATTAATCGAAAAGTTTTTTTTCATGGAAGAACACCTACGGATAGACAATTGTGGGGGGATGCGTCATGGACATGAGGGGGGGTGGGCACCACTGTATATTAGTTATTCATTTATATGTTGTTTGGGTTTTGTTGATTTTGCTTGCTTTGTTTTCTTGTTTGGACTTGACGAGGGCTTCCAGTAACAATTAAAGAATATCCCCACTCTATACATTTTCCATCCAAAACTTTGAGCTTTACCCAGAATTTAATTTGTTCATATTGATGACATGTTTCGATTGACATTACGCCTAAATATGATATAATTAACAAACATTAAATTATAAGACTTGATGATAATTTTATGTTACATCTCATTAACAATAAATAGTCTGTACTGTCATCTTACTAAAGTCATTATGAAAAGGTTGACGAGGTGTGGCAATTAAATAACGAGACTAGTGTCATAAATGTGATGTATTGCAAAGAAAGTTACAATTGACTGTTATCCCCTTCAATATACTCCCCTCCCCTATCTATACACCGCTGCATACGTGCCTTCCATTGTTCAAAGCAATGCTGTAGGTCAACAGATGTCACGCTGTTCAACAACTCTGCCGTTTTTCGTTTCACCTCTTCCACAGACTAAAAATGTGTTCCCTTCAATGCACTTTTCACTTTTGGGAATAGATAAAAGTCACACGGAGCCAGGTCTGTGGAATACGGAGGATGGTCGAGCACAGGAATGCGCTTGGCTGCTTAACACTGCTTCACAGAAAGGGCATTATGGGCAGGCGCATTGTCTTAATGGAGTGTCCATGCATCGTTCTTCCACAAATCTATCTCTTCTTCCTGATTCTTTCCCTCAGCTTGATTAGGACTTCTTTGTATTAGGCCTGATTCACTGTTTGACCCTGAGGCTCCCATTCAGTCATGATGATACCCCTGATATCGAAAAAAAAAAGATGAACATTGCCTTCACTTTGGACTTGCTCATTCGTGCTTTTTTCATTCTTGACGATGTGGGAGTCTTCCAGTATATGGATTGACGCTTAGTCTCGGGATCATACTGGAAAATACATGTTTCATCACATGTGATGACACGTGTTAGCAAGTCTGGTTTTGCTTTGAGTCGTTCCATGACGTCACAGCAAATGGTCTTTCGAATGTCTTTTTGTCCCTGAGAGAGGTTTTTCGGAACAATTTTTGCACTAACTTTTGTCATGTTTAAATTGTCATGCAAAATTTGTCTTACTGACTCTTTGTTAATGTTCGTCATGTCTGCGATCATCCGAATGCTCAGACGTCTGTCTTTCCGCACAAGTTCATTAATTTTTTGAACATTTTCATTCGTTCTTGAGCTCAAAGGGCGGCCGGGTCGTTCGTCATCTTCAACGTCCTCCCTACCTTCTGAAAGTCGTTTGTGCCATTCGAAAACTCGCGCACGTGACATAGCATTATCACCATATACCTCTTTTAACATTGCACAACATTCCGTCGGTGTTTTGTTTAATTTCACCAGAAATTTGATGTTAATGCGCTGCTCAACTTTACTGTTCACCATGATTCCGGCACTACTACAGAACACTGTCCTCTTCATGCAAGCTTGCAAAGAAAAGTTTTCAGAATCATGAAACAAACAGTAGCTGCTCATGAAGGTTCAAGATCAAAACACATCATTAGCTACCTCCTCCCACGATCCTGCGCTACAGGAGGTGGGGTCTCGTTATTTAATTGCCACACCTCGTATATCTTAGAATCGATTTCACCTTCATAGATGGCTTGATTCTTGTATAGCATCAATTTTCAGGTACACAGAGAAAGAATACGCAGGCTACGTGGGTACGTAAAAACGTAGGTTACATGTGTAAATCCTGTAATGTACGATATATGAGGCGTATAGTTTCTAAATCCGCCATCTCCAATTTTCAAAAAAAAAAAAATGAGATAAGTAGATTTACTGGTATTCCTTTCCATGCCCTACATGATGATGAAAAGAGTTGTTTGAAATGTCGCCACCTCCACCCTCAATTACTGCTTTAAAGTTCAGGGTATTTTTCAAAAGCCGCCATCTCCACTCAGATACATATATACTCCGGTGTTTGTAAACCCGCCATCTCGATTCTATTCTATGCTATGCTATGAATTGAAGACCGACGTTAATGAAAAAAAGTTGCAAGATGTTGTTCAACTCGTAAAGAAACACTTCGGGGAGAATTGGCGTGCTAATTCAAACTTAGCCATTTAAGTTGTTGCTGAAAAGAGACTGACTGCGTCAACATAAGAAAGTGTAGATGAGGATTAGGCTGAATGCCAGTGTTCCGAACATGATTCTGATGAGATCTATATCTGACAACAGTGTAAAGATCACTTTCAATCCTTTTCTTGTTGGTAAAGGTGGCATTTATTCCGAAGTTCCCATCCTGTTATGTGAAGCTATGTTAGGTTAGGTCAGGTTAGGTTAGGTTAGGTCCCAATAGGTTAGATTAGGTTAGTGAGGTGAGGTTAAGTTAGCTTATATTATGCTAGGAGACGATATTTCTAAACGGGCTGGGAACTTCAGAACTTGACCCGTAAATGTAGCTAACGTACTATGATTAGAGCTTCATTTTTTTCCTTGTTTGTGCACATTATAATGTCACCCAACAAGTTAATATCGTTGTTTAGATTCAGTTTATCTCCATCTACTGTTCTGTTCTGAATAGTTATCCGAAAGTATAATAGTAATGCTTTGGAAGCAAATAAACTCCAAAAATAACTTAGGTACGTTTATTTCAAAGTCCTCCATCTCCAAAAGTTGTGTACAAAATCCGCCATCTCCAAACTGCTTTCTGCAATAACCGAGAAATGGAATGAGAGAGATTTTTGTCATTTGGTAGTTATAATGAATGTCCAGAAAGCAGTAAAGTATTTCTAAAAAGAAAATTTTATCTCACATAATCTCTGAGTTATCAGTTTTTTTCTGTTTTTCTCGAAACCGTTTATGAAGGAGATGGCGGATTTAGAAACTATACGCCTTATATATAACATGTTGCAGCAACGTATAACTGAAAATGTGCTTTATAATACTTTCTGTATAAGTGTTCCATCTATACGTAGTTTCCGTATGAAAGAAACAATTGTATATAGACGGTAAAGGATCTCGCACACAGATGGATGTGCGTATATAACATATAGCTGACGTATGTAACATACGTATACGTATGTAATATACGGAAGACTGTTAGAAGTCAGACATCCTGCAGAGGCATGATGCAATATCTAAATGGGAAAAAGGTGGTAAGTATATGTAGCATATGGATAATATATGCTTCGTACAGATTTCCGTAGAAAACATATGGATTATGTGTATTTCTACAATATACCGTTGTCCGGATAATGGATTTTTCTCAGTGTAACAAAAACAAGCAGCAACGTCATAGTGTACGCCACGTAATGGAGTTTGGTTTGGTGTTTTGGTGAACTAAACTCCTTAACAAACAAGGAAAATTTTACTAATCCTAGGTTTCAGTATAGCATTTAGCCTCAAATTAAATGAAATATACTTTAAGAAGAATGAATATATGAAAATAGAAAATATTTAACTCTTTAGATTTGTCGAGCAAAATAACCACTTGCTTAACAGCCCTTCTAGTGCCTGAGTCGCTTCAACGCCATCTATTAGCCACCGACTGAACTAGATTTGTCAAGTAGAAAGTAATTTAGTTACATTTTAACGTTGTATTCCAGGGACAGATTCATTATGAGGATTATACTAACCCGCTAATCTCAACAGCACTGCGGATAGTCTGTCTAGCAAGGATTATATACATAATTATGTCCATAGGAGTACATGAGGAACCAATTTTTGATCGTACGTATCTTAAGATCAACTGGATGGATTACGTCCATAAACGAACTCTATTCCTAAATTTTAATCTTCTACATTCTGGTCAAAATTGATGGTGTAATTCTTGAGAGTCTTCATCCCGGCGAAATTAAAATCCCGCTAATTTTACAGTAATTATGTGATATCTTCAAATAGATCAAAGATAATCGAAATGTGGAACAAGAGCGCCCTAGACAATATCATTTTACATGAGATACCGTTATCACGACTCACTTATCTGCTTTCGATTTCGAGCCATTTTGAATATCGGCATTTATTTTCGCGTTTCTAAACAGCTGAAAACGGAAAGCTACTAGGTGACTTGTGATAACGGTACCTCACGCAAAATAATATTGTCTAGGGAGCTCTTGTTCCATAGTTCCATTATCTTTTATCTATTTGAAGATATCACATAATTACTATAAAATTAGCGGTATTTTAATTTCGCCGGGATGAAGACTCTTAAGATTTTCTCCCGGACAGACACGCGAACAGAGTAAATATATAAAGGAGTTTTGGTAAGCCAAACACCTTAAAAACCAGTTTTTTGAAGCAATTATACCTTTGTGTCGGAGTGTACTACTAGAGTAAAAGCTCTTAAGATGGGGACTAAGTCAATCTCATAGTCGATTGTCTTTTGTTTCCGTCTTGTAATAGTGAGCTGGATGAGAGGAAGTGGCGTTGGAGAGTCCTCGAAGTGTCCTCTCAAGAGGGAAGAAGGAGCCACTTGGGGAAGGACTCCTGCGGGAACCATGTCCAAACACACGGACAACATTTAATTGCCCTGAGAAACAAAGGAGAAAGTCCTGCTGAAAGCATCATCCAATGATCAGAGATTTCCCTTCTCTTTTCAAAACTGTCAATCATATTTTCTTTAAGGATGATTTAAAGGGACAAGTTTTGGCGATAGATGTCACTACAGTCTTCGTATCTCTCTAGTGTATTTTTTACCTTCCACGAAAATTTACAATTTCTCTTACAAATTACAATCTACAGACTTCAAATTTTTAGAGAAGGAACTTCATAACCTATCAAAGACAACAATCCGTGCCGATTTTTTAATTTAGAATTTTCTTTCTTGTTGAAATAGTTTCATTGTTAAAGGTTTGAATATCCATTCCAACAATCAAGCTATTTCAACAATGAAGAAAATTGAAAATAAAAAATCAGCACGGATTGTTGCCTTCGATAGGTTATGAAGTTTTCTCTCTAAAAATTTGAAGTCTGGAGGTTGAAATTTGTAAGAAAAATCGTGAATTTTCGTGAAAGATAAAAAATACACTAGAGAGATAAGAAGACTGTATTGACATCTATCGGCAAAACTTGTCCTTTTAAACTAATCTTAACATACTTTTTTAATTTCTTTTTTAAACTAACAACGATTCAACTGTGTTCTTAAATCTTGAAACCTTAATTTAACTCATTTCCCGACTCCATACAATGATGAAATTTTGCAGAGCAACATATTGTTACTTTTATTTATTTAGATGTTTTTAAACTGAGAACACAATATTTCATTGTTACTTTTGTTTATTTACATGTTTTTTAAAGAAAGAACAAAATATTACCTTCTTACTTTTGTTTATTTACATGTTTTTAAAGTTAGAACACAATATTCCATTGTTACTTTGTTTATTTACATGTTTTTAAAGAAAGAACACAATATTACCTTCTTACTTTTGTTTATTTACATGTTTTTAAAGTTAGAACACAATATTCCATTGTTACTTTGTTTATTTACATGTTTTTAAAGAAAGAACACAATATTACCTTCTTACTTTTGTTTATTTACATGTTTTTAAAGTTAGAACACAATATTCCATTGTTACTTTGTTTATTTACATGTTTTTAAAGAAAGAACACAATATCCCATTGTTACTTTCTTTATTTACATGTTTTTAAAGAAAGAACACAATATTATCTTCTTACTTTTGTTTATTTACATGTTTTTAAAATTAGAACACAATATTTCATTGTTACTTTGTTTATTTACATGTTATTAAAGTGGGAAAACATGTACTTTTGTTTATTTACATGCTTTTAAACTGAGATCGAAGAATTTATCGACTCGTCTCGAAAACAAAACCATAATTGTCATGATTTTCGGCTTGGCTCGAATTTATAAACATTTACTTCTCGTCTTGGCTTCGAGAGGAGACCAGACATTTCTCGTCTCTCATGGACAACACTAGTGATCATCAATCAATTCAAACTTCATTACTCCGTGGATTTTCTCATGGTACTCCTGTCTCCTCCCACTTTCTCGTTCCACCAATTCTTTCGTCATTATTTACGTCCTTTAATAATCGTCTCCTTTATCCTAAAAGGCATAATTGAAGACTCGCTATAGAAAACAATGTAAGTGCCGAAAACAATAGTTACTGTAACAGTAGATACAAAAGATAGTAAACTGTGCCCAAGCGTCACAAAATAGAAAATACTATTGCTTAGAACTACAACCTAGCATATAACGAAGTATGAAAATCTAACTAAGGCATGAACGTATTTAAAAAAATAAATAAATAAATAAAATAAGTGCAATAATTTCAGGGTAGCACTTACATTGTTTTCTACAGCGAGTCTTCAATTGTAGGCCGTTAAACTGAAATATTTCATTTTGAATTCCATTACTTATTTCTGGCTTCATACGTTGGAGTATATTACTTTTTAATTCAAGTAGCTCTCTAATCACCTATGTTGAGTGAACAGCGTAAGGCTAGTTTTAGACGGAAGCATTTATCGTAGCAGATGTGCTGCCAAAAATCTCGATAATATTCTATGGCATCAAAAGTAATTATGTGTTAGTATTTGATACATAAGCATCTTGTAGTAACATAGCAAACAAATCACTGGAGGAGAGCGCAATTATGGCTCCGAAACTAAAAACAGATTTCAGCTGCTATTTCTTCTAAAGCCCTTTGTCACATATGCTTATTATGATACAAAGGACTTTTAAGTTTGTACAAACATGGATGCTCCTCATATTTTTCAATCAGCATAATAATGGCATCCCTACTCCAACTCATTTTTCTTTACTACAATTCAATTTCCCATACAAAACAAAGAGCATGGATATTTGGCACAAAATCTTTCGCTTCCTTTTAACACACCACGGCGCTGCAATCGGACCCAGAAATGCTGGGAAAAATGCTACGAAATAGAGCAGGTTCTATCGATAATAAATGCCATGGCATGAGGAATGCTATAGCAATTGCAACTTTACACGGTACGATATCGATGATACGATTTTTGCTACGATAAATATTTCCGTCTAAAACTAGCCTAAGTTCTGCCCTCGCACCACGAATCGAACTAGTAATCATACTTTATTAAAGTCGCGCGCATTATATAACCATCATTTACTTGGATACCATTTATTCCAATGGCAGTTACACATGAGGAAACAGGTATAGTAATATTTCCTTTTCAATTTAGAGGACTGTTTCTTTTTTTATTGTTGTTGTTGTGTTCGAGGTCAGAAGAGCAGTAACACACAAGACACACCCCAGGACAAAAATCAGAATCATTAGTATTTTGACGTTTCACCATTCGGATGAATTATCGACATTTCGTATGCTACGTTTATCTTCAAAGATTTTTCTTTTCATGCCCTTTCTTCCACAATTCTCGAGAAACTTTGAGATTTAACAGAGAAGGAAAAAAATGACATTGAAAATTAGGACGAGCCTTTTTTTTTTTTTTTTTTTTTTTTTTAAGGGAGAAGACCAAGAAAAATTATGCTTCCTGTCACAAAACGTAATAACAACTTAACAGTGACAATGGAGCAAGCTCTTTTGAGTGGAAGATGATGGAAGCGAATAATATAAGTTCTCTGTCTCTCTACTGCCCCTGTGGTTTGTCCTTTCCTAGTGAGGCAGGGGGAGGAATCTTACAAATAACTCCTCAGAGGGTGGTCAAAGGGGAGCGAGTCTCTTGAGATGAAGAAACTCAGTCATAAGGGTAGAAGAAAGAGAAAATTTTTGTCATACCAAAATTTCTACCGCATTCACCTGTCTCTCTCTACACCATTGATAACAATGTTTCCCGTAATGCTTTTTGTTCTTTCATCATTTTTTTTTTTTTTTCTATCAGGTGCTGGGAGGAAGGGGTCAACAAAGCACTTATGGTTTGGTTCTCATTGATGAGAGCACCTTTTATTTCGCTTAGTTCTGTAAGAGAGATAATTCGGACGCAGGGCCCCCAGCTAGCATTCTAAAATTAGATAATTTTTCTTTTAACATTTGGCTATTTATTGATATATGTGCGGTGATCCACAGAGGTCTAGCTTTGTTAACTGTTTCAAACGGGACAAAGGAGAAGTAAGTGTGAAGATGAATCAAAAATAAAATATTCCATCTAATAACATCCGATTATTGTTAAAATCCCGAGTCCAAATAAATTCTCGATCTCAAGGTTTCAATTGCCGTGAGGATTCGCTTTAATTTGCCGCTCACAAAAACTAAGATTTTTCCAGATTATTAGTTAGGATTAGTTTAATTCATCAATCATGTAATTTCACTCGGTAATCGGTGTGGAGTCCTTTGAATGAGGAAATTATAATAACAAAGAAATATATGGATAATTATCTTATTTTGTTGATTGGAGTTTATTTTTAATTAATTAATTTATTATTTTAGGTCCGAGCTACGTCGTATGTGTATGTATGTATATATAAGGTTGATATTTTTTATTTCTCTGTAACTACGGGCTGGATCTGAACGAAAAAGCAAGTAGCCATCACCCTATACAAAGTATTTGATGACGGGCACGGGGATCAAAGCCAAGTCTGAACCAAATTTGAAGGGGAGGGGGAGGCAAATGGCCCATGGTCAAGGGAATAGAAATTATTATATTTGATGGCCCAGCTCTGCTGGGGACAGACTTTGTATATTCCTTTAAGTTTTAATATCTTCCGATTCTATAAAGTTATCGCAATTCCATAGATTGTTCTGGGTCCTGAATATTCCCATATGTACACATGTCGTTATTATTGGTATTTAATATATTTTAAAGTGTGACTTAAAAGGAGCACGTCCCGAAAGATAATGAATGCATAGTTTCTGTTTAAACGTGCTACTTTTTCTTCTTGTATCCAGTATTGGTACATATGTTTTTAATTTAGAGCCTGGTGGCTAAGTTGTAGAGCGTTCACCTCTGGTGCTTGGGGTTCCGAGTTCGATCTCAGCCCCCGCCAAATGAACTTTTTGTGGTGGGCAAACACCCTGTGCGTGGGTTTCCTCGGAGTTCTCCCACTTTCTTCACTCCACCATTTCATTCATTACTCATCATCACCGTCTCCATTAGCCTAACCGGCATAACCGTGGGACGTAAAACTTAAAGAATTCATTTCATTTAATTTAGAGCCCTTTGATGTGTTTGTTCAGTCTTTGTTTCATTTCTTATCTGTTAATTTATTAAGTTCATCATTCTCCAGTATCTTTTCTCAAATTTTTGATTATTTTCATTATTTCTTTATATTTGTATGCATGTGCATGTATCTATGCACGTGTACTTTATTTCTTAGTAACTGCTGGCAGGATCTGAACCCAATTTTGATGGGCAAATACCCTATTGTCTAGTTAATAAAGATTAATGGGCGAACTTGGCCAGAGAGAAGCTCAGTTCTCTTCAGATTCCGGAACAAGCGCCACATCATCCATCCATATTATCCACATCATACCTCCTACTGAAATACCGTCTTAGTATTTCTTCTAGATAGATATTAAATAATGTAAGCCAGAGAACAGCATCTCTGTCGAACTGCCCCTTCCAATTGCATTCTCCTCTGTCATTTCCTCATTTCCTCCCCTAACACTTACTTGTTGGTTAATATACAGGGTGTTTCAAAACAACACCGACAACGTTTGGGAGGTGCTTCCTGACACCAAGATAAGACAAAAAGTATAGACCAACCTGGGTGCACAAATGCTTCCTTTCGGAGTTATAGGCTGCCGAAAACATAAAAAAAATGAACTTTAAAGGTTCACAACTCCAAAACTATGGGATCTACCATAGTCGGTTCAAGACATCACTTAGGAACTAATAATTACGTGCCCTATCCAAAAATCCACGTTTCGGAATCCTAAGGTACGCACACAACACTTTTTATAGAGGGAGTTTTGCTACGGGGATATAATTTGAAGTATTTATCAACTATCTCTATAAAAATTGTTACGGAAGTACCGCAGTATTCTGAAACATAGATATTTGGATAGGGCGCATATTAGTTCCTAAGTGAAGTCTTGGCCTGACCACGGTAGGTTCAATAGTGTTGTAGCTATGGACCTTTAAAGTCAATTTCTTTATGTTTTCGGCAGCCTATAATTCCGAAAGGAAACATTTATGCATCCAGATTGGTCTATACTTTTCGTTTTATCTTGGTGTCAGGAATCACCTCCCAAACGTTGTTGGTGTTGTTTTGAAACACCCTATAGACTAAAAGTTTCTTATGAGTCTTCGATCTTTCCATTCGAAAGCCTTGGGACTAGCAATAAAAATAAAATCTGATCATTGTAAACAGATTAAACTGTACTGTAATACAGTTTTGGGAAAGTATAATTATAAATAATGTGTCTGACGCAGACAATATACTACATTGGCGAAACTGGAATGCAGGTTATTAAAATATAGATTTTTTTTTTTTTTTTTTTTTGTAAATTTAAATGATAATTATACATATTTTCTATGTAGTCTCTGAGCTGAATTCGACAAGAATATACAAATAAAACAAAATCATTTAATATCTCTTCAGATAAAATTAAATAAATTCTACTGTAGAATCATATATAAACTAGCTTTGTTACAGAATCGTCTTGCTCTCTGCATGTCATGTCAGGATAATGCATTTTAAAATTCTAATTTTGGGTTGATGCTGTATTATATACCTGTAATTTCTTATATACTGGTAAGAAAGCTATCAAATTGAATGATATACCACACACATACACAGAAATACAACATATGTACTGATACAAAGTGCTTGTTCCCAAAGCAAGGAGGAGACCTAGAAATGTAGGAATCCGCAGGGAATCTCTTATCGAACATCGCCCCTTTTTAGGCTTAATCCCGTCAGAAGAAGATGTTGATTAATGTGAGTCTTGAAGTAGCATGGTCCATAAATTGTTTCTCTCTTTTTTTTTTCTTTCTTTCAGGGAGGGTTAAACCATTCCCCCCTCCCTTTTTGACCCTTTGCTCGAAATAGAGAATTAAATAAGTGAGTTGATCACCCCCTGCAGTGTCCACAGCAAGCATTCATAACCTCCCACGGACATTCCATCCAAAAACCTAGACCAAATTGGTAAATGATGTACGTTGTAATGAAAATGCAATTGCTTCGTATATGCTCATATTGGTTTGTGTATGATTCTAAGACAGCATTATTTAAAACATTCCACTACGTAGGTTAGTACATGTCACAGACTATAAAGAGTTAAATGGCAATATGATTCCTGTTACAGTTTATGTTGAAGTCATCCGGAGCCGAAGCGAAATATAGTAGAGAATTGCAAATAAGAGATAGAAATGGTCACTTTACTGTTTGTTCCTGTTGGTTATATGGAAACGTTATTTGCAAGAAATGACAAATAGCAGCCTAAGTATTTATCGCGATATTACATTAAAATATAAATTTTAGGAACTGTTTTTAACATATAATCATTTTAATAAGCATTTTTTTTTGGTATATGTGAAACTTCATGCATAATCAAGTATGCTTAACAACAACAATTATTATTATTATTATTATTATTATTATTATTATTATTATTATTATTATTATTATTATTATTATTATTATTATTATTATTATTTTTTAAATCAAAAGATCCAATATATTTCAGGCAAAAATTTTCTTGTAGGCCTTGTATCTCGAGAACTACATATAGTGTAGCCAAACCAAAACTAACAATTTACTCAATATGATGTGCCTATTCCGTAAAAATTACGAAAACTCAAATTAGGGACCATTGAAAAATTTTGTGGCATCTGATCCAAAAAATTCAATATATTTCAACCAATCAAACATTTTCTTGTACCCCCATATTTTGAGAACTACATGTAGTGTAGTCAAACCAAATGACAATTTTCTCAGTATGACGTGCTTATTCCGTAAAAAATACGAAAACTCGATTTAGTCCAAACTTTTGTAGGAAAGGCAATTAGATTGGATATATCTTGCGAAGAAATTCGTCTTCTTCATATCGCCATAGAAGGAAAGATGGAAGGAAAGTGAGGAACTGGCACCTTAGTTCCAAACTTTTGTGTCCCCTGATCCAAAAACTAATTCTTAGCCAAGATCACAATCTTTTGATCCATTTTTTTGATCATTCCTAAAATTCTTGTTTATATTAATTTTCACTCATTTAATTATGATTTGCTGCTGTAACTCTTCGAGTAATCGATTCTTTTGAAGTTATTGAATTTCGTGTTAAAATTATAGACAACTGCTTCACACGCCCCTAGTCCCAACCTATTCGTAGAGTTACTATATACGTATGATAATAAAGTTCAACTTCATTCACCAAAGATAAGGTTAAGCATACTCTCGCTTTGACCAGGACGGTCCTCGTTTGAAGATTCTTGACCTGGCAGCCGGTTTACATTTTGTCCCGCTTTTCAGTCATGACAATATTATTATTATTATTATTATTATTATTATTATTATTATTATTATTATTATTATTATTATTATTATTATTATTATTATTATTATTATTATTATTATTATTAAATATTCTGCCTTTCGGCAGGTCCTGGGACTAATGAGCTTGTTTTCCTTTTTCAATTTTAGATTCTGACCTGGAAGTGTTTCTTCCACGTTTTTCGCTCTTCAGTTTCCTCTTTTAACTCCCAATATTTTCTTCTATTTTCCAAATCATCGATCAGTTGTGTTCTTTTTCCAGTTCCTCACTTTCCTTCCATCTTTCCTTCTATGGCGATATGAAGAAGACGAATTTCTTCGCAAGATATATCCAATCTAATTGCCTTTCCTACAAAGAATGATGGCTAAAAGTGTCATCTTCCCTGCTATCCGTTTTAAACATCGTTTATTACTCATTCTGTCCATTTAATCTTCTCCATCTTCCTCCAACACCACATTTCGAAGTTCGCTAAATATTTTTTTCTCTAACTTCCGTAATGTCCAAGTCTCTGAACCATAGAGTCCAATACTCCATGCATAACTTGAATAACTTCTTCCTAAGTCCAATATTAATCGGCTAGTTAAGAGTGATCTTTTCTTGTTGAATGCTTCTTTGGCTATGGCAATTCTTAATGTGATCGTCAAAATACTTCCCAGATACTCAGGCCCGTATTTACATATTGTGCGCCCCTGTGCTCTTAATAATTTGTTGCCCCACTCACAAGCTTATGTCTCAAACAAGGAAAGAAACTGTGATTTTGCGAACATATTAGCTCTTGCTGAGTAGCAGTTTAGGAATTACAAATTACAAATTTACAACGTAATTTTAAAAGGCCTAATTCTATCAATGATGATTATGATGTGGTGTTCTGCTCGAAGTAGGTGTTTGACCCGAAGATCCCTGGGCTTTGGAAGTAGAAGGGGAGCGACAACCGAGTCCACAGAGAGATAGAGAACAGCCTACTAGAGATATAATGGAAGCATGATTTTGAGGCTGGGATTGGCTGACATTATTTTTCTTATAAGTTATCACCAATAATTATTGGTGGACGTCATTGTGAGACACCAATAATTATTGGTGATAACTTATAAGAAAAATAATTGTTTACATTATTCACCGTCAGTAATGGTTTAATAGCATTATTAATACAATAAGCTGTCTGTCTGTTTGTCTGTAGCACTTTTCAACTCGAGAACCATAATAGATAGAAACATGAAATTTTAATATGTTTTAAAGCTCTCAGAGAAATGATTGAAATGATCTGTTCCAGGACCCTAGGGCACACCTGGGCTGAGATATGGGGTGCAAAGTCCCCATAAGAAAACATGGTGGAATTTTAAAAATAATCGAAAACGACCAATATTAGAGTTGAATTCATAGTTTTTGATGTCGCTGAGTTTAACGGTATCAGTTTTCATGATATTCAAGTTCATCCTCACCTCTTCGGGTGGAGATGGTAGAGGATGACTTTAAAAATTATCAGGTAAGCTAGCTAATTAGTAACTACTGTAATTACAGCGAATTAAACATCTTAACATATTTTCTCGCACTTGCGCTTGACTCTGCGGGTTGCTAGTTTTAAATACAACGTACTTTATTGTGATTCTTTTTTAAAAAATCCAAAATTTTGCCACCCCCTAAATTCTGCCGCCCTGTACTCGAGCACAGAATAGCACTTACCTAAAAACGGGCCTGCAGATACTTGAAATTATCAACCTCTTCAAGTCCTCTTTGTTCTACACTGACCCGTAAGGGCGCGTTTCCACGGGATATTCTCATGACTTTCGATTTTTCGATGTTGATTTCCATTCCATATAGTTTCGCAGAGTGAACTATTTTGTCCATCATCTCCTGTAGCCCTCCTTTGATTCTAGCTATAATAACCGTATCTTCTGTATATCTGATCTTGTTAATGATCTGCCCTTTAATCTTGAAATTTTCAATTCCTATTAATGCTTCATTCATTAAACATTCAGTGTAAATATTGAGTAATTGGGGCAACATACTACATCCTTGTCTGACTCCACTTCCGATATACTAATGGTTTCTCATTCATTCAAACGCAACTTCACTCATTCTTGTATGTATATACAAGCTGCGAATGAGTCATCGTTCTCTCCAATTTACAATGATTTCTTTAAATATTTTTAAGAAGTTTGATCCAATTGACTCGGTCAAAAGCTTTTTATCAATCGACGAAGTCAAGATAAATAAGATAAATCTGGTTATATGCAATGTAAATAAATAAATAATATTAAACAATGAAACCCAAGAATTGAAGTAATATTAAATTTACACCCACTATGTGTAATGCGAATTTATTCGAAAAGAAAAGGACATTTAACTTGATTTGAAGAAATTGGTATAATCATATGAAACATTTGAAGGGAAACAGAAAAATGTTTCACATATAAATCAATGGACTAAGTTAAGTAAAATAATAAATAAATAAATAAAAGATGATGAACACTGTTAACAGGATTCACTATTAATTTCAGAATAAAATATGAGAAACTAAAATAAGAAAATAATATTTTTGACTGAAGAATGATTTATTATTATTATTTTTTAAATAAGTCCATACAGATACAGTTGCCAAACAGAATACTCATACCTTCTTTTACTAGGTCTTAAAATTAGGCACATACAAACTGATACTTCAATATAGCTCCCTTTATTGTTATTATAATGAGTGATCCGTACGAAAAATGCATTCTGTTATCTTAGTTATGCATTTCCAATTGTTTTTACTAATAACACTATAACAATTACAAATGATATAACGCAGAAAAGTGTATGGAATTCCGTAATATTTTTGACAATGTTTCTCCTCTTCTGATTTCATGTACTATAATTTGCTGGAATATCTTGATACTCTGTAAAAATAATAAAACGAGAAGTAATTATTAAATGTTTAACAGTGTGAATCAATATGACGGAAATGTAAGAAAGAGTTTATCAATACTGTAGTTTTATTATTTTTTTTTTTGTTACTACTTACATTTTTAGCATATTTATTAATTCATTGTTTTGTTTAATACAAAAACATAATAAACACGTAAATATTTAATTACATCTACTTAGCGTGATACACGGAACTGTTTAATGAACAATCCAAGGATGTTCTTCCACAAAATTCGACTGGCTAATTTAATTTTGCTTATAAATTAGAAACAATGTCATTAGAATTATCCATGAATGCGATTAGGCCATCGCTCATTATAACTTCTGTTGTATACTGTTTATTGTCGTCATCCATTCATCCATTTCACATAATTTCATGCACTTCTTTGTTTTCTAACAGGGCTCCAAGTGTTTAAACTAGGGACGGGCAAAACCGGTTTTTATAAAAAAACAACCGGAAACCGGTTTCTAGAAAATCCGAAACCCGAAAACCGACATTTCGGTTTTCTCCAAAACCGGTTCGGTGAAAACATTTGGAAAACACATAAAACTATTTCTGCGGAAACAGATTCGGTTTCCGGAGAACAAAGAAACACTATTCTGGGTCAGAAATAGAACAAGTTTTGGATAAAACCGGAACCGGTTTTGAAGAAAACTGAAACCAGTTGGAAAAAAGTGTTTTTGTGCCCACCACTAGTTTAAACCCATTCTGAGTAGCCCCAGAGCAGAAGATTTACACTATCGTCGCAACTAACTTCATATATCCTTGTGTTCTGTTACCTGCATTTCATTTCATCATACATATATTACATACCATCCTCAGGTCACCTTCTTCTATTTGCCTAACCAGATAAATATATCAATCAATAAATAATCCCATCTTCCAATGAAACTACCAATAAATGAATGCCCATTGCCACAGAGAAGGCGTTACCTTCTGTGGCCCGCCCATCTTTGGACGAAAATGAAATTGCACTTTAAAAAAAATATATTTAAATGAAACTACGTGATCATCTACACCCAGGTTTAATTTTTCGTAAAGCTCAGTGGGACCAGTTAGCATGGGATATCCAAGTTCTATTTCTAGCTGGAGTGCATGTAGTTCGGATCCCACGTTAAGCTGTAGAACTGCGCCTCATATAGCCTCGCTGCTGAATGGGAGGTTAAACTCAAAAATCAATCAATCTTCTTCTGTATCGCCAATATCAACGTATGTCTCTCTGGTGTCTTGACTTGTAATACCTTACCTCATTAAATAAAATTTATGACGAAGGGTCGTATCTCAAAATCTCACTTTTTCAGACATAAAGGAAGAAATATAATTCCATAGAGAAGGAAAAGGTTAAATATGCAACAATGTGAAGCTTATTATCAAAACGTCCCGTGTCCATCCAACAAAAATTTTGGCAAATCAAAAAAACTAATAATTATTTTAAAAGGTTATAAATATTGTAAGATTTGGTGTAGAAATTCTTTAAACCATTATTGCCTTATTTTATAAACAAATTCCATTATTCAAGACACAAGTAATGAATAATAAAGGTATTTAATTTGGACAAGATACATTTTGAAACTAAAAAATGGACAAGGGACGTTTTGAAAGCAAATCTATCGGGCAAGAGACAATTTGATACAAAATAATGAATATCTGGAATTATTTTCTTCTTCTTGATTACCACTCATACCTATGAAAATGAACTGCGATACTCCACAGACGTCTGACAAATAACTTTTCTAAGTGCTTTCAAACTTCAAGCACCAATTTTACTAAGAAATAAGTGGAACAATATGGCTGATATGACCTCTACAATGTAATCACCATAAAATATAAAGTTATCGCACAATTCTTTTGCCAATCATCTCGGTTGAGCCAAAGGTACCAACCAACTAGTTTGTAGGCTTAAATATCCATTAAATGTTCTAGAAAGCAATAATTAAAGCACTTTTGTGTCAAGTAATTGCTGAGGAAAATCCATAGACAAGAGACAGTTTGAAATAAAACAGCAAGAATCGTGTTCAAGTGGGAATGGATATAGGACGTTTTGGTTCGAAACTTTATTGCTGTAAGGTGTCCGCCATTTTGCAGTGGACAAGAGACGTTTTGAATAAAAGTGCATATTTCAAATCCATTTTTCTCTGCGTTCTGGGACGTTTTGACCAGAAATAAAAGTACAAAGATGTAAATAATTATTCGATGATTCCGTGTATATTGATATCTCGATTTTCCAAAAAAGTTGACAAGAGACGTTTTGATAATAAGCTCCAATTGATCATCTGGAATATTGTATATGACGAGTTATTACATATTCAACTGCTTTCTTGTCTACGTTATTATTATTATTATTATTATTATTATTATTATTATTATTATTATTATTATTATTATTATTATTATTATTATTATTATTATTATTATTATTATTCAGACATGATTAGTATTTATGTCTGAAAAAGTGAGATTTTGAGATACGACCCTTCCTCAAATAATTAACGTAATAAATTCTAGAATTTTTCTAAACGCCTTACTTCTCAAAAACAAAGGCACACACCATGGTGGAAAGACTACACCATGGCACACACTAACGTATAGTAAGTGATGACCAGGTACCAACAACAGATGAAGAAAAGGCAACTGTCCTGAGGAAATCTGAAATCTTGAGGAAGTTTGAAATCAGTTCATTTTTTTTTAGTGCATTCATTTATCCGGTGAATTAATTTTCTGTTTCCTTTGAAATAAACTAGAATTTTAGTGGTTTACTTTTATTGATTTCTTTTTCTTTTCAAATCTAGTTCAATATGCCTGTTTTTTTTTTTTTTCAAAATGAATTTACGTTATACAAAAAATATCATTAAAATAAAACAATTAAAATTAAAGTTCACTTCAAAGAAAACAGAAACATAATTCGCCGGATAAATCAATGGACTAAAAAATAAAGATGGCACGGGTATTCAACAGCGTTGAGAGTACTGCTATCTCCAAAACGATGTATGTATTTTTTTATATATATATTTATTTAGGTTAATTAAAAGAAACAGGACTTCACTATTTCTCTCTTATTGAATTACGTGCTGCTGTCCCAAAATTTTTATCCAAAATGTGAAGCTACAAAAAAGATGAAACGGGTGCCTAAGTTCTTGACACGGAAGACCCAGAGGCAGTTAGACCCGGAGCAAGACAAACCCATGACCTGATGTGACCCGGAGAGAACGAGACATCATCATATACATGGATTACATGTCAAATATGTGTAAGGCTGCTAATATAAATCTAACAAACACAATTGAAGACTCGTTGTAGAAAACAATGTAAGCACTACCTTGCAATTGTTTCACTTGTTTGATTTTTTTTTAATACGTTTATGTCTTGGTTAGATTTTCATACTTCGTTATATGCTAGGTTATATTTCTAAGCAATAATATTTTCTATTTTGTGACACTATATTTACTATATTTTGCCTTTACCGTAAGAGTAATTTTTGTGTTTGGCACTTACATGGTTTTCTACAGCGTGTTATCAATTTCTCCTGTTTCTCTCTTTTTTATCACTAAATTTTAATATTCTTTCTCACTTGTTAATTGTGTCCTTGTGTGCCAAAGGGATACACTGAAAGATAACTACAAGGTTCAACAGAGTATAAACGCTGTAAAATAGTTCTGACAAACACGATTTTCTCCTCTCTCTCTCTCTCTTTCTGTCTTGTCATTAAATCTATCATTTTCTTTCTCCTTTGTTGAGTGCGTTCTTGTGTGCCAAAGTGTTGCACTGAAAGATAACTACAAGGCTTAACAGAATATAAATGTCCTAATCACAGAAAACATAAGCTGCATGTTTTTCTTACGCGAAATCGTCAAAGTTTGATAGAACGAACCTATAAAACTTGTAGTTTAGAATATAAAAGAATGCTGCTGAGCCCAAATAGTGTTATCTCATAGTCTAAGTTAAAAAAAAAGATCAGCATTTGAACATGAATTAAGCATGAAATATTCAAAACATGGTATCTTGATTAAGAAATGTCACACCGGAAATCAAATAGTAAGTGAATGTTAAAGCTCGAGTACTGAAGATCATTAATCAACTATAAAATTATATAATAATGCTTCAGAGCTGTTGCGGATTTTCTTCGGGTCTGAGAAGTGAGACTCACATCCGGATGATCTAGACCAAAGTCAAGACCCTGTTGACCCGTTAATCCATATCCGTTCCACCACTGCTACAGCCACCGCAATAATGTAAATCGTCGCAACCATTACTCAATGTGAGGTGAATTAATATAATTAGGCCTAGATACAGTATATTACTTAAGAAATACGAAGTTAAATACCTCAGTAATTGAAGGTACAAATGAACTCTACTCTGTGTGAAAGAGATCCAATCAGAGTAATTATGTCCCGTGGTCCGAAGAACAAGTTCTATTATATTTTCGTCTTTTTGGCCAGAAGCTCTTTCACAAACAATCTCCACTTACACCGGTACACCCTAAATTTTCTTCTCTAATCAGGTACTTCATTTTTTTTTTAAGCTGTATAATTTTAAAGTCAAACATTAACTTTCTCCGTCCCATAAAGGAAATAATCATACTAACAACTTAACATTTCTTCTGACTGTGAGTGTAGCACTATTGTCTTGATCTTGAAGTACGAAACTCTTCAAGCTAGATTGTTAGCACTCATCTTCGGCGGTTGTGGTACCATAGTTCGATTCCTTATAGACTTACAGATTTGAACCAACATCTATAACAACTAAGACTAAACTTGGTTTTAAAAACAGTAGCCATTTCTTGTTAGAAAGACAATTCGAACCAGTTTTGTATAATCATTAAGTTTTTGTCAGAAGGGTACAATATTTTTAAGGGTAAAATGGGAATGCAGTGTTGTTTTACGTAATGTTGATGTGCTTTTTGGTTTTGATGTTGATTTCCAAAGTATAGCAAATACTCCTCGGTATTCGTAGATTTCTTTAAGAAAATTTCTCTCGACTGACACAAAATTTTCCCTAGTTTATTGAGGGTCCAAGTCCAATGGCAGAAGTTAGGTCATAAGATTATTATGGCTATATTAAAGGAAGTGCCAACCACATTTGTCACATTTGTTTTTTGCTTGTTTCTTTTACTTTTTTTCTCACTTGTTTTTACAAAAAAAAAAAAAAAAAAAAAAAAAATGGGTACAAATTATGCTCCTTTGAACACAACGCACACATTCGCTATTGCTATTGTATTGATTCATTTTTGAAGAATAAATAAAAGTTTAAACATTTATGTTGGTCAACTAGTCTATGCGAGAATTTCCCCTGGATTTCCACGTTTTATAGAAAAGAAATCCCATTTTCCCTTTTTGCTAAATTTATGTACGAAATTTACCATAAACTACGAACACTGATACTACTACGGATGTTTTCCTCTGTTGAGACAAGTCTTTCTCCTTTTTTTCTTTTTTGATGGAGAGAAAGAGAGAGATAAATTATCACTCTGATCGATTTCAACTTCAACCCAAATTGAAGTCTTAACTCCCAAGGGAATTGCATAGGGATGCGCACGAGACAAGTCGAGACAGGATTTTCCTCAGAAAATTCGAGTCGAGACACGGCTCTTCCAATAGAGAAATATACATTTTTTCGAGTCGAGACATCACTTTTACAGCACATCTTCGAGATGAGACAGCTACAAATCTTGTCTCGTGCGCATCCCTAGAATTGCACATCATATTTCGTAATTTTTTGCAATCACACTCAGACCTACTTGGAAACATTCTATTAAACATTATTATTATTCTTATTATTCTTATTCTTATTATTATTATTATTATTATTATTATTATTATTATTATTATTATTACAATATACTGTATTATCTTGTTGCTGTGAAAAACATTCTAAATATTTTTGTGGCAGAAGCTTCTTCCAAAATATATCTGTAGCTGTTTTGATGTTAAGTTTCTCATTGGACTAATGGAGGCTTCTTTCTCTGATATACTTACGTAGTACAAGGTGCACGTTAACCAACCAGCAAGCAGTGAAGCGACCAATATATATTTATCTTTTATATAAATAGAAAGAACGAACGAAATGTACCCGAAGATACAACGCAAGACAATTGACTCTTTCTTGTAGCCGCCATTAGCTTCGGTGATGCGTGCAGAAAGATTGGACAATAAGGGGAAACCAGTAGACGAACTCCTTCCTTTTTTAAAAAAGAAAACAAAAAACACAAGTTATTATTGTCTTCCGTTGGTTATACACAGCTACATTCGACAGTTTAAACCATCCGATCTCTTGAAGCAATGACAGTGCACTTTGATTGTCCTTCGTTGTGGAGAAATCGTTCCAAATTGAGAACAATTTTCCCCCCTTCCTCCACGAACTCCTGCATTTGCCCTGTTTTTCCAGACGACGACGATTCTTTCAAGTTCCGAAAGAATTGTTTACAAGCAAAACCAAAAAGAAATGTCGGTGTTTTTGAAGTCCTAAAGGTATTTTTGGTTCTTTCTTTGTTACAGCTGCAAATAACAGATTTTTTTTGTTCTTTCCTTCTGCCCAGTTTCGAATGTCTTTTGGATTTCGTCTATTATGGAACAAAGATTTGAAACTGTTTCTGTCTTCTTTCATACATTAAGATTGTTCACAATATAACCGACGTCTGGACACACATTCTTTGCTTCTTTTCCAGTTAAAAGGTTTCTCCCTCTCTCTTCGTCTGGAAAAATGTAAGATAATGACATAACAATGGACGCAACTCAAATTACGTTTCACTTCAATAAGAAACACAAAAATTACATATTGAAAATTCTTGAACATGACACGGTTAAGACGCAGTTCTCTCTCTCTCTCTCTTTTTTTAATGCTAATATTAACGATAAGTTAATGATCACTTTGCAGACCAAATCACATTATTATGAGATGTAGTCTGGTACAAAAATAAATAAATAAGTAAATAAATAAATAAAATCCATATAATTAGACATATAGGTCTATAAAAATGAAAGTGACTATGTCTGTGACTTCGTACGGTATCTCTTAAACCACCCGACTGATCTCGATCAAATTTTCAACGTAGAAGAGGTTCGGGTTTGGGATGGTTTTTATAATTTCTTTGACGGTACACCGTAGGGAAAGCAGGCCCGTATCCAGGTGGTTTAGGGGGGCCGGACCCCCCTAAATTTTTGCTGGCCCACCTAAAATTTCACGGTAGGCTTGCAAATGAACTATTATATGGTGCTGATATGGTTGGATTGGGCCCCCCCTAACTTCAGCCGGGCCCCCCTACATTTTTGGGCTGGCTACAGGCCTGGGAGGAAGAGATATTTTAAAATGATCGAAAATGACCGATATGCCCTATTAGTGTCGAATCTATAGTGTTCAGGGCCGCTGAGATGAAGAGTAACACTTCCGATTCCGTTTAAATCCAAATTCAGTCCCGAAACTTGGGGTGAGGAGAAGGAAGGAGAGAACCCCTTGCTTCTCACATGGGAAACTTTATGTGGCAATGTATCGAGTTCGAAATTCCGAAAATCTATGTGTTCTGGTTGAAGAATGCAAGACAAAAAAAAAAAAAAAAAAATCATCTATCAGAGAGCGCTTTAGTAGTAGCGCTAACGGAACATATTACTACTTTTTTCTTATTTTAACTCAGCGAAGCGGGTAATTATATGTGAGAATTATTAATACATTGGAGTGAAATATATACAGAGTGTTTCAAAACAACACCGACAACCTTTGAGAGGTGATTCCTGACACCACGATAAGACAAAAAGTATAGACCAACCTGGGTGCACAAATGCTTTCGTTCAGCTACGGGCATATAATTTGAAGCACTCATCAACTACCTCTATGAAAATTGTTGCGGAATTACCGCAGAATTCTGAAACATGGATATTTGGATAGGGCACATATTCGTTCCTAAGTGAAGTCTTGACCCGACTACGGTAGGTCCCATAGTTTTGGAGCTATGGATCTTCAAACTTTAAACTCCGATTAGTGATAATTTCAAACCCTTGTTTTATTACAAGTGTAAACTCTTTAGTCAATAAAGAGAAGGACGTGGATCATGGGTCAGAGTTGATGACGATAGGTTTTGGTGGGTGGTGGGTTTTGGGTCAAGTTTTCATGGACCCACGCCGTTTCTGATTGTATTACGCGGGGAATACGCCACGCCTTTAAAATTCGAAAAGGGAATTGAAAAAAGGCAATTCCCATCTATAAGGCGCTCCCTTAGTGTTGAAAGGTAATAAAGCAATATATATATATATATATATATATATATATATATATATATATATATATATATATTTTAAACGTTTTCTTGAAGAAAAATAAGTGTACTAAAAAGTAAAAAAAATATTTTAAAAAATTGCCTCACAAAACTATCAATGAACAAATAATAAAAGAAATTAGGAGAGCTCTAATATACAATCAGTTGATTTACATGGGAATTGAAGAATTTATAAATTGACTATATATGAGAGCGCAACCAATGCTTTTGTTTTTAGTTAAACATAAATAGAATCTTTCTTTAATGAAAGCACAAGTCAAAAAATATATATTTCACTTTTTAGTATTAATTGCTTTGCTTGTTAGTTTTTTTCGAAGAAAGATTTTTTAAATTTTTTCCCTAAATGTGATATGTAAGATCGTGAAAATTTGATATTTTGTTCGAATTTGTGAATGTTAGCTCCTGCAGACTAGGTAATCCTGCTTACTCAAGAGTAAGGATGGTTGCATAGGAAAAAGGCTGACTGATCTTTAAAAACAAATAAATATTCTAATACTATATTGTATTGTGATCCGATTTCTGTTGTTGTGCACAATTTCATCATTGTATTTGTATGATGTCGGGAAATTAATTAAATTATGGTTGTAGCATGTAGGGGACACGTTTGAACCGTTGTTAAGCTAAAGAAAAGCATGTAGGTATAATAAGAAAAGATATCAATTAAGAGTGATGAAGAAATACTTATTTTGTATTTCTATGGATTTACCATTTGGAAAACAAACTACGTTCCACAAGACCTCAGTGTGGTAATGGTAATATATGATAAATGTCATAAAAAAAAACATTTTTGTAAGATTTATGCAGCACTTTAATTTTCAAGAGGAAAAAAGTTTCTAATTGATGGGCTGCACTTAGTGTTGCACACGAGACGAGACGAGACAGAAACAAGGTTTTCTTGGCCCGTTTCGTATATCTTTTGTAGAAGTTTTTTCTTATCTTGATTCTCGAAAGGTTCTTTCTTGTCTCGTCTCGATTCTCGACAAGCTTTCTTTTGCATCGTATCGAAAATTTCTCCTCTCGATTCGCAAATGGTTCTCTCTCGTTTCGTTTGAAGTCTCGGCAAACTTCTCGTCTTTTTCCAAAAAATTCTCGTTTTGTTTTGACTTGTAAATTTATATACAGTAAACTTCTGATTATCGGCCTAATGTGGTGGAAGGGTAGAACGGATAACAAAAAAAGTGAGATACGCAGCAGTTCTATAATACCCACTTCTTGTTCGACCTCATGAAATCTCATTTTTATTAATATTTTCTGACCTCTCAATATAGATTAGTATTTCATAAATATTTGTTATGTATTCTACGAGGGTCGCTCCGAAATTAATGACTCCTATTTTTTGTGTTGACTTTGTATGTCCGTGCCAGATGTCGTTGTTGTAGTGCTAATGCTTGAACCTTCCTCTTTTATTTGCAGCTGGTTCCGTTGTTCTGCGGTAGTTGGCGCCAGCATCGGAGTGTTCCAAAATGGAGCCTGATATGGACGTGCGTATAAAACAACGAAGCGTGATTGAATTTCTCACTGCTGAAGAAATTGCGTCGATTGAAATCCATCGACGCTTGGTGAAGGTTTATGGAGACGATACAATAGACGTGAGTAATGTGATGCGATGGGTACGGCATTTTCAAGGTGGTGAAAAGGGTGTTCATGACAAGCCACGGCCCGGTCGACTCTGCACAGCTGTCATCCTTCGCAATGTAGATCGTCTTGATCAACTCATCCGGGCTAATCGCCGGATAACCAGAGAATTGTGTACAAAGCTGAATGTCGGCTGTAATGCCTTGGGGAAAAAATGCTGGAACATCTTGGTTATCGCAAAGTCTATGCGAGATTGGTGTTGCGGATGCTTACAGAAAATCACAAAACTCAGCGAATGGAAATTTGTCGGGACCTGCTGGACTACGTGCCTCTGAAAGATGGACTACGTGGCGAACATTTTCAAGGCTCGAAAGCTGTTGCCAAAGCTGTAAGGAAGTGGTTAGCATCAGCTGGTTTCGATTTTTACAAGCGCGGTATGCAGACTCTGGTTCATCGTTGGCAAAAGTGCATAACGAGTGATGGGAACTATGTGGAAAAATGACAGTATGTAGCTGAAATATTGCTGTGTTTAGCTGTGCTGTTGTTATTTATGTATCTCCATTAGTTTCCATAAAAAAAAAAAACATAGGAGGCATTACTTTCGGAACGACCCTCGTAGCTACTGCACGTTTAAAAAATATATATCAGTTCAAGAATAAAGGTATTGTACACATTTTAAGACTAATTTCATGATGTCTAATGTAATTGCTGGAAAATGAACTAATGTAAACCAATCGGTTCTCAACTTTTCCATTGGTATACTACTATATATCGTCCGTATCACCCAGCAACGGCTCGCATACCGCAGGTTGAGAAAACATTATGTACACTGTACATACAGGGGGTACATGCATACAATTTTAAAATAAACAAAACGTTAACGTTAATAAATGATTACACAAATGCGAGAAAAGTAGGCCTAAAACAGTAAAAACTTAGTTTTTAACCTTTGAAAATGTCCTTAACAAATAACAACTACTCCTTGGTATAATCGCGTTTTTATGAAAACGTCAGAAGTTATGTAAATCGTTTAAAAAGTATTTCTAATTTAAATACGAAGCAGTTCTTTTTTTTTTTTTTTAACTAGCTTAATAGCCGGATGGTCTAAAGTTTGCTGTATTTGACTTTTTGAAATAGTGCAGACAGTAGTTTTGGTAGATTAATTTATTAATAGGACCAGTGGTGGTTCGTGCTTAAATCCAGCATAACTTGCGTGGCACAAAATACAGTGACCATTTCTCTGGAGGCTTACAAGCATATAATATTCTGATGGACTGCAGGATGGTTGTTTGGGTTGCACAAAATTAATGTGGGAATCCCAGTATCTTTAATTTGACACAAACTAGTAGTATACCATACGTAGTATTTTCAAATATGAAAAACGGGAGAATTTTGAGCAAATGACTTTTTACATAGACTATTTTCCACAACCTTTAACTTCCTTTTATGTCTTAGATACGATACTATCTGTATAGGAGTATGATATGGGTTTCAAGTTACTTCTCTCGTCTGTCCATTGAACATTTAATCCATTGCTATAAGTATTTTTGAACATGTGTTTACAATTCAGGTATAATTAAGAGCATATAGCATAAAGCGGAATCATCTTTTTATTAGGATATTTATATCTTTTATAAATTATAAGATGTAAATAATGCCACGGACCAACTGACTTGGTCTACCACCAATTAGGAAAGACTGACTGAGGTAGAACATTCTATTGTAGGCACTCAGATGTCACAGAAGAACTATAGGAAAAGTGCGTTGACGTCCAAGAAAATTTATGTGGAAAAACAATAGTATAAATATGGTCTTCATAATTTGCAAGTAAGTCGAAACAAATTTTTTGAATGGTCCTCGCAATAGCATTAACACATAAAAATGCTGATTTTGAATGACTATTAAAATTTCCTCAGGTAACGTCTAAATAGGCACCTGCTCAAACTACGTGGTTACTACGTAATTGTATTAAAGATATAATTTTTATCTAATAATCACATAAATATTTGCATTAAAATGTGAATTTATGCAACGAATTTTATCTTTATTTTACTCTGCATGATTGCATGCTTAGTACATGAAGCTTGCCTCCCGAAGAGTTCAAATAATTTTTTGTGCTGACTAGCATCTTGAGAGTACTGTGGAGTTATTTCAAATCAGAGATTACTATCTCCGCTCTATCAGTTAGGTATCTATAAATTTTGAAATTTCATAAATCTCCACACTTAAGAGTCTTCATCCCGGCGAAATTAAAATACCGCTAATTTTACAGTAATTATGTGATATCTTCAAATAGATAAAAGATAACCGAAATGTGGAACAAGAGCGCCCTGGACAATATTATTTTGCATGAGGTACCGTTACTACAAGTCACCTAGTAGCTTTCCGTTTTCAGCCGTTTAGAAACGCGAAAATAAATGCCGATTTTCAAAATGGCTTGAAATCGAAAGCAGATAAGTGAGTCGTGATAACGGTTTCTCATGTAAAATAATATTGTCTAGGGCGCTCTTGTTCCACATTTCGATTATCTTTTATCTATTTGAAGATATCACATAATTACGGTAAAATTAGCGGTATTTTAGTGTCGCCGGGATGAAGACTCTTAATAATGTTGCCCAAGAGACTCGACTCGATTCTCTGAGAATTACAGAGTGCAAAGGCGGATCTAGAAGATAAAAACTGGAGGGGGGGGCAGTCAGACCCCAGACTATGATAGGTATATCAAGTTTACTATAAATTTTCAAAAATATTATTTTTAAATTATTTTTGTCACTCAAAAAACTGGGGGGCCTAGTCCCCCCCCGGCCCTAGCCTAGATCCGCCACTGACAGAGTGGCCCAAAAGTAGGTATACAGTCCCATATTGATCGGCCTGTGGCATTTTATGTAATCTACTTATTGTTATCCATACAGATTTGAATTAGGTTAGTTTATTATTTGTTTTTAATTTCTTTTCACTCATACACTGAACTCGGAATAGACTGAAGCAAATAAACTCATTATCTTAGTAAAGTAAAATGTCATACTTGATCAATACAGAGCTGTATAGCCTACCTACTTTTGAGCCACTCTGTATTTCTTGTCTTCTCTCAATTCCTCTCTTGCCTCGATTCATTTTCTCATCTCGTCTTGTGTTGCAACATTTATGCTCTCAATTTTTCTTATTTTCATCTAGAACAGTGGTGTTCAATTATAATGAGTCTGAGGGCCATAGCCATCTTTACTAGTAAGGTGGAGGGCCGCAATTATTATTATTATTATTATTATTATTATTATTATTATTATTATTATTATTATTATTATTATTATTATTATTATTATTATTATTATTAATATTATTATTATTATGTGTTTGTGAAAGGAAGTGGTATATTTCTTGCGCCTTATGGCTTCTAGTCAGAGTTCGAGGAAGAAAGGTTCTCCTTTTTCAAGCTAGACCAGATGTATTGGTTATTAATGTAATCGTCCCTTTCAGCAACGATATTTTGCCTGTAGTTACAATACCGACTGCAGTGTTGCTGTGGATACCCGCTCCTCTTTTTTTCTTCTTCTTTTGTACAGAAGCGCTAAATGGATGCCTTATTTAGAAAGAAGTGTGGAAACATTAGAAGAATGAATAAATATAAATGAAAATACTATCAGTAATAAGAATCGTAAATCGTGAGAGCTTTGTGGGCCGCAGAAAATGGTTTGGTGGGCCGCATGCGGCCCGCGGGCCGCCATTTGGACAGCTCTGATCTAGAAGTTACCAGAATACGAGAGGTTCACGAAGGGTGTGATATAACAGCATCTAAACTCTTTTTTATTATCAGAGCATACTGTGCAATGACTTGTGCATTTTAAAACGTTGATAATCGGTCTTTATTGTATTCGTAGAACACTTTATTAATTTATAGGTTTTATAATACCATGAATCGTAAAACGCTAGAATAGTGTTAAAGATCTAAGACTTGAATAAATTAGTGTTGCCCACGAAAAGGTGTTAGAAATGGTGGAGGAGAAAAGAACAATCTTAGACATTACTAGCTGAATTCCCTTTCTTCACATGAGGAGAATACGTTTCCTTTTGAACATAAAGGGCACCAAAACTGTCACTAATTAACTTAAAGATACCAAAAACTATCAATTCGACAGTATTATCGGTCATTTTCAATTATGTTCACATGTCACCATGCCATTAGAAGTACTAATAGAGACTGGATTTGGATTTAAACGGCATCAGAGGTGTCACTGTTCGTCTTAGCGACCCCCAAAACTATGGATTCGACACTAATATCGGTTATTTTCAATCATTTATATATATATATATATATATATATATATATATATATATATATATATATATATATATATATATATATATATATATATATATATCCCTCTCTCCTAAGTTGCACCGTTGAAGTGAAATGATAAAAGTCGTCCCCGGCCCGAATCTCATCAATGTTGAAAATTTGGTAGAAATCGGTCGGGTGGTTCGAAAATTATTAAGCACAAAGATAGTTACTGTCATTTTTATATACATAGAAGATTGAGAAGAGAAGAAGAACTGGTTGGGACATTGATTGAGGAGAAATTGTATCGGTAGTGACGTGCTAGAGGGTATGGTGGCAGGAAAAGGAGGGAAGGGACGAAGGAATCTACAATTGATGGACAATATCAAAACAGAAAAACCCGTACGTGAAGACGAAGAGGTTAACAAAAGACCGTGGACCACAGAAGCTTCTCAGTAGCGGCGAGTGACATGCCAATGATAGTAGGTTACCTATAATGACGGAACTCCAGAAATGTTTTGTCTTTTCTCGAAAACGAATCGAGAATGCCATGTTTTTCGTTTCCTGTCGAGTTAAAAAAAAAAATGTTTCTCGTCTCGTGTCGAATTAGAAATGTATTTCTTGTCTCGATTCTCATCGCATTTTCGAGGTGAGAAGAGAAATTTATCCTCTCGGGGGCACTCTATTACAACCTAGTTGACTGAAAATTATCTGACTGACTATATTGCTCCTTCGTGATCTCTGGTGCCGAAGCATTCTACTACTACTATTACTACTACTACTACTACTACTACTACTACTACTACTATTATTATTATTATTATTATTATTATTATTATTATTATTATTATTATTATTATTATTATTATTATTATTATTATTATATCTCGATTTAAACTAGTTTTAGCTAAGTAACCTGACGGTCATCTCTGGCAAGTTCAGATTATTTGAAAAGTTCTTCTCCAAAGAATTTTCTGATCATATGACAGATATTTAGTTTTACTGATTTTTGTACATTTATTAGATGTTTTTCGTTTATCTGTTCAAGTTGTGTTACAATACTTTTAGCGACAATTGCTGTAGTTCAGATAATAATTGGTCTTACTGTAACTTTTTTTTTTTTTTTAAAGGTACCGTTACATCTGTTCTAAACGGCGTGACAAACATCTTGGCATTTGAAGGCGGCGCTCCAAGTTCCTTTTAAATGCTGCTAGCAAATGGGAGGCCTGTGGTATTGCCACGTTTATTTTGTACACATTCACTTTAGTTTATTCCCTGACACCTGATCGCGCTGTAGTTCGTCTGCTTAGCCCCTTTATCACTTGGCAACGTCACGTCAGAGTTTGCATTTTATTCGTTTAGCTGAAATGTCAAGATGTTTTGTCACATGCTTTAATTTCTAGATCCCAGTAGAGTTTGTATTTATCATTTTCAAGCACTGGGCTTGGCTGATATTTGTAGTGTGGCTTGTTATCGGTGGTTAGTTCTATGTTATGTGCCAAACACTGGTAAATGCTTTTTACAATCTATTGTTGTCTTTTTAGGTAGTCTGTGGGAGCCATTATACGGCATGAGCTTGTGATGTGTTCAATTGTTTCTGATGTGTTTCCGCATTTCCTGCACTTTTCATCCGGTATTTCATGCTTCAATATTATGTTTTTACAGTACTTTCGGGTTGGTATCACTCTGTCCTGTATGACCATCATGAGTCGTACTCAGTGGCGTAACTAAAGGTTTGGGAGCCTCCCCGCAGACAGCGTGGAGTGGGGCCCCTTCTCCACGTCCAACTTCACGATTTGGGGGGCCCTTGATGGCTTGAGGCCCCCCCGCAATGCGGGATCTGCGGGGCCTTTATTTACGCCCCTGGTCCTACTGTTTCAGAAGAGAGAACAGTTTTCTTGTGTCGTTTATCTGGGTAATTGTACTCTAAATGATATTTAACGTCTTCACGGATATGAGTAGTAGTGGCCCGCGTATATCTCGCCGAGTCAGCAAAAATTTTTGTGACGTCATAGGTCAAAGGTCAATGACCTTGGCCCGGGGTCAATGACCGAGGGGTACCTAGGACCACCCCCTCTAAATTTTGGCAGGGGTACCATGGCCCACCCCCTAAATTTTGGCAGGGGTACATAGGACCACCCCCTTAAATTTTGGAAATTGCCAAATCTAAAAATTGGGTATGGTAGCCTAGGACCATAGTATGTACCTCTATCAGTATTGGGGGTCTATGTCGTTCCCTTTCATGGGTAAAAAATTGCCAAAAATTCGAATTTCGGAGGTTTTTGACCTAATTTATCCCCTTGGATGAGGTGTTTTTACCCTATATGGTTATATGGGCGTATACAGGGGTCCATTACCTTTCATAAGACATGGGTATATTAATGCACCCCTTGAAAAATTTGGGAGGGGGTACGTTGGCCCACCCCTTAAATTTTGGAAATTGCCCAATTTAAACATTGGGTATTATAGTACCGGACCCTAATATGTATCATGATAAATTTGGGTGGTCCACCTCGTTCCCTTCTAGGGGTACACAATTGCCTAAATATAAACGTAAGCAATACGTTGTACCACGTGTTTGGTTTCGTCCTAATTTATCCCCTTGGATGAGGTCCTATTACCTTATATGTTTATATGGGCGTATACAGGGGTCCATTACCTTTCATAAGACATGGGTATATTAATGCACCCCTTTAAAAATTTGGGAGGGGTACCTTGGCCCACCCCTTCATTTTTAGAAATTGCCCAATTTAAACATTTGGTATTATAGTATAGGACGCTAATATGGATCACTATAAATTTGGGTGGTCCACCTCGTTCCCTTTTAGGGGTACAAAATTGCCAAATTTTAGTACAACCACGTGTTTGGTTTTTAACCTAATTTATCTCCTTGGATGAGGTCCTATTACCTTATATGGTTATATGGTTATGTATAGGTGTTCATTTACCCTATATGGTTATATGGGCGTATACAGGGGTCCATTACCTTTCATAAGACATGGGTATATTAATGCACCAGTTTAAAAATTTGGGAGGGGTACCTTGGCCCACCCCTTCATTTTTAGAAATTGCCCAATTTAAACATTTGGTATTATAGTATAGGACGCTAATATGGATCACTATAAATTTGGGTGGTCCACATCGTTCCCTTTTAGGGGTACAAAATTGCCAAATTTTAGTACAACCACGTGTTTGGTTTTTAACCTAATTTATCTCCTTGGATGAGGTCCTATTACCTTATATGGTTATATGGTCATGTATAGGTGTTCATTCCCTATCATAAGACATAGGTACATTGGTGCACCCCTTTAAATTTTTAGGAGGGGTACCCCGGCCCACCCCTTCAATTTCAGAAATTTTCCAATTTAAGCATTTGGTATTATAGTACAGGACCTCATTATGTATCATGATAAATTTGGATGGTCCATCTCGTTCCCTTTCATGGGTACGAAATTGCCAAATTTAGGTACAACCACGTGTTTGGTTTTTGATTTAATTTATTCCCTTGGATGAGGTCCTATTACCTTATATGGTTATATGGTCATGTATAGGGGTCCATTTCCTATTATAAGACATAGGTACATTTTTGCACACCTTTAAATTTTTGGGAGAGGTACCTTCGCCCACCCCTTTAATTTTGGAAATTGTTCAATTTAAACATTTGGTATTACAGTATAGGACCCTAATATGGATCACTATAAATTTGGGTGTTCCACCTCGTTCCCTTTTTAGGGGTACAAAATTGCCAAAATATAAACGTAAGCAATACGTTGTACCACGTGTTTGGTTTGGTTTTTGACCTAATTTATCTCCTTGGATGAGGTCCTATTACCTTATATGGTTATATTGTAATGTATAGGTGTTCATTTCCTATCATAAGACATAGGTACATTGGTGCATCCCTTTTAATTTTAGGAGAGGTACGTACCTTGGCCCGCCCCTTAAATTTTGGATTTTTTTTTGATTTAAGCATTCGGTATTATAGTACAGGACCTTAATATGTATCATGATAAATTTGGATGGTTCACATCGACCACTTTCATGGGTACGAAATTGCCAAAATATAAACGTAAGCAATACGTTGTACCACGTGTTTGACATTTTGACCCAATTTATCTCTTGGATGAGGTCCTATTACCTTATATGTTTATATGGTTATGTATAGGGGTCTATTTCCTATCATAAGACATAGGTACATTTGTGCACCCCTTTAAAATTTGTTAGGGGTACCTTGGCCCATCCCTTAAATTTTAGAAATTGCTCATTTTATATATTTGGTATTATAGTACTGGACCCTAACATGTATTATGATAAATTTGGGTGGTTTACCTCGTTTCTCTTTCATGGGTACATGTTATATGGTTATGTACAGAGGTTTATTACCTTTATATGTTTATGTTCCCTTTTAAATTTGGGGAATTATCAAATAACAAAATTCGGTAAACCTTTTTTTTCTAGGACCCATTGTAGATGTTGGTGTTCCTCTTATGGCCAAATATTCAAAATTTAAAGGTTATTGACCGGCTTTATTATTGAATAAGTACAGGATTTATTACTTTTTTATAACACACAGGTGTATTTGTGTACCAATCTTAAATTTTGGGAGGGGTACATTTCTTATTGTCATATCAATAATTGGTAATTGGATAGTATCTCATTCATTGGGTAAATCATTGTGAAATATGAGTATGATCACGTAATCAGTTATTGACCTATGATGGAATTAGGAGTCCAGGACATTGGAACATTGAAACTTTGTAGGATAATTTGAGAATTGCGTTATTGGTTTTGGTTATTCCCGCCAAATATAAACGTAAGCAAGACGTTGTACCACGTGATTGTCCTTGATGAGGTAGTGTACAGGGATTCATTTCCTTTGTTGTGGTACTTCTTAAGTTTGAGTACACACACACTTCTAGAAAACAGTTGGTTCTACTCAGGTAAACAATTGACGGACATTATTGACATTATTGAACATATTAACTCTAAGACTTAGGTATATCAAAAGAAGTATTCTTTAAATTTGGGAATGGTGATAAACAGAATTTTAACATAAGGTGCGAAATTTGAAACAATACATTGAACTTTAGTCACAGCTCATAGTCTAAGATCATTGGTGGTGATTGATTTGAAATCTGATAGCTAATCTTATTGAATCTTATGACTCATAGACGAAAGGCAATACATGCTACAACACTGGCAAAGTTATTGTTAATGCAATTTGATTGGTTGATCACTATCTTTCCTGCAATCTGATTGGTTGATCACTATCTTTCGTGCAATCTGATTGGTTGCTGATTTCCAAATCTTTGATGCATTCAGTTTTGTTTTGTTTAACATTTAAAAATCTTGGTTTCGTTCAACATTTTGCACTCACTGATAAATATGATCAAAACCGTTTATTTGTTAATCGAATAGTTAAAAACCGGATAAAGTTTGACGGTTAACCGTGAAACGTAAAATATTTTTTTTAGTTTGAAATTTTTTTGCTTGAAATTTTTTGTTTGAAAATTTTTTCGTTTCCAAATTTTTTTTGTTTCAAAATTTTGTTTGAGATTTTTTTTCGTTTGAAATTTTCGTTTGAAATTTTTTTCGTTTGAAATTTTTTGTTTGAAAATTTTTGTTCAAAAATTTTGTTTAAAATTTTTTGTTTAAAATTTTTTCGTTTCCAAATTTTTTGTTTGAAATTTTTTGTTTCAAAATTTTGTTTGAAATTTTTTGTTTGAATTTTTTTTCGTTTCAAAATTTTTGTTTCAAAGATTTTTGTTTGAAATTTTTGTTTCAATGTTTGAGTTGACATTTTTTAAAAGTTTGTGCACTTATTAGTAAAGAACTGGAACTGTTTAGAACAAAAACCTTTGACAACATTGTGGTGCAATAGTACACGTCAGAACCTGGGGTTGTACTTGAAATGAAAAAACACAATTCATTGAAATGGATCATTTTATTACACTCCACATACATCCATACCAGATAGTGGTTCTGGATATTGTCGATACAATGTATTTTGAACTTCTTGCACTAGTTTGTCTTTAGCATATAATTTTAATTCCAATTGAAGTCTTTTAAGGTCTAATGCAATATCAATTGGTGGAAACTCAATGTCCATTTGATCACAAATAAACTGTTTATCAATACAGGTATGCACCCACGAACGCTGTTGACAACCATCACAATATCTAGATACATGTTGTACAATATGCATAACACATTTTTGAAGGAATATACTAGTTTTGTTGCACACTTCCACTGCATGTTTCACACACTGAAATACGCTGATAAATTTGTTCCATTCAGTTTGTGTTAGATACACCATATTGCGAGGGACATGGAATGTACTCTTTTTACGTAACAGCACCATCTTCTCTTCGAGGACTGTACGCAGCACCACTTCATGATTTGAGCCTAATGATTTGACTATGGTCACATTTAGCTCATCGTTCATTTGGTCGATTCGTGCCATTCTTCACAGGTCAGTTGTACACCAAATTGTTCTGCTTTACCCAATCGAATCACAGGTTCAAATGTTCTAGCACTGATACCAATCATCACATGTTTTGTTTATTGGATAATAGCTTGCGAAGATGAACTCTTTATCGTTAGAAGTACACATCTTTCCTCCTGAAAAGCACTTGCTCAAATGATTTCGTGGGATGACACTGTATTTGCTGGTTTATAGTTATTGCTGACGTCATTGGTAAGGAATGTGCTGATTCATGATTTCATCACAGTTGCTGACGTCATGCCGACAAACCACATTCATACAACTACGGCTGACGTCATTGGAAAGAAATGTGCTGATTCATGATTTTGCTGACGAATCCGGCTATGTACTAAATTCAAATTGACTTCGACCCAAGAATCCTTTGTAACATAAAGATACAGATCCAGTATTTAAGAAACGCAGCAGTTCTTTTTGTTTTGATGCTTCCATGGGTAAATATCTTGCTGGTAAAATTATATTCTTATCATTTTCAAGCTTCACTACGATTCTTACTCCAAACTTTGTAGGGATCATTTGGCTAGCTAAGATTCTATAAGGTACATTCTGTTGTAAATCAGTAATCTTGGTAAATGATTTCATCACATCACGTGTGTTTAGAAACTGCAGACAAGTAGCCATGATGACGTTATCATGAATACTAACTAACTCGAACGATGATGCAAAACTGATGACGTTGCATGATCATGTTCTGACGTGCACCACAATGTTGCCAGAGGTTTTTGTTCCAATCAGTTCCGGCTAGTGCATACCTGTATTGATAAACAGTTTATTTGTGATCAAATGGACATTGAGTTTCCATCAATTGATATTGCATTAGACCTTAAAAGACTTCAACTGGAATTAAAATTATATGCTAAAGACAAACTAGTGCAAGAAGTTCAAAATACATTTTATCGACAATATCCAGAACCACTATCTGGTATGGATGTATGTGGAGTGTAATAAAATGATCCATTTCAATGAATTGTGTTTTTTCATTTCAAGTACAACCCCAGGTTCTGACGTGTACTATTGCACCACAATGTTGTCAAAGGTTTTTGTTCTAAACAGTTCCAGTTCTTTACTAATAAGTGCACAAACTTTTAAAAAATGTCAACTCAAACATTGAAACAAAAATTTCAAACAAAAATCTTTGAAACAAAAATTTTGAAACGAAAAAAAATTCAAACAAAAAATTTCAAACAAAATTTTGAAACAAAAAATTTCAAACAAAAAATTTGGAAACGAAAAAATTTTAAACAAAAAATTTTAAACAAAATTTTTGAACAAAAATTTTCAAACAAAAAATTTCAAACGAAAAAAATTTCAAACGAAAATTTCAAACGAAAAAAAATCTCAAACAAAATTTTGAAACAAAAAAAATTTGGAAACGAAAAAATTTTCAAACAAAAAATTTCAAGCAAAAAAATTTCAAACTAAAAAAAATATTTTACGTTTCACGGTTAACCGTCAAACTTTATCCGGTTTTTAACTATTCGATTAACAAATAAACGGTTTTGATCATATTTATCAGTGAGTGCAAAATGTTGAACGAAACCAAGATTTTTAAATGTTAAACAAAACAAAACTGAATGCATCAAAGATTTGGAAATCAGCAACCAATCAGATTGCACGAAAGATAGTGATCAACCAATCAGATTGCAGGAAAGATAGTGATCAACCAATCAAATTGCATTAACAATAACTTTGCCAGTGTTGTAGCATGTATTGCCTTTCGTCTATGAGTCATAAGATTCAATAAGATTAGCTATCAGATTTCAAATCAATCACCACCAATGATCTTAGACTATGAGCTGTGACTAAAGTTCAATGTATTGTTTCAAATTTCGCACCTTATGTTAAAATTCTGTTTATCACCATTCCCAAATTTAAAGAATACTTCTTTTGATATACCTAAGTCTTAGAGTTAATATGTTCAATAATGTCAATAATGTCCGTCAATTGTTTACCTGAGTAGAACCAACTGTTTTCTAGAAGTGTGTGTGTACTCAAACTTAAGAAGTACCACAACAAAGGAAATGAATCCCTGTACACTACCTCATCAAGGACAATCACGTGGTACAACGTCTTGCTTACGTTTATATTTGGCGGGAATAACCAAAACCAATAACGCAATTCTCAAATTATCCTACAAAGTTTCAATGTTCCAATGTCCTGGACTCCTAATTCCATCATAGGTCAATAACTGATTACGTGATCATACTCATATTTCACAATGATTTACCCAATGAATGAGATACTATCCAATTACCAATTATTGATATGACAATAAGAAATGTACCCCTCCCAAAATTTAAGATTGGTACACAAATACACCTGTGTGTTATAAAAAAGTAATAAATCCTGTACTTATTCAATAATAAAGCCGGTCAATAACCTTTAAATTTTGAATATTTGGCCATAAGAGGAACACCAACATCTACAATGGGTCCTAGAAAAAAAAGGTTTACCGAATTTTGTTATTTGATAATTCCCCAAATTTAAAAGGGAACATAAACATATAAAGGTAATAAACCTCTGTACATAACCATATAACATGTACCCATGAAAGAGAAACGAGGTAAACCACCCAAATTTATCATAATACATGTTAGGGTCCAGTACTATAATACCAAATATATAAAATGAGCAATTTCTAAAATTTAAGGGATGGGCCAAGGTACCCCTAACAAATTTTAAAGGGGTGCACAAATGTACCTATGTCTTATGATAGGAAATAGACCCCTATACATAACCATATAAACATATAAGGTAATAGGACCTCATCCAAGAGATAAATTGGGTCAAAATGTCAAACACGTGGTACAACGTATTGCTTACGTTTATATTTTGGCAATTTCGTACCCATGAAAGTGGTCGATGTGAACCATCCAAATTTATCATGATACATATTAAGGTCCTGTACTATAATACCGAATGCTTAAATCAAAAAAAAATCCAAAATTTAAGGGGCGGGCCAAGGTACGTACCTCTCCTAAAATTAAAAGGGATGCACCAATGTACCTATGTCTTATGATAGGAAATGAACACCTATACATTACAATATAACCATATAAGGTAATAGGACCTCATCCAAGGAGATAAATTAGGTCAAAAACCAAACCAAACACGTGGTACAACGTATTGCTTACGTTTATATTTTGGCAATTTTGTACCCCTAAAAAGGGAACGAGGTGGAACACCCAAATTTATAGTGATCCATATTAGGGTCCTATACTGTAATACCAAATGTTTAAATTGAACAATTTCCAAAATTAAAGGGGTGGGCGAAGGTACCTCTCCCAAAAATTTAAAGGTGTGCAAAAATGTACCTATGTCTTATAATAGGAAATGGACCCCTATACATGACCATATAACCATATAAGGTAATAGGACCTCATCCAAGGGAATAAATTAAATCAAAAACCAAACACGTGGTTGTACCTAAATTTGGCAATTTCGTACCCATGAAAGGGAACGAGATGGACCATCCAAATTTATCATGATACATAATGAGGTCCTGTACTATAATACCAAATGCTTAAATTGGAAAATTTCTGAAATTGAAGGGGTGGGCCGGGGTACCCCTCCTAAAAATTTAAAGGGGTGCACCAATGTACCTATGTCTTATGATAGGGAATGAACACCTATACATGACCATATAACCATATAAGGTAATAGGACCTCATCCAAGGAGATAAATTAGGTTAAAAACCAAACACGTGGTTGTACTAAAATTTGGCAATTTTGTACCCCTAAAAGGGAACGATGTGGACCACCCAAATTTATAGTGATCCATATTAGCGTCCTATACTATAATACCAAATGTTTAAATTGGGCAATTTCTAAAAATGAAGGGGTGGGCCAAGGTACCCCTCCCAAATTTTTAAACTGGTGCATTAATATACCCATGTCTTATGAAAGGTAATGGACCCCTGTATACGCCCATATAACCATATAGGGTAAATGAACACCTATACATAACCATATAACCATATAAGGTAATAGGACCTCATCCAAGGAGATAAATTAGGTTAAAAACCAAACACGTGGTTGTACTAAAATTTGGCAATTTTGTACCCCTAAAAGGGAACGAGGTGGACCACCCAAATTTATAGTGATCCATATTAGCGTCCTATACTATAATACCAAATGTTTAAATTGGGCAATTTCTAAAAATGAAGGGGTGGGCCAAGGTACCCCTCCCAAATTTTTAAAGGGGTGCATTAATATACCCATGTCTTATGAAAGGTAATGGACCCCTGTATACGCCCATATAAACATATAAGGTAATAGGACCTCATCCAAGGGGATAAATTAGGACGAAACCAAACACGTGGTACAACGTATTGCTTACGTTTATATTTAGGCAATTGTGTACCCCTAGAAGGGAACGAGGTGGACCACCCAAATTTATCATGATACATATTAGGGTCCGGTACTATAATACCCAATGTTTAAATTGGGCAATTTCCAAAATTTAAGGGGTGGGCCAACGTACCCCCTCCCAAATTTTTCAAGGGGTGCATTAATATACCCATGTCTTATGAAAGGTAATGGACCCCTGTATACGCCCATATAACCATATAGGGTAAAAACACCTCATCCAAGGGGATAAATTAGGTCAAAAACCTCCGAAATTTGAATTTTTGGCAATTTTTTACCCATGAAAGGGAACGACATAGACCCCCAATACTGATAGAGGTACATACTATGGTCCTAGGCTACCATACCCAATTTTTAGATTTGGCAATTTCCAAAATTTAAGGGGGTGGTCCTATGTACCCCTGCCAAAATTTAGGGGGTGGGCCATGGTACCCCTGCCAAAATTTAGAGGGGGTGGTCCTAGGTACCCCTCGGTCATTGACCCCGGGCCAAGGTCATTGACCTTTGACCTATGACGTCACAAAAATTTTTGCTGACTCGGCGAGATATACGCGGGCCACTACTACTATATGACATCAAATGATGCCACATATTTATCGGGAAAATATTCCGAATTTTTTTTTCACGAACAAGAGTGCAAACTGGGGGGTAAGTAAAAACAAATGGTTTGGAATATTATTTTTTACATACCTTCAGTTCGCACTCTTCTTCGTGAAAAAAAAAAAAGGACTATTTTCCCGATAAATATGTGGCATCATTTGATGCCATAACCGTGAAAAGGTTAAAGATTCCGTGGAGTTCTTTTGATTTCCATTTGCTATGCTTTTGTTCATCTAATTCATAGTCTGTGGTGAACTCTTGTCATGGCTAGATAGAGTGGTGTAACTTTTGTGTCTGCATCGCATATTACATTGGTTCATTTTATTGATAATAACAATGTCGAATTTGTTCGCAGGTACCGTTTCATCTGTTCTAATTTCTTGATCCCAGTAGAGCTTGTATTTACTACTGGACTTGGCTGATAGAAATATTTGTAGTATGGCTTGTTATCGGTGGTTAGTTCTATGTTATATGCCAAACAATGGTATGTCTTTTCTTTTGGTGAAATATTGGCGAAATTATTATTATTATTATTATTATTATTATTATTATTATTATTATTATTATTATTATTATTATTATTATTATTATTATTATTATTATTATTATTATATAGGAGTTGAGATTTTCAATACATTTTTGTTCGTGTTGATTCATTTTTCGTTGCTGCGATATCTGCACCAGGTAATCGATCAATTTATCAATTCATTTTTCGTACTTAAAGTTAGCCATCTAATTATAACTAATCGGGTGTAGCCGCCTGGTAATTTTTCACTCGTGACAAATGAGATAACGAAAAGGTGTGTCAGGCGTAGGAGGAACAAGTCTTCGAGAAAAACACGAAACGATTGTTTTCTTTCGTCTTTTTTTTATTTAAAAGTTTTTTTTCTTTTATTTTCTTTTTCTTCTTTATACCCTGCTTGTTCCTTCCCTTGTAAGAACCATCATCATTTTTTTCTTTTTCTCTCTCTCTTTTTTCGTTTTCCTTCTAGGGGTGATTTTTCTCATAAATCGAGACTAGCTTTGGTCATTTATTACTCGGCGCGAAGCCTCGAATGGGCCAACCTCTGGTCCAATTGCCCCGCCTTTTCTCCGCCCACCAGCCAAGAAAGATTAATTATCTTCTTTTGGCTACATCTCCAGGGGGATTTTGGGATCCGACGAAAAGCGATGATAGCCGATATAATCCGATCTGTGCATTTATTTATTTTTAAAAATCTTTTTTTCTCTTTTGTTTTCGTTTATTCACAAATGCATCTGAATACGCACAAAATGCTGGATGGTGATTTTGTTTCAGTTTGGTAATATATGGATTATATTTTTATTAATTATTTGTTTCCATTGTATGTATATTAGGACAATTAAATTTAGTTTGATTTATCAGTTTCGAGTATCTCCATCGAATACTTGAATAATAATATAACCACATATTATTATTATTATTATTATTATTATTATTATTATTATTATTATTATTATTATTATTATTTACATTTGCACGACTGTTTTTTTTTTCACGTAGCACGTGCATGTTATGGGACACCTCAGTTTAATGGTTAGAGCGTTGGACTCACTTCCAGGTGGCCCTGGGTTCGATTCCCAGCCGGTGCTTCCCGATTTTCGCCATCTACCCAGTGTCGTGAGGAAAACTGGTGAGTCACGTGGCAAAAAAAAAAGCCGTGACGGTAACTAGGTCTACAAAAACTCCTGATATGCCTGTTAGAAACAGGAAGATACAGTGCGCTGACCACATGATAGTCGCTAGATTGGATTTAGTTCAGCCGGTCGCTAACAGAGGGTATTGGAGTTGCTGAGACTCACAAAGGGCTGCCACGCCAATTGGTTTTGAGTATGTGCATGTTATGAGTATGTGTGTTAGCCATACAGTTAGAAGAAGACAAATAACTAGGAATGCAATGTATATACCCGATTGCAATGAAATGAGCTGAGCGAGCTTAAACTACGTAATCAGTTTATTGTTAATTGTTCACAAAAAAATCGCGTGAAAACTTTTTTTCCATGTTAAGTCTATGCAAGCGTTTTTCGGTGATTATTCCTCGATGGTACATCGGATTTTTTATTTCGACCTATGTTCTCACTCAGCACGACATACTCTATCAGCGTGCTAAGTTTGGTTGAGATCGGCCAAACGGTCTAGGAGGAAGCGTTTTTCGGTGATTATTCCTCGATGGTACATCGGATTTTTGATTTCGACCTATGTTGTCACTCAGCACGACATACTCTATCAGCGTGCTAAGTTTGGTTGAGATCGGCCAAACGGTCTAGGAGGAGTTCGCGGACAACCAAACGGCTGACCCGAGTATAAGAGCTTCGCTTCGCTCAGCTCAATTATATAGATACAATCTGTTACTTAATAGTTTATTTATTTATTTATTTACGTATATCCCTCAGATCTATACAATATTTAAGTAATCAATCTGATCTGGCAGAATTGAACCTATCAGTTATTGGGAACGAAAGTATACATTTTACCGCCATAATTTCCGATTTTCTCGAGATCTACGCATGAGAATTTACTGTTAGGTATGTCATTTTGTTCAGCTTAGTGTATTTTATTGATTGATCTATAAATATCCTAACTTTGGACACTATTATTGTTAAACAAATTTTAACTTTTAAGAGTTAATCACAATTTTAAGCTATATGTCATATGAACCTTTACGTAGGCCAACTGCTATCTTGGTAGGGTGTCTTCCCACTTGCGACAGTCCTATTAGCGACAAGAACTGTTAACTGTCCTATGAGCGACCGATTCGATCTGTTAACTGCCCTATGAGTCACCAATTCGTTCATACTAAGATAATGGAAGAAGATAAGGTTCTCTCTTTAACTTGTTTTATGCTAGTGTGATTTAGAATCTAACAAAATGTACGATGAAAAATTTCGCTCTACCTGAATTTAATACGTGAGAATGCTCTCATTACATTAACAATCTTTTATACGTTTTTCCTAATATTATATTTTTGAATTAATTTCTATGACTACATTGACTCCATCAAGGGGAAAACTAACTAAATGTTTAGAATAGCTCCGCCTTTGTCTATGATTCTAATATAATTAAAAATTTCATGTTAAAATGATACGGAGCATAAGTTTAGATTGAATATGTTTATGGCATGAGAAAGAAATCAGAAAGAGGTAGGGGCGCCCGAAGAAAATTTTCTAGGGAGGGGCATCTCAATGGTTGCTGTATCACGTCTGGTATATGGCATTGAATATACGTGGTTTGCTATATTACGTATACATTTTTGTGAGCCAGGGAGGCGACCCCTGCCTTCCCAACGGGCGCCCATGGAAAAAAAGTGTTCACCATTTGAGGATATCAAAGAAATCTAAAAGAAAAAAAAAAAACGGTGTATTCGAAGAAATTATTACACAAGTTACAAATCTCTCGCAGGATTTAACAGTTCGTTATGTGTATAATCGGCAAAGACATGTATGTGGTAAATTTCATGTCAAAAGAGCAGAAAATAACAATAATAAAACAAAAATGAAACTTTCTTGTCCATTTAGCAACATTTTGTTTTTCTCATTCTAATTTTTTGTATTTATAATTATTTTCCTATGAAATTTACCACAAATATACATTTCTCGATTATACACATAGTATCAGTATTAAAAGTACCCTGCAAAATCATTATCAAAGTATATTCTTACAAGAAGACAGTTATAGATATGTGACAATTATTTTGGACATGAGTGTACCTGGTGGGAGCACTGTCGAAAAAGTGTAAATGCTTTTTTCAGGACAGCCATCCTCAGTAAAGATTTTCCTGGATTTTCTTTATGCACACCAGGCAAATGCCGGAATGGTACCTAACCTAATGGTCTCCAGCGATTCCTTCCTTCTTCATTCCTTTCTTTCTAGCTTTTCCTCGGATAGTGTGATCGCTGAGGAACATTATCCGTCGTACGTGACGGGCTAACATGGTCATAGGTTCCGAAATCCCAGAAATCTAATTCCTAATCCTAATCCTATCAATCTTCTACAAATGGAAGCATATTTAGCCCATGTACTCAAAACACTAATAAACCTATGGCATAAAATATATAACCTATGATTTCCAGTATCACCCTACTTTGGAAGGTAACTCTGAACATTGATGGGTGCACTGTAGACTGCATATATGTAATATACCACTTTAATGAAACTTTAATACCTGACAGGCCGGTAGCAACCCCAAAAATTTAGGGGGGCCCGGCTGAAGTTAGGGGGGCCCGATCCAACCATATTATAGTTCATCACCATAGTATAGTTCACTTGCAAGCCTACCATAAACATTTTAGAAAGGCCAGCAAAAATTTGGGGGGCGCCCCCCCTAGACACCCCTGGATACGGGCCTGATGCCTGAATATTAAAATCGACGTTAAACTGGGCCTTGTTCTTTACAAAATAAGTAATACTTGTGTCTTGAGATAAAATAAATATGATTTTTTAAGAAGCATAGAATAATATGTTTAAAAAATGGTTTTTATGATTTTATTTTGTTTGAGATTTTAAGTTTGTTTCAAAATAACGTAGTCTATTCTGTTTGTGTTATGAGAAATAATATATATTATTACTTAACACTATTCGTGAAAACAAGCTAATGGTTCCAATTGCAACTTCGATCTACTCTGCTACTTTCTAACAAAACCTAACAATATAATATATGTATTAGAAGCGGCACTATAACGAATTATCCTACTCAGTTACCTAAAACTTTGTGGTGGACACACGTGGGTTTTATCGGGGTTCTCCCGTTTCCTTTCACTTTCTTCATTCCCATTTCACTCATCTCTCATAATCACCGTCTCCTGTAGCCTAACCGGCATAAACGTAGGACGTAAAACTTAAAGATATCATTTCATTTTTTTCAGTTACCTAAAAAACCTAACTAAATATTTGTAAATATATCGTAATAGGCTATGTGCAATTCCGACCTCAGGATACAGTACATTATATACTATATAGTTTCTTGCTTATCTATTACACCTATCACATGTCAATTCCTCTCTTCCTTGGGTCCCTATAAATAATGCTCTACAGAGTTGGCGCTGTACCATGAAGACAATTTTGAATATGTAGCTCATTCCCCCTTCCCCCCACAGAAACCACGCAAACCACCACTACCAGCAGAATTACTGGTGAGTATGTTTTTGACGTCGATATTTCTTTTCGGGAGTTTTACTTTAGACAATGATACCACATCATGGAACGATAAATCACGTTGATCTTCTGGTGGAGACGTAACATACAGGGTGTTTCGAAACAACACCGACAACGTTTTTGGAGGTGATTCCTGACACCAAGATAAGACAAAAAGTATAGACCAACCTGGGTGCACAAATGCTTCCTTTCGGAGTTATAGGCTACCGAAAACATGAAAAAATGAACTTTAAAGATCCATAGCTTCAAAACTATGGGACTTACCATAGTCCGGTCAAGACTTCACTTAGGAACTAATGTGTGGGTTATCCAAAAATACATGTTTCACAATCCGAAGGTACTCACGAAGCAATTTTTCTAGAGAGAGTTTGGCTACGGGCATATTATTTGAAGTATTTACCAACTACCTCTATAAAAATTGTTGTTGAAGTATCAGAGGATTCTGAAACTTGGATATTTGGATAGGGCACGTAGCCTACTAGTTCCTAAGTGAAGTCTTGACCCGTTTAGGGTAGGTCCCATAGTTTTGAGCGTATAGACCTTTAAAGTTCATTTTTTCATGTTTTCGGCAGCCTATAACTCCGAAAGGAAGCATTTGTGCCCCCAGGTTGGTCTATACTTTTTGTCTTATCTTGGTGTCAGGAATCACCTCCAAATACGTTGTCGATGTTATTTCGAAACACCCTGTATATGCAAACATCAAACGATATGTAGACTTGTGAAACTTCTTTTAAGGACCTTTCCTTCTTTATCGCTTTCAGTGCTTCTGCTATATTTCATGTCTGATGCTTTGACCTTTCTATAGGCTATATGAATTTTTTTAATATTCCCATGGCATCTGCAACAGTGAGTTTCCTGACTATGTGTCACTGTTAGGAGTATGTGTCTCACTGTTAAGAGGAAATGAACAACAATAGACACAATCTGCTACCTATCAAAGCATTTTTACATATACGTACAATAAATAAATGAATTAACAATATGTGTTTCACCAGAATAAATATTATCAATTATGGTTGGCAACGAACGAATTATTCTTTAGCGTCATAAAAATATTTTTTTCGGAAACTGCGTATCAGAATTTACGCTGAAATAATTTATTTTATGCAGCTTAATGAGATCTATGGATTGGTGTACCCCAAAGTCTCATCTTTGGACACTTTTTTCGTCTTACACTAATAATATTGCTGAATATCTCTGTAGCACCAGAGATGGAGTGGGTCAGTGGGTCGTGGGTTAAGATTTGTGAGTGGGTCGTGAGTCAGCAGGATGCGACCACAACCCATAGTGACCCACTACAAACCACCGACCTACTTACTCTCTTCAGTGCATTGTAGAGAGCATCTTCTGAACACTGGTGAATTTGTCTACGTTTTACTTTCAAGGCCTCATTTTCCCTCCTTTTTCATTTGTTTCTATTTACTTATACCTGGGGTGAGTATATCTTACAAGGAGAAGGCACACTTTGGTAAGTGAACTTCGGGGCCATTTTTTGCGAGGTGGTAGTGCACATTTAAACAGTTAATATTACAAACTGGGAGAGCGCAATGGGCAAAAATGACGGAGAAAAACCGTCTTAAAGTTTTCTACTCGACGTATATATCGTACGACGCGCAAACTTACCAAGTGACGGCGTGGCAGAGTGAGAAGAATCAGCGACTCAAGTGCAAAGAGTCCCGGGTTCCATTCTCGTTCGAGTCAAACTTTTTTCTTGTTTTTTGCTTCAACCAATAAAGTAGGCATTTGTAAGTATAAGTAAAGTATTAATTCACCATATGTTTATAATGAATAAAACAATAGAAATTTTCAATCACTTGTAAATTTTTTTGATGTTCCATGTTAACTAGGATCAAAATTTAATCTCTTCCGTAAATATTTTTGTTACTGCAGTCGTTGTGTAAAAAATGTTCTTGAAGCTTCGTATCTACATCTGTTGACAGTGTGAGAATTACAAGTAGAATGAGGGGGAAATCTGCTTTGGTTATAGCAACATCCAGTATTAGCAAAGGGGATTTCCCCCCTCAACTCCTTTGTAAATCGCACACTGTGAACAGATGTAGATACGAAGCGTCAAAAACATTTATTACACAACGACTGTCGTCAAGGGCGCCGATCATGGGGGGCCGTCCCCCAAGCTCATGTGGGCCCCATGTATTTTTATGAATATGTATTTTTTTATTGTTACATGTATTGTTGTATGTATTTTTTATGAATGAGACCCCCCAAATTTACAGAGAAATCGGCGCCGTTGACTGTCGTAACCATAATACAACTCGTGATATTAGTATATTTACGGAATAGATTAAATTTTCTTGCTAGTTAACATGGAACATTAAAAGATTTTACAAGTGATTTTAAAATTTCTATTGTTTTATTCATTATAAACATATGGTGAATTAATATTTTATTTATAGTTACAAATGGTTACTTTATTAGTTGAAACAAAAAAATGATTGATTCGAACAGGAGCCGAACCCGGGACCCTTTGCGTATGAGTTGCACACTACTCACTCTGCCATGCCGTCACTTGATGAACTACCGCGTCGAACAGTATATGTGGCAAGTAGAAAAATTTTGAAGACGGTTTTTCTCCCTTATTTTTGCCCATTGCGCTCTCTCAGTTTGTAATATTTACTCTTTAAATGTGCACTACCTCCTCGCAAAAAATGGCCCCGAAGTTCACTTACCAAAATCTGCCTTCTCCTTGTAAGTGAGAAAAGAACTTCAGGCACTTTTGGATATTGATATTTGCAATTGTAATACAAGCAATAGGACCTACTGCAGTTGTAGGTATAGACTAGTCGAAGCTTCTTTTTTTATATATATGTTGATCTACTTTGCCTTGATTTGAGACTTTCGAATTTCATCCTATTTTCCACTGAAAAGTATCTGTAATTCAACAAGGAAATAGTTATATATGATAAGTTAATTGAAATTCATCGTAATAGACTCTATGGCCCATGTCAAACACTTTACCCCAGTGTTTGAGCGATTGACCATAGAAATTCAAATTTCGATTATGATAATTTCACACCCTTGTTTCATTACAAGTGTAAGTTCTTTATTCACTTGAGAGGGGGCGTGGGTCGTTGGTCACAGTGATAACGATTGGTTTTGGTGGGTCAGAGTGGGTCACGGTGGGTGATATAGATCATGGTGGGTCGTGGGTCACAGTAGACCATGGAGGGTCGTGTGTCACGGTCGTGTGGTAGGTCAGTGGGACATGAGTCAAGTTTTCATAAACCTTCACCATCTCCACGAACTACTCGATATTTTCTCAAGTTGTCCCTCGATATTTCTAATACTCATACTAAATTTGGTTAACATCAGTCGACCTTTTTAAAGTTTCCTTTTCGGTGAAGGGCGGGACGAAGCGAGCATAAAAGACTTCATTCAAATTAATCTAATGGAGCAGAAATAAGATATCATAAAATTATATTTTCTTTCAAAAGTGAAAGAAGGGTTAAAAGCGTTAATATATAGGAAGCAGGAAGTTATGTCTATATTTGAGAAAGAAAAAAAAAACTTGCAAAGTAGATAGGATTTGTGACATAAGGTACCACTAAGGAAGAAGTTTTGAAAATTCAAGGTGAAAAGAAGTGGGGGATGGAGATTGCAATTATTATAATAAGATGTCGATACCTCAGAATTCCTTAAGTTTACGGACATGACATTTGATATCTGGACTTTTTATGTAAAGTAATTAAACAAGTGTTTTAGCATTTTTTAAAAATATTCTTGCCGTGCTGAGGGGCTTCTTCTAGTTCAAATATTTTTATCCAAATATATATATAAACAGAAAGTGCATAGAGCCAAAAGTTCTCTTCTAGTTAAATGGTAACATTACCAACCTTGATACAAGAAATCCAATTTTGCTTCCCCTTTTCTTCGGACTTCCAGATCCCTTGTTATACAAAGTTGTAGACCCACATTTCGCACAGTCTTGATGGGTGTTATTATACCAACCCACACGGAAGACCCAGTAGTCGGAGATAGCATGTTATCTAACAGTCAACTTTGGCCCTACGTTGCAATTGGTCACTTTGCCTAGCACTTGCCAACCTACTCCATTGCAAATATATCCGCTACGAAACAAGTAAAATCGCGATAGGGGAGAGCGAGATCGAAACTGTTGAACAAATGACGGCAAATTGTTGGTTGGCCAACATAAACGAATAAATGACGAAAAGTTGTCAGTTCACTAATATAAATTGTTTGATAAATGACGGGGAACTGTTGGTTATCCAACATAAACCGTTGGATAAATGACAGCAAATTGCTGGTTGGCCAGTATACACACTAAACTACGTTGGGCCAAGACATTCTTTAATTTTATTGTTTGCTATTCCGTTATCCGTGACCGTGAGCTGACTCCTGATCGCGTCGTTTGTTGACCCGCATGTGGCCTATAAGGTCTGCGGCTAGCGTAAATGCCCAAACTAAAAAGAGATGCATTAAGTGATAGTATTTGGAGTTTTCCCATTAGAGCAGTGTTGAATTTAAGAATGTTTCATTCCTCCCTGAACTCACCTCTCGCTCTCGGAGAAAATTAAGAATAACTCTACTAAAGACAGTGTAGAGAGGATCATATGAGACGTATGAATGAATTAATGGGATATGGATAGCCACAGTCAAAGTCACCGTTACGAAGGAAGATAACGGATATAATCGCTCTTGCTATCTACTGAAAAAATCAGAATTCAAAAATTTCCGGACGGATATATGTCATCGTTACCCATAAAGATGCTAACGGATTGACTTTATTAATGAACTCGGCCGATAATATCGTTCTATAGTCCGCGTCACCCGAATTGGCGTGTGGCATCAGTCAATAAGCTCGCAGTGCCCTGTTACTAAACCTTCAGGGAGGAATCTAATCATTCATAATTTATTTTGTTCGTATTTGAGGACCATTATGAATGATTAGATTCCTCCCTGAAGGTTTAGTAACAAGGCACTGCGAGCTTTTTTGACTGATGCCACACGTCAATTCGGGTAACGCGGACTATAGTAGCTATCTAATGGAAAAAATATCAAGAGTTATCGTGAAGAGTATGTACGCACGTACTACCATTACTATCTTCTAAATCCTACTTGTATGATTTTACTGCAGTGTAAACAGAATTCAAGAGTTACCGTGAAGAGGAATGTACCCACGAACTAGTGTTATAATCTTCTAAGTCCTATTTGTGTGATTTTAATAACATACTTGTGCACTGCTATCTACAGTGTAAACAGAATTCAAGAGTTATCGTGAAGAGGAACGTATGTACGAACTACTGTTACAATCTTCTAAGTCCTACTTGTGTGATTTTAATAACATACTTGTGCACTGGTATCTATAGTGTAAACAAAATTCAAGAGTTATCGTGAAGAGGAATGTAAGTACGTACTAACGCTAGAATCTTCCACGTTCTACTTGCGTGTAACAGTGTATAACATTGATATTGGCACACATTGATTTTCTGAAACAAACCCCTTCGAGTTTCCTACGATGTGCCTGAGGAAAGGAAAATTCTAAATTATAACAATACATTGAATGTATAGAGTAGACCGAAAGTCCCATATCTGAGATGTACCTCCGTGTATCTGAGATAAAGGTGTTCAGTATTTCATTGGAGGTATCTCTTACTGTTGTATTCTATTAGATGTATTTTATTATTTCATTATTGATAGAGAAAATCATAGACGATGAGTCAACCGTATGCCGTGGAGGAACAGAGTGTAACGAGCTCCTGGACTCCATTACACAGGGAAATCAATGACAGACATCTAAAGGGATTTTGCTGCACATTTTTAACAAATTTTCCAAACAAACGATTTTGTGATGGGAGAAAAGCTTTCTAAAAAACATTGTTTCAACAACAGAGCCTGCTTAGAATGACCATCACCGAAAGGGGAATGCTATACACAATATTATGAACGCATCCCAACACAAAATTTAGGTATGAAGCCAAACATAGGGAGTAATAGTACTTTTCGCTCATCCTGTACTGAGAATTTGATGAACTCTCGGTAAAATTAGAACTTTTTAAATATATATATATATAAGAAATACCGTATCTTACTTGATTATATATATATATATATATATATATATATATATATATATATATATATATATATATATATATATATATATATATACAGTGGCGGATCCAAGGGGAGGGCTATAGGGGCTATAGCCCCCCCCCTTGACGCTCAGGTATACACTGGATAAAATGGGCTTCAATCCTGCTTTACACTGGATAAAACGGCAAAATATGGTTTAGCCCCTCCCTTGATCATATCCTGGATCCGCCACTGTATATATATAATCAAGTAAGATATTTCTTAAGTTTCATTGACTTATTACCTTTCCCGGAAATATATAGGTAGTATGATACTTTTAAAGCTAATTTTGTTCGTATCGTATAGTATTAAAAAACAATTCCTTGTGCAACAACCCTTAGGATTACTTACCCATCTCATGTCACCCATACCTTTGGGGTGATCTGTGGTGAGCATATGAGTTCCTCTCGCCGTTAATGCTGGAGTTCTTTACCTCTTTCTTTCTTTCACGTAGCTTCCCACTTGTCCTCACGACGATGAATTAACGCTGGAATTTCAATACAATTTGTATGAACGGTCACATATCTTCCTTCTGAAGAAACCTGACGCTACTTGATTTCACTGATCTCACAAGAAACAATATTCTTGCGGTATAGGGCGTTAGTTGCCTCTGTAAGACATGAATATTAAAGCAAACATATTTTAAAAAGTGTTCCATTTTCCTAAATTTTTCACAGCTTAAATTCTAGCAGATTCCCAACTCAACATCAAATAATGATTCTACAGTACGACATAATAAATAAATAAATCGACATAATAATACGACATAATAATAAATATCATTAAATATAATCTTTTGAATTGTTACTATTACAATCAATCAACACAACTCATAATATATATCTATGTGTTTGGATGATAGATTACTCTTTCCAGCTTGAATAAAGTTCTTTTTTTTTTTTAAGACAGCAAAAAAGAAAAACGGTACAAATAAAAGAAATCCCACGCATTTTGTTTAGATCAATCGAACAGAGGTCGCATGACGACTGGCAATTCATAATCCCGCAAGGCATTGTGGGAGCACAGGTGCTCCATCTGTGGGAAACTTTCCACACAGGATACATTACCAAAATGGCTACAATTAATTTCATTTCTTTTTTTTTTCTGTCTTTCTTCTTCTCTCATTTGAAAAATTATGCGTCTAAAAAGGGGGGAAGAATAAGGAGAAAGATATGAAGAAATTATGTTTAAAGAGAAATGTAATTTACTGCATCATTTGTAGCACATCTCAAAATATTTTGGTGATAGTGATTTTCAAATAAGTACGGTAGGATAGATGGTGCTTCAGAAGCAGTACGCTATCACCAAACTCAAATCTGGGTATAGATTTATACATTTCTAATGACACTACAAAAATGTAGAGTACATTGTATTTAGAGAATAAATTGACATTTACCATTTATCCCAATATTACTCAATTCTCCTACCATGGTATCCTTAGACTCCCTAACCTTAGTTCTTCTTCTTCTTCTTCTTCTTCTTATTATTATTATTATTATTATTATTATTATTATTATTATTATTATTATTATTATTATTATTATTATTATTATTATTAATTAATTAATTTTTTTTTTAGTTTTACGTCCCACGGTAATGCCGGCTAGGCTAAAGGAGACGGTACCTTATTTCGCAATTAAACTTACTATTGGATTCATTAATTTCCAGTTTTGTTAAGTCGTCCTAAATATATATATATATGAGTTATAGATTACAAGTGATTAGAGTACATGAAGTATGGCGTAGCCAAAAGTATTAGATTGGGTTGGGATATGTCATAACTCTGAAACAAATAACTAGGTATGGAATACAGAATTTGTAATTGCAAATTTGGAGCAAAGCGATCAACTTCTAAGTGCATCAATTGTTTTGGTGAATATACACGACATGTAAATAATTGAATTTGGCGTATGAGCGAGCGAAAAGCATAGTAGCTTTGAAAAAATAGTGTTTGAAGAACGAAACGAAAAAGGCTTCGCCCTATTTCTAATGCTGAAAATTCTATTTTCCATTGTTTTCAATGAGAATTCGCGCTAAAAATGCTTTTCCCATGTTAAATCTGTGGGCGTCCCGTTTTCTGGTGATTATTCCTTAATGATATGTCCGTTTGAGACATGTGATCCCTTATAACACTCAGAGCACGCTCTCGAATCGCCATGTCAAATTTGGTTAAGTGTCTTCATCCCGGCGAAATTAAAATACCGCTAATTTTACAGTAATTATGTGATATCTTCAAATAGATAAAAGATAATTGAAATATGGAACAAGAGCGCCCTAGACAATATTATTTTGCGTGAGGTACCGTTATCACAAGTCACCTAGTGGCTTTCCGTTTTCAGCTGTTTAGAAACGCGAAAATAAATGCCGATTTTCAAAATGGCTCGAAATCGAAAGTAGATAAGTGAGTCGTGATAACGGTTTCTCATGTAAAATTCTCCGTGGAGTGCACTTAGCGCCCGTAGATTTAGCTCCCACATATAATATCGTGTACTTAGCGCCCAGAAAATATTTGATGCTTATCAGTGTGCTAGGGTTGACCAAAGAGAGAACTAGTTTCTATGTATAAATGTAGTTTCGTACTCAAATCATCTATCCCATCCCCTCTCTTTTGACGACTAAAGAACAAAAATTTTTCACTTGAAAGATCCTGCTATTCTTGCTGCACAATTGTCATGTCACTTTCAAAACCCCTTAGGCAAGTTGAAAGAAATGTGTTCTTTTCTTCCTCTTCTGTTCATCACCGTCAGCTCTAACACTCTGACTTTTCATGTACATCTGTAATTACGTACAATTTAATTATGACTTAAAAACATTACCATATCACCTATGATATTTTCATATATGGATGTGAATTCATGTGCCAGCGTTATTTTAAAATTTATATAGTTTTAAATAATAATAATTACACGCACCCTAATGCAAATACTACTGCAAGTAAAACAGCAATTATTTGTGCACATTGCATAACTTCATTTCCTATCGTAAATACAGGGTGTCAAAAAATTCAAATGCCAAAATTTGCTGGGTAATTCTTTATATCAAATGAAAATAAAACGTTCTAATGAACATGTGTCAAGTGTTATAAGCCGTCATTAGGGAGGCAAAGGGGGCAGTTGCCCCTCCACTTTTTTGAAATGACCCATTAATGTATATAGTTTCATTTGGAAATATAAAGTTTTGTATGTACTATTGGTTCATAGAATACAAATGGTGCCATAAAATATTTGCCGTTCCATGAGTGCGTATTGGTTATCTTTCCCTGAAGTTAAGAAAACTACAGAAATTGCGTTTTAAAAATGCCACTAAAAATGGCCCAAAAAATAAGCTATTGGAGCGAGACAATTCGAGCGTACTTTCATTTCATCTTACAAGGGCTCGATATGTTAGTCAGCCGCTCTGGATCTAATTGAGATATCATTTCGCAAGAAAAGAAGTCCTTCACAAGTTATTCTTTAATTGCACAAAAATTGACAGTTCCTAAAACAGTTCTTTTCTTGAAAAATTGACAGTTCTTTTCTTAAAATTGACAGTTCCTAAAACAGTTCTTTTCTTGAAAAATTTACAGTTCTTTTCTTCTTTCTTATAGTAAGGAATATTTTGATTTGATTTTTTTTCAGTTTAACATCCTGTTCAGCAGCGAAGCTATATGAGACGTGAATTTAATGATTAACGTAGAGTCCGAACCACGTGAGCTCCCTCCGGGAATTGAACCCAGGTCTCCCACGTCAAAGGTGCGTACGTTAACCGCTTAGCCACGAAGGAGCTCAGTAAGGAATATATAATTTTGCACTGTAATATACGAGTTTAGGGGTGTACATATACAGTTTTGTTATACAATTAAATTTAGAAAATTCAACATAATTCTAGGTTTTAGGATTATTTTGTATAACTGGAATGTGGAGTGACTCTAAGTATTATTGAGTTTTGATGTATTCCAAGAAAATGAAAACTGTATCTAATGGCAACGAACATGTTTCGGGAAGCTGCAAAAGTATTTCTTTGCATGTCGTAGCATATGCTTGTAGTATTCACTGTCTTTCTAAGAGTAATAATACATATAATAGCATACGTGGAATTAAAAATATAAGTTGTTCATTAATTTCCAGTTTCAATATAACTTTCGCAGAACAAGCCTTATTATCCATTACTATGATTATTTGATTAATATTATCCTTTCTATTTATTTGTTTTGCAAATTTGTTATTAAATAGGTCCCTAATCTGATCATACAATTTTCCAGACAGAATTTTAAGATGCATGATTTTATGATTTTTTGATTTCATGAGCAAGGAATCAAATCTCTTCTTACACCTTCGTTGTATAAGAGTACAAAGAGTTAGTGTCTTGTGTTGCTCTTGTCAATTTACGTAACAAAATATGAAACAAGATATACGGTATTTTAACTGAAAAAGATAGTATCCTAATAGTTTTACAGCCTTTAGTCTAACAAAGTGTTACAAGCAACCAGGAAAAGTAACATTGACATACAAATATTCAGATCATGTCTTGCCTCCACACTTTTAACGTCCAATCGCCGCCACTGCCTAGGGGTCCATTGCACTTGTACGCATACTTTCTTTAATAATTACTAAGGCTTAGTAAGTATTGAGATTCTATGACATTTCCCTGGTTGTGTTCTTGTATTATGTTATTTAAGTTTTTTTTTTTTCATTTCCGTGAGTTAAGTGATAGTTTTTAAAATTTATAGCATTGGGTACCGAGTGGGTCCATTAAACTCGAGCCTTAATGAAGAAATATGAGGATAGATTCAGAATAGATTGAGAGTGTGGCTCGTAGCGGAGTGAACGTTCTGATAATGTTCTAACTGTCCCAATGAAGTCAGATATAACATATTGCAACTTTATGTTATTATTATTTAGTTTGATTGATTTAATTATTTGCAATTTTGCTTATTTTAGTAGCAGCTTTTCTTTATTTATTCACTTATATAAGTTCATTGTCAGAAGCATAATAGTTGCTTTTGTCTATCAAACTGTATTAATTTTTCCATTGTATGCAGTTGCGTATCCAAGGGGTTTCCCGGGATATGAACTCCCAAGAACCAAAATTTTAAAAAGTTGCTAGAATAAAATCTAAATTTGCGCTTTCAGTCTCCACATTGACAAAAAAGTTTTCCGGAGTAGGACACGGACCCCCCTCTCCGAATAGAAATCCTGGCTTTGCCACTGTTTGTATGTAAAGTTTTGTTTATTGTTAGTGTGTTTTGATCATTGCACGTGGTAGACTAACAGTTCACTAACAATACACGTCACTATTGATGGAAGAGGGGGAACATTTTTGGTAAATCAATAAACGATGAAGAAATTGATTCCCGACAGACGATAAGATATTAGCAGACTTATATACAAATGCAACTGAAGTTTCTTGTTCAGGTACCGATATTGAAATGAGACGCTGAGTAGTTTCTTATTCAGAGAATGGGTTAGAAGTTTGAAGCGTAGCACCTATAGCTAATGCAAAAAGCACGTGATAATGCAAAAAGCAAAACTCCGGAGAAAAGCGATCCTACAAGGGCTGCATTATGTTTTGATGACAACATCGGCACTATTAGAATACCTGATGACGAACTGTTCCTAATTCGTGAAGTTGCAGATTCTTCACACACTCTGCAATATAATTTTATTCTTACATATAATATGACTGTAGACGAACAACTTCTCATTTTTTGGGTGCGAGCCATTTTACATTGCAAAACACAATGCACAACTATCCTGAAGTGGTCACTTCTAGAGCGGAGGTTAAAACTCAGTTATCATATATTACAGCACAACAAAATCAGACGTTCACACTAACAATCATATAGCTCGCGGTTACACTACAAAACAATGAACAAAATGGCCTATGACAGTATTTTACATAACTGATGTAAGTGGACTCAACATTTATGGTATTGTATCATCAAAGCGTAATTTCAAACGAGAAACAAGCATTAAAAAGTTTGAAATGCCGTAAATTCTTCATTTCGTCTGGTTAGCAGTTCGCCAACGTTGAGAAGAAATCACGGAGAAGCTTCTCAGCATACTGAAGAGAAACAGCCTAAGAAAGTCTCTCCACAAAACAAGAACTTTCTGTCGCAAATGCAATAAAACAATTACTTGTGACTAATTAATTTTAAATTTTGTTACGCAGAAATAAGAAATAAGTCACACGAACACGAAGTACATACTGCAGCAGTTGGGATTGGCGAATTTTTACAGGGAGAATGAGAAAGTCCGATTTCTATGGAATGATGGACGGATTTGTTTTCCTTCTCTCTGACAAGGGTCAGAAGGGATGGATTACTTACAGCAAATCGTACCAGAAGAAACTGAAGAATTCCTAATTTATTTTGATCAACATTACGTATCAGGTAGTTTCTGGAGTATGCGACTTTCATCTTATGGTGATCTTATGTTTCGATTTCTTCGCTAGCCTCTTTTGTTTCCTCGCAACATACCCGTTCATATAGCAACATTACAGAAAGAGACACGAACGAGTAAATTGACAGAAGCTCCAAAAGATTGAACCTGTCCATCCTTCCTTGTGGATGGACATTGGAAAAGGATGAGGCCATAGTTTCAACTGCATCGAACAAGTGTAGCGAGATGAATTACCGAAGAAGAGAGTAAAATGGAAAACGACTAGCCTTCAAAGGCGCTTGTTCAACTTAGTGATGGATTATTCTCAAGGAAACACCATACTCGTTCAATATCTGATTGGAATTGATTACTGCATAAGGCTGTAACTTTAAGATATAATGTGTACAATAAGGTTCGTAAAGCGATTAACTTATTGGTTCGTAAAGTAACGTTCTTTTTATTATAGAACGTTACGTTGTTTTTCAGTGCTTGTAGTGTATGATATCAATTGCTTAACTATAGATTTATATTACGCATAAAGTTATCAAATATGTATCAGGCTTAATGCGGCTAGCTTGTTAGATGTTTTTTCTGAAACTGTGTAATACCATATGATAATTTGACTTTCTTTCTTTTTTAGTATCGAATCCGATGTTGTTATATAGTCAGAGTTACCATATGTCAGGTTTTTACCGGGACAGTCCCGATTTGGAACCTCTTGAAATGAAATGAATCTTTGGATTTTACATCCCACGTTAAGGAGATAGGAGTAGGATAGAGGAGACGGTGATTGTGAGAATGAATGAAATGGTGGAATGAAGAAAGTGAGAGGAAACGAGAGAACCCCGAGTTTATCCATGCACGCAGCGTTTGACTACTACAAAGCCCATTTGACGCAAGATGGGATCAAACCAGGAACCCCATGATCCAGATGTGAGTGCTTCTACCACTGAACCACCGTGGCCTCCATGAAGACTTTTATCCCGGTGTTTCGCCAGTTTACATTTTGTCCCGGTTTTCAGTCGTGAGAATATGTTCACCGTTTTTTGTATGCCTTATCCTCATTGCAGTATTCTAGATTACGTCTGTTTTACATATTTTTCACATTAAAAACTACATATGTAATCCTGGTTTATAGTACATTTAAATATTGGTAGAGCATTGAATACCATGGCGTACAGTTATACAATCTTTGGATCTAATATGCTTGTTACTTTCCTAATCATCATCATTGAGACATCCAATAGAAATTAAATAAAAATGTCTCTTAAACTGCTTCTGTCGATGAAAAGTGGTGGCAAATAGTGCGCTTTGTCGAATTTTAGTGGCCAATTGTCCCTCAGCCCCCGTTCTTCCAGACATGTTGTATCATAATTTATTTAAAGTTATAATAACTTATAGTTTTGGGTATATAAAAAAACTACTGCCCTCCTAAAATTTTCTCCGCCTCCCCCCAAGACGTTAAAGCTGGCGTCGTTATTGGTCGATCATAGCGCCAGGAAATTATAGTTTGGTTACTAGTTATTGATAATTATGCCCATAAACTTCCTTTGAGGTCCCGCTGGCGATGGTAGAGCGTTCACATCTGGTGCCTGGGGCCCCTAATCGATCCCAGCTCGCTCTAAATTGTCCTTTGTTGTGGACAAACACCACGTGCTTGGTTTTCTAGGGGTTCTTCCGTTTCCTCTCACATTCTGTATTCCACTATTTCATTCATTCTCATTTTACCATACCTGGCACAACCGTCGGACGTAAAACTCAAAGATTTCATTTCATAAACCTCCCTTCACACTTTCTCCAGACTTAGGACTGGTTACATTCCTTACAGGAATATAGGCTTGTTAATTTTTAAGTGAACCTTCCATGCTATTTTGATTATTGTTTTAGCCAATCAAAAACATTTTCTTTATATTTATGTATTAATTTTCTTAAAATAATTTGCAGATATTACCCTTGTCAGTGATGATATTCACAGGAAGCGTGCTTTCATTTGTTACCCTTTTCGCATACTGTCTCTGACTACAGTCAAAATGAAATTACATAGTTAGCAATTTGTTCGAACTTCTGGACATAAGCCAAAGCAGTTAAACAGATCCTTTGTTTCCTCGTATTTTTCTAGAATATTCTTTATTCTCTTGTCGATGTTGATATACCTTTTTGCTCTTTTGGTGCCTGGCTCTCCAAATTTCATTCTTCTGCGCATAAAGGTAGTGTTTACAGCTTCCTCTTTCAGCTTCTTCACCATCAAAAATATGTTCGGATGTTTTCTCCCTATGATGCAATTACGTTTTCCATTCCATTTTTCCACAACGTTATTTGTTCTATGCTTTTCTTTATAGAAATTCCAAATCTCAATTGGCCATGTAGTGTTCTCCAAGCACTGATCTACAAAATAATTTGCAAACTCTACTATTTTCGGCGAGTCAGGTGCGTTCGACATGATTATAAACCATCCTTCATCTATATCTTCTTTGGGTATAAAACTTAAAGCTCTACATCTTCTACAAAATAATTTAAGTTCTTCACTTTCTCTATAATCTTGTGTAAGTCCAAGCTCTTGAATTTTTCGGCACAAGCATTGCATGAAATGGAAATTACATCCCAAAACTTTTGTTTGTGGGACGAGATCATTAAGAACCTTTTTTACAGCCGCTTCAAAATCAATTTTTAAAAGCTGAAGACTTCACTCTGGAGCCCATCTCTTGAGCAAATTGAAGAATCTCCTATATATTAATTCGGTTTTGCTTGGTAGTAACGCGAATACAAAGGGGAAAATGCTGTTTACCTCGTTAGTACTATCTAGCTCCACATGGATGGAATATAATTGTTGAAATTGTTGGGAGCAGTTACTGAAAGTTCCATCCATAAAAAAACGATTCAGCAGCATACTGGCGTCCTCAACCGCAAATATTAATATTCTTTGATCTTCAAAAACGTCGTCCACCACAAGAAAATTACCGCAATCATGTAGACTTAAAAGTTCGTCCGGAAAACTCATGTCCAAACTTGTTGCAGGATTTTGATCTGTACCTAAAGCTTCTCTTCTTAATTTACAGAGATCAGACTTAACATTTTCATATCTCCAAACTTCTGTCACCAGATGAAAACCCTTTTCTTTCAATTCCTGAACCAAGTGAAGAAAGAAAACCTGTATTGTTAAGTTAGACGATACCAAATACAAATAAAATGATGAACTGAGTACAGGCACACACACACACACAACATATATAGGGGGCACGGTCCTCCTAAAGCTTGTCTTCTCTCTCCAAATATTTATTGAAAATTATATGTTATTCCATATATACATAAAATGATTATATATATCGGGGATCATTAAAGGCTTGGGACAACATAGTGTTATGCCATATTTATGTTGTTTCGAGAAAAGCAAAATTCAGCAGCAGCAATATCACACAACTTAATGGAGGCAAGAAGAACACTATGATGCTTTACTATGCCGTCTAACTCCGATTATTACAAGCCTGTCTGCGTGTCACCCTCTCCTCCGGAGGCGATGATTCATTGAAGCGTCATAATCAGTGCTATCGGCTGCTCTCTCTCTGTGTCTCTCTCTCTCTCTTCCTCCTCATAACAATTTTACTTAGTGGACGCTAAGTACACTGAACATGGATGTAAGAAAATAACAGGAATTAACGACCTGTGGAAAGAGTGGTAAAATGAACTGGACATCCCTGATTATGAGATAAGATCAATAGAAAATTCCTTCTGTGAGCCAGAAACACTGGGCGCTAAATCTACGGGCGCTACATGCACGGAACCAAAATAATATTGTCTATGGCGCTCTTGTTCCACATTTCGATTGTCTTTTATCTATTTGAAGATATCACATAATTACTGTAAAATTAGCGGTATTTTAATTTCGCCGGAATGAAGACTCTTAAGAATGGTTCAGGCATCTCGGAAGAATATTCGGACACAAGAACGCCTAAGTGCGTTTGCACACGTCGCCGACAATATCGGTGGAAGCCCCGACAATATCGTTGCCGGTGATGAGCGAAGTAAGCGACACACACAAAAAAATCTTCTCCATATATTAAAACAAATAAAAAAATAATAATTGGGAAAATTATTTTTTAAAACAAGGACTACAAATGAAAACAAATAAAAAAAAATAATAATTGGGAAAATTATTTTTTAAAACAAGGACTACAAAAACTGTTCTGAAGAGGTGTGGAGGACGGTACAAAACTTAGAAAAAATAGCCCTATGCCTAAACATGTTTAGATTTAACAGTGCCGTTTTAAATAGATGCTGTAAACATATTATTTTCGTTTCGACGAGAATTAATGCTGCTGTACATTGCAAACTACATTAGTTTTAATTTTTGTTGGAACACTGTTACATATTGTATGTATATTATTTTGTTTTCCATGCAATTAACATTAATGTCATAGTAGATTAAATGATAAGATTCGAATTAGTAATTCTGTTTTATATTGCTCCATACATACACTGGCGCAAATCCCGGGGAAATGAAGGGAACATGTCCCCTCCAATCTTGGAACTGGGGAGATTGTCCCCCCCCCCCCAATAATCCGATTTGAAATGTGTTTTTTGGGAGAGAAATTTGATTGTGTCCGATTGCCAGAAAGGAAAGTGAGATGAAATTAATGTCCATTCAGAATAAACCTCAAATCTGCCCGCCTCCCAATGTTGAAGACAACTCTGCTCCCCTGATCCTCCAGAGCATTGTTTCTCGACTACAGAAATAGTTTGAACATCGCTATATATATAATATGGGAACGATCTTACCCTCCCCCCCAATGTTGAAGACAAATTTGCGCTGTTGCATACATACCTGTCGTTTCTCGTTTCTTTTTGTCCATGAACTCAAAATCCTGGGCAAGGCTTGCATAAACTTTTCGCCATGCTTTTTGCTTTTCAATTCTGTCCTTGAAGGAGTCTGTTATCTTATCCCATATGCAAGGTCTACATTCCACAAGTTCAATAAGGGTTAAAATATCGAATGGAAAAATTCCTGCCATCTCTAAAAATCTGAGCAAAACTAGAAAGATACGAATGCAATAATACACAACCTTTTCATTCACTCACTGTAGCTAAACTGCAGAACTCTATCAGGGGGTCGATCCCGGTACAAAGGGGAGAGGGAAAACTTGGATACATAGCTTTGGTCTTTGTTTTCAATTGCTATTTCACAAATTATTTTTTAAAAGGGGGAGTTTTGGGATAGTTTTGGAAATGAGAGAAAAAGTCTGCAACAAGTGAAGCATGAAGTCACATCCCTATTGTTGAGATCACAATCAAGAAAATGCCAAATGAGTAACTTGTCCTTGGAGCTTTGGAAAGAGTGTTTGATTGTGCTGGTTTCGTTTCAAAATAATAATAATTCTACTTTGACTTGTCAACAAATATTCTATTCAATCATTGCTTATTGAGTGGAACCGGGAAAAGTGATCTGCACACAATTCTGATGAAAATAAAAGAAAGTAATAATAATCAGGATTTTTTCCATATGCTTATGTTCAACTTTGAAAATTACGCTTAAATTAATTTCCAGAATGTATTGAAATTTAAAAGCATTAATAGGTTGAAAAATATACCATCAAAGAGTGTGTCTGTGAGAGAGAGAGAAAGAACAAAAATAAAAAAGGAGTGGAAAATAATCAAGAAATTGGTTATCTAAATTTCCTATATTATATTTGGTAATAGCTATTTAGAGGGAAACCAGTACTCTTCAGACTTCCCACATTTTATATTTATTTAATAAAGGGAATTAGCTACTCCAAAACAGAGACTGTAAAAAAATAATAAGCTGTTCCGAAGTTGTTTATAGGACAAGATAATAATAATATTATTATACAATTGTAATAGAAAAAATGGAAACAACAAAATTCCAAAGACAAGAAACGAAACAAAAATACACAGCACCTTGTCACTCACTCTCTTCATCTAACCCGCTGGCCGGCCGACATTATCGGTGGCGTGTGCATCCAATCATAAGAAAACATTGCCCCCGACAAAATCGGTGTCGGCGATACCGCCGACAGTATCGGGGGCTTGGCCGACAGCATCTGCGTGTCGGAGGATCGGCCGATAATATCGGTGGCGTGTGCAAGCTACGATTTGAATACATTGAAGTCGATTTCACCACCGACATTATCGGTGGTCCCACCGATATTATCGTTGCCGTGTGCAAACGCACTAACTCGAGTAAATAGGCGCTTGGCTCCAATAATCTATTTTCCTATTATGTTTCGTTGAAGACACGTTCTCTGACTCTCTCTCTCTCTCCACTAGAATGCGTTAGTTTGAATTTAATTTTCGTTGTCCACACAAAAATAATAAAGTCTTTGGACCTTTAACTCTGTCACCAACTTAAACTATCTTGTGGCACCGTGTGCAATACTATATCTTTCTCTGGAATACCTTGGATATGTGTATATTTCCATCGGGAATATCTCCCAGGACTCCCGTATACGTAATGCAATTGTGGTTCTGTGCTTCAAGTTATCGTTTAGACAATTTTCTTCAAGCTTCGATCAGATTTCCACGATTAGATGAATACTGGAAATGCTAGAAATGATATTCGACTATGTTTCATTTCAATAATAATAATAATAATAATAATAATAATAATAATAATAATAATAATAATAATAAACCATTTGGTCTCCTGCTGTCTCTGGATAAGTATGTTCTCTACTCGAGCTGGTACATTCACATCATCTAAACATTTAATAGTGATGTAATGTCATAAGCATAAATTAACCCTTCTCCTCATAAAGAAATTGTTGTAGTTGCAAGATTTTAAGAAAATTGAAGTTCTTTCCATCTCAGTAGTATAGGAAAGACTTAGTGGAGGTGGGAATAAAACCACTACAACCCCTCTAATCATTGACGGGAAGATCACGTAAACAAATCACTATATTTCTACTTGGGGCACTGAATCGGAAGAATATAATGCAATAAAACAGGGATTCCCAATTACTTCAAAGTTGCGGACCCTTTTTTCAAAATTTTAAAGCAAGATACGAACCGCACACCTTTAAATTTTAGTACTTGTATAGTAGTAGTAATTGAGACATAGATAGTAATATTAAATTACAAACCTTTATTTACGTTGTAAGCTTACAACATACAATAGACATACGGGGTCCATTACATTATCTATATATTTTACAAATTAAGAGGTGTAAACAATGACACGGACCCTCTAGATTTGTTGCACGGACTATTAGGGGTCTGCGAACCAAAAATTGGGAAACACTGCGATAAATAAGTAAGTGTTAGCCAGTAAAAGTGCCCAATATATAATGTTCCAAAAAATAGATTCAATTTTACAACGGCTTAGACGAAGAATAAAAGCAAGGTAAACCTAATGTAATTGTGAAGTGCAAATACGTAGTGTCGTCCACGAGACGAGTAATAAGGTTTTGAATATTTCTCGCCTCCTTTTGAGAATTCTTCGTCTCGTCTCGTCCCGTAAACGTATAGCCTATATCTGTACTTGACTTTTGGAAATAGTGCTAACAGTAGTCTTGGTATTGTGCTTAGTAATAGGACACACCATTGCTATGTAAAGATAACTCTTGGAGAATAATTATCAGAAAAGTATAAACTACTCGGGTTACTTCAATATTCATACCCAAACGGACAATGTACATAGCCAATTCGTTTATAGTAGGGTCTACACTACTACTGGTGAATAATTTTGAAAAGATAAATATTTGACATATAGAGAAATGCAAAGATACTGAATGAACATGTTGTTCCGCGTAACTTAGTCGCTAGCGCTCTCGACTTTATGCGTGCGGTCCTGAGTTCGATTCCCGGTGGGGACACCGTTGAAAAAGTGTAAAAGTTGTTTCAGGCCAGCCACCCTGAGTGAGGTTTTTCCTGGGTCTTCTTATTCACACCAGAGAAATGTCGGGATTGTACCTAACACATAGATCCCAGGGCACTTCCTTCCTTACTTCGTTCTCTTTCCTCGAATAGTGTGATTGAGGGACAAAGTCCCTCATACGTGACAGGCTAACCTGGCCATAGCTGTGAAAGCCCAGAAATCTACAGATACAGACAATGTAACAGTAATAATAGGATATAACTAGAAAAAAATATTAGATGAAAGCGTTCCACAAAAACTTTGATTAATGCAGAAAGTGGTCTGACGCACGTTTTAACAAAGGAATAAAAATAACTGAATATTGCTGAAAAGTAAAGAATATAATGAACTTGATTTTAAAAATGCTGAAAAGAATTACAATCCTTGGTGCAACATATATGAATTATATCAAAAACTGTTGTTTGAGTTAGATCTTCTGAGACGCTTGTGCTAGGCTTTGCACAATCATCCCAGGATAAAATCTTGAACTCCTTCAGGTTAAGACGTTGTATAGTTAAGACGTTGTATAGAATATAGATGGACACTGTTATCCGCTAAGACGTTGTATGGAATATAGATGGACACTGTTATCCGCTAAGACGTTGTATGGAATATAGATGGACACTGTTATCCGCTAAGACGTTGTATGGAATATAGATGGACACTGTTATCCGCTAAGACGTTGTATGGAATATAGATAGACACTGTTATCCGCTAAGACGTTGTATGGAATATAGATGGACACTGTTATCCGCTAAGACGTTGTATGGAATATAGATGGACACTGTTATCCGCTAAGACGTTGTATGGAATATAGATGGACACTGTTATCCGCTAAGACGTTGTATGGAATATAGATGGACACTGTTATCCGCTAAGACGTTGTATGGAATATAGATGGACACTGTTATCCGCTAAGACGTTGTATGGAATATAGATGGACACTGTTATCCGCTAAGACGTTGTATGGAATATAGATGGACACTGTTATCCGCTAAGACGTTGTATGGAATATAGATGGACACTGTTATCCGCTAAGACGTTGTATGGAATATAGGGGAGACAGGCCCAAAATAACATACCTGAGTAAGATGGCACAGTGGCTGTCTTTGAAAACTGTTTGATTAGAAACAGGCAGTAAATAGTTTAAATGAGAGTTTGATATAGCAACACTAGTGAGAAAAATGGCGTGTGTGTAGAACGCAGTAGGTGTTATTGGCGAAAAAGTGATTTTGGTAGGTAAAACTTTTATTTTCTTCTGTTTCTCATCTTGAATTATTTTATAGCACGAAGAAGTACAGACATTTAAACATATCAATTGTAAAGTGCATTCAATTAAAGGTAGGTTAAGCGTACAAACTTCAAGATTAATCTTTCCCATAATGTGCAGCTACCTGTTTTTGTTTCCCCTGCGCATCAGGGCAAGATGACAGTAAATACTGTACTATGCCATTTTGCCCTGGTTTAATCTGCCGAAGTTCTGAAGAGTTTAAAGCAGTTTTCTTCAAATACATTTGCATATATTACAATCAAGATGTGGAAAGGTAGTTGAAAACACATCCGAGAGGCCTAATAAAGTCGCCAAATTGTTTCCGAATGCTTACTTGAAATCTGCAACAACGCTCAGTGCCCTTAATGGATTCAAAGCAACTAGCATATGTACTTTTAACCTAGATATTTTCCCAGACTATTTGTATCTACCAGCTGCTGCTACTGCAGATTGCTCTGAGTCAGTAGACGAAAGTGAACCGGGTGTGGATTCGAATGCAAAGTGTGAACAAGTCACAAACCCCCAAGATAAAAACGCTACTTCCGTTGAGGATATTTCCCATTCAGAACCAGGTCCATCTACATTAGAGCAGGGAAGAGTTTCAGGGGTTCCTGTAGCAGTTTCCCCTAAAACTTTTATTGAGCACATTTCTCCAGTACCACGAGCTACAAAGAAAACATGAATATAGAGAAGAAAGTCTACGCGTAAAGAAAGTCAACTCTTCACATGTAGTCCATACCTCATGGAACTGAAGGCAAAGAGCGAATCTCAAATTAGACCAGCAGCACAAAGAAGATTAAAAAAAAGAACTATGAAACGTAGGATCTTTATTGATCTTAGTGATGAAAACGAATATTCTAGTGCCTTAGCCAAGAATTTGGAAGCCACTGAAGATGATAACGATGCGTCATAACGAACTTTACAGCATGTCCAAAGCCTGAGAAGGTTGGTTACGTTGTAAGCTTTGTTTCCTCTGGAGTCAAGCTGCACGTGCTGGATTATTTCCAAGGTCCAAGATGTTTGTTTGTGAAGTCTGTGAAAGTTGAATTATACTTAGTGCTTCATTTTCAGTTTTCATCTTGTGTGTTGGTATAATCCTGAAACATAGTTTTAGTTTCTTTAATATTATTTAATTTCTTTTAAGATGTTCGTAATTTTTATGTTGTTTTGCAAATAAAGTTTAGGCCTATATTGATATGTTTAAATATATTTGTTAGAAAATGTTCCTTCAGCCATTCTGTATGTTTTTCTACTAATCAGTATTCACTTTCGTATACTTCTGTTTATATGTTTCATAGAAGCAAGGTAGTGTGCCTTTTTGCCCTGTCTACCCGGGCAAAATGGACTTTCGGAACTTTTTTTAAAAAAAATCTAAAAATAAGAACTTTAACAATAAATAATCTTACTATTCTCCACGTCAATATTCAAATAGCATTCCAAAAAAGCATCCATAAAAAAAAAAAAAACGAGAAAGTTTTAAACCTATTCTGAGGAGATATTCAAACATAAAGTCGATGTATACCATTTTGTGCCACTGTTATCCGTTAAGACGTTAACGGAACTGACTCCATTAACGAATTTGGCCAGAATAATCGCTGTAGCTCTCTATTACAAAAATAGAATTCAAAGATTCTTTATGAAATATGAGCTATTAAGAGACATCGTTCAAGTCCGTTATCGGATAACGGATGTTAACGGATTGATTCCAGTAACGAACTCGACCGAAATAATGGCTCTAGGTATCTATTACGGAAACCAAAGAATTCAAAAATTTAGCTTCCATCCAAGTTATTGTGTGGCATAACGGACGAACGGTTGTACAAACTTTACAATCCAATTCGTGATCCTAATAAGGGAATGTGAAAAAGTAGAATAACCTTTAATGTAACGTCCCACGTCTATATCCTTTAGGCTAACGAAGACGGATGACTAATTAAACTCAATGATTATGAAATAATTGATAGAATGAGAATATGGGAGAAAACGGGAGAATACCGGGAAAACCCACCCGCATGACGTTGTCCACCACAAACTGACATAGTCTGATATCGAACCAGGGACACCTCGCGCTCTAGAACCAAGCTACCGAGTCATCTTAATATATTACTTTTCCAATGCGTATAAATATCGTGGTAATTGCTCAGAACATTTTCTTTAAAAAAGTGATACTGTAAATTTATTTTCAAAGGGGAATACGAGCGAAGTGCTTCGTAAAGCATTAAAACTAACAAACTGTGGTAAAGACAGTAAAGTGGATCACGCGAACTTACATTAATTACACTCATTTACATTTATCTTCAAATTGCATAAACCTTATTCTTTTCAAGCATTTCAGCTGGTCTGAAATTGACACACTATAGCAATACAGAAGGCTCTTCGTTTTTCATTCATTCATTCTTTTACTTTCGAAGTTCAGTCCCCATCACCATGGCGTTGAGAATGAGTAAAAAATTAACTGTCCAAAGTGGCCGAAACTAGTGTAAAAGGCAACACTTTTGGTGTCGCTAAGCTGATTGGTGAGATTCCTGATGACATTTAAGCTCAAATTTAGGCAAGAAGGGGCCCATGAATTGATAGTGGCGTTGCTCTTCGATACTTATTCCATTATTTCTTTATTGTTTAAACCTTATTCTCCCCGTTTCAACCAGTTACTTAGTATTACCCATATATAAAGATGCACACCAAAAGTAGACGCCTCAGCAAATTTTTCCTCTTTATTGATATACAGTTGCCATCGCTCCGTCCATTATCTGTAGCATGTGGCATAATCATCTTTCGGCGTATGTTTCAGATACTTGAAAATAGCACTTCTCAGGAATGATCTACTGGCAACATGGCATCCACAAAGAGACTCCTTGAGGTTTGGGAACAGGGGCGTCATTTAGGGAGGGTAGGAGGGGGCAATTGCCCCCCCAAGAGTTTGAGGAATATTTACTTTAGTCGATTGTTTATTAATAAAGTAGTACAAAACGTGAACGCCTTATATCGGTGGTGCTCTTGCCCCCCACAAGCAAAGTCTGAAATGACGCCCCTGTTTGGGAACAACCAGAAGTCTCTCGGAGCTAAATATGGTGAGTGCGATGGGTATGGTAGAAGTTCAGCACCGTGGTTAGTCAAGAATGAGATCAAAACATTAGCACGGTGTGGCGGTGCATTATCCATGTGAAGGATGAAATTGCCATTTGTCATTTGCAGTCGTTTCTCAGTCATTTTCGGCAAACATTATGCATCCAAAAGTGTACGAAAATACGTAATTGTATGATCTTTCAGAACACAGTGGGACAGTATAAATTCCTGGGAATCCCAAAAGATGGCATACACTACCTTCTCATTGGATGGCACTTGACGATTATTGGAAGGGGGGGTAGGAGAGCGGTGAATCTGTATGTTTCCACAGCATTGTCTGCCTTTATTTTCTGGGTTGAATAATGAAATCTGTGATTTATCCATTGTCACAACACTTTCCAAGAAATTGCCTCCCTCTTTTCTGAAGCGTGCCAAACTTGCAGCACTTGACCTAATCCTTGCCTCTTTTTGATCGTCATTAAGCACTCGTGGAACCCAACGATGAGAAACTTTCCTTAGGCCCAGTTCGTTAGTAATAATTGCTTCTACTGTTTCCATTGTTAGCCCCAGTGTATCACATATCTCCAGCATGATAACACGCCTATCTTCCATATTGAAATTTTCAACACGTACAATGTTAGCATCAATGCTGTTTTTGGACGTCCAGACCTCTGCTCATCTTTCACCCTTCTTTGAACTCATCCACCAACTTCCTAACGTGTTTTCTGTAAGAGCTCTATCACCTCTTCCCTTCAATTAGTGATGATTATGTCCAGCTGCGGTGAGAGGAGTTTCACAATTAACCGTTGCTCTCCAACCGAAAATTCCTCGGGCAGTGTTAGAAACACGTCTTACTCGTTGAGACACTGTGGTTCAGCTACTGTCCTTGTAAACAAAACCTGCACTGCTAAGAGATGAAGGATGGAGGTCTCCAATGCTGCAGTTGCTTTCGTGAAATGACAAAAAACTGTGGACTGTAGAACAAAAGGACACGTATTTCTGGTGTGCACCTCATGTATGTACGTATACCAGAAGAGGAGGTGGACCTCTAGATTTCACTATTTTGAGGCTGGCAGTGACTGATGTCAAAGCAAATACTACAGCACCTTTGTCAACATTTTGATCAGCAACCACAAAATTAACTCCCAGACAGAAGGTGGCTGGTAGACAAGATGAAAGGCTTTCTTGTTCTTCGTATCTTCTAAATTGCTGCCATTTCTTGTTTTGAACTATGGATGTTCTTTTTTGCTATACGCAAATTGTTGTTGGTTGATTTCATTAGAGTTTAATATCCTTTTTTCAGCATCGAGGCTCTATGAGATGTGTTAAGGGGGATCCGAAATAGAGTAATGCGTTCAAATTTCAAAGCTTTCCTACCACGATTTGAACCCACATGCAAATTTTTGTGAGCACTATGTGGAAAACTGTCAAAATTCTTTGTAGTAAATATGCTATATAAAATCTACGTAAATTTATAAATCTAAAATCTATATAAATTTACGTAATATATCTTGTACGTAAATTTGTATGTTTCTGTTGGTTTAGTTCTTCGTAATATTTTTGTTGAAGTACTCCTATGAGGTTGGGTGTGACAGAGATCATCAACATTATTAGAGATAGGAACGTTTCGTTTAGCTCGGACGATTTTTCTTCGGAGTAGTCTTGATTGAACGTTTGAGAGATATGGTTTGCTTCGGTTTCGTTACTAACACCTATATAAACCAACAATTGTTCAAACTTCCAAACATGTTTTAATTAAATTACTGAGTTGTTTGATGAAAATTATGGGGAAAAAATATATCAACAATTACGAGAAAAGAATATTTAATGGTAGGGAAAAAAGAGAATTGTTGTAACAATATTTCTTTATAACCATAGCAACATTTCATTCATTTCTTCCTATTTTCTTAATTGCTTACATAAACACTTTCTTTAAAATTTCCCTATTTTCTCATCTTCCACAATCCTCTACACGCACATTAGCATCTTTCTACTTCACCATCTTATGCCCACTTTTTCGCATAAAAATAACAAATTCTTTGGTAAAGTATCGCAGCAAAATCTTTGGGATTAAAAGAATACCAAAGGGTTTGCGTCGTGAAATACCAAGGTATTTGTTAGAATTCCCTCACCCTTCATCTCATCATCACCCACTAGCAAGTTACTTGATAAAGTATCGCAGCAAAATCTTTGGCATTAAAGGAATTCCAAAGGGTTTGCTAAGTGAAATATCAAGGAATTTGCTAGCAACTGGTTCTCCGGCGTAAGATTGTATGGTGCATATGATCTTACGTCCCTCTCCAGTCAAAAGTAGGCCCTCACAGAGGTAGAGACCTTGACGAGGTTGTGGGGCTTTCAACCAACATCTGCCTGCACCAACCTTCTAAATTTATTTCGAACAATAAATAATACTTTGGCATTTTCTTTACAGGTGCACAAGGTGTCTAGAGAAGTTTTAACCACATTATTAGTTATGGATGATACAAGAACTAAAGGCGAAAAATTCACATTGAAAAGTGGAAGTATATACTTATTTTGAAGTTATGAGGTGAAATCAGAAGTTTCCTGAGAAATGTCTTGAACAAGGAAAATATACTAACATCTACTCCAGAAGGTTGAAAGAAGCAGCATATAAAAAATCAGCCCAGAAACACAGACCAGAAGAAGACTCTACTTATTTAAAATATTTTAAAGCTCCTTCAACATATTTATAGAATTCACAATACTCTTAACTGCATAGGATGAAACATTTATCAAGATTTCATTTCCGGAATGCAGAAAAACTTAAGTTCAAGCATTCTCTTTAAATATGAAAAGAGTAGTCCAAACGTGTGGCGATACAAAATTAAACGCTATTTAGTCTAACAGTATATGAGATGTCCTTTGAAAAATTTCCTCTAACCTATTTGTACTTATTGCAGAAAATCGAACTTTGACAGTCGTATTGATACATATCTCTTTAGGTTATGAGTAATATTTCATCTCATAACTCCCAATGTGTTTTGTGTTACAGGCATCAAACTGAACGAAAGCGTGAAGACAGATCCAATTGAATCCCAAATGGTGACACAGTTTCTGTACTTGAGAGGTCGCACATCAAAGGAAACATTTGAGATGAAAGAGCCTTATGGAGAGAAAGCTCCATCATATGATGTAAATCACTGGAATCTTTAAGTTGATCGGATTTCTGTGCAAACGGCTCCCATTACAGGACGATCTCAGTCCACCATTGATGAAGACACCACTGAATAAGAGGAAGAGACCATTGAATAAAACGAAGTCACCATCTTGGAGTGGTGTCATTTAGACATTCGCCAACTAGCTGAAGATGTCAAGATAACTGTGGGGGTATGTGGGAAAAATAATCCATGCTCATTTACAAATTCGTAAGTGTCTGCCCAATGGGTTCTCTGACCACTGATACTTTCTTAAAAACATAAACGAGTCAACGAGTCGCTTTCTCTCAGGAACTTTTTACTCTGTACCACGAAAACCAGGAGGACTTTTTTTGACAGATTACTAACTCAGGATGAAACGTTGGTGTATCATTATGATCTAAAGACTAAGACTTAGTCAAAGCAATGGAACCATACTTAGTCACAAACTTCAAAGAAAGTCTGTGTGTAACAATCACCGGGCAAGGTCATGCTGAAAGTTGTTTAGGACCAGCATGAAGTAGTGATGATGGATTTCCTGGCAAGGGGTACCACAATTACAGGGACATACTATGCTTCACTGCTGCAGAAATTAGGGGATTCCATTAAAATCAAGAGGTGTGGAATGCTGACCAAACGTGTCAGTATCCTACAAGACAACACTCCAGCTTAAACTCGGATGTCACCCAGAGAGAAGCACGATCCTGGAGGAATGAAATCCTTCCCTATTTTAGTACTTTCATGACCTTGAACCATCTGATTTTCATCTTTCTAATCAAAAAGTTTTTTTTTTTTTTTTTTTTTTTTTTTTTTTTTTTTTTTAAGGGAAAGCATTTCAAATACGATGAAACGATTTCTGAGGTCGAGTCATGGCTTCTGGAATAATCTGCGGATTTCTATAAACAAGGTTTCCACAAGTTCATAAAGCGATTGGAAAATTGTGTGGACATTGGAGAGAGGATTAATGTCTTTACCAAATGCCGTTTATTCCAGTCAACGGTAAGTGGATCAGAGGACATTATTAATAAACACCCCACGTATGTACAGGGTGGAGCAGGGAGAATGGAAAATTTCAATGGACGTAAACTGCACGAATGAACACAGGAAAAATGCATTTCAAATTGGAATACACTACAGAGTATGTCATTTAAATTGGCATTAACTATCGCAGTTAGACGTGACTTTATTTCTCGACGACAACATCCAAATTCCATCGGTGTTCCATCTCAGTGTACAGGAACATCTGGACTGGTCGGTATACCATGTTTCGAAGAATGCAAGCTATTTCTTGTTCAATCCTCCGTTTCGGTTCAGTGATGGATGCAGGGCGTCTGCCTCCCACTTTATCTTTGAGATATTCTTACAGGAAAACACTACTCTATCCATCATGACTCTAGAACTCACTAAAGAATTAATAAACACTTCTGACCAGAGTATATACAGTTATTTATTAAAAACTAAATTACAGCGTAACGGTTTTGACAACTTAACGTTATCTTAATCAGACACTAACTCTATCTGATGAAGATAAGAAGTTAGTGTCTGATGAAGATAACGTTCAGTTGTCGAAATCGTTACGCTGTAATTTGGTTTTTAATAAATAAGTGTATATACTCTGGTCAGAATTGTTTATTAATTCTTCAGGAAAACGCTGTGCTCACTGAACTCAGGGAATCTCGGAGGCCATGAAATATATCCGCGCTTGTCAAATGATTTTAAAGTGAACATACCTTACACACAACTCCAATGTTCTGTTATTGCTACATGGGGAAGTCTTCTCAATGATGCCTCATCAGTACCGAACAAATGTTGACGCTGGTCTTGCTAATTCTAGATTCAAAACTTTAATTTCCCTGCGCCATCCTGTATTTGTAATTGCTTTTAAGACATTAACAAACAGAGCTGTTGTCATGAAGTTCATCATCTGGAGTTAATGCGAACTTTAAATCTCACCGTGGATTATGAGCCTTACTTTGATAGAAAATCCTATCGTGAGTTCAATGGTATACTTGTGCTCTAACGTCAACCGCGAGCCTTTGGTGCATAGGGTCCTGGGTTCGTTTCACCATGAGAGAGCATTGAAATTTGAACGCATTATGATGGTCAGGGTTCCACTCAACTAACCAAACCAATCGTAGTGAGGTTGTAATTGCCTTCTTTTGTTGTAGGTGACGTAATTCAAGTGCCTATATTGACAAGGCACTGAGAAGGGGCGGGGAAATGTCAATAGCATAAGAGTGTAGTACGAGGGTATATCAAGCTCTACCAATTCGTCAGGGCCCCATCAGTCATGGTACCTTAAGAAACTAGTTGCAAAATCTAAGCGAACAGGCAGGTTTCAGGCGGTGGCTCAGTGGTAGAGCATTCACCTCCGATGCTTGGGGTCCCTGGTTCGATCCCAGCTCGCACCGTGTGGACTTTGTGGTGGACAAACACCGTGCTCGTGGGTTTTCTCGGGGTTCTCCCGTTTCTTCCCACTTTCTTCATTTCACTATTTCACTCATCTCTCATCATCACTTTCTCCTTTAGCCTAACCGGCATAACCATGGGACGTAAAACTTAAAGATTTCACTTCTTTTTACACTTTTGATAAAATTGAGATAAAGTGACATTTTGTGAACTGAGAGTTTTATCATGCGAGAATTAACCAACTTTCTAGCTTCTTTAGTAGGGATGCGCACGAGACAAGATTTGTGGCTGTTTCGTCTCGAAAATGTACTGTAAAAGTGATGTCTCGACTCGAAAAACGTATATTTTTCTATTGGAAGAGCCGTGTCTCGACTCGAATTTTGTCAGGAAAATCCTGTCTCGTTTCGTCTCGGGCGCATTCCTATTCTTTAGTTTACCAAGGGATGGAGTAAGTTGTTGTAATGAGTGGATTCTATGGCGAGTGTTCAACTTTTCAGTTCTCAACACAAATGCCACTCTATTTCAATTTCATAAAAGATTTAGTTAGTCAGTTTTGGCATGGGACCACCCAATTGTTATAAATAATATGAACATACCTCGAAATCCCTTAAGATTAGAGGCATGTTAGGGATTATGAGAGATGCGAGGCCTTAGACTGAGCAAATGCAGAGGTCTGAAGGTAAAATCTCCAGCTATCCAAAGTCTAGTATATTATATTATTGGAGTGTTAGCCATGGAATTGAAACAAAGAGAGACTATGTACACTTCGACATTATATAGCATTAGCATAAGAACTTTGATGGGCTTTCGAAAAGCAAGATTTCAGCTAACGTTTCGGAAATTAGGTAACTAGCGAAAATATGAGGCTTTAGCAGTAGGGTCTACTCCCTTTTCTGTCCCTTTAATGTTTCAAGTTCTGGAACAAGGAGCTAATAAATGACACATTTGCTAGTTATTTTATAGCATTCGCCTCAAAACTTTATTTTGTGAGGTCTTTTTGTTTTTCATTGAAATGACAAAAAAGTACTATTCAGTTTATTTTTTAAAACATATAGAAAAACTATTATGATAGGGCATTATTTGGCTCTAAATAAGTTATGAAATTAGCACTTGTGTGAATTTAAGTTATTGAGGTTTTGTTATTAAAAAAACAGAGAAAATGAAATGAAATATTTCAGTTTAACGTCCCACGATTATGCCCTTCAGGCTAGTGAATGATGATGGAAGAGTTGGTAGAATGAGAAAGTGGAAGGAAACAGGGAGTGCCTAAGAAACATTGTAACATTTCTACCTTATTAGTATGTTACTTAGAAGTAAGGCGTATGAATAAATAAGCTCCTTAGATAAACTATAATTTCTCCTTTATGAAACACTAGATTTTTTTTTTTTTTGTAAATTTTCCTAATAGTGGCCCCCGTATTTTAAATATGCACCATTTACTTTCTAACTTACCTTCTAATACTGACACTCGATTAAATGAATCAGTTTGTTATATCCTTGTGAGTTACGCTTTCTAGTTCCATGAAGACTAGGTTTCAACTAGGAATTGAAGCCGGAAGCACTCAAACAGTTCTATTGTATCACTTGAAGATGTTTCTGCTGTATCACTATATAGGATTCCACACGAATTTCGACACTATCACCATTGTTTTGTGTAGTATAGAATTCTGAAATTGCACATCCAATTACTGGAACAAAATTCGATCTTAACTTGTAATACTATTATACACGTATACTTTACTATAGACAGCACTGCTAGCTTTTCTGATCGAAACGAGAAGTCGTATTATGTGTAGAAAGGATATTGGCCAATGTCCGCGCGTTGTGTGTGCTTGGTTTAGGAATGACTCAGGGAAACGTGTGTGTGGTGTAGTGAATGTGTTTTTTATAGATTCAAAGCGTTGACTGGACGCCCCATAGTGAAGATGTACACTGATTTAATAAGAAGTGACACAACCTAATAATGTTTTATTTGATGCGGCGAAACTCGCTTTTTTTGGTCCATCACGAAACAAGAGAAAAGATGGTAAAGTTCACATTATATTGGTAGAGAAAGGTAGGGTCTAAATAAAGTCCGATGTGTTGCACATATTTCAACACATATATTGTCCAAACCAATAAAATTACAGGAATACCTGGATAATTGTGATTGACGATTTATCGCGGGGTTTAATACCAAAATCCCAATCACTGCGCTACAAATTTTAATTATTCTGACCCTGAGATGTAACCCATCACATATGCAATCTGCATTGCATTTAATTCCAGTTTTCACTCTTCAGGTAGCACTCTTGTAGAGATGCGTTTTTATCCAACGAGCAGCAGCACGAGTGAAATTAAAAGTTCGTAAATCAACTCTACTAAAGACAGTAAAGAGAATCACACGAAACGTCCATTTATGAATGAACGGGCTTCTGTTTATAATAAGTATTAAGAATATACAGTGGGACCTCGAAACTCGAAGTTTAAGGTAATAAACAAAAATTCGAGTAGTGAAGTTCGAGTTATTAAGGTGGCCACAACAAAAATTCGAGTTGTTTTAGTTTCTCGAGTAATGAAGTTCGAGTTATTAAGGTGGCCACAACAAAAATTCGAGTTGTTCAGTTTTTCGAGTAATGAAGTTCGAGTAATTAAGGTGGCCACAACAAAAATTCGAGTTGTTCAGTTTTTCGAGTAATGAAGTTCGAGTTATTAAGGTAGCCACAACAAAAATTCGAGTTGTTCCGTTTCTCGAGTAATGAAGTTCGAGTTATTAAGGTGGCCACAACAAAAATTCGAAAAAATGAAATGAAATTTTTGAATTTTACGTCCCACGGTTATGCCGGTTAGGCTAAAGGAGACGGTGATGATGAGAGATGAATGAAATGTTGGAATGAAGAAAGTGGGAGGAAACGGGAGAACCCCGAGAAAACCCACAAACACGGTGTTTGTCCACCACAAAGTTCACTTGGTGGGGGCTGGGATCGAACCCGGGACCCCTAGCACCAGAGGTGAACGCTCTACCACTGAGCCACCGCGGCCCTCAACAAAAATTCGAATTGTTCAGTTTTTCGAGTAATGAAGTTCGAGTTATTAAGGTGGCCACAACAAAAATTCGAGATACCAAGGTTCCATGTTCCTTATGAAAAGTGACTAGATAAGCTCTGTAACTCGAAGTTTTATTCGCTCAACATCTATAACTCGAAGTTCGGAAAGTTCCAGAAATTAAATAAGATGACTAATGAAAATAAAATCCTGTGCATGTATTGTTTAGTAGGGAGGTCCTTTATGTCTTGACATAAGTGCCGTACACATTAACAACAATGACAATTATGTAAAAACATAGCTATAGCTTGGAGTTATCAAGGTCATATCAAAAGAAATTCGAATTATAGAGGTAAACTTCGATTTGTAGAAGTTAGCGAATACGAAAGTTCAAGTTATCGAGGCTCTTTAAACATGATTATGAAGCTCAAAATTCGACGAAGCGAGGTTGTAATTTTTAAACATTCGACTTGTAGAAATTATGTTAATATTGAGTGTTATGGAGAGTTCAATGGAATGTGAAAAAGTTCGAGTTATCAAGGAATTCGACTTTTCAAGGTTCGAATTATGAGATCCAACTGTATAAATAAATAGAACTTCTTCGTGGCTAAGCGGTTAGCGTACGCGTCTTTGGCGTGGGAGACCCGGGTTCAATCCCGCTCATATGGCTGCTATGCTCAAGGGAGGCTAAACTCAAAATCCAATTTAATTTAAAATACAAACAACTAGTATTTGAGCTAACAAGGTCTGACAACTTATGAAGAGAATGTAGTTCTCTCCAAGTTTCAGGCGGTGGCTCAGTGGTAGAACGTTCTCCTCTGGTGCATAGGATCCCTGATTCGATCCTCGCTCAAGCCAAGTGAACTGTGTGGTGGAAAAACACCGTGGGCGTGGGTTTTCTCGGAGTTCTTCCGTTTCCTCCCACTTTCTTCATTCCACCATTTCACTCATTTCTCGTAATCTCCGTCTCCTTTAGCCTAGCCGGCATAAGCGTGGGACGTAAAACTCAAAGATTTCATTTCATTTTTTCTCCAGGTTTCAGGAAACTGTACTTGACTTGGCCTCCTCTCACTCTCCGACCTTCTTGAGAAAGAAAATTGCAAAAGGTAGGTAATATCTACTTTCACTCGACATTGTAGTATACACGTATAACTACGAAATGAGAGATTTTCTGTTGTAAGTATACGCTACACACGAGACAATTATATGTAATAGACTGAAATAGTGTGACGTCACATCCTTCTCGTTGCCATAGTAGTCGCCATTTTATTTTCTAAACAACAAGTAGCCTAAATACCTAAAGAAAGTATATATGTAAAACGAAAACAGTAATGAAATATTTCGGAACAGCAAGCATTAGAGTGAAAGAAATACCGGTACTTGTTTCTTTTTAAGTATTTCTAATCAATGAAGCTGAATAAAAGGTAGAAAAGGTAATTAGAAAAGAAATCTGTTAAATACTGTTACGTGCATGACAAGCATTGAAACTGAAACCATTAAATTCGCACGTCTTGTGAAGTTTCTCATCTGATATCGTATATTTTGAGAATTTCTATATTTTCAGGTTAAATTAAACTTTAAAGTGAACTCAACGTGTTCATAATCAGATATTAACTTTAAATAATTCCGGAAAAATTTTATTCAATAATATGAGTATCATATATTATTGCAAATTTGAACAGAATTATTCTTTAACAATTGTTTAAAATATATAGTGAACCACTCATAATTGGATGTGTAATTATTGTACCTTTCCTATTTTTTTTTTTTTTTTAATGAAAAGATCATTAGAAGTGTAATTGCCAATAGAATTAACATTATTCTAAAAGACTTTTTTTCTTTTTTAAAAAATCGTATATTTTTACAGCTTTCTCTGTGCCGACAATTTGTCAATTTTCACGTTAGGGATTTTATATTGCGTATAATTGCTTCTTATGGTGGATTACATGATAATTGTGCTTACATTAACTATTCGATTTCTACCTGGTTACTTAGGGATATGGAGCTCTTAGAAATAAGCTCCTTTAGCTCCATTAGCTTCGCGCGTTTGTATAGAAAAAAACATGGCGATCACCATGGTAACGAAAAGTAAATGACGACATCACTATTGCAGTCTATATAAAGAGGTCTAGGCATAGCTCTGGGAAGGGCGAAGGAATGTTAACTCTTAACATATGGTCACGCACGATCGCGCTTGAGCATCAACAAACGTAATGAAAAATTTATGCTGGCCATATCTGTACAAATAAATACGAAATAACAATTACTTCGCTAAGGTAGACCATCAACCTGTTGGCGGTTTCCACATGCTGCATGAATATAACAAAGGTTTGAAAGACTAAATAAACAAAATGAAAGAGTTTACATTTTTTTTTTTTTTTAAGAGAGGTTTACTGCTAGGATTGCCATCTTCTCAAAAGTAAAATTTGGCACGAAATCTCAGGACTTTTTTCTTCAGTTTTAACCCCTTCACGACCAAAGGGTATATTTATTCTATTTCTTTAAACTGTCCTAAAATTGTTCTAGATCATTACAAGTATTGGGTATCAATTTTTGTGTGTTGGGTACTAAAGACAGGAGGGACTACCTAAAAGAGCTTGAATATAAATTAATATGAATAAAAATTGCTCTATAAGGGTTTTGTAATCAGCTTCTGTTTTGTATTTTTCTACATACTCACGGATTTATGAAGTATATCGGAAACACTTTTATTGGCATACACAAACATAACTGCTATCACTATACAGAGGAATAAAAAACTTGAAATAACTTATCATAGGTTGAACAGCTTATATTTATTTATTTATTTATTTTTTAATTCCTTAGACTATAAGTTCTTTGACTCCAGGGATATATTTGTCCCAAGCTAAAATTATGTGACAGCTCAAGTTATCAACTTGCGATGACAAACTTCGGAATTTTCATGTCAGCGTTATCCTAAATAGAAAGGTAACCAAGAAAGTTTCGTCGCTTTTTCACCCAACATCTTCGGACACCGATATGTCACCTAAGACGTATCTGCAAGATCAAAGATAGTCCCCATTAGCATTGACGACCTTCTGCCAACGTTCTGGAAGGCCATAGATTCCATCACGGTTGAACTTGGTGGGCCGTGAAGCGAAGAAGGTATCAAGTGCACTTTGCACGTCTACTAGGGATTTGAACCAGCGTCCTCTAAAGTGATTGTCCAAGGAATGGAACAGGTGATAATCGGAGGGTGCAATGTCTGGAGAGTATGGCGGATGCAATAGTGTTTCCCATCCAAGGCGTAGAATGGTGTTCCGAGTCATCCTAGCTACGTGGGATTTAGCGTTGTCCTATAACAGGAGGACCCATTTGCAACCCAGAAGTGCTGTTTTTCTGAGTTTTGAGTTTTTCTTGAATATGGCTCAACTGCTGACAGTACACAGTTGCATTGATGCTCTGATCAGTTAGTAGCAATTCCCGATGCACGATGCCGCGAGCAGTCCACCAAACACACAGGAGGATCTTCTTCTGGTGCAGAGCTGGTTTCAACTGTTTTGGAACCGATTCATGGGATGCTAACCAATGATGACGGCGCTGCGGAGCTTCGTACAGGACCCACTTCTCACCACATGTCAACACTCTGTCCAGAAATGGCTCCTTCCTCAGACGAGACAGCAAAGAAACAAAGGTGTCTGCTCGCGTTGCCTTTTAGCCCGGAGTAAAATCATATGGAATCCATCGACCCAAATTGTAGTCAAGTGCTTCCCAAGTTGATGGAGGTGCTGCCGAACAGTTTTCCACTCATACTGAATTGTAGTCCCAGTTCTTTACATGACTAGAAACTATTCGCCTTAATTGCTGCCTGAATATCTTCATTTTGTACATGTGTTGTTCTTCCGGCACGTGGTGCGTCTTCGAGTGTTTCGTCACCGTTCTGAAACTTGATTAACCACCACTGCACCCTTTCCGCGCAGTTATGACACCCTCACCAAAGGCTTGGCATATCTTCTGCCCCGCTGCAGCATTGTTTGACCCCCGATTGAACTCGTATAGCATACACGCCCTTATGACGCTTTGTGGAGATCCCATGTTCACTCTGTCCTTACGCAAATTCACGGTGTAAGTGAACTGACACAACCAGGTAGAATGTTGTGTATACCCACAGCAACAATTGACCTTCGCCTTATCTCCATTCGCATCCAACTCACGGTGTGAGGGCCAATTGAACAGAGACCTCCACTAAAACGACAGAACTTTCTTGGTAACCTTTATAGTTCAAACAATATTTTTCTTAAATTTAATTTAAACTAATTGTTGAACAAAACAATAGATACGTTTATTGTAAAAGTATTAGCGTGTAACAATTTCGTCAACTATCCACTTCAGCTTCATCAGACATTATCAATTTCTAATAGTTTGCAATGCCTGTGATAGACCATATACAAAAATCCATATACATAAACTTCAACAGACAACAAAAAACAACAGTGTTCTGACAGAAGCAAGACATGATCTGATTTTTTTTTTTTTTTTTTAATGGGGATAGTTCCGAGAATAAAAAATAGCAACAGGTTGGCAACCCTATTCACAACTTCTTTGATAATATCTACGTAGGCATAAAGCACAACTTCTAACCAGAGAAAGAAGACGGAATGTTGATTTATATATTTGTCATAAATCAAGCGACATGCTTGTCTGCCCTCATTAGACTCCAGAAAAGTGTGCATAAATTATAGACACATATTTTGCTCTCTCTCTCTCTCGCTCTCTCCTTTACATAAGCCCATATACATATGCTGTTGGATTATTTACTCTCACCCTCTGTGTCCCATGTAATAATTTTAATCAAGCGAAATATAACATTAGAGGAGGTTCGTAAAAGCTTAATCAATTGGATACAGTCAAAAGGGCCATTAGTCTTCAGAAGGTTTCGGTTAAATGTACTCCTGACACTTTCAGTTAGCATTTACAGAATACAATGGTTTTCTTAAAATGTTTGATTGCAGGCTATGCCCAACAAATGCTATAGTACTTACCTTTGGCTCGATCGACCGCTCAACTGAAAATTTTATTTATTTATTTATTTGTAAAATGATCACATTATTAATGTCACTTTTGTTAATGGATAAAGGAGGAAGGACATTCGCTTTACAATAAACATAAGATTTTAGTGTTCTTTCCTTTGCCTATCTATATACTAAAATACTAGATTTATATGTTTGTGGTCAAGAAAAGTTTATATCTTTGTGGCCAATCCTGTTGACAGTGAGTTCTCGGGAACCATAGGCTCTAGAAAGATGACGTTTTCACTGATCGATTGCAAATTTTGTGTAGATTGTTCAGTTCTAATTGAATATTGTTTTTAAAATAGCCGTTATTTCTTTATTACATTTTTTTTTAGGGATACACAAAAAGTGTTGAAATATTTAAAAAGTAAAGCAGCATATCCTACGAGTTATACATTCAAACACCACAGAATGGTGTATAGGGGTTGTATATCTCTCGGGCGTTTGTGTTCATGGCCTAATGAGAATGAAAAACAATGAACATTATTAATTGTATATGTAAAAAGAAAAAATACACTGATCATACACGAATTAGAAATTCCAACCGGAAATAAGCTCAAATCTTGCAAACGGTGCGAGACATTGAAACAATAATCGAAAAATATCTCCCCTATATGGTACCCCTTGCCGATTTTTTTCAAGACGTCTTTCACTTGTGTCTGTAAAGGGATATGTACAGATAAGTATTGCGAGGAATGCCAAGGAGATTCATGCTCATATGTGAATGATGCGGTGTGTACAGGAAGCAGGCTCAGCTAGTCGCATAAAAAATGTTACACCCCAGCCCCACGAGGGCTATGGTTAATCAGGCGGTTTTTTGATGGGTGATGTGTTCTTGCTTTGTAAACCAAAGTTTATTACAGGGTGCTGCAAAAAAAAAAAAAAAAAAAAAAAAAAACTCGAATATAATTATGCTATAACTAATTGCTGTATGAATATGTCAACCAGAGAAACACCAAAATGATCATTCTGGATTGAGGCAGAGTTTTTGGTCACATGCTCGAATTGGACTTGATCTTGGAAATCTGTCATCTAGAATCCAAGTCCATTTTTTAAAAAATAGAGGGGCATGCGATCCATCGATTTACACTAACGAAACTTTGCAGAAAGTTAGGGATGGCAAAAATTTTCCGTAATAAACATTCCAGAAAATTTATTTTCCGGAATCGGAAATTTCACTTTCCAGATTTCGGAAAAATTCGGAATTTAGAAAATTTCGGGTTTCAGAAAATTTCGAAATTCGAAAAATCTGGATATTTTGAAAAAAGGAATTTTTTCGAAATTCAGAATTTATTCTAATTCCGGATTTTTCCGAAATGCGGATTTTTTCCGAATTCCAGGTTTATTTTCGATTTTACTTTTCGGATTTTGGAAAGTAAAAATTCCAGAATTGGCCATCCCTATGAGAAACGATGTTAGTAAGTTCTTATCTAGGATTGCCAGATTTTTAAATTTTTTTATAAAAAGTTTGAAATTTTTAGGATGAAAAAGGAAGATAAATGATATTCAGAATGTATGTACGTGTAACAAACATATATATGATTTTACACATTAACATAGAATAATTTTAATAGTTTCATTAAAAATAATTGTAATAATATAAAATACAAAGTACATACAATTCCCAGTGAGAGCTTAAGTGATTCTGATCCCACGGTAAGCTGTAGGTCCCTGTCTCATGTACCGTCGCTGCTGAAAGGAACAGTAAACTCACATCCTCTCATCCAAGTACACACAAATCTTGTTACCTTTTAATGGTATTTTACTGAACACTTTGTATCCTTTAAAAGTTACACAGCTTTCTTTTAATGTTCAAAAAATCTTTGCAGGCCATACGGAAATTCAGGACCATCTGGACTTCTGCTTTTATTAGTTGACAGTAGCTTTTTCACCTGATATTAGTATATTCTGCTTTTATTAGTTCACAGTAGCTTTTGTACCTAATATTAGTATATTCTGCTTTTATTAGTTCACAGTAGCTTTTGCACCTGATTCTGCTTTTATTAGTTCACAGTAGCTTTTGTACTTGATATTAGTATATTCTGCTTTTATTAGTTCACAGTAGCTTTTGTGCCTAATATTAGTATATTCTGCTTTTATTAGTTCACAGTAGCTTTTGCACCTGATTCTGCTTTTATTAGTTCACAGTAGCTTTTGTACCTGATATTCGCATATTCTGTTTTTATTAGTTCACAGTGTCTTTTGTCCCTGACATCAGTATATCACGATCGATCTAAACTGCATATATGATTGAGACAGTGTTGACAGGCGAAGGCAAAGATGCTAAAACTAACTTATTCTTAAACATAAGGCAACCTGTTCCATTTTCTCTCTCTGAATGCTATATTACATCGTTCAGTTGCGATATCAACAGTGTGTTCGTCTGATTCTGTTCCGCATTAACTTGCAAACTTTTTTTTAAAACACTTATAGGAACACATGTTCATTATAACGTAAAAGTACACATGCGGTCATTTTGACTGTGTATGAATTTTTAATATTTTTTACCTATTTTACTATTTAAAAACATCGTAAAGCAATAAAAAAAGATTAAAGAACATTTAAATTAACAAACAAAGATTACTAGACGTGACTGATAATAAATGTATTACAATTTTGAAACTTTTACTAAAACAGAAGACTTGTTGTTATGGAAAATTATTAAACATTGACATATTATATACTGGTGTAAGGTAAAGTTCACAAACTCCCTCAGTTTCTTTGATCACACTAACACACATTCTTCAGCATAGTCTGTACTTCTTTGACATTGTTTACATATTACGAGGTTGCTCTTGATGCACTTGTGCTATCTTGATGCATTTTCTATCGCTTCCTCGTGGGCACTTTTCACGTGTTTCCCTTTTCTGGAATCGATGATCAGGCACGCATTCAACCTGGGGAGAAGCATTGTTTTGCGATATCCTGCGTGATGATAGGGGCGAAGGAAAGAGGAAGGTATTGCGAACGTCGAGTGCCAAAATAAACCAGTGTTGCCAATATTAGAAGGTAAAAATGCCCATCGGTCAAATTGATCGATGTGTACGTACTTATAGGTGTTAAAAACGGCAAGGACTATCATTTCTTTTACTTTTTTTTTTCGTGACAGCGAAAACAAAACAATAGACGCTGACAATTGAAATATTCTCAGCTTTTGTTTCCAGATGAGAATGCTAAGGCATAAACAATTTCATTAATCCGATCAATAGCTGAAGATTTGAAATCTCTAAGAAGCAACATTTTCAAGTTTCTCTCGATTAGTGAGTTATTCAGTCAAGCACAATAATTGAAGACTCGCTGCAGAAAACAATGTAAGTGCCACCTTGAAATTGTTTCTCTTATTTTATTTTTTGAATACGTTTATGCCTTACCTAAATTTTCATACTTGGTTATAAGCTAGGTTGTAGTTCTAAGCAACAGTATTTTCTATCTTTTTGATCCTTGGGCACAATTTACTATCTTTTGTCTCTACGGTTACAGTAATTTTTATCTTTGGCACTTACATTGTTTTTTACAGTGAGTCTTCAATTTGCAAATTCTTTAGGTGGCAAGTTAGGTGGAAGATAATATAAACTTATTATTAATATTCGTAGTTGATTCGGTAAATATATTTTTACAATAATCATATTAATAACATCTAGGCTTGAAAATGGTACCTGCACTACGTCACACATTAATCTTTTATTTATCAACAACATACTACCTTCATCTGTATTTTGTTCGTTAGTTGAAGGTTTCTGTCTTTACATATGACGTTATATTGCTCAGTAAGTTATTCGAAATGATTTGTTTAATGTTTAAACCAATTCACAGATATGTATATTAACCCTTTAACTGCCACAATGTATTAGCAAAAGCTACAGTACTGGCACAATTATTATGGATTTTTGATAAAAACAAAACTTTTGTGCAAAAATGTCTTGCAAACAATTTTATTAACTAATATGTACTTTATTTACTTTACCACACCAGTACCAAACAAATATTTATTAGTTATTTTAAGTGGGTTTTACAGTCTTATATGGGAGTGTCTGGCAATACAGAGAGAAAACGTCTGACAGCCCTGACACAATTACTGCATTGTCTGGACACAGCTAAGTAATAGTCTGGCATTTGCGTGGAGAAATGTGTGTTTATTGCATTGTCTGCCTGTCATTTGCATGTGATCACTTTAGTTCTGTGTATTTGTGCTTTTAAGTTTAATGCCAACTTTTTTTTCCCCCAGATTTTCTAATGTGTTTATGCAATTGAGCAGACTTGGGCAAAGTTCGTGATTTGAGTCCTCGCAAGGTTGGACAGATTAGTGTTTTATTGAAAGAAACCACCTTAAAACAGAAAGATATAGCGAAGAAACTTAAAGTTTCAACTAAACCGTCAGTAGTATCAAGAAGAAATTGGAATATGGCCACAGTTTGTCATCAAATAGAGTTGAAAATGTGGTAGACCTAAGAAGACAACACCGAGAATGGACAGAAAAATAATTAAAATGGCAATTAACAACAGAAGAGCATCTTGAAGAATAATTTCCAACCAACTTGCAGCAGAGGGCATTACTATTGCTCGCAGAACAGTAAATAAGAGACTATTGGAAGGTGGACTAAAAGCATATCGTCCCAGAAAAAAGCCTCGCCTTACTGACAAGATGAAACAGGCTCGTAAGGCCTGGGTAGAGGCTCACGTTGACTGGACATCTGAGCAATGGGAGAAGATAAGAGTTTAAAATATTCATGTAAAAACGTTAATAACACAAATGATTCAAATTATGCCAAATATTAAACTTTACTTCCAATTTTAAGCCTTGCAGACTTTCACGTCTTTAAGTCTACTCGTTATTCAATTGCTTCCATCACTTTCTTCAGCTGTTCAACGCCTTAATTTGTGTTCTGTATTGTTGCAGGTTGTGTTCTCTGACGAATCTACCATTGCAGTGCTTGACGACCGTGTGCAGACTGTAAGAAGGCGATCAGTTGAGTAACTTACACCGGAATGTTTAAAGAAGACTGTAAAATTCCCTCAGAAGGTCATGGTCTGGGGAGCCATTTCTGTGCATGGAACAAGTCGTTTGGAGATTGTTGATGGCACCATGGACCAGTATAAGTACAAAGAAGTACTACAAAGACGTTTGCTACCTCAAACAAGGGACTGGTTTGCGGATAGACATTGGATTTTTCAACAGGACTCTACCCCGTGTCACACGGCAAGGTCAGTGAAGACCTGGTTTGAAGAAAATGGTGTAGAAGTGCTCTCATGGCCTGGAAATTCCGCGGATATGAATCCGATTGAGAGTTTATGGTCTGTATTGAAAGATGAAATACATGAAGTTCCCATAACGACCAAAACAGAACTCATACAATGTCTTATCAAAGTATGGGTTCATTCAGGTAGAATCAGGGAATTGTGCAGAAAGTTGATCACTGGAATGCCCAGACGTGTTAAAGCATTTGTTAATGCAAAGGGTGGACAAACTAAATATTAAAATAGTTGTTTACTATTAACGTACTCACTATTTGTGAATAAAATTGATTTGCATTATTATTTGTTTGCTTAAATGTCGTTTTTGTAGAAAAAATATGTTTTTTACAAAAAATCCATAATAATTGTGCCAGTACTGTATATCCCTGGGGCCAAAACGTAATTTTGATTTTTTCCATTTTATTTGGACCGATTCTGCGTACTGCATGTGTATAATCTTCGAAAACAAAAAAGTGTGAGGCATCCATAAGTGCCACACGGCACAAATTTATAAAAACAGTGAGGCATAGCGTTGATGCCTCGTGGCGGTTAAAGGGTTAAGTTGTAATCAATGCAATTTCAACTTCGTCAATAAAAACTATTTGTCTACTATTTAAACCCAGGGGGTGCTCTTAACCTATGTCCCGAACCTCTACTTTCACGCTCTTCTCACAGTGACGTCACCAGCGAGGAACTTAGAGCTTGTCGTCTGCTTGGCGCGCGAAGATTTGCTAGTAAGACCACAAACAATTCTTTATTTATTTTGGGTTTTTGCTATGTTGAATTGTGTTGCTTTCTTTTCTAGTGGTGTACGTGGACGAATATTATTTAATAGAGAAAAGGTCTGTCTATATCTTGGAAGATTTCTTTACGTGGGATTGACTGTACAGACATGCAATATTGCAAGACAGTGTGAACTTGAGTACGTGTGTACATATATGTTTTTACGTGCACTTGTCTTTCATATCCAAGTGTTCCACATTATAGAATTAGGGATGTACCGATATATCAGTATCGGTAATATCAGCCACTTTTGGCAGTATCGGTATCGGCATTGGCAAATAAACACCAATATTTACCGTTACATTTTTCCAACTATTTTCAGTTTGTTTAATATTAACAGTGACGCTTATATTTCATCGGTTTCTTTTCGAGTTAAAAGTTGTTCTAAATTATTATCAATTGTACAATCAATCGATTTCTTTATGCATGTGTACGCCTTTGATTTGCACTATTCATACTTAACTGATAGTTTTAGTCCCTCCATGCCAAAATAGTGAAGAAAAGACAAAGGTCCTCAGTCAGGATCATAGGCACCCGAAGAACATTTTCTAGGGGAGCCAATTTCCCGATTTCAAAGTAAAATAAAGTAAGTTTATTTTCCTTATTCTTTTTCATAAATTTCTATGTATGCATGAAGTTCATAATTTAAAATTATTTTTTGATATTTTTTCTGCTTATTGGTCCTCTAAATGTTTATTTGAGTTAGAAATCAGAGTAAAACTCCGGGACGTCGTGTGGGTAGAACAGGTGGGGCGATTGCCCCACGCCTTGCACCACAAAATGGAAGAGTTTGACCGTTGAGGAAAACTAGCAGGTTAACTATTTCTAATACATTGTTGAGATTAGTGTTGTCCACGAGACGAGACCGAGGCGAGAAATTTCTCGTTTCGTCTGCAATTCGAGACGAGAACAATCTTTTAAATTCGTTTAAATTTAAAAATATGGGAGTTCTCGTCTCGTTTTTGAGGCAAGTTGAGAAACTTCATGAGTCTGATTGGCAACACGAATTCACCCAAGTATTAAACCTTAAACACCGGTTTAGTGTTGCAAGTGATTGTAAGAACACAATGAAGAGCATTCAAAGATACACAAGTCATTACACAATATACTACAATAATAAATATGGTTTAACTGTTGTTATATATCATCCTTCGTGGATCTCTCGTGACTTTAAGAAGTCAGGACAAATTTTGAGTTGATTTTGAGTTTAACGTCCCTTTTCAGCAGCGAGGCTATATGAGACGTGGACCTACTGATTAACGTGGAATCCGAACCACATGAGCTCCCGCCGGGAATCGAACCCGGGTCTCCCGAGGACAAATTTTGTACATACATTTACACAAGAGGCTAGAGAAACTTCGAGGCGAGAATAAAAGAGCTTTTTTCGAAAATCGATTCTAGAAGACGAGAAAACCTAATTTCTCGTCTCGTCTCGACTCGTAACACTAGTTAGCATACAAATATTTAGATATAAACAAAATACATTTTTCCGGACTGTGTACTATTAATGTCACGAAGTGCAATCATAGGTCAACAATGGTTACATTAAATATAATCTGTGATGGATAGTCGACATGACGTTTAACACGGATGAGTTCCGTTTTAATAATCATGTGGAGAAGATGTGAATTGGCAATTTTAAACTTTAAGCCTGCGTGCCGTATATTGAACAAAATAAATTGCTAGGCATCAAAGGGCTTCCGCAACTGAATGCATCAACGATCTTCTTCTTCTTCTCATTATTATTATTATTATTATTATTATTATTATTATTATTATTATTATTATTATTATTATTATTATTATTATTATTATCCATGGTTTTAAGTATTTATTGAGATATTCTTATCAGTAATTATTTGGTCTAGGAATTAATTCGTGCGGGTGGACAAGAGATGGCGCAACGAACGGAGCGTCCCACAGTTCCGTGTATCCACACATGTGTTGCAAACCCCTGTCATCGCGTATCGTTCGTAGTATAGGGCACTGGATTAAAGCGTCAACAACACCAGTTTGTAGTTAAGTGAACATGGCGTAATTTGTGCCTGATAAAGTGTTTTTGCGGGGTGTCCTGCTGCATTACTTTAACATGCAGAAAAGTGCGACTGAAAGTCATCGTATTTTGGTGGAAGTGTATGGTGACCATGCTCTAGCTGAGCGAACGTGTCAGAAGTGGTTTGCACGGTTTAGAAGTGGTGATTTCGGCTTGGCAGACCAAGAGCGAGCTGGACAGCCAAAAAAATTTCAAGACGAAGAATTGACAGCATTGCTCGAGCAGGATTCGTGTCAAACGCAGGAACAACTTGCAGCAGCATTAGGCGTTGATCAAACAACAGTCTCCAAACGCTTGAAAGCCATGGGAATGATTCAAAAGATGTCACATTGGGTTCCACATGAATTGAAAGACAGAGACGTTGAAAGACGAAAAACCATTTGCGAATTGCTGCTTCAACGACAGAGCAGAAAGGGGTTTCTGCATCGAATTATTACGGGTGATGAGAAGTGGATCCATTACGAGAACTCTAAACGAAAAAAGGCCTGGGTGAAACCAGGTGAACCAGGTCCATCACAACCAAAACGAGATATTCACTGTGCAAAGGTTATGCTGTGCATATGGTGGGATATGAAAGGTGTGGTGTACTATGAGCTGCTGCAACCGGGTGAAACTATGAATGGAGAACGTTATCGACGACAATTAATGCATTTGAAGCAAGCTCTGGCCAGAACACGACCAGAATGGGAGAACAGACATGATAAACTTATTGTTCAACATGATAACGCTCGCCCACATGTCGCAAAACCGGTCAAAACCTATTTAGAAAATGTCGGATGGGAAGTTTTACCCCACCCGCCGTATTCACCAGACGTTGCTCCTTCGGACTACTACTTGTTCGATTGCATGAACAACGATTTGATTGGACAGCGGTTTACTTCTTCAGAAGATATCGAAACATGGGTCTCTGACTGGATGGCTTCCAAGGATGAGGACTTCTTTCGCCACGGAATCCGTACATTGCCTGACAGATGGGCGAAAGTGGTGGCTAGCGATGGACAATATTTTTCTTAAGGTATTTATGTATTTTGTGTTTGTACTACAGCTTCAATGTGTGCGTACCAACCGCACGAATTAATTCCTAGACCAAATACAAAGTAATCTATTTATGCCGGGTGTCGAACTTTCCTTATCATTGGTTCCGCAATTATTTTAACTCCAGGCACCGGAAATTTCAGAGATTGCCCTGGTAAAACACATATTTATCTGCAACTTTGCTTAAATACATTCACAGCAACATTTCAGATATAAATACATTTAAAATGTGATTCTAATTCAACTATTATCAATCTAATCAAAAAATAATTAAATGGTCATGCAACACAGGTACATCGTTAATTTTCCATAATATAAATTGCGTTAAGATGATGTTCTATTTATTGCTGGTTTATTTATTATTTATTTATTTGTAATTTGTGTGTAGGAGAATGTTGTGACAGCGAAAATGTTATGCATAAAGAAAGAAAAAATACATTCTGGCTACTTCGTACACCTCTATACCTACTTGCTGCTCCTCGCTGGTGACGTCACGCAAAACGAGGAGCGAAGCGTCTGTGCGAATAGCCCAACCTTTCCTTCTAGTAACCTTGATTTAAACCATTTACGTTCTGATAGAACAATATAATTTACTTTATTTGATTGGCTGCTCATTTTGTTTCTATTTAGTTTAGACTATTCAGTGTTCACACACACACACACACAAACACATATACATATATATATATATATATATATATATATATATATATATATATAATTCCTGTCTAACATAGAATTCAGTACAAAGTTGCTCCTTTCGGCCATACATTCGCATTCAAGATATCATTATTTATCGAGACAGAAACATAATAATAATAATAATAATAATAATAATAATAATAATAATAATAATAATAATAATAATAATAATAATAATAATAATAATCATCATCATCATATGTGGTAGTAGTAGTAGTAACCCTAATATCAACAACAGCAGCAACAGCTCGAAAACTGTAAAGCTTAGCTAAATATCTTAGAAAATTATGAACGAGCTACCTAAAATATACTAATTTGAGATTAGTGCCCCAATGATACTTTTTTTTTTTTTTTTTAGAGTAAAATTCAAATTAACAATACATGAATAAAATAAACTCTGCTGAAGACAGTAAAGGAGATGACATGAAACATGCCTGTATGAATTAATGGGATAAATTATGGATAGCCACCGTTACCTTTGAACATGTTAATGCACTGACTTCATTAACGAGCGTGGTCGAGCTCATAGAACGGTTTGATATATCATGTTGCTGTAAATGATATGATGATCATAACCATTGAAAGCCATCTGTACAATTGGATGAGGTACTTACCTAAACAGTTTTTTTTTTCGGAAAAAAGGATTTTTGAAAAAAGTAAAATTTTCAATCCCTTGTATCCAGGAGCGTCATTTCAGATTTTGCTTGGGGGGGGGGGGGCAAAATTCCTTGATATAAGTAAAATTTCGCGTATTTCACTGATTTACTACTATTTTATTGATAAAATCTATAGAAATCTCAAACTCTGGGGGGACAATTGACCCTCCCTGCCCCCCCCTAAATGACGCCCCTGCTTGTATCCCTGTTGCTATTCAATCGAAATCTGTCACGTCAAGTTCATAGTATTAGATAGTAAAGACTTTGAATTACGTTGCCCCGTTCGTCTCACTTGCGTTGTTATTGCTATAGGAGTCGACAAAATTTGGATGTTTGTGATAGTGTAGTATGCTTAGTTTGCAACACTGAACAACCAATCTGATATTATAACTTCTCGTTTGACATGTAAATTTTAAATATGCAATAACTTGATGTAGTTCTATTTCACAAAATGTAACTTTATGTAATATAATGTTTAAAATATAATTTTGATATTCTATAATATAATATAACAAAATATAACTTTGTTATAAATATATCTGTTAACCTAGTTGTATCGCAGGGTTTGCTAAACAAGATCCATCTCCAATATTTGCATGGTACCAAATTTCAACGTTTTTGGTCTGTTAGTTTAAAATAGTTACACGTTACGAAGTTACAAAGTTATACTGTATATATAAGCATTTTTTAGATTTGTTGAGAAATGAAATTAAATCTTTAAGTTTTATGTCCCACGGTTATGCCGGCAAGCCTAAAGGAGATGGTGGTGATGAGAAATAAATGAAATGGTAGAATGAAGAAAGTGGGAGGACAAGGGAGAATCCTGAGAAAACTCACGCACACAGTGTTTGTACACCACAAAGCTCAGTTGGCGCGAGCTGGGATCAAACCAAAGACTCCATGCACCAGAGTTGAACGCTTTACCACTGAACCACCGCGGCCCCCTAGACTGCTTTTTGAGTATATGTAGTAAACTGCTAAAAAAAAAGAAAAAATGCATAGCAGTTAATAAGTTTTGTATCGCAATTTCAGCAACGGAGAAAATAATTATTGTAAATTACTGTTAATAATTAAGTATTAATGTTGTTATTATTTTTATCAACACGAAATAATATCATAAGCAAGTATGATAATCAAAACCAAAATAAAAGAAATACAACTACTTTTTTTTTTAAAGGACTAACTACTACATTTTACGCATTACTTAAGCTGGTAGCTGGATTTAAATGTGCCCATATGGAAGTACTGAATCTGTAGAATAATTTAACATAAATAATTAATATATTTCTGACCACAGTATGTACTTGTTAATTAAAATAAAATATTTCATAACAGTTTCTATAACGTAACGTTATCTTCCTCAGATCTTAATTTTAATGTTAAGTACTATTTTACTTTTAATAAAAAAAGATACATACTCCGGTCAGAAAAGTGTTTATTTATTTAAGTAATAATTCCAGAGTTAGCATGGAGGAGGTTAAATGTAACATAGTTAAAAAAAAAAAAAAGATTTTCATTATGCAGTCTATGAAGTGAAACTTCAATTCTAGGGATGGTATCGAGACGAGACGAGACGAGACTTTGTACAGTCTCGGTCTCGTCTCGGTTGATAAATAGCGGTCTCGGTCTCGGTCTCGTCTCGAGTCAAAAATCGCCGTCTCGGTCTCGGTCTCGTCTCGGTCAATAGATGCTTGTCTCGATCTCGGTCTCGGTCTCGAGGACCAAATCTCGGTCTCGTCTCGAAAGTCTCGAAAGTCTCGAAATAAATGGTGTGAAATTAAAATTGTGAAAGTATTATTATCGTACAGTCTGTCGTTTCCGCTTCTTATTTTTTGCTTTCATTCTTGACTATTATGGTATGCTGTACCTCTTCATAGCTAATTTGCTAGCGCTAATGCTTTCCAGGTTCAGTCAGCTGTGGGCAGTGGCGGAGGTTGGATGTTAAAAGTGTGTGTGGGGGGAAAGACATGATCTGAATATTTGATATCAATGTTAGTTTTCCTGGTTACTTGTAACACTTTGTTTGACGAAAGGTTGTATAACTAATAGGATACTATCTTTTTCAGTTAAAATACCGTATATCGTATTTCATATTTTATTAAGTAAATTGACAAGAGAAACGCAAGTAGACACTAGCCCTTTGTACTCTTAAACAACGAAGGTGTAAGAAGAGATTTGATTCCTTGCTCATGAATATCTGTGTGGAAAATTGTGTGATCAGATTAGAGGCATATTTAATAAATTTGCAAAACAAATAAACAGAAAGGATAATATTAATCAAATAATCATAGTAATGAATAATGGGGCTTGTTTTGCAAAAGTTATATTGAAACTGGAAATTAATGAACAACTTATTTTTAATTCCACGCATGCTATTATATATGTTATTACTCTTAGAATGACAGTGAATACTACAAGCATATGCTACGACATTTAAAGAAATACTTTTGAACCTTCCCTAAACATGTTCGCTGCCATTAAGTACAGTTTTCACTTTCTTGGAATATATCAAAACTCAGCAATACTTAGTGACTCCACATTTCAGTTATACAAAATAATCCTAAAATCTAGAATTATGCTAAATTTAATAAATTGAATTGTATATACAAAACTGTATATGTACACCCCTAAACTCCTATATTATACTGCAAAACTAATATTCCTTACTGAGCTCCTTCGTGGCTAAGCGGTTAGCGTAAACGCCTTTGACGTGGGAGATCCGGGTTCGATTCCCCGGGGGAGCTCACGTGGTTCGGACTCCACGTTGATAATTAAGTCCACATCTCACATAACTTCGCTGCTGAACAGGATGTTAAACTAAAAAAAAATCAAATCAAAATATTCCTTATTATTAGAAAGAACAAAATACATTTTAGGAACTGTCGATTTTTGTGCAATTAAAGAATAACTTGTGAAGGACTTCTTTTCTTGCGAAATGTTATCTCAATTAGTTCCAGAGCAGCTGACTAACATATCGAGAACTTGCAAGAAGAAATTAAAGTACAGTAGAGCGTCGATTATCCGAACGTCGGTCAACCGTACGACCGCTTAACCGAACTGTGTACTCGCTCGCACCTGTTGCTCTCCCACCCTACCGTCCATCATCCCCCTCACTTCCAAACCAAGATTCCCACAGTAGTCGCCGCACTGAGCCACCGCTGGCGGAACATTGCTTCTAATGGGGCCTTCATAAGGCGCTGCTGACCGGCCAAGCCGCCAGTCGCTGTGTTTCAACAATCAGCACACTTCTGTCGGTTTGGCACTGGCTGTAGAAGTACAGTCCAGTACAGTGCAGTACAGTACAGTACAGTTCGATTATCCGAACAAACCAGTTTTCCGAACACCCATGTCCCCCAATTACTTCGGATAATCGACGCTCTACTGTACGCTCTAATTGTGGCGCTCCAATAGGTTAATTTTTGGTCCATTTTTAGTAGTAGTTCAAACGCAATTCCTGTAGCTTTCTTAATTCCACGGGAAGACAACCAATACGTACTCATGGAACGACAAATATTTTATGGCACCATTTTTATTCTATGAACCAATAATACATACAAAACTTTATATTTCCAAATGAAACTATATACATTAATGGGTAATTTCAAAAAAGTGGGGGGCAACTGCCCCCCTTTGCCCCCCTAACCGCCGCCCATGTCTGTTGGTATATCATATCTGGGATAAAACCCTAATAGTAACCCATATTTCACTTTCTAGCAATAGACTTTGTCTCAAATAGCCTCACTACTGCCTATACAATTAAACTCTATTAAATTAACTCCAGTACTATACAGTAGTTTATTTTCTTCCTTTGAATCAGAATTGATCAATACCTCCTAACGGATAACACAACACATAGCAGCTCGAAAGTATTAAATCGGACCGAAATTGAAATTTTACAATACCTCACTTATTGTCCAATACATTCTGCTTTGACTGTCATTTTAAAAACAGAATATAACTTTCATAATCTTAACAAATAGGGTAAATTATTACTACAATATATTTTGTTTCTAATTGATCAAATGCTTTATTATCGTTTCATATATACGTATTTAATTTACACTTTATAACACGGACTTCCTGAACCTTGTGGTGGGAGCTAAGACACCCTCCTTTGTTATGTGTGGTCTTGGGTTGAAATCAACAAACAAGTTAGATTCAAAGTCCGATATTTCGCATAGTTCGCGTCTCAATTTAAGTACATTCTGTTTCTTATACGAGATCGTAAGGTCGTAATGCATTACTATGCATAGCCGTAACTAACAAGGGAACCTTCCGAAAATGATAGTTGCAGTGAAAGATGTGGCCTATGCCAATTGAAAGAGCTGTAACAGAGATGTTCATTTCCAAAAAATTAGCTGCCCATAGCAATAGATTCAAGAAATATAGGGGGTGAAAAATTCGGGAAACAGCAAGGTTGGACAAGGGGGGGAAAGTGCAAATTCCGCAAAAAAAAGGGGGGACACGGCAAAATACAATGCTGACAAGTGATGTATAGAAAGAGGCTTGCCACAATAGGGAACAAATGAGGGCCACCAGTGGGGTTAACAGTGTTGCCAACTGCAATGAAAAGTATGTGTTTTGCAAAGAGCACTACATGAAGTGAGTGCAATATTCAGTATCAGCCTGTCATGTAGAACATAAGATATGGGGTGTATAATCAGCGGTACAATTTAACAAAAGAGAATAGAAAAAAACATAAGCACGAAAAATACGGAAAAGACGGAGTTGGCCATAATGCGCCACATTTGATCACGAGCTGTGCATATTAGGATGAACAAAACAAGAAGCACCGACTATGCAGGAAACCGACGTACCTAGAGTCGAAAAGAAAAACGAGTTCCAAAGTTGGCAACACTGGCCATGAAAATCCAGACAATTCTAATATAGTTAGGCCACTCGCTTCACAAAAAAAAAGTTCCAGCAACAGGCATTAGTCTTCGGATCGTTTGTACATGCTCGTCCACATTGTACGTGCAATTGTTCGATGAGACAATGGTCCAAACTGAAGATACATTTGCAGTGAGTACAGCGGAATACTGCCAATCCGTCACACATGGTACAATGATCGCCTATGAATGTCTCGAAACAGTACTCTAGAGGTGTCGGAACCTTTGGTGGTCTTTCTATCACATATCCACACCTGTAGAAAGCAAACATAATCAAAGACTTGATCTGCTGTGTGTTGCTGTCTGTAGTACTATCACCGCCTATATGATATATCCAGAGTATCCCACCTAACTCTGCAACTGAAATAATCTCAAAGCGAAAAAATGTGACACATCCAGTTGTGCAGGAATGTACCCATGTCAGCGGGCGACAAACTTCTGTGAGACGCAAGTGCCCCAAGTCCCCCATCATATTGTCCCAGGGGCCAACTTCAAAATTTCAAATAACACCATCGGTCGAGTTATATTTCTTTCGATAAATCTTGGAATATGCAACAACGCATATCAGAAATATTTACTATATGGGATTTCCAAATGGCCGCCAAAAATATCTGCTCGGTGACAAGAACAACGTGATTTTTGGCGGCCATTTTGAAACCGGTGCTGCATATAGCAAATGTTTCTTATAGGCGGTGTTGTATCTATCCAGAGAAATATCATCCGCCCCTGTTCCCATTTGAAATGTTGCGGTTGACCCCTCGAGCCTTATGATGGGGGCCCTGGGGGACTTGCTTCTTACAAAGTTTTCTTGGCCCTCGACATGAGTACATTCCGGTACAATTGGATTTGTGACATCTCTTTTCGCTTCGCAGCAATTTGAGATCACAATGTTCGATGCCATGTTAAGAAACAACATATATTTGTGGCGGCCATTTTGAAAAACATGCTTTATATAGCAAATGATTCCTATAGATATTGTTACACATTCCATGATCTATCGAGAGAGGTACCACTCGGTCCCTGTTGCCATTTGAAAATTTGAAATTGGCTCCTGGGGCCCTATGATGGGGACCCCTGGGGGCACTTGCTTCTCACAGAGTTTTATCGCCCCCTGACAGTGGTACATTCCTGCACAACTGGATCCGTCACATTTTTGTTCGTTTCGCAAATCTTTCAGGTCACAAAGTTTGGTGGGACACCCTCTATATTTCCACATACGACCCAACCATGACATAATATTCACTACTTCTATTATCGGTTGTTGGCTCAACCCAACCATTTCATGTTCCCCGAATTGACATTGCCTCAATCACTCTAGCATTGATGCATTCCGAGTGATGCCTATTGCCGGAATTTTCTTTTCGTGAAGCGAGTGGCCTAACTATATTAGACTTGTCTGGATGTTCATGGCCAGTGTTGCCAACTTTGGAACTCGTTTTTCTTTTCGACTCTAGGTACGTCGGTTTCCTGCATAGTCGGTGCTTCTTGTTTTGTTCATCCTAATATGCACAGCTCGTGATCAAATGTGGCGCATTATGGCCAACTCCGTCTTTTCCGTATTTTTCGTGCTTCTGTATTTTCTATTCTCTTTTGTTAGATTGTACCACTGATTATACACCCCATATCTTATGTTCTACATGACAGGTTGACACTGAATATTGCACTCACTTCATGTAGTGCTCTTTGCAAAACATATACTTTTTATTGTAGTTGGCTACACTGTTAACCCCACTGGTGGCCCTCATTTGTTCCCTATTGTGGCAAGTCTCTTTCTATACATCACTTGTCAGCATTTTATTTTGCCTTGCCCCCCCCTTTTTTTGCGGAATTTGCACCTTTCCCCCCTTGTCCACCTTCCTGTTGCCCGAACTTCCACCCCTTATATTTCTTGAACCTATTGCTATGGGCAGCTAATTTTTTGGAAATGAACATCTCTGTTACAGCTCTTTCAATTGGCATAGGCCACATCTTTCACTGCAACTATCATTTTCGGAAGGTTCCCTTGTAAGCAGGAGCAACTGAGACAGTGTCCCGGGGTCCTCACCTATAAGAGCGTCGAAAAACCCAGTCAGGCTTACAAAATTTCTACTCTGAGAAATATGGAAAGGATAATACGTAAGAAATTGAAGAATTTAGTGCTATAATTTAAATAAATTGTCATGAATACTGCAGATCTATCTCTTTGTACGCTAGGGAAAATGTCGACCCTCGGTGGCGACGAAATCAGCTTTGGGGGTCCATAGAGTTATTGTTACTCATCTAAGTAGGACAAAGCAATAATTTGTTTCCTTTTTCAAATATCTTGTTTTACTCTTCGTACTACTCTTCGCAGTAGTTTATGTGAAGTATATTTATTTATTTTTATTTTATTTAATTTATGTTTTGCTCTCATTTCAATGATGTCACGCAGAGACGTAAGCAGACTACAGCAGAGCCGTAAGCAGCACGCTTAACTACAATTCGCGTGGTTCCAAGTTCGATTCCCGGGTGTGGGTACAGTTGAACGACCAAAGTGGTTTCACTATAATCAGTAGCTCCACGTCTCCTTTAGCCGCCCTAGCATAACCGTGGGACGTTAAACTAAAACAAGTTAACCCAAAAATCAACACAAGGCGTATTACTAACTGTAAGTCTTTGAATAATTGCATATACACTGAAGAAAAAAAACAAGTCCAGATTTTGGGATAAAACGAGGATAATATGCTTTTTGTTGGGAACACTATGACAAGACAGTGGTGTCAGTCTTAATACTGGGTGAAACACCCTCATTTCTATGGCGACATAGTCAGTAAGTGAGAGTGATGCTTACTGTTCTCACAGGAGTAATTGATGCTCTCACTTACTGACGTACGTAGCCACATGAAATAAGGGTGTTGCACCCAGTATTACAATTGACGCCTGTGTATATATATATAAAACAACACCGACGATTGGGAGGTGATTCCTGACACCAAGGTAAGACAAAATGCTTCCTTTCGGAGTTACACGCTGCCAAAAACATGAAAAAAATGAATTTTAATGTTCCACAGCTCCAGTGGCGGAGCCAAGGGAAGGTCAGGGAGGCCAGGCCCCCTTGCTCAAAATCTTGGCCCCCTAGTGCCCCCCACACAGTGATATAGCTATAGGTTTACAAACGCTGAGTGAGTCGTAGCCACAAGTGAAACTACTACCAAAACATCTCTCCACAACAGAGTTATCAACTGCAGAATACCGTATGTTGCAATAGTCTGCGTTCCGAAATGAAATGAAATCAAGATTTACGTCCCACGGATATGCTAACTAGGCTAATGGTGACGGTGACGATGAAGAATGAAATGGTGGAATGAAGAAAGTGAGAGGAAACGGGAGAACCCCAAGAAAACCCACGCACGCGGTGTTTGTCCACCACAAAGTTCACTTGACGCGAGCTGTGATCGGACCAAAGGTGGACGCTCTACCACTGAACCACTGCTCTGCGTTTCGAGTAAAATAGCTCTACTAGTTTATGTTCGTAGTACAGCAAGATCTAATTCACCGAAATCTGTGGGATGCATGCATTGATCTCACCACCTGAACTACCTTTTAACCCCTGTATCTTATTGACGTAGTTATCTCTTTTGTTTTCGACAAAGAGCCAGAAAGAAAAGCAAAATCAGTCGGCATTCCCATTTGCTTCAATGCTGAAATTTATACTAAAATATGAGACACTTACTTACAAATAGCATACACTTTAGTAAACCATTACACTTGCGTTGGACGAAAGAAGTGTTCGTACATTACCTATTACAATTCGTACAGTAAGTTGTTAATTCTCATTGACTATGGTGACATAGAACAAATGCATAGTAATAATTAAATAATTTGGTACTACTACTACTACTACTACTACTACTACTACTACTACTACTACTACTAATAATAATAATAATAATAATAATAATAATAATAATAATAATAATAATTATTATTATTATTATTATTATTATTATTATTATTATTATTATTATTATTATTATTATTATTATTATTATTATTATTATTATTATTATTACAGTTTATCTACATAATAATATAAATAACTATTTATATTATTATGCGGTATTAAAACAAATCTGGAACTTGTGATATTTATTCACTTCCATCATTCCATCAGGCAAACTGGTCTCATGTGTGCAAGAAGGAATGTTTCGAACTGGTAAAATTTGAGATGACTACTGCCTATAACCTTCAGCTTCGCCTGTCCAATTCTATTATAGCAGTCAACCTCCGCCGTCACGTCTAAGTGGAGTAGTCACCTAACCCTTGCTCATGTTCGGCAGCAATCACGAGCACTAGGTTTACTCACAAAGGATGTCGCGGCATGTTCTGCGAACAGCTTGTTGTTTACAGTTTCCATTCAACTTTCAGAAGTAATGTTCCACTGTATAAATATGATAAACAGACTTGTTTCCTAGTTCGCTTTGATTTTCTTAACGACTACTAAAAAATAAGTAGTTATCGTATTTCTGCTTTTTTTTTTTTAATAGTGCTTTTGGATAGGATAGGCCTAATGGATAGAATAAGATATGCATATTCAATGATTTTTAAATTATTCAGTACATTTTAGCTTGTGATTGAACCTTACAAATTTGTGAGTATATGAATCAAGTTTTTCCATTCATTGAAGATGCCCCCCTCAAAATTTTCGTGGTCCCTTCACTGGCCCCCTTGAAAAACATTCTAGCTATGCTACTGCATAGCTCCAATACTATGGGATCTACCGTAGTCGGGTCAAGACTTCAACTAAGAACTAGTATGTGCCCTATCCAAATATCCATGTATCAGTATCTTGCGGTACTTCTGCAACTGCTTTTACAGAGGTAGTGAGTACTTAAAATTATATGCCCTTAGCCAAACTCCTTATATGAAAATTGTTGCGTGAGTACCGCAGGATTCTGAAACATGTATTTTTGGATAGGTCACATAATAGTTCCTAAGTAAAGTCTTGATCCGACTACCGTAGATCCTATAGTATTGGAGCTAGGGACCATTAAAGTTCATTTTTTCATGTTTCCGGCAGCCTATAATTCCAAAAGTAAGCATTTGTGCACCCAGGTTGGTCTATACTTTTTGTCTTATCTTGGTGTCAGGAATCACCTCCCAAACGTTGTTGATATATAGATACATAGATAGAGAGAGAGAGAGAGAGAGAGAGAGAGAGAGAGAGACAGACAGACAGACAGAAGGACAGAGAAGGCTACATCAGCAGTGGATTTTGTTTCGGGAGAGGTTTGAGAAACGGGTTAGAAACATTTGTGCTGTACGTGCAGTGCGAAAAATAGTCACAAATTTATTTCGGGAGGGGCTTGAGCCTGATAGGCACCCACTAAATACAGGACTGTACATCCCATATTATCTAACACTGCGACGAAAGAAATTTTGAGTGAAGACAATTTTAATTTTTATCAATATTCGAGACGAGACCGAGACTTTCGAGACTGACCTAAGTCTCGTCTCGGTCTCGTCTCGATTTATAGAGGCCTGTCTCGGTCTCGGTTATATAAAATCCGTCTCGGTCTCGGTCTCGTCTCGATATATAAAAGCCCGTCTCGGTCTCGGTACCATCCCTATTCAATTCTGCTATAAACACAAAATACCTTAATTGCATAGGTCTACATAGGCTTATGTTTGTGAAATTAACATTTATTATAAATATTAATCTCCAACCCATGTTGTAGCCAACTGATATTTTAATCTCCAACTCACATTGTATTCATTCAACCCCCCCCCCCTATTTTTTTGGACGTTTTGAACCCAACGCTATTTCCACCTAAAACAGAAAACGTAACGAAACGATTATGTGTCTTTGAGCTAAAGCTTTGAGAAGATTGAAGGGCACAACAGGGACAACTGGTAAAGTCCCGTGTTTTTTGGTGTAATGTAATTTTCGAAAAGGAACCTCGGGTCTTGCGTCTCGAAAACCTATTCGGGCGCTTTGTATACAAATGTCGAAATGGATTTGTCTCTCTTGGTCATTGCTCTAGCACACATACTCTTTACGAACATAATGCTTGTAAAATATGTAACGGAATCAGGCGCGCACACAGAAATTTTTGTTGGACGGGGTTCAAACTTCGACATGGGTCCAATATTACAAGCCACTATATCTACTAAATATATAGTATTGAGCAGGTATTATGCTCCACCCGAAAAGACGATAAGTAATGGTAAAATACTTCCACCTATATTTTCAGAAAAAAAAGATAAAACCAGATCAAATTTTATAAGAGAAATATTACAAATGAAGTGCAATATCAAATTTTCATACTACACATGCGCTTACCCATAAATTTTTCTGGGGGGGGGGGAGAAGGGGCTCGAAGCATCGGTAAGGTCCAATACTATAAGCCATGTAGTATTGAATGGGTATTATTTTGCACCCGTAAAGTCGATAAGTAATTGTCAAATACTTTCACCTATATTTTCAGAAAAAAAAAAAAACGATAGAACTACATTGTTTTCGTAGTATAAGAGAAAGAGTACAGATGAAGTATAAGATCAAATGTTCACGCTACATCTATCATTTCCCTGTTAAACAAGTAGTCTATAGTTTTATCGAGAAAGTGTACAAATATATGTTGAGTTGGCAAGTTTTTTCCGGGGGGGGAAGCCTGTCGGACCGGGTGCTTCTCCCCCCCCCCGTGGGTGCACACCTGAACATAATTTATTTTGTCCTTTTAGTTCCCGTTTTAAGAGAGTGAAATATTTCTGCTGGACTCTGTACAAGCGAAAAATTTCCGTATCGTATTGTATAATGTAAATTTTCCTCTGTAATTTTTAGCTCCTTAAGGGGAAAAAATGCAGTAAAACAGTAAAAGAGAAACAAGAGGTGAACAACTTTTTTAAGAGCTATTATTAAAGAAAGGCAAAAAAAACACACAAGGAAGAAAAACGAAACGAGCAGATAAGATTATTTGATGCGAATAGGGGAAAAATTATGGGCACTGAAATTGGATAATATTAGGGTTGGTGGCATGTCAGAAAGCGTGGCTGGCTTTACGGGAGATGATGAGGGACATAATTATTGGTTCCGCACCTTCGGACTTTCAGCCTCTTCTTCACTTATACACAAGACTACACGGTGCTTATATGAAGAAAAAAGAAAAAATATATCTCGACGGCTCTTTTTTTGGTTTTAACTACTCTTAACCCACCAAAAGAGCCCTTAGCTCCCACTCCTTATAATTGAGAGGTCGTACCTCCTACTTTCGCCACCTTCAACGGCTTCTGTTCCTATCTCTTATTTTATTTTTCATTGTTTTAACAACCTTTCCTTCCGGACAGCCGAGGAGAATATATATCTCTTGATCTTTCTTACTTAAAAAAAAAAAAAAAAAAAAGAAAGAAAAAAAGCTGTAACCTGAGAAATTAAGAAAGAACCTGTAAACTACCACCCTTAATTAAAAACGGATTTGTGTTTGTTTATATTAAAATATTAAAGTTAAGAGGGAGCATGAATGAATAGTATGGAATAAAAGTTTCGACTCAACATGGACTATAAACACTTTTCATTATATCTCGAGTCAATATGATTTATTTATTTATTTTAATAGCACAATAATTTAGTGTAAACAACAGATGCATCAATGCAGCTGTACTGATGAAACCTTCATTCGCATATTTAACAATGTAATTTATTATATATATATATATTTTAAAATGGCGTGATTTCAGGCTTCCTCAGGGAAAGGGGGCAAAACTGTCCACCCACATAAGAGATTGACGTGTTTTTATTAGTATATTAGTATATGATTTATTAAAAATCAAGTACTTCTGAAACTCAGGGAGGGATGTCCTCCCCAAATGATGCCCCTGATTGACAAATCGATAACTATAAGGGAATATATTATTAATATAATTACAATTTTAAAACCTAGTTTAACTTGGTACAGCTGAATGAACTAGTTATCTCATATGTAGATTGAACTATTCAGCATTTTTTTTTAAATATAGGTAATGTAGCGAAAAATGTTTATGGTCCTTTCGAAATGTGGATGTGAAGAAGAATGAAGAGAATTGGTTGGGTCGAGAGGAAAATGAATGAGAGGGTGTTAGAAATGGTAGGGGAGAAAATAATGAGTTTATATATTATTGAGAAAAGGAAGAGGCATTGATTGGGACGTTCGTCAAGAAGGAACTGTATCGTAAGGGACGTGCTAGAGGGTATGGTGACAGGAAAGAGAGGGGGGAAGGAGGCTACAATTGATGGACAATATCAAAACAAAAAAAAAAAAATCATACGTGAAGACGAAGAGGTTAGAGGAAGACCTCTCAGTATAGAATCATGGAAGCTTCTCAGTTGCAGTTAGTGACGTATCAATAATGGCAAAATACCTTTGATGATGATGATGATGAAGATTATTAAATCGAAGTTTCTAATCCCCTATGCTCCCTCTTAATCTGGAAGTGATTTTTTTTAAAAACTACGCAATGATTTCACCAGTAATAGAACATCCTAGCAGGAATACAATCGTATGATTCCGTTAGGACCTTTTATTGTTTCCAATCTAATATTTACTGAGTTCTGATATCTTCTCGGGGAGAATATGCGCTCTTCGGGGCGCAAGATTTTTCCTTACAAGTTCAGTATTATTAGTTCAACGTATTGAACACACCCAGAGCTTATAGTCGTTCAGGATGTGTGAGGTTTTGTTTCTTGTAAGTAAGAAACTTCCACCTGAGTACTGGATTTACTCCTGCTCAATCCAATGAATACATTTTTCTGATTGTCTTTATCTCTAAAGAAACTAACAAACACAATATCACAATATCACAATATATATAAAAGGGAGGATCCAAGGGGGGTCTATAGGTGCTATAGCACCCCCTTGACCCTCTGGTATACACTGGATAAAATGGACTTCAATCCTGTTTTACACTGGATAAAGCGGCAAACTATGGTTTAGCCCCTCCCTTGATCCTGTCCTGGATCCGCCCTTATATATATATATATATATATACAAGGGCGCCCATCAGGGGGGCAAGGTGGGGCGTTCCCCCCCTCTTTAGAAGAAATTGTGCTTCGGAAGATCGAAAACCCAATAGATATTTTAGAATACTTACCGCAAAATTTGAGACTACATTTGAAATGTCGCTTATACTTGCCCCCCTTGGAAACCACAACATGGGCGCCCTTGTATATATATATATATATATATATATATATATATATATATATATATATATATATATATATATATATATATATGCCACTTTTTTCATGTTTAAATGTGTTCATACATGTTACGCAGTTGATTGATTGATTTGTTTTTATGTCTTTTGTCAGCAGTCACACTCACAGTGGTGTGTCCGCTGTTCTCTCACAGGGAATCAAACCAGTGATAAGTACACAAAAAGTAGTACGTTAGTCATTAGGGCAACGAAAAGAGCACATAGTAGTAAAGTCAGCTTGGAATCAAGTTCGACCATTTTAAGAAAAGGACGAAAATATAATTGTAAAATTATTTTTTCTCACTGTGGTATGCCAGTCGATTGTTTGTCAAGATTTGTGGGCAGCATGAGCGCCAACTACGTGGGTGCTCTGGGGCTTCACACCCGCAGAAATAACCTTGTGGGTGCGGCGCACCCATAAGATTTTTGATTTGATAGGATATAAAATACATATTTCTCACTTGCCATTATCAAAACAAATAATAAACAATTAAAACATTGAGATGGAATCTCTAAAACATAATTATTTGTTTCAAATGTGTTTGTGTAATGGCAACCAAGCAACACACTTAAGTTAGTCATTTTCTAGTTTATGCTCACAACAAAATCCTTGCATAATTCTTTCTGCAATACCATTAAATCATTTGCTTTTATGAAGATTTTTGTTTTTCATTTTAATTTCTATAAATGTGGTATTTTCTTTTAGTAACGTGTTGATATCATAACCTCTTGTAATCATTGTGCATCATGTAAGTTGTTTAAAGTATACATTTAACTTTACGATTGCATGTTTGAAAATATTCATTATAATAATTTATCCTTAACCTTGGACCCGGGTTTGAACCCATTTCTCTTGCCTTTAAGTCAACCGTGTTACAGGCTGAGCTAGGGCAGCTCCAACTTATCCTTATAGTATTGGTATATTTTACTTTATCATAGCACAGCCCTTTATGATAGTGTTCACAAAAAAAGTTAACTAAAAGGAAATCAATTAAAAAAATATCGAGACTCCCCTGAAAATATATAACCAGGGACGTATGCAGGAATTTCTTTCGGGAGGGGTCCAAAGCTTTTAGGGAGCGGTCCAAACACAATTTCAGGCTAAATTATGTTTAAAAATTGCCCCTAAAATTAGACTAAATTCACAAAAAGTCCGGATTTGGGGGGTCCGGACCCCCAGGATCCACCCCCTGCGTACGTCCCTGCATATAACACGTCCCACGATTGATATGCACCCACATAAATTTTGGAAAGTCGGCGCCGTTGGTGGACAGTGTCTTTCAGCCGAATCGCCCGAACCGGATGTTAAAATTGTCTCTCTTCCTGTAGGGCCATACTTACGGGTAAAATATCTCTACTACTAATTTTGAATATCTATGTGATGTTCTCTTCCAGGTTTCAAAGACACAATTAAGACGTTCTGCAGATGACACATGAAACTTTAGTTATTACAGCAACTCATCAATGGCCATGTAATTCTGCAAATGTGCAGACACTGTTTGTTTCTATAACATGTGTTAAGTTTCCTATCAGAAAGGCAAATTTTGCGCTGCACCAATCCGGCCCGATATGAAATGGGGCTACTGATGTTCTCGTTTCTGGTATAGTAATAGTAATACTAATAGTATTAATTTAATTATGTACTAATAATATCAATATTTAAGTTATCTTATTATACTAATTATAGAGTCGGTTGATACGTGATTTAAATGTCAATAGTGTGGGTGGATACCGAACAGTTTGTGCCATATCAGTAACAAAACCTTGAAGCAATTACAATAAAGCTTGGGAGGTGGAGAAATTTGTATGGCATCTTCACTCACGACCTGAAAACAACTAATATTTTCATATAATAATCTATCATACTTATATTTTTAACATTGAGATAAATATTTTATCTAACGAACTCTGTTCGCCATTTTTTTTTTTATTTTAGTACATTTTGAAAATGAAATGAAATATCTCAGTTTGCGTGCTACGGTTATGCCGTGTAGGGTAAAGGAGACGGTGATGATAAGAAATGAATGCAATGACAGAATGAATAAAGTGAGAGGAAACAAGAGAACCCCGAGAAAACCCACGGACAATATGTTGTCTGCCACAAAGTCAACTTGGCGCGAGCTGGGATCGAACCAAAGACCACTTGCATTAGAGGTGAACGTTACACCACTGAGCCACCGTACTCCCTACTTTAGTACATTTTAAATGGTAACAAATACCTGTATTTAATAAAATATTGCAATTTGTGTCGTAGGGGCTTTGACTCAGTTAAGTCTCTTATAAACCAAAACGGTAAACTAATCATTTACCATAATACGGGGTTACTTTGCACAAAATATGAAGAAAGCTGTACAGTTGTCTGTCGGTAAAACCATGAACTGTAAAGAGAAAGTTTCAACTGCCACCGTAAGATAGAACATCTAACTGTATTTTGGCTATAACGTTGGCGGTTAACACCAGTTCTAATTACACGGAGGGTTTGTTGTTGTATGGAAAGCAGTCACTGTAAAGACCGCCAAAATTTGAAAGATATCACGTACAAGAATTTCCGTCAAAGTTAAGCTACTTTCGTAGAATACTACTGTATATAATGGGACTTTGAGACAATAGTTGAAATTGAAATGTGAAACGTTTTAAAGTTATAAAAAAGTAAAGCTGGAAGAAGGTGGTTTCAACCTCTTATTGGGGTTACTTTACGTAGGTGCAAAGTACCTCTTAGGAAATTATTACTACTGAAACCTCCTGCACTATAAATTTAGGTAAATCTCCTAATAGGTAGATGCCGGAATGAATTTCTTGCTGAAAAATAAATTATGAACAGTGGCGGATCCAGAAAAATAGTCTGAGAGGGTCTTCACTTACAAAGGCTTCGTTTGTTTTTAGAAATAACTAGACTTTTGGGGGGGCTTGAAGCTTATACCCATAGAAATGACTAACATTAGATTTTTTAAAAATGAAATCCTGCAATTTAGGTGCACTTCAGCCTGAAAGTCCCAAACCCCTAAATCCTCCACTAATTACGGTTGGGAACAAGGGCGCCCATGTTGTAGTTGCCAAGGGGAAGCAAGTATTAGCAACGTTTCAAATATAGTTTCAAATTTTGCTGTAACTAATGTAAAAATTCTATTGGGTTTTCGATATTCCCAAGTACAATTTCCTGTTAGGGGGGCGAGCGCCCCACCTTGCTTCCCTGATGGGCGCCCTTGGTTGGGAAGATGTTCTTGAACATAAGGAACAACCAAGGCAAATGAGTTGACGAGGATTTTTTTCTTTTTCTGTTCCTGAGTTGGCATTTTTGTGGGGCGTATTCTAAACTATTAGAATGTGGTTCCCGTGCCGGTACCAAAAACTACGTAATTTTCTTTACAAATATTGGTAATTCGTACTAAGTATCGATACCAGTACCCTCATTCTAATATCAACATTTGTAATTGTATTCAGTTTTGTGTAAAGTAAAATGTATAAATACTGATGGGAAAACATTGCACAGAAACGTTATATTCGTTATGTTGAACATACTTTTTTGTGTGTGTGTTGTGCAAAGTAACCCCAACTATGGGGTTCTTTGCACCAAAGTTTATATTTCAATAAGTATGGTCATACTGAATGTTTACTAATGAACTTGCACTAATGTTTTCCTTATAGTATATATCTAGCTATTATAGATATGTTTAAAATACACTGTTCTAAATCATTACGTTTGTAAGTTACATGCGATTTTCTTTAAAATTCTTTAAATCGTGCGCAAAGTAACCCCGTGCCACCGGTAGGTAGTCTTACGGTACCATGCAAAGAATTTAACCCCTAAATGATTTTTTTTTTTCAAAGTCGATCTCTAAATAAATCGCTTTTCGAAATCCGAAAATGCGAGATTCATTCCGTTTCATTAAATACACTAGGTATTTTCAAGATAAAGATTTACAAGTCAACTACTCCATTGGTGTTAGCAGCATGTAAGCTTTGGTGGCAATGGGAGTATGGAATACCCACAGAAAAGGGGGATCGCGGTCCTTGCCCAGAAAATTTTTAAAAAAATGTCTTTGTATATTGAATTTTAAAGCATTTATTTACTTAAAAAACAAAACAAAAAAAAAAAAACAATTTTAATTTTATTTTTACTTTTGTTAGTCTAGTTTTTTTAATGAGGTACTGAAAAAAACAGACACACATACTTTAAAGTTTGTTTTTATTCAAACAGTAAAAATCGTGGACAATATCGTGGTGGTGGGTTTTCTCAGGGTACTCCCGTTTCCTCCCACTTTCTCATTCCACCAATTCTTACATCATTATTCACTTGTTTTAATCAACGTCTCCGTTAGCCTAACGGACATAACTGTGCAGGGCCGTGCCGTGGAAAATGAGCGCCCGGGGCGAGAGTATACGACGGCGCCCCCATAAGTATTTTTTCCTTTTCTTTTACCTCTTTTCTCCGGATTTTTCGCCCCCTTACTTCGGCGCCCGGGGCCGTCGCCCCGCTCGCCGCCCCACGGCACGGCCCTGTATCTGTGTGACGTTAAACTAAAAAATTTCATTTCATTTTCAAACAGTAAAATTCAATCTTGTTTCACAATTTTAATTAAACGTATGTTTAAAACGCCTACGCTAAAAAAAAAGCAAAGAAAAAAACGACATATTGCGGGACGAAAACAGTTTTACAAATATTGTGGGGCGCCACGTCCCCGGCGTCCTCTGTGAAATAGACGCCCGTGAACTGCTTAAAATTTCTCGCTGTCGAGAATTATTAGGAAACAATTTGTTCATTTGTGTTTATTTATCTTCAAAAATATTCCTTAATGAATAGAAAATAATTAATAGCAAGTAAACGTATTTATTAATAGCTTAAAAATCGCAACGTATGCTGCGGATTCACAGGGTTCCATGGACCCTACATTAAAAACCACTGCATTAGACAGCGAATTGCACACAAATACAAATAAAATTCAACACCAAATCCCCATATTAATAGAGCACAATATTAAACAATAACATTTTGAGTTTATGAAAAAGTCTAATTCCTTTGGTTTCGTTAGTAAAATATAGTTTCCTCGAGGCAAGCTGCAAATTTTGACTAAGCAGGCACCGTGCAGCGCTTTATGACACAACAACCACTTAAAAATATCTTTTATAATTAAAGGAAAATAAAATAAAAGAAGAATCAACACAAGGAATTCTTACCTTGATTTATGTCACTGGAGATCGGCCACACAAAAATTTTAACGTTATTTTCAAGACTGCCAGATCCTTATTAACAAAAAATCCCTACAGAAACTTCCACTGATGTCATGAAGAATGCAATAAACATTGTGACCAGGAAAAGGTTCTTTAGTTAACTCCATACGCTATGATTGACCTTTCATCAAGAACTCCAACATAACATTTAAGAAAAATAATAGGGCGGGAATTTCCGTCCCCGCACTAGGCATTGGGAAATTCAGTCTGCATGCTGTCATCTTCCTTTGTGTTGACCTGTGCATGTATGTGTGTATGTGTGTGTGTGTCCAAGTGCGAGTATTATTGTCAGTTAGTGTGACGGCACAAAATGGCCGAGCATAATTCGGCCAAGCAGACGTTGGCAACGCGTGGATTTACTTCCGCCCACCACTTTGACTCCCGACTGGGGACCCCCTGGACATGCCTCTTACAAGTCTCCTCCTCTTAACGGGGAACTGAATTGCAGCTGGACAAAAACAATCCACTATTTATATACTCTAGTACAAAAATAAAATGGAATAGCATTTGTCGTTTGCTGTTCACATCAGTTTTTTTTTTTTTTTTTTAAGTGATTCAAAAGTGTGTACTGGAGCCGAGGTGGGTTGATGGTAGAGCTCTCATCTCAGATGCGTGGGGTCTTGGCTCGATTCCATCAAAGACAATACTCAACCAGAATTGCCATATTACTGCCGTGCCCTCCAAGACAACTATCCGTATCTGGATGATAAGAATTTTAATTGGTTTTAACTGAAAAGATAATAACAATAGGATTAAGAAATTCGGCTCATTTGTTCGAAATTTTGTTAACGTAAAAACAACTATTGCTATAACTTAATAAATGTAAAAGTTATATTAATCCAAATATTACAGAAGACCTATCCTATACGATTTATTCCTTCAATCAGCGGCTAGGGCCGATTGGGATTGCTCTGGAGACCATTCCATGGGTCGTGCCTCTCGGTAGAGTCCGGTTTTTATTGAAAACTCGGGAAAATGCCTCGTTTCCCTGCTTTCCCTGCAACTGGTTTTAGCCAGATTAATTTACCTTGTATGTGTGAGAAAGAGATGTGAGCAGACAAACTGACGACGACCGTCTGGTGCAGTATGCAAGGTCGAAGGAACGATTCATGGCGCAGCTGGAACATGACCCATACGATCGAGTTCGAAACCAAGTCGGCTTTGTGGTGGACAAAAACCGTGTCCATGGGTTTTCTCCGGATTCCTCCATTTCCTTGCATAATTTTCGTTCATTATCATCGTCACGGACTCCCTTAGACTTGTGGTGCTTGGGGTCCCGGGTTCGATCCCAGCCCCCGCCAAGTGAACTTTGTGGTGGACAAACACCGTGTGCGTGGGTTTTCTCGGGGTTCTCCTGTTTCCTCCCACTTTCTTCATTCCACCATTTCATTCATTATTCATCATCACCGTCTCCTTTAGCCTAACCGGCATAAACGTGGGACGTAAAACTCAAAGATTTCATTTATTTTTTTTTTTTTTCATTTTTCTCTTAGACTTCAAACATAAACGTGGGATGTTAAATTCAACTCAATTCCGACTTGTAATTATATGACGCCAATTGAAATTGAAAATAAAAAACAAAACTCATACGATTTGGCAATAGTGTAGAAGGGCAGCGATGATAACGCTTGTGGATAGCCTGTATGGTATGTATAATGTTACCAAAGTCTATACCATTATATCGTCCCTCTCGAGACAAAGGTGTGTAACTTATTTTTTTCAACTTTTCCAAAACTTCTGTTTTTTGGACGACAAAAATAATTTAAGCTATTATTTACCGGTATATATTTTTGAAAGTTTATAATAAACTCCTGATCATAGTCTGGGCTCTGATTTCCCCTTGCCATTTTTTTTTCTTCTAGATCCGCCAGTACTGGCCAGGCTATAAGTACTATTAAAACTAAAATTTTAATTAAGCTTCTTTTGGCACAACAGGAAATGATAAGAAAAATAATCTTTAAAATACCTATCCTAAGCTGGAATAAAGATATATATATATATATATATATATATATATATATATATATATATATATATATATATATATATATATATATATATATATATATATATATATATAAAGTATACGTGCTCCCCGGGAAACGAGCTTCACCGTTTTTGAAACTTTCCCTTTCAAGGAAAGAGAGTGAAGCAATTTCAATACTCTCTAAATTTTCCTCTGTTTATTCAGAACGTGCCTAATGTGAGGATTCTCTTAAACTGGTGGAATGAAATTTGGTACATAAACTCTTAATTTAACATTATTGAAAATGTGTTTCAGCATTTTCACAAACTTCGCTCCTAAGATGAAAAAAGGAACGTAACGTAACGTTTAAATTCTGGTTTCTTATTTAATATTTACACCCTGGCCAATATGAGGATTCCCTTTAGTTGGTGGAGTGAAATTCAGTCATTGATACCAACGCGTGGAAAAAGTCCTATTTTGTGGGATTTTAGATATTACTTTCTCGAATAGGGATAAAGAGAATTTTCATAGCAATTGGCAGCATATATGGATTTTTTTTTATATATATCTACTTCACAAACGCCGACAAAATTTTCTCTGGGTAAGAAGTAAGCTAACAAGTCTTCAGTTAACGTAAGATCAGTGTTAATTGTCAAATTATGTTATTGAAAAATGCATGCTAGTATAGAAATATTCTATACCATGACTTGTAAAGCTAAAAAAAAAAAAAAAAAAAAGAAAAGAAAAAAAAGAAAAGAAAAAAAAGAAAGAAAGAAACACAAATGTTATTCTGGTATATATGTAAATATAAAAAAAAAATTAACGGAAGAAAGTAAAATACGAAATGAGGGAGCACCAACTTGCAAAACGTTCCACATGAAATAAATGGAGGCTGAAGCTTGTCTAGTTTCGTTATGTTCAGTAGAAGATTACAGAACAAAAGTGTAAAGAAAGGAAAAAAAAAACAACTAAATTCTGACATTAAAATGTACTTGTTCTAATCATTTTTTTAAAATTATCTCTCTGAGTTAACCAAGATATTTTTCATAAACTAGTTGACAAACGTACAAGATCGTAATTTACGAACAATTTACTCGTAACTGTATTGAAGAAAAAGTGAGTGGCATACAGTAGTTTCTCTGTTCATAATTTAGAAGTTTTGATAATTATTATATGTGGGGAGATTCAAGAGTAAAATGGAAATGTCTGCCTCTCGAGACGGGGTTTTATAAAGTTTCAAGTTGGCATCACTGAATTGAGTATGTTACTTCTTAATTTAAAATAAGGGAATAAGTATTACAGCGTTTTCGAAAGTTTCGTTCCTTAAAAGGGAAAAGAAGATCAATTTATTTAATATTCAAATTTCAGCATTGTTATTATGGAAATGACCAGCTTGAGGGTTGTTGAGACAGTATTATAAGATTCGGGTTACTTCATAGACAAGATCATAGGCGGCGCTAGGATTTTGGTAATGTGGGTGCAGGCTAGGTTGGGACAACACATCCTAACATTGTTGCCAGAACGCTCTGCACTATTGAGCCTTAAGATCTCAAAACTAATACCTAAGTTTCACTTAAAAATAAAAAGAAAATAAAAAAAAAAACACTGTATGATAGCAAGTAACTTATGAGAGACTTAAGAACTCATTTAAACATATCCAAACATAGGAAACAATAAATATACAAAACAGAAATGATTATTATAGGAAATCTGAAAATCGAAGCTAATGTGGGTGCAGCTGCACCCACTGTGGCGCCGCCTGTGAACAAGGTTTCCGTACTTCGCAGATTTCCATAATAAACAGATGAATTCCGTATATCTGTACAATATACCGTTGTCCGGATAACGGATTTTTCTCTCTGCATATAATTAATTCAAGTTGTAACAACAATGTTTCATGTAGTTACTTCTTCCTTTGAGATTATTATAAAATGAACGAATCTCACAAACATTACAGAGCATTAAACTTGTATTCTAGAAATATTCAAATTAAATTGAGTTATATATTCTCTTGGGATGAATGTGTGAGGGAATTTCAAGTGAAGGAAGGTGATTTACAGCTTAGGTCTGAATTTATATATATATATATATATTGTTAAATCAAATATTGCATTTTCTTGTCCTTGTAAGTATATTTCTAAAAACTGTAAATTATGAAGATTTTTTTTTTTAGAATGTATAATTGACAAGAGAATTCTTACAATTCAAGCTGTAACAATATATAATTTACAAGTAAAAATAGAGTTTGTAAAACAAATAATTTCCTTCTGTTGCAAAAACTAATAAATTTTTCATTAATGAAGTAATTTATATACGGCTTAACCAAGTTTCTGAATATGTTTCCCTTTTCTTTAAAAAAAAAATGTATATTTGCTTGCTTGTTCAACAAATGAAAGCATATTCATGACATGGTACCTTACATTTTTAAAGTCAAATTAGTATTATTTTTGTATGCTACTTGAAATATCGAAGGTGAGAGAATTCTCATATGAAGAGAGACAATTCTAAATACTAACGAAGTGTATATATATAAAGAGAGAGAGTTCAAAAACAAGAAGAAAAATAAACAAGTGTTGCAGGATCCTTGTGCCAAATTTTGCAACAAGGCCTGCAAGAAAATAAAGATCTTTTATCACGAGAAAACTATAATTTTTAGGTAATAGCATTATTGATGATAAGGGACTATTTTTGGAAAACGGGTTCAAAAAATGTACTCGAACTTCATAAATATTTATCCTTTTAGATCACCCATTATCAAGGGATGGGTCACGACAGAACCAATGATGTTTCGGGAGAAAGTTAACGTTTTAATCATCATAGGAATACTGTCATTGTTGCCAAGTCGCTTACGAAGCTGAGAAGCTTCCATGCAACACGTTCTTTAGCTAACTAACATCTTAGTCTTGCTCGTTACAAATTTCTGTTTTAACACAGTCCATCAAATGTAGCCTCTTTCGCGTTCTCACCCTCTTTTTCCTGCCACCATATATTCTCGATAGCACGATTTTCATAATACTACTATTTCTCCTCAGCCAATGTTCCAACCAGTTTTTTCTTTCTTCTTTCAGTTATCGGTATATCTAAAATTGCTGCTTTCTTCACTGCTATTTCCTGTTTGCTGTTATTCACTTCCTAAATCGTTTCCTGTTTGATATAGTTAATGTTCTATTTGAGAATAAGATCCTGAGATGAATATTCGGACCCAAAAGAGACGGAAATGGAGAATGGTGGAAACTTCGTAACGAGGAACTACACAATTTATACCGTTTACCAAAAATTATTAAGGTCTTCAAATCTAGGAGGCTCAGGAGGGCAGGTCATGTAGCTAGAATGGAAGATGGTATTAACGCTTTCAAAGTGTTAACTGGAAATCCAATCGGAAAATGACAATACGGAAGACCTAGGAGTAGATGGCAGGACAATATTAGAATGGATCTCGCAGAAATAAGAATACAAAGTAGAAACTGGATCTAGTCGGTTAAGGACAAAAGTAAATGGAGAGCTTTTGTGAACGCGGCATTGAACTTCTGGTTCCATAGGCCACAGAGTTAGTTTTAGCTAATGATCACTATTCCTCTCCACACCCACATTTTGAAACCCTCCAATCTTCTTTCATCGCTTTTTAATAATATTCATATTTCTATCTCATAGAGTTCAATATTTACTCCACACACAAAATTTTATGAGTACTTTTCTTAACTTTTTATTTAAAAACCCGTAAAGAGGCTATCTTCTTTCGAAATACTTCTTTTGTTTTTCATATCCCTGGTTTTATATTGTTTTCAAGCAGTTGCTGATTATATTACCCAAGTATAGAAAAGTAATCACTTGTTCTACTTTCTCCCCTTTCTGTATTTGGTAAAGATCCGTTCGTTCCAATAGGGATGGCCAGAACCGGTTCCTGGTGGAACCGGTTTTCGGGTCTGAACGGATCCGGTTCTAGAAGATCCGGTTCCGGAACCGGTTTTTCGGATCCAGGTCTGGAACCGGTTCTTCGGATCAAGGTCTAGAACCGGTTCTTCGGATCCAGGTCTAGAACCGGTTCTTCGGATCCAGGTCTGGAACCGGTTCTTCGGATCCAGGTCTGGAACCGGTTCTTCGGATCCAGGTCTGGAACCGGTTCTGAAAACAGAACCGGTTCCTCGCGGAACCGGTTCCGCTGGAACCGAAACTTTGTTACTATCTCTACGCTACACGCGAGCTGCTGGCAAGCTGTGAACAATATGCTAGATGAAATGGTGGAAGCGACAGGCAGGCGCCCAGGCGGCGGCAGCTTGTCTCATTTGGCTAAATAAACTGAGTAACTGGCAAACTCATTGGCTAAACAGGCAAACTGGCCAACTCATTTGGCTAAACACCCACTGCTGGACCAATTTTTTTCTGGGGTCACAACTGGGCGGGGAAGGCACAAGCGCATGGTCCTCTTTGCATTATTTTTGAAGGTGAACTTTGTGCCTCCTTTACGGGTCTTTGGGGGCTTTCGGATCCAGATCTGGAACCGGTTCCTAAGATCCGGTTCTGGAACCGGGTTTTCAGATCCAGATCTGGAACCGGTTCTTAAGAACCGGTTCTGGAACCGGGTTTTCGGATCCAGGTCCGGAACCGGTTCCAGAACCGGTTCTGAAAGCCGGATCTCCGAGAACCGGTTCCTCGCGGAACCGGTTCCGCCGGAACCGGAACTTTGTGGCCATCCCTAGTTCCAATCACCATTGCTTTTATCCTTCTAACGTTTATTTTCATCCCATATCGTTTGTGCGATTTAGTTCATTATTTATATCTTTTAAAGCGGTAATAATTTCTTTTTTTTTTCGTCGTTTGATAGTGATACAGTTGCAGTTTCTTAGGTAATGGTTCTTTATGATCAAAATTACAAAATATAGCAGTGTCTACGATTTTAAATTACACAGCTAGTGTGCCAAAAACTTAAAAAAGGAAAACATTGTTTTATGTTGTTAGTTGATAGTAAGTTTACTATAGGTTTAACTGGAGCAGGTCTATACTTTAAGATCACTTCAATGTTATGCAGTGGTTGCGCTACAGGGGGCGAGGGAGGGACGACCGCCATCCCAATATTTTTTCTCGCCCCTCCTTCGCCCCATTTTTCTATGTACAACTGGTGAATAATAATAATATGCACAACCGATAATAATATTCAAAGCAAATCAAGTGAAGTTGCTTCGTCTCACTACAATGTTTCTTGCCTCCCCTCTTACCCCCCTAATATTACGAGGCTAGCGCCGCCACTGATGTTAGGATGACTATACATCCTGATCAATCGGGATTGTTCCGTTTTGAAAACACAAATATTGTCACAATTGTCTTTTTTTTTTTTTTTTTTTTTTTTAGAGAACACCACATTTAGTACCGATTTTTTAATTAACCATTTTTACCGCCCCGGGTCATTACAAAATGTTATCTTCTCGATATCAATATCAATATTTGCCGTCAAATTTCTGTAGTTTCCAGGACTATACTATGAAAAAAAATGCAAGAAAGTTTGCCTCCCCGAGTCATGGCTCATGCATAGATACGACCCTGGCAAGATGTATAATTTACTGTAGCACAGTAATGAATTGTGCTAAATAAATTAACAACTTAGAGAATTCTCTAATATAGCACAATACTTGTTGTCACTGCTTAGCACACAAAACCAATATATAGAGTTTTTAGTAGTCTTGTCTTCAAATGAGCGTTACAGATTCACTACTTTGACCGTTAAGTGTGCTTTGCTCACCTGCATCAATCATAATCGTAATGACTCACTGAATGTTATAATTACTTAGTAAATCTGACTTATTAAATTCAATAGGGAAGAACTTCAAGAAAATTGAAGTAATCAACATACAGTAATTAAATCATTTCCAATGTTTAATGAGCTAATTGACAGTATTTTGGCACAGATTTTTTTCCCACTACAAAATAATAATAATAATAATAATAATAATAATAATAATAATAATAATAATAATAATAATAATAATAATAAAATAATACAATTGTATGTTCATTATATCACTCTGCTGTATTATTTTTCTAACTACACGATAAACATTATAGTGTTTCACATCATCATGTTGTAGTACTGTTTTGCTGTGATATTATGTGCCTTTTATTATTATTATTTTTTTTTTTTTTTAGCTATTTCACTTTTAGCTGTTGATATCATTCTATTCACTGGAGTTCACTAAAGTTTACTATCGCTGGAGTCCAGTGGCAGAACTAGAAGGTAAAACCTGGGGAGGGAAGCCAGTTCAGACTATGATAGGTATATCATGACTATGATAGGTATACTATAAAGTCTCAAAATATATAAATAATAGCTTAAATTATTTTTGTCACTCAAGAAACTAGGGGGCTAAGCCTCTGGATCCGCCACTGTTGGAGTAGAAACTAAAAGGACTGTTTAACACGGAGTAAAATGTATCACTTGAAGTTTTCCAATAAAGTAAGTAAGTATTTGATGCATTTTCGGTACTGGTCGAACAAGTTGTATATTCGAAACCCAGAGACATGTCAATTTAAAACTTTACTGTATGTATAATAGTTGGAAACACTGTTAGAACTCATTTCTTTTTTCATCTTTAGTCCGTTTTTTCTAGCAGATCGTCAAACAAATAAATTATTTTTTATTTTATTTATTTATTTTTTTACTATTTTTACTACTGTTTCAATTCTCTGCTTAGAAATTTCTTACTATTTTTTTGAGTATCATTTGTCTTTCGATGCTCAACTGTTTGTCAGCGGAAACGGAAACAAAAGCGAATCATTCCCTTCGTATGTTTCGCTTATTGGGGAGATCTTTAATTCGCAAGATGGCGAAGCAACAGTAATCAGTCATTCAACAAAAAGCTCTTTTGTTTTCGATTCCTCTGGATTGCGTCGCTTCTTTTCTCGCATAGAAACAGAAAGCGAATACTAAAAAAAGACGACTGAAATAAATGGACTTTTTCCTGGGCCTAAAAAATAATAATAGAGAAAAAGGTAGTGAAAATAATAGACGATACACCTTGCACCTGAAAGCAACAGAAGTAGAAACACAGGTGTCCTGTTGGAAGGAGATTCAGTCGCGCCACACAGCGACAAGTTTAAGAAATAATCTACTGTTCAAGGGTTCAATATAAGAATGATGGTCGATCTACGGCATTACAAAAACGAAAAATCAGGCAGTTAACTTTAATTCAAGAATACTGTAGCTTCTTGAATAATATTTTGTAGATTCTGAAACATTATTACATTTATCTACATTTTCTAGTATACTAATGAAACTGAATTGTAGAAGCGACCAAAAGTGTTTATTTTTAGTCAAGGTGACCAGACGTCCCGTTTTAGCCAGGACAGTCCCTTTTTTCCAACCGTTGTCCCGTTTTTTTCTGATTCTCGAACGGGACGCTTAAATGTCCCGTTTTTAAGTAAAAATGACCTAGGTGTCCCGTAATTATTATTCAAAATATAAATCGTCAATGCAAATTCTACTCTCTTCCGTACCAACACTCGTCAAGGTTCAGCCGTGTCTAGAACTTCTGAATTTGCAAATGGGAATTGAATGTTCGTGGTCCAAGTGGGAATTGTTGGGTAGAACTTGCAATGGGGAACCATTATTTGTTGTGTAGTACACGTAAAGTTAGAAACGGTGTGTTATCACTCTTACTTGTGTGTTTCGTAACTTGAGAACACTGCTGAGTCCCAAAATGCAATCTGGAAGTCAGATACCCCCTCCCCCCGTAGCCTATTCGTATGTGTCCCGTTTTCGCAAGTGAAAATTCTGGTCACCTTGTTTTTAGTTGGAGATTTTCAACGTTTCATCTTTTATCAATGTCACTATACTTTATAAAAATAGGATAACTTTTGGGATTTTTTCGTGGATACATCTTTTAAATCGGAGAATGCGAAGATAAATTCATTATTAATTTATTTTTACCCTAGGCAGTGAGAACTGTTAGAAAGCCCCGTAGAATGTGAGGTCTATTATCATGTAAGGCAATCATTGGGAATTCTCAGAAAGAATACATACAATATTTACAGAAAATCTTTTTGGATCAAAAGATTGAATATAAACTATTTCAATCAAAAATTTTCTTGTAGGTCTTAATATCTGAAGAACTACATACAATGTAGCCAAACCCAAACTATCACTTAACTCAGCATGATGTGCTTATTCTGTAGAAAATAAAAAAAATCGATTTAGGGGCCGTTCAAAAATTATGTGGTCCCTGATCCAAAACCTAATTATTGACCAAAATCACAATCTTTTGATCCATTGTTTTTTTTATCATTCCTAAAGTTTTTTTTAAGCTAACGTCATTTTCTTTTAGTTGGAGGAGTAAATGATATTCTCAGTGATTTTAACTCCATGCAGAGAGATCATTCAAAATTTTCGAAGAAAATATACACCGTACTGCAAGAAATCAAATTTTATATATACCAAGTTAACATGGAACATATTTTTAATGCTATTCACTCTTTCTTTATTGACATATTTTAACCAAGCAGTGGGAATGATTGGGAAACTTCAGAAAGAAAATATACGCTATATTGTATAAACATGGAATAATTTCGATGAAAGATGTTAAGGAAAATGAAAATTGCTTATCATTTACCTATTATATAAACAAAAAAACTGTGAAGTTCAGGGACGACTTACCCTCTTTTACCAACTTATTCTTCTCCGAACTGCACCATACCGTAGTGCAATTGGGCTTATCCGGATTCTTTAATGAAAATACAACTCATGTTTGATGAAAATCGAATAAATCTTACGTAGTTTATACTGGGAAAATGTGAATGTAAGTGTGTTTCCTCCTTTCTATTATTTTGATGGATTGCTAACCATGGGCGCCCGGGCCCCTCTCTGACTCACGAAAATGTATATGTAATATAGCAAATCACGTATATTAAATACCAGAACTACCAGATGTAATATAGGAAACATAGAGATGGGCCCCCCTCTGGGAAAGTTTCTTCGGGCTCCCCTGTTGCCAAGCCAAGCAATATGGTTGCTTCTGCAGGTCGACGGAAAGTAATACCAAATTAAAATCAGATGAGTTTTACAAGAGTTAGCTATCCTGGAATGGAAGGACAGACAAATAGATACACAAATACCGGTTAAATCCAATGGTGCGTACAAAGTACAAGATCGCTACATTAGTTTCAATTTAAGACAATAAAAACTCAGAGGCGTCATTTAGGGAGGTAGGGAACAAGAGGCGTACAGAATTCAAACCGATTAACTGCATTTTTTTTTTTTAAGTTCTACACATTTTTGACTTGGGAAAGATACACTCTTTCCAGAGGCAAAACCGATAGTTTAACAGTAGTTTACATTCTTTCTAAAGGCAAAATCGATAGTTTAACAATAGTTTACATTCTTTCCAGACGCAAAATCGATAGTTTAACAATAGTTTAGCAATTCCATTAGTGATGAGCGCAAGAGTCTTGGTCTTGCAGTTTTTGCAAGAGTCTTGCATGCAAGACCAAGACCAAGACCAAGACCAAGACCAGGAATCCCGATGCAAGACCAAGACCAAGACCAAGGGGTGCAAGACCAAGACCAAGACCAAGACCATGCCTGCAAGACCAAGACCAAGACCAAGACTCTTGCGCAAGAGTCTTGCACAAGTACCAACACTACTTGAATTTTTTATAGAATGTAAAAAGGAAGGGGAAAAATCATTACATCTTTCACGTGAACTTCTTGGCTCCAGTGAAAATACCGCCGGAGTGAATGTGTTCCCAGTTGTTTATGCAATCCATGTGAGTCGATCTGCTCCTGTAACATATAGCTACAGTGTGTCGTTTTTTGAATCGGTTGTTCACGAGACGACCGACAGCATAATTCTATGAATTGTTACAAGCTATAATAACTTCAGTGTCTGATTTACTTTGGTCATCATTTGATCATTCACGATGGCCCATGATTGGATTTTGGGAAATCATATGAAGAATAGTTGTGTCCATAAGAAGTGGATAAGCAAAAATAAACTAGAGCATGTTATAGACACGGTAGCTCAGTGGCAGAGCGTTCACCTCTGGTACATGGGGCCCTGTTTCGATCGCAGCTTGCGCTATGTGAGCTTTTTTGGTGAACAAACACCCTGTGCGTGGGTTTTCCCGTTTCCTCGTACTTTCTTCAATCCACCATTTCTCATCATCACTGTTTCCCTTAGCCTTAGTGTTATAATCGTGGGACGTTAAAGTAGATATTTAATTTCATTCTTCCAAAACTAACGGGAAATGTAGCATTGAACATCGGCAATTCCGTACACAATAGGTGCCGACTACATGGGTATGGCCTTGGCTCTGAGGTTCAAGCATCCGTTGGAAATTTTTAATGTGTACTTATAAAATTAATATTGAAATAACATTTTCATGACATTGACAAAAACTTAGCGCATGTGACCGCAAGTTTGATTTCATAGGTGGATGCTTATACGTTGAATAATTGTTTATCAATATAACTTATAGCCCCCTTAGGTATACGGCATATCTAGGATTCAACGATGTAACATTATACAACAATAAATAATCTATATTCACAACTGAGAGTGATTTCGTACTTATTTCAAATAACTTGAAGTTTTTGATTGATTGATTGATTGATTTTGAGTTTTACGTCCCGTTCAGCAGCGAGGCTATATGAGACGTGGACCTACTGATTAACGTGGAATCCGAACCACATGAAACTTGAAGTTTGATGCCGTTCTTATGTATTTCTAGTGTAGGTCAAAAGTATTTATGTAAATTGAAATTATATAAAAAAAGACAGACAGTTGAGTCGTTTTCAGTTTTCACTCAAATTATTCTAAAATATTGGGGCCGCAGTGGCTCAGTGGTAGAGCGTTCAGCTCTGTTGTTTGGTGTCCCGCGTTCGATCCCAGCCCCCGCCAAGTGAACTTTGTGGTGGACAAACACCGTGTGGTGCGTGGGTTTCCTCGGGTTCTCCCGTTTCCTATCACTTTCTTCTTTCCACCATTTTCATTTTTCATCATCACCGTCTCCTTTAGCCTAGCCGGCATAATCGTAGGACGTAAAACTCACAAATTTCATTTCATTTCATATTCTAAAATATTAAGAGGTTTAATTATTATTATTTTATTTTTTTCTCTTTTTTGGTCAATATTGCAAAACATATCATCATCGTCATAATAATAGCTATTCTGCCATTATTGGCAGGTCACTTGCTGCAGCTGAGAAGCTTCGATGACTGTGGTTCTCAGCTAGTCTCTTCGTCTTAACGTAGCAATTTTCTGTCTTAATATCTTTCTTCAACTACATCTCCTTCGCCCCCTCCCTCTAGCACGTCCCTCATAATACAGTTCCTCCTCAGCCAATGACCTCCTCTTCATTACATCTAAAATTCATCTTTTCTCCCCTACTGCTACTATTTCTAAAACCTTCGCATTCGTTTTCCGTTCAACCCAGCTGATTCTCTCCTCTCTTCTCCATGCCCACATTTCAAAAGTCTAACTGTTTCATCGTTTTTGCGTATGTTCTTATTTCTGCCCCATACAGTACATATTAGAATCAGTAAAACAAAATTTCAATATTTAATTGGGAGTTTGTTCGATACAAAGATGAGCTAATCGTGGTAGGAAAGAAAAAAATCTGACGCCTTTAGAGTGTAAAAATAATTTTGCAATTTATGGTATTTCAGTAATCTGTGCCGTCTTGGTTTTCTTTCATGCGTCTCACTGTCAGGGATAGCCTCCCCAGTTTGGGAACCAGTGGAGTATTGGATCTGTTAAAACATATAAAAATATTACGAAATGTTGTGATTTATCTTATAAGTAGTGAAGCGTGATCACCAATTGAAAAAAAAGTAAAGGTCATCGCCTATGTTGTACAGTATCATCACACTTATACGAAGGTAAAATAGGCCCTATATTACATTTAGAAACATACATTGTATTTCCCTCACTATTGACGCAATGTAGGATTTATTATCCCTTATATCCAGAGTAAAATTTACTTATGAAAATTATAGATTTCTTAAAAGCAAAACTTGCAAGACTCTTGCAAGCAAGACCGAGACTGGGTGTGCAAGACCAAGACCAAGACCAAGACTAGGTGTGCAAGACCAAGACCAAGACCAAGACCGAGGGTTCCACTGCAAGACCAAGACCAAGACCGCATGTGCAAGACCAAGACCAAGACCAAGACCACCCGGGTCTTGGTCTTGGTCTTGCATTTGCTCATCACTAAATTCCATAGTTTAACAATTTGCCACTAGAATGCGTAAATGTTCTGACCACTGTCATTTAGGGTCTAAATACATTACATCTAAGTTACTAAAATGTTCACTACTGAAAACTCTCCTTTTATTTACTTAATTTGTTTGGCATCTGAACGGCTTATATTGTCCCTCTAAGTTCGAGAAATATATGCTTCTTAATAATTGTAAAAAATCATGAACCCCCTCTGGCAAAATAAAAAATAAAAAATAAAAAATAACTCCTAAAAGTAGTTAGGAAACTAACGAAATTCAAGAATTTTTCTATAGTGATGTACTTTTTCTCTGTAAAAACTATCGACTAATCCAGGGTTTCTCAACCTAGGGGGCCGCTAGAGGGTTTCATGGGGGTCGCGAAGATAAGCAGAAGAGATAATTAAAATCTAATACCCGAAAAAATTTTTAAATACTATTTTGAATTTTGTTCTGATTGGCATATTTTTATACATACTGTTAAAACATTTTTATTTTTATGCATAATGTTAAGAACACAAAATAGGTCTATTAAACATTTTCAACAGGTGCAGAGTTGTTTAAAAATCAATTTAAATGAAAGTGGTACGATATGAAACTAATGAGAACTGCCTATTGAAATACCAGAAAAATACAAATGCAACAAAACCTGCATGTTGCAATAAAAATAAAATTGAGAACTAATGAGATACCTGAGCATGGTGTGGTTTCACTAGTACGGTAATGTTCGGTTCAATCTTGGTGACGTACATTTATTAAGTAATTTAAAATACTCAATATCTTTTTAACAACTGTCCAAGTTTTAAAACCAAAATGATAAATCCTTTATTTCTTTTATCATAAATGACCCAAAATTAAGGACGTTATGAAGTTTCAAAATTTTCAAACGGCCTCCATTTTGAAACATTATTTCGGATCGGATTCAATATTTGTAATATGAATAAACTGGCTAAATTTGGTTTTAATCAATTCGCTTTTAGGGAAGTTACTGTCTCCACTACATACAAGACATGATTCTACTATTGTAGAAATAGATGGATATTGTGAGATCTCCGCAATAGATAAACCGTATATTAAAAATCCCACACAAGCTCATTACAAATCAGAAATGATAAGGGGGGTCACTGGCAAGAGGATGTGATAAAATGGGGGTCATGATAGGAATTACGTTGAGAACCATTGGACTAATCAATGATATGTTACCTAAGCTAGCTGCATATTAAATTAATTAACATGATACCTAAAAGAAGTAAAGTCAAATCAAACCTAGGTATCCTGAAAAATACTGCTTAATGGAAATTTCGATGGGTATACGTTGATTCATTTCCAATTAAGCTAATTATTCATTAATACGAAACGAAGAAACTATGGAAACAACTTTTTGGTTTATCTTTGACAATAGTTTTAGAACAGAAATTCTGTTGGCACAAGAATTGCTTGCATTTTATAGTTTTCACGTCGAAATAAGAAGTACATTTTCAAATTCGAGACAAAACGATAAATTTTTCGAGTCTCTGAGGCAACATTATTTCACTTTCTCAATTCTTAGATTTCAAACAATGCTTTAGTGTTACGTAATTCATAGAATAAAAGTTTTAAATTAATAATGTGATTATACGAATATAGTAAAGAGCATTTATCAATGTTTAAGGATACGCAAGTCACTGTACAATGTACTCCAATAATAAATATGGAATAATCAATTCCACCGGGGACGTGTCTCCATAATATTTGTAAAACAGTTTTTGTCTCCACAATATTTCAAGTATCTTAAATCAACTATGATCCAAAAGAGCCTGAACCATGCCTAGCAGTTTACTACATTCACAAAACAATGTTAGACAAAGTGGATGTGAAAAATGTAGCACAAAATTTTGTTTTCAATTGTGGAAAAGGCAGGCAGTTTTTAGGCTCTATGAAAGTGAAGGTGGAGTAAAATGAAAAATAACGAACTATTTTTGTTTAGATAACAAGCCGCAAAGCGATTAGTTTAGCTAAAATAATAACAATGATTTTCAAATAATTTTTAACTATACATTTTTGAGACACTTACATTAATTTTAGGCTTTTAGGCCTAAAACCTGTTTTCAGAACTTTTGGTATCATTTAAGTTTACCTAAAATTGTAAAGCAATGTTGAATTTTACTGTTTGAACAAACAAACAAACAAACAAACTGTAAAGTGTGTGTGTGTTTTTAGTACATTTTTCAAAAAAAAAAAACTATACTATTAGACATAAAAATAACAACACAAAAATTTTAAATTTCTTGTTACATTTTTAAATTAAAAAATGCTTGAAAATGCAATGTACGAAGACTATTTTTAAAATTATTTTCCTGGGAAGGACCCTTGCTTTCCTGGGGGTATTCCATACACATCAATTCCCCCCAGTAGTGTGTCCTGCTGACGCCAATGAATATGGTTTAAATGTTGGGCTTCTCATGACGCTAAAAATTTTTGATAACTTCTACATGAAGTTAAGATTTTAAAAAAGTCGAGTTACAAGACAGCTTTGCAAGAATTGAGACGAGACGAGACGTGATTTCTACCCAAAAAATACGAGACGAGACTTAAAAAAAATTACGAGACTTTTTTTTTTTTTTGCATCGTCTGGTCTTGTGGGCAATATTACAGGTGATGTAGACCCATGCAGTAACTAAAACAGTAACAGAAATAATAATAAAAAAAGCTATGGAAGGCTGAGAACAAAGCATAAATTAAACAAAAAAATACATGATTTATTAAAATGACCTATTTGAACTCCTATTTTAACAATCTATAAGTTTAAGCTTTAATAACACATTAATAAGAGATTGACATTACATGTTCAGTCTGCTCTCCCCTTGAAAAAGCAAAGGCAAAAAAAAAATTGTTGAAGCGTAGAGCTGCTGAGAGACGTTTTTTTTCAGCCTGGAGATAGATATATAGAATGGGGTGGGTGGAATTATTGCATTCGATTAAAGCGGGCCAATCACGTGATCATCTTCCCATGGTTGCATTTATCTTTCTTACAAAGGGGCGGGACCACGTCTCATTTTCTCTTAAAGCTCATTCTTTTCACGTCTTCTCTCGACTGTATAACTATATCCCCTCTCACTCGCTTCTCCCTCTCCAATGCCAACAAGAACATGCTTCACTACAGTATGTTAATAATAGCAATAATACAAATAAAAAGGAACACACACACACACACACACACACACACACAGGCTTGAGATCCAAACACGCAAAACGGAGATATTGACTTGGAAAAAAACAAATTCTTCTGTGAAATCTTTTCTCACTATATTTTAATAGCAAAAAAGGAGTACTTAGCCACATCATGTGTCTAAACTTGTTATATTTGAAACGACTTTATGGTAACCGCCGAGAGCCAATTAGTTTTTATTTTCTCCATACTATTGTTTTAAAGTAGAATCTTCTTCCTCTGTTTATGTGTGTGTGTGTGTGTGTATGACTGTAAAAAAAAAAAAAAAAATCGATGCTTTGCGTTTGAATAATTTATAGAAGTTAGCTGAAGGAAGTGTTGAAATGTTTATGAAGACGCTTTTTGCCTTCAACAGAACACACTAAGTACATAGGGGGCCAATTAGGAGTCCGTGGGTAGACATTTCAAGAGCCTTGATCTCAAACAGTGCAATGGTTTTACGCCGCCTGCAATTTTCAGACTTCACAAGAATACCTCAATCCTTAATGTATATTGTCCACGAAAAATAAAAAATAAAATAAAATTAAAAAATAAAAGCATCTCAGCAAAGCAACGCAACGTCGTAGCTTTTTTACCATATAAATAAGTGCCTTCTTTGTTTCTGACAATTAGCTTTTGTTTGTAAACAACATTGTTTACTTTGCTTCTGTGAAGGCACACTATACATCAACAATGCTCGTGGAGAACAGATTGCTGCATTGCAATTAAGTGGAAACTGAACAATGAACAATTTGTCTCTCTGAATCTACAGGAGGTGCTACATTTATTCACTTTAGAGAAAAAATACAAATCTAACAAAACCAAGCAATATTGTGGTCTTGGTTTATAGGACGTTCTGGATACACTACATACAGTACAAAACCTAGCTTGAAATAAATAGCCTTCGCAAGACTATGATATGGAGTAACATGTTATTTACATTTTTTTTTAAGTAACTGTAACAAGCTAAATTTGTGATGTAAAAATTTACTTTTGCGTTTCTTTCAGCGTTACATTTTACAGGCTAAATTACAGAAAGCGGGACTACATTTCCTTTAGAAACAAGAATTTTAAAAAGCATTGCGATCTTACAAGTTTTTGGATCAGGAGTCACTAAATTTTTGAACGACCCCTAAATCGCGTTTTCGTATTTTTTGCGGAATAAGCACATCATACTGAGTTAAGTGATAGTTTGGGCTTGCCTACACTGTATGCAGTTCTCCAGATATAAGGCCCACAAGAAAATTTTTGGTTGAAATATATTGGGTGTTTTGAATCAAAGAGGAAAAATAATAAACAATAAGAAAAAAAAACTCGAATATTCCGGGAATGAATTTCCAAAAACAAGTAAGAAACAAAGATTTGTGGTTGAGGCCAAACCTTGGAAAGAATTGAGACATTCACACAAAAGGGTCCGTTTTCAATGATCCACTCTTGTGTGACCTATTTATGTTAGTGTACCGGCTTGCTGGCAATTTATATCGTTATTTCTGTCGCATCTTAGATGCAGGCTAAACAGGAATTCCTGTTTGGCCTATTCCTGTTTCACAACAAAAACATATCATAAATTGCATTTATATTTGCATTTCCACTTTCCAATTTAGGTCTATTCTTTTTTTCCAATATAATGTGATGAAACTAACTTATTAAGTAAGTAATCTTCCTCCGCTTTGAACTTAATAACCGCGTCATTTGTACATGTTTAGAGCTTTTCACATTCAATCTTAAATAGAGAAAGTACAAATGTGACTCATGCTATTTTAATCGTACCCGCTTTATCATATTCTGGAACTTTATTTCTCTCTCTTTCTTTCTCTGTCTTATTGGCTATCTTTTTTCCTAACAGGCAGTTACCATGTAGGGTGAGTAGTGGAAGGTAAAACATGGAAGAGACACGTGAAAAAATGCCTAAGATTTTCATAATGAACTTAAATATATGTTTCCTTTTCTTCAAAACCACTGAATTTTAACGTCGGTGTAAAGGGACAAGTTTTGCTGATAGATGTCACTACAGTCTTCGTATCTCTCGCATGTATTTTTTACCTTTCAGGAAAATTTACAATTTCTCTTACAAATTTCAACCTACAGACTTCAAACTTTTAGAGAATGAACTTCATAACCTATCAAAGGGAACAATCCGTGCTGATTTTTTATTTAGCATTTTCTTTATTGTTGAAACAGTTCCATTGTTAAAGGTTTGGATATCCATTTCAACAATGAAGAAAATTCTAAATAAAAAAAATCGGCATGGATTATTGCCTTTGATAGATTATGAAGTTCATTTTCTAAAAAATTGAAGTCTGTAGGTTGAAATTTGTAAGAGAAATCGTGAATTTTCGTGAAAGGTAAAAAAATACATGGGAGTGATACAAAGACTGTAGTGCCGTCTATCGGGAAAACTTGTCCCTTTAAACCAACCTTAACACGTGAACGTCGTATTTCTCACCGAAGTAAATAGCGAAAAGAAAAAAAGTTGCTAAAGAGAATTCTAAGAAGCCTTATACAGGGAAGTCAAAATGATGGAACTGATTTCAGGAATTTGTTTTGTGAAATCTAATAAGCGTGTGAGATATGCGGCAAGAAAAGTAAACGGTCAAAGTTTCCTTCAAACATATTACAAGTATTTTATGTTAGCACCTCGCATAATACGGCACACACCAAGCCGATAGATAGTCTATCACCTGTTAAACCTTTTGTAGCATATCTATTGCGGTCAATATCAAAAATGGTTGCTGTGATGCATGGCCCAAATGTCTGAAATGTTCATGTTTATTCCGCCTTAGGTGGTGGGTCTCTTCGATAATTAATATGAAAATGCCATTGCACACTAATCATAGGCTTGTTTACATGATAATCAAGCACACAGAAAGATCTGTGTTCTCTAGTCAAAACGCCATTTTCCTTAACTGCTCACTGCTGACTCTTAGCGGTAGAAAGTGGAAACACTGCATGGAGATTAAACTTTGAAAGTTAAGCTTTTGAAGGTCATATTTCACAAATAACATATGTTCATTAAATTTCACGGAATAAACTTCTGAAATCAGGTCTACCGTTTTGATTTGTCCTGTTCATATTTGGGTTTTCATTGCTTCATTCATTATAGAAAATGGAGGGAAATTCTAGAAGAATAATGCACAAAACACTTCCAGTATTATGCAGAGTCGTTTTGATATAAGATTAGCGTCATACTAAAGGCCTAACTTCTACAGGAACCTTATGTTAGTCGAACTCTTTAGTATGACAATAATCACGCGTCAAAATGACTTTGCATACGGCCCTGAATGTCTTTTTCCTGGAAGATTAGGCATAACAGAAATAGGCCAAATAACAATTCCTGTTTCGTCTACGTCTACGATGAGATAGAATAATGATTCCAAAATATCATCAACAGAGTGAATGAATAATCAAATACGCATTTTTATGGTTCAGTTCTCTCCAAGGTTTGCCTTCAATCATAAATAACAGTTTCTAGAAATTTACTATCGAAACGTTCTGTCATTTTTTTTTCTCCTTTCTTCCAAAGAAAATCTAGTTCTCTTCGCTTCAGTTTAATCTTGGGAAGATTGCACTAAAATAAGCACAAAAGAAACAAAGTTTACATAATAAAAGTAATTCGTTACATTTACTCAGAAATACTGTAGGTAACATGCTTACCCGTAGGGCCGGATCCAGGATTTTTTGACGAGGGGTACACCAATATAACTACCACTAAATTTAAATTTTTGGAAGTAACTTCAACTGTAACACAATAGTTTTTTTTTTTTTCTGAATTACTGTAGCGGTTTTTCCTTAGATTATGGAGTAACGTAACCGTAACGAGGTTACAGTTTAAAAGTAAGTTAACCGAGAATCTCAATGCAAGTTTTGGGCTTCAAAATACGCACAAGACGAAAAGACAATGGCCAGTGACAGATTCTTGGGAACATGTGTATACAGCACTATTTCTCATAAAAAAAAAAAAAATCAAAGTTCGAAGTTTGGCATAACATTTAGTAACACTTTTCGCTCTTTTAGGCGATTTTAATATGTCAAAAGTAGCAAGAGTAAATTTTAGTGAATATTTATTTCGTAACCGAATACGGGAAATGTGTTGACAAATGAGAAAACGCATTCTTTTTCTTCTTCTTCTTCTTCTTCTTCTTCTTATTATTATTATTATTATTATTATTATTATTATTATTATTATTATTATTATTATTATTATTATTATTATTATTATTATTATTATTATTATTATTATTATTATCGTTACTGCATTTAAATTATGTATTGTCCTATTAATAGAATAGAGAGCCAAATCTATAGTTTGAAATTAAATTACTACTGCAAGTTGCCACAAGATGCGATGTGGGACAATCTCGTCTAGAAAAGATGTCGTCAAAGTGTTTTCTCGTCTCGCATCTCATAAAGAAAATCCTGTTTCGTCTCGTTTCGTGTGCAGCAGTAGCCAATGGGAAATATGTGTCACAAAATCATGAATTTCGATCATACACTGCTCGCCATTAAAAACACTAAAAAGTAGACAAAATTGCAGCACAAAAGTTGGCAGAAAGAGGCCTGATGACACAAGTAGGGAATTATTAAGCTTACCACTCTGTGCGACGCGTGACAATGTAACGACAGCGAAGCAGAACTGGCGACAGTCAGTAGTCTGTGGGCTCACCATGGGCTGTCAGAATGCCTGTAAGACGGCGATGCATCGAGAGGATATCATCCTGGGACATGAAAAACCATGTGTCTTCCACACGATGTAGCAGTACATCAACTGTAGCTGCGCAGATCGCAGATCGCAGATCGAGGGCGCGTGTTATCCTGCTGTAATAGTCCCCAGTAGGAGCTGCACTAAAGGGACCACAATCGGGTTCAACCTGTCGTTAGTGTATTGTTGTTCAAATGTTTGCCAATGCGTAAGAGACACGAACAGGCGCGGAATCCAATGGGATCCCATATCATAATACACGGTGCCGAACCGGCGTGGTGATGAATACTGCAAGTGTCGCTCAGCTAGTGCTACGATACTGATGCGACTAACATGATGCTGTAGATAAAAGCGGAATTCGTCTGAAAAGAGGATATCCTGCCATTTGTCTCTCTTTGCGCTACGTTCGTGATACCATGGTAGTCTCCCATAACTATGCTGTGCAGTTCACGGAAGCCGCAGCAATGGGCTCTACCAGAGAACTTTAACTGTTCATAGAAATACTGGGTGCTGTGTAAGTACTTGCGCCAATGTGCGGGATGTGAATGTCCGATTCGCCAAAACCATACATAAAATCCATCTGTCCTCTCGACCCGTGATATGGTGCAGTTGTTGGGATCCGACGTCTCACTGTGAAGTGCTGCATTATGACCGCATTACTTCCAATACCGGCACCAATGTCGTCCCACACTCGCAATACACCACTATTCGTCCACAATCAATGGCTGAAACCTGCTGGAAGGATTGTCGCATTTGTAAATGAGGCATCTTTTAATGTATGTACAGACTCATATAACACTAACCTTTGTCTACTGTTGAACTGTATCTCTCTGGCTGGTCACTATTTGCTCTCACTAATTGCCATACTCAGCGCTTCTGTTGCTTCACAGCACTGTCGAGGTAATCAATTGCTTATCCTTCCATGCTCTATATATCATGCAAATTTGGATTCCTATTATGTCTCCTCCTTCTTGCTATTGCACTTTTAATGGCGAGCAGTGTTTATGTATCTGAGAGATATGGCTCGAAATGTGCACAAATTTTATGTATAGACGCAGCGATAATGACGGAAAAGTATATTTTCGTATTCTTCACACTTCACATAAACTTCGGATATATCTGCTTTAACATTAAATCCAACAGAGTATAATTTGATAATGTTCAGTTACACTATATTTTGAAACAAATCGCAAATTATGCTTACCTTTAAAAGGAAGTAACAAATCAGGTAAAGATGGCGTATAAACAACATGGAATTATAGTCGTGTCGATGCATGAACCGTCCTCCATTCACATAGCACTTTCGTCTAGCGCAGAAGACAGCATACTCGTAGTTGGCTGCTGATGACTTCTTGTCCTTGAAAGCACTCCACTGTTGCCACGTCATGCTAATAAGCAAAAGCCGTAGAGCTGAATAAGTGCGCTAAACTGCAACACAGCATCAATTCCACATACTTCCAGGTCAGCAAGGGCAAACAAGTGAGTTAGACAATGATAGAAGTATAACTACATATAACTAACAGGCCCAATAAAAATATTATGGTCCTCCTCATCTCAAGTATAATCTAAAATATTATACAGTATATACACTCTAGTTTTTGGATTATACTTGATTACTGAGTTTACTTTGTTTCAGTTGAATATTAAAAACAAGTGAAATACTTGTAGTCGTAAAAAAAATCGTCTTTCATTTGATTATATTTTTCTGTTCAATATTGGCCTTCAATTGCTGTTTAATAAACAGAATTTATTGCAGTTTTATTATGCAACTGATTTGAAACTTCGGGTGTATATAACTTTGAACAGAAGCCTGCACATTATATTTCACAAGCTTGTATAGCAGGTCAAAATCTACTACAGTAACATCATGCCAAGTTTGATCCCGATCGGATGAGTTCGGCTTATGATTTTCTTTTCTATTTATTTTCGAAAATATTACTCTTTTTTTTATTATTATTTCTCGAAACTCGAGAACCGAAAGCCTGCACAACTTATTTTATACGCTTATATATCAGGTCAACTTCTACCACAATTTTGATCCCGATCGGGTGATTTTGCTGTGTAGTTTCTTGGCTCCGAAAATATGACTCACAATTTGACCACTCGGGAGCCAAAAGCTTGGAGAATATAACTCGGGAAACGAAAGCCTGCACAACATACTATTTCGTAGGCTACTCTTATATATAAGGTCAAGCTCTACCATTATGCCAAGTTTGATCATAATTTGTAGAGTTCGATTGAACACGATATATAGTGTCATTATTGATCTTTAAGTGAAAATTAAATAAAAAAAAACATAAAAAGGCAAGGATTCGATCAAGTGGTGCAAATTTGACATAGAGGGACGCAGTTTCTTGGAAAGTGTTGTGGCAAAGATCATACAATTACGGGCGAGTATTTTCGTACACTTTTGGAGACAGAATTTTTGCCAAAATTGACTGAAAAACAAACACAATTGGCAAATGACAATTTCTTCCTCCACATGGGCCATGGACCACCACACCATGCTAGTGTTATGACCTCATTCTTGACTGACCACGGTATTGAACTTGTGCCACACCTATCCTACTCACCAAATTTAGTCCCGAGTGACTTTTGATTGTTCGCAAACTTCAAGGATTCTCTTCAGGGATGCCGTTTAGCCAGTAGATCATCCCTGGAAAGTGCTATTTTCGAGTATTTGAAATATACCCCCAAAGATGATTATGCCACATGCTACACAAAATGGACGAAGTGACGGCAACTGTGTATCAATAAAGAGGGAGAGTTTGTTGAGAAACAGACACAGATTAGTTCCCTGTATTTCCTTATTCTTGGAAATTAGAACGAAACGGCACACGTACTTTTGGTGTGCACTTCCTATATGCCTATATAATTGCTACTCGCAGGCAATAATAACCTACTCGTGGTTCAACTATTAATAGATGAAAAGGAAATAATTCTTGGTTGAATTGTGTACAGATAATTTAAACTCCACTTTTTCAAACTACTACACTTCATAGACCTATGGAACGTTCAGAGTACTGCAAGAGGTTCAAGTCCAGTTGAGTTCTACGTAAAACCTTGGCGATATAGAAACAAGCTGGAGTCTGTTTTGCATAAGATTCAAGTCTTGTAGTACTAATACCGCACTGATAAAATAAAAGTTACTATCTTGTATATATCATATAACAATATATTTTCGCATAACTATTCGAAATTCGTTATTCATACAAGTATTCAAATAATTATTTGTCATTCACATATTCACCATAAACAGTTATTGCTTATTCATATAATTATTCGCACAATTATTCGTTATTCATATAATTATTTGCACAATTATTCGTTATTCACATAATTATTCACACAATTATTCGGTATTCACATAATTATTCGCACAATTATTCCTTATTCAAATAATTATTCGCACAATTATTCGTACAACTATTCGTTATTCACAAAATTATTCGCATAATTATTCGTTTTTATATAATTATTCGCACAATTATTCGTTATTCATATAATTATTCGTTATTCATATACAGTAATTATTAGCACAAAAAATATTATTCGTTATTTAGATAATTATTCAAACGTTTATTCGTTATCCACATAGTCATTCGAAATGATTCATTACTCACATAATTATTCAAACAATTACCCAAGGCATCTTCCAGATCCTTTGTTCCTCAGAAAAAAGTAATGCAATATATTTTTTCAAAAAAAAAAAAATATCTCTATTGTACTTACCGAATTTGAAGGTGCTCATGTTACTGATGCTCATTCTATTTTAGACTAATATAAAAATAAATATATATATTCGTGACAAACAGGTTTTGCAATCGCCATGGTGGCTTAGATCATGATCATAACACAAGGCTCATGATGATTACTATGATTCGTTATAGATAAGCCGATAAGAGATCAAAACCAGTTTTCTCCTCATCACACTTATGTGCATAGTGTGATAAACGTGAATTTTGCTGTTCCTGTTTCCACAATTAACCACCGCACATGAAAGTTTAAGAATGTACCAGACTATATCTAAAGAATTAATTATAATTTTAATAACTTAAAACATATTTTAAAACACTTTAGTACATTTATTCCTGTTAGTAAGATGGGTAACTCATCTTTTACCGGTAGTACAATACTAAATTTAAATGAATATTTGTCGTTTTCCTAGAAGTAGGGGTTGTAAAATGATATTGGAATTACAAACGATGACAGGATTGGAAATTGAATGGGTACTTACTGTATTTAATATATAATAACTTCATATTAATATCCAATCCAAATGAAATATAGTCCCTTATGAAAAAAGTCAAAAGCACTAACATTACTTTTGTCCCTGAGACCCAAAAAAAAAAAAAAAAAAAAAAAAAAAATCTTGCCTTGTCTCGTCTCTAAAACCGGACGCGAATTGCATTTTCAAAATCGAGACGAGACTAGAAACATTACAGCTTTCGTCTCGTTCTCGATACGAGACAAGAAGTATTATAAAAAGTTTTTCATCTCGTATTGATTCTCGTAATATTTTATGATCATTTTTTAAACCGAAAATTGCTCTGTACATTAGATATACGAAGCTCATTGAATATCCAAGAAACAGGAGAAAGCATAAGTAATTGTTTTCTTTGCTGTGTACGTACATTGAGTTTCTTTTTCTTGTCTAATCTGATTTTCACGAAGCTTTGCACTCCTTGTAAACAATGCAGACTGCAGTGCACAAATGTTGCCAACTAATTAAACAAAAAAAATGTTATATGCAATTTTGTGCTAAGAAATAAATAAACAAACTGAAGGGGGTAAACAATGAGATTAAAAATAAAATGGCATGGGCTTGTGATAAGAGAATCAGGAACCATTTTCTCTCTTTTGCAGTGGCGTACTCACTGCTCTCCTGAACCTTTGAACTACTATATAAAAGCATACACGCATCAGGAGAAAGAAGGGCAGAACGTTGAATTTCTTCTACCAGTGTAAATTACAACTAAAACTTACTACCCCTACTCCTAATGTTTCCTCTAGCTGAGAATCTACCTAAAATGTTAGGATTCAGAGCCATTATTACATGATAAGTTAGTGTTCCTACTAGCAGATCTATGGTTGGATGGATGGATTAAAGTTTATAGTCCCCTTCAACAACAAGGTTCTATAAGATTTGGACCTAAAGCCGAACGAGTGATCCGAACTACATGAACTTCCTCCGGAAATCGAACGCGGGTCTCCCGCCCGACGACGAGTACGCGGATCATATAGCCACAAAGGAGTTAATTATCAGATCTAGAAACATGTGCAGTTGCACTCACGACTTCTATTTAAAATTGAGCTCTTGGAGGGCCGCAGTGGCTCAGTTGTAGAGCGTTCAACTCTGGCACATGGGGTTCCTGGTTCAATCCCAGTTCGCGCCAAGTGAACCTTGTGGTAGAAAAACACCGTCTGCGTGGGTTTCCTCTGGGTCCTTCAGTTTCCTCCCACTTTCTTCATTCCAACATTACATTCATGTTTTCATAATCGCCGTCTACTTTAGCCTAGCCTGCATAATCGTGGGACGTAAAACTCGAAAAATTTCATTTCGTTTCATTTCAAAATTGAGCTCCTTCTACGTTTCAATTATAGGCGAGCGAGTGTTTGGAACAAGCAATTGTTCATTCTGCAAGAACTTGAAAACTACTGAGTTTACTTATTTATTGAATAGAGAATTTATTATTTTATTTCCTTTGTTATATATAATAAAATACCTATAAAATATATTTTGAATCCTAGTGACATCCTTTCATTTGATATCTAACAGAAAAGTTACGCCATAAACTAATATCAGTCATGAGAGTATCGACTTCTTATTCAGCAAATTCCAAGAAACTTTTTAGATTCTACATAGGAACAAAGACACATTATTTAACATGCACATAGTACCTCTACTCCTCTTAATTTCACTGCAGACAGAAAAAAATAAGACTCAAAAGTTATGAACATTTCTATCCAATATTATAAAAATTCTTAAATGTTGAAGATTCCTTTGTACATTATTTCATTTCTGGCACCGAATATTCGGTTCTTGCATCTTTTAAATGGTCATTTATTCTGATCGCATTTTAAAAAGGCGATATACAAATTATAACTGAAAAAATTAGCCTCATATTACTTCATAGTGAATCACTAAAACAGGTTTTATCCTCTTTAACTTCTCTCTATCCCCCTCACACACACTCTCTCTTTCCCAACTCTCGTTTTTTTAATTGACTATTTCCTGATCTCTAATGAAAGGTCAAACAAAGATCTGAAATACTATAAGGAACTTATTATCTTCAATAAGAACAGCGAGTTCACTTGATTTCTCTTTTTCATTTTCTTAGCCCATTTTCATGAAATGACAACTGTTTGACAACCATTCTTTGTGAAAAACTGAAAAATAACTATGAGTTAGCAACATTGAAAATGAGACTAATAACAGTTTATTCTTCCATGAGCAAATAGTACACAATAGATGCAATGAATTATGGTAATTCATGTATTGTTAAGGCACAGTAAGAACATTTAGGTTTCGACTCAAAGTATGTATCTATATAGGATCGAAATCTTGAACCAAAATCGAATTTGTAAGGGAAAACTGTTACAACAAATGGCAAAACACAAGAAGTGCGCGCACAATTTAAAGGTGTCGCACAAGGAAGCCAGCAGGTTACTTGCTGCTCCGAGTTATTCTGTTAAACATAAACAACGCAAACCCGTAAGTGCAGAAGAAAAGCAAATACTTTATAAAACGATATCAACGTTGTTCAATTCAGTTGAAGAAAATTAAGACCTGTAATAGCTAATTTTCATGTTCTCATAGAATATTTATTTACTTACTTTGTAGTACTGAAGTTAGTATTTGTACATTCGCATGCTAAGAAAGCACATCAATAAATTGACTAAAGGGGCAAAAGTACCATCTGTTTTTCATGGATATGCTTAATGATTTAGGCAATAGATGAAAAAGAAATAATCTTCCATAATGATAAATATGCTTGCTGTTACATACCAGCGCCATCTCTTTATCGTTCAGTTGATAATTTGACATAACTCATTGTAATTTCATCTATAATTACAGTTTGGAGAAAAATAACAATGTTCAGTTGCTCTTAAAGGAGGGGGGATTATGTAGTATTGGGTGTTTTGCCCTATATCACGGCAATGGTGTGACAGTGTGACGAGTAATGCACATTGCAGTAGCAGAAATACGTGCACGTGCTGCAGCAGAAATATTGCGGGAAACAGACGAAACAATTTCCTCTTCACCAATCAGCAAATAGTCGTGCGCGCAGTGATACAACATCAAGTTACGCGGTTTGTTTTTGAAAGGTGCAAAGGACTCTGAAAAACGCTTTAGCATGATTGAATTCACTGCCTGATATGCGATTGAAGTCGTTACATTACATTTGCATCACAAGTAGTGTCTATATATGAGCTTTTAGTAGGAATAAAATGACATTTCATCCTTTGTGTAACAAAACATTCTTAGTGTTTGTATTGGAATATTGTCTTCATCCCGGCAAAATTAAAATACCGCTAATTTTACAGTAATTATGTGATATCTTCAAATAGATAAAAGATAATTGAAATATGGAACAAGAGCGCCCTAGACAATATTATTTTGCGCGAGGTACCGTTATCACAAGTCACCTAGTGGCTTTCCGTTTTCAGCTGTTTAGAAACGCGAAAATAAATGCCGATTTTCAAAATGGCTCGAAATCGAAAGCAGATAAGTGAGTCGTGATAACGGTTTCTTATGTAAAATAATATTGTCTAGGGCGCCCTTGTTCCACATTTCGATTATATTTTATCTATTTAAAGATATCACATAAATACTGTAAAATTAGCGGTATTTTAATTTCGCCGGGATGAAGACTCTTAAGATTATAACCAGGGTTCCTAAACTTCTGAGTGCCAAGCAGGGGTATTAGTGGATCTGAAAATATAGGGGGGCGGTAGGTGGCGGTATGACGTCACGCCGTCCCTCTGCCTATCTTTGCCCATTGTATCTTTTTAGGAACTTGGGGGATGCCAAACTTATTTTTGGAGGTGGGGAGACGGCGCCCCCGCGTTCCCCCCGTACTTTTGTATGAGATTTGTACTAATATGACGCTTCGCTTTCAGAACTGGCGTCTAGGTCAGAAGAAAGCTTTTAGAACATAGGTTATATATATAGACTTGAATTGTAAATGCAGGTTCGCAGGCTCAACAATATATATAGAAATGAGCTAAATGTTCAGTGCATTTACGGTCGAGACGAGACGAGATTTTTTTTAAAACAATACAAGAAAAAGCTTGCGAAGAATCAAGAAGAGACAAGAAAGAACCCTTTGAGAATCGAAATGAGACGAGATTTCTAAAAAAAAAAAAAAAAAAAAAAACCGAGACAGGGCAAGAAAACTTGACTTCTCGTCTCGTCTCAACAACACTAGCTAACATAATAACGGTGGTACTTCATAGTATAAGAAAACAAAACGTGTCTCATTCGGCCTTCTTTGAAACATATTTTTTTTTACATTAAAAAGATATAATTTCAACAGGATTTATTTGATTCACTTCTTCCTAAACTTAAATGGGAAATTCATGGGAATAAACTTTATAACAAGTGTGTTCTTATTTATTTCTAAAAAAAAAAAAAAAATCAATTTTAAAGACATAACTGAAGTCAAGTACATAAATAGTAAGCAATACTTCTTTTGAAGCAAAAATTTAAAAATGTTAATTATTGGTAGTAGGGGTTGGCTGTGGCTAAAAGGAATAGCAGTATCATCCTACATCAGGCAAGCGAATTGGGGTAAAAATTTAGATTTTACATGGCACTGTATCTTAAATAAGTTTCTCTTCCTGTCAAGATTAGCCAGTTGGTTTACCCTTCTGCAATGTCAAGGCGGTGGGGAGAAGGGGAGTTTGTTTTTTATGGTCTATCACTTTATCTGGAATTAATTATAGTTCTAACTAGATATAAAAAAGTTAAACTTACGAAGATTAGAAGTCAGTTCTATTTTTTTTTTTAAATTAAACTTTTACGAGTAATACTTCCCACAAAAATTTACAATAAATTTTACTGAAATAAAGTGTTACTAGTTTAAAAGTTCATGAAAAAATGTCATATTAGGATGTATTTTTTAAAGTGATATAAAGAAAAAAACAAGTGCTGTGTCAGGCAATGATATCACAGCGCTAGTGGACTACGAGAGTTAACGGGCAATCAAAGCGCCCGTGCCGTGACTGAGAACTTGCACTGTATTCGCTGAGCCAGCGAAGGAAAAAATGTGTCATTCGCAGTCCGGGAGATTTCTTAAACCGTGCGCGTAGAATATAATTTTTCTTCAAGTTCAGGACAATCATACACTAGTACAGTATAAGACAGAAATAGCTAAATCAAATTTATGTACTTCTATTAACCTCCTTTATCAGGTTATTGTATACTAGCGTCAATAAGTCGGTTAAAATAAAGAAAAATTAGTAATATGTTGCGTTAGTCATTAATTTTTTACTATTACTGAAGATCTTTCAAATCGATAGAAACAAAGAAAATATAATGAAAAATCAGAAAATATTAAGTAATCAATATAAATAAAAAAAATAAATAATTACTATTTTAGACTGAATTCCGATTTAAACGGGACTGGAAGTGTCACTCTTCACCTCAGCGACCCCGAAAACTATGGATTCGGCAATAATATCGGTCATTTTCGATCATTTATATATATCGAAATGATTAGAGCCATTATAGGCCCTAACTTCAACTATGTTGAAAATTTGATCGAGATCAGCCGGGTGGCTCAAGAGTTTTAAGTTACAAACATAATCATTTTCATTTTTATATAGAATAGATATGAGTTTACGTGGTAAAAACAGAAACAAAATAATGTCTACAGGAATTTAGAATAAAGCTGTTCAACGTTACGCTATTTAAAATTTGATAATTTCATTCGAATATTGAAGGAGGTAATTGAACATTCAAACAAATTTGTTGTCGAATAAATCTTCCCGAAAAATTTATTGAGAGCAATTAAACGATTTTCTACTCCAATAATGAACATTTAAGCAAATAACGAACAATCATTCGATAATGATTTGCATTACAAATAATAATAATAAAAAAACTGGAATTACAATTAATCGAACACTGAGAAAAAAATATCAGTAAGATAATGCACATAAACTGATATTTTTAAACAAGAATTTTAGGAATGAACCAAAAAATGGATCAAAAGACTGTGATCTTGGCCAAGAATTTTAGGAATGATCAAAAAATACATCAAAAGATTGCTATCTTGGTCAATAATTAGTTTTTGGATCAGGAGCCACAAAATTTTTGAATGGACCTTAAGTCGAGGTTTTCTTTTTCTTTCTTTCTTTCTTTCTTTCTTTCTTTCTTTTTTTTTTCGGAATAAGCACATCATACTGAGTTAAATGATAGTTTGAGTTTGGTTACAGTATATGTAATTCTCCAATTATAAAGCCTACAAGAAAATTTTTGATTAAAATATAATGGAACTTTTGATCCAAAAAAACGAACAATTTAAGATCACAAGTTAGGAGTAATTGGATAATCGTTACTTGCAAAATTCTTAGGAAAATTTATCCATTATCGGAATAATTATTCGTTATTAATATAACAAGTAGCACAATTATTAGCTAAACAAATAACTATTCCCATAATTAGTAATTATTTACGTAATTTTTTCGAACAATTATTTGTTATTCAAACACCATGTTTCAGTGTAAAATGGTCAACGATCTGGAACTATAAAAAAATAAATAAAATCTATATTAAAATAAGCATTGCTATTCAAATCATTTTTGTATATGATTTCGCAATTCAATGATAATTCTTTATTTTCTTAATTTAATTCTTAATTTAATGTTTGTTTGTTTACTTTAATGAATATTTCTAATAGTTACTCAAATTGTAATTTTGTTTATATATATATATATATATATATATATATATATATATATATATATATATATATATATATATATGGTCTAGGAATTAATTCGTGCGGGTGGACAAGAGATGGCGCAACGAACGGAGCGTCCCACAGTTCCGTGTATCCACACATGTGTTGCAAACCCCTGTCATCGCGTATCGTTCGTAGTATAGGGCAGTGGATTAAAGCGTCAACAACAACAGTTTGTAGTTAAGTGAACATGGCGCAATTTGTGCCTGATAAAGTGTTTTTCCGGGGTGTCCTGCTGCATTACTTTAACATGCAGAAAAGTGCGACTGAAAGTCATCGTATTTTGGTGGAAGTGTATGGTGACCATGCTCTAGCTGAGCGAACGTGTCAGAAGTGGTTTGCACGGTTTAGAAGTGGTGATTTCGGCTTGGCAGACCAAGAGCGAGCTGGGCAGCCAAAAACATTTCAAGACGAAGAATTGACAGCATTGCTCGAGCAGGATTCGTGTCAAACGCAGGAACAACTTGCAGCAGCATTAGGCGTTGATCAAACAACAGTCTCCAAACGCTTGAAAGCCATGGGAATGATTCAAAAGATGTCACATTGGGTTCCACATGAATTGAAAGACAGAGACGTTGAAAGACGAAAAACCATTTGCGAATTGCTGCTTCAACGACAGAGCAGAAAGGGGTTTTTGCATCGAATTATTACGGGGGATGAGAAGTGGATCCATTACGAGAACCCTAAACGAAAAAAGGCCTGGGTGAAACCAGGTGAACCAGGTCCATCACAACCAAAACGAGATATTCACTGTGCAAAGGTTATGCTGTGCATATGGTGGGTTATGAAAGGTCTGGTGTACTATGAGCTGCTGCAACCGGGTGAAACTATGAATGGAGAACGTTATCGACGACAATTAATGCGTTTGAAGCAAGCTCTGGCCAGAACACGACCAGAATGGGAGAACAGACATGATAAACTTATTGTTCAACATGATAACGCTCGCCCACATGTCGCAAAACCGGTCAAAACCTATTTAGAAAATGTCGGATGGGAAGTTTTACCCCACCCGCCGTATTCACCAGACGTTGCTCCTTCGGACTACTACTTGTTCGATTGCATGAACAACGATTTGATTGGACAGCGGTTTACTTCTTCAGAAGATATCGAAACATGTGTCTCTGACTGGATCGCTTCCAAGGATGAGGACTTCTTTCGCCACGGAATCCGTACATTGCCTGACAGATGGGCGAAAGTGGTGGCTAGCGATGGACAATATTTTTCTTAAGGTATTTATGTATTTTGTGTTTGTACTACAGCTTCAATGTGTGCGTACCAACCGCACGAATTAATTCCTAGACCAAATATATATATAACATTTTAACTGTAATTAATGATATGAGGTTTATCCTAAAAAATTACATAATTTACATAATGAAATTAAATATTACAGTTATGACAAATGAGATTTATGTACTTGTAACATTCCACTGACAATTGTTTGCAGTTATGAATCTAGTGTACCTGTTGAAAAATGAAATGAAATCTTTAAGTTTTACGTTCCACGATTATGCCAGTTAGGCTAAAGGAGACGGTGATGATGAGAGATGAGTGAAATGGTGGAATGAAGAAAGTGGGAGGAAACGGGAGAACCCCGAGCAAACCCACGAGCACGGTGTTTGTCATAGTGTAGCTGGTGAATTATCATCAGGTACTTCAAATACTCATCAATTAACTTGGGTTTGTAAATATTATTTTATATATTTCATTTTTAAATTATTTTTTCAGATACATAAGTAGTTCCGAAAGTGGAAAGAATGCCACGAGCAAATTTACGCAACTGGCCAAACTGTGTGAGTGGAAAGCTCTTATAAATTTCAGCAGTAATTAATTTAAATTTTGTCTGACAATTATATGGATACGTAGAATATGAAAACAGCGACTATTCTAAAAAAAATATGTTAGTCAAATATTCAAATAAAATATTTAATTGTTTACATATTTAAATAATATTAAAGTAGCAGTTGTTCGAATATAGAGGTCTACATATAGCAAATATTTGAAGAATACATTGTTCGAATTTTTACATTTGGAATTATTGTGATTTTAATATGTCAAGTTCAAGGTTGGAGAAAGTATGAAATATAACCTTCGCCCTTTTCTTGTTGTTGTTTTAATATGGTGTATTAATGTCAATGTAAAGGCTTGTTAGGATAATTTTTACAGCAGGTTTGCTTGTAAGATAAATAGCATGTTAACATGATTTTTTAAAAATATGCTTTTAAATGTTCGAAATTCAGTAAATTTCTACAATATTAGTGGCGCTTAACGACAAAAAAAAAAAAAAAAATGTATGTCAGACATGTTCTAATCGATAGTCGAAATCTATGTTTCAAATTTTCCTTGACAGCATGCTTCCTTATTGTTAGTTGTAAAAATAGCATTTTAGTATATGTGAAACATGTGTAATAAATAAATGATTAACTATTAAACACTGGCGCGAATTCGGGGGGATGAGGTGGACATGTCCCCTTTCAATTTTAGAACGGGGGGGGGGCTGTTCGCCCAATAATCCGACTTGAAGTGTGTTTTTTTGGGAGGAATGTGATGATTTGTGTCCAATTACAACGACTCACCAAAGGTAGTCATCAACCTGGTTCGGCTAATAATATAAGTAAATCTTGAGTGGTAGTAATTGTTTACACATAAAAATATCTTCAATAATTATATACACTATTATTCTCACCTTTTCAATCGAAATTACAAGTCGATGATCGATATTAAATGGTTTATTAGTTGATACTCTTTTAACGTATTTTCACTCAAACTGTCTTGCAAACATACATGTTGATTAGGTATCCATAAACAACTACATAGCAACTAATTATACAATAATGTATGTTTCTTACATATATTAAAAACATTCTTCTTTTGTTATTTTTAAATTAACATTATATCTGGTATAGTGCTTATGTAGAAGCACTTTCTGCCCAAAAATACAAGTAATTATCAATTTATACAAAGTATCTCGTTGTATAAAAATGTCGCCCGACGATGGGACTGAATATAAAAGTTACAAGGGAGCTTGGTTTTTATATTTAAGAACCACTGGTCCGTTTACAAGAATAATATTCCATTAATTATGTCCTATACATTTTGATCGACCCTTGCATATATATAACATTATTTATTTTCATTCATATAAATATATTTATAATTAATCTTTCATTTCATTATCATTTATCTTTTATTACATTAATATATATATATTATTATTAAAACGTCGTCGCTTATTTATATAATTAACGAAGGGTACGAATTCAAAATAGTAAGAAGCAATTACATTTCAAAACATGAGTCACCATGATCAAGGGCGCATTATATATTAATTACTTTAGATGATATTCTACAGTATGCATTGTATCAATCGGGCGTCAGAATATAGAAGAATCTTATTCAAGTGACATATAAGATTGTGCATGAAGACAGTCGTCGAATAATTAGCTTAATAGAATGAATCATATACTTAACATAATCTTTGACAATTAAGTTTCAACATAAATCAAATATACTATAAATAACCTTTGCTTTTAATGAATCGAACTATAATTCTTCATATTAACAAGAAAGAGTTAAAATCATTTGAAAATTATCATTTGTTGAAACAAATGTGATAAAATATTTATGAGTCCATTAACCAATCCTATCAAGTATAGTGCTTGTATATCGAAGTCATAAGAATTGTTTTCATTATTGATATTAACACATAAACTTAAAAATAAATATTCACAAGAATCTATAGCTGGTATGGGTTTAACCCTTACTTCATTAACTAGAGTCAGTTTAAATTTGTACTAGCATATGATTCTAATAAAGTACATTGTACTGCACTATCATGATTAGGTTCCGCAATATTTTGTACATGTATTGCGTCGTGATTCTGATTTTGATACGACATGCCATCTCTTGAACAACGATTATGTCTATACATAGAATTTGTAGCATTTCTAGAATTTCGCCATGTATTTCGATTATTTTTGTGTCTACTTCGGTTGAATGATCTGACATAATTATTGTCACGATTGTTTAGGTTAGGTTGATTACCAACATAGCTTTGCCTATTTTGATCGTTCTGATTACTTGAATTTATTCGGTTTAGGTTGTGTTCCGTATCGTTCACACTACGGATATTTAGATTCCGAACAGGTACAAAATGATCTGAATTATTTTTACTTTTGCCTATTCCTGCTTGTTGATTCAGAGCATGGTATTGAGTTTCATAACATTGAACAAGCATTAATAAATGGTTAAAACTCATACACTGGGTAGAAAACAGGATCTGTTGTAACTTAAACGGTAGCAAATTTCGAATTGATGCTATGATTCTAGATTCCGATTGCAATGGATTTACGACTTTTAATTCGTTGTATGTATTTACAACAAACTCGACAACAGATTTGTGCAAGCGAGGATTGAAATGTTGGTTTCTAATCGTGGCATCTCTATTTGCAAGCAAAAAGTCATTTTCGTAATTTGCGATTAGCGCTGCTTTGAATTCCTCATACGTACTAACGTGATCTCGTACTGCTTTAAACCATAAAGAACATGGTGGGAGTAATAAATGAGGGATTAGTTTCATACATTGTGATCTATCTATACACATTATATTGCACTCGTCCTGAAATTTTTCTAGGAAAGAAGTAGCATTCTCATTACATTTACCACTGAACTTACTCATAGCACGTATTTCACTCATCTTTACGCTTAACTTTACCTTCCTTTTATCATTCCGTGTTCTTGTTGAGTGACAATTCCTACCTATGGCGTGATGTGTAGTTGCACCATCTCTTTTCCGCCCATCTGTACTTCTCGGATGAATTTCTTCCAAAATAATGTCCTCATCAGATACGGGTGAAGGCGAAGTCATCTCTTGTGAACAAGGGAATTCTACACGATCATTATCCATGTTGTTGTGGTATGTGTTGTCCTGGATCTGTAGTGTCCTGATTTTCTCTTGTAAGGTAGCTATCAACTGTGTATTCGCACGTATCTGGTTGGAGTTATCCGTGACCTGAATCTTTTGTTGCTGTACAGAAGATTCTATTACTTCCAAATCCCTTTTTACACCACTGACTTCTTGGATTGTATGGTTTTGATTATCCTGGCAATCCTCAGATATTCTTTTTAACTTTTCATCAAACTGCGAAGTGATGTCATTCATTGCCTGGATAATAAATTGTTTCGTCTCATCTGACTTCTGCTCCAATCGTCTGTTGGATTCCTCGGACTTCTGCTCCATCGTCTGCTTTAATTCTTCATATTGTCTGTTGGATTCCTCGGACTTCTGCTCCATCGTCTGCTTTAATTCTTCATATTGTCTGTCTATCGTCTGCTTTAATTCCTGCTTCATGGCTTCCATATCGTCTTTTCGGCTTTGTTCTTGCCGCTGTAAGACTAGTAAAATTCGGTCTTCTAATGTCATTCCTGGTGCTGCACTTCGTTCACCGTTATCACTATCACTGGTTTCTTTCTGCATTGCCTCACCGTTCATATTTCTTGTGATTATTCTACCACTTCTAAGTCTTGTCAAGTTCATAGTCATTAACCTTATTACAGAAGTAAATTCACCCTTACTTTACTTCGGGATATGAATTTACAAGATTCCCGGGTGAGGTAAACCAAAATTTTTACAACGACTCACCAAAGGTAGTCGTCAACCTGGTTCGGCTAATGATATAAGTAAATCTTGAGTGGTAGTAATTGTTTAGACATAAAAATATCTTCAATAATTATATACACTATTATTCTCACCTTTTCTATCGAAATTACAAGTCGATGATCGATATTAAATGGTTTATTAGTTGATACTCTTTTAACGTATTTTCACTCAAACTGTCTTGCAAACATACATGTTGATTAGGTATCTATAAACAACTACATAGCAACTAATTATACAATAATGCATATTTCTTTACATATATTAAAAACATTCTTCTTTTGTTATTTTTAAATTAACATTATATTTGGTATAGTGCTTATGTAGAAGCACTTTCTGCCCAAAAATACAAGTAATTATCAATTTATACAAAGTATCTCGTTGTACAATTGTCAGAAAGGAAAGTGAGATAAAATTGATGTCTCCCAAAATAAGCCTCAAAACTGCCCGCCTTCCAATGTTGAAAACAACCCTCCTCTCCTGATCCTCTACAGCATTGTTTTTCAACTTCATAAATATTTTGAACATCGCAAAAAAAAAAGTATTACCCCCCCCCCTCAATGTTGAAGACAGATTTGCGCCGCTGCTATTAAACATTTATTAAATATTTCTACTTACTATTTTGTATATACTCATATGAGATTTCCTAAAGTGAACTAATTTATAAAAATGTATTCTTGAGATTTTAATATGAAGTCTACCAAACAATGTTATCTGGAAACAGAATTGCACGGAAAATTATATGAATAATTTTTAAGGCAGGACCTCAAGATGTAGTGTGATCATATGTATTTAAATTTCCCATGCATTGACATAAGATCAAAAGCGAGTTGGTATGGAATGCTGGTAGATTTGAACAGAAATGGCAAATCTGAGAGACATTCAGCAAGCGTAGGCGTCAATCTCGGAGAGAGAAGGGGTCCAGATCCTCCGAAGTTTTCTTGACCCCCATCCCAGGAACGATGTATTTACTTACTTGCATCTTTGCCTGGGAAACTGAAAATAAAAACACACATACCTAATCGGATTTCTCCCCCAAGTTCTCAGAAATCGACGCCACTGACAATAAGATAGTTTCTTCTTAATTTTTTCTTTAAATTTTGGTTGTTTCATTGGAGTTTGACGTCCCATTTCAACACCGTGGCTACACGAGATGTGATGCACTGTTTTAAAAATGGAATTCCAACTCTGCTCGGGCTTCTACCAGACGCAAATGCCCACCAGGAATCGAACTGTGCCTGAAATTTGATATTTAAAAAAATACATTAAGGCAATACCGGGAGAAAAGCCTCATTAACAGAGATCCCAGTTAAAACAAGAGATGGCGCAACAAGCGATGCGTTGTGTATATATATATATATATATATATATATATATATATATATATATATATATATATATATATAGCTTGTTTTGAGTGTTACGTCAATCCTGTTGTCAAGGGTGTTTCTCATCGCTTCGTTTTTCTCAACAGAAACACCTACACATGGTGCGTCATTTTCACACAGTTATTTAATATTTGAATTTCATTGAGTAAATGCACAAACGTTGAATAATATTTTTTCTTGTTACGTTATGTAAATATGAAATAACTAATTAGTGGGTTGTCAAGTCATTGAGATCGACCGACTGATTGAGACATCTACCTACGGAGACACACGGTGGTATAGTCACAATTGGACGTATCTTGATTGCGAAAAAGATAAAATCGTCCTTAATTGATTTTTAAAAATGAGTAGGACAGAATAGCAGTCAATGATTTATTTTTATTTTTTCTCTCAAAATTTGTCTCTCGGTGGCTCAGTGGTTGAGCGTTCACCTCTGGTGCTTGGGGTCCCGGGTTCGATTCCAGCCCCTGCCAAGTGAGCTTTCTGGTGGACAAACACCGTGTGTGTGGGTTTCCTCGAGGTTCACAGAAATTGGAGCACCGTGGTTCAAATTTACTATTACTTCCACTTTCAATACGGATTTCCATAGAGTGAAAACGGTAAAAGAAATCGAGATACAGTTTTTTTTGCAATCGACTCAGCTTACTAGTAATAGGTTCCGTCTCTTCCATTAACACTTTGTTCAAAACAGAAGTTATTTAATTAAATCGACCATTTCTGGTTTCAACATTTATTGCTATAGAACAAAAATTGAAATAGATAACGCCAAACAGTTTTCTACAATTGATTCATAATTTCAAGAGAGAGCGTATCGTCACAACACTCTACCGAAATTGGAAGTTGTTGAAATTTATTATGTCCGATTTCTATACTTATTTCTGTAGAGCATAAACGGTAAGAGATATTGAGATGCGGTTTTCTGCAATGGATTCAACCTCTAAAGAACAAGTTTCTTCTTTTGCTTTAACTCTCTATTCAAACTAGAAATAGTTCAAATTAACCATTTTCGGTATAATCACAAGCCGCAACACCATATCGAAACCGGAAGAGGTTGAATTTACTACTATTTGTAATTTCAATGCTGAATTTTCATAGAGAAAAATTAAGATATTGAGAAGAAGCGTTTTTTATGCAATCGATTCAGCCTCCCAAGAATAGGTTCCATCTCCGCCCTTAACCCTCTATTGAAGCCGAAAGTGGTTTAAATTAACGATTTTTGATTTCAACCTTTATCTCTAAAGAATAAAACCAGTAAAGGGATAACGAGTAACGACATTTTGATGTAGATTCAGCGTCTGATGAAGAGGTTCTATCTTTTGTGCTTATTAATTAGGTATTGTGATTCTGACTGTTTGCATTTCCTGGAACTAATGAGTTTTTTTTTCTTTCTTTTTTTTTTTTTTTAAGTTCAGGCCTGGAAATGCTTTTTTACACGTTATTCGATCTTCAGCTTCCTCTTTGAACTCCCAATATTTTCATCTATTTTTTGAATCATCCATAAGTCGTGTCCTTCTTCTTCCTATTCCTCATTTTCCTTCCGTCTTTCCTTCTATGGCGGTTTGAAGAAGAGAATTTCTTCGCAGATTGTACCGAGTCCAAATGGCCTTCCTATGAAGGATGCTGGATAAAAGTGTCCTCTTTTCCCCTATCCGTTTTAAAATATCTTCGTTTGTTACTCTCTCTCTCTCTCTCTGTCCATTTTATTTTTTCCATCTTTCTGCAGCACCACATCTCGAAGCTTATTAAAGATTTCTAGTCTAACTTCCGTAATGTCCAAGTCTCTGAACCATATAGTTTAATAGGCCTACTGCATATATAAAACTTGACCAATTTCTTCCTTTGTTGTTGTATTGCCTGTAAATGTATTATATATATATTGGCGGATCCAAGGGGGGCTGTAGGGGCTATAGCTCCCCCCCCATTGACGCTCAGGTTTACACTGGATAAAATGGGCTTCAACTCTGCTTTACACTGGATAAAAGGGCAAACAATGGTTTAGGCCCTCCCTTGATCATATCCTGGACCCCCCACACATATATTTGTGTGTGTGTGTGTGTGTGTGTGTTATCCTCTTCTCCTGGCATTCTTCTTTGAGAAGACTAGAAAGAGTCCTGCTTTATTCCACACCAGGAACTGAATTGTAACATTTTACTGAGAATAGAAATTTTGACCAATACATATTTAAGAGGAATGTCCTAATCATAGGCTATATAAAGGTCATCTCAGAAGTAAACCCTATGTAGCCAATAGAAATAAATATATAAGACCTAGACAACGAAAAGAATCTCACCTATATTTTTAATGGATAACAAGAATCACAAATGATCATCACTAACCCAAGCACATTCCTGTAATTCCAAAGATGTTTTCCGAGAAGGACCCTTACGAAAAAAAAAAAATCATATACATTAGGCATAAGACAACAGGAAGGAAGGGGAAAAAATGGAATAAGAATAAGAAATAAGTTATAGAAGCAGAACTAACAGCGCCATTCGTTTAGAAAGAAGGAGCGGAGGGGGCAAATCTTGTAACTCACTTAATTCGTCTCCGGAATCTTCTAATGCTAAGCGTTCTTTCTGGACCATCATTTCTCACTGTCTCTGCGAACGCTTAGGACGGGAAGGGGGAGGGGAAGGAAATATTGGAATCTGGAAAGAAGAAGGAGAAGAGATGAAGAATTCAAATGAATTACCAAGAGACGTGGAGAGAGGAGAGAGCCACGTGGAAAGGGGAATAACAAAACGAGAAACAACCCACCACCACTGGCCACATTCCAAACACAAAAGAGGCAACCAAATGGCAAAAGCAAAGCAATGCGCGGGGGAAAACAGTGTCTTCTCTTCCATCGCCATCAATACTGCTTCTAAGACAAAAGGTAACAACAGTGTTGCCAACACAAATTATACATTTATTTCACTTTTCAAACGGAACTTACTGAATTCGCTATGACTGTGCGTGTGTGTGTGTCTATTATTTGCTATTTTTTTTTTCAATTTTGAGCCCTCCATTCAATAGAACATCAAAAACTATCTGTGAAAGTGATGGAATTTTTCATGTCTCTCTTAAGAGTCTTCATCCCGGCGAAATTAAAATTCAGCTAATTTTACAGTAATTATGTGATATCTTCAAATAGATAAAATATAATCGAAATGTGGAACAAGAGCGCCCTAGACAATATTATTTTACATGAGATACCGTTATCACGATTCACTTTTCTGCTTTCGATTTCGAGCCATTTTGAAAATCGGCATTTATTTTCGCGTTTCTAAACAGCTGAAAACGGAAAGCCACTAGGTGACTTGTGATAACGGTACCTCACGCAAAATAATACTGTCTAGGGCGCTCTTGTTCCATATTTCAATTATCTTTTATCTATTTGAAGATATCACATAATTACTGTAAAATTAGCGGTATTTTAATTTCGCCGGGATGAAGACTGTTAAATTCCCAAGATATTGACCAAAAAAGTTCCGATTACGGGAGATTTAAGAAGTCATATCTCGGGAACCGTAAGTCATAGAGAGATAATATTTTGCGAATTTTTCAATTTTGACCCCTCCATTTTCAACATGTGTCTTCGTAAAACAACATATCATTGAATGTTTTAACAGAACTCTTAAATAAAACATGTCGAAAAAATTTAGTACTCAGGGAAATTATGAATGCATTGATAGGCCTATATTACAAGAATTGTTTAATGAGCATAATAATAAAATTCATAGAACAATTGGTATAAAGCCTGTAGAAGTTAATAATTAAAAAATAATATCTTAAGTTCGTTTTGGCAACGCTCTTGGAGCATTCTCAACTAGTTTCTTTCGTTTTTTTTTTTTTTTTTTTTTTTTTTTTACTTTTGTCATAATTATTCTTGTAATATGTAACAGTACAGTGTAAACATTTCATAGGTAAATTTATAAAAAAAATGGTGGCAATCTGTTTGCCAAGCCTCTATGTAAATCAACTTACACCTATAAAGTAAAATTACTAATATAAAATGGTGTAAAATTGCATTTTTATCAATAAAAATATCATATTTTCTTATAAATTTACTATAAATTTGTAGAAAAACCAGCAAATTTTGTAGTTTAATCTAAGGAAATGTATATCAAAATAAAGGGTAAATGATTTTATATTGATATTTGGTAATTTAAATTACAGATTTTTTTTCCAGTGTAGAGTAGAACAATCAACGAAACTTTTTACAATGTTATCAGCTTTTGACGAAAAAGTAAATAAATAAATGTCCTGTGCCGGACTTACGTATGAACTAAACAACCTATTGCTTAGGGCCCCAAAAGTTAAAGGGAAAATTGGATGTACAGAAATGCTAGCCTGCTTCGTACGCTTATGATAGCCTGAGTTTTAATCACTAAGTATATTCTGTTTGCGTCATTTTGTATTAATTCTGGATAGGCTTACCATAATTTCTGGACACCAATCATGGATTCTTTCTTTTAAAATGGGATTGAGGGTTAGGCTATGTTTGAGAAATATTAAAAAAAAAAAAAAAGTTTTTTCTTTACTTAAAATATATTTCTTTTTAAACAATTGCCTTAATTATTTCCTAAGTTATTATATTCTGATTATCGTGTCAATTTCAAGTACAAAAAACGTCCAAACATTTATTTACTGTTTAGTCCTGTGATTTCAGTATCTTTATCATCTGCTTGACCAAACAGAACGAAATTTCCCGGCTTTCCATTGAGTAACCCGAAGATCCTGGACATCAGCCCATGCAGTAAACGACAACAACACCTAGTGGTCCACTTGCCGGAAATTTTGATCGTCGATATAGCGACATGTCGAAGGGCCACTGGTGGCAGGGTTTCGTCGAGTCGAAACAGGTGTTGAAGTTACCATCACGTAGCAGCGAGGACGTCATTTTGGTCCGCGCTTCTTCGATTCGTCGTGGAGAATCGCTAAGGGACCAATACGAACTATCGGCAATCATGTGCATGCGGTTATAATTTTATATTATTTTTCCTGGGGAATTATTTCTAAAGTAAGCTCCGGGAGCCAAGAGTAACCCCTGCTTCTCATCACGAAAAATGAAGCCTCTATGTAAATCAACTTACGCCTATAAAGTAACATCATGAAAAGAAAAAAACTTGACATGAGTGTGTGTGAATTTAGATGGCAACTGTCACCGATAGTTAGAAAGTGAATATGGGTGAACTATGAAATAAAACAAATAGACGCTCTCCATTTTGTTATAAAATTACATGGCGATTGCATTTTATCCGATCCCAAACGCATTTTGTCTGATCGAATATAGTTACACGGTTAAAGGAGCACTGTGATTGGCTAAAGTAAAAAGACTTCAACGATTTATTCCTCTACAAGCGGTTTCCTTCATCACTTCCGTGGCAAAGTCGGAAGAACCCGCGCCTAGTAATCATAAGGTTGCTGGCTTGCGTCCACCCTGGGGTACTTTTTTTTTTAGTGTTTCTTCTTAGACTAACATTATGTAAACAAATCATGCATATAGGTGATTTAACATATGTTGGGGGAGTAATTTTGTGGTTCATTGGTGTTTCGTTTCTGCCGCTGGTGGTATAATTTTCAAAACGGAAGTGGAGCGACTGCGGATTGTCGCTGCGGGGCCGCCAATTTTTGGCGAGATGTCGCTAGTTGTTCATCGGTGGTCCACCTACGCTTACGGCATGGGATAGTTAATTCCGAACACAGGCTTGAATGTCGGACCATCCGGGCTAATCCAGGACGTATAGTAAACCTAATTTTGGATGATATTTGACTTGTGTAGGTGTGTTTGAGATGATTACACTACATTATTATTATTATTATTATTATTATTATTATTATTATTATTATTATTATTATTATTATTATAATTATGCTATAAAAATATATGCAAATCCTTAAATTTATATATATATATATATATATATATTAGCAGAATGCTCGTGCCCCACACAGAAAGAATAAGGTTTATGAAAAATATTTCACAGCTATATATCATTTTCTATCTTGTTTCAAAATATTGTGTTTGTTGATGCTAGTTTTATTTCACTGGAGTTACCTAATCGTTCGTCCCTCTTTACGAACTTACGAATCACTAAGTATCAATATTAAACATCTGATAGCATCAAAGCCGAAATCTTGACAAGTAATTCCTCTTCACGGGCCAGTATGGGTTGCAGCACTATCCTGTAAGGAAACATGTCAGTCTGTGCGTTACGATATCCTGGTATGTTATACAACCTAGCTTTAGGGATTTGTAATGTTGGTTGTAGAAAGACAAGGGGCACAATAAGAATCCTTATAATAAACGGCAAATATCTCAGTATGTCATGGTAGTTCCTAATAATAACTTGCCTGATGGTAATACATTTCACTACGTGTGCTATCATTTGCCCGTCTAATGCTATTTCTATTAGATGTCACTATGTGCGCTATTATTTGCCTGCTTAATGCTAATAGATGATACTACGTTCGTTATCAATTGCCTACCTGATGCTAATAGATGCCACTACATGCGCTAACACTTGCTTGCCTGATGCTAATAGATGTCACTACTTGCTCTATCATTTGTTTGCCTGATGCTAGTAGATATTGTTACGTGAGTTATCATATGTCTGCCTGATGCCGACAGATGTTACTACCTGGAAGATCGCTGTGTATATTGAAATACTTGAATAATTGCATTAAAAATATGATGTGAAGTTTGGGGCGATTGATGGGCAACTCAAGTATATATAGAAATTAATTATGAACGTGTAGGTGCGATATTTTACTGCAAATAGTATTTCCGTTAACATTCCATACTTTTGATATCTTGCAAAGCTACTTTTTATGCTTTTGTGATAAAATGATTTGACATAAACAGGTAGAAATATAATATATTCTTTGTCCATGAAAATACACGCGTCGAAGATGTTTCACTTCCAATTATGGCTTAGTTCTTTCGTGTATGTAGAAGTCACAAGGAAGCAAGATTCAAGGACAGACACATATGCAATTTCGCGTTTTTCCTTTCCGTATATAATCCGTGAAATGCTTTTTTTAAAAAAAGCATAGGAACCACAAAGGTGTTCCAGGTAAAATTCCTTTTGGATGGTGACACTTGCTGTAGCATAGGCCAAGTTTAAACACAGCATGCGGCAAAGAATCAGATCTAATCAGTTAAGGAAGAAAGCGGGGGCCCTCCTCCCTCCGACCCCCCTCGCCAAGAGGTCTTTTTCTCCTCCGAAGCAGGTGGACCAGGTGTGGCAACCACGGGCCGAGCATACCGCGCACCACAGGGGCCTACCGTTCAAGACATTGGAATCGCAGTTGTTTCGGGGGTGGTAGTCAATGGGATGAGATGGCCCCTACCGAGGTGCAAGGGGTACTTGCAACTTCATACGATATATAGGTCCATAGATTTTAACGTTTTCTTGTGTTGGCAGCGAATGGATGTGTGTATGGTTTCGTATAATGACAGCTTTTTCTTGTGTTTTGCATGTCTGGTTAGGCCTACCGCTCACTGGCAACATTTTGTCGGGCAACTATCTTGTCGCTCTGGCTAAATGCATTGAGTCTTATGGGAGTCCGCTCACTGAGGCGACAGCGACAGAAAAGTTGCCGAGGTGTCGCCAAGCAGGGCGACAGCAGGGCAACATCTCGGCGACGGAACAGTTGCGCAACATTTAAAAATGCATTGAGTCTTATGGGAGTCCGCTCACTGAGGCGACGGCGACAGAAAAGTTGCCGAGGTACCGCCAAGTAGAAAGATAAAAAATAAATGTTTTCTACAAGTTTTTTTCGCGTAACGGTTCGTTCCGTGTGTAGCGCGTGAAAAGAAGTGTTCGCAATACAAACTAACACATTCTTTGATTAGTGACTAGCATGTCTTTAATTAGTGATAAAGACTATGAAAAATTAATTGAGGAAATAGAGAAACCCCCAGCGTTAAAGAAGAAATATATATATAAAGAAGAAATATATATATAAAGAAGAAATTATTGAAGGAAGTGTGTTTTGCTGTTGTAAGAAACTAGAATGAGCTTTCCATCCAAGAAAAAACAACACAGATAGGTACACTCATGTCCAAAATTATTGTCTATAAATATGTTTTTTGTAGGAATATAATTTGATAACGAATTCGCCCGGTATTTCTTATAATGTTAGTATGTGTATAATCAGCAAAGACATGTATGTGGAAAATTGGGGAACGGACATAATGGCAGGAGGACAAAATGGCAGGGGACATAATGGCAGGAAATAATGGCAGGCGGACAAAATGGCAGAGGACGAAATGGCAGGCGGACGAAATGGCAGGGGACAAAATGGCAGGCGGACGAAATGGCAGAGGACGAAATGGCAGGAGGACAGAATGGCAGGAAGTTAATTTGAATTGTCGGGTTTTAAACTATTTGGTTTCTTACTTGGTAAATGAAGATTTCAACATAAATTTTCGATTTATTCATTATGTTCCAACACACGAGAATCAATGCTTTGGAGACTTTTAATTACTGTGTTTATGTGAAGTAAAAAATCATGCCAAATAACTAGTGAGTAAAGGAAAGGAAAGTTATGCAGCTTGTTTGCTATATGCAGAGCATCGACGGCGACCATTCTATCTGTTCTATTGCCATTACTTATTTGAAATAAGGCATCATAAACTTTCCCTGTTTGATACGAGGGACTCGTATCTGAATGGAGTCGGAGCATCAATTCGGCTCTCGCATCTTGTGGTGCTCAATGGTTTTAAAGTGAGACTGCTAATATATTCCTTTAGTATGGCCCAATGTTGAACCGATGCAGAAAAAAAAATCTAACTTTTTTAGCTATACAAAATGGAACGGCGTATTGAAATGTTGTGGCTGCATCATTAACGACAAGGTTTAGTGAATGACTATTGCAAAGAACATAGAAGACTCGGGAATTTATTTCTAAAATTCTCTTCTGAATATCTGAATGTTTGCTTTTCATATTGGAAACATTGTCACATCCTTGGCCCCTTATGTCTTCGATAGCAATGTTAATTTCCTTTATATGTTTAATTATTACTTCTGTCAGTCCTAGACTAGTGGTGTCTGTTACCGCTACGAAACCAAGAAAGTGATCTCAAATTTTTACAGGGCATTCTCCATTACTGTATGTAATTTGTACATGAACGATTATTGTCATTTGCTCGGTACCAGAAATATCTGGCGTACAGTCTAGTATTATACTATAATATTTTGCAACTCTCAACAAAGACAGTATTTTACTTTTTATTTGTTCACTATGAATCTGAATGATTCCAGTTTGGACATCTTTTCCTAAGTAATGGTGATATTTATTTGGTCCTCCCATGGATCTCAAGTGGGAGTGTACCTTTTGCATACTTCGAGTGGAGCGTTAGAACATTGTTGAATAGAAAAAACATAAAATATACCTTGATAATCTTATTCACCCTAGCTGAAAATCTTATATACGTCGCTGCAAGGAAAATATTGAACGATACCTGTTTGATAATTGAAAATGAGGAAAAATGCTCCGAATTTCCTGAGTGAGTATTTTCTTAATGTGAGTGAAGTAAGTTCAATTATATTCTCAGATGAACACAGTTTTATTTTTCCATGTGGGCCCATTACGAAGCATTATATTTTGATGGTATTCTTTTCCTTTTCAATTTTTGCCGCCCATTAGACTTGCCGCCCTGGGCGGTGGCACGGCTCGAACCCCCTCGCGCCGGCCCTGCTGCTAATAATATTTCAATTCTAATTGACAGTCATCTACAAACACCTTACTATTGCAAGCTTTCTATTCATACCAGCAATGTCTTAATGGAAGAAATTAGTTTTAGTCGTTTTCTTTGTTATTGTATTATTTAAGATCTTTTCGGGTATTACTAGAAGGAAGCAACTTTTATCTTTATTTCTCACTGTGATCTGTATTAAAAATTATGTTTGTAATCATAAAAGATCTAGTGGAAAAAAGTGAAATAGATATGAGGACAATAAAAGTGTATTTGTTTAAATAGTTAACTTCTCATTCTGTGTGTGTGTGTGTTTTTTTCTCACTCTCGCATTGGTTCAAGCAGGCCAATCAAAAAGTAAGCAACAAAAATAAATTTCCTGAAATAAAATTTTAGGGTTTAGTTTACCTGAATGGGAGACATGTTATCATACATTTCAATCTTCAATAAGAGAGCAAAAAGTCTTCCCTGTGCTCATCCAACCGAGAAATGTCTTTGGAAGAAATCAGATAAGGAATTTTGCAGGTGTCCACTCAGCCGTGGACCCAACACCTCTCGTTATCTTTAGATCAGAGTTTTCCTAAGTGATTCCTTGTCACGCATTAAAAATAACAGGAAATCACTAACTAGTTCGTTTTTAAAATACTGGTTCCATCTCGCAGGTTATATTCCTTCTTTAATTTTCTTAATACTGATCATTGGGAATAGTTTATACAAGTATACAAATGTATTTCCGTTCAAGTTAGACTTTTATGTTCTGTTTCTTAGTCCGATTGAAAGTTTAACTTCTCTTTTCCGCACTGACGATATATGTATGTGAGACGGGACCATTAGTGGGATCCGAACCACTACTCAGGTTTGCATTTTCCTGGTTAACAATTTTAGACATCCAAACTATACTATGCATAAATATCAAAAGTCGTATAAAAAGTTTATGTCCGTCCGTCTGTCCTTTCAACGTTGATCGGCATTGGAACAAAAACGATAATATATAGCAGTGATCGAAACGACAATACGTATATACTAGTAGCTCCCGGGGACATTTTCAGTAGATCGCGTTAACGCTCTGGTTGCTAACCTTGATTTTATTTATTTATTTTTCCTGTTTTGACTTGCAATATGGAGAGTATCTCCTGTAAGTTCTACAGTTGTCATATGTATATAAATGTAAATTATAATTACAACTTATTACACCATTTGAAGTACTAAATTATAAGAAACATCACATGTTAAATTTGTTACATCATATTCATACATCGTTATCATTTGCAAAGTCCTGAACTGGATAATATTCTTCCTTCACTGAGCTGACGCAACAAAGGTAAGAGGCTTTTTTTTTTTTTTTTAAAAAAAAAAAAAAGAAAAGTCGGTAGTTCTTTTGGTTATAGCTCACAGTAGGATTTAAAAACGGTAGGTCAGAAGCTTCATATCCTTGGCGACCACTGATATATACCGACAAGCTTTGTTTTTTATTTAAAGAATTGATTTAGGTTTTCAAGAAAATATGTCATCTTTGCTTTTAACATTCCACTAAAACAAAAAATGGTTGAAGTTTACTAGTACTTCTGGTTTCAATATTGATTTTCATAGAGCAACGACGGTAAGAGATATCGAGAATCGTTTTCCTGTAATCGATTAAGCATACCAGAAATATGTTCCATCTACTCCGTTAACTCTATTCAAATCTGAAGTGGTTAAAATCAACAATTTCTGATTTCGACGTTGATAGCCATAGAATAAAAACCGTAATAAATAGGACGTGCGTTTTTGGAAATCGATTCGACGTGCGTTTCAAGGAATCGTACGATTTGCACTTGTAGCAATCTTAAAAACCGGAAGTAGTTATTTTTTCTAGTTCTTCCGGTTTTAATTCGATCACCAAAGATTAGAAGCGGTAAAATATAATGAGTAATGCCTCTCTAATACAAGGTCCTGATTTGAAGAGGGTACAGGAGCAATTGTTTTCCGTTAAGTTTGAGAAACACTTTTTTTTTAAGGAAAATAAATTGTATATTAATATATTAACAAAGAAAGTACAACTCTTGTTTGTGGACATTCTTGACTTCCTGACAAAATCTGAAATGACTCTATTGTTCTCACATGGATTCAATGTTCCGAGATTAAGTTTTATCTGTATTGAAACCAGAAGTGGATGAAATATACTTTTCTGATTTCAGTGTTGATCATCATACTGAAAATCATGGATAGCAAGAAACAGGTTTTCATATATATATATATATATATATATATATATATATATATATGAATTGAGGGCCACCAGAATAGTTTTTATCTCCGACTTTACTTCTACTCGTATATTGCAGGGGGCGCGGTGGCTCAGTGATAGAGCGTTCACCTCCGGTACTTGGGGTTCCTGGTTCGATCCCAGCTCGCGCTGTGCGAACTTTGTGGTGGGCAAACACCGTGCTCGTGGGTTTTTCGGGGTTCTCTAGTTTCCTCCCACTTTCTTCATTTCACTCATCATGTCAAGTATGTGTATCAATTTCGACTAGTATTGTTCTGTTCTGACAGTGACAAATATCTTCAGCCGAACCAGGAACCCCAAGTACCGGAGGTGAACGCTCTATCACTGAGCCACCGCGCCCCCTGCAATATACGAGTAGAAGTAAAGTCGGAGATAAAAACTATTCTGGTGGCCCTCAATTCATACATATATATATGAAAACCTGTTTCTTGCTATCCATGATTTTCAGTATGATGTTCAACGCTGAATTCAGAAAAGTATATTTCATCCACTTCTGGTTTCAATGCAGATAATACTTAATCTCGGAACATTGAATCCATGTGAGAACAATAGAGTCATTTCAGATTTTGTCAGGAAGTCAAGAATGTCCACAAACAAGAGTTGTACTTTCTTTGTTAATATATTAATACTAGCAGCGTTCACCCCGCTTCGCTGCGGTCACCCCGGAACGCAATAAACTTTGTTACTTAGATAATTTTTACTTTTTCGCTTTCAAATTGCAGTAAATGTTAAAATTATAGCGCCTGTCATTTATGTTAACCCGCCGAGTCACATGGTCATGCGGGTTGCATATAAATACGTTTATTTTTACCTATGATGAACTAATAACAAAGGATTTGTACGTATGGACACTTGAATGGTCAATTATCTCAAGACACTGGTAATTAAAAATTAAAGTGATATGATAAAAACCATCTAGGGTCCAAATCATAATAACCCCCCAAAAATGAAAGAAATTGGTTCAGCCGTATTAGCGTGATGAGTTCACAAAGGATTTGTGCGTTCTCTTTTATATATATAGATACAATTTATTTTCCTTAAAAAAAAAGTGTTTCTCAAACTTAACGGAAAACAATTGCTCCTGTACCCTCTTCAAATCAGGACCTTGTATTAGAGAGGCATTACTCATTATATTTTACCGCTTCTAATCTTTGGTGATCGAATTAAAACCGGAAGAACTAGAAAAAATAACTACTTCCGGTTTTTAAGATTGCTACAAGTGCAAATCGTACGATTCCTTGAAACGCACGTCGAATCGATTTCCAAAAACGCACGTCCTATTTATTACGGTTTTTATTCTATGGCTATCAACGTCGAAATCAGAAATTGTTGATTTTAACCACTTCAGATTTGAATAGAGTTAACGGAGTAGATGGAACATATTTCTGGTATGCTTAATCGATTACAGGAAAACGATTCTCGATATCTCTTACCGTCGTTGCTCTATGAAAATCAATATTGAAACCAGAAGTACTAGTAAACTTCAACCATTTTTTGTTTTAGTGGAATGTTAAAAGCAAAGATGACATATTTTCTTGAAAACCTAAATCAATTCTTTAAATAAAAAACAAAGCTTGTCGGTATATATCAGTGGTCGCCAAGGATATGAAGCTTCTGACCTACCGTTTTTAAATCCTACTGTGAGCTATAACCAAAAGAACTACCGACTTTTCTTTTTTTTTTTTAAAAAAAAAAAAAAGCCTCTTACCTTTGTTGCGTCAGCTCAGTGAAGGAAGAATATTATCCAGTTCAGGACTTTGCAAATGATAACGATGTATGAATATGATGTAACAAATTTAACATGTGATGTTTCTTATAATTTAGTACTTCAAATGGTGTAATAAGTTGTAATTATAATTTACATTTATATACATATGACAACTGTAGAACTTACAGGAGATACTCTCCATATTGCAAGTCAAAACAGGAAAAATAAATAAATAAAATCAAGGTTAGCAACCAGAGCGTTAACGCGATCTACTGAAAATGTCCCCGGGAGCTACTAGTATATACGTATTGTCGTTTCGATCACTGCTATATATTATCGTTTTTGTTCCAATGCCGATCAACGTTGAAAGGACAGACGGACGGACATAAACTTTTTATACGACTTTTGATATTTATGCATAGTATAGTTTGGATGTCTAAAATTGTTAACCAGGAAAATGCAAACCTGAGTAGTGGTTCGGATCCCACTAATGGTCCCGTCTCACATACATATATCGTCAGTGCGGAAAAGAGAAGTTAAACTTTCAATCGGACTAAGAAGCAGAACATGAAAGTCTAACTTGAACGGAAATACATTTGTATACTTGTATAAACTATTCCCAATGATCAGTATTAAGAAAATTAAAGAAGGAATATAACCTGCGAGATGGAACCAGTATTTTAAAAACGAACTAGTTAGTGATTTCCTGTTATTTTTAATGCGTGACAAGGAATCACTTAGGAAAACTCTGATCTAAAGATAACGAGAGGTGTTGGGTCCACGGCTGAGTGGACACCTGCAAAATTCCTTATCTGATTTCTTCCAAAGACATTTCTCGGTTGGATGAGCACAGGGAAGACTTTTTGCATTCTTATTGAAGATTGAAATGTATGATAACATGTCTCCCATTCAGGTAAACTAAACCCAAATTTTAATTGCCTCCAAGTCCCTTTCACTTTTTTTTTGGACTAACTTCTTTGTTTACAAAATAAATATTGATCTTCACCGAAAATGGGAAATTTGGAAAATAAATACGGTAACTTGTTTCTGATTGGCTAAAAGGAAGCCAATTAAAAATTAATCATTTCAGAAGAAAATAGGGAAAGGATTTTTGGTTTCCCCCCAGTTTGATAGCGGTTAGTGTGGGTGACTGTTATTAGTGACTGTTAGTGTATCATGGAGGTATTAGTGTCTAACAAAGGAGGTGAAAAGATTTTTTATCTCGGATATTCTTACACGAGACAATTAGTATTGAAGAATAGTATACGATGGAGGTGTGCTGATAGAGGCAAGTATAAGTGTCGAGCTATATTAATAACAGATTTGGATAAAACTTATCCAAATTCTGCTTGTGAACACTCGCATCCACCGGACAAGGATGCTGTGAAAATAGCAAGGTGTCGAAAAGATATGAAAGAAAGAGCTAAAATTTGTGGAAGTGCGCCTTCGCAAATATATTCTGAAGTTGTACATAATGAAGAAATAAATGTGCGTGCAAGACTGCCGTCAGAAGATACATGTAAACGTACAATGAGAAGACAACGTTGTATCAATCCTCCTGAGCCCAGAGACCTCACGGAATTACACCTACAAGGTAAGTTTGATCAATCTATTTATTAAAAGCTATTACAATTGTCTTCTGAAAACGTGCCGGTCTCATGCCGGATGGTTTGGGTGTGTTTCCCGGGTGGATTTTATCCTGGGAATTTTGTCTTAAATTCACAAAAAGATATAAAAGATGTGATGGGGTGATATACAAAAAATCGAAAATGACTGATATTATTGTCCAATCCATAGTTTTCGGGGTCGCTGAGATGAGCAGTGACACATCTAATGCTGTTTAAATCCAAATTAAGCGCCGCGACCTGCGGGCGGGGGGAGGGTATATATATATATATATATATATATATACAAACACTAGCGGATCCAGAAGGATCATTTGGGAGAGGCGGTTCGCTTTCTCGAAGATGAGCGTAGCTTCAAGGTGACCAGAATTTTAATTTGCAAGAATGGGACTCATATGAATCCGGGGCTGGAGGGGGTTGGGTGTAAAAAAGATTCCCAGATTCCACTTTGGGAGCCGAACATTTTTTTTTTTTTTTTTTTTTTGTAATGGAAGTATTTTTTTCTGTAGATTTTAATTAAATACATACTTTCGTTTCGGAGGCGTGGTGGGTGGTGTCATGATTCACTTCACACACAGTCACCGCAACATATGCGATGCACTATCTGGCACAGTACTTCCACAAAAGAAAATACTGTATTGACGATAACATTCATTTTAACGAAAGAGTGTACAATTTGCTCTAATCATTTATATTTTGAGTAACAATTGCGGGACAGCAGTTAGAAAAAATAATCTATCTCTATATTTGTGTGGGGTCCACGAAACATAGTATAATTATAGTTATGCTTACAACAACAATAAAATTACCTAGGTATATTATATTAGCCTTCGTCTAGGTGGGGCTTCGCCCCCAGATCCCCAATCTGCTCGGCATACGGCCTTGCACAATATAGCAAATAATCCTACGTGGTACTGTGGCACAATATTTCGCGTTCTTCCTTCTGTCTTTCATATAGAATTGGATTGAGCTAAAACTGTCACGAAATTCAAACACCTCGTAAGGCATTTTAATGAACCTTTTTCCCTTTTCTTCTACGTTAAGTGAAAAAAAAACGTTCAAATACATGTTGAATTATTTTAAATAAAAAATCAAACTACCAACTTTCATGTTTCTAACCGCAAGAGATCCCGAGATATGGGCATCTTAAAATAATAATAATAATAATAATAATAATAATAATAATAATAATAATAATAATAATAATAATAATAATAATAATACCACGCCTTTTCTTTCCTTCTAGGTAAAATATCAAAAACGCTGGGATACGTATTGGATTATTTTAAGTCGAAAGCCCATATACGAAATTTCATTTTTCTAACCTTCAAAGATTCTTAGATATTGATATCTTACTATAATATTTGCAATCGCCGACACTTTTTCTTTCCATCTGTTTTTTCTCCGTTTTACTATAATATTAAAAAAAAAAAACGTTGAAACGCGTGTCAAATTATTTAAAATGAGGAATCCAAATGCCAAATTTCAAGTCTCTAGTCTTAACGGATTTGAAGAGATGACCATCTTATTAAAATAATTTCCACCCCATTCTCCCTTCCTTTCTTCGAATTCCCCCCTCCAAAAAAATCCTTCCTTAGTGATACTCTGCGTAACAAATCTTATCTACTGTCCTAATATCAAGTTTCTGACTTAAGTGGTTTGACCTGTGCAAAGTTACTCACTCAGGATATCGTCTTTTATGTATGAATTACAATAACAGCTTGTAGCTTTTCTTATTTCTCAAGAAAGATGAAATTCCATTTGGAGTCACAATAAATCCCTGGTCCCTTCTTAATGTTTCCGTGTTGAATCCCAAAAGTCACGGCTCTCTTTGTTGATCTAGTAGCTAGCGAACGTACCTATGATCTTTGATGCATGAGGTTCTGTGGTTTAATTCCCGGTGAGTGAGCATTGAACGCACTACAGTGGCTCAGATCCAACTTTAAATTCTAGTTCTCGTTCTGTTTAGCATCGCTTTTGACAAACGACTTAAATACATATTAATCAATCAACCAACCGAAAAGTCTCCTCTTAGATTCAGAGACCTTTTCTATATTTCTCTTTATTAAAGGTAAAGATAATTGAGGTTATAATCCGGATTTCCGAAATCCATTTCATATCCTTTTTCTAGGACACAATAACACATTTTTAGTACAGAGTAAGCCGTCTTACCCTCCTTCCTACAGCTGTTCGTCCAACGAATGAATCATATTCTCGCTACTTTGGGGCTTATGGTGACCGCCCCAAGGAACTAGCGAGAGAAGTATTCGCAATTCAAATATGTCTGTATTAAAACTATTAAGTACCGCACATTTTGATTAGATTCTGCTATGCTTGTCACACAGATTGTATCGGTCGGGAAAAAGACCATATTAGTATTTCCCAATGATAAATGCTGAAAGTTCAAAAAAACCTTTGGAGGGGGCGTTCGCCCCCTCCGCCCTCCCCGTGGATCCACCAGTGTATACAAATGATCGAAAATGAGTGATATTAGTGTTGAATCCATAGTTTTTGGGGTCGCTGAATAAAAAAGTAACACTTCCGATGCCATTTAAATCCAAATTTAGCCCCCATTAGTACTCCTAAAGGGGGAGGGTGACATATAAAAGTAATTGAAAATTATACTAATGTCGAATTCATAGTTTTTGGGGTCCGTAAGTTCATTGGCGACAGTTTTGGTGCCCTTTATACACAAAATGAAACGTATTCTCCCCGTGTGAAGAACGGGTTTTCTGTTGGTGTTTAATAATAAAGAACGGAAATTTCACAAGTTAAATTCTTTAAAATATTTGTCGCTGCTCAAATTTACGCACTTGTGCAGTGTATGTGTGTATATGTAAATAAGATCCTCTCTCTTTTTGAGTTGTTCAAACAATATACAAATAATAAAGAGGGATTTTTTTTAAAAAAATCAGAAATCAGAAAACTAAAAAGTAAAATTAAAACCTGTTGCTTTAAGTATTTTCCTGCTAGCGAAATACGTTGCATACGAGGGTCACTACGAAAGTTTTGAGATACGCATTGTTGTGACACAGTATTTGAATTTCAACAATTGCGTTCGGTAGTGGTATCCAGAGCGAAGAAGCGAAGCAAGTTTCAACTTCGGCTCTTCATGATCATCTTCGGCTCAGGAAAGGTTTCATCTCGTTGGGTGCCTCACACTTTGACTGAACAGCAGAAGCGCATGCGTGTGGAATGGTGTGAAGAAATGCTTGTAAGATTTGATGGAGGCAATTCTCGACGCGTCTCTGACATTGCTACTGGTGATGAGATTTGGATCTATCAATTTGACCCTGAAAATAAACGCCAGTCTACAGTTTGGAACTTTCCAGACAAAAATCCACCCACGAAAGTGAAGCGATTGCGAAGTGTGGGAAAGAAGATGGTCGCAACTTTCTTCTCCAAATCTGACTATGTTGCAACTGTTCCACTTGAAGCACAAAGGACTGTTACTGCTCAGTGGTACACCACTGTTTGCCTAACAAAAGTGTTCCAGAAGCTTCGGGAACGGCGTCCAAGAACGGGTTTGCGTGGGATCCTGACAGCGCGTCCGTACACACGGCCAACATCACAATTCAGTTTTTAGAATCTACGGAGATCAAACTTATGACTCATCCGCCGTATAGCCCTGACCTGGCGCCGTGTGAGTTTTTCTGTTCCCCAGGATCAAAGATTGCATGCGTGGGAAGAGATTTTGCAGCCCTGAAGAAGCTGTAGTGACGTACGAGAAAGAACTTTCAACACTTGAAGAAAAAGACTGTCAACACTGCTTCCAAAAGTGTTTTCGAGGATGCAAAAGTGTGTACAGTTTAAGTGAATAATTTGAGAAAATGTTTTGCCAATATTTGATATATATATTTGATTTTGGAATACCGGTATTAACTGAAATGATTCTGACCCTGTTATTTTAACACTTCCCTGACACAAAACGGTAACTTTGTAAGACATAAAACTAGTTTTTTACCCTAAATTTACGTCGTTTTTTTCAGACCTTTACAACACTAAACAAGTCATAAATCTGAAAATAAATATCTTCTTTTCAGGTGAATGGACGTCCAGTGGCGGAGCAGAAAGTGAAAGATTCCTGTTGTATGATAATGGTGATGCACAGCCTGAAAGTAGAATATTAATTTTTGCAACGGATAAATGTTTGAAGATTCTTTCGGAGGCAACTACTTGGTTTATGGATGGGAACTTTTCCGTTGCTCCTCGCATGTTTTCCCAGTTGTACGTTATCAGGATTCCTTTAGGGGAGACTGCACTGTCAGTTGTGTACGCTCTGTTACAACGGAAGACACAAAGAGCCTACGAGGAACTTTTTGAGGTACGTAGTTTTCGAGGCATAAACATTTTTTGTCCTGAAGTATTATTATTATTATTTTTATTATTATTAGTAGTAGTAGTCACGGGCGTCTCTGGCGGGGGGTCGAGGGGGACGCGTCCCCCATATTTTGAAGTACAAAATATTCAACATTTTAATTTGATTTATTTACTAACAACAGATTAACATATAAATAATAATTATTATATTTATTTGGAATATAATATTCAGGTTGTGAAACGATTATAACAGGATTCTTAATATGCCTCAAGGGGTCCGTGAAGGTAAAGGTAACAAATTGAATCGAATATGATAAACAGGTTGGGCTAGGTAGTACCATTTAAATCACTTTCTTTGATGCCCCCGCCCAAATTTTACATGCGAGAGACGCCAGTGGTAGTAGTAGTAGTGTACCTGCGCCGAATTTACGACTTCCCGAACGCGTTCTGTTGTTATGCGTTCGGGACCAATGCTCTGTTATTATAATTACATAAATATAAGAGTTCTGGGAAAGATGTTTTAAATTATGTCTTTTAGAGATTCACTTTGCTGTCATATCAGAATTCGGCATTAGTTTATTTTGAGATCAAATAAAATCAATCAATAGTATTTTTTTTTTTTTTTTTTTTTTTTTTTTTTTTTTTTTTTTTAAGGTTCTGAAGAGCAAATGTGAAGATCTGGGATACACTTGTCAACCTGTAACTATTGTATGTGACTTCGAAGCAGCTGTCCATAATGCCTTGAAGAATAAGCTTGGTGATGAAATTTCAGTGCAGGGCTGTTTCTTTCATCTCCGGCAGGCAGTATACAGGAAAATACAGGAACTAGGACTGTCCAGGCTATATAAAGAAAGTGACGAATTCGCTTTATACTGTAGCCAAATAAGTGGTCTAGCGTTTCTTCCAGTTAATGATGTGTCACAAGGTATGAACTTGTTAAGAACTATAGCACCTGATGAAGCTTTAGAGCTTCTTGATTATTTTGATTCTGTGTATGTGACAGGCACTTACCGAAGGGTAGGGGTAAACAATGATGTCGTGAGGGTTAAGAGAGTGCCACCAAGATTTCCGCCGGAAGTTTGGAATGTGCATGAGGCAACTCTATCTAACAATCCTCGTACAAATAATTTATGTGAGGGGTGGAATCATAAGTTTTCCCATTTGGTTGGACACAATCACCCAACGGTATGGAAACTCATACAATGTCTACAGAAAGAGAATTCCACCGTTCATTCTACCATTTCCCAGTGCGAAAGAGGACAATACCCCGTCAAAAAAACTAAAAAAGTTTATGTTGATCTGCAGCATAGATTAAGGAACCTATGTGTGGATTATGACATAAACAAAAGATCTCTTGAGGAATTCTTGCGGGGAATTGCTCACAATTTGAAATTAACAACAATGTAACTAGTCGTTCTTATTACTGCAAATTGTTTTTGCAGTCTTTTTTACAGTATATTTTGTTATATAAAATTAACGGTGTAAATAATTAGCCATTCTTTTCTTATGTATTAGTATTGTAATGACGAAGATATGTATTAGTATTGAAGAATAAATAGTTAACATTCTTTCAGTTATCCAAATAAGATTAATTTTTCATCATAAACCCTTTCCATGAAACAGAAAGTAAGCCATGTAACAAGGTTGATTTTGGATGTATGTATACCGACAAGAGAACTAGATTCACTTTGAACAAATTATTTTTATATTGTTTGTTTTCAATCTACAGTATATTTTCCAGCGAACGAGTGCGGTCGGTCGGTTTGGAACTAAAATGCAAGCAGCAGTGTTTCTAACCGGATTCCTTGTAATTAACCTATCACAGTTCTTTTTGTCTTATTCGTAATGAACCACTTCACGCATATGCTCAAGTGAAGACAAACAGTTTCAAAAGTTATTGAAGTTATTTGCAAAACATTTTAAGTAACAAGCAAAAAACAAAAAAAAAAAAAAAAAAAAAAAAAAGGAAAATACTTAATCCTCCATATTAACTTGCGAATAAACTAATCTCGTATTGTACAAAGGATCAGATACTTTCTGTAGCAAAAAAAAAAAACGAATTAAAATTGGTCGATTCGACTCGTTCCGAAGTTTTTGACGAGAGGATATGTAGGATGTGTACTCATTATTTTCTGCTGACTGTCTCTAGTATTTTTAAGTCTATAAAATATGCATAGGGGTAAACTCAAGGGAAGCTCGGGGCAAAAATCATCGGAGGAAACAAATTGTAGAGTACTCACAAGAAACACTAGAACTTTCGGTAGACATAGGATCTCCCGTTTTCAAAATATAGAATATGATTAATTGGGGAGCAGGAAAATTCGGTGTACGGAAAACTCGGTGTGGGGAATGTTAGGTGTAAAGAAAGATTCGTTGTAGTAGGCCGTAGGATTTATTAAAAACTCAACTTTGAGGATAAATGAGCGTATTTGTTTGAAGTTCAAATTTTGTGTAGAAGTACTTTTACTGTCTACTATCATTTTTACTGCTTACTGTTTACTTTATATTGCTTTATATTGAATTGTGTTCTTGAAATTATTGGAATTCTAGATTTCGAGGGATTTTAACATTTTATGGCTCTTACATGACGAGAAATTTGTTTTTCGAAGTCCGTTCGTGTGATTTAGCGAAGCGACTATCGCTACCAATCGACATTTAATTTAAACTTAAGTTCTTATGCTGTTTTGGAGGATGCCTCCTAGAGTTTTCTACTTCCAAAAAATGTAGGTTACTGGATGGGTAAAGTTGAAAATTGTTGATTTTTCAAAAATGTTCTGACGATTTTATGTCTATTTTATAAATAAATATTTAAATCTAAATTCTTCAAAAATGACATTGTTTGTTTATGTTACTCAAAGGTGTAAAAATAAATGCCTCAACTAAAGTATCTACGGCTGATTGGAGGAGAAGTCAATAAGGAGTCAATAGGGTTGCAGTACTTGCTTACCTTAACTTAAGACAAACAAACTAAAGTGTCTGACTGGAGGAGAAGTCAACTATTTGTACAACTATTATCTGATAAAACCATCCTGCTTTATATTGCCCTTTCCACTAAGACTTTTTTGATCAATATATTTTTGCATCTTACATATGCATATACAGAGTAAATTCATCCGGGGTAATATAGAACAGACCTCAAGAAAAGCAGCAAATATTCGCCATTGTACGTTACAGTTTGAATGAGATATTGGATATTTGAAGCGAAATTGAAGAATACAAATTAAGTGTTAGTGGTAACATACATAAATCACATGTTGAATAGAGATTTTTTGGGTGACTTAGAGTCGGTAACAACATCTTCCACAACATCCGCCAGCGAGGTCCGATCCTTCCCTGTCTTCCTCAGAAGCGATCCTGTTTCCTGCAATTTATTCACTAACAACCATATTATGTTTCTGTCTGGGGCAGAACGTGAGGCAAAGTGGTGCTTTTAGTTGTTCCTATAACTATTCTCTGAACTTATAGTTGTAATTGTTTTATTTCTGACAAAAAGTATCAGATCCATTGTGTGATGAAAAGTAGTTCATAGTAATACCCCGCAAAAGACATGAAACAGATATTGGATTCAATGCAATAATAATAATAATAATAATAATAATAATAATAATAATAATAATAATAATAATAATAATAATAATAATAATAAACTTGCTCTTCTTGAAATAGGTAATAACATTTTATTCGTTACATTTTATGATTTTCGTTTTCACAATGTGAAGTGTCGTAAATTATCGTAAGTGGTAATATTCAATATGTATTACACCGAATCTACCTTACATCTGAATTTCCCCACACCGTATTTTCTGTACACCGAATTTTCCTACACCGAGTTTTCTTACACCGAATTTTCCTACACCGAAATTTCCTACACCGAATTTTCCTAGACCCGATTAATTGTAGGCCCTATATATGTCATATGCAATTTGATAAGGTAATAGTATGAACACAAGAAAGAGCATTTATCAACGTTTAAACATACGCAAGTCATTACACAATTTACTTCATTAATAAATATGATTTAAGTGTCGTTATATCAATCTTTCGTGGACTCGTCGTAACCTGGAAGAATTCTGATAAATTCTACATGAAACTAAGACGGAAATCAGGACACATTTTGTACATTAATTTACAAAAAGAGACGAGACTTTTACAAACATTTACGACACGAGACGACAAAACCTGAATTCTCATCTCGTCTCTAGGGCAACGCTATGAGCAAGCAAGTTAGAAATCAAATATGCACCATCATGATTCCTTTAAGCTGCACTAAGCTGTAAATATACCGAATATCGCATTGGGGATGAAAGGGGAGCGATTAAAGTGGAATGCCTGATAATTTAAGGTCTCTCATAACTCCAGTGAAATTCAGGAAAAAATTTCTGAATTACGAAGAAAAGAAAACATACAAAATACATTATCAGGGTAACTCTTACGGCCATTACGTTATTATAAGATTAATGCTACTTCTGAAACTGATTTGATTGAATATGTATTTGGATAACGAAACTACTTTCATAAGTTTTTCAAAGTATCAAGTTTGAGAAGGACGAAGTTTGTCTTCCACTGTTGTTATCTCGTTGCTCATAGATACCAGTGATGAAATAATTGGTCGAAAATCACGCGGCCGCTTCTTGCATCAATTCATGAAGAAAATTGGTTCCAATATTAGGTACCTAAGTTCAGTATTAACAGAAAAAAAAAAAACTAGCCTCTTGCAACCATGCGTAGCACATTTTAATACTTACACTTGAAATAAAAATATGACTGGATAAAGACGATTGCCTTTGTCTTTGAATTTCATATGTGAATAACAATATAGGGCTTTTCAGATAGAGGAGGGGAGGGGCAGGTTTTATTAAACAAGATCATACACCTGATATGTTTTAACTATAGGCAACTTGTACTTGCAGGCTTAACTCAGTCTTCTGAAGTCAAACGACAAATACCATTAAGATGTTCAAGAGAATAACGTATCAGCATTATTACATACTACAGACACAAAGATACCACTAGGCTCTCAAGTTTCAAAATTATATTGTGTGTGAAAGCAGTTAGTAGATTTAATTCTTTGTCACATGGTAGCTACACCCTGAGTGAAATTCAGAGGGGGTCCACGAGAAAATTCTTTCGTCATAAATAAAAGTTGTACTACTTAGAATTATTATAAAACCAAGATATCAATTGGAAGATGGTTAAAAAGAAATAAATTTAAGAAAAAAGTTAAGACATGGATAACTGATATTTACCCTCGTTTACGCTCTTGGTTCAATTTAGCTGTATTTATATGCTTTGGACATTTGAGGTAGAAATGAGTAAATCGAGAACCGTAACCTACTAACAAACACAATAGGTAAAACTTAAAAATGCGAGCCCTAGGTGTTATAATTTTTGACAAATTAACTTCCTGCCATTCTGTCCTCCTGCCATTTCGTCCGCTGCCATTTCGTCCTCCTGCCATTTTGTCCGCTGCCATTTCGTCCTCCTGCCATTTCGTCCGCTGCCATTTTGTCCTCCTGCCTTTATTTCCTGCCATTATGTCCCCTGCCATTTTGTCCTCCTGCCATTATGTCCTAAATTCGGAAAATTTCATGTCAAAAGAGTAAGAACAATAAAACGAAAATAAATCTTTATTGTCCATTTAGCAACATTTTGTTTTACTCATTCTAATTTTCGTATTTATAATTCTTCCCTATGAAATTTACCACAAATATACATTTCCCGATTATACACATAGTATCAGTATTAAAAGTACCCTCCAAAATCATTATCAAATTATATTCTTACAAGAAGACAGTTATAGATATGCGACAATCATTTTGGACATGAGAGTACATTAATCGATAATGACATATCGCTGTCATACTACACACTATTACTTTCATTAATTTCCCACAACTAGAAAAATAGAGATAAAATTATCATCAATTTTCTTTCCATTTCAAATATAAAAAAGAAAAAAATGGTACAGTATAAAAGTAGCCGATTTTAAAACGTGAAGAATACACAGGAAGAACGAAGAAAGCCAATTTTTATATTATGGCTATACGTAGAACATCTGAGAGTACAGTTACGGTACAGTATAGTCGGATTGCCGCTTTTGTTAGTTTCGTTCTGTTAGTTATTTCCAGTCTTTTTATAGTTTCGTTATTCTTGTTATCTATTGATTCGAATAATTGTTCCTGTTCGCATTAGCTTACATAATGCTGTTATTTTTGTCACTCATTGACGTTCAGGGACGTCATTTAGGGGGGGGGGCAGGAGGTGCAATTGCTCCCTAAGAGTTTGAGAAATACATATACTTTAATCAATTGTCTACTAATATATTAGTATAAAACGTGAAAGTCTTATGTCGGTGGTGCTCTTGCCCCCCTCAAGTGAAGTCTGAAATAACGCCCCTGTTGACGCTACCTTCAAAAGTTTATTTAAATGTATTTATTTAACCATTGAAATGAGCGGTAGTTTCTTTTTTTTTTTTAATGTCCGAAACCAGCGATTATGTGAACTGTTCCGGTTGCCGATTATGTAAATTGTGATATCAAATGCTCGGCAACTTTTCTGTTGCCGTCGCCAGTGAGCGAGGGTATGGCAACAAAACTGTTTTGTCTCCTTGAAGTTGCTGACTGCAGGCGACAGCGACGAGATAGTTGCGCAACTGTTTTGTCGCCAGTGAGCGGTAGGCCTTATTGTTAGGACAAATTGGCCTTGGGGTACCGTGTCATCATTCCTTATAAGCCATATAACTGCTTACACATTTGAACAATGGGAAATAAGTCGCCTTCAGATTAGAAAATCGATTCTGAAAAGTGGAAAGAACTTAGTTTTGATCAGTGTTAATAATCCTTTGAATATTATTCCATTTTCGATGAATTTATTCGAACAGTAATCTATAGGTCTGGAAGTTCTTGTATAATAAATTCTTCAAAAATGTACTATAACTAATGGATTTATATACATATTTTTTTAATGTTTTAAACACTTAAGAATAATTCATTTACTATTTAAAGTTTTGTATAGAAAAAAATAAATTCTGTCTCCGTTTGGTCTCCGAGTCCCATTCATAAAACCTCTGATCCAAAACAGACTAATGGTTCGAGTAAGGCTCTTAAAAAATGAAAATGTAATCTTTCAGTTTAACGTCCCACTATTATGGTCTTTAGCCTAAGGGAAATGGTTATTAACAGAAGCGTACGAGTGCTATTTTTACGTTAGTATATACCAATGACGGCATTAGTATATACCAGTTACTGACCCTCTTTAATTTCTATACATTTCAATAAGGAAACGAATGTGAATATGTTTTGCTAGCACTGCAAACATTTAAATGAGATTTAACCCTTTGATTACCATTTTTTAAAATGTGAACACTCTTTTATATGTACGACTCCTTCAATGTGGGATATTCCTGACATCTGTACACAGTTTTGGAAACTAAACACAGTCTCCTGGTTACATCTGACGCAATAGGAGAACAACATGTATTTTTAAATAAAAATTCCTAAAAACAAATTCAAAAGGATGTTTGAATTATTCGCATGAAACAAAGCCTTTGGCGTGAGAGAGCCGGGTTCGATTCCCGGTGGGAGCTCAAGTGGTTCGGATTCCACGTTAATCAGTAGGTCCACGTCTCATATAGCCTCGCTGCTGAACGGGACGTAAAACTCAAAATCAACTCGCATGAGACACATGTATCCCGTTAGTAGTCAAAGGGTTAAAATGAATGGCTGATGCATGATGACGTCAAATAACGTACGATAACGTCACTTCCGGTTCCTAAAAGAACAAACAACCCTAAAATAAAACAGTTTATAAAATAACTAAAAATAAAGTATTTTTATTTTTTGGACAAATTTAGAACATAATCGAGTTATTTTTGTTTGTCCATTAAGTTTCCTGTAGTTATTCAGTACTGCACTGAATGCAGGCTCTTTTTATTTCTGTTCTTCTTTCTTCTAACTAAAACACTATATGATCAGTATAATTTTTTATTCATATTTTGGCAACACTAATTTGGTCATGCCAAATTAATATGGTTGCCATCAGGTGAAATAGGCCTATACCTTCAAAATAAGTGTCAAAACTTTGGTGAAAAAATTAACAGAGATATTATCAAAGATATTGTGAGAGGTCAGCCGCTGATTCTTCTCCATTGGGTTGCGACTGTTAAGACAAATGAATGATGATGGAATAATCGGTGGAATGAGAATGTGGGAAGAAACGGAAGGTTACCTCGAGAAAACCTACGAACACGATGTTGTTCACCAAAAAATTTTTTACTTGGTCGGGGATCGAAGTAAAGACCCCACGCACCAAAGGTAAGCGCTCTTCCACCGTGCACCTTGCCATGAATAAGGATCTATAGTGATCGCAATGAGTCGTGAAGCTTGATCAAGATCTTCCAGTTTCAGCACACAATAGAATGCGAGGGTGTGTATGCATGAAATGGCATGAAATTTTGCCAATCTTGTCTCTTGCGCTTTACGGAAAACTTCTCTTGAGAGTGCAATGTTGTCTGACTGCCGCTATGTTTTCTTTTGTTTGAAATTGTTGTTGTTGTTTCATATTTTTGCTATTAATATTGTTACCATTTAATTCGAATAAATTGTTGTAAGTGTTTGTGTTAGACTATAGCTTTTTTTTTTGTCTCTTGTTCGTCATGTTTTCTAAGTTTGGCAACCCTGTTAGTGCACTTTTGCCGTTTTCTATGTTCTCAAATGAGCGTTCGGGAAGCAGCTCCACGAATCGTACCGAAGTCTTCCGATGTATCACACGTGAGGCAAAGCAGTTCTGTGATTGTTGTAGAGCCCAGGCTTCACGAGTCCTCACGGTCACTATAGTAGCAGGTTTTTTCTCCTAATGTTTTTTGATATCTATACTAACATAATGAAATTTTACCTAGTCGGGTATTTACGTAGGTTATATGTGTATGTACCAGTCGGATCCCTTGGGTAACTTGGATCACAACATTTGACCGGGTTATTCAGAGTTGAACGAGAAATAATTCTTCGAGAGCCAAGATGAGAAGAGAATAATACAAAATTAAGACAGAATAATACAAGATGAAAATACCTAATTTCTGATCTCCCCTCTTCTCGTGGGCAAGCAACACTAGTTAAATATATTATTATTATTTTCACATGAACTTGTAAAAAAAAAGAGGAATGGATAAAAATACAAAGACTTTAAAAATCTGAAAATTGAAATTCGGGCTGAATCACTTCTCTTCATGTACGAAAACCATAAATGACAAGCGACGGTATTTTCCAAAATACCTTCAGAGATAACTGAAATCAGGATATAGTAAACCCATGGTTTGCGAACAAGCTGTTTTGTGGATATATCTTGTGAACAGTTTTTTCTCCTTAGCTTACGAACAGTATTTCGGAATACAAACACATATACACGCCCTTAAAGACAATTTTACGCACCTAGTAATGATTTTGCACGTTTGCAGTAAGCATTGTCGGTCCGAATTCTGAGTTCAAAAACGACTTTTTTTTTTTTTTTTTTTTAGTCCTCACACTGTTTTCTTTAATTTAATGTTACTGTTTCTCTTTAAACAGGATTACGTTATTTTAATTCTATATTCATTATTACAGAAAATACTTATTAACAACAAAATGAAAAAAATACATATAGCGTCATGTTTGATTAACTAGAACGGATTAATTATATTTGCATTAATTGCAATGGGACAAACAATTTTGTTTTACAAACAGCATTACAGAACGGATTAAGTTCATAAACTGATGTCCATTGTATATTTATAGCCTATGTATATGAATCAGTGGCGGATCTAGAAGGTAAAAAGTGGGGGGAGGCTGCCAGAGTTCACACCATGATAGATATATCATGAGCTTACTATAAACTTTCAAAAATATATAAATAATAGCTTAAATTATTTCCGTCACTCTGAAAACTAGGGGGGCCTAGCCCCTCCCCGGCTCCGGGCTAGATCCGCCACTGATATGCATGTGTTTTAATGAAAGGGCACAGTAGTCTAGCGGTTACAGCGTTGTACTCAAGGTTCGCGTGCTCCCGGGCTAGATTCTAGGCTGGTGCCTTCCAATTTTCGGCGTCCACCTAGCGTCGTGAGGCAAACTGGGGATCACGTGAATAAAAGAAGTGATGGCCACCAAATCTAGAAAGCTCCTGACAGCTGTTAGATACAGAGCGACGCAGCACGATGACCACGTATTCATTCGTTGCTACAATAGGCTTGACGTAGTTTAGTCGGTCGCTAACAGATGGCGTTGGAGCGGCTCAGGTCCACAAAGAGCTGTTACGTCAAATGGTTTGGTTATATGTATTTTAATGGACAAAATATATCTACGGAGGGCTACATTAAAGAAAATAAAATAAATAGATGTGGTCTATTAGGTTAGGCTGGTGTGCAATCGGAAAGGAACAGTTTAACTATTGAGATGTAGAATACCAATGTGTATGTGTAAACGATAAAGCTTTCAATGAATGCATTCTGCTTGTTTTAGCATATACGTGGAAGACGTGGAAAGTAAACAAAATCAGGAAATCTACATCTACCGACTACGCAACGAACACGGAAAGATGTATGCAGACACTGTCAAGAAGATATTCGTACTTTTTTCTACTGTTTTCTATAGATATAAAGTAGCAATATTCTTGATGATACCACATTGAAACAGCAAGTTTTAATATTTTTCAGGGCTTAAGTTCTTTACAAAGGGCCATCCCATTTTTGGGACCTTGGCACATTCCGTTAGCTCTCACTTTTTACGCATATTATGCTAGTTGCATACAGCAAAATAAGACGTTGCAGAAAAACATATTTAACAATTATCCAAGATTAATACGTTGGCTACCTTGTGTATGGATTTCCATACACACGGCTCCTTCATGCAGCGCCTCGTGTATGGTTTTCCATACACACAAATATATATTGCACTTTTTCACGTTCGTTCTATAGGTGTGTATGCTATTACATACATATGGCGTAGAAGTCAAAATTTAATATCCACGCCGCGTGTATGCAAAACCATACACAAAGAAAATTAAACATTTATGGGGTTAAACAAAGGCGAAAACAAAGTATTAGTGGCGGATTCTTGCCCGTAGCGCACAGATGAGAAAGGTCAAAATATATAGTGGCGGTCAACGTGTTTAAAATAATAATAATAAAAAAAAACTGAAGATGTTATATTCAACTCCTTTTTTGGGTGTCCCGACAAAACGTACCAGCGACAAAACGTACCACTTGAATTTTCGCGACAAAACGTACCACTTTTGACGACCTGTCATAAATGACAACCTGTCATAGATTAATTAAAGCATTTCTGCTATTTATTCCACGACAAAACGTACCACTTATATAAATTACTACCTGTCTTGGACTAATTAAAACATTGCGGATATTTAATCCGCGACAAAACGTACCACTTCAATCATTTTTTTTTCAGCGTGTTCACAGATTATTCTCCAGATCGAACAAACTTCTCTTAAAGGTTCTGTACGTGACAAACGTAACATTAAACACATTTATCAGCGAGTGGGAGAACACGAGTCTTCCAAAATACATTAGACCAATGTGGGTGCTTACATATCTAACAAAAGAGAACATAATGTTAAGAAACTACTTCCTCATGAACAGGTAAAACAACGGCAGTATAAGGTTGAGAAGAACAGACAGGTAATGTATCGAGTTGTTAAAGTGCAGAAACTCACTGGTAAAAGAAGGCTTATTTACAGAGGAAATGTAGCAGCCTATAAACTGAAAGACACAGCTATAGATCATGGAAACTTTTTGGATATTATTCCTTTCTTAAGCAAATTTGATCTTCCGCTTAAAAGTAATTTAGATAAGGTCACCGAGAAGAGTCATATACGAGGAAGTAAGGGTCGCATAACTTTTACTAAACACGGTGAATTTTGTTTTGATTGGTATCAACACACTTATCAGAGAAAATATTTCGAAAGAAGTCTCTCAAGCTTCAATATTTTCTGTTCTATTAGACACTACTCAAGATATAGTAGTTTCAGGCCAGTGCTCTGTTGTTTTACGGTATGTTGTTAAAATGGTTGTTAAACAAAGTATTGCTGTCATTGTAAAATGCATATCTACCACAGGCCAGTGTCCTTGCGGTTTACTGCTGGAAATTCTGCAGGAAGTTGAACCTTGATATTAAGAAGTGTATTGGAAATTCAACCGATGGCTCAAGTAACATGCAAGGACAATATTCGGATTTTTTCAATTCACTTATGTTCAGTTACACGTGTGATTCTGTTGATTTTGAGTTTAACGGCCCTTTTAGCAGCGAGGCTATATGAGACGGGACATACTGATTTACGGGAAATCCGAAGCACATGAGCTCCCGCCAGGAATCGAACCCAGGTCTCCCACGACAAAGGCGCATACGCTAACCGCTTAACCACTAAGAAACTCAATTATACGTGTGGTGTTACGCTCATATACTCAATCATGTCATATGTGATCTGACAAAAAATTGCATTGATTCTGTAGCATTGTTCTGCTGAATGACTGTACGATATTTATGCGTGAGTCTTATCAGTGAATGGACATTTGGAAGATCAAATGTTAACAAAGGCGTCTTACAGTTATTGCGGAAACAAGATGGTAGAAAACACACTGTTTTTCAGAAAAAGTTTGGTCATTTTTCGAACCCAGAAAGTGCTTTGTATATAGAGTTCACCATAATAATTAAGAAAATTGCTTCTACAGAAAATATCAAACCAAAAGCTAGGTGTAAAGCGAAAGGATATATAAAAGATCTTCTCAAGTTCAAAACAACTCGGACAGCACAAATGTTCCTTAAGATATTTCAAGTGACGACCTCTCTGTCAAACTATCTCCAAATAGAAGGTGCTGCTAGTGTAGTCCTATCGGATGGTGCAAACTACTCTGTTCCAAGTGAAAGAGTAGAGAGATGACTTTGAATCCGTTAAGAATGCAGCATTAAGCTTTGTGGAATGGGCCAATAACAAATTTGAAGACTTAAAACGTGATTTCTTTCTTTTTTTTTTTTTTTTCTATTGACGTGTCGACAATTCGCCTTCAGAGATGGACAAAGATTTTCCTGTGAATATGAATGTGAAGCTGCTTCTATCTAATGACCAGGTACTGCATCGAAGCATTCAACACAATATTGGACATGGTAGTTTCGAGTATTTCTTCAAGATTCAAGAAGCAATGTACTTTATGGATTATTTGGACCCTAGACACTTCAACCAAGTAACAGAACTTCCAGATGTGCCTTTCGATAAACTTACATATTTTCTGAAAAACTTCAGTAAAGAGGTTTCCAAGGATAATATAAATGTATTCTCTTGGACTTTTGAAGGACGTGGATATCCTTGAAAGTCAGTCTTGATGACGAGCACAACCGAGAAAAAATGACTGTCCTGATGGTGCAAGTGATTCAGAATTAGGAGAAAATACATTTGTTTACAAGGAAAGCGAATGCAAAACGTGTTTCAAAATTGTCCAATGTGCTGCTTTTTAATTTTGCAGAATTGTAAATTTTGCAGTAATACTTATTCTGGTTTCCAGCATACAAATTTTTATTGACTTTGCCCGTAACTCAGGTAACATGTAAAAGAAATTTTTCAAAACTTAAATAAACTGAAATACATTAAAAATAGGCTAACGAGTACCGAGTCTCAGGAACATTTGAAAACATTTATGTTGATGTCTATTGAAAAAGATTTATTAAAAAATATTTCGCAAAAGTGATAGATACAGTAGCATAAAAAACTAGTACACTAAAACATCTGCTAATTTTGTAATATAGTATACGTTCTCCTTGAACTTCATATAATATTTTGAACAATTCAGAATAATATACTGATGAAAGAATATCAGATTTTAATTGTCAATTGTTAATACTATTGACTTACTGTAGAAAGAAAACTGCAATTGATTTGTGACATTGAGATGCTGGTGGCCCTTGTGGGAGAAAGCGCCCGCACCCCTGTAATAATGCTTATCCGTCTCTGGTCCAAAGCCTGGATAAAGTGTGATGGAAATCAGCAAATATTCAAATATTGCATATGCAAGATTCTTGCTGGTCTTGGTCTGGCGAGAATTTTGCAGGTATATTCTTGGTGTTGCGAGAATCTTGCAGGCATGGTCTTGGTCTTGCATCTCTTAGTCTTAGTTTTGGACATCGGTACTTTTCTCATCACCAATCTGTTCAACTTTTAACCTTATTTTGGCCGATATATATATATATATACTTATATACCGTCCTATCAAGTGGTACGTTTTGTCGCCTGACATTATTTGATGGATGATTGGAAGACTCTTTGCAAGTAGCCCTCCAGGCAAGTGGTACGTTTTGTCGCTTGTCATTATTTAAAGTGTTTTAAGAAAACCCTTCACAAGCAGCCCTCAGGGTAAGTGGTACGTTTTGTCGGTGGTACGTTTTGTCGCTAGTACGTTTTGTCGCGTATTCCTTTTTTGAACTACAAATATTTATACTGATTAGGGGCGTTTCGAACGCTCATAATTGGGGGGGGGGAGTTGTGAGTTAATGTGCCGAATAATGTATCGACTGGATATTCCCATTTGTCTTAAAGGTTTCTACTGATAACTTGAATGTCCCGGAACAGACAAGAGACAAGTAGGACGTCCTGTGGACGTTCCGTGGGTGTGTATGGAATTTACCTAGTGTCGTGACGGCAAATAGGGAGCTAATTGAATGAAAGAAGGTTTTACAGTCAAGGAAACAGTAGCAATGGAGATAATTTTCGATATACTGACTACACATTACTCAGTCAGTGTTCGGTCGGATTAAGGTGAATGTAAAACCTGTACTTTTGCCAACAGATGGCAGCATGTATATTTTATCTCTCTAAGGTATTTTGTAGAGTGTGATAATATTCACAATAACTGAATCAACCTCAAGAGATTAAATATTCAAACTTTGTGCAAAAACGAATTGTATGAATAGTGCATTCTTGTAACAGTCTGTTTCTTTAATTGTTGAAAGAGAGTATCATTGTTGGGAAGATGTTTTTGAATACTAAAATTAAGTGCTCTGTACAATATGTAAAACAAAATAATCAAAAAGTGCACAGTTTTTATTAAATTATTGATTCAATTTAGTTCTAGACAAAGCTTGAATACTTCGGTTCTTGAAATCGTTTCAATTATTGTGAATATTGTCATACCCTATAATAAAATACATTGGAAATGCTGCTATATGTTCGTGTTAGTAAAGCCTGTTGTCTGCGTGGCACGGAGTTATGTTTAATATAGAGCACTGTATTACCCGATCTCAATTACTCTGAATACAAAGCTTTAAATCTTGGCTATGGCCTGTCGCACATCCAGAAATTTTTGTTGGGAGGGGTCCAATAATACAAGAGACTATTTTTATGTAGTATCGAACGGGTGCTATTCTACAGCTGTAAAAAAAAAATAAATAAATAAATAAATAAAAAAAGTAATTTTGGGCACTGACACCTATTCTCAAGAAAATTGATCAAACTAGATTGTTTATATTAGAAAAGAAACCGTGATCAGAAATTCTAATCTTTAGTCCATATTAAGTCTTTCTCTGCTAAACAAGTTTAGTTTTATTAAGAAAATGCACAAATGTGTGTCAAGTTAGAAAGTTTTTGGGAGGTCCGGACCCGGTGTACCCCTCCTGTGGGTACGCCCCTGACTGTGGATTAAAACCAAGGAGTATACAAAGATCTATAAACAAACAAGAACTTTATTTTCTTCTTTCAGTATTTATAATGATTGCCTTTACGATTACTTCGCATCACAAAACTTTTATCTGCTCTAACAGTCCTCATACAATTCTTTCTCTCCAAATTTTTATTGACAATAAGATTAAAGAAAGTCAAGTTGTCAATTTCTGTGAAACATATGTATGTAATTATTTTTAAGTAAAAAAAAAATTAATTCAAGTGAAATTTTTGTTGAATACAACATGGAACGAATACTTATTTTTCTGTGTAAATTTGTGTCGTGAAGGTATTTCAAGGATTTCCACTCATTCCATCGGTACGAAAGAATGCGTTGATATGGCGAAGTGTGTTTTTTTTTCTTTCTATCTGAAGAAAAGAAGTTAGGTGCGCTCCTAATAAAATTACACAAAATTACAGACTCTGCCATAATATAGTTAAAAGAAGTGCAGCGTAACATGAGGAATACCATTTACAGGTCTAGTAACTAATCCAACAATAAGTAATTGTTATCATATCGATCATTAGCTAAAAAACAAAATAACTTATTACTATTTTATTCAATGGTGTACGGAATAGATTATGGGAAACATTTTGACAATTTCCTGTAAGCAAGATATGCGAAAATAAACATTTTTCGTAATAAAATATGTACACTCATGTCCAAAATTATTGTCGCATGTTTATAAATATGTTGTTCTAGGAATATAATTTGATAACGAATTCGCCCGGTATTTCTTATAATGTTAGTATGTGTTAATCGGCAAAGACATGTATGTGGCAAATTTCACGTCAAAAGATTAGCAAATAAGAACAATAAAACTAAAATAAAACTTTCTTGTCCATTTAGCAACATTTTGTTTTATTCATTATAATTTTCTTATTTATAATTATTTTCCTATGAAATTTACCACAAATATACATTTCTCAATTATACACATAGTATTCAGTATTAAAAGTACCCTGCAAAATCATTATCAAATTATATTTTTACATGAAGACAGTTATGGACATGCTACAATAATTTTGGACATGAGTGTACATACGAAATTATATGAATTGGGAATTTCTCCCTCCCTTTTAACAAAATTCTGTGTTCATCACTGATTTCCATATCAACTGCATTTCTAGTGTAAGCAGAATTAGTGATTTAACAATGATTAAAACAAAATTTTTCCGTGATTCGTTACACTGAGAAAAAAGTGTGTGGCGTACGTAAAAACGTAGGTTACATGCGCAAGTCCTGTAGTTTTTTGGACTTAACGTACAGTAAACGTATAACTTAAAAAAAGTATATTTTATACGTATTTTCCGTACAAGTGTTCCGAATAACCATACTTTCTGTATGGACGAAAGGGCAGTATATAGGCGCGCAGGATCTCACATACAGATCGACGTATGTAACATACGTGTATGTATGTAGTATATCTGTTAGATATAATACATCCTGCAACGGCATGATGTAACATCTACAAGCAGGAAAAGTATGTAGCATATGAATAAATATCTTCCAGACTGATTTCCGTAGTAAATATAAGGATTCCGTATATTTATACAATATACCTCTGTCCAGATAACGGATTTTTCTCGGTATATATTTTCACTAAAACACATAAAATACAAGATGTCATAAATGCAGTATGACCGAAAAAGTAAAAAGTGTATAACTACAATAAACATACATTTATCAGACTGTGGTATTATTATATACTGTGCGCAAGATTTCCGGTATTGTTTTACATAATTTGCAATTACCTGGTTGATATGTCTACCAAGTTTGCCATAAATTTGAAGAGCTTTGACAAAGATTATTACATAGCTTTCCTTTAAATTACTACAATACAACCGCATCTTGAAATATTGCAATCTTAATTTATCTCATTTCCCACCGTCATTCAATGACGAAACTGTGCACAGCGACATAACTCGCTTAATACAATGATATATTAAATTGGTATTTTTATATATTTTTGTTTATTTATTTAAAGCTATCTCTCTTATTTGATTTTAAAGATATAAGCTTTTTTCGTATGCAACCGGCGTTACTTTTGAATAAAGCAGGGATATCTACTACACAAGGGTTATCATTCACAAGTTGATCAAAAAATTTAATATTTTTACGAATTTTTCATAATAATTTAAAAATAAAATAATATGAAAAATAATAAAAGAATATACTTTCTTTTCTTAAAAAAATAGAAACAATATAAATTAAATCGTACTAAAAGAGTAAAAATAACAATTCTGTTTTCATGATTTTTTAAAAAAATCTATTTATGCATGAATTAAAAGAAAAGTATGGGAAACGCTCTCACTAAATAATCACTTGATTTACATGAGAATTGAAAAATTTATAAATTGACTGTATTTAAAAGCGTTCCATATGATTTTTTTAGTCATGCATAAATAGAATTTCTTTAAAAGTATTTTTCCTTGAAAATAAAATTATATACACAATTTATTTTGTTTGATATTTTTTAAAGTGTGTTTTTAAAAATATTTATTTTATGTTTTTCTAAGAAACTCTTAGTTGATATATGCATACCTCTTTTTCGCCATAGAATTGGAACCATGTTTCCTCTTTGCATGTGTGCCCGAAGGTGAGGCAGGGTGGAGCCCCCCTCCCCCGTTTGGCTCACGATGATGTTTACTAATATACAGGGAATTCAATATACAAATGCAGCACCGAGTTTGGGATAGTAGAACTTTCGAACCTGAAGCGATACAAAAATAATGGTTATACAAAATTGAAGTCCTATTCATGCATTTTTTTAAAGCTTGGAAGCAACAATTGAAATACACCAGGAACCACACAGTGTTGCCATACAGACCCTTAGCACAACTTTTGATACACTGTAAAATCAGTAGTGTTGCCAATTCATTAATTGCCAATGTTAATTTATGCTAACTACGATTTCCCTACTTCCCCTTTATAAAGCCCTCATCCGATTGGTTATCGGTGGAAATGAAAAATTCTTTTTTTCTTCTCCATAGTTCTCAAGCTACTCCAACTAAACAAACTGAAAATTAATGACAGAACATCCATATGCATGAGGTATGAGCTAAGTTTAAAAAAAAAAAACACTGGTTACATCTGGCAACACTGTGACTGTGTAGTTCCCAGTGTACTTTAATCGTTGCTTCCTAGTTTAAAAATATCTGCATGAACAGGGCTTCATTTTGGTATAACCATTATTTGTGCATCGCTTCAGGTTCAAAAGTTCTCTTATCCCAGATTCCGAGTTGCATTGTATATTGGACACTCTGTAGCAAACCACGTATATTAAATACCAGACGTAATGTAGGGAGGTGCCCCTCACCTAGTAAAATCTTCTTCGGGCGCCCTTGCCTCTTTGGATGATCGAGCCTGGAACCACATACACACTTAACTTAGACGTATTATACTTAATTAGTTGGCAACTATGGTAGCGATTGGGGGAAGGGTATGGGGTGTAATTACCTCACTGTTTGCCTATGTACAGTTACCTAATGACATGCCCCTTCCTAATGACTTTTTTTTTTAAATTTTTATTTGGCATCCTTCCTTTCCTACCCAATCGCCGCTACTGGTTGACAATATTGTTTCTTATGTTTGCTTCCATTACTGTGAAACTGAAGCTGCAGTCATTGATCTCTGCTTACATTTGATTGACTGAGGCCAGCCACCCTGAGTGAGGTTTTTCCTGGATTTTCCTTATTCATACCAGGCAAATGTAGAGATGGTACCTAACATACAGATCCCAGGCTGCTTCCTCCCTTCCCCATTCCTTTCTTTCTCCTCCCCGTACCCCGGATAGTGTGATCACCAAGGGACGTCATTTTTCATACATGACGTGCTTAAGTCAGAGTTGCCAGTAATGCCCAGAAATATTTATAAATAAATAAAATAAATTGGATTAATCGATTAATTCGTGTTAACACCCTTTGTCAACAGCAAAAGACTATTAGGACGAGACCTGGGAACTGAACCATTGTATTGTGTACGAGGAGAACTCTAAAAGAAACCAGATTAAAAGCGCGGTCATTCTTTAGCGTAGTAGAGAGTTCTTCCGCTAGGTGGATCTAGTAGAGATTTTCCCAAATCAGTTGCCCAAGCGGCGTCTATGTAGGAGGTTAACGTTTGGTCTTAGTGTTGTTTTTTCTCAACTGTTCTCGTTTGCCGCCTGTGAAATCATTATGATAGATTTAAAGTAACAAAAATTGAAATTTTGCTTCCTGTTTGAAAAATCGGGAGCGGGAGCTTACCAAACATAAGGCTTCAACAGGCTTTCAAGAAGGATGGGCCACACATAAGTTTTCGAATGGTTTGGGCGATTTAAACATGGCAAGATGAGTGTTGAAGCTCATGGTCGTTCTGGGAGCCCTTCATGATCTCGAAACGACGAAAACATTTTTAAAATCCGCCAAAAACAATCAACGAGGATCGTCGTTTCACGATCGACAAAATTTCAGAATAGAGAGGAGTGAGTTGGAGCCCATGCCAGAGGATTTGATAATGAGACTCGTTGCCACTAAGCTTGATCCTCTCCAGCTTACACAGGTTCCTCGCCTGTGAATTGATATTTGGAACCTCAGGGATGGGCTATCGTTCTACACCTTCCGTATTCACCAGACCTATCCCCGTGCGACTTTTTTTTCTGATCCCGAGAATGAAAATAAATCTAAATGGGAAGTGTTTTGATGATGTGGAAGCTGTAAAAAGAGCTTCGCAGAAGGCACTGGAAGATATCAAAGTTAAAGTGTTTCAGAGGTGCTTCAAGCAGGAGGGAAGAAGACTGGAGAAGTGCATCTGATCTAATGAAGAGCAGTTTGAAGAAGACTGTAAAAATAGAGAAAAACTTAATAAAACTTTAAAAAATATTTATTTAAAAGAGAAGTCCGGTTTCTTTTGGGTCCCTCCTCGTATATTGCTCTCATGCCGGAAATTGACCTGAGATTTCGCTAGTGTTATCAACGAGACGAAAAAATATCGTTACATTTCGATTCTCGTCTCGAAAACTAAGATAAGTTTCGTGTCGAGAAGTACTCTTTCAATTTAAGTCGAGACGAGAAATGTCAAGAGTCTCGTGAGCAAGTCTCAAAATTTTTAGATCTCAAACAGTGTTTTCGTGTTATGTGGTTCGTAGTATGAAAACTATAAATGATTTGATGAAGAGATTGTATGAACAATTTAAGAATATTTATGAACGTTTAATTATACACAAACCATTTCGCAATATGCGTCAATAATAAACACGGTTTAATATCATATCCTTCGATAGTAAGACTATTCATGGCTTTGGATTGATTGTTTTAACAAAAGAGACACTGACCAAAGCTTAAAACCCACTTTATTTTAAATTATAATTTGTAACTGTTTCGGATATCTAGCATATCCTTCTTCAGACACTATCGAAATTAATGAAAATACAGACATATATATAAATGTTGTTATAACAAAGTTTAAATTCTTTAACCGTTATATATATAGTCATTGTTATAAAAAAGTTTAAATTCTTTTAACAGACATATATACATATATATAGTCATTGTTGTACTTTTTATTTTTATTTATTTATTTATTTATTTATTTTTTCTTATTTACTGCGGCCTTGAGCTAATCCTATAAGTCTTTGTGTTCACTTTCCAATCACGTTCCTTCATTTTTGGTTCTTATAAGGGCCTTTTTTTAATTATTTTTTTAAAATTTTCTTTTTCTCTATGCTATTCAAACTTCCTTGCCATAATTCATTAATTGGTAAGCTCCCTGTCCAGTTCATCAGTTTATCTCTTCCTATCTTCTTTATCCAATCCGCTTCTTTCCACTTCCTTATTATCATTCTTTTCTCCATCTCCAATACTTCCGTGTTATCCCAATTAATTCCGTGATTCGTCTCCTTAACATGTTTGTATATGGCATTGGTATCTTTCTTCCTCCTAACATCATCTTCATGTTGTTTTATCCTTTCTTTCATTCTCTTTCCTGTCTCTCCTATATATATAATGTCTGTATTTTCATTTTTTTCGATAGTGTCTGAAGAAGGATATGCTAGATATCCGAAACAGTTACAAATTATAATTTAAAATAAAGTGGGTTTTAAGCTTTGGTCAGTGTCTCTTTTGTTAAAAAAAAAATCATATCCTTCGTTGAGCTCTTGTGACACGGAAGAATTTAGATAACTTCTAAATGAAATTCATATATATATATATATATATATATATATATATATATATATATATATATATATATATATATATATATAACAGTGCATAAATTTTGTACCTAAATTTACAAAACTTGATTCTAAAAAGCTTTTCGAGAATCGATACGGGACAAGATACAGTTCTTTGAGAGCCGAGAACAGAGTTCTACAAAATTTATGAGACGAGATTAGCAAAACCTTATTTATCGTCTCGTCTTGTCTCGTCTCTTAGACAACACGAGATCTCCTGCACCAAAGACATGTAATACAAGCCACTGGGCCGTGCTATCTGCTTAAGATGTATAGTAAAACACACAGAGATTGTTTTCCGAGAACTAACTAATGAACCACCCTAGCCTAGTGGTTACAGTGTTAGACTCACATCCACGTGGTCCCGGGTTCGATTTCCGCCCGGTGCTTCCCAATTTTTCGGTGTCCACCCAGCGTTGTGAGGCAAACTGGGGAGTCACTTGGATAAAACATGTGACGGCAACTAGGTCTAGAAAACTACTGATACGCCAGTTAGAAACAGGATGACGCAGCGCACTGACCACTTGTTCCTCAATAGAGCTGGACGTAGTTCAACCGATCGCTAACAGATGACGTTGGAGCAGCTCAATCCCATAAGAGCTCTCATGCCAACGGTTAGTTAAGTAATTAATCATATATTTGTACAATTATTTTTAACATCACAAAAAGGGCTTCAAGCGGAAGAGACAATGATAAAGACTAAATTTCAAGTTTTTACTCAGAATCGCCTCTAGTTTTCTGTTCTATTCTATTATATCTATGAACAATCAAATGTCAGTGAGATCAAATATCAACCTCTTAACAAGTATAATATTAAAATTCTTCTTTACGGGAATAACTTATAATAGTACCTAGTAATGTGTATTATTCTTTTAAATTTGAAATTCATCTAGGTTCATTTGTATTCTTAAGTTAATTCTTAGATGTACCATAATTACTCAAATACATACTCTAACAAGTAAAGGGTCCAAATGGATGAATCGAGTTGCGGGATGAGACATAGTACGTCTGATAGAGGATGTGAAAACATGTGTATGTGCAAAGTTATAGCGGCTGAGCGCCATAAGAAACGGAGGGGAAGGGGGTCAAAGTTGGTGGGGGAGGCATATGCTATGTTATAGAAATACATCAAATAAAGTGTTGAGTCGTAAAAATAGTGAAAGATGGACAATGCAAACAGTAGTAGTTGCACATATTGGCAAAAGAAGAATGGGCAGAGTAGATCATGAACCTCCGCCGCCATCTTGAAATCCGCCATTTTGAAATCTGTATTTTTTTTTAAATGGAAAGGTAGTCATGTGATATATCAATTATGGCCAACATGTTCTCAAAAAGTCAATTATGAACTTTAGTGATCATTATGTGCCCTTATTTGGAAGATTTAGGATCAACTTTATAGTGGCCTATTACGGAAATCTAGGAGCCTGATACTTGTACTGTATGATGAAAGTTTGGATTATCATGAAAACAAATTTAAGTTAAATATATCTACAAGCCAGGAAAACTAACAGTGAAATTTGATATCCAAGGTGTATATTAGTATATTATTATTTATGACATTACTTCCGATTTGCTTCATATAGTGTCGAAGAGAACTGTTCCGGTCTGGAAGAACCGTTTCCGCTTTGTCTTTCGCTTTTGGTTGAAAACAATGTTGAGTTTATATAGCTACATTTTGTTAAATGACATACTTACTAATATAGACCATAACACAATAAAATCTGATAGATTAGAATGCAATTAGAACGTACTGTGTGTAGACCACCATTTTTTTCACAACTTGCTATATTTTCACTCAACTTTCTTTGTCCACCTTCGTAAGCAAAAGTAACTTAGGACGAGTGTATCTGGATGAAATATCTGTCGCATATCGCATCATATCGCATGTGATATCTGGATGAAAAGTGGGCTACTGCAGTCGAATGTATTTTCGTAATAATCCAAACTTTCAACATACGAGTATCAGTCTCCTAAATTTTCGTAAATAACTGTAAAGATGTTCCTAAATCTTCCAAATAATTACAGATAACGATCACCAAAGTCCATAATTGACTTTTTGAGAACATGTTGGAAATAATTGATATATCACATGACTACCTTTCCATTTCAAAAAATATTACAGATTTCAAAATGGCGGATTTCAAGATGACGGCGAAGGTTCACGATCTACTTTGCCCATTCTTCTTTTGCCAATATGTGCAGCTACTACTGTTTACATTATTCATCTTTCACTATTTTTACGACTCAACACTTTATTTGATGTATTTCTATAACATAGCATAGGCCTTCCCCACCAACTTTGACCTCCTTCCCCTCCGTTTCTTAAGGCGCTCAGCCGCTATAACTTTGCACGTATACATATTTTCACATCCTCTATAAGACGCACTATGTCTCATCCCGCAACACCGATAAATCCATTTGGACCCTTTACTTGTAAGCATTCCTTTAATAATTTGTATCAGTTTTGAGAACCTGTTTAGTATGCAAATACAAGAACGCCCTAAAACATTAATACTGAAAATTCAGTCAACTACCGGACCGAGACACATCACTGGCAGTAAAACCAGTGATTTGTTAAAAGTATCTTTCCAGATAAGAGTACTGGTAGTACTTCTATCCATTTTAGAACATACTTCAACTTATATGCAGTGTTAAATTTACATTGGAAAATACTTAAACTTATATACAGGGTTAAAATTACATTGGAAAATACTTAAAATTATATGTAGTGTTAAATTTACATTGGAAAATACTTAAACTTATATGCAGGGTTAAATTTACATTGGAAAATACTTAAACTTATATGCTGTGCTAAATTTACATTGGAAAATACTTAAACTTATATGCAGGGTTAAATTTACATGGGAAAATACTTAAACTTATATGCAGGGTTAAATTTACATGGGAAAATACTTAAACTTATATGCAGTTTTAAATTTACATTGGAAAATACTTAAACTTATATACAGTGTTAAATTTACATTGGAAAATACTTAAACTTATATGCAGGGTTAAATTTACATTGGAAAATACTTAAACTTATATGCAGGGTTAAATTTACATGGGAAAATACTTAAAATTATATGCAGGGTTAAATTTACATGGGAAAATACTTAAACTTATAAGCAGTGTTAAATTTACATTGGAAAATACTTAAAATTATATGTAGTGTTAAATTTACATTGGAAAATACTTAAACTTATATGCAGGGTTAAATTTACATTGGAAAATACTTAAACTTATATGCAGGGTTAAATTTACATGGGAAAATACTTAAACTTATATGCAGGGTTAAATTTACATTGGAAAATACTTAAACTTATATGCAGTGTTAAATTTACATTGGAAAATACTTAAACTTATATGCAGGGTTAAATTTACATGGGAAAATACTTAAACTTATATGCAGTGTTAAATTTACATGGGAAAATACTTAAATTTATATGCAGTGTTAAATTTACATTGGAAAATACTTAAAATTATATGTAGTGTTAAATTTACATTGGAAAATACTTAAACTAATATGCAGGGTAAAATTTACATTGGAAAATACTTAAACTAATATGCAGGGTAAAATTTACATTGGAAAATACTTAAACTTATATGCAGGGTTAAATTTACATGGGAAAATACTTAAAATTATATGCAGGGTTAAATTTACATGGGAAAATACTTAAACTTATAAGCAGTGTTAAATTTACATTGGAAAATACTTAAAAATATATGCAGGGTTAAATTTACATGGGAAAATACTTAAACTTATATGCAGTTTTAAATTTACATGGGAAAATACTTAAACTTATATGCAGTGTTAAATTTACATTGGAAAATACTTAAACTTATATGCAGTGTTAAATTTACATTGGAAAATACTTAAAATTATATGCAGGGTAAAATTTACATTGGAAAATACTTAAACTTATATGCAGGGTTAAATTTACATGGGAAAATACTTAAAATTATATGCAGGGTTAAATTTACATGGGAAAATACTTAAAATTATATGCAGGGTTAAATTTACATGGGAAAATACTTAAACTTATAAGCAGTGTTAAATTTACATTGGAAAATACTTAAAATTATATGTAGTGTTAAATTTACATTGGAAAATACTTAAACTTATATGCAGTGTTAAATTTACATTGGAAAATACTTAAACTTATATGCAGGGTTAAATTTACATGGGAAAATACTTAAACTTATATGCAGGGTTAAATTTACATGGGAAAATACTTAAACTTATATGCAGTGTTAAATTTACATGGGAAAATACTTAAACTTATATGCAGTGTTAAATTTACATTGGAAAATACTTAAACTTATATGCAGGGTTAAATTTACATGGGAAAATACTTAAACTTATATGCAGTGTTAAATTTACATGGGAAAATACTTAAACTTATATGCAGTGTTAAATTTACATTGGAAAATACTTAAACTTATATGCAGTGTTAAATTTACATTGGAAAATACTTAAACTAATATGCAGGGTAAAATTTACATTGGAAAATACTTAAACTTATATGCAGGGTTAAATTTACATGGGAAAATACTTAAAATTATATGCAGGGTTAAATTTACATGGGAAAATACTTAAACTTATAAGCTGTTACACAGTTGTGCCTCGTAGTCCTAAGCCGGACTCACATTATGGGCGAGACGCCCGCGCTTTTCAAATTGTATGTGTAGTAAGGAAAAGAGAGATAGGGAGATCGGAGTCAGTTGAGGTTTAAATTGGTTTAGCAACCTGATGCCTCATTGACACCAAACCACACGCATGTATTAGTGGTATGACCCTAGCTTTGATTTTTCTCAGATCACAGAGCTGGGTCCTAGAGGCAATAGTTAGGGAATACCACGAGAGCAATAAATATATGAAATCTATTATGTAGTTAGAACCAGGTATAAAACAAAAACTGTAAAAAGAAATGTAAAAATAGGAATTTCAATCCCGGCGTGATAGAGAAAAATCATAGAAATACCTAGAAGTCTTAACCACTATTGAGCATGCGCGTGAAGAAGTCTCTCCCATGCTCGATGAGGCTCGTGACGTAGCGTTCGAGCTACGTCAGAAACTGGCAGAAATGCGTGGGACGTAGCGCCTATATAAACGAGGCTTGTTCGCCACTCCGGTTGATTCTACGGACGGACGGCTAACAGTGAACTTCGCTCTGGTTAGGGCCGCTCTTCAGAAAAATCAGGTATGTGCTAATTTTTTCTAAGTTCCCCCTCCACACGGGAAGAGCACTTTGAGATTGTTTAGTGATCAATATGAGTTTTATTTTCAAGTCCCATCAATCTGAGACCACATTCCCTCTTCGAGACTTAACATGTTTTCCTTTCGGGCCAATGCAAGTTGCGATGTACAAAGTTCACACTTTACTATTTTCAATAACTCGCGGTTTAGCATAAAAACCTTCTAGCACCCATTGAGTATTATAGGGTTGTGCTCCCACTTGAATAATGTAGAAAAACTTCCAAGTTGTAACTCCAAGTAACCGATTTTGTTAAATTGATCTGTATTCTTATTTTATTTTTTTTTAATAAAAAGTAAAGTGAAATGGTCTCTTTGATTCAGTCAAGCTATCCCACCTAGTAAGATTCAACTCACAGTCTTCAAGTGTTACCTGGGTTTCGATTCCTAGTACCAAGCTCTACCACTGTTAGTGCACTTTCTCATCATCTTCGAACCAGTAGGCTAAAGACGTTTTCAAAACCGAGGCTAATAGGGAGTTGGACTCCGAACCAACTTCGTCATACTGGGTGGAGAGTGAAGAAGTGATCTCAATTACGATTTCACAAAGGAAAGTGTACAAAATTGCTACGCCAATCTCAGAACAACAAAACATCATATATAACAAAGCAGTGTTAAATTTACATTGGAAAATACTTAAAATTATATGTAGTGTTAAATTTACATTGGAAAATACTTAAACTTATATGCAGGGTTAAATTTACATTGGAAAATACTTAAAATGATATGCAGGGTTAAATTTACATTGGAAAATACTTAAACTTATATGCAGGGTTAAATTTACATTGGAAAATACTTAAAATTATATGTAGTGTTAAATTTACATTGAAAAATACTTAAAATTATATGCAGTGTTAAACTTACATTGGAAAATACTTAAACTTATATGCAGTGTTAAATTTACATTGGAAAATACTTAAACTTATATGCAGGGTTAAATTTACTTTGGAAAATACTTAAAATTATATGTAGTGTTAAATTTACATTGGAAAATACTTAAACTTATATGCAGGGTTAAATTTACATTGAAAAATACTTAAACTTATATGCAGTGTTAAATTTACATTGGAAAATATTTAAACTTATATGCAGTGTTAAATTTACATGGGAAAATACTTAAAATTGTATGCAGTGTTAAATTTACATTGGAAAATACTTAAACTTATATGCAGTGTTAAATTTACATTGGAAAATACTTAAACTTATGTGCAGTGTTAAATTTACATTGGAAAATACTTAAAATTATATGCAGTGTTAAATTTACATTGGAAAATATTTAAACTTATATGCAGTGTTAAATTTACATGGGAAAATACTTAAAATTGTATGCAGTGTTAAATTTACATTGGAAAATACTTAAACTTATATGTAGTGTTAAATTTACATTGGAAAATACTTAAACTTATATGCAGGGTTAAATTTACATTGGAAAATACTTAAACTTATATGCAGGGTTAAATTTACTTTGGAAAATACTTAAAATTATATGTAGTGTTAAATTTACATTGGAAAATACTTAAACTTATATGCAGGGTTAAATTTACATTGAAAAATACTTAAACTTATATGCAGTGTTAAATTTACATTGGAAAATACTTAAACTTATATGCAGGGATAAATTTACATTGGAAAATATTTAAACTTATATGCAGTGTTAAATTTACATGGGAAAATACTTAAAATTGTATGCAGTGTTAAATTTACATTGGAAAATACTTAAACTTATATGCAGTGTTAAATTTACATTGGAAAATACTTAAACTTATGTGCAGTGTTAAATTTACATTGGAAAATACTTAAACTTATATGCAGTGTTAAATTTACATTGGAAAATATTTAAACTTATATGCAGTGTTAAATTTACATGGGAAAATACTTAAAATTGTATGCAGTGTTAAATTTACATTGGAAAATACTTAAACTTATATGTAGTGTTAAATTTACATTGGAAAATACTTAAACTTATGTGCAGTGTTAAATTTACATTGGAAAATACTTAAACTTATATGCAGTGTTAAATTTACATTGGAAAATATTTAAACTTATATGCAGTGTTAAATTTACATGGGAAAATACTTAAAATTGTATGCAGTGTTAAATTTACATTGGAAAATACTTAAACTTATATGTAGTGTTAAATTTACATTGGAAAATACTTAAACTTATATGCAGGGTTAAATTTACATTGGAAAATACTTAAAATTATATGCAGTGTTAAATTTACATTGGAAAATACTTAAACTTATATGCAGTGTTAAATTTACATTGGAAAATAATTAAACTTACATGCAGGGTTAAATTTACATTGGAAAATACTTAAACTTATATGCAGGGTTAAATTTACATGGGAAAATACTTAAACTTATATGCAGTGTTAAATTTACATTGGAAAATACTTAAAATTATATGTAGTGTTAAATTTACATTGGAAAATACTTAAACTAATATGCAGGGTAAAATTTACATTGGAAAATACTTAAACTTATATGCAGGGTTAAATTTACATGGGAAAATACTTAAAATTATATGCAGGGTTAAATTTACATGGGAAAATACTTAAACTTATAAGCAGTGTTAAATTTACATTGGAAAATACTTAAAATTATATGTAGTGTTAAATTTACATTGGAAAATACTTAATCTTATTCAGGGTTAAATTTACATGGGAAAATACTTAAAATTATATGCAGGGTTAAATTTACATGGGAAAATACTTAAACTTATATGCAGTGTTAAATTTACATTGGAAAATACTTAAAATTATATGTAGTGTTAAATTTACATTGGAAAATACTTAAACTAATATGCAGGGTAAAATTTACATTGGAAAATACTTAAACTTATATGCAGGGTTAAATTTACATGGGAAAATACTTAAAATTATATGCAGGGTTAAATTTACATGGGAAAATACTTAAACTTATAAGCAGTGTTTAATTTACATTGGAAAATACTTAAAATTATATGCAGTGTTAAATTTACATTGGAAAATACTTAAACTTATATGCAGTGTTAAATTTACATTGGAAAATACTTAAAATTATATGTAGTGTTAAATTTACATTGGAAAATACTTAAACTTATATGCAGGGTTAAATTTACTTTGGAAAATACTTAAAATTATATGTAGTGTTAAATTTACATTGGAAAATACTTAAACTTATATGCAGGGTTAAATTTACATTGAAAAATACTTAAACTTATATGCAGTGTTAAATTTACATTGGAAAATATTTAAACTTATATGCAGTGTTAAATTTACATGGGAAAATACTTAAAATTGTATGCAGTGTTAAATTTACATTGGAAAATACTTAAACTTATATGCAGTGTTAAATTTACATTGGAAAATACTTAAACTTATGTGCAGTGTTAAATTTACATTGGAAAATACTTAAACTTATATGCAGGGTTAAATTTACTTTGGAAAATACTTAAAATTATATGTAGTGTTAAATTTACATTGGAAAATACTTAAACTTATATGCAGGGTTAAATTTACATTGGAAAATACTTAAACTTATATGCAGTGTTAAATTTACATTGGAAAATACTTAAAATTATATGTAGTGTTAAATTTACATTGAAAAATACTTAAACTTATATGCAGTGTTAAATTTACATTGGAAAATATTTAAACTTATATGCAGTGTTAAATTTACATTGGAAAATACTTAAAATTATATGCAGTGTTAAATTTACATTGGAAAATACTTAAAATTATATGTAGTGTTAAATTTACATTGGAAAATACTTAAACTAATATGCAGGGTAAAATTTACATTGGAAAATACTTAAACTTATATGCAGGGTTAAATTTACATGGGAAAATACTTAAAATTATATGCAGGGTTAAATTTACATGGGAAAATACTTAAACTTATATGCAGTGTTAAATTTACATTGGAAAATACTTAAAATTATATGTAGTGTTAAATTTACATTGGAAAATACTTAAACTAATATGCAGGGTAAAATTTACATTGGAAAATACTTAAACTTATATGCAGGGTTAAATTTACATGGGAAAATACTTAAAATTATATGCAGGGTTAAATTTACATGGGAAAATACTTAAACTTATATGCAGTGTTAAATTTACATTGGAAAATACTTAAAATTATATGTAGTGTTAAATTTACATTGGAAAATACTTAAACTAATATGCAGGGTAAAATTTACATTGGAAAATACTTAAACTTATATGCAGGGTTAAATTTACATGGGAAAATACTTAAACTTATATGCAGTGTTAAATTTACATGGGAAAATACTTGAATTATATGCAGTATTAAATTTACAGTAAAAATATAATATTACGCTTAAAACTAGGAATAATTAAACAATCTTAAGTAAAAAAAAATACAACTAAAAAGCGTCTACAAGTATTACCATTTGTCCAAAAACATGCATTTATAACCGCTCCTCACATATTTTAGTTCAATATTTTGAAAAAAGGAGCGCTTATATTTCATTAAATACGATACATTGTATTATGTTTAAAACTGAAAATATGTACTTTGAAACTAACATGCTCTAACGTAAAATATTAACAAATTGCATTTAAGTAGTTTAGTTGGAAAGAAGGTCATTAGTTTATAATTCCAATTTAATAATAATAATAATAAACTATAAGAAATATTGAGAACTTACGCACTTGAAAATGCACGATTTGTTCCAGAAAGCAGGCATAAAAAAAAAAAGATAAATATAGACAAGAGAAATGAGGTGATGAATGATAGTGAGAAAACAAGAGTGGGTAGGGAAAAAGAAGGCGGGAACCAAAAAAGCACAGAAACTATGCAAAACAGTCTAAGTAACTAATTCTTGAGACGGATGAATTGTGAGACGCCACTAGAGGAACCAAACCCATGCAGAGACGCGTCCACGTGACTTAGTTATGAAAGAGATGTGGATGTAGTGCTGTGGTGCAAGGGTTGGGCTCTCGAAGACAGTACCCAGAAAGGGGTGAATGATGCGCAATGCAACCAAAAGGGGTTGCTAGCGGATAAAGACGAAGACCAATAAATTTGTAGTTTTTTTCTTTCTTTCTTTTTTTTAAAAAAAAAAAGATTTTAAAAAAGAATTCGTTGCTTGGGGAAAGATGAATCGGAAATCATCCTTATGTTGGTTTGGCTTGTGTTGTGGGCAGTTGTATACAAGAATCATTCATAACTCATCCACGCTGCTTGTGGTGCAGACTTATCGGAATATGGATGGAGGTTTGGTGATACTGGAGAAACAGTAGTACCATAACACTATTGTCAAAAAGGGACAACATTGAACAACCAGCAAAAGTGGGATTGTGTAGAACAAGAAATAGAGTAAAAATAGTTTTCCAATATATAGGATAGTTAAGAGCACTATTAAAATTTGAATAAATCCTTATTAGAATCACGTTAATAGGCCTTATAAAAATTGTAATGTTCGTACGTACGTTATGTTTTAATTTTATTTATTTATTTATTTCTGCGCAATACACAGCTACCCGATTACCTTGGCTGAATTCGTTGATGAAATCATTCCGTTAATACGAGGCGTGTTAAAAAAAAAAAAAAAAGCCGAACTTCTGCTATAACATCTTTATTGCTCCTTGTACAATATGTTAAAAACTGTTCCCGGGGCCGTGGTGGCTCAATGGTAGAGCGTTCACCTCTGGTGCTTGGGGTCCCGGGTTCGATCTCAGCACCCGCCAACTGAACTTTGTGGTGGACAAACTTCGTGCTCGTTGGTTTGCTCGGGGTTCTCCCGTTTTCTCCCACTTTCTTCATTCATTACTCATCATCACCATCTCCTTTAGCCTACCAGGCATAATCGTGGGACGTAAAACTCAAAGATTTCATTTCATTTTTCAAAACCCTTCCCCTCAAAGTAGGCCACTCTACTGGCAATACATCGTTCCCAACCTTTCTCCCATTTTTGGAAAGCCTCTTGGGACGCACTTTCTCGGATGGCACGCAGATCTCTTGTCGCTTTGTGCTGATTCTCTTCTATGATTTGGAAACGACGTCCTTTTAAAGTGATTTTGTTTGGAAAAAAGAGAAAAAGTCTGCTGGGGCGAGGTCCGAAGAATAGAGTGGATAGGGCAGAGCGGGAGTTGGTTTTGCTAGATAACTGTGGATGAGGAGCGAAACGTCAGCAGGCACATTGGTACGGTGTACCATCCAATTCTGGTTTTCCCACATAAAAAAAGGTTTTCTCGCATCATCTCGTAAACTTTGTAGAAATTTCTTCTCATCTCGATTCTATAAGAATTCTTTTTAGCCTCGTCTCGAATTTCAGATTTTTTCGTCTCATTTTCTAAATTTATGTACAAAATTTGTTCAATAATGTTTTTTTTTCTTAATTTTATCTTAAAGTTATCAGAATCCTTCCGCATTTCGAAAGGTTCACGAAGAGTGTAGCATAACAACATTCAAACCATATTCCTTATTGAAATGTATAATGGTTTGCAAACCTTTAAATATTGATAAATTCTAGGGATGGGCACAAGCGAGTTCGAGCGAGTTTTCATTGAAACTCGACTCGACTCGAAACAGACATCTTTGAGCTTGACTCGTGATCTCGGCTCGAAAAATTTCATCCAACTCGACTCAAATTTGACTCGAGTCGAGCCAAAACGAGCCAAATCGAGCCAAATGCAGTGTGTAGTTTCAAGTACTTTCTTCAAATATCCTACATAGACAATATAATTTTTATCAATGAGACTACTACTACTATAACATTATTATTATTATTATTATTATTATTATTATTATTATTATTATTATTATTATTATTATTATTATTATTATTATTATTATTATTATTATAACACCGTGTATAAACATGAAAGATAGGTGGTTTGTATCTGAATACTAAAAACTAGTTGACTGCTGACCTCGGTAATCGTGAAGTCTAGGAGGCAAGGACATCGTTCACGAGGTTCTGGGTTTAAGTTTCGGAGAAGCAAGTATCCGGGCTCGAACCAAAAATCGTTAAAAGTTAGAGGGAGCCGGCCACTCATGTTCAAAACTGCTTGCTCCGGGTTTAGGGTTCTGAATGGCTCGAGCGGCTCGGCTCACAGCTCATTCCCTATCGAGCCGAGCCAACAGCTCACTTACCCAAACCGACACGAACCGAAACAAACCGAGCTGATGGCTCACCCCAACCGAGCCGGCTAGAGACGATGGCTCACCTGAGCCGAGTCGGTGCCTCATCTCAACCAAACCGGCTCGAGCTGTTCGTTAAGTTCAACCGAGCTAAGCCGGTTAACATCCCTACACGGGTTGGGCTTCTGCTTCGGCTCAAAGCTTTCACCGTGCAGGTCTTAGCCTTGGTGGTGAGAACTACAGTATATATACTTATGTTAGTGCTCACGACATTTGAGGCTGTCTCATTAATAAAAATCCATTGTTGTCTTGTTAATCGAGATGAGGCGAGATGCGAGCAGTGCATCACCTCGTGAGCAACGCTAAAAATATTCCCAATTACTGTTTACATTTCTCATAGCTTTCGCTTTCCAGTCTAATCAGGCAATGATTTCAAAACGAGTTAAAACGAGCGAGCCATTTTTCAAACTCGACTCGACTCGAAACTCGACCTCAAAACAGTGACTCGACTCGGAACTCGACTCGAGAAAATTACCTTTGACTCGACTCGAAAGTCAACTAGAATTCACTTCGAGTTTCGAGTCGAGTCGAGTTTTAGCTCGACTCGTTCCCATCCCTAATAAATTATCTTCATTGTGGTCGCACAATAACTTTATCAGTTAATATTTCTTTTTTTATTCTATGAACCGTGTAACACTAATACAGTGTATGAGATCTAAAACTTGGGTAAACTAGTGTTATCCACGAGATTCGAGAAATTCTTGATTCTCGTTTCGATTTTGAAAATGTACGTCTCGTCTCGTGGGCACAACCAAGCCAGAGAGTGAATGAGTTAGTTATCTCGTTTAGCAACATATCAATTCAGTTGGATACACTGAATCAAATGACCAGACAAGACAGTGGTATGTAGGTGGGGAGACGGCCCACATTGGCCATCAATTTCTTAGCTCTCTTCATCAATTATGTCCACGGATACAATATATTGCGAACAGTCTTATATGTAGATAGCACACGTAAAGAAGAAGAATAAATATATTTGTATGTCTCTCTTCACCCCTTCCGAGGGTGAGCTTATATGTATACATATAAGTGTCTTTGAGCGCATAAGAGACGATGCGTGTTTCACTGCAAATGGAAATTATGAATGGAAGAATCTGGAGATTCATGAGTCTGGGGGTAAAGATTCTAAGTAATATATCAAGAAACGAAATAAATAAATAAAAAAAAAAAGTTAAGATTTGTTCAGATATCTTATGTGGATTGAATCAAATATTCCAGTTAACTACTCCATTTTGTATTATTCATATTTATGTGTAGGTGAAAAAGTAGACAACGTTTACCAGAACTTTCTGTAGTGATAAATAACTATAGCATAATCAGTGGCGTTGAAACTGGAGACAGAATGGAGAATGCTTGCTCATTGTTATTGTTTGCAGGAGAGTAATACTTCACTACTTACTTTACATGCTCATTAGTGGTTGAGTGGTTAACGCGCGAGCATTCTCTGAGTGTAGTACCCGGTTTTAAATCCCAATTGTGGGGGCTACTTGTCTCAGACACAGTTCCTAGTATTCGAGCAATGGTACAGTGACAGCTTACCATTTGTGCGAGATACTCTGGTTCGATCTCAAGTCATGTCAGTTTGTGGTGGACCACATCGTGTCCGTGTCTTTTTTTTTTGGCGGGGGTCCCGTTCCCTCGAGCTTTCTCATTCCTTCAATTTCTTTTTGGGGCACGTAGCTCAGTGGTAGAACGCTTACGTGGGGTCCCGCTTTATGCGTATGGTCCCTGGTTTGATTCCCGGTTAAGTAAATTTGTGGTGACAATATCATGTCAGTGGGTTTTCTCGGGGATACTCCCGCGTTTCCTCCCACATTATCATTCCACGAATACTTCCATCATCATTCTTTTACCTTAATGATCGCTTCTCTTAGCCCAAGCACATAATAGTGAGACGTTAAACTGAAATATCTTTTACTATATTGTAGATTACCTTGACGAGGAGAAGGTAGTAGTAATCATTGGTAAATGCTTCAATGACAAGTAGATAAATACGACGCAAATTATTTGCAATAGCCCCAGAAGTAAGCATCTCCGTGTACTTACCTTCGAATAATGCGATTCTTAAGTACCACATACTCTTGATTCATTCATTCAAGAAACGTAAGTTAAACAGTTTTTAAAAAGCTATGATTTTTTTTAAAAATGGAAATTAAAATTAAAATTGAAAGAAAAATTAATACAACCAGAAGCATTTATACAACCATTTACTAAGTTCTCTCCAAACTTACATTAATTTCAACGAGAATATACAAAGTGCCCCAAATTAGGTATACAGTTCCGTACTGATCATCTCACTGTATTTCATATCATTTCTTATTGTTATCATACAGGTAAACCCAGTTTCTTTATTATTTGTTCTTAACGTCTTTTTACTTATAATTTAAGCCCGGAACAGTCGAAGCAAATAAATCCATAAACTAGTATGTTATACTTGATCAGTGCAGGGGTATATACCTACTTTTGGGCCACCCTGTATATCGAGCATTTACACAATCTGTAACATCGTTTCTCTTTAGGTTTTTCAAGTCGTATTTTTTTTTTTTTCATTTTTGTGTGATTTTATCTGGTTACATACCATCTGAATACTCGACAGAGTTTGTGTTTATTTATCACCGTCTCTTCGTATCTAAATTTTACTAATTTATACAGTCACATATAGACTATCAAATAAATACTTCAAAAATACTGAGTATACATTAAGTGACTGTGGAAAATAGAAGGGGAGAAAAGGGCACCATTTTGCCTTGCTATGGTCCTGTCCATTATGTTCTTTCCTAAAACCCTCTATATATTACCCTCTACGTTCACCTGAAATATACTTCAATTGTTAGATGTAAAAAATCTCACAGTATCATTTTTTTCTTGCCGAATTATTAGAGAATAAATAAATATATCCTTACTTACTTATTCCTCGCCGCTATTACTTTCATGGTCTAAACCCCTTCATTACATCATCCAACCATCATAGTCTAGGTAGTCCTTCTCTTCTCATATAGTGTCTCCGTTTATACAGGGGTTGCCTTGTCTTCCATTCTTTCCGCATCACATAGTCACTGTATTTTCTCTGCTTTGATGAATCTCACTATGTCTTGTTTCTTAAGAGTTTGACATACAAAAAAAAAAAAAAAAAAAATCTCAAAAGTGAAAGGAAATAATGAAATACAACTTACCACAATCATATATAATGCTTCTCTATAAAGGCAACGAAGAAAGTTCTATCACTTTTTCACCAACCACCTTCGAACATAAATATGTTACCTAAGACGTACTTGGAAGATCAAAAGTAGTCCCCACCAGCATCGACGGACGACCTTCTGCCAAAGTTCTGGAAGGCCATTGATTCCATCGCGGTAGAACTAGGTGGGCCGTGAAGAAAGTATCTGCATTTTGCATCTCTACTACGGATTTGAACTGGCGTCCTCTAAGGTGATTATCCAAGGAATGGAACAAATAATAATCGGACGGCCCAATGTCCGGAAGTTCATATTTTTTGTTGTAGAATAACAATATCTATAATTGTGGTAAGTTGCATTTCATTATCTTCTTTCATTTATGAAAAACAAGCACAAAAAAATGTAAATTTTGTATTATTTTTAGTAAGTCAGGCTCTTAACTAACATGTCGAGTTCATCGTTGTATCTTATTCTCTGTTCGCCACCTTCCTTAAACCATACACATCTCTCTTAGTACGTTTTTTTCCTTCTCAGATGTCCTTAGATTTTTTTCTTTTCGCCGTTAGTACTCAGCTTTCTGACCCTTACTTCACTAATGTTCTAGCCTATATCTTTTATATCAATCTTTTTGCTGTTTTGGATGTGAATTTACTTCTAAACAATTTCATGTTAGCACAATAGGCTTTATTTCCTGACTGTATACAATGCGGAATACAAGTACTAATAAACAAGTAAATAAAATATTTAAATAATTTCTATTTAAATGTTATACGAATATCGATAGCTAATTAAATGTTATACGATAACTAAATAATGAGTTAATGTTACTATAGTTAGCCATCAGTTTCTCGAATTCAATTAACTTCAATCTATGAAGTCCTTTAAGGAAATAATAATAATAAACGAAGAAGTTTTATTTACAGCGTGGTTTATTTTACGAATATAAAATTTATTTATCTTGTTTTTATTTTTAAACTAAAAGGAAAGTGACATTAATAAATTATTTGCGGTTTCCTGTGATAATGTAACTTCATGACAGCTATTATCATAAGAAGAACGATATATAAATTAAGTTATTTTAAGCCGCATAAATGAAATTAAGTGTCACATAAGAAAAAAAAAAAAGATACTTAGTCTAAAACTGTTTTCGACTTATTGAAATGTAAATTACCAATATTAGTATGTATTAAAATCAATCTGAAATATTTTTTAATGACTGCGGCTTTTTTGTTAATGTTATTAGCACAGCATGCAGAAAATGTCTATTAAAGAAGCCATTTTTTTAATATTTATTACCAAGTACTTTCGTGATATGTTCTAACGCAGTAATAATTAAGTTTGAATATGTGGAGCATGAATTTGTATATAGTTATCTATCATCTTAATTCGTTGAAGCAAATGTGCAATGAAAATGTAAGTACTTCGAACACTCAGATATGCTATTCAGCTTTAAGAGGTCTCATCCCGGCGAAATTAAAATACCGCTAATTTTACAGTAATTATGTGATATCTTCAAATAGATAAAAGATAATTGAAATATGGAACAAGAGCGCTCTAGAAAATATCATTTTACATAAGATACCGTTCTCACGACTCACTTATCTGCTTTCGATTTCGAGCCATTTAGAAAATCGGCATTTATTTTCGCGTTTCTAAACAGCTGAAAACGGAAAGCCACTAGGTGACTTGTGATAACGGTACCTCACGCAAAATAATATTGTCTAGGGCGCTCTTGTTCCATATTTCAATTATCTTTTATCTATTTGAAGATATCACATAATTACGGTAAAATTAGCGGTATTTTAATTTCGCCGGGATAAGGCCTCTTAAGCATTTGATTACTGTTGCCAACGAGACGAGATGTGCATTTTCAAATTCGAGATGAGATTGAGATCAGAAACATAAGTCTCGTCTCGAAAACGAAAAAGAGATTTTACGAGTCTCAGCCAAATCTTAGTTCTCAAGAACTGTTTTGTGTTACATGATTTATATGAAAATTATAAATTAATAAACAAATTGTAGGATCATAATTTTAAAAAAGCATTTATCAACGCCTAAAAATACGCAATTCATTACATAGTATTCCGATAATAAATATTATTTAAATGTTGTTATATCACACTCTTCGTGGACCGTTCTTGACGTGGAAGGATTCTAGTAACATCTAGATAAAATCAAGAAAAAATCAAGGCTTACATTTTTTACTTATATTTACAAAACAAGACGAGACGAGAAAATCTTTCCGAGAATCGGGATGAGACGAAAGTTCTACAAAAATTAAGACGAGAAAATCTTATTTTTCGTCTTGTCTCATCTCGTGGGCAACACTGAATATGATATACAGAGTGATCCATAGAGCTTGTACCTCATTCTAGTACAGGGTGACAAGAAATAACCTAGACTAATGTTTATAATCATACACTTATTAAACCGAAAGAATTTAGCAAAACAAAACATAATACCAAGCGAATGGGTTTTTAGGAACAACATGTTCAGCCAGTTTCGAAGTAGCCGCCCTTGGCGCCGATAGAGAGGTCCAAACGTTATTCCAAATGTTCTGCGAATGGGCCGCAAGTCCTAGAGCGACAATCGGTTCCACTCATGACGCAAGAATTGTTTCAGCCACTCCAATCTTTTGTGGCGTGTAGTGCATGTTCTGGCCTCCGATATCGACCATACGTAGTCCATGGGGTTGAGATACGGCGAGTAGGGCGGCCATTCTGCAGACCAGATGAAGTGCGGAAAATGAGTTCTGCACCAGTCTTTCGTCCGTTTCGCCCTATGGGCCGGAACGAAGTGTCGTTGGAAAGTCCATTCCGTATCGCCGAAATGCTGCTTGGCACATGTAAGTACCACGGTCTCGAGAATGTTGCGTTGGTACACCTCGTAGTTGATCTTAACCCTTGACCCACGAACACCAGAGAAGTCTTGCCGCATGCGCAAATTGCGCCCCAGAACATGACAACTGCGGATTTTGGTGGTGTTCGACGATGGCTGATGCGCCGGGAACCACTGTACACCAGGTTCTGTCTTTTTGGTGGTTGTACGCCCGCTACACAATGAACAGCTTCCGCTCTGAATGAGAATGCACTCCCATGGCTGACCTGCGTCTCGGCGCTTGGGAAGACTGCATCGTTAAAGTCGCACGCCCTTGTTTATGTCCGTGAGCAGCTGAACTATTTAGAGCTTGTAGCCTTGAGGGTGAGCTCCCTTTTTGCTATTTGCCGTACCGATTCACGGTTGACTCGTGTCTCAGGAGCGATTTCTCTCAGGGAGATCCTCGGATTTCGTTGCACTCGCTTTATGATGATCTTGCGGTTCTTGGACGTGTTGCTGGTGCGCTTTCCTCCCCTGGTCGCCTTCACGGCGGAGCTCCTGGAATCGCGAACTGCGTCTGGGACTGTCGTTTTGGGAACATAAGGAAATGAACAATTTCTTATTTACGGTTTCCTTGACGGAACATTTCCAACGTTGTCCTGCTTTTGATTGCCATTTTGAAACAAACAAACAAAAAATCCTCATGCGGAAGCCGAAAAAATCATGTGCAGGCACACAAAAATCCAGCAAAACAACACTTATTTGGTTACAGCACACTTCATTCCTGGCAGGATATGTCAAACTTTGTACGGGTTATTTCTTGTCACCCTATACTTCACTCTTATTTCTTGTCTGTATGAAGGTGCATCGTCATAGAGATAAAAGCAAGGTTACCATATTTTATGAAGTGAAAAAGAGGGCATCTGACATGTGGACATGTGAGCAGTACTTAGCCTGTACGTGTGACGTCAATTTGCGTTATACATATCCACTAGACAGTGCTGTTCTTGAAAGCGCAACACTTGCTGTATCGACATTTGCGGTACTTCGAGTATCGATATTTATGGTACTGGGGCGTTAGCGATACTATTCGAAATAACTTCTTATTCTTCAAGTTAAGAGAGGATATTTTCGGTTGTTCAGTGAGAGCAGCGTTTCCCAACCGGTGTGCCGCGGCATACTAGTGTGTCGTGAATATAACGCTGGTGTGCCGCGAGGAAATCACCACAAAATTATTAATTCTACAGCAATCAAATTGCAAAACATAAGGAAAAATGTATAGGCCTATATGTATTTCATATTACTATGAACCTCTACTATGAATCTACAATTTTAAGTTTCGTACCGTGTTATCCTTTTCTGTATATTTTTAAAGTTGAAAAAAGTATTTGTTATCATTCTTATGACCATTATTGCTTCTTTATTGTTGCAGGCTATATCGTAACTTGAAATTTTAAAATATCATTCAATCCTTTTGACAAAGCAATGCATGCATACAAATTACCTACATTTGTGTTTTAAAAGTACAAGAGATTTGTTTGTTTGTTCGTTATTTAGTGATCTTCCTTCCTAGTGAAAGGTTGGATACAGTTTTCGGAAAAGAAAGCGCATTAAAAAAAAAACTGAGTCCAATATTTCATTGCAATTGTTTTCTATTTTTAAATTATAATGAAAAGTTAACATAATGATTTACCACGGGGGGAAACCAGTAATCGAGCTTTATTCTCTGTGAGAAGGAGATCAGCAATCACAAAAAAATACCACAGTATTTTATATTTACAAATGATAAAATCTATGAGTGTGCCGCGAGAATTCATATTACACCCATTTGTGCCGCAAATTGAAAAAGGTTGGGAAAGGCTGAATTAGAGGATAAGCACACAGTATCAACTGCTATACAAAAAACAAATTTTATAACATTGATGCAGCCAGCAAGTTGTTTTAGGGAGAATAACGTGACTTTTTCAGTGAACTTGAGGCTTTTTTTGCATACTAAAAGCAGATTAAAAATCTTTCAGAATATAAAACCGTTATTAACTCACCATATACATACATACGTACAAAGCTTTTACAGAACACTAAGAACATGTAAACCCAAATACAAGGATCACTTATACAGAAAAGCGAAAAAAAAAATACTAGAATACATGGTAGACACATCTGAAAGATGTAAACAAATGCTTGTGTTTGATTGGCAAAACTGAAAACAAAATAGAAAATCCTTATCTGTGATTGGTCAAACGCCTGTCCATGATATGTAAATGAAACTTCTAGAAATATTTATATTTTTTGTTTTCTTTTCTAGATTTCATTAACAGTTTTCCAATAACTATTTGCCAGTGTTTACTCAAAGTTGAAATTCTTTATATAATATTTTTCTTTCTTCGTTTTCAACATACTGAGATATTTCAAATTACGAGAAAGTGTTACGGAACTATCCAAAGATCAGCTTGCCTGCGGATTAATCTATTACAAGTCACTCATTTTGCATGTTGTTGTTTGTATTGTTATGAACGTATTTAGGGATTTTTGGTCAGGTCTAGCTCGGAATAATGAAAGCGACAAAGTCAAAATTAACGTTCAATGAATTGGTAATTTATTTTCATGATTTATAATACAGTTCAATAATTACATTAGAGACAGTAACACATATGCTAGGACAGAACACATTCTGAGGCAGAGCCTCACCTCTGGAACTGATTTATAGTCATTTATAAGTCCAAGTTCCTTACCTTCCTCCACAAACACTGATTAAATTGCAAATTACACCCACTAATGTGCGTTTCCTGCAGGGACTATGTTGTTCAAGATGTTATTGATGCTTGCTCGAAATCCAACTTGATTAATTTCCGATTCCAATTATTATTAGCCTTCATCAAACTGAAAAATCCTTGATACGTCTTAGTAGATCTTGTTCGTAAGAGGCCAAAGATCAAAGGGACAATATTTGTTTCCTCCAAGGTACGTATGTTCCCGTTCTTGAAATTTTGATATTGTCTGTACTGAAATCCCTGATGAAAAGTAAATGGTTTCTTCTTAGAGGTTTCGATTACTGTGATAGTTCCATTAGGTAGCCTGCGTGATCTCCTCTTATATATCCATAACCTACCAAAATCAGCCAATCAGAATGGATCACATAGGTTGTTCTATCTCCATACCCACCTCCTTTATTACTATAATCATTCTAATTTAGGCTAACATGGAGTGAAATGGATGCTTTTGGGAAAGTTTGAACAGTACCGCAAATGTCCCAGAAAAACTGTTTTTTCTGATTGTACCACAAATGTCCTGATACCGCTGTTCTTGTCGGGCAATTTATAGCTGTCTCTTTCCTCCACAGTATTAGCAGACGACCACCTTCCGAGCTGCATTCGAATCTTATACTCTTCTTTCGTGGTTGATAGACACGAGTATCTGCAAGAACCAAGATGAAACTATTTATTTCTGTTTTCCATTTTTCTCGAATTGATAGAAAACTGGGACAATTTAATTATGAAAAACCTTATTTCTTCTGGATGTTTATTTCACTCTTTAAAAAAAATTGTCCGGCTAAAGGAGGATGACAGATAACTTTGGATGAGAGGTTATTGCGGTGTCTTTCCACTTTGCCTAATTCCCATTTTGATTAATAGTTTATCACCTGTCAATCACAGGCAATAATCACATTCACCATTTTAGGTGAAATGACAATTCCCATTTTGCCTAATTCCCATTACGCCTAACGATCTTATCAGGAGAGAGAGAGAGATTAGATTATTAGATTATTTCTGGTCACGATTTGACGGTATCTCAACATGAATTCAAGGAATTATTTGAATTCTTTCAAGTGTAATATGCCTATTTTCTATTCTTTCCATATGATTAGAAAAGCTTTTAAAATAAATTGCAAATGTAAGAAAACTGAGACAGTGCTTATTGTACCCTATCAACGGGGCTTAAATAAAAAGTCATAATATTTCTTTTTATTTTATATTATTTATCCAATAAATTTCAAATTTTCATACCCTGTATCACCAAATTAACTACCCATCTACACTAGAGGTCTGCACGGGCTCGGGCCTACAAAATATATGTAACTTCGGGCCCGGGCCGGGTTCGAGCCGTAAATTTTTAAATATGCAACCATATTTCTCGGGCCTCACTTTGTAAGTATACTGTACAACTATATATATTGCATCATTCTTTCTAGAAAACTTTTAAAGCATACAATTTTGCGTTAATTATTATTTTCTGTAATTCGGGCTTATTTCGGGCTCATTTGATTATCACGCGAGCTCGGGCCGGGCTGGAGCCTAAATGCTAAAACATATTTCGGACTCGGGTCGGGCTCCTTTTCAGATTGTACATTCACAGGCCGGGCCGGGCTCGGGCTAAAAATTCCTTCCCGTGCAGACTTCTATTCTACACTGATCGTACGTGTAACAATAAAATTTCACGTAAAATTGATACGATAATTGTTTCGTTAGTATGATACGTAAATCTTCCACAATTTAAGAGATGACACGTTCTCAAAACTTTTGAAAAATTATAGCTATAAATAACAGCATGTATAAATTTACTTTATATATGCTTTAAATTTGGACTTTTTGTTTGTTCGATAAGTGCTAAGAATAACGTAGGCCTATAATTTGAACATATCTACATCTTTTCACAATGGGAAACTCACTGACAAAATAGCTTATGTTACTAAATAGTATTTTCTAAGTACTAAATAAATATGCATAGACAATATTAGTACGTTTTTTTCGAAAAATAGGGAGGAAACGAGGTTGAGTACCCTTTTGTCCATACATGAATGTAACCACCTCTGCCATGTCATGCGGTATGATGCGTATTAATTGACGCATATAGGTGCGCTACGTAAGTTTTGTGTCTTGTGAATAGTTTATTCATGTAATAACATGAAAGTGTGGCCTCCGAACACCTTTTGGTTCTTATTTTACACCAAACAAAAGATTAACTGTTCGCGTAACGGCAAGAATTTTGGACTGGATTTGTCCTTAACATGTTTCAGAGTCATGCATGTAATGTGGAAATAAATTACGTTGAAAAGTATTACATGTAGAAAAAAAAAGTTTGGATTGTGTTGGTGTTGAAGCCCGGGACATCCATGGAAATCTATGAATGGTGTGTATACTAGCATGGTTCCATGAATGGATGGCGTTACCTTGTCTGCTTGGAGTTGTGGACTTCTGAGAAAAAAGTTAAAAGCTGCAGGTGTTCCGAGAGCATGCGGAGTAGACATGTTACTTCTTATCAAGGTTGTCGCTGTGGTATTCGCGTTTACCGCCATTGGTGACATCGCGACAACGCAAGCGATTCCCTACAAACATATTGCTTCTTTCCTATTCTGGCTTTGTTCCTTTTATGTTCACTCATGCATCTCCAGACAGCTCAAGAAAGAAAGATAGCAAACAGGATCTGTCAGAGGTAACTAAACATTTTAGGTAAACAGTTCGGAAGACCATCAAAGTTATAATATTTATTTTTATAACTTTATGCAGTTTTATTTATTTATTTATTTATTTACTTATTGGCAAGTAGTGCAGGGTGGGCAAAAGGTCTCAAAGGGGTTATAACTGTGAATATTTTTTATTATTATTATTTATCATTAGTTTCCATTGATATTTCACCGAGTTGAAGACCAAGAATGGGCAATTGTTTATACTTATATGCGAAATATAATTTCAGGTAGGTGTTCGCCATTATGGGGTTCACAGATATGGGCCTTGTATAGGGCATGATTCATGCCAAAGGTGCCCACTTTGGACTAACCTCACTGAAACTCACGCTCACAACATCATTCCGACCTTACACTCACTCGACCTCACGAACACAGCATTCTTTTGATATCACACTCACATCATCATCTCGATATTACTCTCACTCGACCTCACGCTCACATCATAATTTAAAACTCACGCTCACTCATCCTCACGCTCACTCATCCTCACGCTCACTTCGTGAGGATAAGGTCGAGTGAGCGTGAGTTACGAACTCATGAGCGCCGACCTCATGAGTTAGGGCACCCTTGTTCATAACAGATATCAATACTTCTGATCCGAGTGCCCGTATTTCTGCACAAATTTTGTCCTTGAGTTGCTGTATGGTTTGTAGTTTTGTAGTTTGTTCACATACGCTTTGCCCTTCAGATACCCCAAAGAAAATATTCATTCAGAAATACGAGCACTTGGACCAGAAGTGTTGACCACTATCACGAATTATGTGCTATACAGGGCCTGTATCTGTGAGGCCCATAATGGCAAACACCTACCTGAGATTATATTCCATACATAAGTGTAAGCAATCGTACATATTTGGTCCTTAAGTCTGTGAAATATCAGTGGAAACTAATGATAAATAAAAAAGTTAAGTTATAACCTCTTCGTTACTTTTCGCCCACCCTGTATTTACGCCACTATCAGTAATATGTTGTCATAGTTAGGAGAATACAAATAGCTCTATATATTATAGCCACAAGGAGTGCGAGGAAGCGGGAGAACCCCGAGAAAACCCATGACACAGTGTTTGTTCACCAAAGCTCATTTGGCTCGAGCTGGGATCGAACCAAGGACCCCATGCACCAGAGGTGAACGCTCTACCACTAAGCTGCCCCGACTCACCAATAAATATGATTTAAATGTTGTTATTTCACACCCTTCGTGAACTTTTCGTAACGTGAAAGAATTCTAATAACTTGTAAATGAAATTAAGAAAAATAAACCTAAATTTACGAAACGAAACGAGACGAGAATCGAGACGATAAGAGACTTGTATCAAATTTACGAGACGAGACAGATAAAACCTTATTTTCTCGTCTGGTTTGGAACACTATCTACGCCTACCAAAGTTTTTGAGATGCTCTTCGTTTTTGCCAATTTACCCATTAAACTCTTAACATAATTGATTTGGAGACCTATTTTTGATCATGGAAACGAAATAGCTAAATAATAATAATAATAATAATAATAATAATAATAATAATAATAATAATAATAATAATAATAATAATAATAATAATAATAATAATAATAATAATAATAATAATAATAATAGGCATTTTGTCATTATTGGCAGGTCACTTGCCGCAGCTTCCATGCTACACGGTTTTCCGCTAACGTTTTCGTTCTCAGATACGATTGATTAATTGTAGTCTCCTTCTCCCTCTCCCTCTCTTTCCTGCCACTATACCCTCTAGCACGTCACTCATGATACAGTTCCTTCTTAGACAATGTTCCAACCAGTTTTTCTTCCTCTTCTTAACAATATCTAAAATATTTCTTTTTCTCCCTTACTATTTCTAACACTCTCTCATTCGTTTTCCCCTCAACACAGGGACCCAGCTAATTCTTTCCATTCTTCTCCACAGCCACATTTCGAAAGCTTCCAGTCGTTTCTCGTCATTTTTGATTAGTGTCCACACTTTTGAATCATACAATACAATACTCTACACGAAGCATGTTATGAATTTTTCTTAACTATTTATTCAAAGCCCCAGAAAATAGTTTTATCTATCTCCTAAAGCAGCGTTTCCCAACCTTTTCCAACTTGTGGCACACTACGGCTGTTATTTGCAGTCTCGCGGCACACTTATAGATATTATTTGTAAATATAAAACACAGTGGTATTTTTTCTGTGATTATTGATCTCCTTCTCACAAGAAGAAAGCTCGAACACTGTTTTTTTTTTTTTCGTGGTAAATCATTATGCTTATTTTTCATTCTAATTTAAAAATGGAAAACAATTGCAATGAAATATTGGACTCAAGTTTTTAAAAATACGCTTTCTTTTTAAAAACTATATCCAACCTTTTACTAAGAAGGAAGATCACTAAATAACGAACGAAGAAATAAATCAATGAGATTTATTCGAAAGGATTGAATGATATTTTAAATTTTCAAGTTACGAAATAGTCTGCAACAATAAAGAAGCAATAATGGTCATAACAATGACAACAAATACTTTCTTCAACATTAGAAATGTACGTACAGAACGGTAACACTGTATGAAACTTAAAATTATAGATTCATATAATGTGAATTACAAGTATATATATTTTCCCTACGTTTTACAATTTGATTCCTGTAAAATTAATAATTTTGTTTCGATTCCTCGCGGCACACCAGTGGCCAATTCACGGCACACCAATGTGCCGCGGCACACCGGTTGGGAAACGCTGTCCTAAAGGCTATACTTATTACTTTTATCTTATATTCACACTTATTAACATTACTAATAATACTACCCAGCACTACGCAAATCCCAGGGGGATAAGGGGGACATATCCACCCCAATCTTGGAACTGGGGGGACTGTCCCTTCAATAATCCGATTTGAAATGTTTTTTTGGGGGGGAATGTGATAATTTGTGCCCGATTGCCACAAAGGAAAGTGAGATGAAATTGATGTCCCCCTAGAATAAGCCTCAAATCTGCTCGCTTCCCAACGTTGAAGACAACTTTGCTTCCTGATCCTCCACAGATTTTTTTTTTCAACTTCACAAATATTTTGAGCATTTAACAAAAATAAACAAATAAATAAATAAAATAAATGGTCTTACTAGTCCCTGCCCCCAATGTTGAAGACAGATTTGCGCTACTGCTACCCAGATATCGAAATATAGCTATACCGACGATTAAAAAAAAAATAAAAAAAGAAAACACATTACATTAAATTTCCACAACAGTATTAGGATTAGTGTATAATTAAATATAAATGTGCAAATCCGAAACACATACCAATCGGTAGATCACAGTTGAACAGAATGACATGCATGGTGATAAATTGTCATGCCTAGATTTTGAGAAAATCGATTTAGAAAAGGTTAATGTTGCTTAGAACATATGAGGACCGTTTTTTCAAAACTCGATAGCGAAAATTTTGAGAAACGGGAGTATGCTTTTTTCTGGTATGTTTTTTATGCTACCAATCAAGCTGTGAAATCAGAAGTGACAAATACCGAAATGTGCCATGTGTATAGCATACTAAATCATGAACGGTTTGACAGAACTCAATAGAGGTTATGTACAATAAGAACTGTTTTGTGCTCTATAGAGTTTTGAACAAACGCTCCTCATATGATTCGTAGAAAACAAAATCAAATTTAAACACACACCAACTGTTAAGGTAAAACTGATTCTAAAACTTAGTTTATTAAACGTTCCACTATGACACTAGCAAGAGGACTATATATAGTGAGTACCTTAAATTATTATTTGGATGGCGTTAATGGGAGGCCTTGAAGAGAGAGGGTGGTGAAATTTTCTCAGTTTTTCCCTCAACGGGCATTTGCAGCAATGGTGCCTGTGCCGCTATGCTTATTAGATTGTAATGTTTAGCAGATCTATCCGACTGTCCGTTACTGCAGTGGTTCTCAAAGTGGGGTACGCGGACCCCTGGGGGTCCGTGGGACGTAGTCAGGGAGTTCGCGACGCCTAAAAATTGAAATGTGTAATAATAATATGAAACTCACAGCTGTTATACAAGAAGTATTTGTTCAGTTACTAAAACGAAAGCAATTAGAAATTATACTTACATTTCTAAATATAAATGTTTTCCTACTTTACTAAATTTCTGACCTGTGAGTGTGAAGAGTTGTCTAAAAAAAGCATTGCAACATTTGATGCATTTCCTTACCATTTACTTATGTGAACAGTCCTTTTCTGCTTTTTGCAGTATTAAAACCTGAATGCGAAATAGTTTTAATGTGTAATCGGACTTATGATTAATGATGACAAAACTTATTCTGGATTTCAGTGCAATTATGGAAAAATAGAAAGAATTTTATTCCTCATATTAGTGATCTCACATTTGAAAACATTGTTTATCAAGTGAATTTTCTTTTTCTTTTTTTTTTTTAAAAAAAAAACATTGATTTTCAGTATATTTCGTTCACTAAGAAACGATCATGTAACTTTAGAATAAATTACTTACTGTAATATTTTTCTTGATCTGTTTCTTGTCAGTGGTAATACTAATCAGTATAGCTTTTAATACCATGTGAAATTTCAGATAACATTGCAAAGGGGTCCGCGGATCACTTTCCGAATGCACATGGGGTCCGGAAAGTTTGAGAACCACTGCTCTACAGGATAACTCTTAAACGAAAAGCGAATCCTTGAATGGTGCTCATTGCAATAGTCAACTAGAATGGTTATCTCAGCCAAGTTCTTTAATAGAGTCAATCTGTTATAATCTCCTCGAGTAACGATCCAATTTGCAATTTGTTTAAAACCTGGAGTGTACAAGTTGTGTGTTTTACTTTCAACTCCCCCAATCCGTATCTAACTCTCAAGCAAATATGTACTGAGGTTAGATTTTTTCAAAGGCTAAAAAGTAAAATATTTTTTGAGGTTGAAATTTTTTATGAGCTTAAAAGCATTCTTCAGGTTCACAGATTCTTTTGCTTTAACCTAAAAGAATATTGATGAGGTTGAAACCTCACATACTTGGAGTATGAGAGATTATATACCTCACATACTTGTGGATATGAGAGGTATATACTTCACACATTTGAAGGTATGAGAGGGTATATGCCTTACATACTTGAGGGTACGAGAGGGTATGTTCCTCACATACTTGGGGTTATGAGAAGGTATATGCCTCACATACTTGGGAATATGAGAGGGTACATACCGCACATACTTAGGGGTGTGAAAGGGTATTAGGCTACCTCACATACTTGGGGATATGAGAGAGTATATAAATGTTACCTCACATACTTGAGGATATGAAAGGGTGGACCTCACATACTTGGGGGTATGAGAGCGTATATAAAGCCTAGATTATTATTGTTTGGTATCAGCTTAACTTCAAATATAGGATTCTTTTGGTTAAATATCAGGAAATATTGGTGAAGTTAAAATTTTACATACTTAGGGTATGAGACTGACCGCTTCAACTATCAGCATAGATTCATTCATAAATGTAAGTTTAATGTGATCCTTTATAGAAGGTGCCCCAAAAGTAGGTTTACAGTCCCGTACTGATCATCTCACTGTATTTTATATATCATTTATTATTGTTATCAAACAGATAGATCTAGTTTCTTTATTATTTGTTCTTAATGTATTTTTACTTATAACTTAAGCCCGGAACAGTCGAAGCAAATAAATCCATAAATTAGAATGTTATACTTTTGATCAATGTAGGGGGTATACCTACTTTTGGGTCACACTGTACTATCTTCTTAGATATTAGTAACACTTAAACTTTAATTTTAAAGTTTCTATTCTTTCAATTAACGTTTCCAGAATTGTACTAGTTATTGTAATTAACCTACACCAAATTTGTTTTTCTTTTTACCTTCAAAATAATTTGAGAAATGAAAAAAAAAAAAAAACTGGCATCTGACAGGATTATCCCTTCAAAAATAAGAGAGAATATTTTACACGTCTTTCTTTAATAACTGAAGCTAACACAGCCACTTATTCAACTAAATTGGCATTTGTGTATCTGGTTGTATCGCTGTCCCAAAACTTACCTGATTTTAATGAAGCTTGGTACCTTTCTCCAACCTTCCTAAGAAAGTCTATTGTTTGAGGTTGCAATCCTTGAAGAATAATGGGGGTGGGGTAAAGCCATCAATGTTGGTGGGTGATATCCAGGGCCGAGGGGACTAGGCCCCTCCAGTTTTTTCAGTTACAAAATAATTTAAGCCATTATTTATATATTTTTGAAAGTTTATATATATCTATCATAATATGGGTACTGGCTGCCCCCCCCCAGTTTTTACCTTCTAGATCCACCAATGGTGATATTTTAAAATTTTAAACCGTATCATACTTAATTCATAATCTTATTCTATCGTCAGTATTAGGACAACTATACAAAATTTAAAAAAAATGCATAGGTAGCGTCTGATTCTATAAAATTATTTGATCATATACGATACTAAGCTGTGTGGAACTTTTAACTTGAACACACAAAGAGATACATGAGTACAAGAAGTACGTAGTCTAATCAATAAAGACTGATCATCAGTGTTTATGATGTGAATACAACAGCAAGGCACAGAAAACGAAACACGTATGTGCCGTGAGAGAAGTGGCGAATAGATCGAGTACATTTGAAGGCCGTGACATCAGGAATGTGACCGTAGCAGCCGTTCAAGTACACGTAGTTTCAATTTCGCATAAGGCAACACGGAATTGACACGCGAAAAACATTGCAGAAATTCTGTTGACTATTTTGCAAAGATCAACGTTCCGTGTGCACCCCATCCTTCATATAGTACTGATTTAGCCCCTTGTGAATTCTTTCCTCCGGGGACGACGTTTCGCATCTTCAGGGGCAGTGGTGAGAGCTGCGAAGGCGGTTTTGAAGGATCTGTCCAAAAATGGCTTCCAGCATGTCTTTGATGAATGGCAAAAACGTTGGAACAAGTGCATGTAATGGGGACTATTTTGAGAAAGACCATCAACATTTGGAATATTAGTGCAGTTAATTATGTTTTATACATGTATGATCATTCTTTATTGATTATAATATATTTCAATATAATATTATATTTATTATATTATATAAATATTTATTATATTTCAATATAATAGCCCTCGTATTATATTGAAAACAATAATGGTCAATAATTAAGTGTCCATTAAGAGTCTTCATCCCGGCGAAATTAAAATACCGCTAATTTTACAGTAATTATGTGATATCTTCAAATAGATAAAAGATAATTGAAATGTGGAACAAAAGCGCCCTAGACAACATCATTTTGCGTGAGGTACCGTTATCACAAGTCACCTAGTGGCTTTCCGTTTTCAGCCGTCTAGAAATGTGAATATAAATGCCGATTTTCAAAATGGCTCGAAATCGAAAGCAGATAAGTGAGTTGTGATAACGGTATCTCATGTAAAATGATGTTGTCTAGGGCGCTCTTGTTCCACATTTCAATTATCTTTTATCTATTTGAAGATATCACATAATTACTATAAAATTAGCGGTATTTTAATTTTGCCGGGATGAGGCCTCTTAAGATCAAAAAGAAGTTAGTAACATGGTTTACTGTATTAAAATATTAATTCTTTAAAGTTCTAAAATATATCGAGGAGAATTTCGACTCCCACAACCCCTCTATACTGTATGTCCATAGTTTGGACCAACTATTGAAATAAACACGATTGTGTATGAATATTTTTATTCAAATGAAAGACAAAGATTATTCTAATGTTCATAAAGACATGTCTTCGGGACAGGTCATTGACCATAGCTATACCAATCTTAACAGAGAAAGTGCACTGACCCTTTGCTTCAGCAAGTACAGAAGCCGTTGAAAGGAAGCATTGTTCTTGTGGATGATGTCCATCTGGAAGAAACCTGCCTGTCTGTCTTTCAGTTTTTCAGACAGAAGCAAAGGGATTAAAATATTCGTCAACATTTCATCCGTGAAAGATGGTTTCTTTCCATCAAGAATACATTTGACAGGCGAGGGCGGGTCACTTTGGCGAACTAAATAAGGACCTATGATCCTTTGGAAAGGGGAAGAGTCCCCAGAACTTCCCCCTTCTTCTTTTACTCCCTCTTCCGGTGGTAATAGTTTCTACGAATTTTACCAAAATCCATAACACGCCTTCCCGACTGAACAAAGAAGGGTAAAATCTTTTCCTGGGTAGTACAAAAGAGAAATTCTTTCTACGAAATTAAGAAAACAGTTTTATTATCTGATCTATACGCATTTTGAGAGGCGTTGATTGTTTGTCACCTCATAAAGACAGCTTCTGCTGAAACCATATGATTGTCTATGGGCTTTCATTTGTTCATTGTTCTGTTCTGTTCTGTTAACGTTTTCGGTTATTTTTCACTAAATAACTTGTTTATTTATGTTCACAATTGAGTTCTTATCTCTTTGACAGATACTGATTTTATGCATTATTATTGGATATTTAATGTGAGGGCTACTTGAAACTGTGGCTTCTGCCCATCAAGTCACATCTAACTGTTTCCTAGAGCAGTGAGTCTATTCGCGAGTATACAAAATAAAAAAAATATTACATTTATATATACACATTAGTATATATACATTAAGTTTCTTCCTTTTCTTAATTTAATGTGTAAAAGGAAAAGTGTAGTTAGGTATTATAGCCAGGGTTGCCATAATTTTATGATCCAAAATACGGACAAGCCTTAAAATGACGACCCATCAAAGATACGGTACCCAAACACAGAATAAATATTTTAAAATTCCTTACCTAAAAATCACCTTTTTATGTTATCGATATCACATAATTGTTTACTGTAATACTTAAAAAAAAAAAACTATTGTAAACTAATGTTTTATAATTTTCTTTTATTAACAGGAATATAATAAATTATGCCATTAGATTATGTATATCAAATCTAACCAAAAGAACCCTGGAATGGAAAAATTAGACTTCTTAAAAACATAACCTACGTTATTAATAAATAGTTACTAAAATATAAGTTACCGTATACCTATATGATAAAAACACAATTCTTTTCGTCCGAAATTTTAGCGATTTCCGATTCGGAAATTTTCGGGCAACTCCAAAAACTGTCAAATACGGACAGTTTCGTATTTCATGCTTTGTACGGTATGGACACGGACACGGACACAAAAATACAAACAGTCCGTTAAAAATACGGACATATGGCAACCCTAATTATAGCATATCTGAATCAAAACTTGGCCTTTAGCTATAAAAATAGTCTCTAACCATTTGGTTATAAATAGAGTGGCTAGTGGCTAGAGGGTGGGACTCACGTCCGTGCATCACTTCCTAATTTTTAGCGTGCACCTAGCGTCGAGAGGCAAACTGGTAACTAGCATAAGATTTAAAAAACATGTAACAGACACTAGGTCCAGAAAGGTCCTGGATACGTCTGTTAGAAACAGGAACGACTCAGCGCTCTGACTACGTGTTCGTCGCTTGACTAGACGTAATTCAGCTTGTCGCTAACAGATCACGTTGCAGAGGCTCAGACCTACAAAGAGCTGTTACGCCAAGTGGGTTTGGTTATCAACCACACTCTGTAAAGTAAGGGCATTGATACCGAGCCAATTTTTCAAGAATTTGGTCTACCAATAACTCCTTTATATATATCCATCCAGTTGATCCAAAGATATGGACAATCAAAAATTGCCCCCCCCCCCTCCTATATCCTCATGGGAATAATAATTAATATCATCCTTGATCGACAGACTACCCGCAGTTCTGTTGAGATTAGCGGGTTAGTATAATACTCAAGATGCAAGATACTAATCTGTCCGAGCAGAGCTGGATTTAGGTTTGGCGGGGCTCTAAGCTATTGAAGGTGATGGGGACACTTTATGTGTCCAGATGAACGTAGGCATTCTATAATGAAGAAAATAGTGATATTTTAAAAAATAGGCTAACAGAAGGGAGCCCATAACTTACATCATAGGACGAACCAATGTTGCTATATGTTGATTTTATCTTATTTACGGTTTCTATTATATTTTGGAAATGTAAATCCCTTGTTTTCCTTTATTTTGAGGGCTCCTAAGAGAGTGGGGCCCTAAGCTATAGCTTGTTTAGCTTACACGTAAATCCGGCACTATCTCCGAGGAGTACAACGTTAAAATGATACGCAAATCATTACACTCCAATAATTAATATGGTTCAAATGTTAGATATTTCACACCCTTCGTGGACCTCTAGTGGCCCGGAAGGATTTTGAAAATTTGTAGTAGGTAACACTGGCGTCTCTGGCATGTAAAATTGGGGGGCATCAAAGAAATTGATTTAAATGGTACTTCCTAGTCCAACTTGTTTATTATCTTCGATTCTATTTTTACCCTTCTGCTTACCTTCACGGATCCCCTGAGGTATATCAAGAACTCTGTTATAATCGTTTCAGAGCCTGAATATTATATTCGAAATAAAAAATTATTATTATTTATATGTTATTCTATCATTAGTAAATAATTAAATTAGAATAAAATATTGAATATTTTGTACTTCAAAATATTGGGGGAAACGTGTCCCCCTCGTCCCCCGCCAGAGACGCCCGTGGTAGGTAAAATTAAGGGGAAAAATCAGGGCACAAATTTTGTGCATAAAGTCAAAACAACGCAAGAACAATTTCGAGACATTAAAAAACTTTTCGAGAATTGATGCAAAACGAGAATTCTTCGAGAATTTGAGATGAGATGACAAAACCTTTCGTCTCTCGTAGGTAACACCCGCGTCACCGGATCCATTAACCTTTGGATCTGCCAGTCACGAGTCACGAAGTTTGTGACCGTTACGTCACTAGCACAAAAGTGACTTATAATCAGAAGTTAAATTGTCTCAGCTCCCGGAGACAAAGCCTCCTCCCCGGAAATATGCCTGGAAGAAACCTGTTTGTGAGAGTGATGGATAATTCTCCCGACTGGGCTGTATGATTTCTAGTACAGTGAAACCTGTCTTTAGCGGAATCGAGCGGGACTTCCAAAAATTTCCGTTAAAGTCAGGTTTCCGCTTAGTGGAGGTAGACCTTTCCTTTCCTTTCCTTTTTTTTTTTAAATACATGCTTATAAAAGGGCATACTGAGAAAATGTATTGCTGTATGTACATCGTTCGATTACAGTACTTCTTTCTTCTACGAATAAATACACAAAAAATTAAAATGAATACAAAATATACTATGTACACGTTTTCTTTATTTTTCTAATAGCCAAGCAGGGTTTTCTGTGTGCATTGCTGCTTGGCTGCTTGACTTTCCGCATACACTTTAGCCTGAGAAATTATACTAAGTGAATCAGAATCATTTTTCCGTAAGGCAAAATTTTTGCAGTTCCTTTAAACTTCTGAGAGCATCTTGATATGTATTTATTCTACACTCTTCTTCGAACTCGGTATCGTATTCCTCTTCTTCCTCTATCTCGTTTTCTTCTTTCCGACATTCCGTATGATTCTTGATTAAGTTGCGGGAATTAAGGACAATTTGTGGGGGTGAATATCAGTAGTGGTTGGGGAAGGTCAACACTGTCCAGAAATATTTAACAAAAGAACGAACATTTTATCGCAGACAGTGTAATGTATATGTCTCACAGAATGTCGAAACTCTGCAGTCCGGAACTCAGAATTTTCCGTTAAATGTTTATTTTTCTTTCCGTTGTCCGCGTAACACAGTTTCCGCTTAATGAAGGGACTTTTACACGTTTTGTTCTCCAAAATTCATGGGACCGTGAAATATTTCCGCTTAAGACAGTTTTCCGTTTAATAAAGGGTCCGTTGAAGACAGGTTTTACTGTACTATCATTCGAAGTGAACGGAAAAGGTGCAAGAAGCGTCACTCCACTTTGTAAGATATCCAATGAGCGTTCCTTTATTTCTTCATAAGAAGGATAAATTAACTGCAATGAAGATGTCTCCTCAACTTTTGTAGCAGCATTTTCTAGATTTCCTACTCTTTTCGAATCTTGAGGTCACTCAAACTGGGAAGTGAGCGTTCTAAATTTATGCATGAAAGTAAGAATTTAAGGAAAACACTACTTCAAATTTAGAAACTAGAATGTCTTTAGTTTGAAACATGTATGAAGAACGAAAGTACGAAAATAGGAAATAGCGTCAAACAATGATTTGACTGACGCGTCCATATACATTATATGATACACTTTTCTAGAGAGGAAGTGTTTTGTTCTGGAGTTTAGCGTCTCTTTTCAGCTCCAACGGTCTATGAGACCTGATTCTGAAGTTTATGGTTGGATTCGAACCGCATGAACTGCCATCGGGAATTGAACTCCGGTCTTCTGCACCAAAGATAAGTAAAAAAATGTAATTTTTTAATTGTGGCTCACTCAGGATCACACGGCCCTAGAGTATCCTCAAAAGAGTTCGTGCTCATTAATGTCAATGAGGCTCACACTCACACTCTCTCGATCTTTGACTCACTATTCTGAATAAGGCTCGCACTCAGCCGTGTTCGTACTTAGTAACTCCATTTGATGCTCACGTTAGCTCGACCTGTGGCTCAAGCTCGCTATCTACTTATGGAACTCATGCTAAGTGTTATCTAGGGATACAAGACGAAAAGAAGTCCTGTAAGTTCAGTCTCTCTCAGAAAGGATATTTGTTTCTATAGGAATAGCTTTCTCTCGTCCCATCTTGACCCGAAATTTGAGTCTTGTCTCGTTTTTTCTTGAAAACGAGACTTGCGTCTCGAGACGAGAAATATGGCAATTCTCGTCCCGTTTTCGAGGCGAAACATTTTACGAATCTCGTATGTAACTCAGTTCTTAGATCCTAGACTATATTATTATAGTCTTACATAACTCATAGTATAGGAGTAAAAATTGATAAATGAAAATGAAACCCTTAAGTTTTACGTCCCACTTTTATGCCGGTTAGACTAAAGGAGACGGTGATGATGAGAGATGAGTGAAATGGTAGAATGAAGAAAGCGAGAGGAAACGGGAGAACACCGAGAAAACTTACGAGGACGGCGTTTGTCCACCACAAAATCCACAAGGCGCGAGCTGGGATCGAACCAGGGACTCCAAGTACCGGAGTGAACGCTCTACTACTGATCCACCGAGCCCCCTAAAAAAAACGATAAAGTGCTAAAAATTGATAAAGATTGATACAAACACAATGAAGAGCATTTACCTACGGTTAGACACGCTCAAGTCTTTAGAAAAATATACTCCAATAATTAATATGGTTTAACAGTTGTTATATCATAACATTAGTGAATCTCTCGTGACACGGAAAGATTCTGGTGAGTTCTTGATGAAATTAAGGGAAAAATCTGGCCATAAATTTCGTACACAAGAATTCTTCTATAATTGAGACGAAACTTACAATTTTTTGAGACAGGACGTTTAAACTTTCGTCTCGTCTCGTCTCGTAGTCAACAGTACTCACACATGTTTACTCTCAATTATTGAGTCCGAGACTGGTTGAGCCAGAAAACAAAGCTCGCGAGTTTTGACAGTCAATCCACACTGGAATATTTAACATGATCAACAACAATATCAGCAATAAGGCAAGTGAATATTGTTTCACAGTGTGAAACCGGACTTCCAAACTCTCCGAATTCAAATACTCACACTTGAATCCAAACAATTAGTGGATCTATTACTACTACTAATTGCAAACGAGTGATAAGAACAAAGATAAAACCTGTTCCTCGGACGTTGAATCCATATCAAAAAGCCATTATTGGCTATCTCTTACTATTTCTGTTCTATGGTGAAAAAGTTTAAACCAAAAATCCTTCATTTTAACCACTTTTGGCTCGAATAGAGAGTAAAGGAGGACATGAAACCTGTTCTTGAGACGCTAAATCATTTGTAAAATAAGTATCTTGATAGCATTTATCACTTTTGCTCTACAGAAAACAGTATTAAAACAGGAAGTGATAGTAAATTTCAACCAGTTTGGGTTTCGACAGTGTGTTCTGTGTAGCCAAGGTTTATTGTCTTGAGATGGGAGCTCCCTCGTGGCTAAGCGGTTAGCGTACGCGCCTTTGGTGTGGGAGACCCCGGTTCGGTTCCAGGCGGGAGCTCATATGGTTCGGATTCCACGTTAATCAGTAGGTCCACGTCTCATATAGCCTCGCTGCTGAAAGGGACGCTAAACTAAAATCCACTCCACTCCATGTCTTGAGATGGAGAGATGTTGAATCGTTAAAAAAAAAAAACAGCTTCTTGCTCCGTTTTACACCTAGTTGTATAGCAATAAACTTTGAAACCAGAAATGGTTAATTTTAACCACTTCCAGTTAAAGTAAAAGGTTAACGTAGCAGATGGAATCTATTCTTGGGACTCTGAATCGTTTAGTATACAAAATAACAGCATCTTGATAGAATTTACCGTTTTTGTTCCACAGCAGGCAGTTTTGGAGCCGGAAGTAATACAGTCATTAAGGACCATTCGGTTTTAATCAGTTAACTTTTCGGAACAAAATTAAAAAGTGACTAGCGCGGGCGTCTTTAGTGCACATGGTCCCAGGACAATCACTTTACCCTTTCATACTTTTTATACTATGAATCATAACAATAAAATAAAATAGTGTTTGAGGTCTCTGACAGAGGGTAAATTAGTATTGTCCATGAAACTTGCGAAATTTCTCGTCTCAAAAACGAGATAAAGTGTCTCAAATTACAAACTGAACTTCTCATCTCGTCTCATTTTTGAAACGAGAAATTTCCAGATTGCTTATTACCGTTACCGATGACACTAGCTGAGACAAAAATAAGGTTTTCTAATCTCATCCGTAAATTTTGTAGAAATCTTGCTTCGTGTCGTTTATCGAAGAATTCTTTCTCGTCTTGTGTCAATTTTCAAAGATTTTTTCTTGTCTCATGTCGATTTTTGAAGAATTCTTTCTCGTCTCATGTCGATTTTAAAGAATTCTTTCTCGTTTCATGTCGATTTTTGAAGAATTCTTTCTCGTCTCATGTCGATTTTTGAAGAATTCTTTCTCGTCTGGTGTCGATTTTCGAAGAATTCTTTCTTGTCTCGGGTGTCGATATTCGAAGAAATCGTTCTACTCTCGTGTCAATTTTCGAAGAATTCTTTCTCGTCTCATGTCAATTTTCGAAGAACTCTTTTTCATCTCGTGTCGAGTTTCGAAGAATTCTTTCTCGTCTCGTCTCGTCTCGATTATTAGAAATATTTTCTCTTCTCGGTATTTTGGGTAAAATTTCTCGTCTCAAAAACCAGACAAAAATTATCATGTTTCTTGTTTTGTCTCGAATTTAAAAATGTGTGTTTTGTCTCGTCTCACTTTTGAAACGAGATTTTTTATCATCTCGTGGACAGCACTGGCTAGAACTGAGGGTAACTGTCGAACGCTTCAAACATGTAGTCACAAGGGAGTTCTAACAGGTCTGTAATTTTAACTCAAATTGACACGGTTTATAACATAGTCTAGTATGTATAAAGTTTAGCTACTGAAGTAGAAATAGGAATGTTGAATTTAAATTTCCTATTAATTAAACTATGAATAATCTAGATACAGGATGTCGAACTCGAAACTTTCAGACCAGACGATGAATTTCGGTTCTGTGAATTGTGTAATATTCAATGTACACCTCAACCAGTGGTGCAGCCACGGGGATTATTGGAGAATTAGAATTAGATATAAACATCCTTCTGAAATACGTACATATCTTACGTATGCAGGACTGTTCGTAGATTTCATGGGTTTTCAAACAAGCGTACCTAACGATCGTCAACACTGTTGCGAACTCCATTACTGTAAAACATCCATGGAAGAATTCAAAATCGCCAAATTTCTATATTATCAATGGACTAAAATTTAGCTATTTTGGTAGTTGATTAAAGCTTAGGGTCCCATTCAGCGGCAAGGCTATACGAGATGAGGACCTTCAGCCACAGATAAGTTTAGCGTGGGATCCGAGCTATATTAGCTCCCACCGGGAACCGAACCAGGATCTCTTGCATCAAAGACGCATAGCTTACGTCAATCATATAGCCATGAGGGAATTCTGGATTAAACTTGTTACTTAAAAAAATGTTTACTAAGTCACTAAATTCATATTTTTAAAAGTCTAATTTTGTTTAATTTAATCTCTGAAAAAGTTGTGATTATTTCCTCATTGTCGGGGATCGAGAATTTCGAAGTCGAAAGATCACAGTTGAATTTAAAAAAAAATCAGAGGCCCCAGACGCACTTGTCGAAGTTATCCTTTTCTGGGCTTAGTGGAACAAAGCTTTTTGTTTGATTGCTGTCTGTATTACACATGGATCTACATCTTAAGGTGGAATCCGAACCACCGCAATGCGGTTAATTCCAATAATCCGAACTACGGTAATATGACAATTTTGCAACCCAAAACAAACACACACAATCCTAAGGATCCATCAATGGATCGCGACCCATAAGTTGAAAATTGTTCCTTTAGAGAGCCATGTTCTTCAGTTTATAAAGTATTTCATTTGTTTTACAATTATTTTGAAAAAAAGGAAAGAATAAAGCTGCGCAAATTTTACTGCAAATACACTTTAATGCAAAGAATAGCTCCACAAGGAAAGCAGTGCATTCAAGTAAGACCAGAGAACAGGCAAAATGTGCTAAAGGACTATTCTATTTACTTTGAAGTTAGGCACACCATGTGGTCTCATATTCAGTATTTACGTCAATGCATATAGCATTATACGCTCATAGCTACTGATATAATATTCACGTCATGGTTGAAAGCAGATAGGTCCCATGATGTAATGGAGTGGTCCCACTCTGGACTCTGAATCCAGCGATCCGAGTTCAAATCTCGGTGGGACCTTGCACTTTTTTTTTACGTTGCACTAGTATAGGTTTGCCAGTTTCTACCATTTAGTTCCAGTACGATTTAAATAATCATCTTTTTATTCAGAAATATATGTATAAGTTGACTATCTGTTTTAATAACGCAAGAAGTAATTATTCTTCACGAAAAATTAATTGTAGGGAACAAAATCACAAGGGTGCACCCACAAGAGCGTCTACCGGGTCCTTACCGCCCCTCCAAGACTTCCTAACTGAACATATATTTGTATACTTTTTCAATCAAACTATACTTGTTTAACAGGGAAGTAATTCATGTAGCGTGAAAATGTGATCTTACACTTCATTTGCACTCTTTCTCTAAATCAATCTAGGAGCTCCTTCGTAGCTAAGCTGTTAGCATACATGCCTTTGGCATGGGAGACCTGAGTTCGATTCCTCGCGAGAGCTCATGTGGTTCGGATTCCATGATGATTAGTAGGTCCCGTCTCATATAGCCTCGCTGCGGAAACGAACGTTAAACTCAAAATCAAGTCTAAAAAATCTAGTTCTATCATATTTTTTTTTCTTTCTGAAAATATAGGTGGAAGTATTTTACAATTACTTGTCCCTTTTCGGGTGTAGAATAATACCTCTTCAATACTACATATATGCCTATGTAGTGCCTTGTAGTATTGAACTCCCTTTTCCCAAAGCTTGGACCTCTCCCATCAAAAATTTCTGGGTGCGCGACTGACCTCTACTACATAAACATTTTTAAGCTAAGCGCCTTATGAAAAATTGAGGTACGAAAGGATATTTTAATACTCCAATTATAACCTCTGTAGGGAACATAACAAATAATCTTTTGAAAGAAACTTGAAGAGAGACAAAAAAAATCCTCTTCTGGAACAAAACTATCATAAAGAAAGGGGTGGACAGCATTTGAGCTCTATTTTCAGCAAACCAGAGGTCATTGATCTCTCGCATAAATTTGAAGTAAGAACAATGGACATTTTCCTAGAAGTTTTTACAACACTTCAGGTGTTGGAATCCAGTGACGCTGTTAACGGGTGCACATGAAAGGACCATGAGGTGGTTGTTGGAGCTGCTGGATTCCATTTGCTGTCATTCAAATGCATTGTTTTCTTGATCCGAAACTGGTGATATGACAAACTAAGTGCATCTATTTTTCCCCTCTTTTCCTCATTGTCGATAAAATCCTCTTTTTTGTCACTTTTCCGCCCAACTTTCCCTCCAGAGACCTCGAACAGAGTACATATCTCCTATTCATCAACTAATGATCTTCCATCTTGATAACATTGCATTGTAAGTACCTATACAATACATGGATGGTCATGCTCTTCACAACATATAATTGTCGCTTCCGAGAATTATATATTTAGGAGAGCTTCGGGACGCGTTATAGCCTACATTGTTTCTTCATGGGTGAAGGTGCTCTTCAACCAGTTGCCACTGAATTAGAATTTTTTCTTGGAAGAATTTGTTTATCGAACAAACCTTCAGATAAAAATTGCGCGGTTAATTTATGCTAGAATCATGAACAAGCAATGACAATAATCGTAAAGGAAGTGTTGTGGCTGCGGTGGCCCAATTATAGAAAATTCACGTTTGGTGCATGGGGTCTCTGGTTCGATCCTAGCTAGCGCCAGGTGAGCTTTGTGGTAGACAAACACCGTCTGTGTGTGTTTTCTCGGCTTCTCTTGTTTCCTCCTACTTTTTTTTATTTCATCAATTCTTTCCTGATCATCATCACCGTTTCTCTTAGCCTCGAAGCATATCTAATCGTGGGATATTAGTCTAAAGTTAGAAAAAAAAAAAAAAAAAAAACAGTCAGGGCTGGTAGTTTCGGTCCTGTAAACCAGCAATCTTGCTTAAAAAAAAAAAAAAAAAGAAGGCAAAGGTCTATATTGTGAACTGTGAAAGTTAATCTTTCAAATTAAATTACACTTTATAATAATTTTTAGGCTAAACAGCTGAAATGTCCATTCTTTGAATGTAAAGAATAGGTTTATAAAAGACAATATATATATGATGTCAATTTTGGACATGTTATTTTCCACCCGTTCTCACCCTCCATGCCGATGGATACTGATGAATCCAATATGTTCTGTTAATATGCCACACAGTTATTATTTAAAAATAAACGTTGCTTTGTTGAGTGATGTGTCTTTATAGTTCAAAATATTATTATTATTTCGTTTTATTAGATCTCTAGTGGACTGGGTTCAAATTTTCTTTCTACCTCCAAAACTGAGAGTACTTTAGTGCAGGTTAAAAATAAAACAAATAGCCTGTAAATTTCAAGAAAAGGCTCTATTTGGTTTTTAGTCAATATTTTGTTCAGAACCCTGTAATATGGAATGTCAATTTACTTGGAAAAATCCAGAGGCAGTAAGTTCTTTTCAGATAATTTTCTTAAAAATGATTCAGATGATGATTTTATCTTTAATATTTCCTAAATAAAAGTTTTAAAAACTTTTTTTTTTCGTAATTTTTTCTCAAAAATGGGAGGCACGATACTTAATGGTAGAGCGATTACTAGGAATGCGCACGAGACGAGTCGAGGCAGGATTTTCCTGACAAAATTCGAGTCGAGACACGGCTCTTCCAATAGAGAAATATACATTTTTCGAGTCGAGACATCACTTTTACAGCACATTTTCGAGACAAGACAGCCACAAATCTTGTCTCGTGCGCATCCCTAGCGATTACCTCTGGTGCGTGGGCCCCTGGTTCGATTCCCGGCCAAGTAAATTTGTGATGGACAACAAACAACGTGTCAGTGAATTTTCTCGGGGTACTCCCCTTTTCCTCCTACTTTCACATTCCACCAATTCTTCCATCATCATTCAATTGCCTTAATGATCGTCTCCTTTAACCTAAAGACCATATAATCGTAGAACTTTAAACTAAAAATTTTCATTCCATTTTTTCCCTTCAAAAATGACACGGAAGATGTTCATCTCTATATTAAAATGCTATGTTTATGCGTTTGTAGCCACTCCCTTTGGGTAATAGAATCTCGGAAACCACAAGATCTGGAAAGTGTCGTTTTCACTGATCGATTCCAAATTTTAAATAGATTTGCCCATTGCCGTTAACATTTTTTGAAAACATATCGTTATTTTTCTATTGAACGCTTTAGGAGCCATTTTTAGCCCGTAACATTAAAAGTCGGTAGGTTGCTGCTATGGTTGATATTCTTGTGTCATGCAACCAGTGGAAGAGCTACGTATAGCGGATTGACAGAAATTACATGCGTTTTGCTTTAATTAAGTTTCAAAACCTGTTAAATGTCCATGTTTGCAACTTCAAAGGCCTGTAGAACCGGAATGAGCTGTACTCGGATACGGATTTATAAGAAATGTATATAGGTATATCACATCCGAGCCGGACTCGGATAATCTCACATCATCTATCACTTTTCCAAGTTTTCCATAAATTCACCCTAACAGCTACGAGTATGAATATTGACTCCTTTTGTGAGTCAACCCGTCCTTTACTTGTGTTTAAAAGACTATACAGAAATAGTAAGGGAAGTAGGAGGGAAATTAATGTTCATGTAGAAGATGAACTGTGTAGACAGCGCAAATACAGCTAGTAGTATTTCATAAATATTTTGTAACTGCAGCGAGAAAGTTTAGTGCTAGGGTCTATAGCGTGTAATGGCGGTAGCAAGAAAGTTTTATATATATATATATATATATATATATATATATATATATATATATATATATATATATATATATATATTTGTTATTTGTTTTAGAAAAATAGAATAAGCAAAGGAACAGGGGTGTCATTTACGGGGAGCAGGGAGGGGCATTTTCCCCCTTGAGTTTGAAATTTATATAGATTTTATCAATAAAATAGCAGCAAATCTGTGAAAAACGCGAAATTTTACTTATTTCAAGGGGTCTGTTCCCCTCCGCAAGCAAAATCTGAAATGACGCTTCTGCAAAGGAAGTATGATTAATAGGTTCGATTCCCACTGAAGGCAGAAATCGCCCCATGTTGAAACAGTATCATGAGGCGATTGGGGAATTACCGTACCTCCTGTATTAAGAGGCAGTGAACTAATATCTAGAAATTCAGAAATAACATATGAAGAACCAAAGTTGTGACTACTCATTTCGAAATAATAATAATAATAATAATAATAATAATAATAATAATAATAATAATAATAATAATAATAATAATAATAATAATAATAATATTTTTTCATATTACGTCGTATAGGAGAAAACTTTATTATTAATGCTAGGGATTTCAATTTAGCAAAAGTATAAACAATTTTAAATTTAAAAAATCATATTGATTTCCAGTAGCTTGTGAAAATTACATAGCTAAACAATATTTTAAGATTTGAAAATTTGTATTCTGTTTCTCTTCTTAATTACAATTTAATTAATATAAAATACTTTACTTCTGAGACCTTTTATGCGGCAGGTTAATTTCAAAACAAGTTGTGTTGTAATTTAAAACGCAAATACGAACATAATGTATATCATTTGTCGTTTTGATGACGACAGGGTACACGAAATCTTTTTTTTTTTTTTAAAAAAAGAAAGAAAGAAAGAAAGAAAGAAAGAAAGAAAGAAAAGAAAAGAAAGCTATCTCGCATATACGTAGTATATAATGTCTACATCCCGGCAACACTTCAGGACTAACAAAATATATTTCAGTAAACTAAAACAGACGGTTCACACAAAATTGTTCAGCGGAAATAACGGTTGATTCACTGTCTTTTTACCCACTGTAAAAAAAAAAGTTATTATATGTTTTTCCTAGTCATACTAAATTCTGTTGTTTTCTTCTACGTCTCACCAGGACCGTATTTAACATATTTGCCGACCCCACAATGTCGATAAATATCGATGTACAAAATTTGAGACAACGAAATGCATAATCAGTGCTTAAGTGCAAGTGGAAAAGTTATATATATACAATAAATAAAATAATTTATTAATATATATAATACTACTAATAATATACAGTATAATAATAATAATAATAATAATAATAATAATAATAATAATAATAATAATAATAATAATAATAATTTTGCCACTCCGAAAACTTGCCGTCTCAGGGTCGTGGCACATGTTTGGAAGATTTGTAAATGTGACCCTTCATCTCATATTTATACTCTATAGCAGGAATTTTCAATCGATATGCCAGAAGATAGTTAGAACACTGATATTAATTAATTATGCATATCCCTACTAGAAATATCATATAACAGTAACTAAATTTTTATTGTTTATTTTCATTTTTATTTTATTTATTTATTTATAGTCAATGAGTTCCTGTTTCGTAAGGAAGGTTTCTTTACGAAGTAACTGGATCTAAGTACAAGGGCGCCGATTTCTCTGTAACTTTGGAGATGCGAGGCCATTCAGATTATGTTTGGTTGCAGACAAGGGTCTTAGAAAGCATATGAAATTCAAGTTTTCCTTCAATTAATTTATTACGCACTTAAATTTTCGGGGGCCCGGGCCCTTCCAACCCACCAGAATCGGCGCCCTTGGCTAGGTATACACTATGAAAAAAAAAAATGCAAGTGTATTGCAGTGCAGGGTAGTAAATTACATACTTTGCATATCAACAATTATATATATACAGGGTGGCCCAAAAGTAGCTATACAGTATCATTTTGATCAGCTCATTGTATTTTATGTCATTTCTTATTGTTATCCATAATTATTTTATTATTTGTTCTTAATGTGTTTTTACTTATATCTGAAGCTTGGAAGAGCCGAAGCAACTAAAACCATAAACTAGAGTGTTATACTTGAACAATGCAGGGGTGTATGCCTACTTTTAGGCCACCCATATTGAAAGACTGTCATAGAGGCTAAGGGAGAAGGATTATACCCTATTAAAGAAGTGAATTATTTATGTACGATTTGATGGAATGAGAATATGATAGGAGAGGAGAAAAGCTCGAGAAAATTCACGGACAGATTGTTGTCTACCACAAGCTCAACTTATCACTGAACAACAGTGCTCCCATTAATTTCTGGTGTATTAAAAAGTACTTAAAATTTTACAAAAGTAATAAAAGAATAAACTAGTTTTTACATTATTCTACAATTGAGTATATTTCGAGACAACCGTGAGAGTATTATTATCCGTCCTCTTTGCTCCTGGCTTATTTCAGTCCCAACTAATAGGAATAATTCCTCAAGTCTCGAGGAAAACACATTCTACATTATGATTCTTTCATAAAAATCGGATAGGCTTATTCTTAGGAAATGTATGCGTATATTATTATTATTATTATTATTATTATTATTATTATTATTATTATTATTATTATTATTATTATTATTATTATTATTATTATTATTATTATTAAATTTTCTACTCCGAGCAACAAGGACGACTGGGAAGGAAGCCTCCAAGAAAACAAACATCATATAATATCAAAATCGAATCATTTTTACTAATGTTAACTCGAAAAGCTCTTTTGTTAATCACATTATGCTTTATATCAGGGGTTGCCAGCACTTCGCATGTGTCCTACTAATTGACTGGGAAGTCAAGAGAGATAGCCTGGGTTGATCTGTTCTTGCACTATCGATTCTAATGTGACTACTAAAGTAGATTTAAGCCCGTTAAAAATAACCAATATATTATAAGGCAATTGCTCACTAATAAATATCTGCGAGTTAAATGGCATGAGGAGTAGTGTAATCGAGAGGTCAAAGGCTGACGATCTGTGAAGAGAAACCAATACTTAGGGCGAAATCCAGGGATTTCGAGGCCCTCCGTTTTCAGAAATATAGCGTACACCCACCCTCGTATATTCGTAAATGTAAGGTGAGTATACGCTAGACCAGGCTCTCTAGCCCCCTTGACGCTCAGGCATACACTGGATAAAATGGGCTTCAATCCCGCTTTGCACTGGATAAAGCGGCAAACTATGGTTTAGCCCCTCCCTTGATCATATGCTGGATCCGCCACTGCGCTAGACTATAAGAATATTATATGGGAAATCAAATTCCTAATTTAACATCCCATGATTATCTACCGAGGCTAAACTGGTAATAGTAATGAATGAAATGGTGGGATAAAGAAAGTGGGAGGAAACGGGAGAACCCCAAGAAAACCCACGCACATGGTGTTTGTTCACCACAAAGTTCATGTGATACAAGGTGAAATCGAACCAGGGAATCCACGTACCAAAGGCGAGCACTATACCACTGAGCTACCACAGCCCCTATATTAGGCGGGTAGTCCTAGAATATATGTCCCATTATACCCAAGCATGGGCATATGTTTACCTGAAGTTGCTGTGTTCCTCTTCGTGTTGGATCAAGTAGAAATTTGAATTAGAAGATATGGATACAAATACTTCGGTTCTAGGGAATTACTAAAATGAAGTAAAATAAAATTGTGGTTAGCATATGCACCTTCGTGGTAGAAGACCTGCGTTCGATTCTCGGTGGAAGTTAACGTGATTCTGACATCATGTTAAGCTGTAAGTTCACGCCTGACGTCTCATATAGCCTGGGTACTTAACAGAATGTTAAACTACGATCTTAAGCAAAAAAAGCGTAATTTTCTGAATTCCGCTTTTTTCTTTCGGGAAATGAAATTAATTAATTTGAAACAAAAGTTAAAACTGAAGAGAAAATATAAATTTAAATATTTTGTATTTTCTGTTATCAAAAAGTTGGAATTAAACATTGACTTAAAAATGAAAAAAAAATAGTTTTTCTTTTTTTTCATTAAGTACTTGCGTATAAACACCTATATTTCATATTGTTAGGAAGAATGATTAAGTTAAGGTTGCTTAAAACGGTGACACAGAGAACGGGAAACGTAGGACTTTGCATCAAAATGAAGAAATATTTGTCGCGAATAATGTAACTCTTGTTTTGTTATTAACAAATCTCTCTTCTTCAGCACTTAGACTATTATTTCATTTTTTAAAATCTGAAATTTGTTTTTAAGTCATCTTAAGTTTTTCTTAATAGGGTATATCAGGGAAACGTCACGAAATATATTACTATTCTAGTATGGATACCCACAGGAATGAGCCACTAGGAGCCATTCCCTACCTGATATTTAAAATTCAATAACTTAAAAAAAAATGTTTAAAAACTAGGCCATATAATAATTATTGTTCCGGTAAACAGAAATAATTCTGTATTTAGCACAACGTGAATGCAAATGTCAATTTTTAAAAACATATTTACTATTATTATTATTATTATTATTATTATTATTATTATTATTATTATTATTATAAAAAATATTAATTTAAAAAATATTAATTATGGCAAATACATGTAGGAATATGAAGCTCCATAAGTATGTAATAACAATAGGATCTATTCCAATAATTATGAACATAAAATTGGCACTTTTGGAATCAGTTTTGAAAGCATAATGCACAATTAATCTATCTATCTATCTATCTATCTATCTATCTATCTATCTATCTATCTATCTATCTATCTATCTATCTATCTATCTATCTATCTACCTATCTATCTATCTATATCTATCTATCTATCTATCTATCTATATATATATATATATATATATATATATATATATATATATATATATATATATATATATATATATATATATTGCAAGTAGTAAGTAAATAATAGATAGCGATAGTAAGTATATAGAGAGGCATATATAGCATAGGCATAACCTTCTATAGGCCTATAGTTTAAAGAGTGGAACAATTTAGAAAATATCTAGCTTGATCCTGTGAAAATGATTGATTCAAGAATTCGGTACTTAAAGGAAATACTTTCATTTCTTTTTGTACCTTACATCAACTTCGAACAGTTTTGAAAGTTTTATTTATTTATTTATTTATTTATTTATTTATTTATTTTCTTTTTTTTTGACAAAACAACTTCAAATAGTTTTGAAAGCTTATTCTCTAATCTGAATTTTCTTAGCGAGACAAGGAATTTCTCATCTCGTCTCGATTTTCTTCTCGAAAACGAGACGAGAAGTACATTTTTAAAACTTGAGACAAGACGAAAAAAAAACATTTCAATTCTCGTTTCTAATGATACATAAGTCAGTGTTCACTCCAACAATAAATATTGTTTAAATGTTATTGTTATATTACCACCTTCATAAACCTCTTGTGACGCGGAATAATTCTAATAACTTCTAGATGAAATTAAGAGGGGAAAAGGATTGCATAAATTTTGTATAGATTTAAATTTATAAAACGAGACGAGGATAATTTCAAAAGGACTTGAGAAAAGATTTTCGAGAACTGAGACGAGACGAGAAAGAAGTAAACGAGAATCGTGACGAGACGAGACTTCTTCAAAATTTTACTAGAAGAGATGAGAAAATCTTATGCTCTGATTAGAATTTAATGTACTACGTCTATAGCTCTAACGCCATATGAGACGTGGACTCTATCAGAGTTTATGTTGCACTAGAAACTTTATATTAATGTATAGGCCTATTATGTATTTTAATTATTTAGTAGGATATTCAGTACTTCCGAAGATAAAATTCTGTGTTACTTTTCAAATAATTTCGAAGTCTTGTAGATAATGTCGGAAATACTTATGTGCGGTGATGTATAGATAGAAGTTTTAGTAAGGATCCATACGATCGTTTTCAAAAATTTAGCGTATACCCAACCTTATACCCTCCATTGCATCCCTGATTTAAAGTGAGTATGTATACGCTAAACTATACAAATATTAGCTAGTTATGTGCCGTATACCCTTCATTACATCCCTGTCTTTGTGGTTTTATTACATAGTTGTCCCTTATTTTGATCTGTCGCAATTATATTGTTATTGTGTAAAAGCCATTAGGAGGACTGACGATTATTATGAAGTGTTAATGATTGAAGACAAAATATGTAATTGTTTCGAATAAAGAATAGATATAAAGTTGCGTTCGACATGAGGATAAGTCCAATAGACTAGACTGAGTAGTTGATAATAATTATTAACGTCTATGCTAGTTTTATTTGTTCGGAAACGTTCCTTCCTTCTGGGTCAAAATACATTCCAGATTACTTAGTAGTATTGCGGACGAGACGAGGTGAGACAAGAAATAAGGTTTTTTTAATCTTATCTCGTAAATTTCGTAGAAATCTCGTCTCGTCTCGATTCTCGAAGAATTCTTTCTCATCTCGTCTAGATTCTCGATTTTTTTTTCGATTCTCGAAAAATTCTTTCTCGTCTTGTCTCGATTCTCGAAGAATTCTTTTTTTTAATCTCGTCTCAATTCTCGAAAACAATTCTTTCTTGTTTCGTCTCAACTCTCGAAAAATTATTTCTTGTCTCGTCTCGAATGTTGAAAAAAATATTTCTAGTCTCGTCTCGATTTTCGAAGAATTCTTTCTCGTCTCGTCTCGAATCTCGAATAATTCTTTTTCGTCTCGTTTCGATTCTCGAAAAATTCTTTCGATTGTCGAAAAATTCTTTATCGTCTCGTCTGGATTTCCGAAGAATTCCTTTTCAACCCCGTCTCAATTCGCGAAAAAAATCTTTCTTGTCTCGTCTCAATATTCGAAGAATTATTTTTCGTTTCGTTTAGTCTCGATTATCAGAAAGCTTTTCTCGACTCGATTTTTTTCTCATTTATTTTTACAAATTTATGTATAAAATCTATCCCCTAATTTCCCCGATAATTTCATCTAGAAGGTACCAGAATTTTTCTGCGTCACGAGAGGTCCACAAAGGGTGTGATATAACAACACTTAAACCATAGGCTTATTGGAGAATATTGTGTAATGACTTGTGTACCTTTAAACACAGATAGAAATAAATGCACTTACAAATAATTCATCAATTTATAGATTTTTTTAAATACTAGGCTATATGATTCTTGTATAACACTGAAACAGTATTTAAGATATAAGATTTGGGTGAACCAGGCCGGTAGCCAGCCCCAAAATGTAGGGGGGGGAGGCGGTAGGAGTTAGGGGGATCCCGACCCAACTATATTAGACCTATAGTTCATCACTATATTATAATTCCTCTGCAAGCCTAACGTGAAAATTTTAGGGGGGCAGTGAAAATTTATGGGTGTCCCGGCCCACCTCGTAGTTCAAGAATGGAATTCGAAACAACGGAAGTTTCTGCTAGGAATCAAACACGGAAGACTTTCTAGAGAAGGGAAAGTATTTAGATACAGTGAAAAAAAATGTGTGAAGCTTACATGATAATTATGTCCTGAAATGGGGAAATTCTACTAGTAGACTTCATTGGCTTTTGTCTTCTCATTGAAAATATTTTACTTTACTAGTTGGACGCAGATGCATCCAGACGCAGTTTTTTTTTCTTTCTTTTTTGATCGGAACACTGTTCCCGAATATACTTGTTAAACATTGTTGAAACCCAGTTTAAGTCAATATTAAGACTGCTAAGCATATTCGTAAAGCGAGTTCCGGTAAATATTTGTTTTCCAACTTAATAACTGATTGAAAGTTCAGAAAGCTATAGGTAAAAAAATGTATTAAAATGTAAGTAAGGAATTGTATGGAATATATAACACTTTTATCGTAGAGTTACTAAGCTTATATTCAATATTGGTTTTACAGTGTATTGTCACATTTAGCAAGATACTTGCGAGAGAAAGAAGAAGAAAATAATCTTTTAGAGTACTTATAGAATTCTTTAAGTAAAATAGTGCTTTTACAAGAAATAATTTATTGTTGATTACTTCGTCTAATCATCTAAATTAATTGTAGCATCAAGAGTTTTGGAAATAATGAGTAATTTCTTGATGAAAATGACTCATTTACTTTAAATTAAAGCTAGTGGTATCACGAGACGAGATTTTTCTCTCCTTGACTCATAAATTTTGTATCTCGTCTCAATTTGTAAATTAATCGAAATGTGGAACAAGAGCACCCTAGACAATATCATTTTACATGAAATACCGTTATCACGATTCACTTATCTGCTTTCGATTTCGAGCCATTTTGAAAATCGGCATTTATTTTCGCGTTTCTAAATGGCTCCAAACAGAAAGTCACTAGGTGACTTGTTATAACGGTACCTTACGCAAAATAATATTGTCTAGGGCGCTTTTGTTCCACATTTCAATTATATTTTATCTATTTGAAGATATCACATGATTACCGTAAAATTAGCGGTATTTTAATTTCGCCGGGATGAGGCCTCTTAATTTCATCTAGAAGTTATCAGAATCCTTCCGCATTACGAGAGGTCCATGAACGTGTGGTATAACAACATTTAAACTATATTTATTATTGAAGTATATTGTGTAATGACTTGTGTATCATTAAACGTTGATAAATGTTCTTTATTGTGTTCGTATAATCATTTTATCAATTTGTAGTTTTTTAAAAAAAACTATGAATCATGTAACACAAGAATTATGAGATTTAAGACTTGGATAAACTAGTGTTGTCCTCGAGACTAGAGAAATTTATCATCTCGTCTAAAAAACAAGGTGAGAATTTTAGTGTTTCTCGTCTCGATTTTTTTAAAAAAAAAGGTCGTCTCGTCTCACAGGCAACACTAATTGTGGCATTTTGTAAATGATTTGAAATGTCATTTCGAAAATGTTACAATTAGCCTATCTTTCCCTTTTCCACAATATCCTGACGAATGTGGAAACTGAAAACTTGCATACTACTTTTGTTGCATTCTTTTACATAGAAATGTACTAAAGAATATTAGTTCCGTATAGGAGGATAATAGGTTGTTACAGATGTGCTTTTTTTATTATTTTTTTCTCTCTACTCTTCCGTGCAGTGATATCTTTTTCTTTGCCAGGACTCTCGTTGCGAGATGAAGTTGTCTTTACTTAGGTGTCAACTCATTGAGTTTCTACTTATCGAGGCGAATTACAAGAGGAGTTGAATTATCACCGAGGGGGTTCCTCTATTCGTGGTCCCGGCATCACTGCTTGGTTTCGTGGTCTCCCAGCGCTTTGCCCGCTGAGAACGCACGCGGCTTCCACCCAGGAACGTTGGCTCCCTCGCTCCTGACTGCCTCTCGCGCCAGAGACACCAACACTGCAGCCACACTGCTGCGCACCGCGGGACGCAGTCACCGCCTACCAGCGCTGAAACTTTCTGATTGGCTCATGTTACCTGTCATTACAGATTCGGACCAATAGAACTGGAGAGAGCCCCGCAGGGGTCTATGATGCGCCACATGGAAACTCCTTAGGGGGTCCACCCGAGAGCGAATCCGGCGTCTCAACGCAAGGGGGCCGAAACCCTACAGTGCTTGCTATTCGAGCAAAGGACCTCATACGGTGACGATCGTCCCGCCCGGCTAAGTGCTGCGATAATGGTTCACGGGACCCCCAGTTGTCGACGCGCCGCAGAGACCCAGTAGTACATGTGTCTGGAGTGAAGTAGGTAGTTGTTGTAGGATAGTGGAAAACCAGCGCACAGCAAGCAAAACAACTCTACTAACAATAGTAACATTTCTCGGTTCAGCGGGTGCCCCAGTTTTATAGCCTGATGGAGTAGTGAGTAGTGTTTTGACTGTGTTGATAGTGTTCGGGAAGGTGAACATAGTGTGGTGATATTGGGGGGTTTTCCAACTTGTTAGCCTCGGTGCTGGTGGTAAACATCCGAGATTTTGTAACAACCCGGGCGCTCTTGTTGATCAGAATTGAGCACCGTGGCCGTGCACGGGCTTGCATCCGCCGCTGGTGAACAACACAGCATGCTGAATGCTTTCATGGATCCTTCCCATGTCGCAGCGGCGGCACACATGGGCATCAAACTAAGTCCGCCGCATCATTCCATGAGTGGTGAAACCCCGGGGATTCCTCATAGTCAATCAAATCAACACTTTGCGTCTCAAGCAGCTAATGGTTACACGGTGCCTGTGTCTCATCATACAATGGGACATCATGGACATCATGTCGGTGGATATGCCACCAGAGACTTCTTGTTACGACGAGACCATATGCCTGCGGCTTTGGCCGGGGGACTTTCTACGCATGAAGCTTTAGCGAACAACCAACATCACGGAATGTTTGTGCCGTCGGGAGGACTCACGCATCATGGCGACCCGGCATCGAACCACGTAATTTTCCCAGGACTTCACGACACCCCACATCACAACCCTCACATGAATGGCCAAATGCGTTTGGGAATGGACATGTATTCACGTGACCAGTTTAACCAAATGGGTGCGAACCAGTTTCATAACGCTATGAATATGAACCACATGGGTATGGGTGCACATCATGGACCTCACGGTGCCTTCTTCAGGTACATGCGTCAACCAATCAAACAAGAAATGACGTGTATGTGGATTGACCAAGATCAGCCGTCACCGCGAAAGCCTTGTAACAAAACGTTTACCACGATGCACGAAATAGTGACTCATATAACAGTGGAACATGTTGGAGGACCTGAGTGCACGACGCACGCTTGTTTTTGGCAAAACTGTGCTCGCAATGGAAGACCATTTAAGGCCAAGTACAAACTAGTCAATCATATTCGTGTCCACACGGGGGAGAAGCCGTTCCCTTGTCCCTTTCCTGGCTGCGGCAAAGTCTTCGCGAGGAGTGAAAACCTTAAAATTCACAAACGAACGCATACTGGTAAGTGAAGTGAACTTTTAAAAAAAAAAGAATAAGTAGATCAAAACAAGTAATTGTTAGTAAAAATAATTAAAGCAGCTTTTTGTAGAGAATAAATATAATTTTAATTCGTATAGTAAAATGAGTAACTTAGTTTGAAATATTGGAATTGACATATTTATCTCGTTACTTCATTGGTCTGTTTTGTTAAGTACTTTCTGATAACTTTACGACATTAAATATATTAGTCCCTACATAGTTAAGGCTACTGGCTAATCTCACCTTTAACTTTTAAAAAATAAATAAATAAAATCAAAAAAGAATATCAAAAGTGTAGAGTGACGGATTTAGAATGTAAAAACTAGGGATGCCAGTCAGAACCCAGACTGTGAAAGGTATATCATGACTTTACTATAGGGTCTACTTTCAAAAATATATAAATAATAGCTTAAATTATTTTTATCACTTAGAAAACTGGGGGGACCTAGGCCCCCTGGCCCCTGGCTAGATCCGCCACTAGAAGTGAGCTTGCTATCAAATAAACCATAATAATTGTTTCCAAAGATCAGAAATTTATGTACGCAATCTGTGACGTCCCAATTATTAGTTCATATTATATATGTTATTAAATATTTTTTTTAAAAAATGGGGCGAGTTTAGCAAAAGCTACCATGTTCAAAACTTAGATTAAAAAAAAACTGACTGCGAATAAATTCCTCTCGAAATATAGTAAAAGATTACTATTAAGAAACGAAAAAATGCTTTCTTTTCATTGTACGCGTTCAATATTGTACTCATTAAGTTATACCGATTTGAGTTTAAATTTAGGCGAGCCAAATAGGAAAAAAAAAGCTTGATCTTGAATTAAAATATTTTTAATCATGTTCATCCACTAAGATAGAAAAATAATTATATTTATTGGAACGATTTGATTATCTTTTATTTTTGTCTTGGTAACGGATAACATACATATTAGTCAATATCTATTACCGGTACTAATTAATAGACTATATTTAAATTTTTAAAAAAATATATACTAAAAGATAGGCCGGAGTTATATAACGAATTATGAATTATGTAACGTATAATATGAAAGTTTTTTGTCTTGTCAGGAACATTACACTCAAGAGAAAATTTCGAAATTCATATGCTGATGAGTGTTTTGATTAAAATTGTTAATTAGTCTATTACTTTTTTATAGAGAAATATTTATTTGAGACGTCCCATCTCGCAGGACAAAATTGACATTATTTAGAATATTATTATTAATTAGTGAAAGAAATTCCTCTGAAATATTTTTGTAGACATCAGCGAATAGATTTTACTATTTCCAACTTTATACAAATGATAAAGAAATTGTGATTGGTCCTTTTATTTTAAAAAATGGTAAAATGTATTTCTATTTTCTTTATTTTTTTTCTAAAAAAGGGTATACATTAATGTCGTATTCAAATTCAATTTTCGAAAATTATTCTTAGGTGGAAGTGTAATTAAAAGATTGTAGAATTTCATTCCTGGAGGTGTCTTTTTGCCTTGGGGACGTTTTACTTCGTATAAAATGACTTCGTATTTTAATGTAGAAAATTGTTGTGCACGATATACTGGAATGGATTTCGAAAAAGAAAATACGGTAATTATTTATTTCTTAAGTTCTCATAATTAAAGACTTATTTCGAAAAGATACAATATTCATATAACTATATTCAGGAAATTTTTTTTATTAGTATTTTTGAAAACGAAAGGAAAAAATTACTAATGAGATTTCATAATTATTTATCCTCAGAACAGATGCTAATAACAAAGAACAGAGCAATTGAAATAATCTTGCGGGGGGGGGGGGGGGTGATGTTTGGTTTACGGGTAACAATTTCTCGTGTCAACGCAAAATTCGTATGTAGACCCTTTACTGAAGAAGATTTGTCACTGTTACAAGTTTGGAATGTCACTACTCGGACTATTTGTATCATTTAGGAGTATGTGTTTTATGATAGCAAAAAAAAAAAAAAGAAAAGAAAGTGATATTTAACAATGCTTTTCTTTTCATATACAATAAATAAATAAATAAATAAATAGACAATCTGCTCCAACAGGTTTTTTTAAAAAAAATCAGTTATGATTAGCCAAAAAAACCACATACTTTTTGCTACCATAAAAATTCGTTCTTTTCTTAATTTTCTCGAAAACAATTCATAAGAATTTACTTTCAAGCATTTTATTCAGTTAGATATGATCTATCATCTGGTGTACATTTTATTTTTAGACAATATTTTGGTGAAACAAATCCAAATTTAAAAGTGATTTAAAAAGAAAAATAATCACGCTATTTATTGTTGTTTTGCTAGCGTCATAACAATGAAGAGTTTATATACTAAAGATACAGTTTAGTATTACATTTACCTTAATCAAGTGGTACGGTTCTTGTACAGCAGCAGTGTTTTGGTATAGGTTTACAAAGAAATTAGTTCTTTTTCCATTTTATCGAAAAAAAATACCCATGAGTTTTTATAGTTATGCATAGAATTTTCAGTTCAACGAGAACTATGAATTGGTCTGTCCCATCTTTGAAGATTTTTTCCCATTAAATGCTCATGATGTAGATTTTTTCATTTCTATTCTGTATTTATTTTTTAAAAACAAAAATTTTAGGAATGATCCAAAAAATGGATCAAAAGATTGTAATCTTGGCCAAGAATTTTAGACATGATCCAAAAAATGCATCAAAAGATTGCGATCTTGGCCAAGAATTTTAGAAATGATCCAAAAAAATGGATCAAAAGTTGCGATCTTGGCCAAGAATTTTAGAAATGATCCAAAAAATGGATTAAAAGATTGTGATCTTGGCCAATAATTTTAGGAATGATCGAAAAAATGGATCAAAAGGTTGCGATCTTGGCCAAGAATTTTAGGAATGGTCCCAAAAATGCATCAAAAGATCACAATCTTGATTAATAATTAGTTTTTGGATTAGGAACCACAAACTTTTTGAACGGCTCCTAAATGAGTTTTCGTATTTTCTACGGAATAAGCACATCATACTGAGTTAAGTCATAATTTGGGTTTGGTTACACTATATGTAGTTCTCCAGATAGAAGGCCTACAAGAATTTTTTTCCTGAAATATATTGGATCTTTTGATCCAAAAATATATATTTATATGTCTTAATTCATAACAAATAACTTTCTTTCATGTTTACTGATTTTTTTAAAGCATAGACAAAAAGTACTTCTAATTACAATAATGACGTATTATAATATTATTTTCTATGTTTTCCTTTGGTTTTTATTTCTGTGCAGAAATTCGTAAAGTCAAAAATACAAGCAAATAGCATGATTTGATACATTTGGAACGAACAGTATCGCTTCGTATGGAAAATTATTTGGTCGCACTTTTGTTGATTTTATGCAAGTTAAAAGATGTCACAAGAGACGAGAGTTTGTTAAATTTAAATTTTCAGTCTAAATTCCATCTTAAGGATACTAAGCTGCTACTTAAAATACAAGGCTTAAAATCTGAGGCTCACACAGATTACTTGTAACTTTCTTATACAAGAAATTCCTTAAATGTCAATAACATAATACAAGTTGTCATTCATAAGAAGAATACCACTGAAAGTAACTACAATAAACAAAACAAACCATTTTGTATTTGATCTAAAATAGATTTTTTGCATATAGTTAAGGTAACAATCACAAAATTATTGAGGCATAAGCACGAAGATATTTTAGTCCTAGAGCTGTAAGAATATATCACATTAAAATTTGTAAAATCATCCCTAAAATTATACTAAATTTACAGAAAAGTCGGGATTTCGGAAGATAGTCCGGACCACCCTGAACCCACCCTTTGTGTATGTTCCTGAGTGGCACAATTTGGGAATCTAATAAATTCTTCAAACCATTTACATTTTCAGAATAAACGTTTATTATCCTTACAACACCTCTAAAGTTAATTACGTTTGTTAACTGTCACTTACTATGTTTTCTACATTTCATTCCACTGAGATTAATTTATTGAACAAAATATTTGACCAAATCACTAGGATATTAGGAGCTGAAGTGCAGCAGCTTGTTCCAATGTTTGTATAGTTAATATTTATTTATTTATTGCACAAAATAGTCTATTAGACTCAATCACCTGGACTTCACGAGCTGTACAGCAGTTTATTCTGTCTGCATAAATCGTAATTATTTACAATATGTCTCGTCCTAATAAAATCTATAAATCTCTTGGCTTAAATGGAAACTTTAGTAACACACCTACAAGTGTCAAAACAAGGGATTCAAAATTGACAACACAATTTAGCAAGTTCTCGTGGTTAGGTTAAAATATGGAATGTTCAATAGTGGAGCTTTTTTTTTTTTTTCTGCGTCATATTTTCCCACACATTATTCTAAATTTATGTAACTATAAAAGGGAAAATGTAGTTCTGACTTTTACGGTAGGTTTATCTACCATTTTTTTTTCACAGATTCAAAGTTCAAAATCCTATCCACACTACACGGGAAGTCAGTGTTATTTTACAGCATGAAGTCAACTAGATAGTACGAGTGAGAAGGTTGTCTAAACTTGTAAATTACTATTTATTTAACTCTTGCACCCAACGAATAGTCATGGTTATAGATGTATGGCTATGAGATGACCTACGAAATACTAGTTTCATGGAGTTTGAATGAACATTAATTTACTTAATTTCACTTCTGACATAGCAAATAAATCACTACGTACGACTTTTGTTTTCTATGTATGATTAAATAAAATTTGTCAGTTGAGTCGTGCAGTTCCAAAATGGCTGTTCTCCATTTACAGAAAATCGCACAAATCTTTGAAAAAACATAGGATCTGTATCTTCTGTAAAACTGGAAATACTTCAGTGTATTCATGTGAAAAACTTCAACATCCTCAAATATTTCCATTTTTACAAAATGCATCGATCCTGCAGTTTTTCTTGGTGTTCTGGGATTTTCTTTAGATGGACAAGAGCAGTTTTTTGAACTGCACGACTTAGTTAACCTAAATAAAATCAACATTTTAAAGTTTCCTTGATTGCTGTGGTTCTTTCTTTGGTGATTGTTCAACAATGTTGAATAGGTCTAGCATTAACGTTTCTTTATATCTGTGGTTTATGGGAAAAAGGAAACGACTCCAAAAAAATCAATTTTGAGGTAAAACTTTTTAGAGATTTTTTACCCATTTGTTAGAGGATTGTGCTGACAATAGAATGTACACTCATGTCCAAAATGATTGTCGTATATCTATAACTTTCGTCTTGTAAGAATATAATATGATAATGATTTTGCAAGGTACTTTTAATACTGATACTATGTGTATAATCGGGAAGTGTATATTTGTGGTAAATTTCATAGAAAAAGAATTATAAATACGAAAATTAGAATGAGTAAAACAAAATGTTCCTAATTGGACAAGAAAGTTTTATTTTCGTTTTATTGTTCTTATTTGCTGCTCTTTTGACATGAAATTTGCCACATACATGTCTTTGCCGTGAGAATTCGTTATCAAATTATATTCCTACAACAACATATTTATAGACATGCGACAATAATTTTGGACATGAGTGTACCTTAATATTTTGAATATAAATATTGAAGAACAGTATAATATTATCAGTTCAAGCCACTTAACAAAATGAAAAAAAAAAAAAAAAAAACCTTTGAACATTTTTATTTGAAATTTGAGTTTGTATTTTTTTCTGACTTGCTACCGTTTCTCCAAAAACCACAGAAATATATGTTTACTTTATCTTAAACAAAAGACATTAGTTTAAAGAAAAAAAAACTTGTTATATTGAAAAATGTCTTGAAACATTCACAAATATATGTACAAATTCTGAAAACAATAACTGAATGATATTTAAAATGTAAAGAGTTAATGATAATATTAAGCTATTAAATCTCATTAACCGCAAGGTGTTCTGGGATCTTGGTCAGTATCATAATGGGAGCCTAAATTAGGTATGCTTTACTATCAATTTCACCTTAAAAGGTGGTGTTACTAAACTTGTTCTTGTTAGCCATGAATCACATACTTTTTAACACCATGAAAATTCGTTCTTTTACGACTTTTCCGAAAACTACGCATGCTAATTTGTTCAGCATAATGAAATCGATTGATATCTCTTATCTTTGGACATTTTTTAAAAACTGTATGTTCATATTATTGTAGAATTTACGTATTTTTGTTAAATTTTGGGATTTGTGAGGAAATTGTACTTACTATTTAAATAAGATTAAAGTGTCCGGAGAGTTTTGTAAGACTGAAATTTGAGAGGAAATGGTACTTACTATATAAAAAAGATTATTAAACTATCCGGATATTTTTTTTTGTAACACTTTGGGTTTTGTTAACTTAATTTTCAGTTTAGGATCCCTTTCAGCAGAGAGGTTACATGAGAGGTGGACCTACAGCTTAACGTGAGATCCGAACTACATGAGCTCCCACTAGAAACCGAACCCAGGTCTTCTACGCCAACTTTGGGATTTATGAGGAAATAGTACTTATTATTTAAGAAAGATTAAAGTGACCGAGTTTTTTCTTAAAGACTGGGATTTGTGAGGAGATAATACTTAATATTTAAAGATTATGGTGCTCGGAGATTTTTTTTTTTGTGAGACTGGAATTTGTGACGAAGTAGTACTTACTATTTAAAGACGATTACGGTACCCGGTGAATTTTTGTAAGATTTTAGGATTTTTGAGGAAATAGTGCTTATCATTTAAAGAAGATCAAGGGTTTCGGAGATTTTCTTTAAGACCGGAATTTATCAGGAAATAGTACTGATTAGTTTAAGGAAGTAATTAGCAAAATTCTTTCTTTAAAATAAAATAAAATAAATTATAGAAAAACGCAATCGAATTTGAAGTACAATTCGAAGCTTGAATATATTATATATATATATAAAAAAAGAATAACAATATGTTATTGCTTGTTCAGTTCCAAGGAAGAAAGACGTTAATTCATTTACAATATTATTTAATAAATATTTTTATCTGTAACTAAAAAAAAAGTCACTTTTGTTGAATAGCATAAGATATAAATATAGCCCTATATTTTTTAATATGCTAAGTTTTGCATCGAGCAACCCTTAAGTGAGTTGAACACTTGCGTCATCTGTGTTTTTCATTTCGTTGAGTTATTGAGAGAATTACTTTTATGTTTCCTTTGAAAAGAACTTTTAATGGTTTGATTTTACTTATTTCTTCCCTCAAATTGATTTAAATGTCTCTTATTTTATGGAAATTCAATTTTATTATATCTACTTTTAAATATTGAGTAGTCAAATTTAATTTAACTGATATTAAATTCATATAGCATAGGCTATAATACAGATTCACTTCGCAAAAAGCAAGAACATCTAACTCCAGTTACTTCCAAAGAAAGCAGAAATATAATTTTCCATAGAATAATTTTAGAATATTTGTAATAGCTTACAAGAACAATGACGGCGTAGTTACACAAACCCATTAAAGAATTTTATATATATATATATAAAATTGAAAGAGGCATAATTTTATCCGGATATTATTTCGCAAATTCGGTATCCGAATATTTTGTTCATTTCTCATTAGATAAATACTATACAGTGGAATAAGATATTCCAATAAATCGTGTTTACGGAGGTCGTAACAAAGCGTTATATTAGGGTCGTTACGGATAACATCAAGCTAAACAACTAACAAAAATATATGTTTTTTTTTTTATTATTTTGGACCGGATGTTTCTAATAAAGTTATTATCATCTTTCACCGTAAATATATTCGGTATAATTTGATAATAGAATCAAAAGTAAATAAATTTGATCTTATATTCCTGTAAAGATGTGTTCATTTAAGTTTGAGATTTGCTTCGATGTGCTAGCATTTGGGTTTAATCTCACGTAACTTAACATCATGACTCCTTGTAGCCTGTAAAACTCACCATAACTCGCTATAATAAAGTTAAGCTATGTGGTAATTCTACGTAGTTTACATGACATGACATAACCTCGAAATCTTTGGTATTTGAAAGAATTCCGGAAAAGAGACAACAAAATTTAAAACATTTTTTGGAACATATATAAGCTTAAAAACGGGCTAGGTTCTTTAAAAAAATGTAACTTCAAAACTGAATTCTTATTAGTGTTGTACAGATCAATTTTGTGACTATAACTAGTTTCATCTTTGCCTTCTCTAAATCAAATTGATCACAAAGCCTATTATTTATTAATTAAATAGATTACATTTTTTTTCACTTAAGCCTTTTTAATATTCTTTCAACGCTAACTGAATATTTCTAGACAATTTTTTCAAGCATTTCACTTAACTGGTTGTTGTTATATATATATATTTTTAAAAAATACGTCAACATTTATTTTTTGGCAACAATTTTGTCAAACACAATAATGATCTTTAAACAGTAACTTCGTATTTTTTTTTTTTTTTGACTGTTTTTCAAAGATAGCAAAACTCTTTAAACATGTTAGTGAATATTTCTTGACCACATTTTTGCTAAACTTATAGCAATATTCGTTAGACACATAACTGATTATTTGGATACAACTTTTCTAAACATAACATTATTTTTTTTTAAAAAAAACTGATTATTCCATCACTTAAAATATATATCAATATTTTTAAACAATAATTTAATATTTATATACATTTTTTCAAACACATGACAAATATCTGATTATTTCTAGATTCTTTTCTTTTGCAAGTATACGTCATATTAATATTCTTTGAAAGCGTAATTGAATATTTTTGACTTTTTTTTTTTCAAACATACAAGTATTCTTTAAAGTTAAACAAATGACTAGTTATCGAAACACTCTAAAACAATCATCCTATCAATTTTCTTAAACTGGACCTGAATATTTCTTGGGGATTTTTTTTTCTCGCACACACCAAATATTCTTTAAACAGTGCCTAACCGAAAATTCCTTGAATTTTTTCAAAACGTATCAATATTTTTTTTTCAAACATGTAGCTGAATATTTCGAAACATCTCCAATCACATCAAAATATTCTTTTCTAAATCCATGTTATTTTCTTGATTTTTTTTTTTTTTGGAAAACACTAATGTTCTTGAAATACATAAATAAACGTTTCTAGACATTTTCCCCCCAAACACAAGAATTTTCTTTAAATATGTAAATGAATTTCTAGGTTGTTTTAAATACATACATGTTTCATTAATTATTGCTATTAATTAACGGTGTCGAAAACAAGTGTCAAATTTGTTTTTTTTTAGCTCATTGGTTTCTGGGATTCTTTTTTTTTTTTAATTTCCCTAAATGAACTGGAATTTTAACCGTTTCATTTTACAGATCTCTTCTTGAAATCTATTTAAATGTTCCTAATTTCGTGAAAATTTAATTTCGATATAAATCTATATGATTTTAATCAAATTTGATATGATACAGAGCAATTCAAAATGATGGACCCGATTTTAGAAATTTATTCTGTGAAATTTTATAAACATATGTTATTGCGAGACATGTATTAAGAAAAGTTAACTTTGAAAGTTTAGTTTCCACGCAATGTTTCCACTTTCTACCGCTAGGAGTCAGCAGCGAGCATGAAATGAGTTGTCCTCAAACATGCTACAAAAAGGTTTAGCAGGAGATATAGACTATCGGTTTGATGTGTACCGTGTTACGCAAGGTCCTCACATGAAACACTTGTGATAAGTTTGAAGAAAACTTTGACAGTTCACTTTTCTTAGCACATGTCTCACAATGACGTATGCTTATTAGATTTAACAGAATAAGCTTCTTAAGAGGCCCCATCACGGCGAAATTAAAATACCGTTAATTTTACAGTAATTATGTTATATCTTCAAATAGATAAAAGATAATCGAAAAGTGGAACAAAAGCTCGCTAGACAATATTATTTTACATGAGATACCGTTATCACGATTCACTTATCTGCTTTCGATTTCTAGCCACTTACAAAATCGGCATTTATTTTCGCGTTTCTAAATGACTGCAAACGGAAAGCTATTAGGTGATGGTACCTCGTGATAACGGTACCTCATGCAAAATAATATTGTCTAGCGCGGTCTTGTTCCACATTTTGATTATCTTTTATCTATTTGAAGATATCACATAATTACTGTAAAATTAGCGTTATTTTAATTTCGCAGTGATTAGACTTCTTACTAAATCGAGTCCATCGCTTTGACTTGCCCTGTACCTATAGGTATACATAATGCAAATTCATTTTTAGAAAAGCAAAATAAAATTAATTATACTTGAAGAAGACATTAATAAACTCAAAATAATTTAAATTCCAATACATTTTTAAAGAAAACAGGCAAATAATTCCCACACATAAACCAAAGATGGCACAGGTACTGTATTTTACACCGTTAACCAATAATAAAACTGTTATATTACTAATGAATGACAATGGTGATTTTATTACCGTTCCATATATAGCTTAAATGTTATTTAGTATTATTGACCAGTCTCCAAAAGGAAATTAACAATTCTCAAGAAAACTTTAATTTATTTTAGTTTTTATTCAAGGAAATTTATTTAATTGTACATAGGTCTATTTGATTAATGAAAATAGATGTCTTTCAAGTAGTTTACGAGCTATGCCAGAATCGAAATTAGGGTGAATTTGCATCTAATCAAATTGGACACTAACATATCCTTTGGGACAAAGAATGAGGGAAGTGGTAAATAAATAAATAAAATTAGTTATTTAGATTCTTAGACACGATTATCTTCAAATTCTTTTATCCTCTCCCTTTCCCTAATTTGCGTTTAATGAAGTTTTTTCTGTCAATTAACTATAGACTAATGATTAGAGGAACTTTTTTTCCCCCTTTCTTCTTGTTAACTCGTAAAATACTACTAAATAAGATTCTCTACAATCTATAAGAAACTATTTGAAATGTGTCCATCTACCTAATCAGAAATTATCTCAAAAGTAAAGAAACAAGAATATTTAATGTGATCATGCAGAATATTTATTTATTGTTACTAATATTTTTAAATAATCAATAAAGGCAGAAATTTTAGGGTAAATTATTCCTGGATTGTTCTTAATTTTCTTTTGTAGCAACCAAGAGTTTCGTATTGTAAAATGTAATTGGTAATTATAGATATGAGATTGACTTCAAAAATTGATTTCAGTTTCCTGGCATTATAATAATAATAATAATAATAATAATAATAATAATAATAATAATAATAATAATAATAATAATAATAATAATAATAATAATATAGTTCACACATCATCACATACATAATGCAAACATCGCTTCACTGTTATTTCTGGCTCTCTACCGAGAATCGAAGCAGGGACCACAAGCACGAGCACCGATCCTGGGGGCCGAAGGGGCTCAGTTTCCCGAGAACCCTTTTTGTATTAAAAGTGCTCGTAGGTTTCTTGTAAATATCTGACAAAGAAACACATATGCCTTAACTGGGACCCCTGCAAAGTAATACAGGAATCGGCGCCACTGTGAAAAAACAGTGAACAATGACACTTGTATAACCACATGTTGTTCACTACACAAACAGATCGACATTTTATAATGCAATTCAAATCTTTATTATTATTGTTGTATTAACTATTATTATTATTTAACTTAAATTTCTTAGTTGCCTTATATCGTCTCGTAAATTTTCTAGAAGTATTATATAATCCCGTAATTTTTTTAGAAGTCTTATATAATCCCGTAAATTTTCTAGAAATCTTATATCGTGTCGTAAATTTTCTAGAAGTCTTATATGGTCTCGTAAATTTTCTAGAAGTCTTATATGGTTTCGTAAATTTTCTAGAAGTTTTATATGGTCTCGTAAATTTTCTAGAAGTCTTATATGGTCTCGTAAATTTTCTAGAAGTCTTATATGGTTTCGTAAATTTTCTTGAAGTTTTATAAGGTCTCGTAAATTTTCTAGAAGTCTTATATGGTTTTGTAAATTTTCTAGGAGTTTTATTGGTCTCGTAAATTTTCTAGAAGTCTTATATGGTTTCGTAAATTTTCTAGAAGTTTTATTATTATTATTTAATTTAAAAGAAATTTTCTCTCTCCAAAACATTTTTTATTCTGAGTGTTTCAGAATGTTACGCCGTATCTTTGTACATAGATTTTATTGCTTTTTGGTTCGAGGTTATGAAGCCTACTATTAGGTACAATATGAGCTCCTAACTACGACTGAATCTTGAATCCGGCAAAGTTGGCGGATGCACACAGTCCATCATATAGTCTATGATCATTTATCACAGTATAGTCTGTTCATTTACACTATCTCGTATAGAATCGTATTACAAGACTACACTTTGGAACTTAACGTCCCTTTCTAAACTGAGGCTATATGAGACCTGAGTCTATAGCTTAAAATGGAGTGCGAACCATGAGTTCCCACCGGGAATCGAACTACAAAAGTCCAATTTGATTGAGTCACCAATTAAATGACTGCATTTCAATTTTCTGATTCAAATTTTAAAATTTTCCTAAACCTTTTTATTCTTGAATCTTCCCCAGTTACAGAACCTCCGGATCTTTCGGTAGTTTTTTTTTTTTTTTTGTCTTTTTGATATTTGATTGGTTTGTTATTTTTATAACATACAATAACATTTTTTTCTACATTAGAATATATTGCGTCATTTCCCCACAATAACGTGTTGTAATCTTATGATAAAGTATATTAAAAAGAAAAGAAATGAAATATTTAGGTTTTACGTCCCAGAGTAACAGGTTAGCAAAGAAATGCTCCCTAAACTTTCTTTCCATATTTTACTACTAGAGAGAGAAATATAAAATTTCCTGTACCACGAAGCAAAGAGACTGTTGATTTCTGTTTGTCTAAGCGTTTCATGGTAACAAAAGAATTACTTTTAGCATAATAAAGTAAAATACTAAATTTAAGAAATTTTAAAAGAAATTTCGAAGAAAAAGATGTTTTGTATTACACGCATGTATCTCATTAATGTTTGGGACAATCTATTGAGAACATTTTCAAACATCAAATTTTGTCAGATTTCCACAACTGGTGATCATTAGAATTTTAGTAGTGTCAAGAGGAGAAAACAGTATTGAAATTTTTTGAATCAGTTAGTAATTAAAAGTTTTATATAAAGTACATATTTACAAAACAAAAAGCAGGAATTGGTTTATTTTTTCTTTTTTTATTGAATGTAGGGATTTTTTATTGTTTATTGAAGTTTTAGCTTCCCTTTTCAGCACAGAAGCTAAATAAAACGTGTCCGAATCACAGTGATGTGTTATTTTAATTATCTCCCCGAATCGAACCGAGGACGACGTGGACCAAAAGCGTGCGCGTGCGCTAGTCAGTAGATCAGTAAGTAGGGCTAGTAGAGATTTGTCAAGAGGTGAATTTAATGGGTGTTTATCATGAACACATAGGTGTAACTAGAATACTATTAGTCCACAGGCTGAAACTGTAGTCATTGCAGAAATAAGAGACCATGGCCATGGGGGCATGGGAGAGAAAATGCCGTCTTTTGTATTTTTGAAAGGGATTCGGTTCTTCGAAATACATACAAAAATATGTTAGATTTGCTTACTCACCCACTACGGTATTTAATATATTTAGCTGTACTTAGTTAATAAAGTTGTGAAATGTACGACAGTAATAATTGTTTTACTATGTAGGTATTTTGTTGCCATGTTACCCGATTTTAACGGGTACCGCCCGATCTTCCTGTCCTATATTCGTCCCCAGCTTAATCATCTCCTAATCACGGGAAACCACCCGGTTTTTTGGACTGGAGAAAAATCTAAGACGACTTTGTTGATATAGGGTTGTTATATTCAACATAAAACACTACATCTCTGTGTCAATCTCAATCGCAATTGAGTTAAATTTGAACTCGCGCTCAGGCTCAGAATGTGAGCTATTTGCCCAGTGCGCGTGGGCAGAGCCGTTTGCTAATAAGATATTTGCTCTAATGCACAATGGTTTCCTTTTGTGTAGTTCTTGTATTTTTAATGTAATGTACTGGAGGTTCTATACGAATGAATATTCGTTTGTGGATGTTGTGACAAATATACTTGAATTATTTATGACTTCATAAACTACAAAAGTGCCAAAGGACAATTGCTTACTGTGAAACTTATTTTACAATTCGAGACTCACATTTGTTTAATTTAATAAAACATTAAAGGCAAAAATTAAATTTGCTTTACTTAGTTTCGTTAGAAAAGTACATTGGAAGTGCCACTTAACAAAGAAATGTAAAAAAAAAAAAAAAAAAAAGCCGAAGGATCGCAGGTTAGTATTTGTAGTGCACAATTTATTTATTTATTTAACGATCACCAGATACAGCTCAGAGGCCATTTTACACTGGATATCTAACAACAACAACAACAACAACAATGGAAAGGATTTGGGAAGGTATCGGCCAGAGCCTGTTTAGTGGGTACCATCCCGGCATTTGCCTGGTAGGACTGAGGAAAACCCTGTAAAACCCCCAGCAGGATGGCCGGCAGCGGGAATCGAACCCGCGACCTCCGTAATACGATGTCAACGTTCTACAACATGAACTACTTCGCTCGCTAAAGTTGACATCTGTACTTATGGTTTAGAATCACCCACTTTTTTAATTTTAAAATATGGCAAATCTAACTATGTGCATCAGGGTATGTATATCGGCGACTCTTTTGGTGTGTCGATCTTTCTGTCCCCCTTGCAAAAAATTCTAGTTACGCCAATGTATGAACAAACAAACAAACAAAAAAGATGAGGCATTGTTTCCGTTATATAATTTTCTATCTAACTGTTTATCTATCTGTTTGGGACAGAAATTCGCTACAGACGATGGAAAAGAGTTAAAATTTTGCAAGTAAAAGCTATTACTTTACAAATGTCTAGAGAACACATTATTTATAAGCTACTGAACAAAGACATGCCACTCAATAGAAATTATGAACTCCCATCAGCCAATTAAGCACTAGACATGGGTAACAAATTTCAACAACACGTTATTAAGCCGTTTCCCAAAGTACTATAAAAGTCACAATGACTTCAAATATTGCCTACCATTCCGTCTTCCGTCAAATATTGCCTACCGTAAACATTCCTGAGTTGCCCTCAATGGATTAACAAAAGCGTTTCCTATTGAATTACGAAATTAATCCCTTTGTTCAAGTGTGCCAATCAAAAACGGAGTCCCTTAGAAGAGAGGATTTTTCTTAATTTGTTGACTACGTTATTTATAGCCTGTTAATTATGATTGGAGTTTCTAAACGAAGTATTACAATTAATATTTTAGCCACATACCCGGACTCAAATTGCTTTAAATTCAGTATGCATGCTAGCTTATAATTTTAATAACAACACAATACATATTTCATAAAGCTTAAAATCTCTACCGGTACGTTAATTAGAACAAAATTATTTTTTATAGTGCAAATAGTCACTATTTCCAACACGAGATGTCACTGCTAATTTGAGTTTCAATATCTCTTATGTGGGTAAGGACCGAAGCTCAGTCCTTGTAAACTGAACGAAGTATTATTATTTTTATTATTCCCCTTTGGTTGCTTTTACTATGAAATTGCTACTACCAGGCATAAAATTTACAAAGTAATTATATGAAATATTGTCACATAACATTATGATGTTTAAAAGATAAAAGTAAATAAATAGGCGAGCTTAAAGTTATTAGGAATACATGAAAGATCATGAGGACAATAATTTTTCCTTTGAAATTTTTGTTTGTAATGTGAACTTTATTTATTTTCTAGATTGTCCTATTAAACATTTAACCACAAGAAATATACGCACAATTCTGAAAGTGTTAATTGAAAAATATTTAAAATTAAATTTTAGGAGAGTTAAAAATATTTAAATTTTAATATAATTTTAGATGTGCACTCTTGCTAGTGTCATAATGGATTTTGTGATGGGATATGTTTAAAATCAGTCTTAACTGAACAATGTTGAATACCGATGTCATTGATTTTCAGTTCACCGATTTATATGAGGTATTATTTTATATTTATTTGAAATGAACTTTTCATTTTTAGTTATTTATTTTACTGTTTTCTCGCCTTAGCAAGTGCCCTTTAAAAAAAATAAAATAAAAACTTAATGTTGAGTTTCACGAAGTAAGTTAGTGACGTATGAAATAAAGTGGTCGTGGATCAGGTTACTTTTCTACAATACTGTTTCCATTAAAAAAAAAGAAAAAAAAAAGAGCATTGGAGCTTTGGTAATATTTCCCACGGCTTTCCTAAATTTAATTTGTCTCATTTAAGGCAGTTGTGAAGTAGGATTTTGAAACTATAAGGGTTATAATCCATCTTTGCCACCTAATGAACCTTTCAAACCAACTGCTTCCTATATCTACATCACTAGCTAGAGATATGACACAACGTTCTGAAACACAGTAGCGTAAATGTTAGGCCTACAGTTCTCGTAGTCTGAGAGGAATGGTGCTGCTCGGCAAAACGGTCCCATTTCAATTTGGAAGAAAAACTTTATGATATTGCGATGTTAAAATCCACTTTTCTTTCAGGCTTCATAATTTCACATTAATATCTCGTATTCATTTTTTCCTCAATATTGTTCTGTAGTCTTCTATTATTTGTAGGCTAATGCCTAAAAAGACAATTAATTTACCACTAATTCTCTGTATAGACACTGGGATAATAAACAGAAAAGATTTGACAATATTCGATAATTTTCAGCTGAATACGAATTAAATTTTACGTATTTGCTTAGTAAAAATGAAAACAAAATCTTGTTACCCATAATAATAATGTACAATTTTTATATAATAGGACGGACTGACGAGATGGGACATTCAAAATGAAAAAAAGTTTTCTATTGCTGTATAAGTTTCATGTATCTGCATAAACGTAGGAAGAAGGGAGTCCTTTTGACATTTGGGAGGGGGAAGTTCTTGCATACATTTTTAGGAGAATTACTTTGTTTTTAAAGCCATTTCTTGCGCAAGTTCTGGTGTTGCCAAAAGTAAATCAGAACCCAATACACCTACAGCCTTATCGTTCAATACAAGTAAGATCGACATTAGGGAATTTTTTTGAAAGAAAATTAATTCGTATTTTTTTTCATACGAATCACAATTGTTACAATGGTTTTCGCACTTAAGAGGCCTTATCACTGCGAAATTAAAATACTGCTAATCAAATAGATAAAAGAAAATTAAAAAATGCAACAAGATCGCCCTAGACAATATTATTTTGCATGTGGTATCGTTATAATGAGTCACCTAGTAGCTTTCTGTTTACAGTCATTTAGAAACGCGAAAATAAGTGTCAATTTTCTAAATGGTTGGAAATTGAATGCAGATAAGTGACTCGTGATAACGGTATCTCATGTAAAATAATATTGTTTAAAGTGATCTTGTTCTACATTTCGATTATCTTTTATCTATTTGAAGATATCACATAATTACTGTAAAATTAGCAGTGTTTTAATTTCGTCGTGATGAGGCCTCTTAATACAGTACTCAGGATAATTTACTACACTTAAATACTTTAATCGCTAACCAATCTGATGAAAGACTTCCCGTTATGTATACTACTATTTGACCTAGAGAAAGCATTTGATAGCATACGTGGTACAAAGAGTAAATTTATAAACTATGCTTCTTTCATCTACCAAATTTTCTTAATCAATATCCAACTTAATATTTCCAGCAGATAGTATCGTTAGAAAACACACTATTTTAGAGCCATTCGTTTAAATAAATAAAATGAAATAATAATAATAATAATAATAATAATAATAATAATAGGGTCACTTTTATACAATTCTTACCTTTAATTATTTCTGAATTTCACGTTCCAGTTTCATCCGGTTACGATTGAAGTTGACGCAGCTCTTTTGCTTATAAAAGAGGTGTAAGCAATTTCACCTGAACACCGATACAGTAAATATAATTGTTGCATTAAATAGCTTGATACTTTGGAATCTATGATAAAAATGTTTGTCCCATAAATTAACAACACAATGCCTTTCAAACACGCAAAACAAAAACCTTGCAAATGACGATATACAGTCAGACAGAGTAGGCAATATCGCCAATTTACTACAATATTGTCTGCAAACAGATTTATTTAACTGACGGAAGAGAATGAAGTTTGCTGTAAATTTATTTTAGAGTTCACACAGTATCCATACAAAAACTTGGCAGTTTCCACCCAAATGGTTTAAATGAAATAATTTAGATATAATATTTCAACTCTTGGTTTTTGGTCAATGTAAAATTATTGGTTATTACATAAGTAACCCTGTCATCTTTTCAGATATTCTTGACTCTGTACAACGAAAATATGATGTCTAGATTATTGCAATGCCTTCTGAAAGTAAACGCAATTACTAGAAAAGGAAACATAAATATTAAATAGCTTGACTCAAATGGAGTCAGGAAAAAAAAAAGTGGAAGCCCAAATCGTTGAAGCGAAAAGAAAAATACTGTTTGAGCATTTGTTATATAAATGTCTCCAAATTCTCACTGTTTTTGCAATCTCTGGTTGCTATATAATACCGATTTGTATTTCTGGTTTAAATATGGGCTCTTTCATTGTAAAAATATTATCTTCGAAACAAAAACAAGAACAAGAAAACAATAAAAAATATCATAGATTAATGTTTTGCCATCGTGATGAAATTGCATACAATAGAATAGTATTATGCCACTATAATCGGGCGAAATCTCTAGAATCAAATACGAGCCTATCTAACGGTCTGCAGTATTGTGTAAAAATGGTTTAGATTTTGACTTTGTTTTGGTATCCTTACAGACAAACATATTCGCCACAACTGGACAAATTTCCAACACAATAGGGCTATTAGATTAGCGTCACAATGAAAACTCCCAGCCCCCTACTTAGTTTTTTCCTGGTCAAATACTTCAATGCGGATAGAATTCGCTAACTATTAATAATACATTTTGACTCATTTTTTATCACAGTTTTGCAATAAAGGTTGCTGGCGAAATTGCCCACACCTACCTTAGTATTTATTGAATTTTTCTGACACTTTTCTGTGTTGCAAAAAGAAGTAAAAACAAAAATTTTAAGACAGAAGAACCTTTCTGTGTTCTTAATGCTCATAATACAAGATCTATGAAAAAGCACGTTACAACTTTGAAAACTCATATTGATAGATTGATTCATTTATCTCACAGACATGGTTTTGGTGCCATTTTGTAGCAAAATACATAAAGTTTTTACCTTATACCTGAAGAAGTTCAGTGTGGCTTCGTTTGGTGATGCGGTATACATCCCATCTGAAGTCTCACTTGCTCTAAACCGTCTTCAGACGTACTGGGACGAACTGAAGATTTGTTGTATCGTACCTAACATCCAGTTCCAATAAAACACTTATACCACTGATAAATAGTAGGCTTACGGGAGGATCTTCACCGTACTTTGTACGAAAGACTTGGATTCTTCAAACCAAAACACACAGCTAATACGATCGGGACCAGTAAAAGGCAGCCATCTTTGATGCAACTTCCTCTAGCGCTTGCGGTGGCTTGTTTCTGAATTAATGCACTACTTGAGTCAAAACTTTATGTATTTTGCTATAAAATGGTCAAAACCATGTCTATAAGATAAATAAATAAATATGCGTTTTCAAAGTTGTAAACTTTTTTTGATACACCCTGTACATTAATGAGTTGCCATCTCTTATTTTGAGAGAGAGAGAGTGAACCTCAAAAAAGGAACAGGAAAGAAACCAGAAAGATAAAAAGGGAAATTTAAAGGAACAGATAGAGAATATTTATTAAATTATTATTATTATTATTATTATTATTATTATTATTATTATTATTATTATTATTATTATTATTATTATTATTGAATAATCTTAATCTCCTTATTTTGAACGAAATACTTATGAAGTGATATTATCCTATATTTTCTTACTTCCAGACATTACTACCAGACGACGAAATATATTAGGTTTGTTATCTTATAGCTAAATGCATCTGAAGAAATTCTGGAAATTAGTTTTGTTAATACTGCTCCAAAAATTTAAATCAACAAGTTTAATTTATATAACAATGATAAAATGTCATACTTTATTATTTGAAAACTATTAATATTTCGTTGATACATCAGAAAGAACTGAAATCTCATTTTTTATTAGTTGCATTAACATTTGCTATTAAATCTTAAGATCGCTCAGAATGAGGACGATGTGGCTTTGATTTTAAAATTCGTAAATTAGCATGTTGTGTAAGACGAGGAGGAAGCAACATTACAAGGGAGAGTAAGAAGACAAGAAAGAAAAAAAAAAAAAGAAATTAATTTATGACTTGTAAATAAGAATCCTGAAGCTTGTTCTTGCATATGGGCTATTTAGCACTTGGCCTGGTGACGTCACCTCCTATAAGATGACATTTTCACACGCACACCTGTGCTACTTGTAGTGGTAATAATCACGAATTCATAGTGGAAGTGGAAATGGTCCTTTGCATAATAAATTCATTGTTCTAGCAACAAATTTATTCAAAATTTAATTTGGACATACCGGGATTATATTTCTAAGCATTCATTGATGTTAAAAATTGTTTTGAAGTATAATTATAGTTAAATTAAAAGAGATTAAAAAAGAACGTAATTCTGTACGTTGTAAATATGGATGGGACGAAATTGTTTTACATACTATGCAATATCACTAAGTTAACATGTTGCCAACTCGGCATAAAGTTTTGCTTCTACAAAGGGTATTATGTCAGATTGTTACATACATACATCTACATATAAAACGAAAACTTTCAATACCACAATTCTTATTTAGTGTTACAAACCAAGGTCGCTATAATATCACAAATATTCAAATTTTAAAGGCCGCTCAGCAGTAATAACGGAAGTGAGTTGGACGGGGCAATTAAAAATAATATGGCTAGTTTTGAAGTATTTTGCGCGAATATGAAGATCATGATCGGTGCGTTTGTGCGAAAAAAATCACCAACCCGTGCTAGGTGGCCACTACAGATTTTCATCTAATCCGCGTCAGAACGAAGCAGGAGGGCATGCGCTTGAATGTATCCGTAAAAATCAGACACATTAACGGAGATGGGTGCATGCGTAAAGGAGGCTTTTTTTGTTTGTTTGAGCGATTTCTAATACCACTCTAGCTCTCAAGATTGAAAATATTGCAATTATGTGTGCCTGCTTAAGGATACCAACTAGAGCGGCTAATGTAGAATCAACCTGGAAAAATAACAATTTATCAATATTGCATGTCCTGAAGCTACATGAACTTGTGAGTTTGAAAAATTCTTTATGAAGTTATGTGTACGTCACTTTTTCAAAGCAATATCTTGGATTTGCATAGTGGGACTGAGGGACAAGCCTGAAATTTCAGTGTGTCTAGTTGAGGGTCCAGAAAATATGTTACATCCCGATTGCAAGGCCAGAATGCTAACAATCCATCCATAGTCCTTGAAATATATTATATATTTACATATTTGCTAGTGTTACTCACGAGACGAGACGAGAAATAAGCTTTCTCGTCTTGTCTCATAAATTTTCTAGAAGTCTTGTATCGTCTCGTAAAATTTCTAGAAACTTTATAACGTTTCTTAAATTTACTAGAAGTCTTATTGGCTTGTAAATTTTTAGAAGTCTTATATAATCTCGTAAATTTTCTAGAAGTCTTATATGGTCTCGTAAATTTTCTAGAAGTCTTGTATCAATTGTAGAATATTTCTTTATCGTCTCGCCTTGGTTCTCGGAAAGTTTCTCTCGTCTTGTCTCGTTTTGTAAAATCTATTTACAAAATTTGCCCTGATTTCTTTCTTATTTCATCTGCATGCGATCAGAATCCTTCTGCGTCACGAGAGGTCCAAGAAGGGTCTGATCTAATCAGTGTTCTAATCATATTTATTATTGGAGTATATTGTGTAATAACTTCTGTATTTTAAAACGTTGATAAATGTTATTCATATAATTATTTTATCAATATGTATACAATTTTTTTATATTATGAATAATGAAAACACGAAAACAGTGTTCGAGATCTAAAGCTTGGGTGAACTAGTTGTCCACGAAACTGAAGAAATTTCCCTCCTCAAAGATCATACTAGAATCGTCATTTCTCATCTCGCCTCCAAATTTAAAAAATATATTTTTCGTCTCTTCGGGAACGCTAATATTTACATTGAAAATAATTTACCTTCGTTATAACAATTAACACTTCTTTAGTGACTAGCGAGAATGTACGTAAAAAAAAAAAAAAATGTTCGTATAAGTCCTGATGCATCACAATCTATTTTTGTAACGGAAATTCCATTACAAATCGTAATGACGTCATTTTGAACCTATTAAAATGGTTAAAACATGACTCCTAAACAGAAATTTTCAATTTCTATTTCTTTTATGCTTATTTTTGTCTTTTATTTTTACAACTTTTTTCTTCGTTTGTTTCTCTGTACTTTATCTTTTTAAAGTTATAATTCTTCGCGTTTATTTATTTATTTGACTTTCTTCCTATGAAAAATGTATTCCCACTTTTCTCCATTGCTAGCACCTCTTTTTTGGCGTGTATTTCAAGTATTCATTTTTCACCTTTTAGACAATTTCAAAACGCAAACTGTTCTTCAGCGCGATAGAGTTTAGTATTTTTCTTCCCAGAAAACGAGGTGAACTGTTCAATATCACGAATCTGTCTACCTAGAAACCAGCAAAAACTATTTTTTTTTTTTTTTTTTTGCGCGCGATTTAAAAATAGTTTGTTGTGCTGCTCACTTTAACTATTAAGTATTAAATTTTGTTTTTCAACATGTTTAATTTTCCTTATTTACAACTTATTAATATTAATAATAGTAATTACCTATATCTTTGTACCGCTAAAGATTTTTCTAATAATAATAATAATAAAAAGAGTAAACTTTTCTAAAATATGTTTCGTTAAATTTTATACAAAAGGTGAGAACTATTGTGTAATTGAATACATTTTTTTTGAAGATCTTAGGATCTGATTAGCATGTGTAGGCCTATATAATATCACCATTTATTATACTTATTAACTTCAGTATGGAGGCAGTGTTAAATGTTTTATGGAACATGTTAGTACATGTATTATTATCATTATTATTATTATTATTATTATTATTATTATTATTATTAGTAGTAGTAGTAGTAGTAGTAGTTATACTTTATTAAAAAAAAAAAGATTCCTCGAGCCCCGCAAAATTTTCCAGTACACCACTTTTCACCTCTGCATCCTTAGAAAATCACTGACTCCCCCTCCAAAAAATAGAACTTTTCAGATTTCTAAACAAGTGAAAGTCCGAGGGGGCTAGATCAGGCGAATAGGGCGGGTGCAGCAACAGTTCTAAACCCACAGGAATGAAATTTTACACGGTGACTAACAAAACGGATATAGCTATGCACCTAATGTATACAAACATAAAATAATTGGTTACTTAGGCCAATTCAGTCTCGTATTTCATTTGGAAGTACTAGCAGTTAGTAAATAGAGAAATGTCTTTATTGTATTCAATTAATTACAATCTTACTCTAAAAATAGCGTTCGAAAGCGTATGGAGAATTGAGGAACATAACGCTCGTATCGTTTTCGAGACAATACGATAAATTTCACGAGTCTCGTGGACACAGGGGCGGATCCAGGGGGGGGGGCGATTGCCCCGATCGCCCCCCCCCCAGAAGAGGAAACTTTCTTATTTTATATATATAAATAAAACGCATCCCAAAGTTTGGAGCGCTTAAAAGTAGCAGTATGACAACCCACCGCCCCCCCAGAAGTCGGTCCTGGATCCGCCCCTGCGTGGACAACAGTAGTTCACCGAAGTCTTAGATTGCAAACATTTTCTAGTGTTACATGATTCATAGTATAAAACCTAGATAGTGAGGAAGTGATTGTAGGAACAAAATGTAGAATATTTATCAAGGTTTAAAGATACGTAAGTCATTACAAAATTTACTCCAATAATAAATGTAATTTAAATGTTTTTATATCACAACCTTCGAGGGCTGTTCGTGATGTGAAAGGAAACTAAAAGAGGAAATTTAAAGAAAATTAAGTATATTAAGGAGGAAATTTAAGGAGAATTAAGGATATTAAGGGGGAAATTTAAGGAAAGTTATGGGTATTAAGGGGGAAATTTAAGGAAAGTTATGGATATTAAGAGGGAATTTATGAAAAGTTATGGATATTAAGGGGGAAATTTAAGGAAAGTTATGGAATATTAAGGGGGAAATTTAAGGAAAGTTATGGATGTTGGGGAAATTTATGAAAAGTTATGGATATTAAAGGGGAAAATTAAGGATATTACGAAGGAAATTTATGGAAAATTAAGGATATCTTCTAGATGAAATTATGGGAGAAAAAAGTCAGCACATAAATTTTATACATATATGTACAAAGAATTTCGAGAGGAGATAAGACGAAAAACCTCATTTCTCAGTCTGGTCTCATCTAACAGGCAACACTACTAATAATCTCAACCTAATTTAATCTAGATCCATTACCGTAAGTTAGAGACAAATACGAACTATACTGAAAACATTAATTACAAGATATTATAAATTAAAGTTTAGTAAGCGTTAATGATACTTTTAGATTATTATATCTGGTTAACCATATCGTATTCTATCATCTTACTACTGTCGATATATTTTACTATCAGTCTCACCTTATTAGATAGCATGTTTCTGAACCTATTTTTGTTGGCTACGAATTACATTTTTTTTAGCGACATAAGAATTTTCCCTTGAGCATGTATATATATATATATATAGGGTGGCCCAAAAGTAGGTATACACCCCTGCATTGATCAAGTATAAAATTCTAGTTTATGAGTTTATTTGCTTTGGCTTTTATATATAGGGTGTCTAAAAAGCCCTCTGACAGGGTAACTAGTTACAACAAAATGTAAGAGGGAAAACTATCCAAATATGAATTTTTCAATCTAGAGTGAAGGAATTTTTTAAATCAGACGAGCCGTTTGGGTTGCAACTTTTAATGTACCCAATATTAAATGAAAATGCAACGTTGCCATTTACCGGGACCCATAACATAGGTGAATGAAGTTATTGTCTTTTACGCTAACATATCGATGGCCAGCCCCCATTTACTTTCAAACAGTAACTTCATTCACTTATGTTATGAGTCCAGGTAATGACAACGTTGCATTTTCATTTAACATTGAGTGTACAACCCAAACGGCTCGTCCGATTTAAAAAAAAAAAATCCTTCACTTTAATTGAAAACATCATATTTGGAGACCGTTTCCCCTCTTACATTTTGGTGTAACTCTGATAATAACAGAGTTACACTATATCAGGGGACTTTTGAGACACCCTGTATAAATATCTTCTTTGGATTATTGCTGTTTGTTTATAATGCTGTAGAATTTTCGATCAGTGTACTTTCAACTGCTTGATCCTACATGTTTTCATGTTTCTTTTTTTATTCATTCCAATTGCATTTCTAAATCTTTTACCGGTGCTGCAATAATAATTTATTAACTATGGTGGTGGCAAAAGCGCAAGGATGTACTGCGAAGCGCTTATTTAATTATAATTTGTCTTTTGCACATAATAATATCTACTTAGTGGCCTCCCCTCCTTCCAGAGTGGTACACATTGCACTCTCAGGTATTTGGACTTATTTGGGCACCTCTATGGGTGTATAATAATTCAATATTTCAAGCGGGCGAGTTTTATTTTCGAATATCCGAATTCAACTATTATTGATCGATACTTGTATATCGATATTTTTTCGGTATTAAGTATATTTTAGGTGTTTCGATGTTTTTCGATATTATTTCCAAAAATTTGATAATTGGATCTACTTTTGATATTTTCCCGATATTTATTTCTAATTCCGAATATCGAGAGCTCTGTAGTGACCACGACGGCTCGTGAAGCCTGGCCTCGATATCAATCATAGAACTGCATTCTTTCACGTGTGATGCATCGGAAGAATTCGGCACGATTCGTGGAGCTGTCTTCCGAACGCACAATTAAAAAAACGTGAATTAACAGGAAGTGTATCAATAGTGTTGCCAAGCTTAGAAGATATTTGAACGAGCGACAAAAAAAAGCACTTAAAGAACTATAACTCGAACACTAACAAAAGTTCGAATTTTATAGTAACAATAATAGAAAACAGCAACAACAATAACAGCAAATCCAAACTTAGCGGCAATCTGATGACACTATACCCTCAGGAGATGTTCTCCGTATAACGCGAAAGATGACACTCAGAATTTCGTGGATGGAAGTTCACGGTTGGGACACACCTTCGCGTTCTATTACGTGGAGAAGTTGATGGATGTAGATCGATCTTCACGACTCCTTGCGGTCACTACCTCTTTTTTTTTTCCTTTCCATAATGACAAATCGTTGAGTTTCGACATCCAATCGCTGTCATACTATATACATAGGCTTACTGGTATTATTTTAAATCAAAAAACATAGCAACTACTATGTAGTTTATAAATTGGGAGTTCCTTTTAAAAAACGATGATAAAGTATTTATCTCATTTTTATGGACGTAATGAGGTATTTGGTGTTCTTCTCTTTCAAGAGAAACGACGTCGACGGTATTTGCCGAAGTTGTCGTCGTCGTCTCGCCAAAATGGAAGCAGGAGGGAAGAGAGGGAAGGCAAATGGGACGTTGGAGAGAAATATATAGCGTGCGGGTGCCAGGCTGCTTGGAAGGGTGGGATGTCCTCCGGCTATTGATTTCAACCCGCTGGGTCACACGGGTACACGATATAAGCGGATGGGAAGTCTTTCTAAACGCTCGATCAATGGCGGAATAATCAGCTGTAAGAGCATAATTGCGGATCTTACAAGCAAAAAGGGATTGTATTTGTGTTTGTGTAGTGAAAGGTGTGTGCAAAGAGCATTGAGGATTTTGCGGTGGAAAAGGGAGGGAATTGGACTCGAGACAAGGGTTCAAGCGCCTTTGCCTGTTGACATAGAACAAAGGCTCTATGTAGAAGGACCCTTGAAACAATCGCTCTTGTTGCGTGAAAGGACGAGCATCCTGTACAACAGCATTTAAGATGTTGTAATAACCCAAAAATTTCAAAACAAATTCTATTGTTTTTCTATTAAATAGAACACATTCCCATTCATATAAATAATTGGTTTACAGTTACGTTATTAAAAAAGAAGACGGAAAGGGCACTTCAATAAATTTAAGGAACAACCTTTGTACTTAATAAATATTGAATGCTCTGTTTAATTACGATTCCAATTCAAGTTCATATTAAATGTAAATATACTAACAGAACCCACAGAGTAACAGCAAAAAGTCATCAGGCATATTTATAGTGGATGAGGCTTCCAATTTTGCAGTAGGAGAGGTGAAACCTTAGTATTATTCTAAACCAATGGTTCTCAACACGCATGTCGCGACACACTAGTCTGTCACGCAGTCCCATAAAGATATGTCGCTGGATTTTAAAATTTTAAAAATCATTAATTAATTAGTTAAGATCAATTTTCAGATAGACTGTACTAGTCAGCGCCTACAATGTTTAGTAATCCATAGAGTCACTACTTCATAGAAATTTATAGACTTAACCTACTATATAATTTATGGTAATATTAGTGAGAAATATACAAATAATAGCTTAAATTGTTTTTGTCACTCGAAAAAATGGCTAGATCCGCCATTGCCTTCTAATGAATTCATTACGACTTTACCAAATAATAGTGAATAAACATATCGTTTGAGTGTTAATGTTGAAAATATACGAAAACAACATAGGCCTACTTAAAACTATCTGATCAATATAAAGTTATTGGTTGATTCTTTGTGTTTCCTATTTTCCATTTTCCCCGTTTGTGCTCTTTCGACTAAAGGAAAGATAGGGTCTACAGGAAAGAATTAACCTGGTAAGATGAATTCTTAATAATAACGAATTTCCATTTCCTAGCGATTGCAGTCGATGACCAATTGAATCACATTAAATTAGAATTTATTATATGGACGTAGACTATGGGCACCCGAATGGGGGCCACCTCCCCGTCTCACCAAAATGTATACGTAATATAGCAAACCACGTATATTAAATACCAGAAATACCAGACGTAAACGTAATATAGCAACCATGAAGATGAACCCACCCTTAGAAAATTTTCTTCATGGGTCCATCACGTAAAGCCATCTTTATTTTGTTACTGTAGGTACTTTTACTATTTGCAGTAACAGATTAATCAAATCAGAACTTTAACGAAAAAAGAAATCTATTAATTTAATAAGCAATTCGATCCTTTGAATTAAAATCGATTATCGCAAAGATAGAATAATTAAGGTTTCGAGAAATAGTTTACCTCTGATTTTCGACATATTGATATATCGATTTCGAATATGCCAAAAAATTAGTCAGTAAATCAGAAAAATTGCAGACCTCTATTCTTAAAATTATAGTAAAGTTTCTGCTTGTTGATCACCAAACGACATAATGGACTATCTCGTCTCAGAAAGTTATCGTGAAATTGGTTTCTCGTTTTGTGTGTAGCCACAAAAATTCTGTCTGGTCTCGTATTGTAGATATTAGGCCCTACTAAAGCCTGTGACAAATATCTTGGCATTTAAGCTAAACGAATAAAACGCAAGCTCTGGCACGACGTTGCCAAGTGGTAAAGCGGTATGGCTATGGCTAAGCAAACAAACTACAGCTTAATCAGGTGACAAGGGATAGACGTGGATGTGTACAAAATAAACGTGGCAATACCGCTGGCCTCTCATTTGCTAGCAGCATTTAAAGGGAACTTGGAGCGCCGCCTTCAAATGTCAAGATGTTTGTCACGCCGTTTAGTTATAATATACTTTATCAGTTATTACTATTCTTAAAAATTGCCCGTGTGAGATTGAGTGGCCTTTCTGTGCTTCTGTCTTGCCGTGTTCCATTCCCAGCGGGAGCAAATTTGGTCGATGTTCATGTTAAATTCTAGTCGGCCTAATCTTCATAATCGCAATGCTCAAAATGGATTTAGCTTCAATCCCTCTTTTAAAATAGATCGCATTAACGAGCATCATAACAATATAAAACTGAAGGAAACATAAATTATTTGACTTTATTTATATTAAAAAAATAAATAAAATTTCACGTATTGTCTTTGACCTTATAAATAAAAGAGAAAATCCGCAAACACGTGATTATTACGGCAATAGTTTTCTTTTCTTTTCTTTTCTTTTTTTTTCAACATAATTATTCCTTTCTGTGAAGTTGATTAACTTCATTTCAAATAGATAAAAACAAGTTCTTGGAACAAGTAATAATAATAAGAATAATAAAGTGAGGCATGTAAATATATAGTGGTATGTCAAAAAAATAAATAAATAAAATAAAATATGATGGACACGTTTTTTACAAAGATAGTATAATTAATTACTGTAATCTACAAAGAAGAAAATAATAAGGCTTACTTGAACGTGAAATAAAAGAAAAATGACCTTAATTACACAAAATAAAATACGTTAACAAAATCAATATTACAATTTGTCATTATGTTTACTTTAGAGATTGTAAAATTAACCTCGATTCGAGTCAAATTTCATTAAATTTCGACAAGTTAATTATTTTCCGAAATTGGGAGAAAATGTTATTAGATTTCCACAGAATAAACCAAACACTAAATTTGAAGAAGACTGTAATAAACTCTACAGAATTTATTTAAATTAAAGTAGCCCTAAAGTAGGGGAAAAAATAGACCAAATTTTATTAGCTTCGGCAAAAATTCATAAATCTGCAGAAATTTTGGGGAAATTGGTACTAAGAAATCCTTAAATTCCATTAGAATCATTAATTTCCTGAAAAATAAATACAAATACTAAATTTGAAAAAAAAAAATAGTAGATTCTTAAATTGGAATTAACTTTTTAAAAAATCCCTAAAATTAGATAATTTCTTGAGAAATTTTTAATAGATTTCTACAGATCCCTACTATAAACGAACAATGAACTCGGAGAAAATTTATTAATCTCTCGTAAAAAAATAACAGAAAACGTTTCTCACTTTGGGGGAAATTTTGGACAAAAATTACCCCATAAGAATTAAACCAAAATATACACTAATTTGTGGTGTAATTCTACTCGATTCCTACAAGAATACAAAGGCAAATGATAAAATAGTAAGCAAAGCAAAACAAATGCAAATTTGAAGAAATTTGAATATTTATCGTAGGAACCAACTCAAAAAGAAACCCCCTAGGATTGGAAATATTTTTGAAATTTATTTTTTAAATTATTATGTCCATAGTCTTTGGTAGAGTTTTCAACCTGTAGTGTAAAGAAATAATGGCAGTGAAGTTGAATTTCACTGCAGCTTTGAAACAGAACTTGAAAAGTAACAGATGTTTTGTATTTATAACAACACAGTGCGTCTACGTGATCTATAGAGGAGTCATCATGAGATGATCCCTGAAGTTTCTTACATACGTGTGAAGGAAAAAGGCAGCCCCTGCTTTGATGCTAGTGTTACCAACCTCGGTCACTCTGTTTTACAGCATTAAGGAAACTGTTATTATAGATGCACGGAAAAAGTCTTGACACATGAGTAGTGACAACGCCGCTGCGAGCTGTCAGAGACCTTCTCTTGCTGGATCCTCTATAGTATGACTAGAGCGAGGAAAGAAATCAGCAGGTCTTCTACAGACCTATATAATAAAGCAATTAAATCTCTTACTTCGTACAGCACAATCAAAAGGGTAAGCCATAATTTTCTGCAGTATGTCCATTTGCGATGGCAATGATAAAAGCCTTTGGTTTTAAATTTTAGTTGTTCCACTCGAGCTTTCGGCCCGCTACAACTATATGTTAAAAACCGTTCCTTTTTTAAAATTTACTCTTTAGTTTTCCAACAACCAACTCAAATTCCATACTATATTTATGTAATTACTTAAAGACTTTGTTTTATATTTTTGGATTAGGATTAGGACGCATAGATAAATACATTTGTAGTTTATTTAGGATTATGTGGTCCCGAGTTCGATTCCCGGCCAATACTTCCCAATTTTCGGCGTCCATCTGCCGTCCTGAAGTAAACTGGGGAGTCACGGAATGAAAGACGTGACGGCCACTAGGTTTAGAAAGCTCCTGAGACCCAGCGACGTAGCGCTCTAATTACATGTTCGCACCTAGGCTGGACGTAGTTCAGCTGGTCGCCAACAGATGGCGTTGGAGCGACTCAGGCTCCTAAAGGACTGTCATGCTTTAATATACTTGATTAGAATAAGTACGTATATTAAACTGATGGTAATTGTGAACAAGATACATGCACGCAGTAAGGAAAATCTGCAATGAGACGTTTCAATATTAATTATACCAGCGTTTTTGACATAAGATGCAACGACTTTTAATTCTTGTTTGATGATCTTTCTATGACAGGAATAGCCAGCCAACGTTTCGATCGCAACGTCGTGACAAGTAGCCCGCGATAGGCTGTGATATACTGTCTGTATAGATAACTGTTATTGCTTTATGATTCCGTCTTGTACACTAGTGACCAGACAGGGTCCAATTACACCAGTGTTTTCTGCAATAATGAAGTACCCCTCATCCCTAAAAAAGTTGGACACCTCTGTTCTATAATATCGAATGTTATACTGTATCCTTAAATTTGATTTAAAATACTCGCACTTTTGTAAAACAAATAATAACGTATAACAGTTTCGCCAATTATCTACTTTGCTTCGTCAGACACATCAGATATGGATAAATATTACACACACACACACACACACACACACACACACACACACACAGAGAAATGTGTATTCATCAATTTTGATTTATATCTTGATGAAGTCCCAGCCACTGTTTTATACAATGTGGCAACACTAGAACCTGTTTTGCAACACATTTTTTGATTAACAAAACATTTTAGACAGTAAGCTACAAAGTGCTTTCCAAAACATTTATTTTCAAACCTTTTTCTGGCAGATTGGATACGGAGTTTATTGTATAATATGACAATATTGTCGAGCACTCAAATTTCTGCACCAATATGAAAATATATTAGATAAAACTATGTTATTAAATGGTTTACTATCCAAAATTATTATATTATTTGATGTTATTGAGTTACAAAAAGAAATTTTAAAAGGGGATTATGTATTATCAGATAGTTTACTATTCAAAATTTCATATTATTTCATGTTATTGAGTTTTTTACAAGAAGAAAAAGAGATCAATAATATCAATGATCCTATTATCCAAAATTACGCTATTATTTTATATTATTGAGCAATCTTTACAAAGATTTTTTTTTAAAAAATGGTCATTGGTATCAAATGGCTTACTATCCAAAATTATCAATTATTTTACGTCATTCAGTTAATTACAAAAAAGACACTTTAAAAAATGGTCAGAAATGTGGTGAATGAAGATTCTATAACATCTACTCAATTCCACCTTAAATGTGGATTGATCCATTATGGAGGGCGGATACAGGTCCTTGATGTTGGTTCCTGATGTGACAAAACTCTTTAGTAAAAATAGTGGGTATTAAATATACATTATAATGATACACGTTAGACTTTTTTTTGAGTAATAATTCTAAATAATGTATATTTCAAAGGAAAATGTATATTTTGCATCAACATTGGCTGTGAAGTGGAGTTATTCTTCACACAATATGGTAACACTGAGGAAGCGTAACATGTATCCATTTACAGCTTGAAACCAGATTGATCCATTATGGCGGACTATCAGGTCGTGATGTGACAAATATCTTGAAAGCAATGATAATAAAATGAACTTTTATGTATCTAGGAAAAATAGCCTCTGAGATTGTAAATATAAATAAAGCAGCTGGTGACTTTTTTTTAAAACTATATATTTAAAAAAAAACTGCAACACAAAGCTAAACGTACTTGTCCTGCAACTACCCCTTTCCTCCCCGCACCCTCAGTGGTTTCAGTACTACTAGAGACGGTAATATATATCCCTCAACTCTCAAGTGCATGATGACAGGGATGGTTTTTCTCACATGCTCATCAATTCTATCTCGTGGTTGGCAGATGAAACTCGCTGAAGCCCATCCCAACTGCAGTCATAGCTTCTTCCTTTTCCCCTCTTTGCCAAGTTCTGTTGCCACTGGAGAGTCAATACGTACAAACCTTTCATGACATGCCACCACTACGGTATTTTTTTCTTTCTTTCTTTACACACTGTAGTAGTAATATATGCAACCCTTCGCTCTCTCTCTACACTTCCCTATTCAATTTTACATCTCCCTACTTTCAACACAACTGTACAGCGACCCAGACTAAAAGAGGGAAGTTCCTTGTAGCTAAAGCAAGAATGCAGGGTGAGGGATCATTACGGATAGGGTGAAAGGTAAAAGCCAGGGAGAAAAAAACGCAGTGAAAGTAGATTATATTCAGTACGCGCATGCGTAGTTCTTTTTTTTTTCTTTTCCTTACAAGGCAACCAAGACAGCTGAAAATTAAGTTTGTCATTTTGTATCCCTCCGCGTCAATCGATGCCAACGCCATCTGTAACTTGTTACTGTGAAGCTATCTTCAGTTGTCATTCAATACGCATGTCTGTTTTTTTTTTTTTTCCTACCTCTTTCGAGCGATGTTAGGTTGGATTTTAGATTCTCATGGAGTTTAGCACCGTTCAATTTGTTCGGCACTAGATGGAGTGCAAAGCAATGTAAAGAGGCTTTACCAAGACAGTGAAAATATAATCTATAAAATTTATTACAGAAAATAGGTGCAGTTTTACTATACGGATCCACAGATTCTAAAATGTGATGAAAAATTTGGGAAAGTCTTTAATTTGCCCATTTTATGTCGAGAACAGAACCCAACCAACTCCTGCGGGGCTTCTAACCCATTCCTACTCCTACTGCTACTCCTACCCCTACTCCTCCTACTACTACTACTTATACTATGGAAATGAAATGAAATGAAATCTTTGAGTTTTACGTCCTACGATTATGCCGGTTAGGCTAAAGGAGACGGTGATGATGAGTAATGAATGAAATGGTGGGATGAAGAAAGTGTGAGGAAACGGGAGAACCCCGAGAAAACCCACGCATACGGTGTTTGTCCACCACAAAGTTCACTTGGCGGTGGCTGGGATCGAACCCGGGACCCCAAGCACCAGAGGTGAACGCTATACCACTGAGCCATCGCGGCCCCCTACTTATACTATGGATCCTTAGAGTAAAACTGCACTATAAAATATACACAATTTGAGGAAATTAACTCGTTATTGTTGAAATAACATGGTAGCTTATAGTAATACTATCCGCGTTTGTAAATTTATTCTTGCTTTGGTCTGTATCCGTGGACGCCCGAAGAGAAAGGCAGGGTGGGAACCGCCCCCTGGCCCACGAAAATGTATACGTAATAAGACAAACCACGTATATTAAATACCAGAAATGCCAGACGTAGTAATATAGAAACAACCATGGAGATGCCCCCCCCCCTAGAAAATCTTTTTCGGACTCCCCTGTTTGTATTGCTTTGTACTAGTTACAATTGCAGCAAAAAGAATTCATTTCAATAAAAATATCCATTCCATTGTCAAATTCGCAGAGAAATCTGTGCAAAAACCTTCTGTGTATCTCTTTATTTATCAACACTTTCTTCACATTATTTTCAATTCTTTCATCACATATTTTTATTTTCCACTCCTCTTTTATACAGACTACAAGATATTTTTTGCACCGACATTTCCATCAAGGCGAGTGGAACTTAGCATATATATATATATATATATATATATATATATATATATATAATGCTTTCGGCGCATTCTCATTATGTTCTATGAACTTTGGTGCTTTTCGCGTTGTACTCATGCCTTTGGGTCAGTTCCATTCGAGTTGACTGACGTTGAAAATGCATTTGAGAAACAAAACGAAATATCTTCAAAGGCAAACGTAGTATCACAGATAATACTGGGGGGGGGGGGAGGAAGAGAGAAAAGTAGTGAGTTCTAGAATAATCTATTTGCTGAGAAAGATTTTAAAATCCAAGCAGTAGTTAAAAATAAAACGAAAAAGTGGTACCTTATTCAGTTGAGACTCATTTATCAAGCTCAAAAGAGTAACATTGTGATTTGTTTATTTGTACTGCAGTCTAGGGAAGTATGCGTTGAGTGCATATTTGTAGCAAAAGCCGTCTTTACAGAATTAGTCCCTCTGCTGACGTTTAACAGACAAATCATTCCGATTTAAAAAAGAAAAGAAAAAAGTAGTTTTTTAAATCTTTTTATTCCTAAAAGAATAAAAAAGAGAGTAGATAAAAATGTTGATGTTAAACCGTGAAATATTAGCACGCTGTATTTGTATTCTATGCCAGGATTATTTCTTTCTTTCTTTTTCTGTCTAAACAGAGTGCTAGTTCCAAAAGTAAACGCAAGAGGGTGTTGGTTTCTTTCTTAAATTGACTTCTACAGTAATTACGTGCCACAAAGTAGAACATTAGTCACTCTATACAAGGACATAGAGAAGGAAAAATATGGGTTGACATTTCTGGATAGATTTATACGTTCCCACTGTCTGTTAGCTTACTTTTCATAATATTCATGTCCTTTTGAAGAAAGTCCCTCACAAATCTTCCTTGATAACTTTGTGTAATCGCCTTTAAGTTGACAATACCTGAGTTTGAATTGAAAAAAAAAAAAAAAAAAAAAGGTTATTTTCATAGACAATTTCACAAAGTAAATCTGATATTTGTTACGTGTTAAATTGCATGTCATAATATAACTATGCCACTGTGAATAAATAACTTTTTTTTTTTTCAAAAGATATTTGATAAAATATCGAATTTATTTTGCATCGTTTAAGGTTGTTAATCTGTGTATGTATGCAAATATTTATTTTCACACGAATAAAGATTTAAAGTACTTTTATTTGTATACTATTGCTGTGATTAATTAATATTGGGGTTCATTATGCAATAGCAACTGAATGGATTATACTCTAAAGCTTTTGTGCTTTCTTTTTTTTAAAAAAGAACTTAAAATTCATATGTTTACGTACCTTTTAAATAGTTCGGTTCACCAACCAAACCTTTTTTTATCTATGTATTTTTCCTGTGGATCATCTTCAATTTTGGCTGCGGTGTAGAGGAGTTAGGAGTTGAGTTGTTCGTTCATGAAGGTAATTCATCCACTGGAAGTGATAGAAATCAAGCATTTTCGGTCTCAACGTTGTTCACTATACAGCCAAAACGGTAATTGATAACGAGAACCGCGGTTTCCTATAATCGGCTAAGTGTTCTTTCTTACAGATATCTAGAAATATGTCATCCCAACGCTGTGGATTTGGTTGGTTAATTGCACTTTAGCGTCCCTTCTAGCATCGAGGCTATATGGGACGTGGATCTACAGCTTAAAGTAGCATCCGAACCATATGAAGTCCTGGCGGGGATCAGTTTGTAGATTTGTATACGGCAGTGGCGTATTTACGATTTTGTTTCGGGGGACTTTGCCTGGAAATGTGAAAATTCCGGGATATTTCATTTACTTTACTATAGTAAGATTTCGGGGGGGGGATTAAGCCCGGAAGCCCCCTTAAATACGCCACTGGTATACGGATTCATTTTTTCCATCTTTTTTGCAAAATGTTTATGAAAAATTTCAATCAGAAATAAAGAAGGTAGGTTTGACACGATAAAGCAAGAACATTTTACCATTTTTTTTTTTTTTTTTGGTAAAAAAGTGAATCAAGACACTTGTAAGTACAGGAAATTGCTAGTTGGATTTGATTTTCAGTTTAGCGTCTCTTTCAGCAGCGAGACTATGTGAGACCGGGACTACAGCTTAACATGGTATTCGAATCACATAAGCTACCGTCGGGAATCAAACCCAGCTCTCTCACACCATTGGCGTGAACCTAACCGCTTAGCCACGAGAGAGATCAGGAAAATGCTGTTTATTAACTTACAATTGCATATATAGGCTGCCTCCAGTGGTGGCTTTAGCAGGTAGGCTGGGTACGCAAGGGTCTACTCAAAAATTTTTAAGGCCTAAACGTTAAAAGATATAATAAAGAGTAAATAACATCAATCAATACTGTAAAACTAATTTCCTACTATCATTAATCAATCAGATGTGTATATGTATCCGTAAGCGAGGGAGCGGGCCTACCCAAAATTAAAATCCTAAAGCCGCCCCTGTAAATAAAATTTCTCAAAGGCATTTTCTTATTCATTTGAGTCCTTTATTCATAATTTTTCGGATTATCCATGAAATTCACTTATCTGCGATCGCCATGCCACCAAATTCCTCAGATAATCGGGAGTTTACTGTAGTAGTATTAAACAATAAATACTGTAAATCTCTATTGAGTACGCTGAACAAGTTCAGATACTAATCTTAAGAAACTTGCAAGTTTATCTCAAGCAATTTTATGTAACATATTCGAAATAGAAAATAAATAAATAAATGGCATGTATATCCTACTTTGAATGAACCAGACATCCAGAAGCAGATCTATTTCTATAGGAAATGAGGGTTACTTTTCCGTCTTACTCCGAGATTCTATATAATTTCCCTTTTGATTTTCCATTACGCTTTTCTTTCACCTCAGGCAGCCCATACAGTAAGTGGCTGATACCCTCATTCTATCTTGATGTTGCTCAACGCTCTCTTCTGCTCTCCCAGGTGTTATGTTTTTATCCAATTTCAGTGTTGCCAAATGTATTTCGATATCCTTATCAGAAGTGAATAAAATTTTCATCTGTGAGTTAGTAGTCCGTAGTGAGTTCTCTTACGGAGGGTGGGGGTGGCATTGTCTCAGTGGTAGAGCGCTCACCTTTGGTGCGACGAGTCCCTGATTGGATCCCAGACCATGTGAGTTTGTGGTGGACTACATACTATTCGCGTGTTTTCTCGGAGTTCTCCCGAGTTTTGTTTGCTTCCACAACCTAATACTACCAACTTCTACTTTACTTCACTTCAATTCATCATCCGATCCGTTTGCTTTGGCCTAATGGCATAACCTTAAGACGCAAAATCAGAAATTTTGCTTCATTTTCTTGGAATTCTATTTTCTTGTTACGCCCTCATATTCAGCGTTTCTTCCAGTCACTCTTCCGGGGAGCAAAGTCCCCTGGGGTTAGCCAACACCCTCCCTCCGCAGCTAAGATTAATTTCGATTACGTATCACCCTCACTAGTGTAGGACACGGCCTTTAGTAAATAATGTCCCAGTTCAGCCCCTCATAATTTTGATTTTGCCCCTCTATCCCCAGACAAAAGTTTTCTGGACAACCCACATAAATGGATAAGTTTGCTCACATCATCAATTATTTTCTTGTAATTTACGTATGTGTAATTATGTATCTATACATACATTTATCCATTCCTTTTAACATGTGACGGGGCCTTTGCAGAGACGTTTTTAGCGTTGTGTTAAGAGCTTGACTAATGAATATACTAACTTCCGTATTTAGTAACACGTAAGAGAATTCAGCAACAATTTATCAGTGGCGAATCTAGCATGGGGCCCGGGGGGGCTAGGTCCCCCAGCTTTTTGAGTGACAGAAATAATTGAATAGTGTTTTTATATTTTTGAAAGTTTATAGTAAAATCATGATATGCATATCATAGTCTGGGTTCTGGTTGCCCCCCCCCCCAGTTTTTACCTTCTAGATCCACCACTGCAATTCAAATCGAAAAAGGCCAATCAGACTTTGCTGTAGGGTTGTCCAAATACAAGAGAAATCAATATAAGAAAGAATAAGACACACACAGCTTGATTTCTCCTAAAGTGTTTGGACAACCCTGCGAAAAAATCGAGGTTGGCCATTTTCGATACAAGTAGTTGATAATTTTCTTTACATGTTACTAAATACGGAAGTTAGTGTCATACCTTAGTCAAGCTCTTAATCCAACGCTAAATTAGGCTCTGCTTAAGATCCTGGAAGTTTATTTCCCTGTTTCTCTCTCGCGCACAAGATTACAGCCTGAGGAATCGGTTTCAGTCTTCGATAGGATTCTCATAAAGAAAAATTAGAAAGTTAAAATAAATATGGTACCGGTAACGGATGGGCTTCTTCTTAAGCTTTTAGTAAGTAACAATTACACCTTGCAACACTGCCAATTGATGAATAGAATAGTGGTGTAGTATCCAGGGCGGATGGTCGGAAGGGTGCTTATCTCTGAGCCAAATTTGATGTCAACTCCCCACACCCACCCGTCCGTCAGTTATCCACCCTCTCATTTTTTTTTCCTTTTTTCCCTCGTAATCTTGTCCCCCTGAGCGCTGAAGCTATACATTCTGAGGAACTGTTTCCCACCTGTTGTTGGCGGGAGCTAACCCTGTACTATCCTCACTTGCATATATCGCGTCCAACTCTTTAATCTATTTATCAGGTTGCCTATAAGAAAATTAACCTTAACGCTTCTCCTATATTGTTTTCCTTACAAAATGTTCTAACAAATAACAATACCCCTGTTTCTGCTAATAGCTGAAAATCAAGTATTTTATCTTTCATTTTGGGATGGCATAAATTACCTTGTGAGAATATTTTCTACTTATAAAAATATTTTTAGCTTTCACCCTTGCATATAACTGGTTTAGGTTGCTGAGTAGCCGATGTTTTTGCATTTGTCTTTTTGTGTTCTTGACCCTGGATTCTATTCCCGGTTTTATTATCAGATCCTGTGTTAATTAAACAGTAAGACCCTCCTAGTCTCACAATGCTGAAAATGGAACCTAGCTTCAAATCAGTGGCGGCTCTTAACGAGATCCATAGAAGCTAAAAGAAAAGAAAGCTCACCTAACGTAGGCTACTAATTCTCGTGTACAATTTTCCTGTAGGAATAAAATTATCATTATTATTATTTTATTGATGTTATTTGCCTGAAGAGCTCTCACTACTTCAAATAAATGACTAATTAATAAAATAAGAGCCTATTTACTTTACTTGATGAACAATATTAGCATTCATTCACCTGTGAAGGTAGAATGATGAAGTGAGTGGAAACTTGCTTATTCGTATAGAGGCGGATCCAAGGGTGGTCTCTGTAAGAACATCAACCATGTCCGTCCTCGCTGGTTTAGTAGCCTAGCGCGCGCTCCTTGGCTGCACGGGCTCACGGATTCGATTTCCGTTAGCACGGGCCTTGAATGCATTATGGTGGTTCGGATTCCACTGCAAAGTGTACGTTCACGTCTCATATAGCCTCAGTGCTGAAAAAACATGTCAAACTCCAATCAATCTACCAAACTTACACGGGATATAGTTGTGTAATACTTACAACACTTAAAAGGCAAAATTAAAATACAGTACCGCTAATTTTACAGTAATTATGTGATATCTTCAAATAGATAAAAGGTAATCGAAAAGTGGAACAAGGGCTCCTTAGACAATATTATTTTACATGATCTAGCGTTATCACGACTCACTTATCTGCTTTCGATTTTCAGCCATTTAGAAAATTGGCATTTATGTTCGCGTTTATAAATGCTTGCAAACGGAAAACTACTAGGTGACTCGTGATAAGGATACCTCATGCAAAATAATATTGTCTAGCGCGCCCTTGTTCCACATTTCGATTATCTTTTATCTATTTGAAGATATCACGTAATTACTGAAAAATTAGCGGTATTTTATTTTCGCAGTGATTAAACCTCCTTTACAATGAACAAACCAGACACGAAGGTGCTTATCCCTCCGTATCAAATTATGATTCCGCGTCTGCCTCTTTTTCTTTCTTTCTTTCTTTTTAACGGCATGGACCATCCTTGATTTTGCGAAATTGCCTATGACTTAATTTGAAACACAGCAAGTGAATAAGGAGCTTCTTGATTCTTCCTTAATTATAAATCAGTGGTACTGCGCTTACCTCTGGTACGTAGTCTTTGGTTCGATCCCCGGCCACGTAATTTTGTGGTGGACAACATCGTGTCCGTGGGTTTTCTTGGGGAATACTCTCGTTTCCTCCCAAATTTCATTCCACCAATTCTTCCACCATCATTCACCTGTTTTCAATCATTGTCTTCCTTAGCCTAACGGCATAACTGTGGGCCGTTAAACTTATAGATTTCATTTCATTTTTCCTTCATCATAAAATTGATAGTAGAGACTTACTGAAAATGGCATAACAATCTTGAATGAGAAGACTAAAAGAAAATGGATGTAAAAGACTTTTTAAAAAATCAGAAATAGTCTTTTTTTTTTGTAGTATTAGGTCCATTAGGTTAGATTAATTGGAATGAAATGAAATACAGTTTCTAGTGTGATGCCTCACAACTATAGCTACTTTTTAGGCTAAAAGAGACAGATGATTCATGAAAATAATAAATTATGGAAAAAAATAGTGGAATGAGAATGTACTAATATTCAAGAGGAAGTTCATGACTCTTGTGTAAGTGAATAGATATGTGTAATGAAGACAGTTCTTGTAATACGTCCAAAATCCCTAATTCTAGCTCTTAACCAGCCTTGCATTTCAACTTCTAATGTTCAGTTCTGATATTGTACCTTTTTCTATGTTAAAGGAAAGAAACGGACCATTTTTCCACTGTTTTACTACCTAGTGACCTCATCCAACTATACTAGGTTAAGTGGAATAGAATTTAGAACTTGTCTTGCCTCAGAACTCAAAACAAATCTATGCTCTGCTAAGTGGAATAGAAATTAGAACATGTCTTGCGTCAGAAATCAAACGAACCTATGCTAGCCTAAGTAGAATAGAAATTTGAACATGTCTTGCCTCAGAACTCAGACAAACTTATGCTAGGCTAAATGGAATAGAAATTAGATCATGTCTTGCCTCAGAACTCAGACAAACTTATGCTAGGCTAAGTGAAATAGAAATTAGATCATGTCTTGCCTCAGAACTCAGACAAACCTATGCTAGGCTAAGTGGAATAGAAATTAGAACATGTCTTGCCTCAGAACTCAGACAAACTTATGCTAGGCTAAATGGAATAGAAATTAGAACATATCTCGCGGCAAAGCTCAGACAACAAAAATAATTATTCTGTGTTACCATATTTTGAGTGGTCGCTATTTTACTGTTTTTATTTTCAAATGTCTTTATGTCTCAACTATACAGAGCAGCGTTTCCCAACCTTTTTCAACTTGCGGCACACTTCAGGGTAACTTGAATTCTCGCGGCACACATATTATTATTATTATTATTATTATTATTATTATTATTATTATTATTATTATTATTATTATTATTATTATTATTATTATTATTATTATTTGAAAATATAAAATACTGTAGTATTTTTTTCTGATTACTGACATCTTTCTCACAGAGAAGAAAGCTAGACCACTGTTTTTTCCCCGTGGTAAATCATTAAGCTTATTTTTCATTTTAATTTAAAAATAGAAAACAATTACAATCAGATATAGGGCTCAAGTTGTTAAAAATACATTTTTTTTTTTTCGAAAACTGTATCCAACCTTTCATTAAGAAGGAGGATCACTAAATAACGAACGAACAAACGAATCTCTTTTACTTTTAAAACACAAATATAGGTAATTCGTATGCATGTTTACTTTGCCGGAAGGATTGAATAATATTTTAAAATTTCAAGTTACGAAATAGTCTGCAACAATAAAAAAGCAATAATGGTCATAACAATGATAACAAATACTTTTTTTTCAAAATTAGAAATGTACAGAAAAATGTTCTACAGAAAAGTAACACAGTATGAAACTTTAAATTTTAGATTCATAGTAGTAATTTGAAATACAAATATACCTTTTTCTGTATGTCTTGCAATTTGATTGCTATAGAATTAATAATTTTGTTCCGATTTCAACGCGGCACACCAGCGACCCATTCGCGGCACACCACTGTGCCGCGGCACACCGGTTGGGAAACGCTGATACAGAGCAACATCTCAGTGAAAGCTCTTAGTGAAAATTAAAAAAAAAAAATGGTAAAAAATTCAGGGAACCACGTTAAACAGACGCGTTTAAACCTGCACTTCCGCTATATTTTATCTTTGATGCAACAGCTCTAACTGCATATGTTGAGTAAAACCTCAAAACTGTTTCTAAAAATGAAACGTACGTACATTAACAGATGAAATAGGAAGGAACAATTTCTCTCTCTCTCTCTGACGACTGCTGGAGAGTTACTTACAGAAGACTATCTTCTGGTTTGTCTTAACCAAGAATAAACATCGAAGTTCTTTGGTTTACGTTGCGTGTGGTGAAAGTTTGGAAACAGACTTTTTTGTTTTTTAAGAAAAGACGAAAAAAAGTAAAACAGACGTAAAGTGTGCAATGTTAGCCTTCATTTCAGTTATTTTTAAAAGTAAAATCCATTTACTACCTACTCACAAATTGTTTCTATACCACGCAACTAGTCTGACTGTACAGTCATTTTCTTTCTTTCTTTTTTCTTGTTTTTTTAAAACTAACAACCTATCTTTTTTTTTTTCCGAAAGACCATGCATTCTTAATCATAGTTGGAACTTAATAATTTATTTATAATTTTTCTTTGGACAGTTGAGTTTTCATATCAGGCCAATGTATTAAAATTCCTTCTACAGTAGCGATTAATAGCATTTTAATGCAAACTCTATATGGAAATTTTTATGAATTGTTTAGGCTTATACTTACGCAGGGGTAAAAGTGAGGGGGAACGCGACCGGACGTCATCCCCTCACTTCCAGAAAATATCTCTGGCGTTCCCCCAGATTATAAAAAAATTACGATGTGCAAAGATAGGCACGGCGAATGGTGTGACGTCATGCGTTCTCCTACCTTTTCAAATCCACTTTTACCCCTGCCTATACGTAGTACAAAATTCACACAACAAATAATTTCTGCAAACCCTAAATTTTACTCTAGATAGTAAGTTAAAGAGACTTTACAGCCTCTCTTTAGATACATCTGTCAAAAAGGATCATATTGGCCTTATTATTATTATTATTATTATTATTATTATTATTATTATTATTATTATTATTATTATTAGTAGTAGTAGTAGTAGTAGTAGTAGTAGTAGTAGTAGTAGTAGTAGTAGTAGTAGTAGTAGTAGTAGTAGTAGTAGTATTAAAATAATTTCTTATATAACTTTTTACATGACTTGGGGAGTGATAATTTCAGGAGGGGTGGGAAGAAAAATATGCCCCCGAACCATGAATTGCCCCCGTGGGATATATCTTCGATCATGTTGGACATAGGTAAGTATTTTCACAATAGACCTTTACCCCTCTATGTCTCCCTGGGGGGAACTCTTAAATCATCGCTTATTTGGAAGATACTGTTGTGGTTTTTGTTCTCTAGTAACATTGCGTAAATTTGTATTATTAAAAATCTGAGTAGTAAACTAAAGTTGTATTAGAAAAATCACCTTTCTACCATTATTAAAATTTTACCACCCGTAATATAAAAGATTTTACTTTTCCTATCAAGGGATACTTAAAAAAAGGAAATATGCTTTTTCATGTATTTGCATTACATTTGTTACAATATCTGTGAACTTGTTTAAGGGGTTACGGTAGCTCAGTGTAGAGGGCTTATTTCTGGTACGAGAGGTCCCTAATTCGATCCCACACCATGTGAATTTGTGATGGACAACACAGTGTCAGTAGGTTTTTAGGAAATGTAGAGTGTTTCATGTAGGCCTAGTGAAGTGAATTTGTATAACCAAGGGAAGGAACACATTTCTCTCTCATTAACCTGCTGTTGAAGATCTAGATGGCTTCCCTGTTATGAACCTGGAAACGACTTGTCTTTGTATAGTGATGAATGAGATTAGACGCAAGGTCCACTGGATTCAATACTTATCCAATGCAACAGAGAATCAGGATAGTTGGTAACTGAGAGTGTTATTTCTCATACAATAGGTTGAGTTCAGAGTTAGTGTTGCGGACACGGCTGTTTATCTCTGAAAGATTAAGGTGTTGGTCTGCTAGTTATGGGTGATTATACTAGAGACCAAATTGAATGAAAGTAGGAAGTCCACAGTTTATATACCAGAACTGTGTTTCGAATCAAAATTTTGACACGTGCAGCAAAATGTCTGTTTGGAATGAAATCTTTGAGTTTTACGTCCCACGGTTATGCCGGTTAGGCTAAAGGAGACGGTGATGATGAGTAATGGATGAAATGGTGGAATGAAGAAAGTGGGAGGAAACGGGAGAACCCCGAGGAAACCCACGCACATGGTGTTTGTCCACCACAAAGTTCACTTGGCGGGGGCTGGGATCGAACCCGGAACTCCAAACACCAGAGATGAGCTCTCTAGTATTGAGCCACCGCGGCCCCGAAATGTCAGTTTGAGAGAAATATGTTATTCAGCATAAGTAATTAGAAAATTCTTACAGTTTGTTACAATTATTGCATGCACAGTTTTATATGACACGGAAATTAAACAATGGAGACAAACAACACATGTGCAGACATAACGCCATGTTTTCCCACTTGTCTGGACAATTTAATAAGTGATTTAGAAAAAAAAAAAAAAAAAAAGCTAACAAATCCATGTGCGTAAAATAAATATTTTGATTAAATATTGATCTCTATTTTTACTTTGTAAGCCCACAATACAGTAATTTATCATTTATCACAACGTGTTTCAAAAGTTGCGCTTCATAACTTTGAAAGCTGCAAGTTTCCCACCCCTGCTCTAGGTCTATATTTGTATAGCCTCCTCCGTGCTGACAAGAAACATTCAAATTCAAATACATATAAATAAGCAAATAAAATGAACATTAGTGACTCTTGACAGAAGCCACAGCGCTAGAAATGTAAATTTTATGCAAGAATTAATACAATAGTCAATTTTTTCTTCCCTTTGCTTGTAGACTTAATATTTTGTTCTCCCCAATGTGTCTTCCTTCAAGAGCCACCACTGAAAATGAAACTATTCGAAACTTGTTCCTAAAGAATGATTAATTTTTCCTACTAATCAACTGTGGTTAACATGATTCAAATGTTCGATTCCGGATGCAAGATTAGTGCCCGTTAGTTTACGTAGCAGAGCTGATACGCTAGAAGCAAACAAAGGCACACAACAGTAGAATATAATGATGTCTAATGTTTATGGTCTGAGCTAGTACACTAAATAGAAACGACCTACGAATAGTCTAAAAGTAACTAATTGAGGAAGAGTTAGTGGCAAAAAATTCAAGAAAATCCACAAATCTTGTTTGAAATTGAATCAGTTGGTGAGAGATCATTCATAGAACTGATGTCCTTTCAAAAATCACACCAATAAGTTTATTGATATATAATGTGTGTGTGTGTAATTATAGCCACTATAGTTTTACTGCTTTCATGACATTTTATAAAGTAGTATTGAGGCACAGTCTGTTTGAGGTTTATCCCAGGTACAGGACACTTTTAAATATATCATAAATTAACCAAAATTTTGTAATAATAAAGATTACGACAAATAAATCATGACCTGGCAACACTATTTCTTATGTACTTTAGCGTATCCGTCCAGAAAACCCCGTGAATAGATGAACAAACTACTTGAATAAACTACTCACAAGTAGTATTATATTCAACAACAACTACTAGAACTCCCTCACCACGAAGGCAGAGGAATCATCCCCTCCCAAACCCTTGTCTGTCCTTCAAAAGAGAAGAACAAGCTGACAGGGACCAGCTCCTTTTCCCCCTCCCACGCTGCCTGTCAATCACTCTGACTTTGACATGGATGGAAAAGGGTTGTATACATCGCCGCGCTCGTTCAATGGAAAATAAAAACGAAAAAAAAAAAAAAAAAAAATCAGGCTCTGTTCGGTTTTGTATATATGGCACTATGGTGTATAGATATGTAGGTATGTATGTGAAATGGTTTTGTAGCTTTTTGTCCAATGACCTTCAGATTGCGGTTAACTGCTCTTGTGGAATGGAACGGCCGTTGTGTGGCCTATGTTTTTATTTTTTCCTCCATGTCCAGTTAGTTCCCCAATTTTGTCTGTGAACCTCTCTATTTTTAGTGTTGTATTTTGAATTTGTCTATATTTAAAAATCCCTATTACAGTTTAGTCCTAAAAATTCAAAGACAATTTTTGTCTTATTTTAGAAATTAGTGTAATAACAAAGTTCATTGTGTGTCGAATTTTTTTATACTTTTTGAACGCTTTGTCAGAGCAGAAATTACTACCATGTGACACCAACCTGAAAAGTTATAAACTCTCATCTGGAAAGGCAAAAAATTCCATTAAAAAAAAAAAAGATACCATGTTATACTAATTAGAAAATAATAAATAAATAAAATATAGTGATTAAAGAATTATGTTCATAAACTGTGTTGTTAAAATTGAAATATTACTGGCCGTGTGCACCAACGAAGTTCAACTGTTGAACAAGGGTCATAACCAAGCTCGGTGAAAATGTCTGTTGCAGTAACAACGTTCAAGGCTAAGTCTCGGTCAAATGGTGGATAAACTTTGTTTTAGCTTGAACTGCCGAATTTGAGGGTTTAAACTTCGTTGATCCATGTCAGTCTGTTTATATTCAATAATGTCTTTGTATTTTTCCACTAATGCAATTACAATACATTTCTCGTGTTCGGAAAAATTTTTTGCTTGTAGTTTCATTATTATTATTATTATTATTATTATTATTATTATTATTATTATTATTATTATTATTATTATTATTATTATTATTATTATTATTATTATTATTATTTTTCATCACAATTACGATCACTGAAAGTAGACTACTCACAACTCTATGCACGCAATCTCGAAAGTCGAAAAGACCTGTACGTGGTATGCTTTCTTCATTTGTTACTTTGTTAAACGAATTAGAGACACAAGACGACAACCAATTAGAGTCGGTTTTACAAATTGTCCGAATTTTACTTAAACGAGATGTATTGAGCTTCGACTTTCAATGGTGCAACAGAAGTTCTGGAACCACGTTTAAACTTGGAAATCTAATGTTAACGCGTTTGAGTGAACGCTCATTTAAACTTCGTTGTTGCACACGGCTGGACGTCGAAGTTTGAGGAACATATCTTATGGTCAATTGTGGATTTATTCTCACAGAATCGGGAAGAATATACCTATAATTTAATGAATACTACATGAATATATATCTTCAGGTGTTTGACTATTCGTGGCACACTTTGTATTGAATTATTTTTAAATGAAAAGTCTAAATACCGAATTTAATGTCTCTAAACTTAAGGAACACCGAAATATGAACATATTAATATAATAATTACAATCTTCACCCTTTTTTCTTACAATTTCTTATCTTCTCTTTCAGGTTAAATATCAAAAAGCATTGAACCGCGTTTTTAATTATTTTTAATCGAAAAGTCTAAATACCAAATTAAACCTATCCTTAAATCTGAGAAGTTCCAACGTATAAACTAACTAACTAACTAACTCTATGGCCTATGGAACCCGGAGGTTCAGTGCCGCGTTCACAAAAGCTCTCCACTGACTTCTATCCTTAGCTAATTGCATCCAGTTTCTACTTTGTATTCCTATCTCTGCGAGATCCATCTTATTATTGTCCTCCCATCTGCGCCTAGGTCTTCCTAATGGTCGTTTTCCTATGGGTCTACCAGTCAAGACTTTGAAAGCGTTTCTACTTTCTTCCATTCTAGCTACATGACCTGCCCACCTAAGCCTCCTAGACTTGACGACTTTAACAATGTTGGGTAAACCGTATAAACTATGTAGTTCCTCGTTATGAAGCTTCCGCCATTCCCCATTCTCGTTCCTCTTGGGTCCGAATATTCTTCTCAGGATCCTGTTCTCAAATACTTTCAGTCTATGTTCTTCCCTCAGAGTAAGCGACCAAGTTTCACAACCATACAGAACAACAGGCATGATTATCGTTTTATATATTTTAAGCTTCAAATTCCAACGTATGGACATCTTAATATAATAATTGCAGCCATCATATTTTTCAATCGAGAGGCCCCAAATCCTTTCTTAGTTGTACCTTACGTCACTAATTTTCCCTAATTCTGTGCTCTATTTAAATTTCAATTACTAGCTTAAGCAATTTGCCTAGGTGTATCAATCAAAACTTCTCATATGTATACCAAGTGAACTTTGTGGTGGACAAACACCGTGTGCGTGGCTTTTCTCGGAGTTCTCCCGTTTCCTCCCACCTTCTTCATTCCACCTCTCATAATTACCGTCTTTGTTAGTCTGTCCGGCATAAGCGTGGGGCGTAAAACTATTCCATTTTCATTTTTCTTTTGTATGTAGAGATATTACTAAATACGCTATTTACGAAAGTAAACACAACATTACATTTCATTGGTATTCCTTATTGGACGATGTTCAAGAAACGAAAAAAGAAAAATGTAATAAAAATGAAAGCAAAGACTGCAACAGTTGGTTGGTTTTGAAATATGATGGTTATTATATTGAAAATGGTGTCTTTTATTCTTTTGTTATTTGTTTATGTGGATATACTTTGAGAACGCCAATTCCAAGGAAATATCAAACTGCTTTGTTTTTAAATTGTGTTTTTTTCTATGACCCATTAGGCATCAAACTAGAAGTCTTGCATTTTTTACAATTCACCCACCAGAGAACTTTTTGTGTTTTATTTGGAAAATAATAATAAACAGTTGCTACAGTATACATGGAGCTGAATATGTGTTTGTACGTTTGATAACTAAACAAATCTTCACCGTATCTCTGAGTGAAGGGGCTCGCGCTGGCTTAGCGGTAGAGAATTCATCTCTGCTGCATGAGGCCCTTGGTTCGATCCCACTTCGCGCTACGTGAATGTTGTGGTGGACAAATACCATGTGCATAGGTTTTCTCGTTTTTTTCTGGTTTTCTCCCAGTTTTTTCAGTCCATCATTTCATCATCACCGTGTCCTTTAGCCTAGTTGACATAATCCTGGGACGTAAAACTTGAAAATTTCATTTCTCCGATTGAAATGTATTTTGGAGCATAACTTTTGGCTCGGGCCGTGATTTTATCATGTTACTTTCATCAAAAAGCATATCTTAAAGGGGGAGAGAACGCAAAATCTACTCCAAAAAATAGAGCAAACCTATTTCAGGAACTTATCGAGTTAAGAGGCTCTATCACTGCGAAATTAAAATACCGCTAATTTTACAGTAATTATGTGATATCTTCAAATAGATAAAAGCTAATTGAAAAGTGGAACAAGACCTCCCTAGACAATGTTATTTTGCATGAGTTACCATTATCACGAGTCACCTAGTAGCTTTCCGTTTGCAGTTATTTAGAAACGCGAAAATAAATGCCGATTTTCTAAGTGGTGGGAAATCGAAGCAAATAAGTGAGTCGTGATAACGGTATCTCACGTAACATAATATTGTCTAGGGAGGTCTTGTTCCACTTGCCGATTATCTTTAATCTATTGGAAAATATCACACAATTACTGTAAAATTAGCGGTAATTTAATTTCGCAGTGATAGGGCCTCCTAAGGAGATGAAACTCGGCATGTAATCTGCTGACTAAATGTAAGGTGAAACGTGTCAAAGCGTCTTCGAAAACTCCGATTCCATAACAAAGCGAAAAAGGGAGGCAAATATTTTTGTAATAATTTAATTGCACATGTTGTAACCTAAAATGGCAAAAGTAAGAAAACGGTTGAACCGTTTAAAATCAAGTTTTGAAAATAAGTTAAAACTTGGGTCGATCTTTTTTTTTTTTTTTTTTTTTAATTATTACATTTTGATTCAAATTTACAATAAGAAATGAAATGATTTCTTAAAGGAGGAAATGGGAGTAATTTTATCACGAAGAATGAAGACTGTACCACTTGAAATTCATTTTTGAACGTAACACGTGGATCGAGCTGGAATTTAATAATTTCGTCTCGATTCAAACACGCACTTTCAGGGGGCGAGCAGGGGAATAGAGTTCAAATATACGTTTTAAATATTTTTCATAAAGCTATTATGTATTACCCATACGAAGAACAGGTTATTATTTCAGCTAGTACTCATATAAACGTAAAGACCTGCTTGTTTATACCTAGGTATATATATGTGTGTGTTAAGCTTTAAAAATAAAAGCAAAAACGAACACTTCCTATATCCCTCCAATCTTTGTTTTCATGGTGTTTTGTTGAAAGAATTGTGGACTCATTATGTAACCAACGAAGAGTGAAGTCTCATTGTTGTATCTCAAGTGAAGTTAAGTTTCCTAACCGAGTACGCTCATGGGATTATATTACACAATCTTGTGTCCGTTCGACGTTCACATTTACGTACCACAAATTCAAAGATTCCTCTTTGATTCATGGTGAATTGTTAACAAGCCCCTTTCTTTTCTTTCTCTCTTTCTTTAAACAGACGAAGTTTAGCGAAGCAGAAGGAAACGAAGATTGAACTAATTGCTCTTCGTTAATTTTTGTTTATTTTAATTTTATTTGTTACATAAGAATCTTATTATAAAATACACTTTACGTCTTTCTTCGTACTCTAAAATAACTCCATTGTGTCTAACTTAAATAACGAAGAATTATTATTATTATTATTATTATTATTATTATTATTATTATTATTATTATTATTATTATTATTATTATTATTATTATTTTTGACAGACGAATCAGTATTCATTTTTCTATAGTGTTGCACACGAAACGAGACGTATCTTTCTTAAATGTAACACATGGCAAGAATTATTGCAATTCTTGTCTCGCCTTCGAGACGAAACACGATTCATTTCGGTCGAGATAGACCTCGGCACCGTACAGGAAAGCTAGCTGCTTTTATCTCCAAGTTACCCCAGGTACCCTCTATTTACAGAAGCTGAGTGAACCCCTAAACCATATTAGAACAAAGAACAAAAAGATGCACTTGTCGGAAATCGAACCAAGATCCCACAGTTATTAGATGAGGCGCCTTACCGAGTACATCATCGTGTATATTCTAAGCTGGCTACTTGTATACCTTTAATATTTTCTTGTGAGCCAAAAACTTTAAGATAAATCTTCCAGTGCGCGCGCACACACACACACACACACACACAAGCTGATTTTCGTTTAATTTATATATTAAAATGCTTGGATTATATGTTTGTCTCCAATCCTTTCGACAATGAGATATCGAAAACCGCAAGTGCTAGAAACGTGTAGCACTGTTTATGTAGATTGTCCAGTTCTAATTGAATATATATATATTTTTTTTTTAAAAAAAAAAAGTGGTCGTTATTTCTTAATTACATTTTTAGGTGTATATTTGAAGTGTTGAATTTTTTAAAAAAGTAAAACAACATATCCTACAAGTTATACATTCCAACACCACATATATGAATACAGGGGTTGTATATCTCTCAGGCGTTTGTTTCATGGCCAAATGATAATGAAAAACGAAGGATAACCATTTCTCCGGGCTAAGGTGAATCTTTATTGTTTAGAGTGTTGTGCTTCATGAACACCATATATATCATTGATATTATAATTAATTGTGTATGCAATGTATTTACTTATTATATACTGCATGTAAAAGTGAGAAAACACTGTTCATACATGAATTTAAAACTCCAACCTGAAGTAGATTCAAATCTTGAAAACGGTGTGAAATATTGAAAAAAATCGAAAAGGTCTCCCCTTTATGGTACCCTTTGCCGATTTTTATCAAAACGTCTTTCACTTTTGAAATGAAATGAAATGTTTGAGTTTTACGTCCCACAGTTGTGCCGATTAGGCTAAATGAGACGGTGATGATGAGAAATGAATGAAATGGTGTAATGAAGAAAGTGAGAGGAAACGGGAGAACCCCAAGGAAACCCACGCACACGGTGTTTGTCCACCACAAAGTTCACTCGGCGGGAGCAGGGTTTGAACCCGGAACCCCATGCACCAGAGGTGAACGCTCTATCACTGAGCCACCTGGCCCTATGTCTTTCACTTGTGTCTGTAAAGGGACATGTACAGATGTTGTAAGGAATGACAAGGAGATTCATGCTCATATGTGAATGATGTGCTGTGTAGAGTTCAGACTAGTATATCGTTTAATTAGTTCAGACAGAAATGTAACATCATTATGACATTTCAGCTCCTTCCTTATAATGTTAACAACTCCCTGATTTCATCATACAAGTACGCATGTTTGTTAAACATTTATGTAGACTCGCAATCCATGAAGGCCAAACTGATGACAGATGTCTCGATGCAAGTGGGAAGCAAAAAGTCAGATAATAAAAATACAACCCAGAGAGTAAATGGAAAACGATAATAAGAAAATAAAGTTAGTAATAGGAAAGCATAGAAGAGAAAGGGGTTTTAAAAAAAGTTATGTTTTATGAAAGATTGTTTATGCGTTGTCAACGAATTATGTTCCTCTTTAAAAATGTGCTTCTAGTATTTCCGTTGCCGTCTGGAACTTCCTTCGTGTAACATGAAGGGTTACTCTTCTCTGGGATTCTGTCAAAGAGCACTCTGGTTATTTGTTTATTCATGTCACTTTGAGGGAAAAAGCAGTTTCTTTCTTGTTTTTACATTTGCTTTCTCACTCTATTTGAATGGATGCGTGTACCCACCTCAGTGGCGTTTTTTTTTTTTTTTTTTTTTTTTTTTTTTTTTTTTTTTTTAAGCCTCAACCAGGAAGCTACATGTCAGTCCCTGAACGAAATAACTTTGAACTGATGAATGTCAGGTCAAAGCATCCTTTAAAATTATACATGTTGTGTCTGAATATTTTGCCTACATTATAAGAGCAGCTTTAAGTCATTTTCACGGTTCTGATAAACACATATCAAGTTACAATCCACGGAAGATGATGTTTCCAACGTGGAGCGAAATATTAAAAGTACTTACCATACCTGTCATTCATCACCATGATTCATGTTTTTTTCTTAACATTGCGCTATTTCAAATTTTTCTAAGAAACACACCAGAATATATTAAAATACCCATAACTATAATTAAAAAAAAAAAAAATTAACTAAAGCCGATGGTTTTGGCTCAATCAAGTACTATCAATTTTTTTCATTGATTATGAATTTATAAACACCTGCTTCACTCTGTTTTTTTTTTTCCCGTTCTCTATTTCTTGATTCGATGCAAATCAACTCACTTAGGGTACACTTCAAGAGCGTAAGCCTGCTCCAACGCCATTTGTGGGTGGAATTATGTCCAGTCTAGCAACACACAGGTGGTCAACAAATAGCGTCGTTCTTCTTCTACTAAAAGTATCAGTAACTTTCTGGACCTAGGTATAGTGGCCGTCACATATTTATTCACGTGGCTCCCCCATTTACCTCACGATGCCGGACGGGCTCCTTCTTCTTTGTAAAATTTCTAGTACGAGCAGTTATTTTATCAACAGAAGAATTGGAAATTCATTTCCGGCATATCTACAAATAGTAGCCGACTTGCATGCTTGAGATCAGGGGCGAATCCAGGAAGGGGGGGGGCGATCGGAGCAATCGCCCCCCCCCCCCAGAAGAGGAAGCTTTCTTATTTTATATATATAAATAAAACCCATCCCAAAGTTTGGAGCCCTTAAAAGTAGCAGTATCACAACCCACCGCCCCCCTCAGAAGTCGGTCCTGGATCCGCCCCTGGCATGAGTGGACTAAAAGGTTAAGGCTACTGACTGCAAAGTCTGTCTGACAGGGGTTCGAATCCTGCTCTGGACGTGGGTTTTATGTCTTTTTACAATTCATTTTATTATCATTATTTAATTATTACTGTCTCCTTTGTCCTAAGGAGTATTATTGTAGAAATTAAAACTCAAAAATACAATCGACGGTAACTGTTACGTGAAGTTAGGGCGGTAAAAATTGAAATTTCACTTTTACAAATATGTATAGGTATACTATATATATAAGAATTAGTATAGACAAAGGCCTATTATGAAATCTTTCAGTTTAACGTCCGTTATGCCCGTTAAGCTACGTTAGACGGATGATTAAGGCAAGTGAATGATGATGGAAGAAATGGTGGAATGAGAATGGGGGCAAAAACGGGAGTACCTCTAGAAAATCTACGTAACACGATGTTGTCCACCACAAACTTACTTGAGTGAGGATCGTATCAGGAACCTCACGCACTAGAGGTAAGCATTCTATCACTGAGTCATTTTGCTCCTTCCCACCAATATAGAAATATTAGAAGAGGTCTTTTTCCATACTCGGTAGCCAGCGGTGATTTCAGAGGATTTTGACCGAAAGGGTTTTTTCAATAAACGGGGGCATGAAAGTAATACTGCGAGAATATAGGAAATCATGTTGAGCATAGTCAAAGAAACGTCCCGGAGGAGTTGAATTGCCTCCCGGGGATACTTCCTGACATCATCACTGCATGTAGCGATGAATTTCAAGCTTTGTCAGTGTGACTTCCCCTGAGAGCACCCACTACAATATAACTGGAATAAGCAGCATTTTTTAAGTAATGTTAAGTGTATGGCTAACGAGGATGCGTTTCCGATGCGTTACCCACCCCAGCGAACGCAACCTAGGTGGTTACTCGATAATTTTACTTTCGCCAGAGTTATAAATCATACTGTAAGCCAGTCAGGGTTTCCAGGCCTTACTGCCACATCCTTATTCTCATTCATGAGAATCACGAGAAATAAGCCTATTGTGTTATATAGATATTCTATGATTAGCTAATTTTTCGGAATTTCCTTCTATTTTTGTGAATTTTCTTTTGTTATACACGCACATACTTTATAATAGCAAGCAGTTGTTTCTTGCTAATATCTCCTTGCCTGGCAACACGTCTTTCCTTTTTTCCCCTTCCTTTAGACATCTTTTACTGATTCCGAAATAGCGAGGCAGTCTATTGTTTCGAAACGCACCAACTACGCTCGAGCCAACGTATTCTGTGCGTTTTTTATTGCTTTCGCGTTTGAAGCGTACTGTGATTAGCCACCCACATTTAAATACATACAGTAGTCAACGTATTCCAAGCGTGCGCGTTGTAAACGCATTGAGTAGCCGTGCACTACTTTCTAAAGAGGAAAAATTTATTCTTTTCTACCCAAAACAGTCGGTCTTGTTATATTAGCCAAGTTCTTCGGCACGCGTTCTGTGAGACCTCTTCTTTCTTTCTTTCTTAACCATGATTTTAAACGAAGTTCTGCTTAATAGTTATCATCATAGTTTGTTCTTTACGTTGTTGGCTTGGTGCCTGTAAATGGATGGAAGAAGGGGAGAGAATATAAAAGGGAAGCTAACTGCTACTGTCTGGACCTTGTCTCAACGTTACCCAACTCCATCGCTTGTCGTAAATATTTGTACTTCAGTTTTCATCCAAAAAATTACTTACTTTCTTGGCTACAACCGGTAAGAACAACGGGTAGGGTCAGGAAAGACACTGCAGACAAACATATAGTTGTTCAGACAGGTAACATTATAGTGGCTTTGTCTGTCTAATTTGGTTGCTTATTTAAGGTAAATGTAAAAGGGCGCCATTTTACCTCCAATTGTCAGCAGATGGCAGCACGTTTCACTTATTTTTACAAAGAATTTATATAGGGAGCGACAAGATAGTACTGACAATAGCTCAAAAATGAATTGAATTAAAGACAAGAACATAATCCGTGCTTTATACAAATACTAGCCCTATATGCGTCGATGCTACGAATATGCATCACTGTTAGTAATATATTCGTCACTGTTAAGAGTATGTTTGTCACTCTTAGGAGTACATTTGTCACTGTTAGAGGTATATTTGTCAGTGTTAGGAGTATGCTTGTCACTGTTAGGATCATGTTTGTCACTGTTGGGAGTATGTTTGTCACTGCTAGTAATATATTTGCCAGTGTTAGGAGTATGTTTGTCACTGTTAGGAGCATGTTTGTCATTGTTAGGAATATATTTGTCACTGTTAGGAGTATGTGTGTCACTGTTAGAAGCATGTTTGTCATTGTTAGGAATATATTTGTCACTGTTAGGAGTATGTGTGTCACTGTTAGAAGTATATTTGTTATTCTTAGGAGTATGTTTGTCACTGCTAGTAATATATTTGCCAGTGTTAAGAGTATGTTTGTCACTGTTAAGAGTACGTTTGTTACTTTTAGGAGTACATTTGTCACTGTTAGAGGTATATTTGTCATTGTTTGGAGTATGTTTGTCACTATTAGGAATATTTTTGTAGACCCACACTAAATTACGTGAAAGAATGTGAAAGAACTACACACACACACATACTTTCTTCTTTCAAAACAAACACCTTTTAGCATCTTAACTAGAATAGATATAAAATTAACATGCATTGTATTGTATTAGAATTGAGACATAAGCTTAATTAGAGGTATCACAAGACATTCGGTCTTTTTTTAAGAAAAAATAAAAAAAATAAAACATTTTTTAAGTATGCACCATAACAAAAGGATTAATTACTTGTCTTGATTATTAGTTCATTAAGGAAAGATTCTTTCTTTATTTTTTAATAAATAAAAAAGAAAGATCAACGAATATCAACCTTCCTTGCTTCTTCACCAATAATAAAGCACGAAGCCAGATTTTTTTATTTCATTTTTTTTAAATAATAGAGACAGCGGACCCGCCTGCTTAACAGGCGTTGCGCATGACAGAATCTCATGAGAACCTTTGTCATTAAGAAGAAAATGAAAGGAAAGGAAGGTTCAAACGATAAATAAGAAGAACCATTGATTTTGATACACTAATTATTTTTATGAAGTTGGGATTCGTATCTATTGTATGAACCGGTATTCATTTAGGTTATTCAAATGGCAACTGTAGGCTGCCTATATATATATATGTACACACACACACACACACTTTGGCGACGCACTGGCTGTATACAGAAAATAAAAAACTATCAAGAGAAGTGTTTCAATGTGGTACGCCCGTAACTTTTTTTTTTTTTTTGTTCTTATGCAACCTCATAACTATGTAGGAATAATTTGGAAAGGCCGGATTCTCTGTATAGAATTACCTTTTATCAAATAATTTTGCCTATTGAAATAAAAACTAAATAACTGGCATTATAGCCGATAGAGGACTATTGACTCCTCTACAGCTCTTAGTGCTGTGCGGTCAGACTATCGACTTCCATCACGGTCGTTTTGGAGGTTTTAGGCAGGAATCCGTCATCTCTTAAGAGTCTTCATCCCGGCGAAATTAAAATACCGCTAATTTTATAGTAATTATGTGATATCTTCAAATAGATAAAAGATAATTGAAATATGGAACAAGAGTGCCCTAGACAATATTATTTTACATGAGATACCGTTATGACGACTCACTTATCTGCTTTCAATTTCGAGCCATTTTGAAAATCGGCACTTATTTTCGCGTTTCTAAATGACTGCAAATAGAAAGCTGCTAGGTGACTTGTGATTACGGTACCTCACGCAAAATAATATTGTCTAGGGTGCTCTTGTTCCATATTTCAATTATCTTTTATCTATTTGAATATATCACATAATTACTGTAAATTAGCGGTATTTTAATTTCGCCGGGAAGAAGACTCTTAACTCAAATAGATTTTCGACTGTCTTCTAATTCTGGATGCCGAAATTTCCTTTGACCCCACCGGAAATCAAACTTAGGAGGACTCGCTTCTTAAGTATTCAACCTTGTATGTGTGACCAAGTTTGAATCTGGGAATTTTAACTTGAAAGATAATCTCCAGATCAGCGCAGTAGTAGATATTGCATCTCTTATACGAAGAGTTGTTATGTTCAATCTTATAGTAAATGTTGGACTGCATTATGTTTAGACGTTTCCTTCCACTTTCTCAATAAGTTGTTCTATCAGTATTAACATGTATGTATTATCTTTTTTCATTATAGTACAGAACATCATTGTGGAATATTTAATAATCCGTTAAAAAAAATGGATGTTGATTGCAGACTTTTACATAATAAAACTTACATAATAAATACTAATAATAAATACTAAATACATAATACATAATAAATACTTGGTCCGATTTCAGATGCATAGAATCTCTGGTTCAACCCTAGCTTGTGCAAGTGGGCTTTTGTGGTGAACAAACACCGCGTATGTGGATTTTCTCGGGCTTCTCTCGTTTCCTCCCACTTTATTCATTCCACCATTTTATTCGTTATCATCAACACTGTCTGCCTTAGCCTCGGTGCATAATCATTAAACTTTAAAATAAGAAAGAAGTATTTTGGTTCTTTAGAATGTATAATTTGTAATACAGAGAATTATGTATTTCTTCCAGGTAGACTACATTAGACATTGATTATTTCCTGATTTTATCCCGATAAAATTGTCACTTCAATCAAAATTACAAGAATAATCAGTTTGTTTATACATAAAGTTGTATTTACTGCCAGAAATTCCTTAGGAACAATCGAAGAACACCAATGAACGCAGTCTGAACTCCATAATTGGAAAGTAGTCAAGTATATTTCAATCAAGCTATAAAAAGGACAACGTCTTTCCACATAATCCAGATGGCTAAGAACATCTTGCACTGACGTATAAGATGATACAATTAAGGTATCAAAATATAAAAGGTAATTTTTCAACCTATAACTAGTTTTCAAAATTTCGGAATATGATAGTAGAGTTCTTTTTCCTCTTTTATCAATAAAAAAGGAAGAAGAGGGGGGATTTCTTTTTATACAAACTTCCTATTGGACTGTTTACGGATTTTTTAAATAGTGGTAAACCACTGTGGTTGCAAAAGAAGTAACCAATGTGTGCGTGCGTGACCCTATTTTTTCCGTGCCTTTTTTATATACACAAGAAAGCGCCTGGTGGAGGCGTTTTTGTCAAACATATGAAAGGCAGATCATATAACACTGCAGCATAGAGTGAACAAATGAAACTTGATATGCATTCAATATGACGCAGAGAAGACACTGGATGAATCCTGTTCCGTTATATTATCCGAAATCCAGCTCCATTTTCACAATTTTTTTGTCTGCTGTTTTCTTGTCAAGAAGATAAAAAAAGCGGACTTCAATCTAAAAATAATAATAAAAAAGCACCATCGCTGTCGTGTTTTCTTTTTATTCTTTTGTCAAATGATAAATCTGCACCAAGTGTTCAACTTGCCCCTATTTACCCTATTATTATCAAGCGTGCTATCTTTTGATCCTGTCTAGTGATAGACGTGAATATCATGCTACTTATGGAAACTAATCCTGTTCAGCAACAAACTTAAAAATACTTGAAAACTTTTTTCCACTTTCTTTCTAACCCACTTTTCGGTTAATTCTATGTGCCATTCAGTTGCCTCTTTTCAGTTACTGGTACACTGTACTGTACTTGTATTCCTATGCGTCGAAAAAGTACGTAGTATGTACGTATAAGCAAATGTATCTGACAATATTGCTGGATCTAGCTCGGTATCGGGGGGCCTAGACCCCTCAGTTTTTTGAGTAACAAATTAATTTAAGCTATTATTTAAGTATTTTTCAAGGTTTATTGTACACTCATGATATAGGCTACCTATCACAGTCTGGGTTCTGTCTGACCTCCCCCCCCCTCCGTTTTTACCTTCTAAGATCCACCACTAACTGACAAATAATTTTGTTTTCTTCTTACGTTTTTAAACATTAAAGGAGGGAGCGTTTTAGATGAACATAGACTGTATTATTCTTTCCTTCCCTCATTTACCTTCCACCACGTCTTGGATCACGTTCACAATTTTACAATTTATGCTTATAGTAAAGCTATAATAGTAAACACTGTTATATACCGTAAAGTATATGTATATGTTATACGGTAAACACAGTAAAGTACCTATATATACACAGTGGCGGATCCAGGATATGGTCAAGGGAGGTGTTAAACCATAGTTTGCCGCTTTATCCAATGCAAAACAGGATTGAAGCCCATTTTATCCAGTGTATACCTGAGAGTCAAGGGGGGCTATAGCCCCCTGGATCCGCCCATATGTATGATTCAGTTCCACGTTGCGGAAACAGACACTGAACTCTAATAGAACCAAACAAAATCTATGATTGATCGATTCCGGATTACGTCATTCGAGTTCATCGATTTATTCCTTGATTGTTTCCTTAGTTAATTCGTTTTTTGCTATTACAGAGGTCAAGGGGTCCAATTTTTAAGCATAAATTCATGAATTCGAATCCTGATTGCACTAAGTAAGCTCTTTCATACTGAATCAACACTGTGTATATATGTTGTCTCGGAATTAATTTCCTTCCCTCTCAACCAAATCATTTCACTTAATTTAAGTAGTATCCATTTGCATTTTCCGTCCTTCTTTAATCTTAAAAAAAAATCAGATAACTTACTATATAAGGAAATTTCACGTAGTTGTAACCTTGTTCAGCGTACAGAACACTCATGAACTTAACAATATACAACTAGGGTCTACGAGTGTTCATTTTACAGCAATAACAACTTGCTTCCGCAATGTGATCAGTATTTTATCGTAAAAATCAATACCACTTATGTTCTTTGTTTACCTTACCTTGTTCAGGTGAATGTCCTGAAAAGTAATGAATAGAAAAAGATACGTCAGAATGACGTCATAAATCCCATGGTGCTTCACAAAACGTGAGAAAAAAACCAGTTGGTCTTCCATTCGAAAATGCAATTAACGCCTCTTCCCTATCACTTCAACTAACATTATGAAATAAATAACACGAAAAAGAAAGCATTACTATTTTTGCAGAAGTGCTGGGTGATACAAAAAAAAAAAAAAAAAAATGCTTGTAGAGATCCATTCTAGTGAATGATGCGTTCCAATAAATCTAACCAACTGGTAATATTCTGAATCTGTACACAAAACAACGGGAGAAAAACGGTAAGTTATTTGTATATATATATATATTCAAAACAAATTGAAAAAAAATTAGTTTCTCTCCATTCACGAGCTCTGTAGGCTTAAAAGGAGACAGTAATTAACATATTTACATATACGTCTTCTGAAAATTCGAATACACTCAGGCAGTTTTTTTAGTGATTTTTAAAGGAAAAGTGACACACTACACATTACATATATTTTATAATCATTTACTTAAAAAAAAAAAATCATGTTTGCATGTAGATAACCAACAAAACTTGAAAGTTCCATTTCGGTACCAAGACTATAATAGGATATATTATAAGATTGGACCTCCTATTTAAAAATGTGTTCCTCCGTGGTTAAGCGGTTAGCATACGCGCCTTGGGCGTGGGAGACCCAGGTTCGATTCCCGGCGGGAGTTCATGTGGTTCGGATTCCACGTTAATCAGTAGGTCCACGTCTCGTATAGCCTCGCTGCTGATCGGAACGTTAAACTCAAAATGAACTCCTGTTTAAAATGAAAATGAAATGAAATCTTTAAGTTTAACGTCCAACGATTATGCTCTTTAGGACTATGGGAGATGGATGATTAAAGCAAGTGAATGATGATGGAAGAATTGGTGATCGATGATATGGAGGAAACGGAAGTACCCCGAGAAAACCCACGGACACGATGTTGTCCACCCCCAAATTTACGTGCATAGGAAGCACACCCTATATATATATATATATATATATATATATATATATATATATATATATATATATATATATATATATATATATATATATAATCAATATATACATAGATTAATCAATTTAAATGTATCTTGCGACAATTTTTGTACGATGAAACAGGGGCGACCCCCCCCCCCAAAGGATTTCAGGAATACATATACTTTATTCGATTGTCTGCTAATATAGTAGTACAAAGCGTGGAAGTCTTTATGTCGGTGGTGCTCTTGTACCCCTCAAGCGAAGTCTGAAATGACACTCCTGCGATGAAATTTTGTGAAGTGCATTGCTCTCCATTATTGATTTCTGATTAATACCGTCAATTAGTATTAAATTCGAATATCCCGTATATCAAATGTTATTGAAACTGTAATTCTGTACTAAGACCATTTTGAACTGATTCATATCAGATAACGCAATGGGAAAATAAATTTAAGTACAATTTGTTTCTTTTTTCTCTATTGGACTTACTCCTGTCCCCGAACTGCGCAAGAGAGCAGCACGAGTAGCTCCCTCTACATGCAACAAGACTTAATTTCTTTCAATTTGATTTACGTCCACCAGGTGGCAGGCATGTTGAATCAAGCTCCAGGCGCTATTTGCACCCTCTTCGGTCTAGCTATATTAAACATCTCCGTCATTGTTACCTATCCTATGACGTAGATACTATCTATCACCAGTGGAAGTTTGGAAGCACAATATTAGAATTGAAGCTTAAGGTGCACGTTAGACAGTATTTGCTATTGGTTCACGGAAAGTGTGCGGTTTTAAATGATCCTATCAGCACACTTGGTAGACTCAACGTGAATTGATAATTTATAAAAATGAAGTGGAAAATACGGCTTGGAAGAAGTGAAGTGTATGTTGGTCGACGACCAATTCACCCTTGTTTCATCCAGCAGTTTCGAATCGTAATTTTACTTCTTTTGTTAAATGATAAAGTTGGCAAATGCTCGGCAAAACCAGTAAATATATCGGGTTCGTTTCCCGCTGGGGGCACTCGGTCGAACAAATGTAAAAAGCTTTTTCAGGCCAACCATCTTGAATGAGGTTTTCTGGGTTTTCTTAATTCACACCAGGCAAATGCCGGGATGGTACCTAACTTACAGGTCCCAGGCCGCTTTCTTCCTGCCCTTTCTCCGGATACTGTGCTCGGCAAGGAACGTCATCCCTCAAACGAGATGGGCTAACATAGGCCATAGATGCCGAAAGCCTAGAAATGTAAATCCTAAATCAGTAAATTATACGTAGGACTAGCCTATCGACCGTTCCCAATGTTATATCAAGCTTGTGGTAAAATAAAGCTTTATACACGTGTAGAAGTACTTTATTTTTTAATTCACGTAGCCAAGATTTTTTTTTTTTTTTTTTTAAAAAAAAGCTTTTTAAGGCTACTTTTAGCTGATACACAAGAGAACACGTATAAGAAAATTTCAAGTGTCCAACGTTAATATCAATAGAAATATATATTTTTTTCTTTTAACTTGCTCGAAAATAATAATAAATTATGCAATATATTTGGGATTCTTGAAGTGAGAAATCATTTACTCTGTATCTTTTCATCTCTCCTACCTAAAAATGAAGACAATGCGCGCCATTTCAGTAAAAATATTCATATAAATGAAATTAACTTACTTTTATATATATAATTTTACGTCTTATGATTATGTTCTTTAGGCTAAAAGAGACGGCTAATTAAGCAAAATTTCAGGACAATGAAAACATTGGTGGCATGAAAATGTGGGAGGAAACGAGAGAACCCTGAGAAAATACACGGACCCGGTGTTGTCCACCACAAATTTACTTAGACTGGATTCGGACTAGAGGTTAGTGTACGCGCCTTTGGCGTGGGAGACCCGAATTCGGTTTACCGGCAGGAGCTCATGTGGTTTGGATTCCACGTTAATCAGTAGGTCCCTTCTCATATAGCCCCGCTGCTGAAAGGGACGTTAAACTCAAAATCAATTCAACTCAACTGGATTCGAACTAGGGACCTTTGTACCAGAGGTAAGCATTCTACTATTGAACCACCTCAACATTATTCATGTAATACAGTAGTATTTTTACCGAGTACCTGCTCTGACTTATAAGAGCAATTTCTTTTACTCCAAAGAAAATACTGGAGTGTTTTTTTTTTTAAAAAAAAGAAAGTGAATTAATAATTATCAGAATAAAAGAAGAATCTCAATATGTTACGAAATTATGTATGGATGTGTGTTATGTCTAAATCCAGGTAAATGATAAACGAGGAAAAAAAACTTACAATAAAATAAAAGTAAATAAATGAAAGTACGTAGACATGGGAAATGTATCGTCTCCATACATATGTTGTTATGTTCCTCGCTTCGTGATGCACAGGTTGACCTTTAACCTTGGCTACGTGACCAGATTGCATAGACTTCCTTTTTTTTTTTTTTCTAAATCAACAGTCAGGTGAGTTATGGGTTAAGAAGATCGCGTAGGACTAGTGTATGTTTTTTTAACTTTTTTTCTTTCGGAAACTATGTGTCCTACATTTTTTTAAAAAAATACTGTCTCCTGTAAAACAAACTGGAAGGGAGGGATTATCACTACTGTCTCTCTCTCTCTCTCTCTCTCCTTACATATTGGCAATGGTAATTTTAGATTATTAAAAAAAAAAAAAAAAAAAAAAGGAGAGGAATTGAACATAAAAATAAGTGTCCTATAGCAGTTCACTACTAAATTCGCACTCGAAAAAGAAACTTCACTCAATATTGAACCCAGAAAGAAAAAAAAATAGTTGTGAGAAAATGTTAGAATATTTTAAAAATGAAGTTTTCAGAAATGAATTTTTAAGGAGTTTGTCAGTCAATCAAAAGCCATGTGGACTGGCATAACTCTTTTGTTATCTTTGAAATAAGAATTATTCTGTAAAAATGAACAATTTTGTAGCGTCAACCGCCAGAAAAGAGGAATTAGCAATTTAGAACATTTGTATTTTATAGTAGATGAAACGAGAGATGGGGTGAGTCAGGGGTCAATTGGATCGTGGGTCAACAGGACGTGACCCACTGCGACCCAACACCCATTCTGATCCGTGATCCTAGCTCACCCACCGACCCATCATGACCCACACAACCACTCTGACCCACCGACCCAGCACGATCCACTCTGCTCAGTGCATTGTAGACAGCATCTTCTGAACACTGGTGAATTTGTCTACGTTTTACTTTTAAGACCTCCATTTTTCTTCCTTTTTAATGTATTTCTATTTACTTACCTTAGATGAGTATATCTAAGTGAAAAAAGATCTTCAGGCACTTTTGGATATTGATATTTGTAATTTTAATAGTAGCAATAGGACTTACTATTTGGCTTTCAAAACACAGTCGAATTTTACACTTTTTTCCTTTACGTTGAACTTCTTTACCTTGATTTAAGGCTTTCAAATTTCATCCTATTTTCCACTGAAAAGTATCTGTAATTCAACAAGGAAATAATTATATATGATAATTTAATTAAAATTCATCATAATATGTCCTTTTACGACGAACACTTTACCATTTTGTATGGTAAAGGTCTGGTCCACTGATATCGTAACAGAGCAGTGCTTGAGCGATTGACCGTAGAAATTCAAACTCCGATTAGTAATATCACAGCCTTGTTTTATTACAAGTGTAAACTCTTTAATCAGTAGAGAGGAGGGCGTGGATCATAGGCCAGAGCTGATGACGATGGGATTTGGTGGATGGTGCGTCAGAGTGGGTCATGGTGGGTCGTGAGTTACTGTAGGTTGTGGGTTAGTGGGTCATGGTCAAATTTTCATTGACCCACGCCATCTCTGGTTGTAAATTGTCGGGTTGCCGGGTCTTAATTAATTTACAACCTGGATAAAAAAAAAAGTGAGGAACAAGAATGTCATCAAAGGAACATTCCATTGCCGGAATATTTATCCTCTACTGCTAGAAAGCCCGCATAATAAATATGTAGAGTTGGGTTGCATACATGCGGGGCGTTCTTAGAAACAGCCATAAACGTAAATAAATTTTGAGTCCCCTTCCGATCTCCCATGAGTTGTAAGTCGGAAAAACTCCATGCAACTAGATCTGGTAAAGATATATTTGGGTACAAAATTTGGTGGTTCCAGATGACACTTTTCTGTGCGAAATACTTATGACAGACACAGACAGACAGAAACATGGGGACACATTATTATTATTATTATTATTATTATTATTATTATTATTATTATTATTATTATTATTATTATTATTATTATTATTATTATTATTATTATTATTAACGATACATTTCTTTTCTTTCTTATGTTTGTTGTAGTTGTTCTAGCTTGACCACCATTTTGAAATAGCTGAACCATAATTGAAAAAAAAGTTGCTGTACTACTCAGTTCATACAGTACATACGTGCAGATTTGTCAATGAACAGTATGTTTGTAAAAATGTTATTTTTTTTCGAGAAGTTGGTGTTTTATCAAGTTTGGACTCCCAATGTTGAAATATATATCTATAATTTAGAAAATAGAGCCATAAAGGCGAACCTGCATAGACATGGCACAAATGATGAAAAATATAATATTGTCTTCGTCAACTTGTGAAAGTGGTTTCTCTAGCTTGATATACGTAGTAATATCGGAAATAGAGGGTAGCATGAAGGAAAACTGTTGCAGAAATCTCCTTATACGGTATAATATAAAATATAGTATAAGACCGTTATGATCAAAGTGATCGTAGGGGCTATCTCGTAGTAAAGCATGTGTTGCTGACAGAACAGAACGAAACAGGAGACACTTTTTTTTTTCTTTCTTTTTCTTCTTGTTTATTCTTGTAGTTGATTCGTTTTCTGGCCGAATGAAATGAGAGAGAGACAAAGGACGAAAAGGGACTCTAAACGGAAGCTCCCCACTTTATGGTTAGCTCTCCTGCCGCGCAAAAGGAATTTACGTTCAAAGAAGGGACATATACTCGATATAGCGAAAGATTGTATTTCCTCTTGTTTCTACTTATGCCCATGCTAGTACTTTTTTTTTTTTTTTTTTTTTAAAACTCCGTTCTTCTAACTTGAAATTGCCATTTTATCATTTCCGTCCATATTTTGCATCTACGATTGCCGCCACTGATATTTCGTCGCATGAGAAACAGAGGAACGTAACTCCATTTTCGTAGGTTTACAGGCTAATAGACCCAAAAAAAAAAAAAAAAAAAATCTTAGTAAGACGTGTTTTTAATAAGATTGTTATTGAGCTACATTACAACAGATGATCGATAAGGAGAACAGATGGCGTTACGTTCCATTTACATCAAGTGAGGCTTTCAAAATTATGTCCAAACATGAAGAACACAAAAACCGCACTTGTGGAGTTACGTTTCTCTGGTTCTCATGTGACGATTTTATCCCACTACCTCTAGTCCAGTGGCGGCTTTCGAGGAAAATCACATATGTAAAAATTAAATCTATGTCACTTCAAGATAAGAGAAGAAAGGTTTGAACAAAAGTTTGAAGTTTGTAAAATACTTCGAGAAAGAATACAGATGAAGCGTAAGATAAATTTGCATGCTACATCAATCATTTCCCTGTTAAACATGCGTAGTGTTATGGAGAAAGTGTACAAATGTATGATGAGTCCGGAAATTTTATTGGGGGGAAGTCTAGATCCTGTAGACATCTCCCCCTCCCCCCATGGTGCGCCGCAAATTTTTGGTTTGTATTGCAGAAGCGTAAAGTTTTGAAAATCAGTGCGAGTTCTCTAATTCACTGTGCACAACCCAGGACTTTGGTATAGTACTTCTTGGATTAACGTGCGATTCGGGGATAATTCTCTTTTAGAAAGCTGTTTTAGGTATTTTTATTGAAAATAGAGAGTTCTCCTCATTGTGGAAAAGAACTCTTTAGATGAGCATGAAGGTGTAACCAGGAAGCTTTTCGCGTTTTAACCCCCGATCTTAGAACTTGTCACGTCATTCTGAACGCTAACATTTGAGTTTATATATTTTAAAAGGAAAGAAGACAAATAGAACAAAATTTAAGCACGAAAGATTAGAATTTCCCTCTCCCTTTTTCCATCCTTCTGTCTTTTTATTTTCTTATTTTTCTTTCTCTTTTGTGTGAATTCTGAGTAACATTACAATAATTCTGTGGGAGCAATGGAGCCCTTCCCGAAGTCGGTGCCCATGTTGGATTGGATCCCGTTTCAACACCGCGTCTATTTGAGATATGAATTTACAGCGAACCACGTGAGCTTCTACCAGGAATATAACCTAGGTCTCCCACAACGAAGGATAGATCGAAAGAATTTTAGACTTTGACAAGTTTTTTCTTTCTTTTCTTTTCTTTTCTTGTATCAAAAGATCTAATATCAAAAATTTTCTTGTAGGCCTTAGATCTGGAGAACTACATATAATGTAGTCAAACGCACACTATCACTTGACTCAGTATGATGTGCTTATTCCGTAAAACATATGAAAACTCGATTTAGGGGCCGTTCAAAAATTTTGTGACCCCTGATCCAAAAAATGTATCAAAAGATCCATTATATGTTACATTTTTTTTTTTTTTTTTATACCTCATATCTGGAGAACTACATATAGTGTAGCCAAATCCAAACTATCAGTTAACTCAGTATGATGTGCTCATTCCGTAGAAAATACGAAAGCTCGATTTAGGGGCCATTCAAAAATTTTGTGGCCCCTGATCCAAAAACTAATTATTGGCAAAACTCGCAATCTTTTGATGATTTTTTTCTATAATTCTTAAAATTCTTGTTCCTTTTTACATTTTCCTGATTACATTTGATAATGGTTCCTCCGTCTAGATTTTTGAAGAGGACCTTATTTTTGCTTATTTCCATTATTAAATTAATTGATTTAAACTTACGTCGTTAGTGAGAGCGAGACCTATAGTTTAAAAGGGAATCCAAATTACCGTAATTGGTTCAAAATTCAAGGCTTTTATACCGGGAATCGAACTCGGAACTTCTTGTACCAAACACACGCATGCTCGCCACTACACCCGCAATTAGGACCCGTTAGCGAGTTATGTTATCTAATTTGTTAAAGATCAAATAACAGGTTTATAAATGAATGATTTTTTTTTTTTTGTTTGTTTGTTTAAACAAAAGTTCAAGTGCAAAATTGATTTCCTATTAACATGGCACAACTACTCAAATTTATATTTAATGACAGCTAAACAAGAAACATAACACCTCATAAAAAAACCTTCACAACTCTTATTTTGGAAGTATGCGATTTCAGACCTTTTTTAAAAATCTTTTTATTAAAAGAAACAAGTCCTTCGAGGACGTGTCAATTTGATTGTATTGTGTTGAGCAGAAAATGTGTATAAATTACAGTCTTTCTACTATCGGTGCTCGAGAACCAGACTAGTGTAAATCACAGTACCGCAATAAATGTCTGCAATGACTCGTATATTCACTTGTTGTTGCAGACGCGATAAAATAAAAAAGAAAATAACGAAGAGAAAGTAATGTATTTTTCATATTCTTTTTTCCTTTATGAAGTATATGAAGATCTTTCGCAATTATTTTTACAACACTAGGTATCTAGGTTTAGTTTCGTGGTCGAGCTAGAAAGCCGAAAGAGAATGAATATAAGGACATGAACACAATATCTTTAGATTTCTTTTTCACATTCAAACTACCAAAATCGACCATTGCTTCCTCCCGAAATTGTCGTGGGCCAGTTTCTGCCGTAACCCTTCAACGTTGTATTTCAGAAGCTATTTATAAGGATTTTGGTTTATCAAAACACATTTAAATTTATTCTGACTTAAAAAAAAAAAAAAAAAAAAAAAAAAAAAAAAAAAAAACCTGCTAGATAATTACCACGAATTTTAGCCACGATGTAGAGCAGTGATGCCCAAACCGTCGATCAGGAGTTACTAGTAGCTCGCGGGGACATTTTCGGGAGGTGGTGCGAACGTTCCGGTTGGCTAAGCTTGATCAGTGTTGCCAATTTGGGGTAAAAGTCGCTAAATCTAGGGGATTCGACTTCCAGAATAAAAAAAAAATCTTGACAAAAAAGAGTTGCATCTTTCTCATTAAAGTTAATAAGTCTGATAAAAAAAATATGTTATTTCATTTGTTTATTTATTACTAAGTACACTTCAATTTCTTTCTGATGTACAATTTCAATTTCTTTTTGTGATATACAGTTTAATTAAAATTGATTTCATATTTACTAGAAGTGTAAGTTTATAGCCAAGAAACAAATGTAAGATTATTTTTTTTTAAGTTGATAGTTATTTTGGTTCAGGGGCGGATCCAGGACGGACGTCTGGGGGGAGAGCAGTGGGTTGTAATACTGGTACTTAGAGCTACTTTTAAGAGCGTCAAACTCAGGGATGGGTTTTATTTATATATAAAATTAAAAATAGTTTCCTCTTCTGGGGGGGAGGCAATCGCCCATATCGCCCCCCATGGATCCGCCCCTGTTTTGGTCGGTAGCTTACACTAGGATTTAAAAACGGTACACTAGCTGAAAAGCTTCATAAGTTTGGTGACCACTGATATAGGGGTTCAAAAGTTCGGAAATGAGTTTGTTGTTGATGTGACCTATGCACCGGAAGTGGTAAAAATCAATCATTTTTCGCTTCCTACGTTGATCGCTGTAGGGCTAAAATGAGTAATAGACCTACATAACGAGAAGCCGTTTTCTACAATCGATTGAGCGTCCTAAGAATACACTTCATATCCATCCTTAACTCTACTAAAACCGGAAGTGGTAATTTTTACTTTAACTTCCGGTTTCAATAATGATCAACATTGGTCAAAAACGAGTAGAGATAGCGAAAACAGCCTTTTTTTTAAAAATCAATCAAGTACCCCAAGAATATAGGGGTTCATCTCTACTGTAGTATTATCCATTAAAACAGAAAGTGGCGTAAATCAAGAACTTCCGGTTTTAACGTTGATTGCTATAGCGTAAACAACGGTAATAGATAGCGAGAAGTGGTTTTCTACAATCAATTAAACGTTCCAAGATTATTCTAATTCCTCTCTACTAAAACCGGAAGTGAAAGACACTTACTATACTTCCGGTCGCAATATTAATTGAGAAAATGTCACGTCATACGTACCAAACTCCTACACGTGGTGTACACGCGACATTGATACTTATTCTTACCTATAACGTTCGTGCTCCCTCGGGGCCAAGCGGTTTAGTTAGCGTAAGCGCCTTTGGCGTGGGAGAGCCAGGTTAGTTTCCTGACGGAACTATAGCCTCGCTACTGAAAGGGCGCTAAACTCAAAATCACATATCATATCATTACCTGTAATGCTGAAGAGTTACACGGAAAATTTGGTGCAAGAAATGTCAGTGTAGATAGTGTACCGTATGTTCTTTGTATTTTGTATTTTTCTTAATTTCTGTTCCTTTCTCCTAAGGTTACGCGAAAGTAGGACTTGAGTATTGAAAATTGGTATGATAATTATTAAGACACAGACACTGAATATTAATATTAAAATAAGTAGCGTTATTTGAGGTTTTGCCAGGGAAGGAGGGCAATATTACCTGCCGACATAAGACGGTTCACGTTTTTTATTGGCATATTAGCATAGAATTTATTAAAAAGAATGTGTTTCTCAAACTCAGGGATGCAATGGCCCTGTCCTTCACAAATTACGCCCGCGAGTGAAATATCGAGAACGTTTACTAATATAAGAAATATCGAAAAAGTTGAAGCTTAAGAATATCAAAATATTGAGAAATATCAAAATTACTGAAAATATTGAAATATTGATCAATAATCACTGGCGGTACCACAAGGAGGGATGCAGGAGCTACTGCCGGACCAGAAGTTCATATATTTTTTTTTAATGTCACATTGTTTTCAATACATATTCTCATCCCAACTAATACTAATAGTATTGATGTCATATTATAACATACATTATAAGCACGTTAGGCCATTATATTTTGCAATCTTTTTGTTGAATTACCAATCGCCAACCATGTGCCGACTATTATCCTACATAGATCCTATCAAGCTTATTGCTAGTAGGGTTGCCAACTTTGAAAAGTAAATTATCGGTAGCCTCTCTTAATTCCCAAAACAGATGAAAAATAATTGCATTTTAAACCTTGTAATATGTACTTGATTCTGACGAAAATAACGCTCTTTCGCTCGAAAAAAAATCTTTCACTTCTTTTTTAAAAATATAGGAAAAATAAACTGAAATCTATGGTACGCTTTGTGGTCGACAATTATCATGTGTTTAGTTTTTTTGGGGGTGGAGGGGGTCCCTATTATCCTCCCACTTTCTTCATTTCACCATATCATTTATTATCACCACAAATGGCGTCCCCCTTAGCCTCGGTGGAGAATCCGGGATGTTAAAAGAAAAAAAAATTATGAATTTACTTTTATACGTGTTATATCTACTTATTCATTTTTTTCCGAGTAGTTAGAACATTCACCACCTTGTTCAGTTTCTTTTCCCCCCTCAGTTATCTTCAAAAACCCTTCTTATTATAGGACATCCCTAATGATAATGTGCTCAAGTTGTTCATCTGAATTCTTCCTCCATCCTTCCTGCATGGCTTGGGCTATCTGAGAACCGTGAGGGCAACTGTTCTTTTTTACATAACGAACTAAAGGGAAAAAGGAACGGCGCGTAAAAACAATATACATATATACACAGATATACATTTTAAAGCTTTTGTTTTACATAAAAGCCTTTAGGCGTGTCCATTAACGGTAGATGGTAAAGTAATTGCTAGCTGCGAAAGTGCTTAAGACAAGCCCCTTTGTATTGCAAAGAAATATATCATTCCAGACAACATTCGGGTTGAAGCGGAAACACGTCATCCCCATGATATTGACTTCCGGTACACACACATATATATATGCATACACATACAGCAACTGGCAACCCTCATGGTTGCTGATTGTTGGTGTTTGGATATATATTATGGAACACCCCACGGTTTTTATTTTTATATAGGTTCTTGCTTGTCTGCTCAGGGTGTCATGTTTCTAATTTACAACATATAATTTTTCGCGCAATTGACATGTTTGTTAGTGAATAACTCATCGCGATATGTTTTAGTCCGCATTTGAATATGTTTAGAAGAAACTCTCCAGGGGGTAGTTGCAGTATTACGACTGTTTTCGTTTCTTCTTCTTCTTCTTTCTTTCTTTTCTTCATGTAGGTTTATATCTAAGCCGAGGTTTATCGTATATTTCTTTTTCACTTCTATACCTGCTCACCTCAAGATATATTGTGGTCATTTGTATTAGAACTAATCAGTTGAATACTGCAATATGTCAGGACCAACTCTTGTTCTTACAAAACAGCGAATGATTTCAGAGGTCAGTGGAGGCCTGCTTAAAGGATGAACGCCTTTTTCAAGGTGATTATAGATTTATCGGACATTTCCTATATTTTTAGTACCCTGAGTTATCTTTAGTAATTAGATTGGCTGCACATATATCTAATTTTGTAGTACAAAGGCATGTGCAATTGTTAACTAGCCACGATACAAGAAATGTCTCGTCTCGAAAACGAGTAGAGTTGATTTTGAGTTTAATGTCCCTTTAAGCAGCGAGGCTATATGAGACGGGACCTACTGATTAACGTGGAATCCGAACCACATGAGCTCCCAAAGGCGCGTACGCTAACCGCTTAACCACGAAGAAGCTCTTGTTAAAGTGATTGTACGAACATAATGAAGAATATGTGTATCAACGTTTAAAGATACTCAAGTCATGAAGAATATGTGTATCAACCTTTAAAGATACGCCAGTCATTACAGAACATACTTTAATAGTAAATGTGGTTTTAAGTGCTGTTAGATCACACCCTTGGTGGACCTCTCGTGATTGCAGAAGGATTGTTATAACTTCTAGACGAAATTAAGACAAAAATCAAGGCATAAATTTTGTAAGTAAATTTACAAAACGATACGAGATAATAATAATAATAATAATAATAATAATAATAATAATAATAATAATAATAATAATAATAATAATAATAATAATAATAATAATAATAAAAGCTTTCCGATAAACGAGACGAGATGAGACAAGAAATCCTTATATCCCGTCCCGTAGGAAATACTAACGGTCACAAGTTGGAAGTATGGTCACTACTAACTAGTTCATTCTTTAGAATTGTCCTCTCTGGAATATAGTTTGAGTGGGCAAACATCTATGTTGTCTTAGAACACTATTTCTGGACCTCACAGTTATACAAAGCCACTTTCGTCGTTGGAACGAGTACGCTTTCTTTAACAAAGTGGAAAGAAAGTCAAATAGTACTAATTGTTGCACAGATGAATTTAGGATCAGTCGTAGACTTGTTAAAAGTCCGGGTAAGAAACGTTGTGTAAGTTTTAACTATGCCTAGTTGCAAGATATGATGTTGTTGATGTTTCCTATATAGATTAGGAATATCTCGGACTAATATGAGATGAATTGGACGAGTGTTAATGCAATTCTACAACTTCCGGTTTCAAAAGAGGTACCGGTAATGGCGGAGATGAGAACCTGTTCTCCGGATGCTGATTCCATACCATAATAAATTCTAGATTTCTTACCTGTTTGCTCTGTAGAGGTCCAATATTGAAACATAAATCGAAATTATGACTTTCGGTTTGAATGGATGAATAAGGAAAATATATAGATCATTTCTTGGAATATTGAACTCATATCCATTTTTTTTTTTCAATCGGATATCAAGAAATTACTTCTTGCTATTTTACTAACAGTTTTTGGACTGATATCTCTCAATAGACAATCACACGAGCAGAAGTCTCTCAATAGACAAACGGACGTACAGGATACCTTTCGGTAGACAAATTGACGAACAGGATACCTTTCGGTAGACAAACAGACGAACTGGATACCTTTCAGTAGACAAACGAACGAACAGGATACCTTTCAGTAGACAAACAGACGAACAGGATACCTTTCAGTAGACAAACAGACGAACAGGATACCTTTCAGTAGACAAACGGACGAACAGGATACCTTTCAGTAGACAAACGGACGAACAGGATACCTTTCAGTAGACAAACGGACGAACAGGATACCTTTCAGTAGACAAACGGACGAACAGGATACCTTTCAGTAGACAAACGGACGAACAGGATACCTTTCAGTAGACAAACGGACGAACAGGATACCTTTCAGTAGACAAACAGACGAACAGGATACCTTTCAGTAGACAAACGGACGAACAGGATACCTTTCAGTAGACAAACGGACGAACAGGATACCTTTCAGTAGACAAACAGACGAACAGGATACCTTTCAGTAGACAAACGGACGAACAGGATACCTTTCAGTAGACAAACGGACGAACAGGATACCTTTCAGTAGACAAACAGACGAACAGGATACCTTTCAGTAGACAAACGGACGAACAGGATACCTTTCAGTAGACAAACGGACGAACAGGATACCTTTCAGTAGACAAACAGACGAACAGGGTACCTTTCGGTAGACAAACGGACGAACAGAATAGTTCTTTAAGACATCACATACTTAAGTATAGCAAAGTTTGAAAATGGAATAATTGTTCGACACCGTATATAAGGTTTAGCTTCGGGTATTGGGGAGGCTGGGAACCCGGCTCCCCCAAACAGCATTGTTCCCTCCCCAAATGAGGTTCATCTCAAACTTATTTAATACTTAAAGCAGAAGAAAAATAGTTTTTGTTTCTAAATTAAAACATGTTACCACTTTAAAAGAAGTTTAGCATCCACTTTGATTTTTGTATTTCTGTCATACATTTTGTTACTCTTTATTTGTCAAACTGTATGAACACCATTCCCAATTTATTACTATATTGTTCTGTTTGAGTTTATTTATTTATTTTTACCAAACCAACGAAACCACTTGGCGTTATAGCACATTTAAGGATCTGAGCCGCTTCAACGCCATCTGTCAGCAAATGGCTGAACTACGTCCAATCTAGCGACAAGCACGTGGTGGTGTGGTGGTGCGGTCGCCCTGTCACTAACCGGCGTATCAGAAGCTTTCTAGACACGTCTTTCATTCACGTGATTCCCCAGTTTGTCTCACGACGCTGGGTGGACGCCGAAAACTGAGAAATCGAACTCGGGAGCACGTGGATGTGAGTCTAATGCTTTAACCACTAAACTATAGTGTCCCCTTATTTATTTTATCATTTATACCCAAAGGAAGGTCAAACAAATAGCCTTCCATAAGCAAATGTATTTTCTTATGTTTATTAGTACATTTCCTGCAATCTGTAATTCTAATTTGACGTACTCTGAGGACTCATACTTCATAAGGTATAATAATAATAATAGTAATAATAATAATAATAATAATAATAATAATAATAATAATAATAATTGTGTATTGTGAGTTACTAATGCTCTCACATTTTGAAAGACGACTTTTGGTTTGCTTGCTTGTAGCATGTAAAAAGCACGCCCCCCCCCTGTTCTGAAAAAGTCATGGGTCCCTCCTAGAATATATTGCTGCTCTACACCTTTGTGTATATTGCAGGCTCAAATTTGATTCCCAGCAACATTGAGCTGAAACGGGGGGAGGGAGGGGTAATAAATTCCAAACAAACAAATTCTGTAATAATCTTAACATTCATCCAAGCTTATGGTTCTACCTAGGCTACATTTTTTTTTCGTTTAATTTTATTACTTAATATTTTGTTACTCACTTGTTTACGTATTCAATCTTAATAGCGTGGAGCTTGTAGTAGAGTAAAAAACGTTATTGCGTAACGAATTGTTTGTGTAGTAAATATTTGTAAAGCACAGCAGATCAATAAGCCCCGGCGCCTGTACGTCCCACTTAGATGACGTAGCATAGTGACGTCACGGAGATCTTGATAAGAAAACCTCAAAGGAGGATGAAATGCTAGAAAGAGTGGGAGAGTTCCGAAACAATTGTAATGACAAATTACACACAGAAAGACGAGGAGGGGAGGAGGAAGATCCCATGTTTTGAGTGGCATATATATACGGAAATATCAGGTCTAGAGTTAGTGAAAGGCCAGGGGTGAACGTGGGTAGCTTTCTAAGATGTTCGACCTACTCATTTATTTTTAAAAGGATTATCTACTATATACCTACATCACGATTTTGTGACCAAAGTCGCATGTGGCAGTTCGAGGCTTTGAAAATGGGAGGTGATCCAACAATATAAACAAAATGAACATTGTAAGTACAGTAATGTGGTACAGTCACGGTCCAAAATGAACTACCAGTTATTTTTTCTACCAACGAAGCTCTGAAAGAACTGACTGGGGCAATTTGGATAAGGGCTTATCCACCTAATTCCAGTAAAATGAGATATATATATTTTCTGCAAGTTTGAGCATGTCCGTATGTGTCTAGGTATTGTTAAGGTAAATCTGCTCCGTAGCGAACGCCTGTCTCCAAAAATGGTGTGTGAATACGTTGGTTAATATGATAAGGGCGTTTGTTTTTTCTGCTCTCCTGAAAAATTGAAGAATTGCAAGTTACGCCCTTATCCAAATTTACCCCTCATTTAATGTTCTTTTATGTGCAGTAAAATATAACGAACAGAGGCGTCATTTAGGGCTCCAGGGGGAAAATTGCCCCCTCTGAGTTTGACATTTGCATACAATTTAATCCATGAGATAATAATATACCAATTAAAAACCCTGGAAATTTACTGACATCTAAGGTTTTTTCCTTTCCTTCAGTGGTAGATGCAGGGGGGCGATCCCCCCAGAAGAGGAAAGTTTTTATGTTATTTATAAATAAAACCCATTCCAGAGTTTGAAGCTTTTAAAAGTAGCTCTAAGCAGCAATATTACACCCCCCAGAAGTTTGTGCTGGATCCGCCCCTGCTCTCCTTTAAGCAAAATCTGAAATAATTCTGGTCCTAATTTTATCTTTTCGTTTTTCAGTTGTGGACAATTTAACCTCTTATCCTTAACCGCTTTCAATCAAAGAAATACCATAATTCTTAATCATTAACAGAAGTATGTCTTTCTCGTTCGACAAGTTTATTTTTTTAACGTAAGTTGCTTTAAACATTTTGTAATAGTTGTTGTTAAACTATCTTAATTCCACCAAGAGTTTCAGTTGACAGAAGGGCATACCAACAGGCATATAAGAGTAAACCGAATCCCCTCTTGAAATTCTGAAGTGTACAGTTATCAAAATTCATTTTAAGTACATTTTGAAGACTCTTTAATAAGTGTTTGTTTTCGGTGCGTACAAAATCACATACATATATCTCATCCCTTATATACATATGCTATGTATCGTACGCCATTTTGACAGTGTTGGATCTAGAAGGTAAAAACTGGGGGGCAGCTAGAACGGAGACTATGAAGGTGTAGGCCTATCATGACTTTACTCTAAACTTTCAAAAAAATATAAATAACAGCTTAAATTATTGTTGTCATAAATAACTGAGGGGCTAAGCCTCCCTGGCCCCGTGTTAGATCCGCCACTGCTTTTTGATCATTCAATGCAACAGTGATTCTTCCTTATCAGTAGGGTGTCGTGCATATCACGGTTCGTAGAACATTAAAAAAGTCAAACTTAACAAAAGAATATTATATTATGAAATGAAATCTTTAAGATTTACATCCCACAGTTATGCCGGGTCGGCTAAAGAAAACAATGATAATGAGAAATGGTGGAATGACAGAGTGGGAGGAAACGGGAGCAGCCCGAGAAAAGCCTGGCACACGGTCTGTATCCACGACAAAGCTCACTTGGCGCGATCTGGGATCGAACCAAGGACCCCATGCATCAGAAGTGAACGCTCTACCACTGAGTCACAGCCGGGAATAATATAATAAAAATTAAGAGAATGAATGAATGAAAAAGAAAAGAAAGCACTGAATGAAGTGTTTAATTATTTTCCACGAATAGTCTATATCAGCGTTTCCCAACCTTTTTCAACTTGCGGCACACTACGGGTGTTACTTGAAATCTCACGGCACACTTATAGATATTATTATTTGTGAATATAAAACACAGAGGTATTTTTTCTGTGATTATTGATCTCCTTCTCACAAAGAAAGCTATATCACTGGTTTTCCCCGTGGTAAATCATTATGCTTATTTTTCATTCTAATTTGAAAATAGAAAACAATTGCAATGAAATATTTGACTGAGGTTTTAAAAATACGCTTTCTTTTTAAAAACTGTATCCAATCTTTTATTAAGAAGGAAGATCACTAAATAACGAACGAACAAACAAATCTCTTTTACTTTTAATACACAAATGTAGGTAATTTGTCGAAAGGATTGAATGATATTTTAAATTTTCAAGTTACGAAATAGTCTGCAAGAATATAAAGAAGCAATAATGGCCATAACAATTATAACAAATACTTTTCTCAACATTAGAAATGTACAGAACAGTAACCCGGTATCAAACTTAAAATTGTAGATTCATAGTAGAGGTTCATAGTAATGTGAAATACAAATATATATAGGGCCTATATATATATATATATATATATATATATATATATATATATATATAGATAGATAGATAGATAGATAGATAGATAGATAGGGGAAGTGCGCACAGTACCGGACGGTAGTTGTAGAGTCCGTATCCGATAGATGACAGACGTGTATTGATTATCATCACCATTGTGTAAGTTCAAGGTGTAGGTGAGCAAGTTGTGACTTGTATCAGGCCAGTGTGGAGAAAGATATTGGCGTTTGTAGCTAAATTGCTGTGTACATTGATGCTGTATGTTAAGTTTCGTCTACTATGTCGACTGTACGGGTAAGCACGTGAGCATTTTATTACATATATGACTTCTCTTATTGTGTGATGTACCCAAGAATGCTAATAAATATTGAATTACGGAACGTATTACTACGTGATCCAACATTATATGTTAACATGTTAATTTCCCAGTACCGGACAGCATGTATGTTCCCAGTATCGGACAAGAACACAATGCCGTCGTTACGGAAATTTTATAATAGTAGCGTTTCTCGTCGTTTTTGCAGGCAAGATGGCAAGCAAGAAAGGGGGAAATGGGTGGAAGAGGATATGAGGAAGGCAACGCAAGCAGTCATGGAAGGGCAAATGAGTCTGAGGGTAGCAGCACGTAACTTTCTGGAACCTAAGAGCACTTTAGAGAATAGAGTGAAAGACTTCAAAATTGGAAACAATAGAAATGACTTCTCAAATGGGTCGTTTTGATACAACATTTTCAGAAGAAATGGAGACGCAGCTTGTTAATCATCTAAAGGACTTGGACAACCAATTGCTGTCAATGAACAAAAAGGAGTTTTTCACTTCACAGGGTGTGATACACAGTTCTGTTAGCACGATTTCTCGCTCAGCTCAAGAAAGGTCTTCATTCGACCCTAGTATGCCGTCAACTTCAAGACAATTTCAGACAGTAGCTCAAGAGATCTACTTAGTCACAAGCGAAACAAACAGCAGGTTACCGATGAGAAGAAACAGAAGTGAAACCAGCCAAATTCTAACATCTACGCCAAAAGAAAAACGTAACAGGAAGCAAAGCACAAGTGATAGAAGAAACGAAACTGAAGAGCATGCAGTTTCAAGTAGACGAAGATAACGAAAAGGTAGCTAATGAAAGCTAACAGACAGGTGTAAAGAAAAGTAAGAAGTCAATAAGAAAAAAACTGAATTTTGACACCGATGACACAAATAAGTGCAGCAGTGGATTAAAAGCCATCATCACTGAATGCATCATTTGTTCTGAAACAGTGGACAAAGAGTGAGTGCATTGTATTTTGTGTCACAAATGGGCTCATGTTGCATGCACAAATCAAGAGAATCTTGACTATTATTTATGTGATCGGTGCAAATTTGTTTAGTGCTTGTTTATGTTCAGGTGAGATAGGACTAATTCACATTTTCACACTCCTTGTTCAGTACTGGGATATTGGCTTGACATTTCTTTGCTTGTATTATTATTGTTTCTGCAACGAGATGTGTTTTATTTACTTAAATATTTATAGAAGTGCCTTCAGACATTATTTACGTTCATATATCATTCTATTCATTGCATATAAAAGGAAATAATGTATTTTATGTTGTGTCCGGTACTGGGTAACGTTTTTGTGTATGTGTGAATTTGAACCTGATTTTCATTTTCATTTTAAAAATATATGCCCTCCATTGTTGCAGTTTCTTTTACGTCAGCTCATATAATACATATCCAACTTTAATATGCTTGCATTACTTTCATGATGTACCTCTTACTTATCTCGTGAATTCGAAAAAACCTTAGGTGTCCGGTACTGTGCGCACTTCCCCTATATATATATATATATATATCCCTACGTTTTGCAATTTGATTGCTATAAAATTAATAATTTTGTTTCGATTTCTCGCGGCACACAAGCGGCCCATTCACGGCACACCGGTTGGGAAACGCTGGTCTATATCCTTTAGGCTAAAGGACGTGAATCATTTATGAAAGTCAATGACTAAGAGATAATTGATGAAATGGAAACGTGGAAGTAAACGGGAGAAATCCTAACGTTGCCTAACACTTATATAGGCTAAGATCAAACCGAGGATCTCTTGTACCAGAGTTGAGCGCTCTTAAATATTACCAAAATATTTTGCATTGTGTCAATGCCCTGGTTAACGCGCGAGATCCTACCGGTAACGGTTACATTTCATACGCTTTATTTTGAAGAAATAATCTGTTCATTGAAGTGGGGAAGTAATAAAATTCCGCATGTTTCAGGCAGTCTGCGTCATGCGTTGAACATCAACATGGTTCTTCTTCCTTTGGTCAACCTAGTTTAAATAACAATAAAGTTAAGGTGTATTCCAAAGTTAATAAATGTTCAAGTTAGTTACGTTTATTGGCGACAGGTGGCAGAGATAAGGATCTGAAGAAAGCAAAAGAACAAAAAATAGGGAACATTAGATTTAAAAATAAATATATATATATATATATATATATACATCTCAAGAATACACCACATGCAAGTATTCCAGGAGAACCACGCCCAGTGGGATTACATATAAACCTCATCTTTTGTCATGTTAGTATGTGTGCAGGAGTTGCTGAGGGGTCTCAAGGTTGCAAACTGACTATAATTTTTATTATAGATACTATTTTTTTCTTCTTCAGAAGCTCTACTTGATTTTTTTTCTATTTATTATAATCAGTAATTTTTGAACTCTATCAGGATTATAGAATTGAAAGCATACCGTATTGAAATATGGCATAAGCCCATTGGCTTAACAAGGAGCCATGGTCTCTTACTTCTGAGAATTGAAAAAACCTTATCTGTGACCCAACATTATTCCAAAAGGGGCAACATAGTTCTAGTGGTGCCTGCCTGCATCTAATTATGTCTATGCACAAGTCGGCAAGGACTCCGTAGCATTATTTCAGATTTTGTCAGTGAGGAATAAGATTATCCACCAACATAAGACTTTTACGCTTTTTATTAATATTCCATACAATTTATTAAAAAGCATGTTTCTCAAACTCAGGGGGGAGGCATTGCCAGAATGACCCAATACTTTGTACCGTAGGATATTTGTATCGTCTGCAAATGTTCATAATGTGCGTAAACATGTAAAATACGTGTTTTAATCGATTGCATTTTGTCTAGATTGACTTAGGTCTAATGTTGCTTTTCCCGTCAAAAGTATATTGATGTTCGATAATCCGGCACAGCCATGGTTCCGAACGTGCCGGGTTAAAGAGCACTTACTGTATAGTAAATTAATTTGTTCTGTAGCCCCGTCAGGCTCCAAAATACTCGGTCTCTTCGGTAATCCGGTCTGGCTCTAGCCATGAACAATAACATGTAATGACATTTCCTTCTCCCCTATGAGTTTCCTCGTGGCTAAGCGGTTAACGTCCGCGCCTTTGGTCTGGGCGGGAGCTCATGTGGTTCGACATAGCCTCGTTGCTGAAAGGAATGATAAACTAAAAATTAATCATTCCCTTTCCCCTATGAAAAATTGAATAGACTTGGTAAGAAGAATGAGCAAACATTGAATCAATCAGGCTAAAACAAATCCCAAATAGGCCTACATGAAGTTCCTTAGTGGCTATATGGTTAACATATACGCCCGCGGGGTAAGAGATCAAGGTTCGATTCCCGGTGGAAGCTGATGTTTTTCGGATCTGACGTTAAGAGTCTTCATCCCGGCGAAATTAAAATACAGCTAATTTTACAGTAATTATGTGATATCTTCACATAGATAAAAGATAATTGAAATATGGAACAAGAGCGCCCTAGACAATATTATTTTGCGTGAGGTACCGTTATCACAAGTCACCTAGCGGCTTTCCGTTTTCAGCTGTTTAGAAACGCGAAAATGGCTTGAAATCTAAAGCAGATAAGTGAGTCGTGATAACGGTTTCTCATGTACAACAATATTGTCTAGGGCGCTCTTGTTCCACATTTCGATTATCATTTATCTATTTGAAGATATCACATAATTACTGTAAAATTAGCGGTATTTTAATTTCGCCGGGATGAAGACTCTTAAGCAGTAAGTTCACATTTTATATAGCCTCGGCGCTGAAAGGTGCGCTAAAATAAGCTTTAATCCAACGAACCAAACCCCAGATCCCTCTTGTACAAATGCAAAACTCTTAAATGAAAGCATTTTTGATACTTCCGGATGGCAATATTGCGACATGACTAAGCAAAATTCCAGCCGAAAAAGTTGCATTGGTAATCAGACGGGGTTAAAACACCGGTTGACACCCACTTCAGAGGTTTATTCTTGCGAGATTCTTCACACCAGATGAAAATCAAACATATGCCATCCACACTATATCAGCCTTATACCAAAATGATTGATGGTCGTTTTCCTTTCTTCTAAATTATGAAGGGAAGAAAACGTTAAATGGGATAATAGAACATAGAAAGACCTTAGATGCATATCTAATTCTGTTATAATTTGTCATTATACCAACTGTTTGGGTGCTTGTCAATAATTTTTTAACTGATTCACTAGCATATAATTCTCTGAGGACTATGTAAAATCATCATAATCGGCTCAATGTGGAATTAGCACCTTACGGTCATTGTCATATCTGTGAAAATAATAGTTGGAAATGTTGATTATTCGATTTATACTTGATTATGTTTGGCATTGTTTTAACTCAAGAGGCTCAATCATGCGAAATTAAAATACAGCTAATTTTACAGTAATAACGTGATATCTTCAAATAGATAAAATATAATCGAAATGTGGAACAAGAGCTCGCTAGGCAATATTATTTTACATGAGATACCGTTATCACGACTCACTTATCTGCTTTTGATTTCCAGCCACTTATTTTTATTCGGATATTATTTCGCTTGAAAAAAAAAAAAAAAACTCTTCTCACAGAATGCAGCCATGTTAAATTTCTTATCCAAGCAACATATAAGGAAGTCAGGTGTAGTAGGATGAACTTGTACTGGAAAATATCTCCTTTCTTTAAATCGCAGGGGTTAGTTTGCTTCATGTTCAGTCTTCAGTTCTTATGATCAGCCTTCGTAGCGTGAGTTGTAATGAGGTACAAAAAAAAGAAATGTGTCTTGGGGTAGACGAGAGATAAGCGGAACACCTTCGGCGACCCTGAGAAGAGGAATTTTAGAAGAGGAAACTGAAGAGTTCCGTCACTGGTAAAATTTGGGCTACCGGTGATTTTCTTGGGCTACTACAGTAAACAACACATGGTTTTAGCCGAGAAATAACCAGCATCCTGGACAATAGTCACCCATAAACACGTGTGAAACGATATCCTTTTACAGCGCATGTGCGGCTGATTTACTACCGTTGCACTTGAAACAACCAAGATCAGCAGGAGCACCTATAAAGAGCAACGTAGGTGGTAAGTTTGCCCTCGCGGACAATGACAAGCAGGCGCTGTAGTGAGAGTTTTTGTCACCAGAAGGGAAAACAAGTATCTGCACAGCAAGTATTTGGACGTCTTGGCAGAAAGTGTTGTAATCTTTGAACATCGTCCGTGAAAATGTCAATCAGCTTCCACGAAACAGGGTCGGTCCTCGCGCAAGAAGACTGGCACGAGTTTGCCACAAGCAGTAAACCACACAAGACGTTCTCAGCAGGGTAACACACCTTTGTACCTCCGGTTCCAACAGCGCCACTGTTGGGAGTCCCATAGAAAAGAAAGAAGAAGAAAATTGGAGAACAAAAATAAAGGTACTGGGCACCATCATTGTTCAAACAGATTCATGAAAAGAAATAGCCACGCTATACGATACCTTCTAAAAACATATACACATTACTGAAGACCGTTAGCTGTGGCTAGGGCAGAACATTTCTCTAGTTTTCCATTTGGAACTTTTGTTCTCCTAAACTTGTGTATAACTTCAACAAATGACCTTACTGCAACCAACCAATCAGAGCGAGAGCTAGATAAAATGTAAAAGAAGGTAGTAAAATGGATTTTCTTGAAGCCATTTTCCAACAAACGACCCATCCGTGCTTTCTTTTCTTTTTCTTCCTTTTTCCAAGATGGCCGAAGACAATTGAAAGTCGTAAAAGTGTCTCCTTAGTACCAAATGGATGACATGGGCAGCCACAATTGATGGCCTTCGTAATTTCCTGTAAATCACGCCGTCCTGCCAACAGCCACGATGCCTTATAAAGAGAGAGCTTGATCATCAAACATCTTGAGGTCTCTATTTATTACGCCATGCGTTTGGATTAAGAACCAAATAGCCTACTGTCCGCCCCTACGTTCTTCTGCCCTATTCTGCCATCTTACGCACACACATACCTTCGACGTGAAGTAACACATTGCTTGAAATAAGATTACCATTTTATTTTATCTTTTTAATGGAACGAATTCAATGGTAATGTTCTAAGAAATTGTTAGATGTAAGACCTTCGAGATTTCTAATCTCATTATTTCAGTCCGAGCGTATTCTGAAATGGAAATGCGATAGGTAGCTCACAAGCACAGCTAGTGATCATAATTTCAAGTTGTTAGGAGTATTTTTTTTTCTTTAGTTCGTTTAATTTACATATTTAACATTATGTGTTCAACTTTTGTGCTCAAATATCAGTTGAATACTTTATATCCATTTAAAGATTTAGAAGAATTAAAGGTAGGCTTTGGTATTCGTTATTACAAAAGTAACAATATCGCTTTTTTTTGGGGGGGGGGTAGTAAACTAAAACTAGCATTTTATATCCTGAATTTTGTAGTCAGAGGAAATAAGGGGTACGAAATTTCCTCACAAACTATAGGACGTACACTTCCCCGTAGGTAAAGGTATTCGATATGTAGGTGAAGAGGCCCATATGAAATGTTGTGGGTTGTTAAGTTAAAGAATAATTAAACTACTATTTATCGCTCTTTGTATTCTGAGTTTAGGAAGTCCCATCACTGCAAAATTAAAATACCGCTAAGTTTACAGTAATTATGTGATATCTTCAAATAGATAAAAGAGAATCGAGAAATGGAACAAGAGCTCCCTAGAAAACATTATTTTACATGAGATACCGTTATCACGATTCACTTATCTGCTTTCGATTTCCCGCTATTTAGAAAATCGGCATTTATTTTCGCGTTTGTAAATGGTTGCAATCGGAAAGCTAAGCTACTAGGTGACTCGTGATAACGATACCTCATGTAAAATAATATTGTCTAGCGCGCTCTTGTTTTATATTTCGATTATCTTTTACCTATTTGAAGATATCACATAAGTACTGTAAAATTAGCGATATTTTAACTTCGCAGTGATTAGGTCTTTTTTTTTTTAACATGAAAAGTAGGTGATGCACATTTCTACATGTTATATGACGCATTCCCAAAATTATTGCTATTTCTTCTTCTTCCCTTTTCCTTCTATTTCTTATGCACTCAAAGAACAAAGCAGTGCCAATTTTACATTCTACAGTTTTCTTCCTCGCTGGTGTTTCCAAACTCGAAATATCAAAACACAGAATTAAAAAAAAAAAAAAATCGTTCTAAGAGGCTAATATGTCCCCATATTCCTTTCCTTATCTATATCACTCTGTAACAGACGGTAATAAATTTTGGCAAGCCCGTAACCAGAACATTAAGACAGGAAAGCCGAGAGAATTTTGGGAGGAAGGGAGTAATTTGAGTTCACCTTATAGTTTTTACTGCTAAATAAGTAACTGAACGTTTTAGGGGAGATTGACGATTAGTGATGCGCACGAGACAAGATTTGTGGCTGTCTCGTCTTGAAAATGTGCTGTAAAAGTGATGTCTCGACTCGAAAAATGTATATTTTTCTATTGGAAGAGTTGTGTCTCGACTCGAATTTTGTCAGGAAAATCCTGTCTCGACTCGTCTCGTGCGCATCCCTATTGACGATAGTCGCATGGGGTTTGAGCCTCCCGGCAACACGGGTCTGCGGGTCTGGTTCTATGTCACTGCATGAAGATGAGGGAGGAATCAATGGCCTACAGGGACGCACCTACAGGGGGTCCACCGGGTCCGTTCCCCTCGCAAAACTTCCTAACTCAACATACATACATTTCTCAATAAAACTATAATTGTTTAACAGACAAATGATTGATGTAGCATGAAAATTTGATCTTACACTTCATCTGTACTGTTTCTCTTATAAAAACGTTCTAGTTCTATCATTCCCCCCCCCCTGAAAATATAGGTAGAAGTATTTCACAATTACTTATCGTGTTTTTAGGTGCACAATAACACCCATTCAATACATCATAGACGTAGTGACTTGTAGTATTGGACCCTGCCCCCCCCCCCGAACTAAAATTTCTCGGTGTGCACCTGGTATCCTGTATGGAATTTTTTGGTTAAGAGTCTTCATCTCGGCGAAATTAAAATACCGCTAATTTTAGAGTAATTATGTGATATCTTCAAATAGATAAAAGATAATTGAAATATGGAACAAGAGCGCCCTAGACAATATTATTTTGCTGTTTAGAAACGCGAAAATAAATGCCGATTTTCAAAATGGCTCGAAATCGAAAGCAGATAAGTGAGTCGTGATAGCGGTTTCTCATGTAAAATAATATTGTCTAGGGCGCTCTTGTTCCATATTTCGATTATCTTTTATCTATTTGAAGATATCATATAATTACTGTAAAATTAGCGTTATTTTAATTTCGCCGGGATGAAGACTCTTAAACTAATTTTATTTTTGAAGTTAGTTGCTTAGAAACAGGAGGGATTCACACCTCTACGTTTGTATATTGACTATCGATCCATTAAGGGTTTCAAAATACATTCACTTTGAAAATGTTCTTGATTGAAAACTTCGGTTGAAAAGCGACTGTTAAAAGTGTCGTAACTTCGGCTTAGAAAGCAGTCATTAAAAATATTGCGTAAAGAAATTAGGAAAAAAAAATGAGTGAGAGAAAGAAAGCAGTTAGAGTCTTCACACTCAATTACAGATAATGTGTAATAATGATACATTTTTGTTACAGCCATTTAAGAGTTTCTTTTATTTCCTCACGGACAGCCGGAGAGGAGAAAAGGTGAGTCGTCTATTTTATGACGTAGGAAATGTGGGTCTGAAGATCGTTTTGCATTGCACATCAAGTGAAAAGGCAGGTGCTAGCAAACAAATGAAAGTCGTGAGGGAGGTTGACGGCCATTATAATACAAGATCTTCAGCGAGTGCAATATGTTTTTAGTGGTCGGTCGTTTAGGTTAACATCCGTGAGTATAAGTTGTCGTGAGATTCATACGAACCTCGTTATTCTTTTCTTTTTTCGTTTTAATTTTGACCCATACTTTGTGTTCGTTTCTTTTCGTTGCTTCTCCTTACTACACAATATTTAAGTCAAATGTTGTACGAAGATCTAGGTCTGGTCTTAATTGTGATCAGTTAATGGTGCCGTGTATGTTAAAAGGAAGCGACTTTTAGCGTTTAGCGAAGTTGACTTTCATGAGCCAATACCCAGGAACATACCTTGGTATAGACTCTTAAGAGGCCTCATCCCGGCGAAATTAAAATACTGCTAATTTTACAGTAATTATGTGATATCTTCAAATAGATAAAGGTTAATCGAAATGTGGAACAAGAGCGCCCTAGACAATATCATTTTACATGAGATACCGTTATCACAACTCACTTATCTGCTTTCGATTTCGAGCCATTTTGAAAATAGGCATTTATTTTCGCGTTTCTAAACAGCTGAAAACGGAAAGCCACTAGGTGACTTGTGATAACGGTACCTCACGCAAAATAATATTGTCTAGGGCGCTCTTGTTCCACATTTCGATTATCTTTTATCTATTTGAAGATATCACATAATTACTATAAAATTAGTGGTATTTTAATTTCGCCGGGATGAGGCCTCTTAAGCCTTGAAGAAAACACACTCGATGTTCAGAAAAGGCGAAAATTGTTTATAACTTGTTTAATACTTAAACAATTCTCATGAAACAACAACAGCCAAAAAGCATCTTGTTCCTTATAATGGTAGAATTTATTACATGATATCTCATTTATGTCATTGCAAATATCAGTGGCGGAGCATTAACTTCTAACCGTGTGTGAGCGGGCTCAGCTGGCATTCCGGTACGTTATGGTAGTCTGTGGTACAAGTGCAGAGATTATGGCGAAGTGTGAAAGGATCTTGTGCCTCGGTAGATACAAAAATTAAAAGGAATTGCCATTCGAAACACTTATGACGAAGTTATCCCTGAACATATATATATATACAAACGAGTTGAATTGAGAATCCCTTTATGTTCTTGAAGTCAGTTAAATAATGGATCTATTTTACAATCATTGAAAATGCAGTACACTTAGGAAATTCTTTATTATTTAGTATATTTTATTAAGTATTAATATGACATGTATTATATTTATCAATGTTTAATTATAAGAGAAAATTTCCCTTCATATATCTATACGTGTGTCCAATATACAAATTTAGAGGCAAAAATGTTGCTGAAAGTAATGTTTACAATACGTGTTAACTGTACTAGAACGTTTACACAACATCTAACACTTTCACTGTGTTAATACACATGTCAATGAGCCACTTTCCATATTCACTGGTCATTTACCAAGATACTTGAATAGGACCACCTAATATTGACCTTTCACCTCGAAGTTTCACGCATGCGCTTCTTATTGTATTTGTTCCCTTGCGCCCAAAAGAAAGAAACAAAATAAACCGTATCGTATTCAACAAGTAAGACAAACTTTCTCTCCTCTATATAAAAGTACTGTGTGTACGGTAAATGACTGAATAGGTATGAGTCCATTCAAAAGTTTTTTGGTTCGAGGGTTCTTGGTTATGGTTTCTGGACACTAAAAGACACTAACAATGACTTCTCCTTTACGTTGATTGTTGAGGAGGACCCCAAAGGGCAATGACGCTGGACAAGATGACCATGGGTATACTAGTATATTGTCGAACTCTCGTAAACTAACCCCCAGGTGCTTTTTTTTATGTTCTTCGTTATAAAAGTATTTCGATGGACACAACATTGACCACCATGTCGAAAGGAAAAGGAGAAAAAAGAAGGAAGGTTTGGTCAACCTATCTTTTAGACATTGAAATAAGAAAAAAAAATATCTACCAAAAGTGAGTTTAAAACGAAGACGAATTGCTTCGTACTGTTATGTACGAAGAAGGTTTGGAAGTAACTTGAGGAATGGATCTGTTGTTGTTAAGAATAGTTTTCTACAACGAAAAGAATTCCACCAAAAACTGAGAACAATTGCGTTGGCCTAAAAACTATTTCGTCACCTAGCCTACTATTGTAAAAAGGAGAATTTCCAACTGTAGGAAGAACTAGAATAAACCTTTTTTAAAAAAGCGAGAAGTCTAAAAGTATCCAATAGGACAATGAAGGCAGCACGAGCGAAATATCTTCTGCAGCATCAATCAAGCAACAAGATTCACGAGTTTTGCAGGAATCTTCCAATTTATCACTTGCCTCCCAGCTGTCCATTGCTAACAAAGAATTCTTCTGGAAAGAAAGAAAACGAAGAAAGAAATACTATTATGAGAAAGTTAAAGGAAATAGTCTTCGAGTCAAGGAAGCAACTTTCCAAGAAGCTTTACAAAAAGCTTAACCTACAAAGGAAGTCAAGTATTTATTTTGGAAGTTCATATTAAGACCCTCTGCACGAACAATTCAAAGTCGGGGGGAAAAGAAGAAAGAATATAAGAAAAGAGCTCATGAGATTGGATTGTTTACAAAGGAGAGAAAGATTGTTCGTCTTCTTCTGCAAAAGTCCAACACGGAACAACTTAATTTCTTTGCTCAGCAGCTTCAAAAGAACAAGTAAATCGTAAAATATTGAGATACTTGGTTATTATTTGCAATATGATATATGGCGTTAAGTTGACGCGCCATTTCTTATGTGATTTTTCCTTTCTTGTTCAGTTTTAATTGCTTTCTTTTTTCTGGTAAGGAAAAAAAAAAGAAACGAAAACGAGAAAAGAAAATCCTCCTGATTGAAAATCATTTTTTTTTCTTTTGCAACTTTAGAATGGTATGATGAAGCATTGTTATTATTACAGTATTTACGCTTTCTAGTGGGGGCGAAACATAAGGTTTTCTTGTTTTGTGTCATATATATATATATATATATATATATATATATATATATATATATATATATATATATATATATATATATATATATATATATATATATATATATATATATATATATATATTATAGAAATCTAGTCCTGGTTCTCGGGGGCACGGTGGCTCAGTGGTAGAGCGCTTACCTCTGGTGCGTGGGGTCCCTGGTTCGATCCCCGGCCAAGTAAGTTTGTTGTGAACAACATCGTGTTCGTGGGTTTTTTCTTGGGGTACTCTTGTTTCCTCCCACTTTGTGTCATTCCACCAATTCTTCTATCACCACTCACTTGCTTATGCTTTAAGGTTGGTTTAAAGGGATATGTTTTGCCAATAGATGTCACTACAGTTTTCGTATCTCTCTTATGTATTTTTTATCTTTCACGAAAATTCATGATTTCTCTTACTAATTTCAACCAAGAGACTTCAAAATTTTTAGAGAAGGAACTTCATAGCCTGTTGAAGGCAACAATCCGTGTCGATGTTTTTATTTAGAATTTTCTTCATTGTTGAAATGGCTTGATTGTTGAAATGGATACACAAACCTTTAACAATATAACTATTTCAACAATGAAGGAAATTCTAAATAAAAAATCGGGACGGATTGTTGCCTTCGACAGGCTATGAAGTTCCTTCTCTAAAAATTTTGAAGTCTCTAGGTTGAAATTTGTAAGAGAAATCATGAATTTTCGTGAAAGGTAAAAAATACATGAGAGAGATACGAAGACTATAGTGACATCTATCGGCAAAGCTTGTCCCTTTACATCAACCATCGTCTCCCTTAGCATAACAGACATAATAGTGGTTCGTTAAACTCAAAGATTTCATTTCATTTCATTTTTTTCGTCTCGATTCTCTAAAAGGTTACCTTGTCGATAGTAAATTTAGACTATGTACAAAAGTTACGAATTGATTTTTTTTATTATTTTTGTTGTTAAAAATTTCATCTAGAAATCATCAGAATCCTTCTAAATGACGAGAAGTCCACGAAAGGTGTCATGTACGAACATTTCAAACCCTTTTTATTGTTAAAATGTATTGTGTAATGACTTTCATATCTTTAATAATGATAGTCTTTATCGAGTTCGTATCGTACAATGACTTTATCAACTACGAATCATATAACGCTTGAGAGTACTAGTGTTGTCTACGAGACGTGTGAAGTTTCTTGTGTCGTCTCGATTATTGTCTCGAAAACGAGACGAGATTGGTCTCGTTTCTCATCTTCGTCTCGAACTTTAAAAAAGACACTCTCGTCTTGTGGACAACACTAGTGTTTTTGTTCTTTAAAAAATGCCCAGTATTCACCACAAATTTGTTATTACAGCAACACAAGATCTTCAAAATTCTCAGACATATCCCCATTGTGTCTATACATTCCTTTTTTACTTTTAGAATCAACCGTAGAATGAGAACTTAGAATCAGGGACGAAACCACGGGGGTCCGTCGAGTCCAGACCCCTCCCAAAACTTCCTTACTCAACATACATTTGTACACTTTCTCAATAAAACTCCTTCTTTTTAACATGAGAATGACTGATGTAGCAGGAAACTTTGATCTTACACTTCGTCTGTACTTTTTCACTTATAAAACACAAACTATTTCTATCATTTTTATTTCCTGAAAATATAGGTGAAAGTATTTTACAATCACATCATTTTTTCGGCTGAAGAATAATACCCATTAAATTCAACATAGGTGTTGTGGTTTGTTAGCATTAGACCTCCACCTAAAACTTGCACTCCTGGCCCCAAAAAATTTCTGAGTGCGCGCCTGCTTCAAAACATCCATAAGCTCACATATTTATTTGTGAGAGAAGGTCCTCCTATCTTACTAGACATCACTATAGAAGTTGTAGATATAGGCAAAGATTAAATTACTATACGATTCATATCAGTGAACTTTCTTTCACATTTGATGTAACATATATTGAATGGGACTCAAATTGTACTTAGTATTTTAATGACTGATTTTTGGTCCTTCGTCCCTATCTTTCTTATTTTAGCAATATAAATGTTTCAACCTATAATTCAGATATTGTTAGTTACTATTGATAGTAAGAGTATTAAAGAAAAAAACTGTAAGCAACAAAAGCTGTTACTAACCGGAAACTACTCATATGTCCGCGAAAATATAAATTCTTCATCAGTTAGACATGCTTGAGAAGGGAAGTTCTACTTCGTAAACAATATTACTACAGTATTAAACGAGAACATGAGAATAAACGACGTATTTGAAATAAAATATAGTTGCTACTTCTGTATTGAATAAAATGCTTTTTCCAAGCATTTCGACGGAGTTACGCAGCCATCATTATCAAATATAAATAAGGTCTGCTAAAGATAACAAAGAGAATGACGCAATTGCTGTGTGGAATATAGATATCCATTTTCTATGTATCCTTTTATTATAGGCAACCAATACTTCTTTGTTGCTGTGCAGGTTGCATAGGAGCTAGGGAATGCTATGGGAAGTTAGAGATTGTAAACGCAGTCACCGTTACACGTGAAGGTGTTAGCGGATTGACTTCATTAACGAATTTGGCCCAGATGATACCTCTAGTTGTCTATTACAGACAACAATAAAAAAAATCACTTTCGTTCAAGAGTTCTTGTGTGTAGTAACGGATTTACAGGTCCCACAGCGTGAATCAGAGCTGTTAGATTAAGAAGGAGTTCTATAAAGTTAGGATTCTATTGAGAATCAGTAAAAATAATAGTTATGAACTACACTGAATTCTGATTCTGCACCAAAACGCGTAAGAATGGAAAGGGACAGTGCCTACTAGGGTCAGGTAGCGGAAAAATACAACTAGCAGAATACCTGTCCTTCGCACGGGGATAATATGTTTCATTTTGGACATAAAGGGCTGAATTTGGATTTAAATGTCATCGGAAGTCTCACTGTTCATTTCAGCAATCCCGAAAATTATTGATTCGGCACTAACATCGGCCATTTTAGATCATTTTATATATCTCCCCCAAGTTGCAAAGCAAAATTCGGATTTAAATGGCATCGTATGTGTCACTGTTCATCTCAGCGACCCCAAAAAAATATGAATTCAGCACTAATATCGGTCATTTTCAATCATTTTAAAATATCTTTTCTCCTCTAAATGCACCGTCAAAGTGAAATGATAAAAACCATCCCAGGTTCGAATCTCATCTATATTGAAAATTTGATCGAGATCGGTCGGATCGGGTGTTTCAAGAGGGAAGAAGTCACAAACATAGTCACCTTCATTTATACATATCTATATATATTTGTATCTGTATTTGAACAGAAGAAACAATTTGTTGAACAAAAGATAAAAGAACTAATTCGACATTTTCTTTTCCATTTCATTAATCACTCATAAAACTCACTACCATGGAAATTTATACAATAAAGTTCAGGTTAACGAACCTCTCTCTTTGCTAAGAAATCGGTTTACGAACAAGTTTTGTGAAAAACTTTTTTTTCCTCTAATCATAAACAGTGATGGAATGGGTGTCGAACTTAGTATCCCGGATAGTCTTGTGCCGTTTAGGACTTACGAATGTTACCCCAAATATCTTACTTCCAATACAATAAATGTAAAATACAAATATCTGTACATGCTTTACCCTTACTTTGGTTGATAATATCTGCTAAACAGGCGAATAGGAGCGAGTTAATAAGTGGTAGCAAACGAACGGAAGCACTGTTGAGTACTCGGGATTATCGGTAAACGTGTGTATTTACTAAACATTCACAAGTACAGATTCATTCATCAGTATGTACAGATATTTTTATTTACATTTATTGTATTGGAAGTCAGATATTTGTATTTACTTTTAATTGAGAATAATTTTATTTTCATTCTGCATTTTTCATAACAGAAAAACACTTTTTAAAAATACTATCATGTTTTTGTAGCTAAAATGGTGAATTGTGTCCATATTAATTTCAATGGGAAAGATAACTTTAGATTCGCTATCAGCGTTAAGGAATGGGTTAAGTTCGTGTCCCGGGAGTCCACTGTATTTAGCAAAAAGAAAAAGTTTACTTTTATCGGGTTATGTTTAGCCGAAGGGGTCTAGAAGCACATAAAAAATTATAGGAGAAATGGATTATCCAAGTACTTAGACCTAGAGACCTGCACGGGCCAAATTTTTCGGCCCGAGCCCAATCCAACCCGAATATACCTAGGCCCGGCCCAGCCCGAGCCCGAAAAATTTGGAGATTTTCGGCCCGGCCCGGTCCGATAAGTTTTTTAAAATTCTTGGCCCAAGCCCGGCCCGGGCCCGATAAATTTTAAAAGTTTCATTTTGTAACATTTTTCACGGACACACTTCTTCAACGTTTGCCTTTATTCTAATTATCGTTTAACGAAAGTCAATAATTATTAAAGAATTGCAATTAATCGGCCCCAGCCCGGCCCGACCTGAAGAGAAGTCGGTCCGAGCCCAGCCCATGCAGGTCTCTACTTAGACCTAACATAACGTAACCAAATCTAACCTAACCTAACCTAAACTAACCTGAACCAACCTAAACTAACCTAATATTAGTAGAAATAAGCGAAAGTTTATAATTTTTTGGAAAATTATGCTTGGGGGACCCCTACACTAACATAATACAACATTAACTAACCTAACCTAACATAAACTTACCTAATGTGAACAGAAATTGTAAAATTTTTTGAAACAATTGCTGGACCCCTTCTGCTAAACATTAGCCCTTTTATCTTGAATTTCCTGAAATAATTTATTGACGTTTCGGATGGCAAGTGACTTATCTCCAAGAGTACAGCATCTTGAACAAATTGTTTTCTATTTGAGCTTCCACCACAGAGTAAGTGAAACGAAAATAGAGTTGAGAAAGAGCTATGGACAGTAAAAGAAAAAAAGAATCGTCGAAAAAAAAAACTAACTCCTAGCAAAGCTTTAGAAGTCGACAATAAAGTCAGAAGAGTTTGGTTCCACAGCGTGGGAAGGAAACATGCTCGTTTCCCTTCTTTGTTACCATAGCAACATAAATAAAAAGTAGATCGTCTCTTCTCGCCTGCGTCTCTCCATTTTTCCCTTTCTTCTTTTGGTCTTTCAACTGTTTTGATATATAGGTTTGTCACCAGAGGTCCTCTTCGTCTGCTTATTCTTTCGTTCTTCAGCGATATTACCGTATATGTTGGAAATGTTAATATATATATATAAAAAAATCTCTTAGTTCCTTTAGATTGTCAAAAGGATTAACACACCACCCCATATTCATAGTGACTGCTACAAGACTGTATGTATTAAGTCATTCAGATGTTAACAAAAAAATACTTATTCTGGAGCTAAACCTATTAAAAGCAGAAAATTTTATTATATGAATACGAATCAAAACATTTTAACATTAAATCTGTCACAGATTCTATAAACTTAACTTCTTTTTCTTCTTTTTCTTCTTTTTCTTCTTTTCCAAGTAGTGAAAATCTAAGAGTTTAATGCGTGGCTGGCCACAAGTTCTGTATCTGACCTGACGGCCACGAATATTTCATCTGCACCTGAAATACCAAGTTATATTCTTTCTTTTCTTCTTCAGTTTTCGTAACAGTATTCAAATCAAGGATCTTATAAAATAGAGGATCTGCCCTTACAACAAAATCTTGAAGCCATACGTCACAGTTTCGCCACCCCCTACTCTGCCCACTCCGCCCAATAGGATCGCAATGTTTTGAGCCAACAATCATGGCGGAAACGAAAGTAGCCAATCAGACGATGGCGGAAACGAGATAGCCAATCAGACGTGTCGATACTCGGTTGTTTTTTTGATTTCATCGATTTAATAGGACGAAGATACATATGGGCAGATCCTCTATTTATAACATCATTGATTCAAATATCAAAATGTCACCAAGCATAAAATGTAGCCTCTTTTTAAAGGTGTGAGTGTACAAACGCACAAATTGCTCTAAATGGCAATTCAGTTTTCTTCTATGATGTTAACGTATTTTCTCTTTTGGGATGATAAGTCATTGAACTTCAAGATATGAATGCTGAGACTTATTTCAAGATAATTACAATTAATAATCGGAGGAAATGTAATGCTTAATTAAATAATAATAATAATAATAATAATAATAATAATAATAATAATAATAATAATAATAATAAATGAAATATTTTTTTTAGTTCAACGTTCCATGATTATGTTCATTAGCCTAAGGGAGACAGATAACTAAGGGAAGTAAATGATTACGGAAGAATCGGTAGAATGATAATATGGGATGAAACGGAAGTACTCCGAGAAACCCCACGGACACAATGTTGTCCATCACAGACTTACTTGGGGTAGGGTCGTACCAGGGGAGCTCCTTCATGACTAAGAGATTAGCGTGTGCGCCTTTAGTGTGGTAGATCCGGGTTCGATTCTAGAAGGGAGCTTATGTGGTTCGGATTCCACATTAATCAGTAGGTATAGGTTCAAGTCTCATATAGCCTCGCTGCTGAAAGGGACGCTAAAATCAAATCAATTAATTTCGAACCAGCGACCCCACGCACCAGAGATAAGCGCTCTACCACTGAGCCACCTTGCCTCCAATAATAATAATAATAATAATAATAATAATAATAATAATAATAATAATAATAATAATAATAATAATAATAATACGCATATTAATAGAGTTGGAATTATTGAAACATACTAAATTTACAGATTTTATTAGACTAACAACTTAGATTCATTGTATTTTCCAACTACTAAATCGTCATAGCGTCAAATTAATTATTTCATTCTTCTATATTTTTTTCTTTAACTTAAAATAATTCAGGTTAACTATGACTATCAGCCAACATTATACTTAGTGTATATGTAGCCGTACCTATTGTTTATTATTATGTAGATATTGCGCCCGCTGTACACTTTAGGTTAAAACCGTGCTTGTAACCGTTCGGATGAATTGTAATATCAAATTATCATGCTACATCAATCATTTCCCCTATTATACGAGTATAGTTTTATTGAGATAATATATAAATGTATGTTGAGTTTCTTTAGGGGGGAAGGGGGGAGTCAGGACCAGATGGACCACCCGTGGGTGCGCCCTTGGGTACATATTTTATTATAGGCAACCAACATTGCTTTGCTTCTATGCAGGTTGCATAAAAGCTACGGAATGTTTTTTTTTTTTTTTTAACAAGATCGTTAGTCACTGTTATCCGTGAAAGATGTAAACCGGCCAAGAATCACTCTAACAATCTATTGAAAAAAAAAGTTCCGTTCAAGAATTATCGTGTGGAATAACGGCACAATCTTATTAGTCCAACTACATAATTGTAATTAGAAAGAAGTCCGTCAGCTTCAGGTGCGTAGTCAGCAGCAGAGACTAATAAGATTGTGCCATTACTCCACACGTAGAAACTTATATAAAGAGCAGCTTTACTTCTCACTTTAGTGTTTTACGCGTTATTTTTAACGCAACTTTCTCTAAATACAGGAGTGTTTAATATTTTTTAGCTACTTAGGTATCTGACCTCTACTTACTACATACTCAATCGTCAAATTTGAAGTGCATAATTTTGAAATTTCGAAAGAAAAAAAAATGAAAATTGTGGTATATCCAAACCTGGTTACATGATTGAATACACTGAGCTGACGGACCTAAATAAATACCTATGATTTCAGGATATATTGGTAGGGTAAATTGTGTCATGTAAACTGTAGGTACACGTATGAATGATACATGAAGTTTTGTCAACAACTTTTGAACGAACTATTCAATTAGGATATATTTTTTGATTGGACATGATTTAGCGTCCCTCTCAGCAGCAGGCTATATAAGACGTGCACCTACACCTTAATGAGAGATCCAAATCTGCCGGGAATCGAACTTCGGTGTCTCACGCCAATTGCAATATAGTTTTAGGTACTGGATAGAGAACTAAAATTGTATTTCAAAGCTAAAATTGTTTAGGAAGAGTACACTAATTTTTGCTGATTTCTGTAACAACATAAATTCGATGACTTTGCATGTTTTATTTATTTTTTTATAGGATATTTAGAATGCATGGAAGAACAAGGTAGATTTTGAAACAAGAATCGTGTGATGTGACATTACGTTTGCACAATGTGGTGCTTCAGTTACATAACACACACATTCACAATAAACGATAAATCATTGCCTGCTCAGGTAAATTGATAGAATTGCCATGAATTGCAAAAAAATAAAGAAAAATGGCGAAATTCTTGAGATTCTGGTATTTTTTTAATGCCAACTCATTGTTATTTTTTTAAAGGGAGGATTATTCGGAAGGAGGAGCATTTTATTCAACAGCACCTCAAAATTAATTAAAATCAGACAGGGAAGTTTTTAATCAAGGAAGTAGGGGAGAAAAAGAAAAGGACCTGTTTACCATTAACCAGACACAGACCACAAGCTGAAGTCCATATAATATAAACCAACCTGTCCCATGTCAGAAAAATATTCACTATACTGGTTTCCCCTGAGTTCCTTTTTTTCTTCTTCCAGTCAGTCCTGGAATGGAGTTGGAAAAATAAAATTATACATAATATTTTTTCTTATTTTCTTCAAAGACGTCGCACATTCCTGGACTTTACCATTTCATCCCTTCTGCTGCTCAAAATCTTCATATGGACTGTTTCTATCTCTCTTTCTCAAAGTATTTCTACAACCACCCACCCATTTCGTTTTCCATAATCTTCTTTCTGTATATATCACCCCCTCCCTCCTTGTTTTCCTCTACGCTGTAGCTTTTTTTCCTTCGTCATGCGACTGCTAGGGTCAGGGCTGGATCATTAATCAAGTAGGTTTTGACCCAGAGGGCCGAAGTTAGACAGGTCACCTAGCCAGGTGGGGCTGGTCAGGAACACCAGGTAAAAACTTAGAAGAGGATCAGGGAGAGGGGAGGGATATATATATGTGTTGTTACGAAAGGGAAAAGGTGACAAGGCGCAAAAGGAAAACCAAACTATATTCTCCTTTTCTCGAACTTAAATGCATAACAAAAGAAGAGAGGCCCTGATTGTTCAAGGATTTTTTTTTTTTTTTGGAGATAATATAAGCACCATTTTTATTGGTGACATTTTTAACTCATATAAACAGAAATGTGAAATATTACATCCTTTGTAGTTCAAGTATAAAACCATCAATTCTTAGTATTAAAAATATGCAAATTGAATTTATTGGTAAATTTATAATACGCACGTGGGGTGCAAAATTTCACTTTGCACATACCAGTCTTGTTTGTTCTATTTATTAATTTATTATTATTTTTAGAAGAACTGGCTGTCTACTTCTTTACTAATATATAAAACAATGTGTGACAGTATGTCTGTCCATAATCAGATTTTAACATAAAAAGGAGTCGCCCAGAGCCACCAAATTTTCTACACAGGTCCAGTAGTGGATCTAACCCGGGGCGGGAAAGCCTAGTTCTCTCAGTTTTTTAACTGACAAAAATCATTCAGGCTATTATTTATATGTTTTTGAAAGTTTGTAGTAATCCCATTATATACCTATCATAGTCCGAATTCTGGCTGGTCCCCCCCCCACTCTTTATCTTCTAGCACTGCACAGGTCTTTATTAGATCTAATCGCGTACGAAGCTGTTTTTTTTTAATTTTCAACATGAAGGGCGATTGTAGGGGTCACACATTCTGATTGGAGGTTCAAATAGTATAAAGTATAGCACAAGCTCGGAAGTTAGACAACCCACACTACTCTACTATTTTGCAGGTTGCATACTTTTAGTCTGTGACGCGTGGGCATTTCTGCTAGTATCTTTATGAAGCCTTTTTTTCTGCTTATTTATAGATTTTTTTTTTAAATCAAACGAATTACATAATCTTTTAACCAATTTATATCTTCGTTATAATTACAAGTATTAATATTTCTACGTAATATTGTGAGAATATAGGCTTGTAAAGAGATATGGGTGACCAGTTTTTTGATACAAGACTATACATATTAATTTATCAATGTATTTAATGGTGTCTGTAAAACTAAACAGGGTGGCTCAGTAGGTAAAGCGTTCTTTTTTGGTGTATGGGGGTCCTTGGTTCGATTCCAGCTCGCGCCAAGTAAACTTTGTGGTGAACAAACGCCCTGTGCGTTGGTTTTCTCGGGGTTCTTTCGTTTCCTCCCAGTTTATTCATTGCACCATTTTATTCATTTCTCATCATCGCCGTCTCCTTTAGCTTAGCCGGCATAAGCGTGGGACGTAAAACTGAAAGATTTAATTTCATTTCATTTCGTTGTGCATCGAGCTCCTTCGTGGCTAAGCGGTTAGCGTACGCGTCTTTTGCGTGAGAGACCCGGGTTCGATTCCCAGTGGGAGCTCATGTGGTTTGGATTCCATGTTAATCAGTAGGTCCACGTTTCATATAGCCTCGCTGCTGAACGGGACGTTAAACTAAAAATCAACTCAACTCATTGCGTTGTGCATGTGATAATTGTAGAAACACTAATAGTACTACTAATAGCTTCCATTAGCAATTATTCTTATGTATTTTTAATATATAACATTAAAATAAAATTGTAATTAGCATAGCATAGCATCAGGTTACTGAAATATTTCTATTTGAAAGGGTTGGAAACATTTGTTTAATTCCTATATATATATATATTTAAAAAACCCATGCTATTGTTATTTTGTTAATTAATTTATAATTTTTTACTCATTTTTAAATTCTCAAAAATAAATTTGATCACTGTTACCTAAATTCCACGTAACTATTCTCATTTGTTGCATTGTAATTTTAACTTTCTACCCTCTCCAAACTTCGGTAGATCTATTTTTTTTTTTTTCATTATAGCATCAACATATTGAGAGACAAGCTGAGCTGACCGTTTCACGTTTAACAATCAAATTTCTTCTTCATTCATTAAAAAAAAAGTCATTCAGCAATTGATTTTTTTTATTTAAAAAATCACTTGCTGCAGGTAAAGATAATCAAGCACAGCCCGTCTCTTGAGTACCAGACTAGTATGTCACATCTCTTTCAACTTAGCAGCATGTGGATATTCTGCAAAATTAACTTGCAATTTCTATACCTAAAGTTCAAACTAACTACGCACCTACTTTTTCCTAGCGCTCTAGTCACACCGCTTTGGGGGAAAAGTAGAACTTTAAGGTTTGTAAATTATTTAAAATTATTGCCTTATATATATATATATATATATATATATATATATATATATATATATATATATATATATATATATATATATATATATATATATATATATATATATATATATATATAAAACACTAAATTTTAAACTTGGAAACCTGAAGTTCGAGCCCCGTGGCGTTAACTTCAGCTTTCCAGAAGCTATCATACATATCGTTATACTAATTAACACATTCATACTCAAAAATCGAAATCAAATTTATCTTATCATAAATTTGATTCCCTGTATCGTCTTTGTACACACTGCCAGTCCGGAAACTTTTGGAAATACCCTCACATAAGGACGGAAATGGAACCTATTCTTGGGACATTGATTCCATATCGAAAAATCGTTTCTCACTATTACATCTGGTAATAATTAATCTATTGCGAAACTTAAAATTTATTTCCCTTGTTTTTACACTGCCAATTTGAATATAAGCTGTTGTAGTGGTCACTTTAACAGAAAAACAAACAAACCATGAAAATAAAAGAAATTGTTGGAGGTTTTCCCTTTCTTCAATTAAAACTTCCGAAAAAAAAAAAGACGACTTCCCTTTCATTTTTTTTTCATTGCTTAACAATCAAAATGGCTGTTATATTGTGTTGAGAGACATTCAAAGGTTAACAAACATTGCTACATATGAGCCGCGATTGTTATCTGCAAGCGAGAGATAACTAGCTGTTTGCACTTTGTCTCACCACAATAAAAAGACCTTGCATTTAATTAACATTTAAATGAAGTGATAGTTTTTTTTCTCACTCCCTGCTACTTATTTTTTTTAATTATTTTTTTTAACAATTGCTTCTGCAACTTTCCTGTAACAATGTAATGACGCTATGAGCACACGCCAATCAGTACATTCACAAGGGAAAACAACACAGAATATAATTAATTTACGTAACATAGTCAATCAACACAATTCTTCGTAATGAAATGGATTGTTTTAATTTATCAACAGGAAAAGTGGTCTTTTTTTTTTTTTTTTTAATTGTTGAAGTTGTTGTCGAGTTGTGTAGATATGATTGTTTTCATTAACGCAACAAAAGGTGCTACAACAGTCAATAGAATTTTGTTACATGAAATGATCAGATGAACTACATTAAAAAAAAAAGTCAATTGATCAATTGTTATCTAAAATTCAGTATACATACTTTTTTTTTTTTTTTTTTAATGGAACAGATTTCTCCTTTTAGTCGTCAAGTGAAGGTGTACATTTCACTGAATTAAGATTGGACAAAGAGATATAGCTTATGTTATCCATTTAAAATAGGTAGTTTAGTTAGGAACCTTAGTACAATCGTGATAGTTTTAAAATTGTATGGATTAAGTTTAAGTACGTATAAACAAATCCTTTCATTTCACCTAGATTATTTACACGTCGCAAGTCTCTTTTCATGCTACAATTACTAGTGATACCTTTTCCATTTGGGGCCTACTTATCAAAATTACTAGTGTTGTAATCAGGAGCGCAAGACCGGAAGGCCCACTGGGTCCGGATCCCCCCAACACTTCTAACTCAATATACATGTGTTCGCTTTCTCCAAACCAGGGACGTATGCAGGAATTTATTTCGGGAGGGGTCTAAAGCGATTCAGCGGGGGTCCAAATACAGTTTGAGGCTAAATTATATGGAAATTTCTAAAATTGCCCCTAAAAGTAGACATTTACAAAAAAAAAAAAAAGTTGGGATTTCGGGATGGGGCGGTCGAACCCCCTGGACCCACCCCCTGCGTACGCCCCTGCTCAAAACTATATTTGTTTGAAAGGGAAATGATTAATGTAGCATGAAAATTTGGTCTTACATTTCATCTGTTCTCTTTTTCTTATAAAAGTCTAGTTCTATTATTTTTTTCTGAAAATGTCGGTAGAAGTATTTTACGATTATTTATCGTCTTTTCGGGTGGAGAATATTACCCGTTCAATAGGATACTACATAGACGTAGTGGTTTGTAGTATTAGACCCCCCCCCATAAAGGTTGGACCCCTCCCAACAAAAATGTGTATATTTGCCTGATTGTAATATGATATTTACAAGTCGTAATGTCTGATGAAGTAGAAATACTAGAATAATTGTAGAAGTCATTTTTATATACTAATGTTGAACCTCTAATTTGTCATATTTTATGGTATATACAATAGTGAAATGGCTAATTTTAAAAAGTTTTATATTAGTATTACAAAACTAGTAATTTTGAGAAATAAATCCCATTTTGTTATTAAATTGAATGCATACCAAGTCAGAAACCCAGTAATTATACACTGGGATTTGTAGGACCCTGCTATACTTTAAATTTACACTGTGAATTAATTTTACTAGGCCGTGACGTTCCAAAAAAATCTTTATTTATAATTCTTGTATGTGTTAAATCTTCTTAAATATATGTGTAATATTACAAGCAGCTGTCTGCTTAAATATATATCTTCTGCAGTACAGTTTGATTTATTTGAAATGTTAAAATTATCCAAATTACTTTCAAAAAAATCTTACGTAAGATCTTCCTACATTAAAATATACTCCACACATACAGTTTCGTTATTTTTCAAAATCTTATTTAAATAATTTAAGTGCTTTGGGGTCTGCTAGACCCCGGTGTGTAGCTTGAGCTAGATTACTTGCTATGATGAGATGGAGCATGAATATAGATAATCTGTAGGCTAAAGCAGGGATAACTTAAGAATTTAACACTTATTTGGGTAGTGGTCCACTGGTATTTGCTAGAGTTATCGCACAGCGATAGAAACTGTAGAATAACGACTTATGTCCATCAGGCATTTTGAGGTTACAAACTAGAAATGAGGTTACAAACTAGAAAGCTGAAAAACTTATTTGTACCAGAACTTCCAAATGTTTATTGAAATAATATTTCATAAATTTCCATCTCCTTTTTGAAGAAAAAATGTAGCATCTAGGAAATTTCGGTGCTAAGAATTTATGTCTGAGAACAGGTTTGGATTACCTGTGAGTAAAGAACACAGTAAGTTTAAATCTGAATAATGCCTCGGTTGACTGTGTTGTAATTGTCAATTCATCACCGAATACAAATATATTCATAAGCTCATTTATCACTATTTTATTGTATTCATCCTGATATAAATATTGCACTACTTAAAATATGTTCCATAATAACCTTTGTATTTTCTAAGAATATACTTTGGACATATAATTAGAAAGGTTTCTACCCCTTTAGGTGTGTCATTAATCCTCGTATCTTCGTATACATAACTTTGAAACATCTTTTAGTTTCAGAAGACACAGTTATCGGTCACGAGATGTCGGTTGAAGCAGCTTCTTCTAAAACTGTCACTCTATTTGCACGAATCGTGGGTGAGTTGCACTTTATATATAGTATGAGTGCGTCACGCGATTCAGGGGGAGAAGCCCCTCCTTCCCGTTTATCATTACCTTTTGATGGATGGGCAGGTGAAAAAGAATTGAACATCATTGTTGCTAACTGCAAATACGGAAAAAGAGCAGTTTTTTATCAAACAAGATTTGCTTAATATTCATGTCAATATATATATATATTATTTGAATTGTTAGTATACAAAATAAGATATTTCCATGTACGACCAAAACTGTGTGCCTGGGAATTATGTTTTGTGTTTCTATATATACAGGGTGATTATAATTAGAAGTTCTACTTTCCAAATGCTGTAAAAAGTGAACCACTTGTCAGAATGATTTCAAATTTGAACTGAAGAAGGGGGAAACGGTATGGCATAGGAAAACAAAAGTTTCAAAGCGTATCAATAGATGGCGCTGAACACTACACACAAGAAACACTTTTGCTCTAGAATTTCTTGCTCGCATGGAAGTGGACAATGAATGACCATGGAGTATTTTATGGACAGACGAAGCCGATTTCCAGCTCCAGGTTAATTAAAAACCGATCCCCCCTTGACGCTCAGGTTTACACTGGATAAAATGGGCTTCAATCCTGCTTTATACTGGATAAAATGGCAAACTATGGTTTAGCCCCTCCCTTGATCATATCCTGGATCCGCCACTGGGTGGTTCTGATACTTTAATGGTTTAATTTTACTGGTTTATTCTTCAAATCTATTCAAGTGTCTATTTCACTTCAAACAAAATAGAAACATTCTATAATGCTATTAGGGTTTAACAAAAAGACGTAAAAGATATTCAAAGACGAGGCATAGCAATAGATAAACCTCACAGATCTGTTAAAATGATGTCATCATCCTTATCATAGGTATTTTGCCATTAGACCCCCTATTAGCAGGTCACTTGCCACAACTGAGAAGCTCCCATGTTCCACGATCTTCCGCTAACATTTTTCACTTTACGTACGATTTTTCTGTTTTGATATCGTCATTCCGGATAGCTGCCTTGGAAATAAAAAAAAAAAAAAAACTTGTACAGGTTTTCGACCGAGTGTCCCCACGGGGAGACGAATCCAGGACCATTCACACAGGAGTGACAAAGCAGCGGACAACCATAGTGACATCGTCTCCCTCTCCAAATATGTGTCATCATGTAGGTCAAATAATATAAAAGTATTACTTTCGGCATACAAAAAAAAAAAAAATGCTTGCCCCGAAGGAATTAAAACTGCCGTCACCACTTGATAGAAATAAAGATGGCGTAGTTAGTCAACGCTAATGAGCGTTTCGAGACTGAGTGCCACAGAATTTAAATGTATCATAATTATTATTATTTGTTATCGAAACTAATATCGAGATAGTCTGTGTTTGTATTGTACCTGGATATCTACATCGTGAGTGAGTAAGTTTGACCTAGTCGTGATTTGGCTACGTTTCATATTTTCCCATCTATAGAATAGATAGCGAAAAAAAGCATACCAAAAGATTTTCCGAATTATTGTATTGGGCGTAACGTTTTTGTAAATAAGCCTCCTTACTACAGTGAAGCGTGAAGTAGTACGGATATGAAAAGAAGGCCCTTTTCTTGAAAGCGAAGAGGGCTTATTTCAGTTTTTTTTTTTTTTTAAAGCATTTCTTCCCTTTCCTTGCTTTTTCAGGGTCGCGCGACTAGTATTTTTCCGGAAAAAATGGTTCTAACCATTGAAGTAGTATTTGAGAAACTACACATTCATAAGTAACTTCACATTCAAGTTTCTCTCTTTTTCTTTAAAAAAAAAAGTTTTCAAAAAGATTCTTTCCTTCTCACTGCTTCATTCTAGCTTCTCTTTTGAGAGCGTTTTCAAAAGGAAAAGTAGCTACTGTTTTTTTTTTTTCCTTAACAAGTCAGGTCAATATCAGTGATACTACCTACCTTGCTATCTGTCAATCTTTGGGCTAAAAAAACATATAATATCGTATAGATATACTAAACATTGAGGGAGTGTAGGTACACAGAAAGGAAAAAAAGGATGTGGCGTACGAAAAAATGTAGGTAATATGCTTAAATCATGTAGTTTTCGACCTTAAGAGTCTTCATCCGAGCGAAATTAAAATACCGCTAATTTTACAGTAATTATGTGATATCTTCAAATGGCTAAAAGATAATTGAAATGTGGAACAAGAGCGCCCTAGACAATATTATTGTGCTTGAGGTACCGTTATCACAAGTCACCTAGTGGCTTTTCCGTTACCAGCCGTTTAGAAACGCGAAAATAAATGCCTATTTTCAAAATGGCTCGAAATCGTAAGCAGATAAGTGAGTCGTGATAACGGTATCTCATGTAAAATGATATTGTCTAGGGCGCTCTTGTTCCACATTTCGATTATCTTTTATCTATTTGAAGATATCACATAATTACTGTAAAATTAGCGGTATTTTAATTTCGCCGGGATGAAACCTTTCAACGTATGACCATAGGTAACAAACGTCCTACAGCAAATATATAACTGAAAACGTATATGTTTCTTGTAATACCTTCCGTATACATGTTCCATCTATACATACTTTCCATATGAAACAGAGAATTGTATATTAGGCAGTCAGAATCTCATATTCAAATGGACGTATGTAAGATATAGCTGACGTATGTAATATACGGAAGACTGTTAGATATCAGACGTCCTGCAGCAGCATGATGTAACATTTAAGAGAGAAAAAAAGCAGTACATATGTAGCATATGTATAACGTATGCTCCGTAGTAAAGTTACATGTTCCGTATATTTGTACAATATAGTGCTATCCGGATAACGGATTTTTCTTAGTATAGTTTTGCCCACAATACGAGATATAAGCGGGTCTCGTCTCGTCTCGTCTCGGTTCTCGACAAAGCTTTTCTCGTACATCTCGAATTATTCTCTCGTCTCATTTTGTAATTTTATGTACAAAATTTATGTCCGATTTTTTAAAATTATTTTTTCTAGAAGTTATCAGAATCCTTTCGCGTCACGAGAGCAAGAGCGCCGATCCTGTGGGGGCCGGGGGCCCGGGACCCCCTAAAGCTCATGTGGGCCACCTCATGTATTTTTATGAATATGTATTTGTTATTGTTATATGTATTTTTTATGAATATACAATACTTGGCAAAATTTGAATTCAATTTGTCTTAAAATCCTGATATATATGCCTTCTTAGACCATTATCTGCAATCACACATATCTGAATGACCCCGAAAGTTACAGAGAAATCGGCGCCCTTGCACGAGAGGTCTGATAAAACAACATTTAAACTGTATTTCTTATTGGAGAAACTTGTATAATGATTTGCGTAGCCTTAAACCTTGATAAATGTTCTTAATTCTGTTTCTACATCATTTTATCAATTTATAGTTTTATATCATGCGTTAGGTAACACAATGGCTAAAACAGTGCCTGAGAACTAAGACTTGGTTGAACAAGTCTGGCCCATGAGAATATAGAAATTTCACATCTCCTGGATAACACTAGGTGTAGGTGCGGATAAATGGGAGAAAGATTTGGGTTCTGGCTTTTGCCTCGCAGTCTACCTTTACAATACCGATCAAAGCAGTCTTCTAAAAAATGATAATCACCCTATGAGTAAGAATGAACATTCGTCCAACTTAAAATAGTGAAATTCTTTATGTGTATGCATTATTATCTACAGCGAAATGTATAAACTAACGATCTACTTAATTTAACTGCATTTTGTGGGACAAATTAAGACACAAAACTGTATACGATCCCCTTGTTTGTATCGATCTCTTATTGCCGTATGGTTAGCGCGCGTAGTTTCATGTTGCATTTTTGGTGCAGGAATAATGTCAATGCAGCAATTGAGAACATACCTGAATCTCCGGTCTAGAGAACCAGAAATATTATTGGAAGACAATGTGCTGACCCATATTACTCACTTGAATACGCACCAACTGGCCGTCACCGAACTGTTCGATTTTAGTGATAAGAGGCCTACTCACTGCGAAATTAAAATACCGCTAATTTTACAGTAATTATATACAGTGATATTTTCAAATAGATAAAAGATAATGGAAATATGGAATAAGAGCTCCCTCGACAATATTATTTTTCATAAGGTACTGTTATCACGAGCCACCTCGTAGCTTTCGGCTTGCAGCCATTTAAAAAAGCGAAAATAAATGCCGATTTTCTAAATGTCTGGAAATCGTAAGCAGATAAGTGAGTCGTGATAACGGTATCACATGTAAAATAATATTGTCTAGCGAGCTCTTGTTCCACTTTTCGATTATCTTTTATCTATTTGAGGATATCACATAATTACTGTAAAATTAGCTGTATTTTAATTTCGCCGTGATCGGGCCTCGTAAGTACAGCTACAAGAACTGTGTAATTATAGTATCATTATACAGATATTTACTTGAACTTTTTTATTCATCAAAGCAATAAATGTCTTGAAAGATAATTTGGCATAGCTTGGTTGCGTTTTGCTTGTGACCTCCTGCTTAAGTTGATCAAATTTCACCGCAAATTTGCTTTTGTACAGCCTTCACCGCCAATACTCAACCACAAGAAGGCCTGTTTATTTTCTATAAAGGACTATGCATCTAGTACCTATTGTTTACTGAACCATTGTGCGTACTTCTGAACAGCAGAAGCACACGTGGCCAAATCGGTCAAGATTCATATAATGAAATTTCAAAACATGTTATCCTAAATTTCAAAAAAATAAAACTTTTTATCTTGACCATCTTTCGCTATCTCACTCTACACAATATTCAATCTTACCCCTCTTTTTTTCTATTGTGAACATCAAAAGCTGTTGTGACATGGAATATTTGGTTTGACAAGTCATTGTCAACGAAATTACGTCGATATGACAAACCGCTCACTGGTTTTACAAGGTGATAATTATCTCTGGATAAACAAATGTCACACGTACGGTTTACATCAAGTGGGGGTTGGTTTTTCTTCCCTTCTTATACGATGCTTTTGTTCAAGTGTTTGATTTGTCCGTTCTTCTGGATGGGTGCTTGTGGTTCGTTGAACGGGACAGATCTGTAAAGTAGTAATGCCTCTTATGCTGAATCAGGGTCCCGGAAACTAGTACCTTTTTTTTTTCTTTCTTTCTTTGAGAAGGGGAAAAGTACACAAAACTATTTTGGATAGGGGGAAAGAATGGATCTTCCTTCACCATTGTCAGCATCTGCCGAACCCAATTTCTTCAAATCCGCTTCTTGAAGAACTTCCAAACAGCAACATCGTTCTTTCTGTGTGCACTTCCGTTTGCTTATTACAAGGCCTCTCATGAGATAAGTAGTGGGGAGGATTTTTTTTTTTTTTTTAATGTTATAGGTATGAAGAGGATTTCGGAATCCGCAAAAATCTTTTTCTAGTCAAAGTGTCTGCTTGTTTTCTTTAAGGAGACCTCAGCTATTCTTCATTCCGGTCCTCTTTGCTGTAGTATTGCCAGCTAACAAAACTATCAAAGCTGCAGTGTTACCAGCTATCTTCACCACATACAAGAAACCAAATAATGTATGATGTGTTATAGTGCCCGGGACCGGAAAATGGTACTTCTGGAATCCGGAGGCACATCATCCTTGGAATACTGTTTATGTTAAACACTATTAGTAGGAGAAATCCGGAATTCCGATTTCCTTTAGACAAGGATAAAATATAAAAATTGAAGGAAATTTTGAATTAGCAGCTGATTTCCTTCGGGTAATTTCAATGTATTTCCTTTTGCTTTTGTACTCTGAATATTTTTGTATTATTGTGCTGTTATTTTATAATTTAGCCTTCTCTGTCTAATTCTGTACCTATTGTACTTCTGTACATGAAAATAAAAAAAAATGAAATCTATAAGTTTTACGTTCCACGGTTATGTCGGCTAAACTAAAGGAAACAGTGATGATGACAAATGAATGAAATGGTTGAATGAAGAAAGTAAAAGGAAACGTGAGAACCCCGAGAAAACCCACGTCTACGGTGTTTCTCTACCACAAGGTCCATTTGGCGCGAGCTGGGATCGAACCAGGAACCCTCTGAGCCAGAGGTGAACACTCTACCACTGAGTCACCGCGCCCCCCAATTGTATATTCCAATGGACTGTTGTAATTTGTTTTTATGAATATTGTAAATTTTCTACTTTCTTTTATTAAACAAATAAATAATACTGTGCGAACTATTTTGGAGCACAGGACAATTGTAGTCTTTCTACCAATAAATTACATTACAGCAGAATATCAAAAGTTTTGTTCACTTTGGATATAAGCGAAGATTGAAAGATTAAAAAAAAAAGAAGAAGAAGAAGAAGAAGTACAGTATAAATTCATTTATTTACGCTCTAGAAACGAATCTATGATGGTCTAGAGAAAGTATAATGAATACAACCAAAATATTATAATTAACTATTATCTTTTTAGTCAACCTATGTTAGTGATCCTTGGTTTTATTCGTAGTAGATTCGAAGTAGAATTAGAAGAGCTGATTAGGATTGCTGGTAAGACGAGATTGAGACTGAGAAATGGCTAGAAATGCATTATCTCGTGCACATTTAATATATTAAAACTGTTGTTTCTCGTATATTAACCAAAGGTAAATAAATAGATATTAATTTTAGTTGCTTGAAATAATTACGAGTAAAATACATAATTTTTTGCCAATTGCAATTAAATCGAGCGTTTAACGAAAGAAAAAAAGTCCAAATACGAGACATATTGTATAATCAATCGATAGGTATATCATTGAGCTGAATAGAATTATGTATGGGGGGGGGGGGCACGGTGGCTCAGTGATAGAACGCTTACCTCTGGTGAGTGGTGTCCCTGGTTCCATCCCCGTCCAAGCAAGCTTGTGGTGGACAATATCGTGTCCACCTACTTTTGTCAATCTCGTTTTATTCCATTCGACCTATTTCGTTCCCCTTCCTCCTTCCCTGCTCCCTTATTTGTATACGAGTAAAAAATATTAAATTGTCATGTGTATTTTCACAACACTCGTATCACCATAGACGTAACTAGAGGAGGACAAGATTTCCCTAGAATCCTGTTTTCTCCCCTAGATTACCATTGGAACACAGGTAAAGCTCTTCCAATTCTCATAAATAAAGAGCCGTTTCTGTTTGTCTTTAACAGGGACGGGGGTCAAATGTATTTCATATGTCATGTATCCAAGTAAATATATTCAGATTCTGAAGTTCCGAGCAAGCTTTGGAGGAGACCCTCTCAGGATCGGCGCCCATGCCTAACCCCTAGCAAAATATCCTAGTTACACCAATGCATATTACCACTATATTTTCATTTATAGCTATATAGCCTATCATTAGCACATTGAAATACATTCCTGAATGTTGAAATTTTTCTGTTTTCTTATATGTATTACATTCACTGAACGTTTGCCTTGAAATCATAATTCTGAATTCAAGCAAGTGAAACGATCATACTACGTACGTACTTTCCTGTTACAATAGTTGGATATATATTATCTGGCTCTCTTTAACCTTTAGCTTCCTTTTGTACATGTATTTGCGTATGTGTGTTTGTGTCCCTCCACAATCACAGCTCCCGTTAGATTCTTAGTAGAAAGAGAGATAGAGAAAAGACCATCGATCTCCATCTGTACGGCTGAACGGATCCCAATAGAAAAATTCCGTTTTCAGAAGAGGTTCTTCGCTCTTCCCCTTCTCCTTACGTTCTCCTGCATTCTTTCAATTTCTCTCTTTCGCTACGATCTCCTCATCCCGCAAAACACACCTACCTGTACCGTTTTCACCTCTCTCCCTCCCTGATACCTCCCCAATCTGGAGCGACCGCAAAAGATCCTGGCAAGGAATGATTCCTCTTATATAGCTACGTATATACATATATACGGTCTTCATTCTCCTCCCCCTGTGTCACTACCCCTGCTGGGTTCTGGCAAGCTCCCGTGGGTGCATCCACCCATTGGTGTCAAAGTAGAAAACATACCATGAAGTCTGCTTTTGGGACTAAACTTTTTCTTCTTTTTTTTTCCTTCTCAAGAACTGTTCATAACTTCAAAATAATGGACTGCACTCAGTAAAAATACTTTTTTTTTTTCATTTTTCTTCTGTGTCGGGGTGTGAGCAAAATCTCCCTGAACAGTGAGTTACAATCTGAAAAGAAACTTCTTTTTTAAAGAGTAGGAGGAGCGCATTCTGATGAGAGGGACAATTTTTCGGTCATGGGTTTGCACCCGAAAAGAATCTATGACAATCGTTAACGTTTTTACTTTCGAGGAATCCCTTTTTTGTTATTTTTCTAAAACCTTGAAGTAGGTATATAACCACCTTGTCCGATTCACATTTGTTATCTGCGTAAGAAAAGTCTCAACAAAACTCACCGACTCAATGAGATGTATACTCTTCACTCTATTCTTACTACACTATCAAAACCGTAGCAAATCTTTTACACCTTAATGGAGCAATTCCAAAAAGCCTTCTGCGCATCAGCCAATGTTACCAGGTACTTCTTGCAAAAAAAATAGAACCGTTTTTTGATTAATGCAACGACCTCTGTCGTAACAGCATAAAGTCATGGTTCTGTAAGCAGCTAAAAGAACATTGGTTCCCGATGGAAAATTAATATTTAGTGAGGTACATCGGTTAAGCTTAGATAGGCCTATAGACTTTAGGAAAAGTTTAGTTGTAAAACACAATTTTAGCTTATTTCACTATGATGATGATATACGGTGCTATATATGATATATATCGTGATCCTTTAACGGGTAAATGGTTTCAGTCAATTTCTATATGCTGATGTAATGTTGTTATACATACATACATACATTATGTAAACATTTTATAACTTCAATAATACGGAGACTTTTCTTTACAGTGTATACTATGTTATATGCAGTAAAAATAATTGCAGTAATTTACGTAAATTTAACATTTATTCTTTCGATTTAGTGGCCACAGTAGCCTAGTCAGCAACGCTCTCGCCTTTAGTAAGAGCGGTCCTGGGTTCGATTCCCGATCGGAAAGATCTAACAGCTTTTTCAGGCCAGCCAACCAGAGTGAGGTTTCCCTGGGTTTTCCTCATTCACACCAGACAAATACTGGGATAGTATCTAACATAATAGTCCCAGTCCGCTGCCTTTGTTCCTCTCCCATGCCCCGGGCAGTGTGATTAGCCGAGGGACGTCATCCCTCATTATTGTTTGACTTGTTAACATGGCCATAGATGTCGAAAGACCAGAAATCTAATTCCTAAATTCTAATTATTTTGATCCGTATCAAATCTATTCAAGCCGCAAAATAACTGAAGAATTCTCAGAATTAAAGGTTTACTTACATAATTACAACGAGTTTTTAAAAAACAAAAAACAAAAAAGATGTGGGACAGCTTTGGGATACTTGTATGGTCATGCATCGACTTAGTACACTACCTTTAGAGACAACAATATTTCATAATAGTTCCCTATGCTGTACTACATGGTAAAGAGCATACACTATTCATTACGGTTTTCCGCATTATAATACATGTTAGAAATAAGGTACCCACATATATTTTTATACAATACTTACATATTTGTCTTTCAAAATAATGATTGGACTGTTCAGTAAATTATACGAATCTGTGGTCCCAGATTGTGAACCAGTACCAGTAATAAATATATAATTATTATAGTTTTGTCTTTAATTTATTAATAATATATTTGTCTAATAATGAATTCTATGTAATCTTTTCACTAAAATATTTTTTTTCTTATCTTTCCAGGGGAGAAGCCTTTCAAATGCGAATACGAGGGTTGTGACAGAAGATTCGCTAACAGCTCGGACAGGAAAAAACATTCTCACGTTCATACGTCTGACAAACCATATAATTGTAAAGTACGAGGGTGTGACAAATCCTACACACATCCAAGTTCTCTCAGGAAACATATGAAAGTTCACGGAAAGAGTCCACCTCCTCCCGGAAGTGGCTACGAAAGCGATTCTAGCTCCACCAGTGGAACTACGGTGTCTCCTGGAAACGCGCTAGGAGGAACTGGTGGCGCTGCGGGTGCCACTGGTGGAGGAAACACACAAGTCACCCAGTCAGCCTTAGCACCAGGTCACACGACGTTATCAGGTTTAGGGGGTCATGGTCATCATTTGAGTACGGGTCACCATCCTACAAATTTATCGGAGTGGTATGTTTGTCAAAGTGCAGCAGGAATGCCAACCCCGCCGTCCAATGAACATTCACCTGTTGGTAGTTTGAATCATCTTCATCATACGTCATCAACGACGTCGGCTTACTGATCTATGCCTCCTACACCGCACTGCCCTCCGCTTGTCTCATGGTTAGATCAATCGCGGAGACACTGTCTGTGATTCTTTCCTTGTGGTTAATTACAAAAAATGAAATGCAACAAATTTGTTTCATTTTTCAAAAGAAAATTGAAATTATTAGTAATTTGCTACAAAGGTACATAAAAGATGTGTATCGTACAATTGACAAACATAAATTATGTATTTTCAACAAAAAATTAATATTTATATTTGGTTTAGCATAACTAGTGTACCTATTTGACCACAGTTCACTAGAATTATTATTATTGTTATTATTAGTTTATATGGATCCATGATAAACAGTTTACATGGTTAAGATAAATCTTTCTGGGAATAATTTTCAACACAAAATTGTATTGTAACATAATCACAGTTGGGTGGAAATATAATCTTCGTAAATTTTGTTGAAGATACTGTAATTAAATACATGATTGGAAAAGCTAGGTCTGTTACTTCTGTACACTTTAAAGATGTTGAAAAATAACATTTATAGTTTTTATTTTATTTTTTAAAAATTTTATTTATTTATTTTTTGCACTCAACTTATACTTCCATGTATATAATGCTAATATGTTCCTAGAGACTAATTCAAAAATACATATACATGTATTCAAAATACGTATTATACTATTGGAAATTTCATGACGGCCTTAGGGTGAGGTCCAGAAACTTGACCTATTACCCTTCTCCGCCCATTACATGGTAGTGAAACAGATATTTTTTCCGAAATCCGATGTTGCCAACAAATTCGAACTCCATGACAGCTCTCAGCTAAAATAGGAGGGGGTGAGTAAAAGCTGATCTCCGTTACTTGAGTAAGGAATGGAATGTTTTAAATGTTTTGGCGAAGAAAAAAGTAGCCATGAAGCTGCGAGTCCTTCGTGTTGTTTTGTTATTTGACACTTCCAACAGAATATCTTTCTTCTTCCGTTAAGGAGCGAACCATATTTCCTGCCAGTTGGTCAATGTTTGTTCATCTCCCTGTTCTCTGTATAGAAAGAATGAAATAAACAAAGAAGGCAAGAAACACATTTTGGACTGTGCATTTTTTTAAAAGATAAACATGAATGCATCTATTGAAAAAAAAACACGAGGAAGATTTTAATCTATATAAAAGTATCTTCAATTCTAGTCGAATAATAATATCTGAAATGCATGATGAAGTAACTTTCTCATTTACATAATAGATAAGGCAACAAGATATCAAAAATTTACAAACAGTGTATTTCAATTATATTTTACATTTTATTAAATTACATTATTTTTAATTATTTTATTACATAATTACACTATATTTTACATCGATTATTTTTATAGAATTCTTCACTAGAGCATAGGCCGTCTAAATTAATTTTCTTTTACTGAGTTTTCCTCCTGACACCGGAAGAACATAGGCATAATATTAAATTTTCTTCTTTCTCTTCGGTATTTGATAGTGTTATGTATAGGCCACGGGGTTTAGATCGAGTTACCCAGGATGACCATGGTTAGTTATTAGCGGAACAACTATTCTCATCTATTATATTATTATTATTGCTGAGAGGTATTTTCGTATTTAATAGTGATCTAGGTATAGTTTGAATGAATTTTAACATTATAATGAGAAATGGGGAAATATTTTGGAAAGGATGCTGACAAATAATAAGTAAAAGGTAGTATCTCACAATTCGTTTGAGAGGAAAACGAAAATCGTGGACAATTCTGTCAAGATTTCTCGTTGCATAATTCTGTAAACTTTCCAATTGTAGTGTGAAATTTAGCACCAGGAAATATTTATTATTTTACTATTATAGTTAATTTAATATGCTTTGTTTCGGATTGATTCCCGATCAAACACAGAATTTTCAGTTTTTAATCTACATCTTTAGATAATTGAATTAAGAGAGGGAACCTTGGCCTAGAACAACAATAAAGAAAGCAATGTGATCACCACACATGACAACTTGCCTTCGTTGTAACATTAAATTATTATTTTTATTACCGCTAATCATAAAATTATTTATTAACTGGCTGAAGAACCGGCGTTCACGGGAAGAGTAGATTTATGGAGAATATTTGAAATGTTAATCATATTTGAACCCTTTTGTCGCATTTAGGTATTTAAATGGAAATTAAATTATAAAAGGTTAGGCCACCCAAGTGCTATTTTCAAAAATTGATTTTAAACTGTTTAACAGCTTTTGACATATTTTATATTTGAACCCTTTCCCCCTAGGATACGCCTTTAATGAAAGTGACATGAAAGAAATCCGACTCCAGTCAACTGTTACCTACATTGCAAAATCCATTTGAAACAATCTATCCGTTTTTCTCATGATGATGACAAATAACATCATTTTGAGTGTGGAGGACACATACCTCATAGGAAACTCATTATAATGAAAGAGATCTGGAAAGCCCAGTTTGAGCCAAGTGCTAATGTTCCAAAATTCTTTCCAAACGGCTCAGCAGTTTTCTCGTGATGATGAGAAGATAGTCTCGATGTCTTCTTTACAAAATTTTCTTTTTACTTTCGAGTGACGATAGGAAATAAGAAAGTATAGCAATCATGAAAAAAAAAAATAGATTTAAACGGATTTGTACGTTAGATGATCCCTACATGTCTCAAAACGGAGTTCTGTTCGTCCCAGTGAAAATATGTTCGGTTGCCTAGAGGGCATATCTACGGTTCAGCGTATCGAGACATCATTTTAAACTTAAGGTTTTTTACAAGATTCTCTAGCGTCATTTTCCAATTTTCTTAACACCTCTAAAACTACGAGTAGTTTACTGAAAGATGAAAATCAAAATTTGTGATATTCTCAAAAACTACTCTAACGAATTTCTTTTCGTGTTTCATAAATCATTTGGTAGAGCGTTCACCTCCGGTGCTCGGGATCCCTGGTTCGATCCCAGCTCGCGCCGTGTGGACTTTGTGGTGGACAAACGCCGTGCTCGTGGGTTTTCTCGGGGTTCTCCCGTTTCCTCCCACTTTCTTCATTCCACCATTTCATGCATTTCTCATCTTCACCGTCTCCTTTTGCCTAACCGGCTTATGCGTGGGACGTAAAACTTAAAACATCAGTAGCGTAGCCAGGATGTGTGTTTGGGGGGGACAAGTGCTGTTATAGGTACATATAGAGGAATTACAAACAAAAATATATAAACATAAAATATATAAAAAATTACAAACATCAAAGTACCAAAGTACATTGTCGGACCTCTTTGGGGGGGCCTCCCCCCTTCCCTACGCCACTGGGCAACATGAGATCAGAAATTTATGAATAATGTATTTTAATTATATTTTGCATTTTATTACATTATATTCAATTACTTTATTACATAATTACATTATACGCGTATTACATCGATTATTTTTATAAAATTCTACACCAAAGCATAGGTCGTCCTAATTAATTTTCTTGCATTATATGCGATGTGGCCGTGTACTTAAAAATCTTTTATTTTTTTATTTTTTTTTTTTTTAACTAGCATTAACACAAAATAGAGCATGTACCTTTCGTTTGCGAGGGGGAGAAAAGAGCAAAATGGAATCCCAAATCCACGGCAAGGGGGAAAAAGAAAGAGAGGAAAGTGACCTCTTAAACCCACATGTGTAAGTCATAAATCAGAGTATAACAGAGACCCAAAACTATGGCAACGTTGGTGGATACACATTTACTTACAATGTCACTAGTAAGGGGATACGAGTGTTCGGACATTGCCGAAACCACCCACGGAGAGTTTTCTTGTTCTTGCGACTAGTCTAGTTCAGTTTGATAGAAGTGTACAGTAACTTGTGTTAGTTTTGTAAACATGGATTCAACAATGAACAAATTTTATCAAATTTTGACTCATCATACAAGCATGCTGATTGAATGATTCTGTTGGCATTGTAATTTTTTAAAATTTAATTACCAATACTATAATTTAAAAATGTGATTTTAATTAAAATGGTTTCTTTCATTAATATGATTCATTTTAGAATTTTGCTGCAAGTTAATGTAAAAATTCAAAAAATGAGTTCTGAAACATGACATTCAGTGTTATGAAGCACAATTCTTACAATTTCAAGCCATACGAACAGATAAAGTATTATCTTTTCAATGACCAGACAAGGAGGGTTCTACTCCAAATTAATTGTGTAAATCAAGAATTGAAAATGCCAAACAGTTACTATGCGTAAGATAATTTTGCCTGTTTCCAGGGTTCAAAAGTAAACTGAAATAAATCTCTGAATATTATGAAAACTATATTCTATAAAATATTTTTAAACATTTTTTTACACTTTGTTTTTAACACAACTTATTTGCACCTAACACGTGTTGTGAGATTAAGAGGTTACAAGTCAATCTTATTTGAAAAATGGTTTTTAAGTTATTTGTGAAATAATAAAATTGAGTTACGTTACGTGCAACAAAATAAGTAGTTTCTGTAAAAGACTACACAAGAATCTTATTGTAATCTTCAAGAATACAAGTTTTCTTGTTGAAAATTATTCGTGATTACTTTTTATTTATTGTAAAAAATTGCTGTTCGGTAAGCTTAACAAAACAAGTAATTTCTGTACAAGGATAAAAAACTGTACTCTACAAGGATACAAAATATGATCCATAATTCAAAAGTTATTTGTAATTACTTTTTTTTAATACTCAAATATTTAAAAGGTTAAATAATACAAAATATTGAGTAGATCTTAGTATTTGATTGTACTTCTAAAATTGATCTGTTTTTGAGTTTCATGGTCCAAAGCTCATAACATAAGAGTTTGTTATGCTGTCTTTAGGTAAAGTGTGATGATACGAAGTAACAGGATTACACAAATTAATAGGAATAAACATTAAATTATTGTTTTATTTAAAATGAAGTTGAAAAACAGGATGAAGATTTTGCAAAGTTATTTATTTTTGTAATGGTTTTAAGTAATGTGAAAATTGTAAAACTTGGTTGTGATTACAAATTTTACGTATACACATCTTTTTGTAACCAAAAAAGAAACTTTGATCAAATTGGTTCAGTGCGGTGTACAAGGGGGTTAAAAAGTCAAATGAATGATGATCTGTTTGTATCCACTTGTCAACGGGCTATCAGCAGAACATTTTCGTGATGATATACTGCAGTTGCTCGATATATTCTTCCTCCCCGTGGCCCCTGCAGAACAAGTATCCCCCATCACGATGTGTGAGAGCGTGTGTTTTGGGTGTGTCCTGGTGTCAAATTACATGAGGCCCTCTTTTTCTTCCCATGCTGCCAACGAAAGCTGTCTGTTCTTTACCAGCCACCTTCCTGGTGATCTTTTGCCTTAATGGAGACAGTGTTTTGTTTGTAAATCTGGACGACGGAGTGGAGAAGCGAGGGGGGCAGATGAGAAGAAAAAGTGTTGTTGGAAGATGGGAAAAGCAGCACTTCTTCGCTCCACCTGAACAAACAGTTGAAAATCTAAGTAAGGCACGTGGAACAAACAAGGGCTTCTAGTAAGCGGAAGTGATGACATGTGAGAATGTTAAGAAGTGTGAATGAATGTGTGAAAAAAAAAAAGAGAGAGACAGGGTTAATTTCTTCAAGAACTGCCACCGAGAGTCGAATCGACTCATCTACCTGCTACAAATTTATGCTATGAAAGAAATGAACTAGGTAGTGTTGTTATTATAAATCGATTATAATAAAGAAATATATATATATTAAAATATAAATATATGTAAAATATGCCTTTATATATATATAAATAAATATAAAAATGTCATGTACAAAGTATTAAAGAAATTATTACTGTGTGAAATTGTTTTCGTGAGCACAATGTCGTGTTATAAGAATGTGTGAGCACGTATGAGTGAAAGAGAACAGTAAGTAAATATGCAACAAATGTCTTGTGCTTCTTTTCAAAAATCCAAACAGTACACTGTAATGTTTTTTTCTCCACAATGTGTGTAATTTATGTATATAATGCCCTAATTATTTAACAGGCGGCTTTGTTTCCCTATTTTATGTGCAATTTTTTATAGTGTTATTTATTGTTTGTTACCTGTAAACCTATGCTTTTGATTGTTTGCATTTATTTCTGTATTTAAGAAGAGATTTCTTTTTTTAAAAGAACTAAATATTTGTCAATATTTTTATTACAAAATATCGGTACAGTGCAAAACAACACATACATATAGATAGATAATGTAGGTATTGTGTTAGTTGTAATAGTTTATTCCAGTGGCGTATTTACGATTGTTTTGGGGGCTTTGCCTAACTTTATTCCTGGAAATGTGAAAATTATGCAAGATATTTCACTTACTTTAAAATAGTAAATAAAATTTCGGGGGGCTTAAGCCCGGAAGCCCCACTTAAATACGCCACTGGTTCATTCTAAAGATAAAAAGTACACAAATTACAGAATTCGCTAATTTTCTTTTAAAAAATTGGTAAAAATGAAAATTGATGAAGTTATTATACATACATATGATTTGAAAGAAAAAGTTTGCTCAAATTATAGGCTATATTGTAAAAGTACAAATTCTCCAAAACGTAGATCTAATAGAGAAATCGCTTTTTACATATTTATAATATAGTATACTTCCAGGTTTTCTTCCAACAATGACATACAATTTAAGAATTTTGCAGTACCGATTGTCTAATAATAATTTATTCTATCAATCACCTAACTTTAGAAAATGATTTTAAGTGTTGGAATTTTTTTTAAAAAAAGTTTGGACAATAAATTTTTATGAATAAAAGAAAAAAACTAGCTACAAAGTATATTCTTCGAACTGTTAAATGGTTATTAAGTTCACTGTAATACACAAGGAAAAAGATAACCTGTACATTAGGTTTGTAAATTTGATTTCTTTTCCCCTTGGCTCAATTTAACAATAATATGCATGCAAATTTTACAATTATCCCAAAGTTTCCTCATTGTCTGGTATATCTTTTCTACATATGAAAAGGTTGTGTGTATGTTTGTTTATGTGAGAGTGAGAAAGAGTATGTGATATAACACGAAAAGTACGTACGTATAATTAAAAAATCGAAAAAAAAAATATTGTGAGACTGGCCAGTGTAAATAATATTATACAGAAAAGATACGAGCAATGTGAATATATTTGTATGTACACCGTGTTGTTTTGAATCTCAAGTAAAAAATAACAAATATTGAAATGATTGCAGTGTTTTGTTTCTTATTACCTGCATATCCCCCGTCAGTAACAAAAATAGTATTTATTTGTAAAGAACTGCCATTTGATCGTCGTCTCAAAGGACATTTGAGAATAATGAAAAATCAACAGTTCGCACACCCGGTGGAAGTGTGTTACAACTAAAAAAAAAAAAAAAAAAAAAAAAAAAAAAAAAAAAAAAAAAAAAAAATTGAGTTGTCATCGCTCAGAAGGGAACAGAGAGAGAGATAAGCGAGCTCTACCTGGTGGTATTTTCACAGAAACGTAACTAAAAACAAATTAACTCCTAGATGGCAAAATAACAGTATTCCAGGGAGCAATTTTGATTTAATAACAAACCTTAAAAGTCATGTTCCCACAAATGTATATTTTTTTGACGTGTAACAGTCTTCCACCGAGTGTGCGAGTTGAGTAAGGAAAAACAAGTAAAATAATAAAATAAACATAACTTTCATAAAAGTAAAATGATTTTTCAAGTTTTGTTTTAAACATAACTTTATTTAGTTAAAAAAAAAAAGTGTAGTGAATGTGCGAAACCATTAATAATAATCATTCGTATACTACTTACTCGAATTTTTAATGTACTGGACAAAAAAAGGGGAAAAAAAAACTTGAAAATGGTCATTTTGGCAAAATACAAAATTTACTTTCTTCTAGATCTATTTGTCCATAAAACCTTACCTTACCTTATCCATTGGTACTACAGTCCTTGTAGGACTTGAACCTTCTTGAGGATATATTTCCATTCTTCTTTGTTCTTTGCTTTATTTCTCTATGCCGCTATTCACATCTTCTTTAGGTCATTCCGTACATCGTCCAACTATCTGAGTCTCTCTCTCTCTCCTAATGCTTCTCCTTCCCTTGAGAGTTCCCTTGTAGATTTTATTTCGCTTCTCTATGATCTTCTAGATGTCCCAATCATCTTAATCTACCTTTCTTTATTTCTGTTACTATATTACTATTATTATATAATAGTTCTAACCCTGCATTTGTTCTTATTCTCGACAAATAAAAAAATAATTAAAAAAAGAACTTTCGCGGAACGTAGGAGATACGTCTCCTTTAGCTAGCAGGCATAACCTTGAGACGTTAAACTAAATCAAACCTAAATTTGACTGTCCCCTGTTGACGAAGATTAGAAATATCTAAACAAGCGACCAACAAATCATGTATTTCTTTCCCATCTTTTTAATTGCTCTTCTATCTTGATTGTTACTGTCCATGCTGCTGATTCATACATTAGAACTGGTCTAATAACTGTCTTGTACACAGGCACGTAGCCAAAGGGGGGAAGGTGCGGACCCCCCTCCGAGACCAGAAATGAAAAAATATTAAGGAAAGATGAAACAAAATGAAATGAGAAAAAGGAGGATCAGCGTTAAAAATAAAAATAAAAAGAACAGGGAGCTTTTGGTTACTCTTTCTTATGAGGAGATTTGTATTACTTGCAATACATGGAAGTGAGGTGAGCGAGATATCCTGGAAGAGTCAGGGAATTTGAAATTTCTAGAAAAGTTACAAAATTCTCAGAATTTCTGCTACTAGTCAGGGAGAGTTCAAGCTTTCGAAAGCATAGTGCCGTTGTGTAACAGCGTGGACATTTTTTATCATAATTTTTCGTCATCGCATCCTTGCGGTATCAAACATGTTATTTCAAAAACAATTTTCTACTGCTCCTTTAACCTGTTATTTGGAACAGACAGTAGTTTATTTGATATGTTGATAATAAAGTAGTTTAGATTGATCGAGCTCCTAGGCCTTCAGAATTTCATGTAACCCCCCCTCTCCGCATTACGAAATCCTGGCTAAACGAACCAATATAAGTTCCAGTAAAATAGTTTAGAATGATCTAGCCCCTGGTGTGATGACCACAGCATTTCATGTCACGGACCCCCCCTCCCCCCGTCCTTCACGAAATCCTGGCTACGTGCCTACTTGTACATTTTTCTTTTGGTATTTTTGGGTACTTATTTTGTCTTTAGTAGGTTTGTCATTGAGTAGTAGTATTTGTTTCCTGTTGTTATTCTTGTTTTTATTTCTCCTTCTGTTTCGTTATTGTCGTTGATTATTGTGCCTAGATATTTGAATTCCTGTGCCTAGATATTTGATTATTGTGCCTAGATATTTGAATTCCTGTACTCTTTCATATTTTTGTTCTCTTACTTCAAATGCCGTTGCATTTTCGAATCTTGTTTTGTTTCTGATATATCTCATAGGATATATTTCGTCTTACTTTGGTTTACTTTTAATCCTATCTTTCCAGCTTTCTCTTGCATCTGTTCAATGTCCCATAAAACCAATGTTAGTTTAACGGCGTTGAGTACAGTACTTACGCCATTTTTGTATTGTATTCCAGCGATTTATATGAGGAATTATTTTTTTTTGTTTCTTTTCTTTGACACCAATTTGAATTTTAATAATTTCTTTATGAAGCCTACTTAAATAGCCTTTGTTTTTCCAAAATGAATTTACATTAGATATAAATGCAACATTACTTAAGTTAACCCTTTATTTGACACTGTTGCTCTCAAAGAACATCGCATTCTTTTGCGTTATCCGCACAAATTATAACTTCAGGTTTCATTTAATTGGGATTATTGCTTTCATACAATATTCATATACAGGGGTGCCCACAAGGGGGGACTATGACGCAAACTGCGTCATTGAAATATTTGGGGGGGTTAAAAATCTATGTAAATATGTTCGAGGGGGTGTAAACATTAATCAAATTAATCGAAAAGATTTTTTTTTCATGGAAGAACACCTATGGATTGACAATTGAGGGGGGTGCATCCTGGACATGAGGGGGGGTGGGCACCATTGTCATATACATGATTTATGGGTCGCTTCTTTAGATACTTCTAATCTTTGTCAACAAGGGACAGTCAAATTTAGTATTGTAAAAGCTTTATCTCCTACGTTCCACGATTTTTTTAAATTTGTAGTTTCTTTGTAGGAAAAAAATTTCAACGAAACTGCTGCTAATTACTGAGAGTATTCTTATGATATTTGACCATAACAGAGCAACACTGCTCAGTAGCTACACATAAGTCCTATTTTGTGGCAATGTAACTTTGAAATAAACATCCTGTATTTTGTAACCACAGTACAAAATACTTTAAAAATTACGAAATTATGATCAGGAAGACCTGGTTCAACCATAAAAGCAAACTAAACCTTTTAATGATAATGCTATCAATACTTGCCAATTGAAGGGTTAAATTTTAGTTATTAAATATTCAAATTCATATAAGACAAAATTTAATGTTATGGAAGTAAGGGACTCGAGGAATTTGAAGCTTAAAATATACAAAAAGATAATCATGCCTGTTGTTCTGTATGGTTGCGAAACATGGTCGCTTACTCTGAGGGAAGAACATAGACTGAAAGTATTTGAGAACAAGATTCTGAGACGGGTTTGATTCCCGGCGGAGCTCATGTGGTTCGGATTCCACATTAATCAGTAGGTCCACGTCTCATATAGCCTCGCTGCTGAAAAGGGACGTTAAAGTCAAAATCAATCAACTCAAGATTCTGAGACGAATATTCGGACCCAAGAGGAACGCGAATGGGGAATGGCGGAAATTTTATAACGAGGAATTACATAATTTATACGGTTTACCAAACATTGTTAGGTTCATCAAGTCTAGGAGGCTTAGGTGGGCAGGTCATATAGCCAGGATGGAAAAAAGTAGAAAGTCTTAACTGGAAGACCAGTCGGAAAATGAACATTAGGAAGACCTAGGCGCAGATGGAAGGACAATATTAAGATGGATCTCGCAGAGATTGGAATACAAAGTAGAAACTGGATCCAGTTGACTAAGGATAGAAGTCAATGTAGAGATTTGGTGAACGTGGAATTGAACCTTCTGGTTTCATAGGTCATAAAGTTAGTTAGTTTGTTGGGAAGTAAGGGACATTTAAATAAACTGGAAAGAAAAATATGAGTAAAAGCAAATCATTAAAATTCCAGTTCATTGTCAAAGAAAACAGAAAAGTGATTCCTCATATAAATTAATTTGTTAAAGAAACCAAATATAGCTATTCACCATTAAAATAATATTTAAAAAAAATAACAACAAAAAATTAAAACCTGCTGGGTAATCGAGAACTACTTTTATTTATTTTATATCCCAAATTTTAAAGTAATTTTAATTAAGAGTTCATACTAGACTATATACAGTCAGAAACAACATATCTATTAAGTATAGGTTGAAGCTATTATTTTTTATACCTCCAACGTATATTTTTTCTACTTAATACTGTTTCTTACTGTACAACTAGTCAATTTGGAACAATCTTTCAAAGTTAAAATGTGACAGCCTTATTATTAAGTTTTAGTTAAATGCGAAAGAAAATAACATATTGCTCAAGATAGGAAAAGTTCGGTAGCCTCTTCCTCCGCACCTACACAAAATGGCAATTTTCAACTATATTAATACAGTAAACTCTCCATTCAACAGACTAATTGGGGCGAAAGATTGTCCGTTAAGACGCAAAAACCGTTATGAACAAAATTTTTTAAAAATGATATATTACACTTGAAATTTTACTGTATAACATAAATCTAAAATATTTAATGGAAACATGATATTAGTGACGAAAAACTCATTACGATTGCGTATTAAAAAAAGCGAAAAGAAAAGTAGGCAAGTGTTATTCTGTGCACAAACTATTGTCATATTAAAATCGCATCTTTCGAAAATCTGATCGTATTTTCCTGCCTCAAGTTTTTTTTCTTTCTTCCTGCTACATTTACTACATTAGTCGAATTTTGATCGTTAAATCTAGAGTTTACTGTAATAATAATGATAATAAATGAGGAATTGTTTTAGTTTTGATTAAGAATAAATTGAAAATGCTAATTATATATATATATATATATATATATATATATATATATATATATTCGCAAAAAAAAACGCCAAAAGTTTCAATACTTAATGCCAACAAACTATAATTTCGTTGATTCTATTGCCCTAGCATTTCCTGCATTGCAGAACGAAATATCTAACGTGAATGTTGATCAGGCTCTGTGCAATAGCGAATAATCGTCGCATTCTTGTGTAATAAAAAATGAAATGAAATCTTTAAGTTTTACGTCCCACGATTATGTCGGTTAGGATAAAGTAGACGGTGATGATAGAGTAATGAATGAAATGGTGGAATAAAGAAAGTGGGAGGAAACGAAAGAACCCCGGGGAAACCCACGCACACTGTGTTTGTCCACCACAAAGTTCACTTGGCGGGGACTGGGATTAAATCCGGGACCCCATGCACCAGAGGTGAACGCTCTACCACTGAGACACCGCGTCCTGTGTAAGAAAGATGCGAATGAAGATGTAAAGAGGAATTTAGAGACTTTTGTCTGAGTGTTGCTAAGGAAATAAAGTGATATTTATAGTTTTGCGTCCTACGATTATGTTCTTCTAGGACAAAGGTAAAAAGTGGAAGAAGGAAGAGAAACCCCATGGACACGATATGATTCATTACAAACTCGTGTCTCCGGAGATCGAACCAGGGGACCCTCGCGCCAGAGGTGAAAGTACACATATAATGAAATAATATATCTGAGGTGAACAAACAGTACCTGGACATAAATAAATAAATAAAAAGCAAAAACTCTTGAAACAGTTCAGATTATAGGCCAAAAGTTTTTACGAAGCTGAAATCTAAAGCCTTCCAGAACTCTGGAAGTAAATCTATTGACTACATACAATAGGCGTCCCACTAGAAACTAATTACATATAAGATGTCTTTTTTTTTTTTTTTTTTTTTTTTTTGACATAGGATATTCGACTTCCAATGTCTTCAAAAATTGTATTTTATACGTGACGTTATTCTCGCCGTGACAATTAACTTACAATAACCCCACAAAAGTATGTGCCTCACAAGTATTTTGTGTTCTTCATAATCAAAATCAAATAAACTACAGGGTGTCCAAGAGGAAACGCCCTAATTTGAAATGTCTGTAATACAAACATAGTATTGCGTATGTCATAAAGTCAATATGTCGATAGAATTATGCGGAATTCATAACTGTTTTTCTGCATTATCTACTTTTTGGTCTTAGTTTTTTTTTTATTTATTTTTTATTTTTCATTAACTTTAACCTGTAGGTGGCGATCGGCACACTCGGACGCTGAGAGAGAAAAAAAATCAAGCATGTGCATTAAACTGTCTCTTTCCACTGTGCACAGGAAAATTCAAGGTCGGATACTTCATATACTAGACAGTCCTCGTATTCTATAATGTGACACAATATGATTTTAATTGCAACTTGCTGAAGCATTGCTAATTTCGTGCTTTGTAAAACAATACAAAAGTTTAGTTTATCTGCCTGAAAACTGTTCAAACGTGGTTTTCAAACTATCTTTATTCTTCATCGAACCGTACATCTTATTATTTCTAGCTGAATGTTGCAATATACGTACAAATTATAAATTATCCAAAAATATTGTATGTATGTTCCACTGTACCCACATTTCCCCTACTTCTCTAATAGTATTATTCCGAAAAAGAAAATTTACAATTTTAGATTTTGCAAACGTGCTTTTAAAACCATTGAAATAATTTAGGCTTTGAGAAATAGGCTACACACATATTTCAGTTCATAGCTTCAATAAGTAGTTATGGTTGCTTGTTTTTACACTAATGCCCGCTTGCCCAATTGTGAAGTTTCTGAACAGCCAACTCGGTTATCTGTAGGGGCTGCGGTGGCTCAGTGGTAGACCGTTCACCTCCGGTGGGTAGGGTGCCTGGTAGATTTGGTGGTGGACAAATACCGTGTTCGTTGGTTTTCTCGGGATTCTCTCGTTTCCTCTTACTTTATTAATTCCAAGATTGCATTCATTTCTTATCATCACCGTCTCCTTTAGGCTAGCCCGCATAACTGTTGGCATGTAAGACTTAAAGAGTTTATTTAATTTTTTCGGTTGTCTGTATTTATAGTCCTAAAAAAATTTTTTTTAAAAAGTGTTGTGTGCATAATAGATAATTATACAGAATATTAGAAAGTAATTCTAGAAGAGAAGAAGAAAGACAGCTTGTTAAATAAAAGAAGAAAAAAGCAAAAGACTGAAATTTAATTCTCAAAGTCTCTTTTAAGTATACATTTCGAAATCAATTTGACTCTAGAACATATATCAACAGCCTTAAAAAAAAAAAAAAAAGAAAAGAAAATATCTTTTAACAGAAAGGGAAAGAAAAACATTCATGAATCAATTTATACACACTTTGAGAGATGGAAATTTAGGAGAGGGGTGAGGGATACGTATAGGTAATAGTGTAATATATTGGCCCGGGAGAGGGAAGGAGGAGGAGGAGGTCTAAAACAGAATGAGAAGTGAGAACTTGTCGAGGTTGGGTAAACCATGATAGTTTTTGCTGATAGCTAACTATCAGTCACTTCATAACCTTTGGACTCTACAGTTGCTGTCATGTGAGCTGACTGACGCCAAGCCTCATCAATTCAAGAAGCATATTCCTGTTATGCCTTTTTTTTCTGTTCTCCGCATGAGTCTTCGGGAAGGAGAGAAAGAAGATGATCCTGAACTATGTAGCTAATTTTCTTGTACTTTGGTTCTGTGTACACAAGAGTAGAACCAGTAGTCGAAGCCATTATTAAAATCTTCCAGTACTAGTAGCACTTGTCATACAGGGAATTATTGTTTTTGGGTATCCAGAAAACATAATAAGAATAAGCAATTATTTGAATCATCTATTTACATAAATTGATGCAGTTTGCTGTATAAAATAACTTTATTTTTTTTATTTTTAAGAAAATATCATTTTAGAGAAAGTTTGTATTTTTTTTTTTTTTTTTTTTTTTTAAGATCGAGATTCAATGGACGTTTTATGGCCTTTAAATTTTTTCTATCCGTTCGTCCGAATATAGACTCGTCTAGAGGCCATACTGTTGAACGTATCTGGGCTTAGGGATGCGCACGAGACAAGATTTGAGACTGTCTCGTCTCGAAAATGTGCTGTAAAAGTGATGTCTCGACTCGAAAAAAATGTATTTTTCTATTGGATGAGCTGTGTCTCGACTCGAATTTTGTCAGGAAAATTCTGTCTCGGCTCGTCTCGTCCGCATCCCTATCTGGGCTAAATTTTAAACCTATGCTTTTATATATATATCTATCTATCTATCTATCTATCTATCTATATATATATATATATATATATATATATATATATATATATATATATATATATATATATATATATATATATATATATATATATGATTTTCAAAAGAGCTTTCTGAATTATTTTCTACCCCTTAAAATAAGGATAGTTCACTAGAGGGTGAAAATAAATAAATAAAATATGACTTTCTTTTTATGATCTTTCTAATCTTTTCGAGCCTAGCGCCCTCTTGAGCAAATGTGATTGCCCTTAGCGCGCACCACGTCATCCCAATCCACTCATGCACAAGATTGAACGTGAGACTTCGACGGCGCAGTCTAAAAATCAGAAAAAGCTTTCCAATCCTAAATCAGCCTTGAAGAATATACGTATATATATAGACAGGGCAATTCAAAATGATGGACTCGATTTTAGAAATTAATTCTGTGAAATGTAATAATCATATGCTATTGTGAGACATGCGCTTCGAAAGGTTAAGTTTGAAAGTGTAGTTTCCACGCGTTGTTTCCATTTTGTACCGCTAGGAGTCAGGATCGAGCATGAAATGAGTTGCTGATATCCTCAAACATGCTACAAAAAGGTTTAGCAGGAGATATAGGCTATAGGCTTGATGTGTACCGTGTTACGTGAGGTGCTCACAAGGAACACTTGTGATATGTTTGAAGAAAACTTTGAAAGTTTACCTCTCTTAGCACACGTTTATTATATTTCACAGAATACATTTCTGAAATCGGATCCATCATTTTGATTTGCCCTGATATGACCGGCTCGGGGGAACACAAATGGTATGTCACATTTTCTAACTTTCGAGTAAACTGAGAAAGAACACATTGCTACCAAAATTATGTTCCTAGCTTAATTAGGGTCTGAGTTATTGAAATTTAAATTGAGTCACATTAACGAGCGACCAGAATATGACTTTCACACCATCAGGCGGCTCAATGGCCGTAACTCTGTAACGATGCATTTCCCGACATATGGTCATATGAACTTTTTTTCTTGTCTTCATAAGGAGTCAACTCCTGAAATTTTGCCGTACTTTTTTGTTACACCCTGTATATTCGAAAGGATTCAGGATTCGGTATATATATTGGAAAGGATTTTGTTCATATTTCATAAATGAATGTTTCGTTAGGTATTTAACAATTTAACAATCACCAGATACAGAGGTCATTTTATACTGGATATCTAACAACAATAACAGTGGAAAGGATTTGAGAAAGAATCGGTTAGGGCTAATTTAGTAGGTACCATCCCGACATTCGCCTGGTAGGAATGTGGAAAACTCTGGAAAACCGCAGTCAGGATGGTCGGCAGCGGAAATCGAACCCACAACCTCCAGAATGCGAAGCCAATGCTCTACTACTTGAGCTATTTCGCTCGGTATGCCCTACAGAATAGTATAACTCATTTTTCCTTTTAAAAAATACACAATAATAGTATGCACTTGGAGTGAGCTTTTATTGGGAGATTTTTTTCTTAAAAAAAAAAGACTTGAGAAATTTTGTTTACATTTCATAAATAATAACCTTACAATGTGCGGTAAGTATTTTTCAAATGAGATAATTGAGAAAAATGCATTTTTTTTAAACTCCGGATAATGTTTTCCTTCGGACGAACTTTTTCAGATCGTCAGATATAAGTTTGTTTATGTGTCACAGATAAATGATTTTTGAGTAACTGCAGCATAGACTAACATGATTTTATTTAAGGAATAGGATCGAGAAAATTCAGTGTAGTGGTCTGTAGCTTTTATTACATTTTACTCTTGTAACGGAGATTTTCTGGATAACACCTAAATAGGCACACGGAGTGTAAAAGTTAAGTACCCTCAATCAGCTCTAAACAAAAATATTTGCTTACCTAACCTATACACTAGCAGTTGCTATCTTCAGTAGATCCTCTTATGAAGAGATGTAGTTTGCAAGATACCTTTCCTGTAGCCTAGTGGTTGGCATGTGCTTCTGGGTTCGATTGTCGGTCTGAGAGTATTAAAATTTGAACGTATTACGGTGATTCGGATTCCACTTTAAATTGTGGGTCTATATCTCATGTAGCCTCAGTACTAGAAATGGACGCTGAGCTTCAACAAACAAAGAAACAGCAACTTGGTAGACGACTGTTTATTTAGTATTAACGGAAATCAAGAAAAACAATTGTTTAGGGGCGTAGCGTCCATGGAAAATATGAAAGTGCCGCTTCCTCTGGTTAAACAGGGAAACAATAATTAATATAAATAATGCTATAATGATTTAAAAACAATGCATTAAGAAATATCAGCTTCCCCTAAGTAGAAAATCACACTATGTTCCTGCAATTATTCGTCGCTTTCCCCTCCTGAAATCGAACCAGAGACTCATTAAAGGACATATAGTACTGCACCGAAAACAGAAGCTTGGAATTTAAAAGCTTTACAAAGATGTAAACAATTAAAAAGAAGAATGGGTACCGTGACCCATCCTCCTCATATTATTTCTTTGTCTCTTTGCATTTAACGTGTCTCCTTATCATCAATACTATATCAGATGTGAATCTACGCTTCGTGCTGCACTAAGAAACTTTCGTTATCATACTGCGGTATATTGTTCAAATATGCGGAATCCATATTTTTACTACAGAAATCTGTACAGAGCATACATTATCCATATGCTAAAACGTACTGCATTTTTCCCGCTTGGATGTTACATCATACAGCTGCAGGATGTCTGACATTTAACAGTCTTCCGTATATTACATACGTTACGTATGTTTCACATGTCAGCTATATGTTATATACGTCCATCTATATATGAGATCCTTACCCTCTATATAAATACATATAGACGGAACACTTATATGGACAGTATTGTAAAATATACGTTTTCGGTTATACGTTTCCTACCGTATGTTATATATTGTCGTACTTTAAGCCCAGAAACTATAGGATTTACGCATGTAACCTACGTTTTTACGTACACCACATACTTTTTTTTCTCTCTGTGTGTGTCGTCATTTAGGTGGTAAAAGATAATTTGCCCCCCCCCCCTGAGTAATGAATATACAAATGAAAAATATAGCTATTATATTGATGAAAAATGTTAAACTTTGCTTTTCAATGTGAGGTATCTTACCCCTCCTCCTAAATAAAACCTGTAATGGCACTCCTGAATTTGAGTCTCATTAACCTCTTACGGAGGAAAGAAGAATCCGGACCTCCCACACTAAATACACTAGCCTTTTAAGCTCCAGGGAGTTCTGTAATTATTCGACTATGCTATTCTACGAACTATACCATTCGACTAGGGATGCGCACGAGACGAGTCGAGACAGGATTTTCCTGACAAAATTCGAGTGGAGACACGGCTCTTCCAATAGAGAAATATACATTTTTCGAGTCGAGACATCACTTTTACAGCACATTTTCGAGACGAGACAGCCATAAATCTTGTCTCGTGCGCATCCTTACATTCGACTATGAATCCTTAAGTGATTCATTATGTATTTATCAAAAATAAGAGGAGCTATTAAAAAAAAAAAAAAGATCCGATGTTGTGATTAGGTTTCGAACTTGTAAACCTATGTTCCAATGTTCCAAACAAAATTGTAACGTAAAATAGAAAATTGGGGGAGCATTTCAGGAGGGTCTCTTTCCCAATTGAAAGAAGTGAGGGCACTGCTTGCTAGGAAGAACATTTTGAACAAAATTTTAAACTCTACATTTTTGTTATCTATATTTCACACGCAGTGACTGATTATGAAGATACTTTGTTCATCATATGAAAGGAAAGCCAGATATAATAGTGTCAGGGTTCCAAAAAAAGAAACGTTCTTAAGGTTTGAATAACAAACATTCACGAACCGTACTCTAGGACATATATACGTAAAATTCTCGCTTTGATCGAAAGTGTATATATAGGTCTAAAATGATGATTGTGAGGAAAAATTTCTATCTTTACTTCAGTAGACTAATCCTTTCACTTTGGACTATTTTGTGAATGCATATATAGGGTATCCCATAAAGAATGTAACTTTTGAAATGTCTGTCATTTCTGTTCTGGAATATAGAGTCTGTCAGCAGTGGTCAGGACATCAACTCGTTAATGCCAGTGTCTACCATCTCGTTCTTTTAGGTAGGGCACCAGTCTTCCTCACGACAATGGTGGATGAGCTGTACTAGCAATATCATCTGGTTTTTCCTCAACATTTACTTACCCAAGTACTAACCAGATTCAATACAGTTTGACTTGTGTTTTCTTAGGGAAACCGTTAGACCAGTATAGGTATATGTTGGATATGAGGAAGACCTAAAGGAAGAACCAAGGAAATGGCACTCCTCTGTTCCACCTAGACTTCATAACTGGTTCCAGAGGGTAATACTTAATCACTTAGCAGGGCCGTAACCAAGAGAAAAAATTGTGAAGAAGTCGCATACAGTTTAATGGATACACCATTCCTTTTGGACCACTGTTAGGGATAGTTTTATAAGGGCTGAAATGAATATCCCCATAATTTGGCTTCAGTTCTGCCACTCAATCATCGAGCTTCCACAGGTAAGTCCAATGATGATTATACAAGATTTTCTCTTGGGTTGAGTTTCAATACATTGGAGGTGAAAAGTGGTATTACGGAAGTACTGAGAATTTACGTTGAGCACGATATTATATAGGGTGTTTCAAAACAACACCGACAACGTTTGGGAGGTGATTCCTGACATCAAGATAAAACAAAAAGTATAGACCAACCTGGGTGCACAAATGCTTCCTTTCGGAGTTATACGCTGCCCATAGCTCCAAAACTATGGAATCTACCATAGTCGGGTCAAAATTTCACTTAGGAACTAATATCTGCCCTATCCAAAAATACATGTTTCAGAATCCTGTGACACTCACGCAACAATTTTTATAGAGGAGTTTGACTAAGGGTATATAATTTAAAGTACTCATTAAGTACCTCTGTAAAACCTGTTGCAGAACTAGGGTAGGTCCCATAGTGTTGGAGCTATGGATCTTTAAAGATAATTTTTCATGTTTTCGGCAGTCTATAACTCCGAGAGGAAGCATTTGTGCACCCAGATTGGTCTATACTTTTTGTCTTATCTTGGTGTCAGGAATAACCTCCCAAACGTTGTCGGTGTTGTTTTGAAACACCTTGTATATTATAATGTACCACGTGCTTCTCTGTACAAACAACGTCATTTGCTCCTGTTTGTAAGCATCACCACATATATTTTCGTTGGAGTACTACATACCACGTGAGATTACTACAAGAAGCAGATGACGGATCTCTAGCACCTTCTACAAATCACATGACGACAGGACTGCAGCAACGCCACCGCTATGTTGGACAAGTATCAGTTTTCTGGTCTCCTTCCTCTTGCTTGCCTGGAGCATTAGGAGAACAAAGCCTCTAGTCTGCTTCGAGACTCTTAGCTATTCCTTTCGTCCTGGCTTAGCCTGCTTCGAGCCTCTGTGACTTTTATCCCTTCCTACTGCTTGCTTCGGAGTATTGGGGTTTCCTACGTCACTCTGTTTAACCTGCTTCGGATCTCTGTAGAGATCCTTTCCACGACTGCACAGTCTTGGGCTACCTAATTTCTACCTTACAAATAGGAAAAGGTGTACTATAGTATTTCTGTAAATACTGTTGTTATTGGAGGATTTTTGTAAATAAACCGGCAGTGGGAGTCGATTCCGGACTCTGATTTTATTAAACCTAGCTCTAACCTACCAGAAATTTTACAATATGATCCCGGGGAGAATTTTGTGGCTCCGGGGGTAAATTTCTCGTCAGGTGACTGACTGACTCCCTGTAATCATCACTGGAGTCGAAATCTCAAAGGAAGTCAAAAGTAAAAATGTAAATTAACAGACGAAACTTGAATTTTCAAATGAGCAAAATTGTATATGCTCATTTATTGCCAATCTATTCAAATTTTCAGAAAGGATCATTTATTTATTTATTTTTATTTTTATTATTTTTTTTTGTCTCACTCCTTTGAGATAAAAGAAGAAAGAGGGACCGGAACAATTGATAAGAGATCTTAACAAACCTAACAAAGCAAACAATAACACCAACACAGCACATGCGTTCATTTACCATTGCTTACAGGCATTTGTGTACAACTTTATACGTAGAATCACCCTCCAGAAAGGAAAGCTATAAATTAAAACCCTATGGTGCAGCCCTTATCGTATGTGTGTATGATACAAGTACCTCTGGCCATCGTCGCCGCCCGCATTTTTACAAGAAGTCATCAACTAGCTAGAAGGAGTCTGCATTCGTTGTTAAGAGTGACAGCAGCACCTGCGTCCTACGCTTTCAGAAATTGGCTTCTCGCCTCCATTGCATTGTCTGTTGGCTGCTAGCTCTTTCTAGTAACCTTGCATCTGGCACAATGGATGGACTTTCTGCCATATATACACACACACAACAGCTATAAAAGAGTGGGAAGGTGAAGAAGAGTTCCGAATGGGGCAGATGGACTTCATGTCCTCACGTTGCCTCCTTTCGTGTTAGACTATCAAGTAACTGAATCCAGAAATGGATATCTTCTGTAAAATTTTCTCAATTCAACGTAACAACACTTTTGGGCTTCAGCTTAACACGATCCCACATCCTCAAAGATGGTTCTACTGGTGTCCACGAAATGATTTTTTTTTAATGTCTCGTCTCGTTTCGATTCTCGAAAAGCTTTTTTCGTCTCATCTCGATTTGGGGGGTCTCATTCCCTAACTTTCTGTACAATATTTATGCCCTTATTTTTTCCCTTTAATTTCATCTAAAATTATCAGTTTCCTTCCATGTCACGAAAAATGTGATATAACATTTGAATCGGTCCCGGGTTCGATTCCCGGCGGGAACGCTCGGTCGAAAAAAATGTAAAGAGCCTTCTGAGGCCGCCATCCCAAATTAGGTTTTCCTGGGTTTTCCTCATGCACACCAGGATGGGTTTTCTTCATTCACGTCACCAGGCAAATGCTGAGATGGTACTTAACATAGGCCCCAAGCCGCTTCCTTCCTTCCCTTCCTTCGGATAGTGTAATCGTCGAGGGACGTCATCCCTCAAAACGTGACGGGCTAACATGGCCATAGATGCCAAAAGCCCAGAAATCTAAGTCCTAAATTCTAAAATAACATTTAAATCATAATCATTATTGGAGTAGATTGTGTAATGGCCTGCTTATCTTTAAATGTTGACGAATGCTCTTCATTCTGTTCGTATAGCAAATAAACATTTTATCAATTTACATTTTTTTTTTACTGGAAATTATTTGACACTAATACAACGTTTGAGATCTAAGACTTGGGTGAACTAGTGTTTGCCAACAAGACTCAAGAAGTTTCTCGTCTCATCCCGTCTCGAAAATGAAACGAGAATTGTCATATTTCTTCTTTCGTCTCGAATTAAAGAAGGTACATAGTTACCGTCTACGTGTTGTTAATTAGTCTAACACACTGCTACTGTTAGGGATGCGCACGAGACAAGATTTGTGGCTGTCTCGTCTCGAAAATGTGCTGTGAAAGTGATTCTCGACTCGAAAAAATGTATATTTCTCTATTGGAAGAGCCGTGTCTCGACTCGAATTTTGTCAGGAAAATCTTGTCTAGACTCGTCTCGTGCGCATCCCTAGCTACTGTTAAACATTCCTAACGCGAAAATTTATTCCTCAATTAACATAATCGCACCGCAGTATAGGCCCGCATCCAGGGGTGTCTAGGGGGCTGGACCCCCTAAATTTTTACTGCCCCCCCCCTAAAATTTTCATGGTAGGCTTGCAAATGAACTATAATATGGTTGGATCGGGTCCCACTCTAACCTGTACCGGGCCCCCCTACAGTTTTGGGCTGGCTACCGGCCTGCCGCAGTAGTTAATCAATCGCCATACATTGCACATTGCACGGTGCTAATAGCCAGCTTCACTCACTATCATTACGTATGAATCATCAAGAATTTCCTGTGCCGACTAAGGTAAGGTAGCTCAGTGGTAGAGTGCTAATCTTCTGTTCGAATATTCACATCTTATTTGATCCAAAGTCTTGTAAGTTTATGGTAGACAACATTATATCCTTGGGAGAGTAAAGACTGCCTTCCTGTTTCTCCCCATCGCCTTCAGGGCAAGAGACTCGGGTTCGATTTCCAGTGGGAACTTATGTGGTTCACATTCCAGATTAAACTTTTGATTGAGGTTTCAAATAATATCTCTGCTGAAAAGGACGCAAAACTTCAAATGATTCAACCGTTTACTTCCACATTCTCATTCCACCAATTCACTTCCATTAATCTGTCTCCTTTAGCCTTAAGGACATTCCTTATGACGTCAATCAAAGATTTCATGTCCGTTGTTCAAGTGCCCACCATGCCAATAAGTTCAGTGCCAATAATTTACAATCATAACAATAACAGGCATTTTGCCTATGACCTTTTATGGATACCCTTATTTTTTTTTAGAAAAAGAAAAAGAACAGTTTAATAGCTTGTTTCCACATCAATTACTAGGCCTATCCCTGGTCATTCACCAGGCCGGTAGCCAGCCCAAAAATGTAGAGGGGGGACGGTAGAAGTCAGGGGAGCCCGATCCAACCATCTTATAGTTCATTTGCAAGCCTTCCGTGAAAATTTTAGGGAGGCCGGTAAAAATTTAGTAGGGCCCGCCCCCTAGAACCTCCTTGGATACGGACCTGCCATTCACACACGTGCCATGCCGTTCCGCTAGTGCTTTCTACACAATTTATCAAAATGGAGTGCAAGGAGGGTCAATTTCGTGCTGCTTCGAGTATTCCGAGGAAAGTAGAAGCATCGCGACCGGGATGGTTTCTCTTCAAGGCAACGTGTCGGGGCACGGCATGGGAACGGTACAAAAGACAAACCAATGAATTTCAATGTGAAAGTCTGAAAAGAAACTGCACACTATGTTAACCTTGAGAGTAACGCTTTCCACATCCATTATTATATCTGCGGAATTCAAGATTAATGGTAGTTCAATAGCTTTTCTCTTTCATTAAGGATAAGGGCTATTCCAGCATTTCTCAGCAGATCAGAGATGGTCTATTTTCCAGTCGGAGCTTTCTCAAGCTCGTTCGAATGGGGCTCACTTGGGTTTGGTGGTTTGGTATCCTTAATGGGGCTGGAGTTCACCCAATTGCGAGTTCAGCATGAGCATCGGGCTCAATAGAGCCTTCTCTAGTTTGTGTTCATGACACTAACCTCATTAAAGCTTGCATTCAATCGAACTGGGACTCTGCCCGATATAAATTCATAGGACTCACGCTCGCACAGGGATGGACTCAATTGTTGAGCTCGAGCCCAACTGACTCTCAAGTTTGAACATATCGCCCCTGGAAAGTAAAAAGGTGATAAGCGCCATGCTTCTTGACTTCCAACTAAGTGCATATCCTGACATCGCATTTCATGTTTAATCTTGGTGTGAAGGAGACAACATGAAAGGTCTGCGGTGAAAACTGGATTCTATAGAAGAATGAAATAATCGGAATTAATTAGAATTTCATTCGTTTTTATGTTCTGCGAAATTTGCAGTTTGGCGCTTAGCACCTTTCTGCTTTCTGGGGGCGGTATCAATTTCACTTCGTCACAAGAACCAATCATTTAATCATAAGGATTTTTTTTTTTTTAAAGGAAAGGAAAGTTTCCAGTCCATGAACGGAATCTGAAAAAGAAAATAAGTTTTCAGAAAAGTTGAGAAAATGCTACGAAGGTTATGTGTTGAAAATACACGTTAAAAAGGCAAGAGAACATCATCAGTTCTGGTCACAGAAGTAGGTGACCGTTTGTGTTGGCATTGCGGCGTCCATTCAGGGCCACAAGGACAATTGGGGAGCTACTTGAAAATAAAGAATTAGTGAACTCCACTCTAGAAAGCCATCACCAACACAAGCAAAGCCGATATGCTGACCACACATGCTCCAAAGGTGTGAGTGCCATAGATCGACTGATAGCTTTGGCCCCCTAAGGGCAGTTGTGCCAGGATTTTTTTGTTTGTTTTATTTTAAATGAGAAATTACGTATTCTACCAAATTTCATGTCTCTAACTAAAAGATTCCTCGATATGGACATTGAATTATAACAATTGAAGCCAAACCCTTGTCTCTTCTCTCTAGAACAAACAACAGACAACGGGGAAACAACTATCTAATTACTTTAAATGAAAATTCCAAGTATCTAGTTTCATGTCTCTAACCATAAAAGATTCCGAAATATGGACATCTTATTATAATAATTGCAATTCCTATCCAGTGGCGGAATTGCACTATTTACCTTTTTGTTTCGGTGCAGGGGGGACTTTGCTAACTTTATTCCTGGAAATGTGAAAATTCTGCAAGATATTTCATTTACTTTAAAATAGTAAACAAAATTTCTGGGGGAACCTAAGTCTGGAAGTCTCCCACTTAAATACGCCACAGTTCCTACCCCTTTTAACTTCTCATCCCCTTTAGTTTCCTTCTGTCTCAAATATATATATAAAGACAACTGTGAAAGATGTGTCTAATTATTTTAAATGAGAAGTCCAGATACCAAATTCCATATCTCCCAAATTCAAAGATTCTAAGATATGGCGCTTTTAAGAAATAACTGCAACTCCCCTTTGCTCTCCTAATCCTACTCCATCGAATTTCCAAAAATCCTTCCTTAGTGGGACCTTACATCACAAATCCTACGCTCTGTCGAAATTTCAAGTTTCTAGTTTAAGCGGGTTTGGCTTGCGCTATTATATCTATCAGTCAAGCAGGGCTTTTTATATAGGCCTATAGTATATAGTTTTAACGTCCAATGATTATGCACCGAGGCTAAGGGAGACAATGTGATGAAATGGGTTATAATGGTGACAGGCACGTAGCTAGGGGGTCCGGACCCCCTTCCCCCTCCGAACCAAAAATGAAAAAAATAAGGAAGGATGGAACAAAATGAAACGATAAAAAGAAGAAGAAAGTGTTAAAAATAAAAAGCTGCAGCAAGCTTTTGGTTACTCTTTCTTACGAGAAGATTTGTATTACTTGCAATACATGGTGGCGAATGAGCGAGATATCCTGGAAACGTCAGGGAACTTGAAATTTATAGAAAAATTACGGAATTCTCAGAATTTCTGCTAATAGTCAGGGAAATTTTAAGCTTTCGAAATTATAGTGCCGTTCTGTAACAGTGTGGACATTTTTTATCATAATTTTTCGTCATCGCTTCTCTGCAGTATCAAACATGTTATTTCAGAAACAGTTTCCTGCTGTTCCTTTAACCTGTCATTTGGAACAAACAGTAGTGCTAGTGACCAAATAATAAAAACAAAAAGTTGACGAAATAAGAAAAACAAGAAGGAAGTCCTGTTAACATTTGATTCAGCAGAGAAAGGAATGCAGATATTGTAAAATATTTTACAAGACATTATTGAATGTATACTTTTTATAATAGTAGATATGTACTTTTTATAATAGTTGAGGACATAATGAAAGAAAAATTATTATATTTGAATGAACAAAGGAAGGAACGTAAATATTGTAAAAATCTTTTTCAGTATTTTTTTTATTCTTTTACTTGAGATTTCTTCATAGTTTGTAATTAAAGTGCTTGCTAACCTATCTTCATTTTATTTTCCTAATAAACCAATATATGTTGCCAGTAAACTAGTTTAGATTGATCGAGCTTCTGGTGTGATAACCATAGTGTTTGATGTCACGCCAGCCCCCCCTCCCCCCGATTAGGAAATCCTGGCTAAACGAACCAATATATGTTGTCAGTAAACTAGTTTAGATTGATCGAGCTTCTGGTGTGATAACCATAGTGTTTGATGTCACGTCCCCCGTCCCCCGATTAGGAAATCCTGGCTAAACGAACCAATATATGTTGTCAGTAAAATAGTTTAGATTGATCGAGCTTCTGGTGTGATAACCATAGTGTTTGATGTCACGTCCCCCCTCCCCCGATTAGGAAATCCTGGCTAAACGAACCAATATATGTTGTCAGTAAACTAGTTTAGATTGATCGAGCTTCTGGTGTGATAACCATAGTGTTTGATGTCACGTCCCCCTCCCCCTGATTAGGAAATCCTGGCTAAACGAAAAAATATATGTTGTCAGTAAAATAGTTTAGATTGATCGAGCTTCTGGTGCGATAACCATAGTGGTTGATGTCACGTCCCCCCCTTCCCCGATTAGGAGATCCTGGCTAAACGAACCAATATATATTGCCAGTAAAATAGTTTAGATTGATCGAGTCCTTAGTGTGATGACCACAGTTTCATGTCATGGACCCCCTCCCCTTTACGAAATCCTGGCTACGTGCCTGATGGTGAAATTACGAAACTGGGAAGAAGCAGGAGAGCCCCTAGAAAATCCATGAAAAAAAGAGAGACTGCCACGAGAGAGGAATTTAATCGAGGACTATACTGAAAACAATGTTAGTAGTCTCTCACAGCATAACTGAGTTTTATCATTACGACACTGCCGGCGCTAGGAGGAACCGAGATTATTGTTTATTAGCTACTAGCAGAATGTTCGTTCTTCGCACGGGGAGAATATGTTTAATTTTGTACATAAAGGCCTGAATTTGGATTTAAACTGCATCAAAAGCATCACTGTTCGTCTCAACGACCCCGAAAACTATGGATTCGACACTAATGTCGATCATTTCCTATCATTTTTATGTCTCCTCTTCCGCCTTCCCCAAGTTGCAAGTCGGTCATTTTCGATCATTTAAATATCTCCCCCTCCCCCACCCCTAAGTTCCACCGTCAAAGTGAAATGAAAAAACAATCCCAGACTCGAACCTCATCCATATTCAAAATTTGATCGAGATCCGTCGTGTGGTTCAAGAGTTATTAAGTTTTATTTATTTTTATATGGATCTAGTATATCTCCCCCTCCCCTTTCCTTACGTTGTACCGTCAAAGTGAAATGATAAAAAAAAAAAAAAAAACGGATCCGAACCTCATCGGATCGGGTGTTTTAAGAGATACGAAGTCACAAACATAGTGACTCATTTTTATATAGCTAACTTATACTCGTATAGATCAGCGTATGCCTTGTATTTGTTTCTGTCTTCTGTCTCGTCCCCTGTCCCGTAGCTGGTGGCTCAATGTAAGCGGACGTGAATCATTGTTTAGGCCTATACGGAATAGGAACAAATAAAACTGGGATGGGAGCAAATTTAAGGGGGGGGGCTCAGAGGCATAAAATACCTAAATATGAGACTGTGTGGACCTCCAGTTTACTATTGAATTTGAACCACCGTATTGCGTTCAACGCTTACCCACCTAGAATCAAACCTGGATCCAAGTGCACCAAAGGTCCGTGAGCTAATTACTAAACTAGCTGGGAAAGCTATCACAAGATTTGTTATAATTTAGTCATACAATTGTATGTGTGTGGGAAAATATAAATAGATTATGTATACAAAAGAGAAAGTATGAACCAAAGGTATGCCAACTTAAGTTGGACTGTCCACTCGCGCGCGTATCTTCCTTCCCTTCAACCATTCTTGGGCTATCCATTTCATTCCAACCATTGCAAAGCGTGGCTTCTTCCTCTTCAACAGCCATTTCTTTCATTCCTTTATTTCTACATTTCTTTCGTGTCCTTTTCTTTTTCTATCTTATTCTGTTTTTGTTGTTAAAAAAAGAAGAAAGATTGGTTCCTCTCCCTCTTACAAGAAAACGACATTCCAATGTCAGTTTGCGAGAATAGACATTTAAAGAAAAAAATAAATATATATACAGCAGAAAGGAAGAAGAGATAGGATAGGGGTATCAGAAGAAAAGAAGAAAAAGCAATATGTGTATGAAAAAAATAGGATTCACAAGAGAGAGAAGAAGGAATTGTGTGATCGCGAGTATTCAAGATGATTCGTGACTGAGGGCGCATACCTTTTCGTCCTCTTTTTAAAATCAGATCACTTGCAATGCACTTGTGATATCATTGTCTTCAGCCATCTCTATCCAGCAGGAAGGTGACCTCAACTCAAGAGCCACTTAAGAAGAGGGGAACGGGTTGGCTTTAAGAACAATATTGGATGCCTGAATTTCATTATGGGAGTGCAGAATGTTCCTGCGATTTTTAGTCTATGTATGTCAACAACTTAACGAACATTGATTTATGAATTTTATTTCCGTGCTTCATGTCCTTATCGGAGCATCGAGATTATGGAGGAACAATGCGTATTATTGAAGTAGGACTGGAACTACGGGACTTCATAATCTTGTGGTGTCAGCGTTGGATTCATGTCACTCACTGTCACTGGCACGGTCATGAGTTTGATTCTCGGCTGGTGTTTCTCAATTTTCGGTATCCACGCAGCGTGGTGAGGCAAACTGGGGAGTTACATGAATAGACGGTGTGATGGCCATTAGGTCTGGTACACCTGTAAGAGTAAGGACGACGCAGCACGTTAACCACGTGTTTGTCGTTAGGCTAGATTAGTTCAGCGGGTCGCCAACAGATGGCATTGGAATACAAAGGGCTGTCACACCAGTGGTTGCAAATTAAGTTTCCATCCGTCATTTTATTTTTCTTTTCTAAATAATAATAATAATAATAATAATAATAATAATAATAATAATAATAATAATAATAATAATAATATTTAGAAACTTTTAAAACTTTTAGAAACAAAGGAAGCTAAAATTTATAAAGTTGAAGGTAATAATAAAAACGTTCGTGACATGCATAAGAGCATCAACGAATTTAAGAAATTCTATCAACCTCGCGCTTATATATTAAAGAAACCCAGCGGAACAATTCTCACTGCTAAATATAGCATTTTGAATAGATGAGAAATGTTTCTTTGACGATTTGCTTAACACGCAACCAAAAACTAATGTTCATGGAGAAAGGAAAATGCGCACAGCAGAATCGTATATTCCAGAGCCAAACGGAACAGAAATATAAATTGTTATGAAGAAATTAAAGAGACATACATGACCGACTGTAGACGAAATTCCAGCTGAGTTATTTTAGCTAGAGGGGGAAAAAGTGTGGAACAACATGCACAAACTCATTCTCCTTATCTGGAACAAGGAGGAATTGCTTAAGATTTGAAAGAATCAATCATTGTTCCAAATTCACAAGAAACGGGACGAAACTGACTGTAATAATTATCGAGGTAGTTTCTCTTTTGTCAATATCTTATAAAATCCTCTCAAACATTTTGCTAGAAAGATTGACTCCATACGCAGACGACATTATGGGAGATTATCAGTGTTTATTTAGGCCAGATCAATCAACTATCGACCGGAAATTTACCATTCGATACAAATTCAAAAAGAAATGGGAATACAATACCTCGGGACATCAATTATTCATTGATTTTAGGGAAGCTTACGATTAAATAAGGAGGGAAACATGATACAACATTCTTACAGAATTTGGTATATACCAGGCAACCAAGGAAGTTCGTGCGGTTTTTACACCTGTCCCTATTTTTCGTGGGGTAGTAATCATTTCTGCCTCCAGGGGTACTTGTATGTGACAGTTTCTGAAAGTTGAATCATTGGCACGTAGGCTAACGTAGATAATAGGTCGCATTTGACAGTTCTAGATCAAGTATTTGCAGTGAACCACGTCTGTGTCGAACGCAGTAATCACGGCTTGTTTACTGTATGAGTTCAAGTTGGGCACAAAAGGTGCGGAAGCAGCAAGAAAAATATGTGCAGCGTTTGGAGAAAGTACAATTAGTAAACGGACAGCTCAAAAGTGGTTTCAGACCTTTTCAACCGGCGATGAGAAACTTGAAGACAAATCTCGATGGGGCAGACTGAAATCTCTCGATTTGGACCAACTCAAGGCAGCAATTGAAGAGGATTTAAATCAAACGTATCAAGAACTCGTTCAAGGATTTGGGGTAAGCGATGAAACCATTCGTGTGCACTTGCACTTGAGCTTGAAAAATCGTGGAAACTGAGTAAGTGGGTCCCTCACGTGCTGACTTCTGCGAACCGTCTCCAACGATTGACCATTTGCTTTACCTTGCTGACTAGGAACTACAAGTATCCAATTTTTTACCTCATTTTGACGCATGATGAAAAGTAGGTAATGTACGCTAACAAAAAACACTCGTACCATTGGCTATCGTCAAATGACTCCATGCCTTTAAGTGCAAAACCTGCTCTTCATCAGCGGAAGGTGATACTGTGTGTATGGTGGACTAATGCTGGGACTGTGCATTATGAGTTCTTGGAAAGTGTTAAAACCATAACCAAAGAGGTGTACTTAGCACAATTGCAAAGAGTAGCCGAACAGCTTGAAAAAAAAAAAGAAAAAACTGTACTAGTGAATAAGAAGGGTGTTCTTGTTCACCAAGACCTCATACAGTAAAGATGACCCTAGAGGTGATTTCTTCTCTTGGCTGGGAACTTCTGCTACATCCAGCGTATTCACCAGATATTACTTCATCATACTACCATCTTTTTTGTCTATAGACAACCATATGCGCAATCGACAATTCAAAACTCGAGAAGAGATTGAAAACGCGGTGGCGCAGTTTTTTGACTCTCAACACAAAGATTTCTTCAAAAATGGCATCTACAGGCTTGCAAAACGATAGGAGAAGATCGTAGAAGCGGATGGTGGTTATTTTGCAGAATAAACATACGCATTTTTTTGGAACTTTTCTTTTTTGTACTGAAAGCGCACGAACTTTCTTGGTTACTTGGTATATATATACTTAAAAAGCCCTCGCTTTGTAATGATTTTCTTTCTTGCCAGGATCATCTATTAAATTCGTTTCATCAAAGTTGAAAATATTTGCTAGGGGCAAATCTGCAAGTTCTGTAGATAAACACTCAAAATATTCAGGTGGAACTTTGGTTCTTTGCTTCTTTATATTTGATGACATATTTCTTGACGTGAAACTTCTGTATCAGTCATATCCTGGTAAATTGTATTCATTATTTATTTATTTATTTATTTATTTATTTATTTATTTATTTATTTACTGTTACTGCATTTCTGTCCAGGAAGGATTTTACGAGTACACTGTCATCAGTACTATCCAATGGGAGATCAAGCATTTAACACGTCATAATGTAATCACTAAATATTTCAGCACGAAGATCTGTCTGTCCTGGAACTTTTATAAAAACAAAATCTTTCAGTTTTACGTCCCACGCTTAGGCTAAAGGAGACGGCGATGATGAGAAACGAATAAAATGAAGAAAGTGGAAGGACACGTAAGAACCCCCAGAAAACCCACGAGCACGAAGTTTGTCCACCACAAAGTCCACACGGCGCGAGCTGAGATCGAACCAGGGACCCCAAGCACCGGAGGTGAATGCTCTGCCACTGAACCACAGCGGGAACTTTTATATGCTTTCTTTTTAATGTACTTCTGGATATCCCATACAGTTTCTCAGTAGCTCGTTGACTGTTTTCCTTTCTTTGATGTTTATGTAAAACCTCATTCAATTTTACTGGCGTAAGGTCTGCATAAGTGTGGCTATCTCGCTTTCGTTTATAAGCTACATATTTGGTTTCTTTTGCAGTTCTGTTAACACAAATACTATCTGAAAATAATACGAAAACATACTGTAACTAAGTTTTATGTATCATACTGGAACATGAAATAAATAACTGCTTGTTTAGGGTCTATCTTCCTATCTCCTCTCGGAAACACATCCAATTATCATGAGTTCAAGCCACCTCCAAATAACAAAAAAAAAAAAAAAAAAAAAAAAAAATCATAGGGGTAAGATGGACCAAGACCAAATTCACATAAAATAAATTAAGAAGCAGACAAATGTGTTTATATGTTGCCAAAAGCTTGATTAAACACTAGAAATTTTATAAGAATTTTCGCACTCAAAATATAACCAATGAAGATGGAATTTTCAAACACAAATGGATAAGCAAAGATACAATACAAAATCCGAAAATGATTACCCATCAACTTGTTTCTTTTTAATGCAAATAATGAAGATGATAGCCAAGAAGCTACAAAATATTCTGAGACTAATATCAAGACAGTATTGCAAGTAGTTTTTCCAAAAACTACACTTGAAACTTTTCCAAAAACTACATTAGAAACTCCCCCCCCCCCCGTTTTGGGTTCATGTAATTATCAGGGTTCAAGACACCCAGTTATACATGCTTAGGGATTATATAGTTTTAATACTCCAAAGACTAAAAATGAGAAAAAGGTGCACTTGACAGCGTTCTGGACGGAGTATCTTTTGTCTAATTATTTTTTATTTTTGTTAAACTTGTATTTTACTCCACTTCTAGCGGCATTTAGTAGCTTCTAGATTCTTAAGTATATAGGGTTATTCAAAAAGAAAGAACAGATTTTAAACATTTATTTCTTCCAAACTACAAAAAATAGAAACATGATTCGAACGTTACTTGATTAAGAAAAAGTTTACAATTTAAACAGCCCGGATAGAAGCTTCAATCACGGCCGCATTGGCGATGTTGTTTGTCTGTAGTGAAATGGTGGCGTCACCACAGGAGAAGTCTTTTTATGTGCTACAATTGGCAAAACTTGAGTCCATTGTTGCAGTTCAGCGAGCATTTCGCCGTCAATTTAATAAACAACCGCCGCATCATAAGCAAATCTACGAATGGCATCGAAAATTCGTAGAAGATTGTTTCATCTGCAAAGGGAAAAGCACGGGACGTCCACGCACATCGAACGAGAATGTCGAGCGTATTCGTACTCTTTACGAAAGGAGCCCAAAGAAACCCACATCACGTGCAAGCAAAGAACTTAACATTCCTCAACCAACGGTATGGCGAGTTCTAAAACATCGTCTGCACATGAAGCCATACAAACTGCAGTTATTGCAAGCATTGCATCCTGACGACCACAACAAAAGGTGTGTGGCAAGAAATGAGCCACCGTTTTGACATTTGTCGTGTAACACACGGTGCTCATATTGAATGCACACCATAATTACCAACAATAAATTGTAAACATTTCTTAATCAAGTAACATTCGAATCATGTTTCTATCTTTTGTAGTTTGGAAGAAATAAATGTTTGAAATCTGTTCTTTCTTTTTGAATAACCCTGTATATTCATAGAATCCACTGAACGTCAAAGTATAATTTAAACAAATTTTCAAACTGAAATGTTAATATCGATTAAAAAAAAAAAACTGGTCAGCCAATCAGATTGCACCTAGTTTTCCACTAATAACCTTAGACTATGATTCCTAACTACAATACTAGGGTTAAAAAATACAATACTAGACTATGAGTTGTGACTAAAGTTCAAAGTGTGCAATTGTTATTGTTGCACATTAGTCGGTTTTAACAGTTACATATCAGATTTCAAGTTCTAAAATTTTCCACCAATGACCTTAGGTTGTGAGTTGTAGGTACAATTCAGCTACGGTTCAAAATTTTTCAAACGAATATTTTCAAACAGCGATCGAAAAAGTTTCAGTGAAAAAATGAAACTCTTTTTTTTAAAAAAAAAAAATAGACACAGATTTGAAAATAATCAGCCAATCACACTACACCAAGAATAACTTTTGTACGAATAACCTTAGACTATGTTTCGTAACTACAATACTAGAGTTTAAAAAAATTCCAAACTAAAATTTGAAAAAGTAAATAGTGGTTGAAATATTTTTTCAAACTAAAAAAGTGACCATGATGTCCTGTGGCAGGGGCCGTTGGGTGCAAAATCGAGCAAAACCTTTCAGTAGTGCTGCAATAATAAACCCAGCTCCTAGCAGGTTTGGTGACCAACTTAGAACGTTTAACAAACCAAAATTCTATAATCTCAATAATATGTCAGGATGATCTGTAACATTTGATTTGCAAATAACAAAAATAATACAAGGTGTTCAAAATATTACGTAACCTTCTAGGAAATTATTTATCATTGTGAAAAAAATATAGTGTCTAATGAACACACGAGTACATTATTAGACACAGCAAACGTCAGTTTCTGTGAATGCAGAGACAACTCCTTTAGCAAATGGTGTTTATCTCTGGCCCATACCCGAGACTTTTAGGCATTAATGTAGGGTCTATCCATCCAGATGAAACCATGCCTTATCAGTGCAGTATCAATCATCGAGTTCTTGCCCTCCTGGTGCACAAATTCCACGAACCAACGACAACAGTATTTTCGGGCATCCATGTCTTCAGGCAGCAGTTACTGAACCATTCTAACTTTATAACGGGTAAAATTTCAAACACTTGCCCAAAGCTGAAAGTTTACTAACAACGGAGAGCTCAACTTGCTCGAAAGTCGTCTCACTGATTTCTTCGGACTCACAACATATGTAACTTGCACATCAATCAACTGTTAACAACTTTAGTCGGCCGCTTGTAGCTACGTTCACTACAGTACCTTTCTCGTGGAACTTTCGTACAGCTGCTTGATTTAGGATTTGTTAGGAGCATCTGTTCCGTGCTTCTATGTGTAGGTTCTCTGGGTCAAAGCATAACTAACTGCTGGTTCGGATGTACTCTATCACAGTGAATATGCGCTGTTGCAATGTATGGCCCATAGCTGCTAAGTTATTCAGCACCTATAAAGAAACAGAAAACAATTCATAAGTTTTCCATAACATTGAGTACCTTTTCAAGCATTTAACATTTAACTACCAGCAATAGCGCAGACGATATATTTGGCTACCTATGAATAGAAACAGTATGAAAGAATACGTCAGAGATGGGCGAACAACTTTGTTTCCTCTCGTTTTGTTTACTCTATGTGCAGCTAACAGACGTCAGCTTTCCTTAACCACATAATAAGTGTTCGAATTTTAACGTCCAGCAGCGTAGACAAATATATTTTCCTTTTGCTCCAGAAAAGGGTGTGAAATACAGAGAAATATCCAATTTCAAAAGTTTTATTGTATAATTAATTTTACTAATGAAACAATACAAGTGTGACATGACTCGTTGTCAAACCATGCAAGCGTATTTAGATTACTATCGCAAAGACGTACGAGTGAGACGGAATGTTTGCTTTGCGTTGCATTCGCGCATAATAATTATCATAATCACAGTTCTTTTAGTATTTACTGGAGTAGTAGAGACATAATGGGACATTTAATGTGTCTAGTGATCTCTGTGGCCATTAGTATTCTTGTATGGAACAACTGCTCTGCATCCCAAAGTCTTTTCTTTCTCCGCATCTTTTATCTTTTTTTCTTTCTTCTCTCGCAAGATCATCAGCGTCATCGTGATGATCTGAGTGAGTATCGCTCCACTTTCTCCGGGTCGGTTCCCACGGTCACGTGCCATGACGTCATATATTTTAGAGGCCTGAGTTATGACGGCGAAAAGGACTCCGCCTAATGTTGTTATTATTCCCTGGAGCAGAGTTTAACAGACATCGCTTCTCTTAACAAGGGTCACAATACTCCAACACAGAATGGGAAATTCCATCATTATTATTAGCAATTTCATTTTTCTTTTTATGTACATGTTTGTAATTAATCAAACGCTCTCACAATATTATTTAAACAACATCTTGATTTATGAAATATATTCAAAATTATGAGAGTCATTTTTGAGATAAATGCAATTTTCAATTTTTGATAGTATTCTATTCGTTTTCTTTTTTTGATGATATTTGGTAAGAATTATTACAATCGGATTGTTAGCTTGAATGCTTTAGATGTAGTCACAGGTTCGATTCTCGGTGTTAACTGCTCAGCATCATGAAACAATGCGAGTCAAAAGGTTTACTGTCTAGAGAATCAGAAGTGACGTAGATGGAAATCAATATGGTGAACATATGTCCAGAGGTGTTAGTCCACGGTCAAGGGAAACAATTCCTAAAAATAACTTTATTTCAGCTTAGCGTGCCACAATTATGAATTTTGAGCTAAAGGAGACAGATAATTAATGAGAGTGAATGATTGTGATTTTTTTTGGTAATCTCCCACTGGGAATCGAACCCGGGACGTGCAAGGGGCAATCGTCATCCCCAAGTTTGGTATATATATATATATATACAGTGGCGGATCCAAGGGGGGCTATAGGGGCTACGCTAGGTTTACACGGCCCCTTGACGCTCAGGTTTACACTGGATAAAATGGCAAACTATGGTTTAGTCCCTCCCTTGATCATATCCTGGATATATTATATATATATATATATATATATATATATATATATATATATATATATATATATATATATATATATATATATATATCGGTTGAGTCTTACCCTCCCCTAGCAAAATCTGAAAGGACGGTAGATAATGAATATATCATTTAACATAAAGCCACATGGCCAGTCATAGCCCTTCTGGATTGTAATGCTAAGAATAGGTGTTAACGATATATTGATTTATGATATAGGTACAGCCTGTAACAAAGAAAAAAATAACAAAAACAATAAACAATAATAATATATATATTTCAAGTGTCTTTTTTTTTTTTTTGGTTAATGGCTGTACAACATCTTGAAAGTCGTTTTCCGATTGGTTGGTATTTATGTATACCTCTCCAACATAGTGGCTATATCAAGCAGTGTCTAGTGCTTAAAATGGGATCCGAAGTATTTTTAGATTGCTTATAGAGGTTTGTTGATGGATTCAGTGATTTTTATTTACTTTTTTTTTTTTTTTTTTTTTTTTTTTTTTTAGTTGCAGGATTATATAGAATGAGAACCTCTATCAAGTGGTACCCGGGAATTGGATTCGAGGACATCGTACGTACAACAACGATCTCAGGTATTTGCGCAGAAATGGTAAGGTGTATCGAGAAACGGTTTGTTAATGGTGTTTCAACGTACTAAAAATAAGTTCCACTTCCACCCATATCATTCTATTTAAACCAGAAGGCGTGCATATATACTTCCGATTTCAATATTGGACCTTTAGGCTATGGAACCAAACTATGATAACTATAGCTAGAAATATGATTTACATAGGGCAATATGTATTCAACGTTCCCCTCCGTTCTTATATCTGTATTGAATCCGGAAGTTGCATATTATGGGCTTAGTTTTGGATCACATTACCAGGGGGTCATTTCACACTTCGCTTGAGGGGGAGGGGCAAGAGCACCACCAACATAAGACTTTTACGTTTTGTACTAGTGTATTAGTAGACAATCGATTAAAGTATATGTATTCCTCAAACTCTTGTGGGGGGGGGCAATTGCCCCCTCCTGCCCTCCCTAAATGATGCTCCTGCCCATTACACACTTCATTTTATTTTCACAGTGTGAAACAAGCATAACTTTTTCTTTCTTTCTTTTTCCTTTGTAGCATGTGAAAATCTTATTCCTATGGCTGTTAAAAAAATTAAAGAAAAAGACAGAAAAGAAGAGACAGACGGACAGAACAAGTTAACTAAAATTACTTAAAAAAAAAAAAAAAGTGTTCTGTGGATTGCTAAACTGTACTATGAGAACTGGAGGCAAATGAATGTAATCACAAAACAATATTGAAGTTATAGGAAAGAGCATGTCCCTACGTAACGATGTAGAATTAGCCATTTTTTCTGTATCTGCATAGGCACTGGTTTTCGGAAGATATCACTCTGAGGGCACGTTGAATAAATGGAAAGTAAAAATAGTACTGCGAAAATCTTAGTAATCCAGGTTGTGCGATCTGAGAAACACGGGGTGGAGGGATTTCGTAGTTCCGGGGAGGATTTTCCCTCAGGTCGTCCTTTAAGTTATCACTGTGTACATTAATATATACGTGTGCAATTACTGATTCTAAATTTGTATCTAATACTTTGAGGAAATATGCAATATTTCTTTTTTTTTAAGCATAGGGACGATCATAATTTATTTGGAAACCACTATCACCACCACCAATAATAATAATAATAATAATAATAATAATAATAATAATAATAATAATAATAATAATAATAATAATAATAATAATAATAATAATAACAATAATAATAAAATCGATGTTGTTATATTGTTATTAAACACCAAGACAATAAGTAACAAATGCCTTGCTGAGAATAGTTTAGCTACATACCGTATACGGGGTGTCCGGCGTCCCACGATTGTACTCCGAGGCTAGGATAATGATGAGCAAAATGGTGGAATGAAGAAAGTGGGAGATTACGGGAAAATTCCAAGAAAACCAACGCCGATGGTGTTTGTCTGCCACAAGCTGGTGAGAGAAAATGTCAACACTGTAGAAGTTGATAGGGGAAGTCATTACATTTGTAAATTTAAAAAAAAAATCCTATAAATACATGGTTTACAGTTAGTGGTTTCCAAGCTTACAGTGGGTGGTATTTTGCACTATTTATGTTATCAGGTTTCAGTAACTTTTGACACACTCTGCATTTGATATAAAGATACAAATCATACTTTATTACAATACGTCCGAAATGTATTTGCTGTGAGTATGCTTTAAGTTGTCTAGGAGAGGGAAGAAAGGAGGATTTTTTAAAAATCGTTTTCCTAGTTTTTGGATTCTTGTGTGGAAACTGACGATATCATTTGGAAAGGCGTAATAAGCTTTTACAATTACATTCTGTTTCATTTAGTAGTAGCCGAGATAAAATAATAAATTGAACATTGGAAACACATGTGCAAAAAACAGTTACTTTATTGGACTACTTAATATTATGTAAGCAGGACATAGCAACGAAAAGTGTCACCCATGTCAATAATTTCTACATCAAAATGTCTGCTTATTATTTTAAAATATTTGCCCTGACATCCCTTATTGATCCATCCTTGTTGATGCTAGTGACTAGTGCCCATGTTTTTTGTGCAAGAAATACCAGGTTCGATTTCCGGTAGGATTACATCGAACATGCTCAGATTTAACTTTAAACTGTTAATTTTGTCTTGATAAACTCGCTGCTGGCAAATAAAACATGAATATCAATCAATCCTTATCTTGACATAATAATAAGATAAATTGATGAGGGTTTATTCTCAGGGTCGTATTTACGCATGGGTCAATATGAGCTATGCTCGATGCACAAGTTTTTGGGGCGGAAAATTTTCTGGGATCATTCTTTTTCAAGCTCCAGTTTCGAAAGTTTTAGAAACTTATTATGGATGCTCATAGATATGACTCTGTTACCGAGTAATTTCTCTCCCTTTCCCTCTACATACGTGTACAATCTAACCCAATATCCAACAGTCGAAAGGATGCTGGAGTATCCTTCTTGTAAGATAAAATCAAGATGAAATTCTTTCCATAAGTTAGAAACACTAGGAGCTAGGGAATGAAAATGAAATCTTTCAGTTTAACGTCCCACGATTATGCCCTTTAGGATAAGGGAGAGGGATGATTAAGGAATGATGAGGGAAAAATTAGCGGAATGAGAAAGTGGGAGAGAAAAGTGAGTACCCGAGAAACCCCACAGACGCGATGTTGTCCGCAACAAACTTACTTGGCTGGGGATCGAAAAATAGACCTCACATTCCAGAGATAAGCGCCCCACCAGTGATCCATCTGTTACCCACTAGGAGCTAAGAGCACGACCGCTAATAGCACCTAAAATTTGATATTGTGGGGATGGAATTTTTCAATGACCCAGAAATACAAAACTATTACGTTCTTGGGTATAATTGTTACAAACCATGGAACAAATTATGATGTAAGACATCACGTCCATTCAAGTTTGAAACAATTTGTGGAATCAGTCTTTTATTTTTTAAAGAAAATTTTTAAAGCACACTTGGCGTCAATCCAATTCGCCAACGATGATTCAGTATAAGAAATTCCTCAATGCATAGAAAAGTTTTATTTGTCGTGCAGCAATTAAAAGAGATGGGGAGAGTTAATTCCTTCATACAAAAGCGTTATTTCAGGTTTCGCTTGGGGCGTAGAGAGATGAGAAAGTTCTCCATCGATATAAGGAGACTTTCATATACAATTGATTAAAAAATGCACATATCTCAAAATTGCGGGGATGTAGTAACCTCATGTCTCCCTGTTTCACATTAAAAAAAAAAAAATGTTTAGAATTAAGATTAACATAAGGAAATGAACAGGGCAGAATTGGAATATCTCTACAAATAAATATCCAGTTGTGGATTAGTGACAACGGTTGTATTTGCTTTCTTTACATTTCGCATATACTGTTGGTAAACATTGTTCTTGAAAAAATTGCAGTGGGATTTTTGTGATGTGAAAAAATTTCCAACGCTGCTCGAGCAAACAAATTGAGTCTGACCGGTCTTATTAATCCTCTGACGCTCCATCAACGTCACCCGAAGTGGTGTCACGTGTCAAGAACGGAAAGTGGATTGTTCCTGTCACTTAAAATGTCTTTCTGCAAATTCCTTCCTCAAACAATTAACAGCCAAATATTTATTTAGTTTCAAAGTAAACTTATACACAGGACATGAGTTGTATTCATTTCGTATCATTCTCAAGCAACACCGTTCCTATCTTTTTTTTTCGCTAGTTACCTGTTCTCGTTTGCAGTGTCGACTGAGAAGGAAGAAGATCCCACCTTGTTTGCAAAGCAGGTGTGAATGATATTTTAAAACCAACAACAACAACTATATTTTAAAACAGTTTTTTTTTTAATCCGTGACGTGTTTAACGTTTAATTCCGGGTGCAGGAAATGTGAAATGTGTGAACAAAGTACAGAATTTAAGAGGCCTTATCACTGCAAAATTAAAATACCGTTAATTTTACAGTAATTCTGTGATATCTTCAAATAGATAAAAAAAAAAAAAAATCGAAATGTGGAACAAGAGCGCCCTAGACAATATTATTTTGCATGAGGTACCGTTATCACGAGTCACCTAGTAGCTTTCTGTTTGCAGCCATTTAGAAACGCGAAAATAAATGCCGGGTTTTTAAATGGCTTGAAATCGAAAGTAGATAAGTCGGTGGTGATAACGGTATCTCATGTAAAATAATATTGTCTAGAGAGGTCTTGTTCCATTTTTTTGATTATCTTTTATCAATTTGAAGATATCACAGAATTACTGTAAAATTGGCGGTATTTTAATTTCGCCGTGATGGGGCCTCTTAATGGCACAACGCGCCTTCTGGTGAAAAAATATATGGTTCGATTTGTTTCTTCCACTCCCTAATATTATTCAAATTATACCAATCATTTTTTTCATCGTTCACTTGCATTTCAAAGATGGCGTAAGTCAACGAAAGCTTGACCATAAACCATCACCCACCGTGACCCACTCCGACCCACCATGACACACCGTCAACATGAAACCTTCTGACCCACCAAAATCCATCGTCATCAACTTCTGGCCCATTATCCACTGACTAAAGAGTTTACACTTGTAATAAAACACAAGGCTGTTAAATTATCATTAATCGGAGATAGAATTTCTATTGTCAATCACTCAAGCACGGCTCTGTTACAATGCCGTTAGATCTGACCTTTGCGATATAAGATGGTAAGATATTTGTCATTGGTCATATTACGATGAATTTCAATTTAATTATCATTATATAATTATTTCCTTGTTGAATTACAAATACTTTTCAGTGGAAAATAGGATGAAATTTGAAAATCTTAAATCAAGATTAACTAGGCGAACGTAAAGAAAAAAAAAAGTGCAAAATGCGACTGTGTCTGGAAAGCAAGTAGTAAGTCCCATTGCTATTATTACACTTACAAATATCAATATCCGAAAGTGCTTGAAGTTCTTTTTTTTCACTTAAGATATACTTATCTCAAGTGAGTAAATAGAAACAATTGAAAAAGGAAGAAAAATTGAGAATTTGAAAGTAAAAGGTAGACAAATTTACTAGTGTTCAGAAGATACTGTCCACAACGCACTGAGCAGAGTGGATGACGGAGGGCGGTGAATCGCAGTGGGTCACGCCCTGTTAACCCACGATCCATTGACCTATTCTATCTCTGTGGTATTCTCATCCAGGTTTCCTTCCAGGACGGGGAAATCAAAAGAAGTGAGGATGATGCACTGAGATTCTATTTACTAAAAGGCATGCCCTGCACAAGATCAATATGAAATCGCAATTTAACCCTTTTCTGCATGATCTTTTTTCTTTTAGCGAAAAAAATAATCAGTATTGGAAATCCTCATATGGGAACTTGAAAAATGAATTAAAACTTGAATTTTAGATTTTTCACTTAATTCCGACGAGAAATAAATAAGTGCCATATGTGACACACTTACAACTCACAAAGAACATGCCAGGTGACACAAAAATTTCATATTCATACACGTCAATATCTCACACAGCAGACAAAACAGTCATTTGGTGCCTTTGATAAATCACAAAAAAGCTAAAGTGAAAAAAAGGGTATGTGCCATATATGGCACGGCATGCGGTAAGGGGTTAATTATTTTAGCTCTGTGGAGCAGTTGGCGAACTCCCGGGGAACTTTTGCTGTGAATATAAATGGGAGAAACTGTTCTCATTCTGGATTATTGTAAAGGGCACAATCATAGAACCTTAGACTAAAACCTCAGTTTAATTTTTCAAATAAGTAATGCGTCGTGTACATTTGGACATGCGTCTTTTCTGGTTCGATCCTCAATTGGGGTGAAATTTATAAGTATTGACTCGCCGCCTTGAAGTTATCAGAGAGTTTAACCTGAGTGAGTTCATAGCGGACTCCACCAGTCTAGAAACGAGCTCCCTTGTGGGTATTTGAATATCGTATGCGTCTTTGGTGTAAGAGACCGAGGTTTGATTCCCAGTCGAAGCTCATGTAGCTCGGATATCTCGTTAAGTTGTATGTTCATATCTGCTCATATAGACTCGCTGCTGAACGGGACACTAACTCAAATCTAACTATCCAGTCTAGAAAATACTGAGGCTGAAATTTTATGCGCTGGCCACACATAACTAAATTCAATATGCTCGCAATGATACTGTATAAGGCAATAGTTTTTCATGGTCTAAAGTGCAACGGAGTTAAGTCATAGTTTCAGGACGCACATGACGCTTTCAATTTGTGTAATAGTTTGTACACTTTACATTCTGCAGTAGGCTTGATGTATTGCAAGAGGATGAATTACAAAAACAAGTTGTGACTAGATATGATGGGACGTAGAAGACGCCACCATACAAGGCAGTGTGACGCAATCAAGAAGCACTGTGTAGTACTGTGGAAAGGAGTAATCCCCAAAATCAATTGCTATGGAGAACAGTAGGAGAGACCTTCATCCAACATTGAATTGACATTAGTTGACTAAGTCGACATTATGAGCTCCCTCGTGGCTAAACGGTTAGCACCGTCGCCTTTAACATGGAGAATCGGGTTCAGTTCCCGGCGGGAGTTCATGAGGTTCGAATCCCACGTTAAGGTGTAGGTCCGTGTTTCATATAGCCTCACTGCTGAAAGGTACGCTAAACTCAAAAATCAAATTAAATCAATAAGATAATTACGATAATGATGTAATTTTCGGATATTCACGAATCTTCGTTCATCCATCAAAAAGTACCAAAATTTAAACCCTTATGTAGATCCATAATGTTAGTATGTTTAGGACTCGCTTAAAAGATGAGACAAGGCAGAATTTTCGTAACCAGATAGGAAACGAGACAGAACTCTTCTAATAATATAAACAGATACATTTTCCAAGACGAGAGATCACTTTCGTGACACCTTTTTGAATCGTGACAGCCATCGGCAACCCTGTATCTTACGCAACCCTACAGCTAGTTAGAGAGAAATATATTTAGTTACTGTTTCATATAAGCATTGAAATCTCTGATTACAGAAATACAGTCTGAAAATTCAAGTCTAACCCAAGCTCGAACGATGTTTCCAATTTCTGATCTAAAAGTCAGGCCCAAGGGCGACGATGTTGTGGTTTCCAGAGGGGGGGCAAGTATAAGCGACATTTCAAATATAGTTTCAAATTTTGTGGTAACTATTCTAAAAATTCTATTGGGTTTTCGATCTTCCGAATTACAATTTCCTCTAGGGGGAACGAGCACCCCAACTTGCCTTCCCTGATGGGCGCCCTTGGTCACGCCCGTTCCCGACTGAAACTGAAATGAGTCTGAATTTATCCAATTTAAAGAATTTGTTAACTATGGAAATTCTAGTTTGGGAGTTTCATTTTTCTTCTCGAGACAGCAAAATTGTGATGTACAGTAAGTAGACTCACGATTATCCTAGTCGCGGTTAACTGAGCCTCTGGATAAACCGAGATAGTCTTTAAAAAAATATATACAGATTACAGTTGTTGCAAGAGATGGCGTGCATACTGGCTGCTGCCGAATTGCATTGAGAAAAAAACATATATAGTGTACGTAAAAACGTAGTTACATGCGTAAATCTTGTTGTTTTTAGACATGACGTATAACCATATGTAACATCCTGTAGGAAACATACAACTGGAAACGTATGTATTATAGGCTATGTACTTTCCGTACGAGTGTTTCGAATAAACGCACTTTCCGTACGAAACAAAGAACTCTATATAGGCGGTCAGGATCTCACGTACAGATGGACGTATATAACATATAGCTGACGTATATAACCTAGGTATATGTATAAATATATAATATACGTAAGACTGCTACATGTCAGACATACTGGAAGCAGCATGGTGTAACATCTAAGCAGGAAAAGGCAGTGCGTATGTAGCATATGATTAATGTGTGCTCCATACAGATTTTCGTAGTAAACATAAGGAATCCATATATTTGTACAATATACCGCTGTCTGGATAAGGGATTTTTCTCAGTGTGCAAAGTCCCAAATCTTCGATCTCAGCCGTCTGTTATCACGTATCGTTATAGCATCAGAGAGTGGCTAAAAGATACCCCCCCAAAAAAAAAAACAATCGTTGACTTTTTCACAAAATAAGTTTTGTATTATTCTGTAGATATGTAAACATACTGAGTTTTGTATAAGTTTTAGTATACTGCAATGAACAATTACTATATAAAAATATTTTTTCATTTACAGTACGTACTGCTGTATCTGATCTCCATATTATCAAAGTTCTTGCGTACAGTGAGAAAAATCCGTTATCCAGGCAGCGGAATATTATACAAATATATGGTATCCCTATATTTACTACAGAAATCAGTACGGAACATACATTATCCGTATCCTACATTTGTGCTGTCCTTTCTCTCACTTAGATGTTACATCATGCCGTTGCAGGATGTCTGACATCTAAAGTTTTCCTTACATTACATACGTATACTTGTGTTACATATGTCAGCTATATGTTACATACGTCCATCTATATGTGAGATCCTGACCGCTTATATACAATTCTATCATTCGTACGGAAAGTATGTTTATTCGGAACACTTATACGGGAAATACGTATAAAATATAGTTTTTCAGTTATAGATATACGTTTACAGATATACGTTAAGTCCAAAAACTACTGGATTTACAAGTGTAACCTACGTTTTTACGTACGCCACATATGATTTTTTCTCAGTGTAACCGAGTAAGCTCGGTCCCAATTACCTCGGATGATTGTGAGTCTACTATATATATATATATATATATATATATATATATATATATATATATATATATATATATATATATATATATATATATCACCGGATCCAGGATTTTCTGAGGGTGTGCACCAATAACTATCAGTACATCTGAATCATATTTAATTTATTTAAATGCCTTTAGGCATCTGTGATGTGTACGAGGAACTGACTTAAACTATTGTGTTTAACAAAACCGCTTTTTTTTTAAGCCCGAAACGGAAACATGACATGAAATTTTAGGGAAGTATTGCTATTTCCACTACCAGTTTCTCACTTTAGATAGTGTATATTCAGAACGGAGAGGGTGCACGTGCTACGATGCACCCCCTAAATCCGGCCATATATACTATGTGATCAAGAGTATCCGGACACCTGGCTGAAAATGACTTACAAGTTCGTGGCGCCCTCCATCGGTACAGCTGGAATTCAATATGGTCTTGGCCCACCCTTAGCGTTGATGACAGCTTCCACTCTCGCAGGCATACTTTCAATCAGGTGCTGGAAGGTTTCTTGGGGAATGGCAACCTATTTTTCACGGAGTGCTGAACTGAGGAGATGTATCGATGTAGATCGGTGAGGCCTGGCACGAAGTCGGCGTTCCAAAACACCCCAAAGGTGATCTGTAGGATTCAAGTCAGGACTGTGCAGGCCAGTACATTACAGGAATGTTATGGTCGTGTAATCACTCCGTCACAGGCCGTGCAGTATGAACAGGTGCTCGATTGTGTTTGAAAGATGCAGTCGCCATCTCCGAATCGCTCTTCAACAGTGGGAAGCAAGAAGGTGCTTAAAACATCAATGTAGGCTTGCGCTGTGAGAGTGCCACGCAAAACAACAAGGGGTACAAGCCCCCTCCAAGAAAAACAAGACCACACTATAACAGCACCACTTCCGAATTTTACTGTTGGCACTACACACGCTGACAGATGACGTTCCCCGGACATTCACCATACCCTCATCCTGCCATCAGATCGCCACATTGTGTACTGTGATTTGTCACTCCACACAACGTTTGTCCACTGTTCAATCGTCCAATGTTTACGCTCCTTACACCAAGCGAGGCGTCGTTTGGCATTTACCTGCGTGATGTGTGGTTTATTAGCAGCCGCTCGACCATGAAATCCAAGTTTTCCCACCTTACGCCTAACTGTCATAGTACTTGGAGTGGATCCTGATGCAGTTTGGAATTCCTGTGTGATGGTCTGGATAGATGTCTGCCTATTACACTTTACGACCCTCTTCAACTGTCGGCGGTCTCTGTCAGTCAACAGACGAGGTCGGCTTGTACGCTTTTGTGCTGTACGTGCCCCTTCATGTTTCCACTTCAGTATCACATCAGACACAGTGGACCTAGGGATGTTTAGGAGTGTGGAAATCTCACGTACAGACTTCTGACACAAGTGACACCCAACCACCTGACCACATTCGAAGTCCGTGAGTTCCGCGGAGCGCTCTACTCTGCTTTCTCACGATGTCTAATGACTACTGAGGTCTCTGATAATGAGTACCTGGCAGTAGGTGGCAGCACAATGCACCTAATATGAAAAACGTATGCTTTTGGGGGTGTCCGGATACTTTTGATCACAGAGTATATATATATATATATATATACTCTGTGATCAAAAGTATCCGGACACCCCCAAAAGAATATATATATAGAATATATATATATATATATATATATATATATATATATATATATATATATATATATATATATATATATATATATATATATAGAGAGAGAGAGAGAGAGAGAGAGAGAGAGAGAGAGAGAGAGACAGAGAGAGAGAGAGAATATATATAAATTAGCAGATGAATGTCGGCATACAGCACAAAATTTGACTCAAATCTACCAAGAATGAAACAATAAATTTTACCTCCTAACATTTTTTAAAAAAATATGTTCGATTTTCATGCAATATGACGATATTCTCTTTGAGGGATCACAATCATCTTCTCTTCACGATGTTGCAATAAAATGAATGATAAATAAAGGAGTTGATCAATGCCGCAATGATTATTTTTCAAAAGTGTCATGATGAGTTTTATATTTTCCCCCGATTATGATACAATAAATACTATGTTAATTTTCTATAAAGCTTTCCCGCAATCCTTGGCACTAGGAATTAAAATTAGTCAAAAACAAGAAGTGAGTTTTATCACTCCCCTTCCTTGGTTTAAAACGTATGTTCTAAGGGAACTTTCGTCCAAATTAATCGATTTGTGACACATATTGTATATACACATATTGTATTATGTAGCCAAAATTCACTGGTGAAATCCTCACACATAAACAACAAAGAAAAATCCATATGAACATAGGGCGAAAAACGCGTTGTTTCTAAATTACGAGATGCCGAAATCTAGAAAATTGTAACTTTGAGGCTGCCTAGCTCGAAAAATATGAGAGATGTCAAAGGCGGTTAAAGAAATAATAGAGGAACTGTACACTGTCTATCTAAATAACTATGTTTCGGAGTTGGGTTGTACCGACACACACGATTTTAGAGAGAGAGGTGGAAAAGCGGAACCTATACCGCAGCTCCCTCTATAAAATCCGTTGCGCCGACACGACCCAACTCTGAAATATTGTTATTTAGATAGACAGTGTACTAGTTCCGCGAATATTTCTTTAACTGCCTTTGATAGTTCTCATAGTTTTTGAGTTAAGCAGCCTCAAAGTTACAATTCTCTCGATTTCGGCATCTCGTAACTTTCAAACAACGCGTTTTTAGCTTTATGTTTATATGGACTTTTCTTTATTGTTTAGGTGTGAGGATTTCACCAGTGGATTTTGACTACATAGTAAATGAACACCCTGTATATTTATTGAGTTTTTTTTTTTTTTTTTTTTTTTTTTTTACCCAATCCTTACTACCTAAGAGATAAAGTCAGTCAAAAGCTAGAACTAAAGTGTCTCAATCTCCTTTCTACGAAAAACAAAAAAATCTACCATATTTTCATATGTAACTTCCGTAAACGGAAAACATTCAATTTTGCTTAATCACGTCGTGAATTTATAAAAGAATTTAAAATCGTCTCTATTACTAACATTGTAAAAATTGAAACTTGCCAATAGTGAGGGAGACCCGGGATTTTAAATAAAATATATTATTTACAATCCGAATTTTAATGAAACTTGGTATTGTTTCAGATTTTCAGAATTGAATATTTCTGTGTAAGTAGATCTGACACGTACTACTCTGAAACGATACCAGGTTTTAACGAAATCCGAAAATTGAGAAACTAAATTTGCAATTTCAGTGCTGAAAACAAGTTCTATACAATATCGCCTCTACAGGCATTTGCCTAGCAAGTGGTTCTCAGCACTAAAGTTGAGCACGACCATGGCTAAGTGTAGGGATGCTCACGAGTCGAGTTGAGTCGAGGTTTAAGCCTGTCTCGACTCGAAAATATGCCAATCAAGACTTCTCGAAATTCGAGTCGAGACAAAATATACGAGTTAAAATATACGCGCACATCAGCCAGAACATTATGACTATCTACCGAATAGTCAGTATGTCCACCTTTGGCACGGATAGCAACGGCGACGCGTCTTCTCATGGACGCAAGGATCCTTGGTAGGTCGCTGGGGAGAGTTGGCACGACATGTACACACACAAGTCACCTAATTCCCGTAAATTCCGGGGAGGGGGACGATGCGCTCTGACGTCACGTTCAATCATATCCCAGACGTGTTCGATTGGGTTCAGATCTGGCGAGTAGAAGGCCAGCACATCACTTGGAACTCGCCCCTGTGTTCCTCGAACCACTCCATCACACTCCTGGCCTTGTGACGTGGTGCATTATCTTGTCGAAAAATGCCACTACCGTTGGAAAACATGGTCGTCATGAAGGGGTGAACGTAGTCTTCAAGCAGTGTGCGATACGCCTCGACCGTCATGGTGGTTTGTTCGAGCTCCACTAGACATGGATGCTCACGTGAATGTTCCCCAGAAATTAATTAAGCCGCCGCCAGCTTGTCTCCGTCCCACAGTACACTCGTCAAAGAGCTGTTCCCTCACTGTTAACAATAATTTCTTAAATTTGAGAAACAGTTTCTTATCTGTGCATCGAGACAATATATTCTTAGAAACTAGATTTGGCAATTCTCATTCATAAGGAAAGTAACAGTATAATTTTTCGTTTCCCTTTATACAACCTCATCTACTTTTATTAATTTCTTATTAATGAGAGTTTTAAACTCTTGTTTCTAAGAAAAAATATTCTCGGTGCATAGATAAGAAACGGTTTCTCAGATTTACGAATGTATTTTTAACATTGCTTGGAACACGTCGGATTCTTGCCCTTCCATCGTCATGATGAAGAAGGTATCGGGAATCATCAGACAATGCAACGCTCTGTCATTGCGCCAAGGTCCAGTGGCGATCAGTCATAGTTGCCGATGTTGTTTTTCAAAATAATATTAAAAATTATAGAACTATTTTCGAGACATTCGAGTCGAGTCGAGATTTTTATGAGCAGTCTCGACTCGGCTCGAATTTTACAAAGTATGACTCGACTCGTGCACATCCCTAGCTAAGTGGTTAGCGAGCATACCTTTAGCGTGTTGAAATTCAGATTCGATTCCGGGCGGGAGGTCATATGGTTCAGATTTCACGTTAAGCTATAAGTACACGTCTCGCTGCTGAAAGAGACTGTGGCTCTGAGCCGCTCCAACGCCATCTGTTAGCAACTAGCTGAACTACGCCCAGCATAGCATCAAACACATGGTCAGGAAGCTTCGTCGCTGTGTCTCTAACAAGCGTACCAAAAGCTTTCTAGACCTAATCTGATTTTCACGAAGCTTTGCACCCCTTGTAAACAATGCAGACTGCAGTGCACAAATGTTGCCAACTAATTAAACAAAAAATGTTATATGCAATTTTGTGCTAAGAAATAAATAAACAAACTGAAGGGGGGGGGGAAACAATGAGATTAAAAATAAAATGGCATGGACTTGTGATAAGAGAATCAGGAACCATTTTCTCTCTTTTGCAGTGGCGTACGCACTGCTCTCCTGAATCTTTGAACTACTATATAAACGTATACACGCATCAGGAGGAAGAAGGGCAGAAGGTTGAATTTCTTCTACCAGTGTAAATTACAACTAAAACTTACTATCCCCACTCCTAACGTTTCCTCTAGCTGAGAATCTACCTAAAATGTTAGGATTCAGAGCCACTATTACATGATGACTTAGTGTTCCTACTAGCAGATCTATGGTTGGATGGATGGATTAAAGTTTAGAGTCCCCTTCAACAACAAGGTTCTATAAGATTTGGACCTACAGCCGAACGAGTGATCCGAACTACATGAACTGCCTCCGGAAATCGAACGCGGGTCTCCCGCCCGACGACGAGTACGCGGATCATATAGCCACAAAGGAGTTAATTATCAGATCTAGAAACATGTGCAGTTGTACTCACGACTTCTATTCAAAATTGGGCTCTTGGGGGGCCGCGCTGGCTCAGTGGTAGAGCGTTCACCTCTGACACATGGGGTTCCTGGTTCGATCCCAGTTCGCGCCAAGTGAACCTTGTGGTAGACAAACACCGTGTGCGTGGGTTTCCCCTGGGTTATTCAGTTTCCTCCCACTTTCTTCAATCCAACATTTCATTCATGTTTTCATCATTACCGTCACCTTTAGCCTAGCCTGCATATTCGTGGGACGTAAAACTCGAAAAATTTCATTTCATTTCATTTCAAAATTGAGCTCCTTGTACGTTTCCATTATAGGCGAGCGAGTGTTTGGAACAAGCAATTGTTCATTCTGCAAGAACTTGAAAACTACTGAGTTTACTTATTTATTGAATAGAGAATTTATTATTTTATTTCCTTTGTTATATGTAATAAAATACCTATAAAAGATATTTTGAATCCTCGTGACTTATCCTTTCATTTGATATCTAACAGAAAAGTTATGCCATAAACTAATATCAGTCATAAGAGTATGAAGACTCTTTCGACATCTTATTCAACAAATTCCAAGAAACTTTTTAGATTCTACATAGGAATAAAGACACATTATTTAACATGCACATAGTACCTCATCTTAATTTCACTGCAGACAGAAAAAAATAAGACTCAAAAGTTATGAACATTCCTATGCAATATTATAAAAATTCTTAAATGTTGAAGATTCCTTTGTACATTATTTCATTTCTGGCACCGAATATTCGATTTTTGCATCTTTTAAATGGTCGTTTATTCTGATCGCATTTTTAAAAGGCGATATACAAATTATAACTGAAAAAATTAGCCTCACATTACTTCGTAGTGAATCACTAAAACAGGTTTTATCTTCTTTAACTTCTCTCTATCCCCCTCACACACACTCACTCTCCCTCTCTCTCTCTCTCTCTCTCTCTCTTTCTCTCTTTTTAATTGACTATTTCCTCATCTCTAATGAAAGGTCAAACAAAGATCTGAAATACTATAAGGAACTTATTATCTTCAATAAGAACAGCAAGTTCACTTGGTTTCTCTTTTTCATTTTCTTAGCTCATTTTCATGAAATGACAACTGTTTGACCACCATTCTTTGTGAAAAACTGAAAAATAACTATGAGTTAGCAACATTGAAAATGAGACTAATAACAGTTAATTCTTCCATGAGCAAATAGTACACAACAAATGCAATGTATTATGGTAATTCATGTATTGTTAAGGCACAGTAAGAACATTTAAGTTTCGACTCAAAGTATGTATCTATATGGGATCGAAATCTTGAATCAAAATCGAATTTGTAAGGGAAAACTGTTACAACAAATGACAAAACACAAGAAGTGCGCGCCACAATTTAAAGATGTCGCCCAAAGAAGCCAGCAGGTTACCTGCTGCTCCGAGTTATTCTGTTAAACATAAACAAGGCAAACCCGTAAGTGCAGAAGAAAAGCAAATACTTTATCAAACGATATCAACGTTGTTCAATTCACTTGAAAAAATTAAGACCTATAATAGTTAATTTCATGTTCTCATAGAATATTTATTTACTTACTTTGTAGTACAGAAGTTACTATTTGTACATTCGTATGCTATACAATGTAAGAAAGCACATCAATATATTGAACTTAAGGGGAAAAGTACCATTTGTTTTCCATGGAAATGCTTAATGATTTAGGTAATAGATAAAAAGGAAATAGTCTCCCATAATGATAAATATGCTTGCTGTTACATACCAGCGCCATCTCTATCGTTCAGTTGATAACTTGACATAACTCATTGTAATTTCATCTATAATTACAATTTGGAGAAAAATAACAATGTTCAGTTGCTCTTAAAGGAGGGGGGTTATATAGTATTGGGTATTTTGCCCTATATCACGGTATGGTGTGAGAGTGAGACGAATAATGCACATTGGAGTAGCAGAAATACATGCACGTGCTGCAGCAGAAATATTGCGGGAAACAGACGAAACAATTTTCTCTTCACCAATCAGCAAATAGTCGTGCGCGCAGTGATACAACATCAAGTTACGCGGTTTGTTTTTGAAAGGTGCAAAGGACTGTGAAAAACGCTTTAGTGACCGAAACGTGTTTTATTCATGTGACAACCCAGTTTACCTCACAACCCTGAGTGGACGCCGAAAATTGGGAAGCACCAGCCACGAATCGAACCTGAGGACCACACGGACGTGAGTCCAACGCCACTAGACTACAGTTTCTCCTATACACTTCTATCAGACATTCGAATTTTGCGTTTTACTCTCAAAATAAATATTTGTCGGAATTATGTATGGTATAATTAATACCATGTATCATAATATTAATAATAATAATAAATAAAGCACAATAAGAGCAAACAAACATAAATTAATAGAAGGAAAAGTTTGAGAGATTACGTTGAAAGACTAGAAAACAAATTTATCAATCAAAAACATGTAACAATTTAACATTTTCCTTGTAAGGGTCATAGTGTTTTATCGTTTAAAAAAAAACCTACATGTATTACGGACTGCAATGAAGCATTATTTCCTTGTGAAAAGCATAAACGAAGCTGTTATAAGCTTCGCACTCTTAAAAATTTATGACAGTAAAACTTCAATGTAAAAGATAACGCATGTTAATCGCTGGTTTGACTTTTTATTACTTCCTTCCATATCTCTTATTCTTCCGTTGTTTTGTCAGGCTCCTATCTTTATTCTTTAATCACATAAATTACTTTATATTTTCCAGTCAAGGTACTGTTGTTGATTATGAGGTATCTTTTTTTTTTTTTTTTTAATTTCTTTCTGCTTGTCACAATGCGAAACATTACTGCATAAGGTCTATTAAGAAGCAGTAATATTATCCTGCATGAATAATGTTTTATAAATTATATCTTCCCGTAGGTCTCATGTGGGATATTTTAATTACAAATCTCAACAGTGGCGGAGATAGACATTTACGCGCCCTTCTCTTTAATATGACGACTAGGGTGTCAAAGAGTTTTCGACATTAACGAATTAAATTCGAGAAAGCTCGTGACGAAATCAACAATGGGAAATCTACCGGTATAAGTAATAATCTTATATTTAGATAATTAACCAATTTCGTTAAGTATGCCTGTAAAGCTCATCATATATTATGCAATTGGTCCCAATATTACTCTGTACTGTCCCACTGTTTGAATTGAGTAGTGTTCACGAATGTCCCCATCGTGTGCAATGCATGGGACGTAGCGGAAAAATGGCCGAAAGATTTATTAGAAACAGAAATTAGCTAAGGATTTAAACTCGAAAATTATATATACTATAGAGAAGTATTAAAGCCTGTGGCAAACATCTTGGCATTTCAGATAAACAAATAAAACGTAAGCTCTGGCGCGACGTTGCCAAGTGGTAAAGCGGTGTGGCTATGGCTAAACAGACAAACTACAGCGCGATCAGGTAACAGGGGATAGACGTGGATGTGTACAAAATAAAACGTATGGCAAGTTAGCCCCCCCACTTTAGAAAATTCAACTAATGACTAGGTCATTCGTTTGTACTACGTTTGTACCGTTTGTACCGAAAATATTTTCGTTTGTACCATTTTCCTTATAGGGTAACTTGAGAGGTCAACTGGGGGGGCTATCTTGGCGCCAAGATAGCCCCCCCGTATCACAGCACAAAAAATTGGAATACACCATTCGAAAGCAAATCGTTTGTACCGTTTGTACCGAAAAAAGTTTTGTTTGTACCCTGATAGTTTTCGAGAAACAGGGGATGACATTTGGGGGGGCTATCTTGGCGCCAAGAGAGCCCCCCAGTATCACAGCACAAAGATTTGAAATACGCCATTCGAAAGCAAATCGTTTGTACCGTTTGTACCGAAAAAAGTTTTGTTTGTACCCTGATAGTTTTCGAGAAACAGGGGATGATATTTTGGGCGGGGGGCTATCTTGGCGCCAAGATAGCCCCCCCGTATCACAGTACAAAAATTTGGAATACACCATTCGAAAGCAAATCGTTTGTACCGTTTGTACCGTAAAAAGTTTTGTTTGTACCCTGATAGTTTTCGAGAAATATGGGATGATATTTTGGGCGGGGGGCTATCTTGGCGCCAAGATAGCCCCCCCGTATCACAGCACAAAAATTTGGAATACACCATTCGAAAGCAAATCGTTTGTACCGTTTGTACCGAAAAATGTTTTGTTTGTACCCTGATAGTTTTCGAGAAAGAGTGGATGACATTTGGGAGGCTATCTTGTACGCAAGATAGGCCCCCTAATATGTGTTTTTTCCATGCCCATTAATAAGTATTATGTGCCTATTCATGTGAATTTAAGTGTATTTAGAATTCTTGTCGTACATATCCAAATAAAAAAAAAGGACTTGTTGGGAATAACGCAACGTTAAAATTGAATCGGCGAGTGGGAAAACAGTGTGAGTTCAAAATTATCCATTTTGAGTTAAAGGCGAAAATAACACTAAAGATGTAGAACTACACGTTGTAATGAAGAGCAGTACAATTTGGAAAACCTCGCACGTTATAGCAGAATGCTATAGTAGTAGGGGTCCCCGTATGGCGAACTGAGTCAGCAAAAATTTTTGTGACGTCATAGGTCAAAGGTCAATGACCTTGGCCCGGGGTCAATGACTATGGGTATTTAGGACCACCCCCTCTAAATTTTGGCAGGGGTACCATGGCCCACCCCCTAAATTTTGGCAGGGATACCTAGAACCACCCCCCTTAAATTTTGGAAATTGCCAAATCTAAAAATTTGGTATGGTAGCCTAGGACAATAGTATGTACCTCTATCAGTATTGGAAGTCTATGTCGTTCCCTTTCATGGGTAAAAAATTGCCAAAAAGTCAAATTTCGGGGTTTTTGACCTAATTTATCCCCTTTGATGAGGTGTTATTACCCGATATGGTTATATGGGCGTATACAGGGATCCATTACCTTTCATAAGACATGGGTATATTAATGCACCCCTTGAAAAATTTGGGAGCGGTACCTTGGCCCAAACCTTAAATTTTGAAAATTGCCCAATTTAAACATTTGGTATTATAGTATAGGACCCTAATATGTATTATGATAAATTTGGATGGTCCACCTCGTTCCCTTTTAGGGGTACCAAATTGCCAAAATATAAACGTAAGCAATACGTAGTACCGCGTGTTTGGTTTTGACCTAAGTTATCCCCTTGGATGAGGTCCTATTACCTTATATGTTTATATGAGCGTATACAGGAGTCTATTACCTTTCATAAGACATGAGTATATTGGTGCACCCCTTTAAAAATTTGTGAGGGGTACCTTGGCCCACCCCTTCATTTTTAGAAATTGCCCAATTTAAACATTTAGTATAATAGTATAGAACCCTAGTATGTATCACTATAAATTTGGGTGGTCCACCTCGTTCCCTTTCATGGGTACAAAATTACCAAATTTTAGTACAACCACGTGTTTGGTCTTTTGACCTAATTTATCGCCTTTGATGAGGTGTTCTTATCCTATATGGTTATATGGGCGTATACAGGGATTCATTACCTTTCATAAAACATGGGTATATTAATGCACCCCTTTAAAATTTGGGAGGGGTACCTTGGCCCACCCATTTAATTTTGGAAATTGCCCAATTTAAACATTTGGTATTATAGTACTGGACCCTAATATGTATTATGATAAATTTGGGTGGTCCACCTCGTTCCCTTTTAGGGGTACAAAATTGCCAAATTATAAACGTAAGCAATACGTTGTACCACGTGATTGGTCTTTTGGCCCAATTTACCCTCTTGGATGAGGTCCTATTACCTTATATCGTTATATGGTCACGTATGGGGATTCATTTCCTATCATAAGACAAAGGTACATTTGTGCACAAGGGAGGGGTACTTTGGCCCACCCCTTTAATTTTGGAAATTGCCCCTTTTACATGTTTGGTATTATAGTATAGGACCCTAATATAGATTAGTATAAATTTGGGTGGTTCACCTCGTTTCCTTTCATGGGTACGAAATTGCCAAATTTTAGTACAACCACGTGTTTGGTTTTGGTTCAATTTATCCCCTTGGATGAGGTCCTATTACCTTATATGGTTATATGGTCATGTATATATTGGTCCATTTCGTATTATAAGACATGGGTACATTGATGCACCCCGGGAGGGGATTCGGTATCATAGTACATGCCTCAACATGTATCATGATAAATTTGGGTGGTCCATCTTGTTCCCTTTCATGGGTAAAAAAATTGCTAAAATATAAACATAAGCAATATGTTGTACCATGTGTTTGGTTTTTGGCCCAATTTCTCCCCTTTGATGAGGTTCTATTACCTCATATGGTTATATGATCATGTATATGGGTTCATTTCCTATCATAAGACATGGGTACATTGACGCACCCTTTAAAAATTTGGGAGGGGTATCTTGGCTCATCCACTCTGTTTTAGAAATTGTTTAATATAAGCATTTGGTATCATAGTACAGGACTTCAATATGTACCACTATAAATTTGGATGGCCCACATTGTTCCTTTCATGGGTAAAGAACCAGCAAAAATCAAATTTCGGAGGTTATTGACCCCTTTGATAAGTATTTAGCACGTTATATGGGTATGTACAGAGGTTTATTACCTTTATATGTTTATGTTCCCTTTTACATTTGGGAGTTATCAAATAACAAAATTCGGTAAACGTTTTCTAGGACCCATTGTAGATGTTGGTGTTTCTCTTATGACCAAATATTCAAACTTTAAAGGTTGTTGACCGGCTTTATTATTAATGAGTACAGGATTTATTACTTTTTCATAAGACACAGGTATATTTGTGTACCAATCTTAAATTTTGGGAGGGGGTACATTTCTTATTGTCATATGAATAATTGGTAATTGTTCTTAAAATCGGATAGTATCTCATTCATTGGGTAAATCATTGTCAAATATGAGTATGATCACGTGATCAGTTATTGACCTATGATGGGATTAGGAGTCCAGGACATTGGTACATTGAAACTTTGTAGGATAATTTGAGAATTGTCAAATGAAATTACGTCATTGGTTTTGATTATTCCGCCAAATATAAACGTAAGCAAGACGTTGTACCACGTGATTGTCCTTGATGAGGTAGTGTACAGGGATTCATTTCCTTTGTTGTGGTACTTCTTAAGTTTGAGTACACACTTCTAGAAACCAGTTGGTTCTACTCAGGTAAACAGTTGACGGACATTATTGACCTTATTGAACATATAATGATATGATTAATTCTAAAACTTAGGTATATCAAGAGAAGTATTCTTTAAATTTGGGAATGGTGATAAACAGAATTTTAACATAATGCGCGAAATTTGAAACAATACATTGAACTTTAGTCACAGCTCATAGTCTAAGATCATTGGTGGTGATTGATTTGAAATCTGATAGCTAACCTTATTGAATCTTATGACTCATAGACGAAAGGCAATACATGCTACAACAGTTTAAAATTTATCATAAGGTGATGTAATCTGACACTAACAAAGTTATTGTTAATGCAATTTGATTGGCGGATCACTATTTTTCCTGCAATCTGATTGGTTGATCACTATCTTTCGTGCAATCTGATTAGTTGATGATTTTCAAATCTTTGCTGCATTCAGTTTTAAGTTTTGTTTAACATTTAAAAATCTTGGTTTCGTTCAACATTTTGCACTCACTGATAAATATGATCAAAGCCGTTTATTTGTTAATCTAATAGTTAAAAAACCGGATAAAGTTTGACGTTAACCGTGAAACGTAAAATTTTTAGTTTGAAATTGTTTGTTTGAAACTTTTTGTTTGAAAATTCTTGCTTTCAAATTTTTGTTTGAATTTTTTGTTTCAGAATTTTGTTTTAAAATTTTTTGACAACTTTTGTTTCAAAATTTTTTGTTTAAAAATTTTTCGTTTGAAATTTTTAAAAATTTTTTCGTTTCATAATTTTGTTTAAATTTTTTTTGAAATTTTTGTTTGAAATTTTTCGTTTCCAAATTTTTTGTTTCAAAATTTTGAATTTTTTTTCGTTTCAAAATTTTGTTTGAATTTTTTCGTTTGAAATTTTTTGTTTGAAATTTTTTCCTTTCCAAGTTTTTTCGTTTCAGAATTTTTTTTCAAAATTTTGTTTCAAAGATTTTTGTTCGAAATTTTTGTTTGTAAACTTTTTTGTTTGAAATTATTGTTTGGAAAATTTTGGTTTGGCATTTTTTAAGTTTGTGCACTCCTTAGTAAAGAACCTGAACTGTTTAGAACAAAAACCTTTGACAACATTGTTTTTCATGATGCAATAGTATACGTCAGAACATGGGGTTGTACTTGAAATGAAAAAACACAAATCATTGAAATGGATCATTTTATTACACTCCACATACATCCGTACCACTTATAGGATCTGGATATTGTCGATACAATGTATTTTGAACTTCTTGCACAAGTTTATCTTTAGCGTATAATTTTAATTCCAGTTGAAGTCTTTTAATGTCTATTGCAATATCAATTGGTGGAAACTCAATGTCCATTTGATCACAAATAAACTGTTTATCAATACAGGTATGCACCCACGAACGATGTTGACAACCATCACAATATCTAGATACATGTTGTACAATAAGCATGACACATTTTTCAAAATAGTACTTTTTTAGGAATATACTTGTTTTGTTGCACACTTCCACTGCATGTTTTACACACTGGAATACGCTGATAAATTTATTCCATTCCGTTTGCGTTAGATACACCATGTTGCGAGGGACATGAAATGTACTCTTTTTTACGTAAGAGCACCATCTTCTCTTCAAGGACTGTACGCAGCACCACTTCATGATTTGAGCCTAATGATTTGACTATGGTCACATTTAGCTCATCATGAGAATAATCATTCATTTGGTCGATTTGTGAACATAATATTTGCCATTCTTCAAAGTTCAGTTGTACACCAAATTGTTCTGCTTTGCCCAATCGAATCACAGGTTCAAATGTTCTAGCACTGATACCAATCATCACATGTTTTGTTTGAAATATATTTATTGGATAATAGCTTGCGAAGATGAATTCTTTATCGTTAGAAGTACACATCTTTCCTGCTGAAACGCACTTGCTCAAGTGATTTCATGGGCTGACACTGTATTTGCTCATTTCATAGTTATTGCTGACGTCATTGGAAAGAAATGTGCTGACGTTTGAATACATGATTTCATCACAGTTGCTGACGTCATGCTGACCAACCAAAGTCATACAGCTACGTCTGACGTCAAAGGAATGTGCTGACGTTTGAGTTCATGATTTCATCACAATTGCTGACGAATCCGGCTGTGTACTAAATTCAAATTGATGACTTCGACCCAAGAGTCTTTTATAACAAAGATACAGATCCAGTATTTAAGAAACGCAGCAGTTCTTCTTGTTTTGATGCTTCCATGGGTAAATATCTTGCTGGTAAAATTATATTCTTATCATTTTCAACCTTCACTACGATTCTAAATCCAAACTTTGTAGGGATTTTTTGGCTAGCTAAGATTCTATAAGGTACATTCTGTTGTAAATCAGTAATCTTGGTAAATGATTTCATCACATCACGTGTGTTTAGAAACTGCAGACAAGTAGCCATGATGATGTTATCATGAATACTAACTCGAACGATGATGCAAAACTGATGACGTTGCATTATCATGTTCTGACGTGTACTATTGCATCATGATAAACAATGTTGTCAAAGGTTTTTGTTCTAAACAGTTCCGGTTCTTTACTAAGGAGTGCACAAACTTAAAAAATGTCAAACCAAAATTTTCCAAACAATAATTTCAAACAAAAAAGTTTACAAACAAAAATTTCGAACAAAAATCTTTGAAACAAAATTTTGAAAAAAAATTCTGAAACGAAAAAAACTTGGAAAGGAAAAAATTCAAACAAAAAATTTCAAACGAAAAAATTCAAACAAAATTTTGAAACGAAAAAAATCAAAATTTTGAAAAAAAATTTCAAACAAAAAATTTGGAAACGAAAAATTTCAAACAAAAATTTCAAAAAAAAATTTAAACAAAATTTTGAAACGAAAAAATTTTTTAAAATTTCAAACGAAAAATTTTAAAAAAATTTTGAAACAAAAGTTGTCAAAAAAATTTCAAACAAAATTCTGAAACAAAAAATTCAAACAAAAATTTGAAAGCAAGAATTTTCAAACAAAAAGTTTCAAACAAACAATTTCAAACTAAAAATTTTACGTTTCACGGTTAACGTCAAACTTTATCCGGTTTTTTAACTATTAGATTAACAAATAAACGGCTTTGATCATATTTATCAGTGAGTGCAAAATGTTGAACGAAACCAAGATTTTTAAATGTTAAACAAAACTTAAAACTGAATGCAGCAAAGATTTGAAAATCATCAACTAATCAGATTGCACGAAAGATAGTGATCAACCAATCAGATTGCAGGAAAAATAGTGATCCGCCAATCAAATTGCATTAACAATAACTTTGTTAGTGTCAGATTACATCACCTTATGATAAATTTCAAACTGTTGTAGCATGTATTGCCTTTCGTCTATGAGTCATAAGATTCAATAAGGTTAGCTATCAAATTTCAAATCAATCACCACCAATGATCTTAGACTATGAGCTGTGACTAAAGTTCAATGTATTGTTTCAAATTTCGCGCATTATGTTAAAATTCTGTTTATCACCATTCCCAAATTTAAAGAATACTTCTCTTGATATACCTAAGTCTTAGAATTAATCATATCATTATATGTTCAATAAGGTCAATAATGTCCGTCAACTGTTTACCTGAGTAGAACCAACTGGTTTCTAGAAGTGTGTACTCAAACTTAAGAAGTACCACAACAAAGGAAATGAATCCCTGTACACTACCCCATCAAGGACAATCACGTGGTACAACGTCTTGCTTACGTTTATATTTGGCGGAATAATCAAAACCAATGACGTAATTTCATTTGACAATTCTCAAATTATCCTACAAAGTTTCAATGTACCAATGTCCTGGACTCCTAATCCCATCATAGGTCAATAACTGATCACGTGATCATACTCATATTTGACAATGATTTACCCAATGAATGAGATACTATCCGATTTTAAGAACAATTACCAATTATTCATATGACAATAAGAAATGTACCCCCTCCCAAAATTTAAGATTGGTACACAAATATACCTGTGTCTTATGAAAAAGTAATAAATCCTGTACTCATTAATAATAAAGCCGGTCAACAACCTTTAAAGTTTGAATATTTGGTCATAAGAGGAACACCAACATCTACAATGGGTCCTACAAAACGTTTACCAAATTTTGTTATTTGATAACTCCCAAATGTAAAAGGGAACATAAACATATAAAGGTAATAAACCTCTGTACATACCCATATAACGTGCTAAATACTTATCAAAGGGGTCAATAACCTCCGAAATTTGATTTTTGCTGGTTCTTTACCCATGAAAGGAACAATGTGGGCCATCCAAATTTATAGTGGTACATATTGAAGTCCTGTACTATGATACCAAATGCTTATATTAAACAATTTCTAAAACAGAGTGGATGAGCCAAGATACCCCTCCCAAATTTTTAAAGGGTGCGTCAATGTACCCATGTCTTATGATAGGAAATGAACCCATATACATGATCATATAACCATATGAGGTAATAGAACCTCATCAAAGGGGAGAAATTGGGCCAAAAACCAAACACGTGGTTGTACTAAAATTTGGCAATTTCGTACCCATGAAAGGAAACGAGGTGAACCACCCAAATTTATACTAATCTATATTAGGGTCCTATACTATAATACCAAACGTGTAAAAGGGGCAATTTCCAAAATTAAAGGGGTGGGCCAAAGTACCCCTCCCGGGTGCACAAATGTACCTTTGTCTTATGATAGGAAATGAATCCCCATACATGACCATATAACGATATAAGGTAATAGGACCTCATCCAAGAGGATAAATTGGGCCAAAACCAAACACGTGGTTGTACTAAAATTTGGCAATTTCGTACCCATGAAAGGAAACGAGGTGAACCACCCAAATTTATACTAATCTATATTAGGGTCCTATACTATAATACCAAACATGTAAAAGGGGCAATTTCCAAAATTAAAGGGGTGGGCCAAAGTACCCCTCCCGGGTGCACAAATGTACCTTTGTCTTATGATAGGAAATGAATCCCCATACGTGACCATATAACGATATAAGGTAATAGGACCTCATCCAAGAGGATAAATTGGGCCAAAAGACCAATCACGTGGTACAACGTATTGCTTACGTTTATAATTTGGCAATTTTGTACCCCTAAAAGGGAACGAGGTGGACCACCCAAATTTATCATAATACATATTAGGGTCCAGTACTATAATACCAAATGTTTAAATTGGGCAATTTCCAAAATTAAATGGGTGGGCCAAGGTACCCCTCCCAAATTTTAAAGGGGTGCATTAATATACCCATGTTTTATGAAAGGTAATGAATCCCTGTATACGCCCATATAACCATATAGGATAAGAACACCTCATCAAAGGCGATAAATTAGGTCAAAAGACCAAACACGTGGTTGTACTAAAATTTGGTAATTTTGTACCCATGAAAGGGAACGAGGTGGACCACCCAAATTTATAGTGATACATACTAGGGTTCTATACTATTATACTAAATGTTTAAATTGGGCAATTTCTAAAAATGAAGGGGTGGGCCAAGGTACCTCTCACAAATTTTTAAAGGGGTGCACCAATATACCCATGTCTTATGAAAGGTAATAGACTCCTGTATACGCTCATATAAACATATAAGGTAATAGGGGATAACTTAGGTCAAAACCAAACACGCGGTACTACGTATTGCTTACGTTTATATTTTGGCAATTTGGTACCCCTAAAAGGGAACGAGGTGGACCATCCAAATTTATCATAATACATATTAGGGTCCTATACTATAATACCAAATGTTTAAATTGGGCAATTTCCAAAATTTAAGGTTTGGGCCAAGGTACCGCTCCCAAATTTTTCAAGGGGTGCATTAATATACCCATGTCTTATGAAAGGTAATGGATCCCTGTATACGCCCATATAACCATATCGGGTAATAACACCTCATCAAAGGGGATAAATTAGGTCAAAAACCCCGAAATTTGACTTTTTGGCAATTTTTTACCCATGAAAGGGAACGACATAGACTTCCAATACTGATAGAGGTACATACTATTGTCCTAGGCTACCATACCAAATTTTTAGATTTGGCAATTTCCAAAATTTAAGGGGGATGGTTCTAGGTACCCTTGCTAAAATTTAGGGGGTGGGCCATGGTACCCCTGCCAAAATTTAGAGGGGGTGGTCCTAAATACCCATAGTCATTGACCCCGGGCCAAGGTCATTGACCTTTGACCTATGACGTCACAAAAATTTTTGCTGACTCAGTTCGCCATACGGGGACCCCTACTACTGCTATAATGTCGACTGTACATTTATGGCATTAACAAACGAAAGTTCTTTCTTCAAATATCTCAAAATGCGTTTTGTGGACTAGTAGTTATTTTCCGCTCAACGATTCAATTAAATTTTCTCTATTTGGGCCCTTTTCCGTAAATAAATACCGTAAAAAGAATAACAAAGTGTGTACAAATTCAGAAAGAAACTGGATTTACAGAAATAACCTTAAACAAAGAAAACTAAAAGATGAAATTTTGCTCACCTAAACTGCGTCCTTCCACGTTTCAGCTTTACACCAACTGAAAAAATTAACTGTTTATATCTGTCACATTAACGGCTCGAGAAGTTTGCCGCTTTCATAGACAATAGACGAAAGCAAATAGGCCATTGCTGAATAATACGTATTTACTTAAGGAAAAGGGCAGAAATAGGGAAAATTTAATTGAATCGGTGAGTGGAAAACCACTACTAGTCCACAAAACGCATTTTGAGATATTTGAAAAAATAACTTTCTTTTGTTAATGCAACAAATGTACAGTCGACATTATAGCATTCTGTTATAACGTGCAAGGTCTTGCAAATTGCACTGCTCTTCATTACAACTTGTAGTTCTATACCTTTAGTGTTATTTTTGCCTTTACTTCAAAATGGTTTACTTTGGATTCACACTGTTTTCCAACTCGCCGATTCAATTCTAACGTTGAGTTATTACTGAAAAACTCATTTTTTATTTTGATACGCACAACCAGAATTATAAATACACATCAATTCACATTGATAAACATATAATACTTATTAATGGACATGGAAAAAGTACACATTAGGGGGCCTATCTTACGTACAAGATAGCCCTCAAATTTCATCCCCTGCTTCTCGAAAACTATCAGGGTACAAACAAAACTTTTTTCGGTAAAAACGGTACAAACGATTAGATTTCGAATGGTGCATTTCAATATTTTTGTGCTGTGATACCTGGGGGCTATCTTGGCGTCAAGATACCCTCCCACCCCAACATAACATCCCCTGTTTCTCGAAAACTGTCAGGGTACAAACAAAACTTTTTTCGGTACAAACGGTACAAACGATTTGCTTTCGAATGGTGTATTCAAATTTTTTGTGCTGTGATACGGCGGGGCTATCTTGGCGCCAAGATAGCCCCCGCCCCAAAATTTCATCCCCTGTTTCTCGAAAACTATCAGGGTACAAACAAAACGTTTTTCGGTACAAACGGTACAAACGATTTGCTTTCGAATGGTGTATTTCAAATTTTTGTGCTGTGATACGGGGGGGCTATCTTGGCGGCAAGATAGCCCCCCCAAATGTCATCCCCTGTTTCTCGAAAACTATCAGGGTACAAACAAAACTTTTTTCGGTACAAACGGTACAAACGATTTGCTTTCGAATGGTGTATTCAAATTTTTTGTGCTCTGATACGGGGGGGGGCTATCTTGGCGCCAAGATAGCCCCCCGCCCAAAATATCATCCCCTGTTTCTCGAAAACTATCAGGGTACAAACAAAACTTTTTTCGGTACAAACGGTACAAACGATTTGCTTTCGAATGGTGTATTTCAAATTTTTGTGCTGTGATACGGGGGGGCTATCTTGGCGCCTAGATAGCCCCCCTAAATGTCATCCCCTGTTTCTCGAAAACTATCAGGGTACAAACAAAACTTTTTTCGGTACAAACGGTACAAACGATTTGCTTTCGAATGGTGTATTCAAATTTTTTGTGCCGTGATACGGGGGGGCTATCTTGGCGCCAAGATAGCCCCCCGCCCAAAATATCATCCCCTGTTTCTCGAAAACTATCAGGGTACAAACAAATTTTTTTCGGTACAAACGGTACAAACGATTTGCTTTCGAATGGTGTATTTCAAATTTTTGTGCTGTGATACGGGGGGCTATCTTGGCGCCAAGATAGCCCCCCCAAATGTCATCCCCTGTTTCTCGAAAACTATCAGGGTAGAAACAAAACTTTTTTCGGTACAAACGGTACAAACGATTTGCTTTCGAATGGTATATTCCAATTTTTTGTGCCGTGATACGGGGGGGCTATCTTGGCGCCAAGATAGCCCCCCGCCCAAAATATCATCCCCTGTTTCTCGAAAACTATCAGGGTACAAACAAATTTTTTTCGGTACAAACGGTACAAACGATTTGCTTTCGAATGGTGTATTTCAAATTTTTGTGCTGTGATACGGGGGGGCTATCTTGGCGCCAAGATAGCCCCCCCAAATGTCATCCCCTGTTTCTCGAAAACTATCAGGGTACAAACAAAACTTTTTTCGGTACAAACGGTACAAACGATTTGCTTTCGAATGGTGTATTCAAATTTTTTGTGCTCTGATACGGGGGGGGGGCTATCTTGGCGCCAAGATAGCCCCCCGCCCAAAATATCATCCCCTGTTTCTCGAAAACTATCAGGGTACAAACAAATTTTTTTCGGTACAAACGATACAAACGATTTGCTTTCGAATGGTGTATTTCAAATTTTTGTGCTGTGATACGGGGGGGCTATCTTGGCGCCAAGATAGCCCCCCCAAATGTCATCCCCTGTTTCTCGAAAACTATCAGGGTAGAAACAAAACTTTTTTCGGTACAAACGGTACAAACGATTTGCTTTCGAATGGTATATTCCAATTTTTTGTGCCGTGATACGGGGGGGGCTATCTTGGCGCCAAGATAGCCCCCCCAGTCGACTTCTCAAGTAACCCTATAAGGAAAATGGTACAAACGAAAATATTTTCGGTACAAACGGTACAAACGTAGTACAAACGAATGACCTAAACATTGTTTCAATTTTCTAAAGTGGGGGGGCTATCTTGCCATACGTCAAAATAAACGTGGCAATACCGCTGGTCTCTCATTTGCTAGCAGCATTTAAAGGGAACTTGGAGTTCCGCCTTCAAATGCCAAGGTGTTTGTCATGCCGTTTAGTCTCATAGTGTTTACAGTAAAAATTAAGCTTTGAATATTGAGTATGGTTTATATGGTCGAGCAATCAATGCAAAAATGAAATAAAATGAAATCTTTAAGTTTAACGTCCCACGATTATGCCTGTGAGGCTAAGGGAGACAGGTAATTAAGGCAAATGAATGATGATGGGAGAATTGGTGAAATGAAAATGTGGAAGAGAATGGGAATACTCAGAGAAAACCCACGGACACGATGTTGTCGGCCACAAACTTGTCTGGCCGGATATCGAACCAGGGACCGCATGCACCAGAGGTAAGAGTTCTACCACTTTTTTTTTATAAAGTTAACTGATTTATCTGATTTCTCAGTATTTAATTACCTAATTATCACTTTATTTTACTTCATTTTAATTTTTTTTCCATTAACCTATAAGGACAGAGACACGAAGACACAAACACCGAGAACAGTTACAATTCCAAAGGCTCTCCTCCCGAGAATCGAACCCGGGACCACGCATACCAAAGGCGATACCTCAATTTCCTCAGCAATCTGAGCTTCCTCGTATACAAGGCCTCTTTGACTTTAGTAAATTCGACAGGGACACAAACACATACATATCCAAGACAGTTAAAATTCCAAACGCTCTCCCACCGGGAATCGAACCCGGGACACCATATACCAAGGTGCAGGTGCTAGCCACTAGACAGCAGGGAGTGCTTCCGGAAGGGCTAGCTAGCACTGAGCCACCGTGCTCCCGGTAAAACCAATTTGGATTTAGGAGGGTAAACTATACTAGAGATGCTGTTTGCATTACTCTGAAAACTTTTTGAGAAATTAAAAAAAAAAAAAGGTATAAATACTACTTGTTAATTTCTACAATATTAACGTAAAAATAATTATCCGAAGGTGAGGTATATATCAATGTACTGATCAGATTAAGCTGAACAAAGGGTTAGTGGAAGTTATTGTGCTGCCAAAATGTCTTGAGCCATGGCAAAAATGAGAACTAACACTCACACCCTCACACACCCACGCGTTGAACCAATAAGGGTTCAGCTATTACTAAGCGAGAGAAAGCGATTGGTATTCCTTCAGCCGATTGCTGCGCTTGCAACGGAGGACTAGGGATCAAGTCAATCTGGTATATCTTTAGTTCCCTCGTGATTAAGCGGTTAGCGCACGCACCTTTCGGAATGGAATTAAAAAGCATGTATTCCTCAAACTCAGGGGAAGCTCCTGCCCTTCTCGAATGATGTCCCTGTTTCATTATAACACTTTAGCAAGACGATAGTACATAGTATGATTAGTGAGATAAACTTATCATCCAAAATTATGATTGGGATGTATAGAAGCTATGGTGAAAGGAAAATGAGGAAGAAGAGATTATGGCGAAATGAAAATGAGGAAGAGGAGATTATAGTGAAAGGAAACTGAGGAAGAGGAGATTATGGCGAAAGGAAAGTGAGGGAGAGGAGATTATGGTGAAAGGGAAATGAGGAAGAGGAGATTATTGTGAAAGGAAAATAAGGAAGTTACAATTGGTAGACGATATTAAAGCACGCAACTCGTAAGTCAAGACGGGGTTGAATGGAATTTTTAACTTACTGCAAGTAATTTGTTTCTAAATAGCAGAATTCTTTCTGCTATTGTTTCTAAATAGCAGAAAGAGCAGAAGACGCGTCAGCCTGTTAGTCACGCTCCTAATACAAAGTTCACTAGACTAATAGTTGTCACTAGTTGTGCTGTCTCCTACGTAACGCCAAGAGATGTCACTAGCGTGCAGGTGAGCCGAAGGCTCCAGGGAACATTAGTACACTGTATATGATGGTAATGACTTTATGTTCGAATCTACACTACGCCCTCAGATTTCCTTGTCTGGTCTTTGAGACGATTGGACAATATAACTTACACAGAAGGGCTACTTGATTTTGTTAGAAACTTAAACCAGAAAGAAACGCATTGTTATAGCAAAAGGTGTCACGTTTTCTCTTTATCTTTGATACGACTTTAAAACAGTTGCACGATCGCTGATAAAGAAAGAAGAAAAATACGTTTTACATTTTGATATAGAATACAGTTATCAGAAGACACGAAGCAACAGTTTGTTATAGATAGCACTAAAGGCGAACAACACAATATCCTTTATTTGCGTCTGCTAATTAGCTAAATCCAATTTTACTTTCTCCTGCAAAGAAATGGAAAACTTTAATAATACGTGCAGTTAACCTTGAAAATGTCTCTGTCTTGGAAGAAAACTTCGTATTCCTTCTTTAAAAAAGTATGGTTTAATATTAGTAATTTTTTTTCTGAAAGTTATGATACTCAATTTTTCGTTATTTCGAAGTAGAGTCAAGTATTTATCTAAATACAGTGTAAGTGGAATTTCTTTAAAATATTGCTCTGCATTGTAAGAGGTAAGTAGAACTAAGGCTGTATTAAGAGATGCAAATTTCCTATAAAAATCCGACTTAAAAAGAACGGAAATTTTTACTTTTTTGACATTTTAGGATTTTTCTATTCAAGTATAATCTTAATTTTTCTGTAGTGAATTCTACAATTAAAAGAAGTTCATCTTTAATATTCACTAGTTATAAGTCCTATGTTCAGTCATGGGCTGACTATCTTTATTTGTTTTAGAACTGCCACTTCCTTGGTGGTCAGCAAATGTATGTTATGGAACCCAGCATACCACAAGGGCATTGTTGGTTGTCTAACCACTTCATTAAGTTTCTGAAAGTAACGCATCCTGTCATGTGTGTTGTACGGCTTGCCTAAATTCAAATTGGTAGACAAGAAAAAAAGGTACCATAAATCAAGACATAGATACCAACTCTTATTTGTTTCGGTATAGAATTTCGCTTACTTGACTATGTGCCGAAAGAGCATCATTGCTCGAAAATTTTTATTGTGTTCTAGGCGGTTCTCTAAACCTGTCACCATAATAATACAATTTCATACACGGGCCTACATAATTTTATTTTGGATTTACATTATTTAGACGCGAGACTCATATTTCCAATTTCCTTGAGTACCTGACGTCCGGGATTTTTCGAAAGGCAATTTTGACAGAAATTCATTATGAATTACGTGTATTGTTACTTTGAAACTTTTAACTTTTTCCTTTCAGTAACCTCACACGAAATACAGTTCTAAGCATACGAATATGAGTTTATTTATATTCTTTCTCTCACCAGCTCTGAGGAGATTAATATTTGGTATATGGTGGTACACTTGAAGAATATTATATCATGAAAGTATTGCATTTTGTATTTTCCGAGGTCCACAAGGGGAAAAAAAAATAATAGAAGCAAAAGTCCTCAGAGTTCAGCCCTTTGTTAAGTTTCGTCCGTGTAGATTGATTTTCCTTTATATTGCCTCACTCATTGAACAGAATATTGTGTTTATTACTCGTCATGACATCACAAACATTCAATTTTAGAGGACACACTGGGTATGCAGTGAAGCGACGGGTCCCTGATTCGAACCCAGGCCATATGAGTTCGTGTTGGACAACATCGTGTCCGTGGGTTTTCTCGCAAGTTTGACGTTTCTTCCACGTGATCATTGCAACGATTCTTTTGTAATCATTTCAGCCTTCTCGTGGCTAAGCAATTAGCGTTAGAGCCTTTGGCATTGGAGACCCGGGTTCGATTCCCGACGGGAGCACATGTGGTTGTAGGTGCACTCTTTTATACCCTCGCTGCTGAAAGGAGCGCTAAACTAAAAAAAAAAAAAAAAAATCAAATCTTTTATAATTATTCATTATCATTACTCATCCGTTTCCCTTTGCCTACAGAGTATATTCGTGGAACATAAAAAGTGGAAATTTCATTTAATTTATTCAGTAATCAGCCAATTGTAACTAGTTGGTTACCATTACTGTTTTACAATCTGTTTTTTTGTTGGTTTAAATATTAATTCATGTGTTCAAAACATTTCAGTCGATCTGTAAATGTTCACATAGAATAATACGTATAAACAATTTACGAGTATGTTAATGTTAATGGGTAAGACGAATATGTTAATGGGTAAGACAACGCCAGTAAGCGTGAAGATGTTATGATGAAATAATATTGTTTATGTGTAAAGTAGTTTGATAATAGCACTGGTGACTTTTCAGAATGTTCTTGGACATGATTATCATCTCAAGTGTGTATGCCCTTGTGTTGAATCCAAGGGAGCCGATCCTGGGAGGGCTAGGGGACCGGGGACCCCCAAAGCTCATGTGGACCCCCCGCATTGTATTTATGAATATACAATATTTCGCATAATTTGAATGCAATTTATATTAAAAATCTTCATATATGACGTCTGCATCTGAATGGGCCCCCGCAAATTTAAAAAGAAATCGGCGCCTTGGTTGAACCCACAGGCCAGTAAAGAATTTAGGTTATTTTTATTTGGGGAAATGTCTTTTCAAGTTCATATTGGTTTGGGGAAATATTTCGTTGGGGTTCACCCTGAATGCATATCGAATCCACAACGAACCTGCATTTAAGAAATTAGCATCCTACTGTCAGATCACTGTGCTTTTTATATTGTTGATTTTATAATTTTATTTTTTAAGAACGAATAAAATTCGGTTTGTAAGGTCGGTCAGTGATCCAATCAGAAGAATATTAATTAGTTTTATTACCTCAGGCTGCTGCAAACAATGTCAATAATATTGCAAATTAGTACATTGCAACTTTGTTTTAAGATATTCAAGTGTATTCAAATAATTGATAATAAATAAACAGACAAATAACTTTCTTTATAAAGATGCATTAAATTCTGTTACTTTTCTTTATTCTTTGTGTTATTAGCAACGTCATACACATTTGAAAACTATGCATCACATCTTTCGCTATGCCGTTTCCCTACTGAGCAGCGCAGACAATTTTCTCGTTTACCGACTTATGACGTAAAAACATGGTGGTCATTTTTTAAAGCGCATGCGTAGCAGACTGCAATTCAATAACAAATTTCGACTACTTAGAATCATCTGTTTTTTTTACTGCAATAAAAAAATAGTAGCAATGTTCATTTACACTTTTTTCTGTCATTTCCTCCCGTATTCTAACACTTACTTATTAGTTCATACAAGCTTCTACATACACATTTTTGCACGTACAAGCTTCTCAATTTACAGCAATAATGCAGTATATATTCGATAATACAGGTCATCGTAATTTCACAGTGGTATTATGACAGCATCCATTGACAGTGATTCACTATATTTTTTCCTCAATCTTACAATACACTTATCCTCTGTTTCTATTTTTCTTCTTCTTCTTCTTCTTTTTTCTTTCGTGAAGAGTGATGCAAAAGAGAAGTCACACTCGACTCGACCCAACAGTGCCAAAATTTATTGGTTGGACAAGCCAAAAGACTGCGTGGCAGCTGGAATGGAATGCGGGACGCGCGGGTACGGGATGATCGTTTTGAACAATTTATCACCGCGCTAGAGCTGAGTTATAGAGACCCACAACAATGGAGCAATACTGGCTGTGGAATGCTGTCCTCCAGGATACGAAGAGAAGACAACACGAGAGAGAGAGAGAGAGAAAGGGAGGGGCGATAGATAGATCGACGGATGGATATACGAGGGTGCGTTGTCTTTTTGGTTTTAAATGGTTGTAGGAACACCGGTCAACTACAGCGGGGGTAGTTGTTGAATCGGAGACACGGATACTTGGAAACATATAAACGCGCTCCTTTATCACTTGTAGATTAGAATGTCAGACCGCTGATAGTCTTCTGTTTTTCTTTCTTTTTTTTTCCGGGGATAGAGGAGAGGAAGTTACCTGCACGAGAGTTGTTTTTATTGCTTTCTTAACAGAAAGAACAGTTGTTATCATTTTCTCGTGTTTTCTTTTCACGTATCAAATACAGAATAAAAGAAAGCTTGAAAAACCAGCATTCCATATAAATACAGTAGATGCCATCTTTAAAAAAACACACACACAGAAAAATCTGTATAGCTTACTCGTTAGGTTTAATGTTTCAAGCTAGCCTTCTGTAATGTTTTCATAATCAGAAGACCTGGCTTCTGTATGTCTACAGGTCGTTCTGGCTACCGGTTCTCAACCGGATGACCAACATAGTGGCTCAGTGGTAGAGTGATCATTTCTGCTGGAAGGAGTCCTAGGTTCGATCTCTGGCCACGTGAGTTCTTGTGAATTTTTTTCGAGGATTTTTCCGTTTTCCCCCACATTCTTAGTCTTCGAGTTGCTTGATAATTATTCAGTTTCATCAAGGTCTTCCTTATCTTAAGAGTCTTCATTCCGGCGAAATTAAAATACCGCTAATTTTACAGTAATTATGTGATATCTTCAAATAGATAAAAGATAATTGAAATATGGAACAAGAGCGCCCTAGACAATATTATTTTGCGTGAGGTACCGTTATCACAAGTCACCTAGTGGCTTTCCGTTTTCAGCTGTTTAGAAACGCGAAAATAAATGCCGACTTTCAAAATGGCTCGAAATCGAAAGCAGATAAGTGAGTCGTGATAACGGTTTCTCATGTAAAATAATATTGTCTAAGGCGCTCTTGTTCCACATTTCGATTATCTTTTATCTATTTGAAGATATCACATAATTACTGTAAAATTAGCGGTATTTTAATTTCGCCGGGATGAAGACTCTTAAACAACATAAAAAATGAAATCAAATATTTCGGTTTAACTTCCCACGATTATGACTTTTAGGCTAAGGGAGACTATGATAAAGGGAAGTGAATGATAATGGAGTAATTGGTGGAATGATAAAGTGGGAGGAAACGGGTGTACCCCAAGGAAACCTCCAGACACGACGTTGTCCATCACAAACTTACTTGGCCGGGAATCGAATCAGGGACCCGACGTATCAGAGGTAAATGCTCTGCCACTGAGTCACCGTGCCCCTCCCCCCTCAAAGAATATAATCATGTGACGTAAAATTAGAAATTTAATTTCCTTTTATTTCTTTAATTAGAAGGCCGCATGTACCGGAACGAATAGGTCCAGCAACTATCAATTTGAATGTAAGCACTTTAGCAAAGATATTTGATCAGGTCAACTATTTTACTGCTTAGAAGCCACAGGCCGCGGATAGGGGCATTTACAATAGAGAAAGTGGTACTTACGAGGGATGTAATACAGGGTATACGAAAGTGAACGGTGCTAGAGGGGTGGCAAGGGGTTGGACATTCGTTGGTGACTACGTTTGCCCTCTACTATTCACCCAGATGTTGTATTCAAACACGGATCTAGAAGGTAAAAATTGGGGGAAGGGGCAACGAGAACCCAGACTATGATAGGTATATCATAAGTTTACTATAAACTTTCAAAAATATATAAGTAATAGCTTCAATTATTTTTGTCACTCAAAAAACTTGGAGCCTAGGCCCCCCGACCCCAGGCTAAATCCGCCTCTGGTTGTATTGCAATATACATAGATCCACTAACGTAAAACTAGTTTTTTTTCGGTATACAAAAAAGTAACTGCCTCCACCAAAAATCTGTTCCTTCGTTTGACCCCCTCTCAAGAATTTAGAGTGGGTATCGTCACTGGCGTATATCCACCTAATACTTTAATAGTTCAGCGCATACTCAGCTCAAATCAGTGATGTAATGGAAGCTACATTCTATTCCCTCGTGACTATATGATTATTAGTATACGCGAGTTCGACGCAGGAGTCCCGTATTCGATTTCCGATGGGAACTCATGCAGAGTTGTGCGATATTTCAAACATACTACCTTTTTACGTATTGAAATATGGATTTAAAAAAAAAAAACTTATGGTGATCGCAAGAAGTTGTGAAGCTTGAACTAAGATCTACCAATTCCAGCACTCAATAGAATGCAGAGATGTGTCCCAGTCGTCAACCCTATCTATGAAATTTTTCAAGTGTCGTCTCTCGAGCTATAAGGAGAACATTTCCTGAGGGTGCAGTGTTGCCAGATCGCCGTTAAGTTTCGTTTTGTTGTTATTATTGTTGTCGTTGTTGAATATTTTTGCTATTTTTCTTCTTCTTATCATTTAATTGGAATAATTATGTGTTCCTGTCATAGTCTTTGTGTGTGTGTTTTTTTTTTTTTTTTTTTTTTTTAGTTACTCGTTCGCCATGTTTTTATAAGTTCAGCAGCGTTATTGGTGCACTTTTTGCTGTTTCAGTTTTTCTCAACTGTGCGTTCGGAAGGCAGCTCTACTAATCTGTACCGAATTCTTCCGATGTGTCACACGTGAGGCAAAACAGTTCTATGATTTGTGTAGAACTTAAGCTTCACGAATCATCGCGGTCACTGTAATGCGATCGATATAGCGATTGTACACTAAGTACATATATTTTAATTTCGCTCAATTATTTGATATTAATTATTCGAATAATAATAGCCTACCTAGGTAGTTCGAAGTTTATTTTTAAAAGGGAAAAATGTATTTGATATTCGTTTCTTGAAAAATGGAGTGAATATTCGTTTTTCGGAAAATTATTCGAACAGAAAAATTACTTAAATTTTCATTTACGACAAGTTAACTGGTTAGGATCTATGAATGGTAAGTAGATTTTTAGTCAATGCGATCAATACTGGGCGTGGAGACACAGTAGCCTAGTGGCTAGAGCAATGTACTCACGTCCGCGTGATCCTGGATTCGATTCCCGGCTAGTGCTTCCCACTTTCGGCGTCCATCCAGCATCGTGAAGCAAACTGGGGAGTCAGGTGACTAAAAGACGTGACAGCAACTAGGTCTAGAAAGCTCCTAATACACGCTGTTACAGACAGGTCGACAGTTCAACCGGTTGCTAAAGATGGAGCTGGAGCGGCTTAGGCTAACAAACTGCTCAAAGTGCTATCGTACCAAGTGTTTTGGTCTTTGCTGCGTGCTCAATTTACCCATGTTGTTTTTAAGTAAGTCATATTTTCTGCATGAGTTTGCAATACAATTAATAATGACGCGAGACACGTAGTTGTGTGAAGAAGGGTGTAGTGTTGAAGTGCACGTGAGTCACAGCATGTCTTGTGACAGTTTTGGAGCGCAATTTCGACTGACATCATTCCCCGAAAGCAGCGGCGGATCTGTTTAAGGGGCACCCGGTCACGTGCCCTACCATTCATTATCTAACTAGAACTGCAATTATTAAATCAGTACTAATACATTAACAGAAAGAAGCTTTTATCTTTTTTTCTTTTGCAATGTTTGTATTTGTTCCGCCACAGCCGTGTTTGCGAGTGGAGGAGGCTGTGGTTATGCGCTCTCGTAGGATAGACGAAACTTGGCAACACAGCGACGGTTGTTTTTTGGCTGCGGACTTACAATCTCTATGCTTTGACAGTAGCCCTATCATCAGAGGTGGCAGGGGATGTTATGGTTATGTCCATTGAAAATGGGCACAGTAATGTTGAGACCTGTCACATGAGGCGCTGTGCTCTGTCTTATGGAACATACAGCGGTAAGAAGATCGCGACAAGGAAACTCAACTCGGTACAGAGGGGAAGGGAAGGAGGGTCAAGCCATTTTCAGAATTTGGGGATGGAAAAGGTTTATGCTTGGCCTTTCAGGGTATAGCGAATGACATATTAAGGGTTGCCACCATGGTGCAGTTAATTTACAATACATTGACCTAAAATTTACACGCATAAGTTACCAATCGGCATCTGCAATCGTATTTTCAAATAGGAGCTACACTTTGAGTATAAAATGTTTCCCAGAAAAGTAATAAAGGAACCACACATAATTGAAGTAATGGGCATATAGTAGTTGAAACAAATTGTTGTTGAAAACAAATAATTCAGAGGCGTTTTACAAATGGGCCAACATGGGTCATGGCCTGGGACGGCGAGTTTTCTGAGACCATTTTTTTAAATACCAGCTTTGGAAATTTCAGGTATTTATTTATTATGCATAGTTATGGCGATATGACACGGGATTATCGCATTTGTAAATATCAAAAAAAAAAAAAAAAAAAAAAAAAAAAAGAAGAAGAAGAAGAAGAATCTGCTTGGTAAGAAGTAAGTAATTAACAATCCAGTTATTAATTTACATCAATTTTTTTCCCTCTCGTATTGCTGACACCTTATTCTTTTATCGTAATTTTAAAACATTTCCATTATTGACAAGGGCGTCCATATTGTGGTTTCCAAGGGGGGGCAAGTATACGCGACATTTCAAATATGGGTCCAAATTTTGCTGTAACTAATGTAAAAATTCTATTGGGTTTTCGATATTCCGAAGTATAATTTCCTCTAGGGGCGAGAGCCCCACCTTGCCCCCCCTGATGGGCGTCCTTGATTGTTGATAAACTTCCAGAATTACCTAGTTTTCAAACATATCAACCGAGCCGCCAACGCAAGAAATTTTAATGTTTGGATGTTGTATTATTATTCTTGAACTTGGCTGATTTCATCAACTTGGTTTCATAATCAGCAACTGTCTCAGAATTTCTATACTGGTATTTAATTTATTGTTATTGACGGGGCGGCATTTTTATAATGGCTCGAAGGCGGCAAAAATGTTAAATATCATGCTACTGATCTTCAACGATGGCAGATTTCAAGAGAATGGCCATTCTGTTTTCTGTTAGAAATTTAGTAGTCGTTTACTGTTGCAGTAGTTTTTTCTTTTCTTCCCCTCCCCCCATCTTAACAATTGTTCATAACATGGCAACCCTTTAACCTGCCTTGAAATGTGTTCATGATGGCTTTCACCCGACCGAATGAAACTGCTACTTCCTTAACAATGAAATAGACAGCACGGACACTGGTGAGCGGGCTTTTTTTTTTTTAAACTATGGTCTTATTAGCGCTTATTCCGGCCTAGTCAGTGTGAGTGTAGTGTGCTTATTTGTGTAGTGTCATAATTCATGTGAGATGAATCAGGTAAGATACTTACGAACTAAAAATCTAGATTATCAAGATCGTCTTTTAGCAAAAGAATTAGGCCCACCAAGACCAGAGCTATCCATAAACCAAGTGTTCAAAGACAAAAATAGAACGTACAATAGACGTTTCAGTAAAAGTGTGTACGAAAATTATTAATTATATATATATATATATATATATATATATATATATATATATATATATATATATATATATATATATATATGACGCCCTAGTATGTAGGTATTTTGGATGTGCCCCACCACTTTTAAATTCCACGAGCCGCCACTGCCCGAAAGATGCAACATCAACGTCGGGTAAAGACGAATGTGTAATATTTTCTCGGGTAAAGATACAAGTCTAATTCTTGCTAGAGTAAAGATGACTTGATTTTTTTATGCACTAAGAAAGATACAATATTATGTCATATGTAAGAATAATATTTTGATTACAACATAGGTCACGTGTGCTATTAATTAGGATGTGGAAAAGGGATGGGGATGAAACTAAGTAGAATTTTTCAAGTGTACTACTTAAAAGAACTAGTTGTCAGAAAGATATCGCCCATTGAAGCATTTTCTCTACAGAACTGTGTCGCAGTGGCAATGAACACATCCATATAGAAAACTATCCAGCTCACAATTTCCTACCTTGTTTCGTCAGGTCTGGGATAAAACTGTAACACACAGAAACGGTACCTCAGGTTCCCAAGCATGTGGGATCGTGCCCTATGATCCTAATATCATCCTTAATTAAGCTTTTGCTATTTCAGATTTTAGTGTTGCTTCCACTAACGAACGAAATTCTTCAGCTTCTCCCTCTCCATCAGACGGCAACACTCTTACTGAACACCTTCTTCGAGATTCTGCAAGTTCTAGCTGCTCAAGTGACTTATCTCAATCTTCTGTTTCTGAATCTTCCGTTAATGCTGTATGTTTATCCTCTCTCCATCAGAAAACATTTTTTGAAGGCATTCTCCAATTCATATTCTAGATCATGAAGAAACCTCAACTGGAAAGAAACGGAAACCAAAAAGAGCAGCACATGTTTTGAATGACGCTGAACATACACACTCAAAACGCACTAGCGATAAGCAGCAAGTAAACGTTGAAGTAGCAACAATGTCCTCTTCCACTTCTGGAAGAAGTTTCGGTTGAAGAAATTGAAGCAAATTCCTAAGAGATCAGCTGCAAAAGTAGGGCTACGTCTGATGTTCCCTATATTTATTATTGCGGTCGATGTTATTACAAACCAAAACGTCCAAACGCGGCATGGATCAGATGTACGATCTGTAACATGTGGTTGCACGAAAATTGTACAATGTTTCCTGATACATGCCACAAATAAGTTAAAATGTTATAAATGTAAATGCTGATATGGTAGGAAACACCGTTTTGACCGTACTTTTTAGATTTAATTTTGTTTGAGTATTTTCCAGTGTTTTATACTAACTATTAGGTAAACATGAAGACTGATTATTCCATTATAATGTAGTTGCTACTTGTTCTACGGATATAAACTAATCCTTTTAGAAGGTGGTTCGTAAATTCCAATTTAGTAATCTTCGAAATAATTCATACGTTTTATCACTTTCTTAGCTGATTTTTAATATTCAACCATGAGAAGCGTACATAATCAACTTTTTGCATATTTAACAAGATGTCCACATACATACACACACTTATTTACTACGTTTCCATAGCAACAACTCTTTTTCTAGTTAACGATTACAAAATAATCTCTCGATATCTCTGTGTGTCTTTCTTTTCTTTATATATTACTGCTCAAATAATTCGCCTCTGATCCTTTTTTATAAGCTGGCACAGATTGCAAATACTATGTACAACGTTATCGTTGTAGATTATCGTTGTACTTTAACCCTTTCAGGACGGGAAAATTTTTAACACCTTTTATAAATCCCCACCAAAATTCAACCGCAAACAAAAGAAGTACCGCGCTCGCATAGGATTGACACATCTGTACGACTCATGTAACCCACAAAATTGTAGCGAGCCGTCCTTGGCCGATGAAATAAAATGCAACGCCAAAATATATAATTATTAGTGATTGTAGTCCCGAAAGGGATAAAATATATTAATCTTGAAGTTCCTACATAATACTGCTTTTATTTTAATTCATGAAGTTTTCTTTTGTATAAGAAGTACAATGTTTTCAAACTAACTATATTTATATTTCTATGCATTTCTTTATGCTACATATAACTGTGTTGGGTCATGACAAGCTTATTGTATGTGTTTGTACTTAAATAAAAGCATTAACGTATTTCTTTGTTAATTGTAACTACAATTTTATTATAGTGGCATCTTTCCCCGAAGCACTAGGCATCTCTACCCGACATATCGGGGTAAGATGGCAAATTTCATTAGTCATTTCTTCAATAAATTGTCAGTGCGTTATAGAAGTTCTACATTTGATATTTATAGCAATTGTGTGTTAACATTGTAGCTATTCATTGCTGTGCAGTTTGTCTTCTATCACTGCATTATTTAAGAGATATAGTCATCAAAATGAAAAAGTGTAGCATGTTCCCCCATTCTACTGGGTATATACCTACTTTTGGGCCACCCTGTATAATGGTTTGATTCTCTCATGTAGATGGAGCTTTCTTATACCCGCTCCCGTGCTAAGATAAAATAAATTACGACTACATATCATTCTTCTGGCACGACACGTTCTGGGACACTTGAATCGTCCTGTTTCCAGTACAAACCACATGCATTATGATTTTGTCCTCCCTATCAAAATTTTCTAGAAGAAAGCCTCGCAAAATGGAAAATGGAATACAGTGAAAACTCTCTAAAGGCCGGACAGCCGTGGGGAATCAAAAATTGTCCGCTATGGAGAGGTGTCCGTCTTACAGAGGTTTCAATATTTTCTTAAGTAAATTAACAAACAAGGTAATCTGCAATTAGAAAAAATATTTTTGCATGAATCATGTATTTATGAATATTACCAAAATGTTACTGTATCTGCATTATCTTACTTCATCCAGTTCCCTATGTTCGAGGCACAACATGGGAATAAGATGTTATAGTTCTCTGCACTTTACATTTATCGCTACTTATTACGTTTTCGGTATGTTGCTTTATTTTGTGAGTTAATTGCAGTCCAGTAATGACTTTTCTAAAAGACAATATGCGTACCCGTGGTCAAAAATACCAAACTTGTCTTCTGCTTGGTTAGAGATTCCAGAGGGACAGTAGAATGATGTGTCATCCCAAACAGAGGGCAATTGTCAATCACTTTTGTTTCTGAAGCAGGTTGGGTGGGAGTGGAATGCAAGCAAAGGATATAAGGGTGTTGCGAAACAGAGACCCTTCTTCAGAGTTGCTGGACAGACAGTTTAGGAGGCAAAATGTTGTCACATCCTCATGTTCTTCCTTGGTGACTAGTATGAATTACTAAAAGTATATTTTTACTGTACTTTTCAACTTGTTTTTAGAGAAAGTGTCCGTAATACGGAGGTAAATAATACCTATAAAAGACAAGAAAGACTGTCCGTGTTCGTGCTAGAGAGTGTCCGCTTTAGAGAGGTTTGCCAATATGTTTTTTTCCTATTACGGTGTTTGGGGATTACAAAATATGTCCGTTATGGGAGGTGTCCGCTTTATAGAGGTGTCCGTTAGTAGAGGTTTCACTGTATAACTAAAAATATCTTAAAATGAATCCCTATAAGGAAATGAAATAAAAAGTGCAGTCTTCCGTTCTAAGATTATGCACCGAGGTTAAGAAAGTCGGTGTTGATCAGAATGTGTCAAATAATGAAATGAAAAAAGTGGGAGGGAACGGTAGAACCCAAAGAAAACACACGTACTCGGTGACGGAAAGAATATTCATTTTGCTGTAAGTTGATATCAAACCAAGGACCCTACAAACCAGAAGTGAGAACCCTACTACTGAGGCACCACGGCCCTCTGAAGGAAAGGATAAATACCCCTTTTTGCTGATCTAGTACCTAGAGCACCCACCTTTGGTGTACGGGATCTCGATGGGACATCCAAATTTTATAATGAATAAATATACGTTTCAATTTAGGCTTTGTAATCTTACTTACTGGATCACTTCTCGTTCTATAAATTTCACAAAATATCAATTCTAGGAGAACTAGGAGAACACAGTGAGACATGTTTATATGATGTTATGGAACTTAGTCGAATTTTATTTTTCTGCTTTTTTTTTCAATCCAAGAGAGTCACAACGCCAGACTTCAAGAAACATATTTTGAGAAACGCTGCTTTAGTGGGTTAATAGTATATATAAGAAAACTGTAGAATATGGTTAAAAACCTCACACAAAAAAGTGGGTTTTAGTAGGATGAATTTTCTTTATTTTCATGTTTTTTTAAATACAGTTATTTATCGGCAATTCCTCGTATTTTTTTCCTTTTAATTCCGTAGAACGCCCACACATACAAATTACTGAGAAGATTGTAGATCTTGCATTTGAGAGTCTCATCCAGGAAGCAGGTGCCAACGAGTAAGAGAAACAGAGAGACTGACCGGTGTTTTGCGGAACTTGGAATAACAAATGCAGTTGAGAGTGTGTCTTGCTACTTTTGCCTCCGGGCGCCCCAGGCTATTTCTGTTTTTTTTTTAATTTATCTCCACGACCTATCTTGTGGCGTGCATAAAACACTCCCTCCCACCTGTCCACAACCTGCTTCTAATTAGGATTAACTCGTGTCCATTTGACGGGTCGCTATTCCAATTGTCTTAAAGGTATTAATTTTAAAAATAAACTACACTGTAATCATAAGCTTTCTTACTTTAATTAATTTTTTACATTCATTCATTTCTTTTACATTGACAGATTTAATATATAATATATACGAGGGTTACCTAAAATGTATGTGGCGTATATATAATTATTTGAAAATGTGAGGAACAAGGAAGTTAACGATGTTCTTGTCGAAAAACAATATGCAGAATTCTCATATATCTACGAGTTAGTCCAGTAGTACAGCGTTTGCTTGTGGAGTGTAGAATTCTCATTGTGGATTTACTGAGGACTCAACATTTGTCTCGGGGAGCGCGATGGCTCAGTGGTAGAGCGTTCACCTCCGGTGCTTGCGGTCCCTTGTTCGATTCCAGCTCGCACCGTGTGGACTTTGTGGTGGACAAACACCGTGCTCGTGGGTTTTCTCGCGTTTCTCCCATTTCCTCCCACTTTCTTCATTCCACCATTTCATTCATCACTCATCATCACCGTCTCCATTAGCCTAACAGGCATAACCGTGGGACGTAAAACTCATTTCATTTTCATTTCATTTCAATATTCGTGTAGAGCTCCTTCGTGGCTAAGCGGTTAGCATACGCGCCTTTGGCGTGGGAGACCCGGGTTCGATTCCCGGCGGAGGTCATGTGGTTCGGATTCCACGTGAATCAGTAGGTCCACGTCTTATATAGCCTCGCTGCTGAACGGGCCGTAAATCTCAAACTCAACTCAACATTCGTGTACGAGTGTGTTTTGGTTTCAAATAACGCTTTCGTTATTTTCCACCTTTTGTTCGCCATCACTGTTATATACGAGTTGAGACGAGACGAGAGATAATGTTTTCTTGTCTCGTCTCATAAATTTTGTAGAAATATTGTCTCGTCTCGATTCTTGAAGAATTCTGTATTACCAAGTCTCCATTCTCGAAAACAGATTTTATCGTTTCGTCTCAAAATTGTTCTTCCCATATTTTGTAAATTTATGTTCAAAATGAATCTCCTGATGTTCTTCTTAATTTGATCTAGCAGAGGTCACGGTACCTCAGTGGCACAGCACTTATCTCTGATACGTGGAGTCCTTGGTTCGATCCCTGGCCAAGTAACTCTGTGGTGGACAACATTGTGTCCGTGGGTTTTCTCGGGATACTCCCGTTTCCTCCTACTTTCTCATTCCACCAATTCTTCTATCATCGTTCACTTGCCCTAATTATCGTCTCCCTTAGCCCAAAGGGCATAATCGTGGGACGTTAAACTTAAAGATTTCATTTTGTTTTAACCTAGAAGCTATTACAATGCTTACGCCAAAAAGGTACACGAAGTGTGATATAAGAACTTTAAAGCATATTCATTGTTGGAGTATACTGTGTAATGGCTTCTGTTGGGGCAAATCCCGGGAGATAAGGGGGACATGTTCCCCAATCTTGGAACTGGTAGGGACTGTTCCCTCCCAATAGCCCGATTTGGAATGTGTTTTTCGGGGAGTAATGTGATGATTTGTGTGTGTCCGACTGTCACAAACGAAACTGAGATAAAATTGATGTCCCTCTTGCTGTATAATATACATGTTCACCTCAGAAATCGGATTCATCTACCATGATATGAGCCTCATTTCCCCGCTTCCAGAATAAGCCTCAAATCTGCCCGCGTCCCAAATGTTGAAGACAACTCTGCTCCCCTGATCCTCCACAGCATTGTTTTTCAACTTCATAAATATTCTGAACATCGCTTAAAAACAAGAAAGAAAAAAAAAAAAGATTATGGGAATGGTCTTACCCCCCTTTCCCCTTCCAATGTTGAAGACAGATTTGCACCGATGTAAGACATTCATAAATGCTCCTCATTATGTTCGTACATCAACTTAAACAGTTTTCAGTATTTCACTATGGATATCACTGAAACTGTGTTGAGATCTAAGACGGGTGAACTAGTATTGCTAACGAGACTTATGACAATTGTGGTTTCAGGTCTCGTCTTCAATTTACAAACGTAGACGAGGCGAGAAATTTTGAGTCTCGCGAGCAACACTAAACACAGGTAATTTAGTTTCTTAAAAGCATTCATTTTGAATCACCCTGTATAATAACGAGAAGAAGCTAAATGTAGGACTTGTTATTAAAAAGAGATTACTTTATCTCTTCATCAATGTATCTATCGTACTTTTTAAGTGCTCAGTTGAATAAACAGACAGGTGAGGTGGCAAGTAATTGTGTAAGTTGACACATCGTTGTGAAATGTAATCTAAGATAATAATATTAATAATAACACAGAAACCGACGTAGGCGAGCTTCATTATTAATATTTGGACAATGACAATTCAGCCTACAAGATCCATACGATTAGAATTGTTCACGAAATGACATCAGTTACTCACAATAACACATCGCATCTGCTTTGCACTAAAAGTACGCGTCCTCCACTAGCACAGCACCTGGAATATTTTAGCCAGCATTTTCTTCTTAATGTAAAGAACAAAACCTTTTCTTTTTGTCTCGTTCCAGAGTAGATGCAGGAGATAGCGACAATTCTTCACTATTGTATTTTTTTTTAAAGCGATTTGCTTGTTCGGAAGTGTGAAGTAGAGGTATTTATTTAATGAAGTGTGGTTAAGTTGTTTAAGAGAATGAAGTTTTACGAACTGATGTATGTTTTTAATAGTGCTGGCAGGTGTCGCTACAATTTAACCATTTCTTGACATATTTTAAAGGAAAATAGATTTACAAAGTTGACCATATTAGTTCTACGTAAGAAATGGCATAATTTCGAAAGTGGAAAACCCCTATTTTTCACTCAATGCTATAGAGTGCTCATCTTTGATTCAAAGGATCCTCGTTCGATTCCGCTACACCTTTTAATTTTGCCGGCTTTCTGTCTCAGTCTTATCGCACAGGTTCTTCTTTTTAGAGTGATTTTCTCTTGCACACTTTATTATTTATTGTCAGGTACGTATTTAAGTATTTTACGCCCCTGGGTCCAAGAAAATTTTACACCCCTCTATTCATTCGTATTCAGTTATGTGTAACCCAGGGATGCAAATAAGGAACAAAATTTTACTCGCCCAAGAATAAAGCTACTAGCCTACACCCCACAATAGCAAAGCATTTACTTACCTTCGGTATGATATTAAATACTCGCTCGCACCAATGAAGCACTCGCCCCGGGCGAGTGGGAGAGTGGTTATTTGCATCCCTGGTGTAACCGGAAACAAAACACGAATATACCCTAGGCCAAGGGTACCATTTGGAGCGGAGCAGGGAGGGCAATTGCCCTCCCAGAGTTTGAGATCTCATAATTTTTAATCTTGAAATATTTCAGTTTAACGTCCCACAGATAGGTCCTTTAGCCTAAGGGGGACTGATGATAAAGGTAAGTAAAATATGATGGAAGAATTGGTGGAATGGTGATGTGCGAGGAAACGAAAGTACCCCCGGGAAGAAACATGGTCACGATGTTGTCCACCACAAACTTACTTGGCTTCATCTGGATACTCGACACTACATAATGAATATGCTGTTCTCAAAGTAGATCCAGGACTGCCATGTTATGAACAATTTTTAAGATTTTTTTTTAAAAAAAGAATATAGCAAATTGTATTGCTTTGAACAAGCATTGTGTAAATTTTGGTGAGACTTTCACTGATAAACAGCTTAAAAACCTGCGGCAGCGATGGATCAGTAGTAGAGCGTTCACCTCTGGAGCATGGGGTTCTTGATTCGCTCCCAGCTCGCGCCAAGTGAACTTTGTGCTGGACAAACACCATATGCGTGGGTTTTCTCGGAGTTCTCCCGTTTTCTCCTACTTTCTACATTTCATTCATTTCTCACAATCACTGTCATCTTTAGCCTAGCTGGTATAACAGTGGGACATATAACTTAAAGATTTTGTTTCAACTTAAAAACTATTATTCAGGGTTTCTTTTTTTTAAAAAAAAAAATACCTTACACATGTTCATTTCTGACTTTTAAATAATTCCTGGGAAAAAGAGGAGTAAATTTCACCGTTTGGGGGCTAATTCTCTGTAAGTAATGACCGATAACACACCTGTATAATATTCACTTCACGCCACGCTGCTGCTTCATACCAAGTTATGTCATAATGTGATAATTTCTGGAGGTTGCATAGGTATTTTTATTTTGGTGATTAAAAAAAAACATCCAATGAAGGATGAAAAACAGCAAGCCACTTGGCGTAACGGCCCATTTGGCCCATTTGTGAGCCTAAACCTGCTGCAGCGCCATCCGGTAGCAACTAGCTGAACTACGTCAGCATAGCGTTGAGCACTTGGTAGCGCTGAGCACGCTGCGACGCCCTGTCCCTGACAGGTTCATCAGGAGCTTTCTAGACCCAATGGCCGTCACGTCCTGTTTTCACGTGACTCCCCAGTTTGCATCACGACGCTGGTTAGACGCCGGAAGCACCAGCCGGGAATCGAACCCGGGACCACGCGGACATGAGTCCAACGCTGTAACCACTAGACTGGTGTTCCCTGAAGGACGAAAATGGGTGCGTAAAATATATATATTATTATCCTCTGAACAATTCGAAATTTAGTTCTATCCAACTATAGGTACTTAAAGTAACAAATGTTCGCATAAGATAGAAAACAATAAATTGATTGGAGACCATAATAAATACTTCTTGAAACGATGATGGAAGGCTGCCTTTTCACTAAAATTTCTTGCGGTAAGATTATACTTTAAAATTAAGAGAAAAAGAAAAAAAAATAACAAATGGGTGAAAACTGCTGCTAGGAATAAGGAACCAAACATTGAGGGATAATTTATAATGATGCTGTCTGCTTAAAAATGGATAGTTTTAAAAAATGAGAAGTAGGAAAAGAAGAAGAAAAAGAGAGAAGTAAAGGAATGGGAAGGAATCCAGAAGCTGGTCTTTCCGTTCACTCTCTTCCCCCTTTTAAAAGTGAAGCCCGATTTTTCATGTTTTGTGGAAAGGAAAAGATAAAATATGAACAATTTTACACACACACACACAAGTAACTTTTAAATTTACTAAAGCGAAATCGCTACCCCTTCTGTGTGAAGCAATCCTCCACAGCCGTTTATACACTGCGAGTTTACGCGAGGGCATCATTCCTCCGCCTCAATTCCACGCCTCCATTTCTTTTCATTATTTGATTAATATTTTCCAGTGTTATTGTTGCTTGGATAGTTAGATTGCGTACCTTTCGTGATCATGGTCGCGGGTTCAGACTCCGCTTGGAGTACAGAATTCGTTGCCCCAGTAAAACAATTTAGAAATGACTGTAATCAAAATGTAGCTAGCTCCGATTGAAAAAAGCTAGATGTAACACTAATGGTAGCTGGTATGTTGACCATGCATCTCATACGGCATCTAAAAACAGTTTGTTTGTATATTGGGTGTGAGCTAAAGGTTGCGTACGAGACGAGATGAGGTAGAGCTCTTTTCAATAGAAACAGACGAGACATCACTTTCCGAGACGAGACATTCACTGTCCAACATGATATCATCACTTTCAGACACGACAGATCACTTTCCGAGATGATACATTCATTTTCCGAGACGAGACATTCATTTTCTGAGATGAGAGATCAGTTTCCGAGACGAAACATTTATTTTTCTAAGCCTGGACGCTTTCTGAGACGATACATTCCTTTTCCGAGACAAGATGTCACTTTCCGAGTTGAGACATTCGTTTTTCGAGATATCACTTTGGGATGTGATACATTCATTTTCCGAGACGAGATATCACTTTCCGAGACGAGACATTATTTTTTCGAGACGAGCTATTCATTTTAGGAGACAAGAATCACTTTTATAACCCCTTTTCAAGAAGAAACAATCTCAGGTCGTTTTTCTCATAGGAATCCTATTGGTCACAAGATGAGCTATAATGTCATAAGGTTGAGTTTGGCTTAATTTAGTTGTTAGTTTAATTGTATTTCTGCGATCACGAGATTTATAGGACTTTAACACCCCTTTACACTTTTAGAACCTACTACTTGCAGATGAATACCAGATAGTTATAATTATTAAACTTCTTGTATACAGGGTTATTCAATGTTTTCTCCGAAGTTTCGAACATTAATGTTGAAATCTATTGAAACAATCACGACAAAAACAATAGAAAGTTGCAGAATTTCTTGGAGATTCTTACACACCTTACAAATGCTCGATCAGGAGACGTTAATCCTGTACCTATTAGAGTTATTACAACATACGTCGATTCAATGAACGCTTCCGCAGTTTTGCTAAATCACATGACATAAGAGAGTACATACATGCAAAGGCGCCAATTTCTCTGTAAATTTGGGGGGCTCATTCAGATGCAGAAGGTATATATATGAAGATTTTAAGACAAATTGCACTCAAATTATGCCAAATATTGTATATTCACAAATACAATAGGGAGCCCACATGAGCTTTGGGAGGCCGGGCTCCCTTGGCCCACCAGGATCTTCGCCCTTACGTACACGTAATCTTTGACAGAAATCACAGTTGTACCGCCTCAACTGAGTCACATCTAGTCAATTCTAAGAGTCAATAAACCTTCTTTAGTCAATAAATGCCGCAGTGTTGTTTTGTTGTTGCCTGCTCTCTAGTGGCTAAATCTACAAGTACTTCATGCTCACTTGGAAAAATTCTATAACTTTCTGTATGAATAAATTTGCTGCCTTTGTCACGGTTGTTTCAATATTAATGTTTGAAACCCCGAAAGAGTTTATAAATAACCCTGTTTTTGTGCAGATGGCAAGTTCGCATGAAGAGAATGTTATTCACTCTCAGGATTAGAAAAGAAAATGAAATCTTTATAAGTTTTACGTCCCACATTATGCTGGCTAGGCTAAAGAAGACGGTGATGATGAGAAATGAATGAAATGGTGGAATGAAGAAAGTGGAAGGAAACGGGAGGACCCCAAGAAAACTCACGCACACGGTATTTGTCCACCACAAACCTTACTTGGCGCGAGCTGGAATCGAACTAAAAACCCCATACACCAGAGGTGAACGTTCTACCACATTTTTTTTTTAAAAGTTAACTGATTCATCGAACGTGCCTCATTAACTTGCTTATCTACTTATTACTAGTTTCTACTTAATTTTACTCGATTTTTACTTGTTTAACTCGCTTTACCAGTAACCTAGAACGACAGGAACACGAACACAGAGACAGCGAGGACAGTTAAAATTCCAGAGGTTCTCCCACCAGGAATCGAACACTGGACCCCGTACACCAAAGGCGCACGTGCTAGCCAACAACTGAGCCACCGCGGCCCTTGATTTCTTTTCTTTTCTCTCTCTCTCTCTCTTTTTTTTTTTTTTTTTTGAATTTGGAGTTATAGAAAAAATACTATTGTTTCTATTATATTATTTTTTCTTTCTTCGCGAGTTTATAGTAACATTAGGATGGATCATAACCCGGAAGTGAGTACAGGCATTAGCTCATTGCCTTAAGTATTGCGTAACAAAACGTCAGATATTATAAATATTGTACTATAAGATAGAGTTATGTTTCAGCTATAACATGAGATACCAGTATGTTTCCTTTGTTTATGTATTCTAATACGAAAAAAAGCAACAAATAAAATGAAAACTTGATTAGTTTTAAGAGGCGCAGAGAAGATGGCACTTGTTGTTAGATCTTGTTAGAGTTGTGCTGTTTTGTGATTTTTTAAAAATATTTATATAGTTAATATTATAAAGTATTTTACAAGTAAGAATCTTATTAGGAAACAAAGATAAAGGGAAAAGGGAAGATGTTATTTGGTTCGTAATCGTTTCAGAAGCACATTTTTTTAATAAGAATTTGTGAAACAAGAACGGGAGACATCTATTGTTGTGGAGAGTAATTAAAAAGTAGTTCTGTGATTTTTCTTCCTTTAAAAAAACATTATTCATGGGTACCATCAATTCCATTTAGGAAAAAAAAAAAAGTGTCTCCAGAAGAAATGGGACTATAATGCTATGACAGAGCGGCCTGAAAGGATTAAATGACTGGTATTTGTACACAGCGGACATCAAAAGAAGGAAAATTGTAGACCCCTCCCCTTTTTCCTACAAAAGACGAGATGTAATTAATCGAATCGTTTGAAGCTCTCATCCCTCTGTCTTTGTTCCAACGACATAGAAATTCTCATCATCACGAATCGGCATCTCCATGGTAACGAGAACAGATTAAGGAAATGAGATTGCTTGCATTTTCTTTACAAGATCACAGAGAGCGCGTAAGTGCATTGTTAAAAGCAAGTAGCAGCGTGGCGTGTACTCGCCCTTTGGTTTGTATGGTGTGATATTTCCTGAATTAATATTGAAAGCGGAAGTGGTAATAGTTTTATATTACGTTTATAAAAAAAAAAAAAAAAAAATGCATACTTAAGGGTAAATTTTCACTTTGAGTTTCCGAGAAAATTTACACGGAAACGAACTGCATTAACGCTAAAAAAAAAGTACGTTATGTTATTCATTGTCAATGTGATGAAGTTGATACTTTTTATTTTGATGGGAAAATACAGTTATTCATTTAGTGCTGTTGGGAAAATACAGTTATTCATTTAGTACTGTTGGGGGAATACAGTTATTCATTTAGTGCTGTTGGGAAAATATAGTTATTCATTTAGTACTGTTGGGGGAATACAGTTATTCATTTACTACTGTTGGGGGAATACAGTTATTCATTTAAGAACATAATACTTTTGGGAGAATACAGTTATTCATTTAGTATTCTTGGGGGAATACAGTTACTTATTTAGTACTGTTGGGGGAATAGAGTTATTCATTTACTGCTGTTGGGGAACACAGTTCTTCATTTAGTACTGTGTATGAAAAATAGTCAATGTCAGCAGATTTGCATTTATTGTATGATTAAAGCGTCTTTTATTTTAAAACTTATCATTAGTTCGTGAGGCCAAAGTGTTTTATTGGTGATTATTCCTCTGGAGTGCGTGCAATTCCTAAACTGACCAACCTGCGTCCTTCCTATCGTTGGTCACTATCACCATGCGAAATTTAGTCAGAAGTTACTAAGTGAAAAAGAAAATTGAGGTAGGTAATTGCACGCTCGCTTAACTGCAATACTACTATTACTACTACTAGAGGAAGTTCGGGTATTATGAAATAGTCGGATAATATGGAATACCTCATTATCTCACCTGTAATGTGTTGCTTCCAAGCGAAGAGGAAAGAAACTACTACCTCACGTTCCCATGATGCTCCATAGTCAGTCTCCTTGTGATTATGACATTCGTTGTGTTGGTAGACGTGAAAATCTGATTTCTTATTACTGAAAACTTTTACAGGTAAGTGTTTTACAACCTGTATTTTCCTATTGAACTGTAATAGAACAACAATTCTTTGTTTACTGTGACGTTGAATATACAGAGTGGTAGTTTGATAAGCGCCATTATCCTATACGCCTTCGAATGCGTTTAACAGCTCTTTCGTTTCCAAGTTGGCATGGAGGGCAATATGGAATACCCGCAAGAAAAGCATGGTATTCCGTATTCCGTATGGTATTCCGATTACAAAATATCTATCGGTATTGGGCAATTAAATATACTATATGATTACAACAACGCTAAGCATATTTTTCATTACAGCAAATTTTCTGGTGATACAAGGGGTGAGCTTGGGTTCAGCGTTCATCATGTTTAATGTGAGCACTCAATGACTGTGCCGATCCTAAAGCAGAGTATTATATTTGTGACTTTTGCAAGTAATCACATTCAGTTATGGATTGGCATTCAGAATTTTCATATATTGTCACTGTATTCATTGTATGTTCAACAGAAAATTCATTTCTTTTCTGTATAGAATTAGGTATTCAATATTACCCGACTATTTCCGTGTTGCCACGTTTGGCCTAATCCTCGTTTCGCCTAACCAATTATCTGACACTTTTATGACAGATAAATGATAAGGTTTGTGTCCGCCATTTTAGGCGAAAAAAGGATCCTCGTTTGGCCTAATCCTCGTTACGCCTAAAATGGCGGAGAATGAAAAAATCGTGGAAATTCAACTAGAGGGATATTATATAAGAGAAAATTCCCTAGTATATAATGAATTAAGAAATGCAAAATATATAGATTAATATTATATTAACTATTTTCGAGGAGTTAGGATTACCAAAACTCCTTTATGTATTTACTAGGACCATGGATACATATGAATATATATGAGTAGGAGAATAGCAAAACCCGTTAAATTCAAATTTTATAATTTGTGACAAATCGAGAACAACTGTTTAAACACTTCATAATTGTAAAATAACATTAGAAACTAGAGAACATTAAAAAAATTAAGAACAAGGTGAGTGTTGGTCTGTCGAAAGCTGTATAATCACACTAGTCTGTGAATTACGTTATTGAAGGAAATAGTTTGGATTAAACAGGTTTTGCGTATGTAAATGGACATAACAGCTTTTGTATCTGGACGAGCGGCCATTTTGGTTGAGGCTCAAGATACAAAACCTATGAAAAAGAAAGGGAGTCAGTCAGAAATCAGTATTATGCCTACTAAAATATTGGGGGGTGGGGTGGAATTTATTATCAACTATACATTGCACAAGATTAGCACAAATGAATATGGATATATAAATGCTACATTAATTTTGTTCTAAATTGAAAACAATGGATCCAAATGTGCAAAAAGTTGAATTATGTAACCTCCTCTCCATCATCATCTACTAAATGGAAATCCATATCGCCGTCGTCCTCTGGTGTATCACCATTTTCTCGATTTTCTATTCCTCAAAAACCTCTTTGTAAAACGTGAGCTTTGAGCTGCTTTCAATCGTCAAACCCTTCGTAAGTACAAGCGGAGTTAATTATACCTATCTGTATACATTTCTAAACTGAATGACTATATTTTGGAAGAGTTTGTAACCTTTTATGGACTGACATAGGGTGAATATTAATTTGCCAATTATCCCAATATATGAATGTGAAATATAGCAAAACAAAATGTGCAAATGTTGAGTTTGAGCAAAACAGTGGCAGAAAGAGAATTAGAAATGGTAAATAAGTGGTAACATTTTTTAACATGTTGTACCAGAAGCATGTTATAATTTTGAATGATAATTGACACGAGACATTTTAAGAATGAAGTTCTGCTGAATCTGAAGAGACCGTTTAGAGAAGAACCTAATCCAACAATGTTCTGTTCAAAGCAAAGAGTTACCCTGAAATACAAAACAAACGACTTTTAACCATAGATAGTCCACTCACCTTGTCTTTTAGGTTACATTTCGTTTCCAGTTTTTCATGTGTCTTGTACGTTTTCTAGACAATTTTGGTGTTGTCTGATAACAAAATTATGATCATTGCTGCTTAGAGTATCGTTTTCTTTCGATTTTGCGTGCATTTGTCTAGTAATTATTAAAGAAAACCAAATAAGCACAGAAAAGTTTCACGAACAGTTAGGTTAAGACGTATAGTGTCTCCATTTTCAGTCCAGTGTGCGCGGTGGCTCAGTGGCAGAGCGTTCACCTCCGGTGCTTGGGGCCCCTGGTTCGATCCCAGCTTGCGCCATGTGGACTTTGTGGTGGACAAACACCTTGACCGTGGGTTTTATTGGGGTTCTCCCGTTTCCTCCCACTTTCTACATTTCATTCATTTCTCATCATCACTGGCATAACTGTGGGACGTAAAACTAAAGATTTCATTTTCTTTTTTTCAATTTTCAGTCCAAAAGTAAAAAAATAATGAAAGCACACACTTCAAATTCTGCCAAATAAAATTTCGAATGATTTACGAAGAGTTGCAATAAATATTCAGATTACTAAACTAATCCTATACAGTACGAAACCACAAATTGTTTGAAATATGGAATTAACCGGGTTTGATTCTGCTTTTCTCATTAGGTTATTTGCAGGTTCGGGATTTAACAGTTTATGAAACTGAATATGGAAGAGTGATTTAACTGGTTTTGCATCTGTTGCCATGATGGATTTAACAAGTTTTGGTAAATGGTACATATTTCAATCTCAATTTTCAACTAGTTAAAATGGCTTTTTCTACTGAATACTATTTGGAAATAATAGCTTTCCAAGTAAGGTTTCCAGAGCAACCACTATCTCATTTTTTTTTTTTTAAAGTGAATTTAACGGGTTTTGTCATTGGCCTACTCATATATCGTATACATATCGACACGTTCTCTAACGATCCAAACGATTTATGGTATGGATTCCAAATCTTAAGAATAGATTTCATCTCAGCTTGAGTTTTCTATTAAAGTAAGAACTAGTACAACTTTCGGTTTCAATGTTGATTCCTAAATATTAAAAATCGTAAGAGATAATGAGAAATCGTTTTTGATGAGAATTCAGTTTCCGATAAACAGGTTGCATGTCTCACATTATCACTCTATTACTGCCGTAAGTTATAGATATATTTCCGGTTTCAATATTGAATCTGCATAATTTGGAAATCTATAGTAATTTAACAATGTAAAAAGAAACTCACATGTAAGAGAACAAGGTATAAAAATGTTTTCATAACTTTGCTTACTGCACCGAACACCAGTAAACCTTAGCCAAGACGGACACCCAACTGAATAAGGGGTTCAGCCGGATAGTTAGTAGACAACGTTCGCTTCATCTTATGGACTTCAGAAGCCGATAACCCACGAGGTTACTACTTGTCATTATATGTCACTACGGTTAATGTTTTACACTGGCAACAAAATGCCGTGACCGACCATAAAAACGAGTAGCATGGTGCGATGCAGGGTTGGCAAAAACAGTTTTAAAAAAAACCAATAAACCCGTTTTTTTTTGTTTAAACCCGTTATTTTTTGAGTTTAAACCAGGTCTTTTTTTTTTTTTTTTTTTTTTGTTGTTTAAATGATTTGCTGTATGTATTTATATCACATATGGAGAGAAATAAGTTTGTTTCATCTTGGTGTTATTATACAACAACCGGGTTATGCTGGAAGCGGTCACATAAGCTTAAAGCGGAATCAAATCGCTTCTCGCCTTACATCCGAGAGAAATTGTCCTCCATTTGAACTCGAAACCGGGACTAATTGACCACAAATGCGATATGTCTGCCGACTCACTCACCCAGCAGGACAACCACCTTCGTAACAGATCCCGGTTGGCCACCATCTGTTTGGAGTAGCATTCAACTTCTTCCTGCTGAAACAACCACCGAGAAACCCGGATTTCAATCTCATTGTGCATCTCAGAGACTTATGCTATGGATATTCCCGGTAGTATGTGAAACGAGTGGAAATTCAACTCAAAAGTTGTAATTTCAAAAGTAATAATAAGAAATGAAATATATTTTTCTTCTTTCTTTGTCAGTAACGCATTAAGATGTTTGAATTGTGGAATTATCCAAAGAGCAATTTGTCAGCGGAGCGATTTGTCACAAATCACTCATTGCGATCACAATTGTTCATTGTTAAGTTATGAGCAAATTTAGGAATCTTTTGTCAGATCTAGCTCGAAATAGTTACAAATTTCATACGAATTGTAATTACAATAGAATCACAATCGGATCTCTTATAATGCATTAACAGTTTCAAAAAAGCGTTGAATCTGGAATGAAATCGTCTGAAAGATCAGCAAAACCTACAATAAAATAACTTTTGCACCTACATAAGAAGAAACACACAAACTATATTTCCTTTAACGTACCGATTAGCAGTGCCATTTGACAATATCAGATATTTGGAAACAAACTGCAAACTAAAAGTTACTTTTGAACAGCACTCACCTTTAAACAAAATTAATAACAGGTGTAACTTTTTGTGTTTCTCTCATCTCAAATATAGTCACTATACACCCTGTGGGGGCATTAATATTCTCAAAATGGAACGGAAAAGTAACTGTACAATTGTCGAAACATTTTTTCCGAAAGCAAATAGTCCTATTACAAATTAGTTATGGGAAAACTAATTGTATTGCTCAGCTCTTCACATAGTAGGGAATATTTTTTTTCGAAAAATTTCCCTCCAGTTTTATCTCCAAGATTTTTTAATAGTCCACCATTTTAGGCAAAACGAGGATTAGGCCAAACGAGTATCCTTATTTCACCTAAAATGGCGGACATAAAGCTTATCTTTTATCTGTCATAAAAGTGTCAGATAATTGGTTAGGCGAAACGAGGATTAGGCCAAACGATGCAAGATCGACTATTTCATATTAGCCTACCCTTGCAAGTGGTTTCTTTACAAATTATAAGTTTTGTCCACCCCTGTACCGAAACTTCTTTATCAAGATGTGCATACATAAAGCCAAATATGTAAGGCGTATATTTGTTTTCCGTTTTGTTTCAATGTGCAATTCTTAACTGTTACAAACAAAACAAAAATGGTATTCCATAATATCCGAACTTCCTCTTCTACTGATAATAATAATAATAATAATAATAATAATAATAATAATAATAATAATAATAGGTCTAATAATAATAATAATAATTGTAATTAATACAGGTTCCATGTGAATAGATGAAGGCCTTCTCATTGGTCTACAGCAGCGCTTCCTGACCGGTGTGCCGCGAGGAAATCGAAACATTGCAAGACATTGTGTCTCACATTATATTTGTGAGGAAAAATGTATGTTTGTGTTTCACATTACTTTGAGCGTCTACTATGAATCTATAATTTTAAGTTCCATACTGTGTTACTATTCTGTACATTTTTAATGTTAAAAAGGTATTTGTTATAATTGTTATCACCATTATTGCTTCTTTATTGTTGCAGACTATTTCGTAACTTGAAATTTTAAATTATTATTCAATCATTTCGAGAAAGCAAAACTGCATACAAATTACTTTCATTAGTGTTTTAAAAGTACAAGAGATTTGTTTGTTCGTTCGTTTTTTTAGTAATCTTCCTTCTTAGTGAAAGGTTGGATACAATTTTCGAAAGAGAACGTGTATTTTTATAAACCTGAGTCCTATATTTCAATGTAATTGTTTTCTATTTTCAAATTAGAATGAAAAATAAGCATAATGATTATCACGGATTGAAACCAGTGATCGAACTTTCTTGTCTGTGAAAAAGATATTAGTAATCACAGAAAAAATTACCAAGGTGTTTTATGTTTACAAATAATAATAATAATAATATAATATCTTAATGAGTGTGCCGCGAGAATTCAAGTTACACCCGTAGTGTGCCGCAAGTTGAAAAAGGTTGGGAAACGCTGGTCTACAGTGACCGCGATGACCGTGAAGTATGGGCTCTACACCAATCATAGACCTGCTTTGCCTCACGTGTGATGCATCAGAAGAATTCGGTATGATTCGTGGAGGTACCATCCGAATGCACTCTTGGGCACTTACGAAACAGCAGAAATACACTAACAATGTTAAGAAACTTAGAACACATGGTGAACGAGCGACAAAAAAAAAAAAAAAAAAACTAAAACAAGAATATTAACAATTATTCGAATTAAACGATAACAACAATAATAGCAAAAGGATAAAAAACAAAGCTGCGGCAATCCGACAACACTGTACCTCGGGAAATGTTCTAGGTATAGCGTGAGAGACGACACTGGAAAAATTTTATGCATGGGGTTGGCAACAGTGGTATACCCTCGCTTTCTATTAGGTAGTGAAATGGTAGATTTGGTTCAAGCTTCACGATTCCGTGCGGTCACTATAATGACTAGGTGCTAGTTGGCTAGCGCATGTGTTTCTGATACACGAAGTCCCGGGTTCGATTCTCGGTGCCTGAGCAGCAATCGCATTACAATAGCTAAGATCTCACTTTAGCCCTTTATTTGTCCGTTGTTGCATACAGTCAACATCGCTTTCTCTTGCGTTATACGCACGAAATGATATCTTTATTGATCGTTTAATTAGGATTATTGCTTCAATACAACATTCGTATAGGGATACGTGATTTACGAATCACTTACTTAGATAGTTTTAATTTTCGTCAATAGGGGACAGACAAATTTAGTCATACAGAAGCTTTATTTTTCGAGTACTACGAAAGTTTATCTTATTTTATTTTACTTTATTTTATTTATTTATTTAGTTTCCGGAAAGATTTTTCAACGAATCTGTTTCTGAAAAAATATTCCTAATTATAATTGACCACATGTCACAGGCAATGTTCCTCATTAACATCACATCATTAGCTAATTTAGGGCAATTTTACTTGGAAATAAACATCCTGGGCCTTATGCAGAGTCGTTTTGACGTATATTAGCATCATACTAAAGGCCTGACTACTGCAGGAAACATGCTAGTCGGACTCTTTAGTATGGCACTAATCACGCTTCAGAATAACTCTGCATAAGGCTCCCTGGATCTTATGCAGAGTCGCTTTTAGCGCTGTATTAAGAGGTTGACTAAGGCATGACACTAACTTCCGTATTTAGTAACGTGTAAGGGAAGTTATTAACTACTTGTATCGAAAAGACTAACCTTCACTTTTTCGCACGGTTGTGCAAACACTTTATGAGAAATCAAATTAAGTAGTCCTATTCTCTCTTATATTGTTTTTACATATTGTATTTGGACAACCCTTCTATTATCATTCTTAACTTAACTTACGTGTTACAAAATACGGAAGTTAGCATCAAGTGTTAGTCAAGCTCTTAATACAAGACTATAAACGGCTTTACATAACGTCCCCTGTGTTTTGTATCCAAATACATACATACTTTAAAATTTACGAAATCATGTTAAAGGAAATGTCATTGGTGTATTTAGGGGGTATCTATCGGGCTCAAGCTCTCCCCGAAATAATTTCATTATTATGTATTTTTTCCATTATATGTATAACACAAATGCTTTTTACAGGTTCTCAAGCTCCCCCCGATACACGATCCTAAATACGCCACTGGGAAATGTGTTTTAATCACAAAACCATACGGAATTTCTCAATGTTTACCAGTGAAAGGGTTAAACTGTAGGTCTCACCTAAATAGCGTCGCCTCTAAAAAAAGAGTAGCTATAAGAATAAATCAAGCAATCAAATCAATTGTCGCTATATGATTAGTGTACTTTGGATTTCACGGTAAGTTGCAGATCTAAGCCGCGTACACCATCTCGATATTGGAAAGTAATGCTAAACTCTAAAACAATCAATAATAATGATAGTTCTTACTACTAGTTCTAGTTACTATGTTTGGTGCAAACGGTACTGGAGGGAAAGCCTTGCAATTTGAATTCAGTACGGTAGCATGGATTCCATGTTAAACTATAAGTCCATGTCTCATTTACCAGTAGCCTCGGCACTGAAAGGATAGCTATACTGAAATCCGAGCATTACCAACAGCAGTAATAACAACAATACTACTACTACTACTACTACTACTACTACTACTACTACTACTAATAATAATAATAATAATAATAATAATAATAATAATAATAATACATTAGAGATTCCTTGTTGCTGAGTGTAGGTACACTCATGTCCAAAATTATTGTCGCAAGTCTATAAGTATGTTTTTGTAGGAATATAATTTGATAACGAATTCACCCGGTATTTCTTATAATGTTAGTAAGTGTATAATCGGCAAAGACATGTATGTGGCAAACTTCATGCTAAAAGAGCAGTAAATAAGGACAATAAAACGAAAAGAAAACTTTCTTCTCCATTTAGCAACATTTTGTTTTACTTATTCTAATTTTCGTATTTATAATTCTTTTCCTATGAAATTTACCCCAAATATACATTTACCGATTATACACATATTATCAGTATTAAAAGTACCCTGCAAAATCATTATCAAATTATATTCTTACAAGAAGACAGTTATAGATATGCGACAATCATTTTGGACATGAGTGTACATGTGGTGCCCAAGACCCCGAGTCCGATTCCTACTAGGAGATCCATGCTTTAGATCAGTGGTTCTCAACCTTTTGACTGACGAGACACTTTACTCAACGTATAGAACACACACGACACGGGATTTGCAACACACTTGTTCGATATTATTACTATAAATAATAATAATAATAATAATAATAATAATAATAATAATAATAATAATAATAATAATAATAATAATAATAATAATAATAATAATAATAATAATAAATGTATATTATAACAGTGAAACCTATTAGTTTTTATAATGACTCTATATAGCACTGAGCATTATTGCTACCGCTGCAGGTGTTGACTGGTATAATCTACCTCAATTTTAACCAATTATTATTATTAAATTCTTCATGATTTTTAAATTCTAAAATTTCGGGACACGCCTTAAGGAATTGCGTGACACGCCAGTATGTGCCGACACATCGCTTGAGAACCACTGCTTTAGACTTAAGTTTAAACTGCAGGCGTCGTCATCACTGTTGACGAAGGAAGTATAAAATATTAGCGCCTCCGCTGGTCTAGTGGCTTGCGCGCACCTTTGGTTCGGAGGGTACCGGGTTCGATTTCCGGAAGGACAGCTTGACGCATGGTGGTGTGGATTCTAGCTTTGATATTGAAAAGGGACGCTAAACTTCAAAAAATAATAATTCCTAATATCACAGTTTAACGGTCGACATGAAGCATTCAATTGTGTGTCCGTCTGTACACATAGTTGATACTGTACATTAGATTCCAAGGTCGTGTTCGCTAGACCAGTGTTTTAGGACACTACTAGAGTTCTCCCGTGGCTAAGCAGTTAGCATGCGCGCCTTTGGCGTGGGAGATCCGGGCTCGGTTCCCCGGATCCCACGTTAAGCTATAGTCCACGTCTCATATAGCCTCACTGCTGAAGGGGGGACGCTACACTGAAAATCAAAATAAATTAGGACACTTCTAGACCAGTGTTCGCTAGAGTACTTCTTAGTTCAAAGCTTCCCGATTGACCTATAAGGGAATCGAACTGGGATCATAAGAATAACAATCATTATCATATTAATAGAGTTATGTCAGAAGCAAAAAATAATGTGATATACTTCTGCCCACTTCATCCTAACCACGGGTGTCCAAAAGAAGAAAGCGTGCTGCTGATCTTTTTGTCTACGGTTACTTACTTACTTGAATGAACTTGTGTGATACAATAGTGGCTCTAGTGAGCTATACTTACTTGGCCATAGTGAGATGCTCTCCCCCCTGTGAAGATTCCTGCAGTGCTTTGTGACTGCTGCATTTGGCAGAAGGAATGTGCGGAACGTGGACAGACAAGCCAGTGTTGGCAGGTTTTCGGGGAGTTCTTGAATAATAATTAGGCCAGTGGGTGTTTAGTGTTGACTCATCGTTTCTCTGCACTGCAGTCTGCCTCCACAAAACAAAACAAAAACAAAACACGAATGATGATAGATACACAAACAGAAAGATTAAATTTTAAAAATGATAATTAAAAATATTCTATCAATTAGGCCTATTTACTTTAAAAGTTCGTCTTTTAAGTTAGAAAATGAATTTGTCTGAATGAATTAGGCTGACATTGTCTTAGTTTTACGCCTTCTCTTTTGTATAGCTAAGGGCTCTGTTGTAACAAAGCATCTGTTATTTCTTTTACTTTTAGCATGGGAGACTTGGTTTTCAATTCTGGGGGATCAGACTTTAGCCCCATATAGCCTAAGTGTTGAAAACAAATTTCCACTGAAGAATCTGCAGTCATTTCATGTGGGACGTTTTCGAAGTTGGTTGTTTTTTATTTGCTTTTTTACTTTCATCAATTATTTTCGTTTTTTTTTCATTTTTTAATATCAGAGCACATTTACGTTTCTTGTTTTTTTTTATATTTTTTTTAAAGAATAGCAATGCAAGGCACTGTACTTCTTTAAAAACGTGCACTTTTCTGTAACAGAATTTGACAATTAAGACTGGTTTCAAGTTTATTAAAGACTCAGTTTACTTATCTACCACAGAGAATATATATATATATATATATATATATATAGATAGATAGATAGATAGATAGATAGATAGGTAGAGATATATATATATATATATATATATATATATATATATATATATATATATATATATATATATATATATAGGGTGGCCTATTTTAATCTTTCCACGGAAATATCTCGAAAACGGTTGAACATAAATGAATCAAACAAAACCTCAAACAGGAAATGCCACGGAGCACATCTGATGATGTTGTTGTGATGTTTCCCAGGGCACCCTTCACAGGAATCAAGGGCCCAACTTTAAAATTTTAAATAGAAACATGAGGCTAGTGTTAGATCTACCTCATTAAATAGATCTTTAAAAACTAAAAAGTGTTGTGGCAAAAGATTTGTCATATTGGTCACCGTATTCAAAATGACCGCCAAGACATGGTGCTTTCATATTAGTGGTATTGGACGTTTTATCTGATACAAGCATCATGTCTTGGCAGCCATTTTGAATACGGCGATCAATATAACAAATCTTTCGCCACAGCGCTTTTAAGTTTTCACGAATCTATCGAACGAGGTATCACTCGTCCCATGTTTCCATTTAGAATTTTAAAGTTGGGCCCTGGACCCCCATGAAGTGTTTCCCTAGGGGGCACCACGACAACATCATTCTACAGAATGTACCCCATGGCATTTCCTATTTGATTTTTCGTTCGGTTCATTTATGTACAACCGTTTTCGAGATATTTCCGTGGACAGATTAAAATGGGCCACTCTGTATTTATATATATGAAAAATGCCACATGTGTTGCCAATTTCAACGAAAATTCCTATTATCCCTTTTTGAAAAATGAATGCCAAAAAAAAACCATAAACTGAGATTTTCCCCACGGGATAGCATCACTTTATTGGCTATTTATAGTGTATTTTGTGTGAATATTATTACAATTCAGGATCATCTATATACATATATAAAATATATAACAGCCTTATCTTATGTACTATCTAAATGTCTTCCTAATTTCTCTCTTGCAGAAATATTGAAATTTTCTTAAATAAAATTCTGAATGTGCTGGGAATTTGAATATCTGGATGGAACAGTAACGTCAAGTCATAGCGTAAATGCCTAAAAAAAAGTAAGAAGCATGCGATGTGAAAGTTTGAGGATGATTCTAATACTGTTACATGTTATTTAAGGTAAGATTCTAGTACTCTTACATGTTATTTAAGGTAAGATTCTAGTACTCTTACATGTTATTTAAGGTAAGATTCTAGTACTCTTACATGTTATTTAAGGGAAGATTCTAGTACTCTTACATGTTATTTAAGGTAAGATTCTAGTACTCTTACATGTTATTTAAGGTAAGATTCTAGTACTCTTACATGTTATTTAAGGTAAGATTCTAGTACTCTTAAGTTATTTAAGGGAAGATTCTAGTACTCTTACATGTTATTTAAGGGAAGATTCTAGTACTCTTACATGTTATTTGAGAACTTTTTGTTTATTTTATTTTTACCCTCCACTAATGCCGCTCACGACTTTGCACATGCTACTAGTTCGTAAATTCAAAATAAAAATTTTACATCAATTTTCAAATTATAAAATTGAAAATGTGTTAAAGTCTGAGCGTCTCTCTTACGTTCTGGATATTTCCAACTAAAAAAGAAAGTTTCATATAGTCATGAAAAAAAAAAAAAAAAAAACGAAAACCCAGAAATGGGAAAATAAAAATATAACAACTAGAAATTTTGACAAATTCTTTTCTTTTTCTCTTATTTTTTTTTATTTTTACTTTTTGAATAAATAAATGCTCACATGATAATACGAATAATAATAGGCCAAGAAATCAAAAGAAGTGGCTATCGTAGGTGGACATTTGTGGGTCAGGCATGACCATAATTTTTGCATTAAAATGCCACGCACAGTTGGAACCACATTCTTTAGTTCACCTTGAACACTGCACTCTCATACGTTACCCTGTTGTTGGGTTGGGTGGGACTCCAGTATGTGTATATATATGTATATGTATACATCGTATAAGCGAGTTTGGAGAGAATTCCTATGCATCGGAAGGAAGTTACAGGTGAGCGGTAAGGAAATTTACATACAATATACATAAAGATATTAAACTTAAGCAAATACTGGATTTAAGATTAAGAAATATTTCTTAGAGAATTGCAATAGAAAAGAGTTGTGTTGTCCGTTAGACGAGACGAGAAATAAAGTAAATTTTGTAGAAGTCTCGTCTCGTTTTTATTCTAAAAGAATTTTCTTTCAGGCCGTCTCGAAATTTTCTAATTTCGTTTTGTAAATTTATGTACAAAATCATTGATTTTTTTTTCGTAATTTCATCCAGAGATTATCATAATTCTTTGTCACGAGAAATCCACGAGGGTTGTGATGTCATCATCATCATAGGTATTCTGCCATTATTGGCAGGTCTGAGAAGTTTCCATGCTCCACGGTCTGCCGCTAACTTCTTCCGTCTTCAAGTACGATTTTTCTATTTTGGTATCGTCCATTAATTGTAATCTTCTTCGGCCCCTCCATCTCTTTCCTGCCACCATACCCTGTAGCACCTCTCTCATGATACAGTTTCTTCTTAGCCAAAGCCCAACCAATTTCTTCTCCTCTTCTTAATAATATTTAAAATTGTTCTTTTCTCCCCCAATATTTCTAACAGTTTCTCATTGGGTTTACGCTCGATCAAGCTAATTGTCTCCATTCTTCTTCACACTCACATTTCGAAAGCTTCCAGTAACTTTTCATAATTTTTGCGTAATATCCATGTTTCTGACTTACACTGTACAATACTTCAAAAGAAGCATTTTATGGGGCCGTTTCTCATCCACGAGGGTTGTGATATAATAACATTTAAATCATATTTATTATTGGAGTATATTGGGTAATAATCTATGTATTTTTAAACGTTGATTAATGTTCTTCATTGCGTTCGTACAATCACTTCATTAGTTTTCAGTTTATGTACTGTGAATCATGTAATACTGAAACACTGTTTCAGATCGAAGACTTTGGCAAAGTAATGTTGCCAATGAGACTCTTGAAATTTCTTGTTTCGCTTCGGAAAAAAAAAAGACAAGATTTTTCATGTTTCTCGTCTCGAATGTGAAAATGCACTTCTACTCTCGTGGGCAAGACCACAAAAGAGTGGGTTTTGAATATACAAAAACTGAATTGTCTTTATTGATAACTGCACAAACAGAAGGTATGGACTATTGTAGTTCTCGCTCTCATTTCTGAAATTAAATGAATTTATGATGCAGTTCTTACTTAAATATTTATTTATGAATTATTTACAAAATTACAATAGGTGTTTACAGAAAACTTCGAAAGAAACTCAGCCCTAGAGATACCTCCAAACACAGTGATGATTTAAGAAGGTTTTTTTCGGGAGGGCGAAGGAATTTCAATACACTGAGGTTGAAAAGTAGTATTAGAAAATACCGAGAACCTACATTGAAAACGATTTTATCTATCTATCTATCTATCTATCTATCTATCTATCTATCTATCTATCTATCTATCTATCTATCTATCTATCTATCTATCTATCTATCTATCTATATAGTGGCGGATCCAGGATATGATCAAGGGAGGGGCTAAACCATAGTTTGCCGTTTTATCCAGTGTAAATCAGGATTGAAGCCCATTTTATCCAGTGTAAACCTGAGCGTCAAGGGAGGGCTATAGCCCCTATAGCCCCTCTTGGATCCACCACTATATATGTATATATATAGGTTCCGTAGGAAAATTTCGTGGCTCATGGGAAGAAATTCCACCAGGACCACACCCTGAAATCATCACTACCCACGAAACAAGAGTTGAGGACATCTGGTCTCGAAAATGTATCATTAAAATGATGTCTCATCTTAAAAATGTTCTGTTTTGTGTTGAATTTCGCCATAAAATTCTATCTCATCTCGTTTTGTGCGGAACGTTACTCATCTCTGAGAGTAAACTAACCCCTTGAGATTTTTTTAAAAAAATAACGTAGCCATGGGAGCACCCACAAGGGTCCATCAGGTCTGGATCCCCCCCCCCAAAAAAAAACCATACATTTTACACTTTCTCAATAAAACTATACCTCTTTAACAAGGAAATGGTTAATGTAGCATGAAAGTTTGGTCTTACACTTCATCTGTACTCTTTTTCTTTTAAAAATCTAGTTCTACCTTTTTTTTTAAATTGAAAATATAAGTGGAAGTATTCTGCAATTACTTATCGTCTTTTCAGGTCCATAATAATAACCGTTCAATACTACACAGAAGCAGTGGTTTGTAGTATTAGATACCTTAACCTTGGACCCCTCCTAACAAAAATTTCTGTACGTAATCCTGACGTAGCCTATTGTTCTCTATTAAAGTTATCATTGAAACATTTATGAATAAAATATCAACGAAATGACCTGAGTAGTTGTTTGAAGAGAAATTGTCCGAATAAATCGCGACCAAGAGCAAACTAGTTCCTGCGAACTTTTCAAAGAACCGTCCATTAAGAAAAATACTCACTTCAAAAAGAGTAAACTATCCGTTCTGATTTTTTCTTAGTGTTATTAATAAAATACAGGAACGCATATATACATACAACATTTGTGAAATACGAACAAATATCACCTGAGTATTAGTTTTTGAGAAGATCATTCAAAAAGAACTATCTCCAAAGAATCAACTAATCCCTTTCAACATGTTTCCTAGAAAAGCGACTTATGACACGTTATAGGTTATATATGGAATAATGAATTATGAATAATGAACATAAACGATAGGGGCATTTTTGAGTAACTCCGAAAGCTTGATTTTTTTTTTCATCCTTCAGAAACACTTTTGAGTGTTGGACTAAAAGAAAAATATCTGGATAATCTTGTGAAAGCCTTAAGTTTAAAGTTCGGATGGATATGTTGGAGGTGAGGCGTCTAGGCGAGTGTACATACATTTGATACAAATAAACAGACATACATTCAAAAATTCCTTTTTTGGTATGTAGTGGACTTGGTCATAAAAGAGACATGAAAATTCATTGAAATTTCGATCTCGATTTTTTCCTCGATCACTCAATTCCTTCTATCGCGACTCGAGAGTAACAAATAATATTTTGTTCACAATATTACGATGGAGGGCACGACGACTCAGTGGCAGAGCTCTCACCTTTAATGGGGGGGCACAGTGGCTCAGTGGTAGAGCTCTTACCTCTAGTGGGGACACAGTGGCTCAGTGGTAGAGCTCTTACCTCTAATGGGGGGCACAGTGGCTCAGTGGTAGAGCTCTTACCTCTAGCGAGGGACACAGTGGCTCAGTGGTAGAGCTCTTACCTCTAATGGGGGGAACAGTGGCTCAGTGGTAGAGCTCTTACCTCTAATGGGGGCACAGTGGCTCAGTGGTAGAGCTCTTACCTCTAATTGGGGGCACAGTGGCTCAGTGGTAGAGCTCTTGCCTCTAGTGGGGGCACAGTGGCTCAGTGGTAGAGCTCTTACCTCTAATGGGGGGCACAGTGGCTCAGTGGTAGAGCTCTTACCTCTAGCGAGGGATACAGTGGCTCAGTGGTAGAGCTCTTACCTCTAGTGGGGACACAGTGGCTCAGTGGTAGAGCCCTTACCTCTAGTGGGGGACAGTGGCTCAGTGCTAGAGCTCTTACCTCTAGTGGGGCGCAAAGTGGCTCAGTGGTAGAGCTCTTACCTCTAGTGGGGGACACAGTGGCTCAGTGGTAGAGCTCTTAACTCTAGTGGGGGACATATTGGCTCAGTGGTAGAGCTCTTACCTCTAGTGGGGGCGCAGTGGCTCAGTGGTAGAGCTCTTACCTCTGCTGTTTGGGATCCCTGATTTGATGTCGGCCAAATAAGTTTGTGGTGTCAGTGGGTTTTCTCTGGGTACTCTCGTTTCCTCATACGTTCTCATTTCACTAGTTTTTCTATCATCATTCACTTGCCTTAATCATCCGTCTAATTTAGCCTAAAGTGGGCCGCGGTGGCTCAGTGGTAGAGAATTCACCTTTCGTGCATAGAGTCCCTGTTCGATCCCAGTTCGCGCCAAGTAAGTTTTGTAGTTTACAAACACCGTGTGCATGAGTTTTCTTTGGGTTCTCCCGTTCCCTCCCATTTTCTTCATTCCCCCACTTCATTCATTTCTTATCATTACCGTCTTCTTTGACCTAACCGGCATAACCGTTGGCCTAAAAGATTTCAGTTCATTTCATTTTTCATTAGTATACAACTATGCACTTCATAAAAATATATATATTTCTCAAACACAGGAGGGGAATTGTCCCTTGTCCTCCTTCAATGACGCCCTTGCACTAATCCTTTACCCAAGTGTACAGTCGTATTCTACACGTAATCAAGTCTTAACGTGTCGAATAATGGTTACAGAGTCAAACCGAAAATCTTTCAACTTTTCTACGAGTACAAGATTACTGAATTACTTCATTTTACAAAACTTTACCAGCACAGGTTCTAGGTAAATGACAACAGGTTCTAGGAAGTTGGTAAAAGCACGTAAAAGAAACCTTTTGAGCAGATGCCCTTACCTTTTCTAGCCGAGTAGCACAGTTTGGAAGCTACAGCCAAGTGTCAGGGGGTATCAAGTTACTCTTTATTCATTCATGAACATTTTTTTTCCTCCACACGGAAAATGTAAGCGGCTGAGCTGGGTTTCTCCAGCCACAGAAAGGTCACTGCAACATCTCTGGGTGATGAATGTCGTGTCATCATCCAGAAAACGGGAGTCGAAAGTAGAAGGTCTCATAATGTATCTAGTTTCTGATGACAACATTCCTGCCTCCTCCTCTCCGAATGTAATTAAGTACAAGCCAAGACTTCGGGATGAAATCCACATATTTTGCAGATAGATTCTTCACGTCAGTATAATATGAAACTTTACCTTATGATCTGGACAAAGATCCTTGCTGAAGCATCAACACATAAGGAAACTAATACATTATCAAGCTACGTACAACGATGATTCAAGTACATCTTAACCTCTCCGAGCTGATACTGTGTTTCCTTCAGAAAATTAGAAATTTCAGCAACGATCAATGCTCATCTATACCTCAAGAACTACAGCGAGTGTATGGGATACCTGAGCACAGGGGCGTCATTTAGGTTAGCAAGAGAGTCAATTACCATCCTCAGTTTGAGATGTATACGAGTTGTTTTACATAAAGAAAATAAAAGAATAAAACAAAAAAGTGAGGAAGGGAAATGTCAGAGGGCACATCGAATAGAACACTCTCGTTACTTCACATGGAACTAGTTACCAGATTTTTTTTTAGAGAAAAAGGCACAATATTTTAGAACTTTAGGCAAAAAGAAAGATATACAGTACATATGATATTCAATATTTACAGTCTACATTTATCAAACACATACGGTTTCATATTATCATAGAATAATTGTAATTACAAACTGGGGAAATTTAATAAAAATAATTGTAACATATAAAACATAAAAAGTACATTACAAGCTCATGTGGTTCAGATCTCACATTAAACTGCAGGTCTCATATAGCCTCAGCGCTGAAAGGGACGTTAAACTCAAGTCCAACCTATCAGGCATATAACATAAATATTCTTTACGTTTTAATTATATTTTCAATGAAGACTTTACACTTCTTAACAATCCCACATCCTTTTATACAGTGAGAAACAATATTAAATATAGGTTGGAGGTATAAGAAATAATAGTTCTTTGATCCAGTAGAATTATGTCACTGTATGCCTGATACTTGGACAACCAACATGACAGTACAGATATGCCCAAAATATAACATACCAAGATATTCCTCCATTTGGAGCAAGAAAGAATAGCATCATTTAGAGAAACACGAGATCGATAGACAGAAATTCCATTCCCGTTAAGTTCTAAGACATAGGAATTAACGCAAAGAAAAGGAAAATAATAATATGTATCATGAAGAAACAGAAAAAGTATGGGGAGAGCTAAATAAGAGAAAAAAGAAGGAAAGAGGGAAAGAAAAAAGCGAAAGACATGGGAATAAATGAAATTTTTTAGCGATTAAGAATAAAGACTCTGCATCTCTATTCCCTATCCCCTCCCTTTGTCTTGCGTTTTTCTCTCTTTATGGGGTAAATAAATTTCAATAGTAATCGGGAACATCATTTACAATGCTTAATTCCTTGAAAAAACGAGGCTGGGAAATGAACCAAGAACCTTCAGAATGAGAGTCTCTAACCTTAACAATTTTCGCGATATGGTCATTCAATTATAACCCCACCCTTTTCTTCCCTTCTAGGGCAAATTCTTAAAAAACGGTGAAATATGTGTCTAATTATTTTAAATAAGAAGTCCAAATACCGAATTTCATATCTCTAACCTTTAGATTCCGAGGTATGGACATATTAATATAATTATAATTGCCACTAGTTTTTCCTTCTCATCCCCTTTTCTCCCCTTCTAGGTCAAATATTAAAAACAATGATTAAAGACGTTTCTAATTATATTTTAAATGAGAAATATATATAAATTCATGTCTTTAACTTTCAGAGATTCCGAAATATAGACATTTTAAGATAATAATTGGCACCTCATCTTTCCCTGCCTTTCCAATCGAATTTCCAAAAATCCTTCCTTAGTACGACACTACGTCACGAATCCTATGCCCTGCCCAAATTTCAAGTTTCTAGCTTAAGTGGTGGTTTGTTTGGTCTGAGCGTAGATTAATTAGTCTTCTTCATACATATATATACACAGAGAAAAATCCGTTCTCCGTTCTCTGGACAGCGGTATATTGTACAAATATACGGTATCCTCTTGCTTACTATAGAAAACAGTACGGAGCATACGTTATCCGTATGCTAGATAGGCACTGCCCTTACATGTTACATGATGCCGTTGCAGGATGTCTGACATCTAACAGTTTTCCGTATATCACATGCATTACTAATGTTACCTTCGTCAGCTATATGTTATATACGTCCATTTGTATGGGAGATCCTGACCGCCTACATTGTTTCATACAGAAATTATGCGTAGATGGAACACTTATACAGAAAGTATTATAAAACATGCGTTTTCAGTTCGTACGTCTGCTGTACGTTAAGTCCAAAAACTACAGGAATTACGCATCTTTTTAAGTACGCCACCTACATTTTTTTTTCTCAGTGTAGAGAAGATAAATATCTAGTAAGAGTAAAAGCATTTATTGATATGTGTCTCTGAGCAAAAAGACAATTAGTGATATTTCTCATAAAAAGGTCTCTGGAGATACTACCCAAATGCTAGAAATTCTACGAAGCCAAATTTGTGTACTTACATTGAAAAACAAGCAGAAAGAAGGATAACTGAAGCGTTAATATCCTATTGTTGCAACGCCATTTTATCACTCGATGATTAATTAACTTGGAACTAAAAACAAATTGAGTTAGCCTTTGGCGACAGCTAACTGACCAGTCCACTACTTATCTGTATCTTGAGATTACGTATCCTTCGCAGCTGCAGGTCACCTGTAAGTTTACACAAAGTAGTCCTTTACTAAAATTATGAGCGTGTTGCTTCCAGGTTTCTGGACAACGACGTAAAAGAAAGAACCAAATATAAGAAAAAATTAAGAAAAATTAGAAAAATAGAAAATAATTATCTAATATATATTTTGTCTTGTCAATTCTTCAATTTATATCAGTGAAATGTTGGTGGTTTTTGCCAAATAGCGTGACCAACTCACATTGATCAATGCACTAAATATATTATAAAAACATTTGTGTAATAGTTTCTGCAATACAGTGTTTCAAAGAACACCGATAACATTTGGTGAGATGATTCCTGACACCAAAATAAGCATATATATATATATATATATATATATATATATATATATATATATATATATATAGACCCACCTGGATGCAGAAATCCGTCATTCCGGAGTTATAGCTTGCCGAAAACATGAAAAAATAAAGTTTAAAAGTCCATAGCTCCAATTCTATGGGACCTACCGTAGTCCGGTCAAGACCACTTCGGAATTAATATGTGCCCTGTCCAAATATCCATGTTTCAGAATCCTGCGGTACTTCCGCAGTAATTTTTATAAGGGTAGTTGGTGAGTATTTCAAATTATATGCCCGTAGCCAAACTTCCTCTATAAAAATTGTTCCGTGATTACCGCAGGATTCTGAAACATGGATATATTGATAGGGTACATACTAGTTCCTAAGTGAAGTATTGACCCGACTACGCTAGGTCCCATAGTGTTGTAGCTATGGGCTCTAAAGTTCATTTTTTTTTTAAAATTTTTGTCAGCCTTTAACTCCGAAATGACGGATTTCTGCACCCAGGTTGGTCTATAATTTTTGTCTTATTGTGGTGTCAGGAATCACCTCCCAAACGTTGTCGGTATTGTTTTCAAACACCCTGTATATGTATCACCTTCATTAAACACGTAGAAAAGTGTTTAATGAAAACAAGGAAACACCCAAATTGTTACACAAGTACTTCTATAGGTAGAGGCGTATGCAAGGGTGGGTCCCTAAATCCCGATTTTCCTTTAAATTTATTCTAATTTTAGGGTTGATTTTACAATTATTTATATAATTTAGCCTCATATTGAATTTGGACCTTTGCCGCCCGAAATAAATTTCTGCGCACGTCCCTGTTTATAGGGCTATTAGAAATCACCTTCCCGTTTCAAAATTTCAGAATTCACGTTTATTGATCACAATGACATCCAACTTATTTTAAATGAAAGAAAAACTTCAAAAATTTTAGTGGCTGGCAACGCTGATATGTAGTTACACATTCCACTGCTAGGGAGACAGTAAATCAAGATGGCAGGATGGAAGAAGATAAGGAAGTAGTTTGCGTTCTCGAATTTCCTGTAAAACAGTTTGTAGTTAGTGTTTAACGAAGTTTCACCACGAAGTTTGCGTTAGATTCACCAAGCGGACATTCAATTCGGAAGTGGTACGGACAATTTAAAGAGAGTGACTGTATCTGCAAGAGGAAATCAACAGGCCCAGTGGCGGATCTCGAAGGTAAAAACTGGGGGGCAGCCAGAATCCATACTGTGATAGGTATATAATGAGTTTACTATATATTTTCAAAAATGTTTTGTCATTCGGAAAACTGGGGGTCTAGGCCCCCATGGTCCCGGGCTAAATCCACCACTGAACAGGCCGGCCAGTAGTTGATGAGGAAACAGTTGATCATGTGCGTGGGACTTTCATGAGAAGCCAGTAAAACTCAATGGTTCGTGCAAGTAAAGAATTGAACTTGACGCAGACAACAGTGTGGAAAATATTGTGAAAACATTTGAAATTTCACCCATATCGATTGAAATTGCTACCTGATGCTTAAACCTACTGATCAGGATAAGAGACTTCAACTCTGCGTTGCGATGCAAGCGTCAGTTGTGTTTAGTACTGAGGCTATCTTCACCTTTCGGGGAAAATAAACAAACAAAATATGAGAATCTGGGCTTTGGAGAATTTCCATGATTATGAAAAACATATCAGTGCTTTCCTCAGGGTGACTGTGTTTTGTGTAGTCTCCTGCGAAAAAGTGGTCCTATATATATATATATATATATATATATATATATATATATATATATATATTAGGAGAACACTGTAAACGAAGTTCCCTTCCTTCACATGTTGCAGACATGGCTTTTCCCGAAGATGAAAGAGGATATGAAAAATTCTATTTTCCAAGAGACGGGACACCTCCGCATTGACACCGGGATTTCAGTAGGGAACTCAACAGAATGTTATCAAATCAATGCATAGGATGAGATGTTACCCCGTGCGACTTTTTTTTTTTTTTTTTTTTTTTGTCGGGTTATGTTAAAAGCCAAATGTATCATCCACCTCTACTAATAATTTACCTGAACTTCGAGTTTACTTTCAAGAAGCAGTTGCATCTAATGACTCTGAGATGTTGAAAGAGTGTAACAACCAGTCTTCGTAGGTTTCCTTAAGAAAATTTCCCTCAACTGACACAAAATTTTCCTATTTCTAATCAAATTTTCCCTAGTTTGCTGAGTATCCAATTCTTATGACAGAAGTTACGTGATAAGATTAATTTAGGTATATTAAATGAAGTGTCAACTGCATTTGTTTTATTCATTTGGTTTTTGCTTTTTCCTTCACTTATTTTTAACAAAGAAGCACGGTGGCTCAGTGGTAGAACGTTCACCTCTCCTGCGTGGTGCCCCTGGTTCGATCCCAGTTCTCGCCAAGTGGAGTTTGTAGTGAACAGACCTGTGTGTGTGTGTGTGTAGGTCTTCTCGGGGCTTTCCCGTTTCCTCCCACTTTCTGCATTCCACCATTGCATTCATTTCTCACCATCACCGTCTCGTTTAGCCTAGCCGGCATAATCGGGGAAAATTATACTGAAATTATACTGAAATTTTTATTTATAACAACAGTGAACTTTGTGGTGGACAAACACCGTATGTATGGGTTTCCTCTCCCGTTTCCTCCCACTTTCTTCGTTTCACCATTTCATTCATTGCTCATCATCACCATCTCCTTTAGCCTAGCATAATGGTGGAACGTAAAACTCCAAACTTCCATTAAAAAAAAAAAAATCACACATACACCCAGCCAAAAATGGGTCCAAATTATGCTACTTTGAACACACACACACATTGCTATTGCATTCGTTTATTTCTGAAGAATAAAGAAAAATGTAAGCATTAATATTAGTCAATCAGTCAGCACGAGAATATCCCTGGATTTTTCACGTTTTGCCGAAAAATTCCCTTTTTTTCCTTTTTTCTAAATATACCTACGAAATTTCCCTAGTTTAGGGAAATTTCTCTCGAACTACGAACACTGATAACAAGAATGAGGGTATCGGATTGATATATTTCGAATTACAAAAGAAGCAGTCACATTAAGCATCTTTGACGTGGAACATAACACTTACTTGTGGGTCAAATTGGGAATATCATTTACAATAACCCTGTATATTTAGTACTTTGATCTGTGTATACTTTATTAATACATATGGAATATATTCAAAGCTATAATGAATAATATACCACTAGAAATTTCCATTTTGAAACACATAAACTAAAATAATAATGTGTATTGTATATTGTTAATATTTAGTGGTTTTACATAATTCTTAAATTTTTATTCTTCTTCAATTAAAGCCTGTGACAAACATCTTGGCATTTCAGCTAAACGAATAAAACGCAAGCTCTGGCTCGACGTTGCCAAGTGGTAAAGGGGTGTGGCTATGGCTAAACAGACAAATTACAGCGCGATCAGGTAACAGGGGATAGACGTGGATGTGTACAAAATAAACGTGGCAATACCGCTGGTCTCTTATTTGCTAGCAGCATTTAAAGGGAACTTGGAGCGCCGCCTTCAAATGCCAAGATGTTTGTCACGCCGTTTAGTTTTCAAAGATCTTCCTCTTGGCCACCAGTCTTTCAAATTCAACGACAGAGGCGTCCTCTCGAGCTACTTCACCAGTAAGAATGTGTGTGAAGCCGAGTGCCCTCTGCTTCATCTGCATATCAAAATGCAGATGAGTGCACATTTGCATATCAATATATTAATTTTGTGAATAAATTAATTGCCTTATAAGTAGGTTTATTTTACATATTGTTTAATATTTAACACAGAGCGAAATACGGTAGTATTAATATCCTTTTGATATTTATTTTTTTATTCCTCAATATGTGCATGTATCGTAGGTTTATTAATGTGATTCATGCAATATCATGCATCTCATTACCGGGAAGTAGTATGTAAATAGCTATATGTATGATCGTATTTGAATATTCTGCATACAAGAATATAGGAAAAAATATAAAATATCAGTTAATTCGTACAACGCAGAATTGGATTTCTTAATACAGAGAGAGCTAGTACAGAGAATTTTTTTTCTTGGTGACAACGTTCTTTCCTGAAAGGCTGTTGACAAATGTTTGCTACCACGATTAAGAAGAAGTGTCTAGGGTAACCATGAACAGGAAGAGAATATGGTATAGGATGAATCGAGGAAACTTCCTCTGTAAAGAAACCCTAGCTGGAAACATTGAGCACACAACGCACTGTATTCTTTGTTTCAAAAATCATAAAAATTTTAGCATCGATATGCTGGATTTTGAATTTCTATACGTGTGCTTTTCACACCTTTCGAAAGAATGTCTCACCTGTCTAGCGTTGAGCGTCAATAGCAAGTGACGGTTGGTCGTTAGCGAGCGGAACTTTTTCTACTTTTCCCGAGATGCATTGCTTGTTTGAAATTGTGTATTTTATTTTGACTATTTTCATATATATTTTACTAATACTATCGTATTACTCTCACAAGTTCTTGGAAAATACGTTATAATTCAGATCTTGATTTTTAAACGTGTTTCCTTTCGTCAAAGACATTTAGATCTTTGATTTCTTTTCAAAATTTGTTAGCAACAACCTATTTTCCTTCTCTCTCCTTCTTGGAGAGAAAGCAGACGGGAGTGTAATTATATTCTGTTTTACCTTTCATCTCTTTATGTATGTTTGATTATGGTTTTCTATGTTGTAAATAATGTGTATTAAACAAAATATGTATTTGTTTACTTGTGTTGCTGCCATGGGCAACTGTTTGCTCAAAAACTTTCAGAACTGCCGCCAGTTGCAGTGAGGGCAGCACCTATCAAGTGTGTGTTGTGAATATCTGTGCAGTTTTGCCGGTCCTGGCCCTTGTGTCTGCACAGACCACCCAGGATTTAGTCTCCGGCTACAAAAAATTCCAACAACAATTCCGAGAAGAGCGAGTCTTTCTTTTCAGCGAGAAACAGAACTATGCTTGGAAAAAGAGACAAACAGAAAGTTAGTTGTGATTGAAACCCGGAAGCGTTAGCACGCCGAGCTACGGGGACTTCCGTTGACTTGTATAGAACAGAAGTTCTATACCGGAATTCGGGTGTGTGTTCATTTATAGTACTCAAGTGTTTATTACTATCAGCTATTATCATCATGAGTGTTTATAGAAAACTTTGAAGATGTGAAACAACGTTATCTGTGCTCACACACACCTATATATTGAAGTGAAATTTTCATCGTTTGCTTTCTTTAAATACTGTAGGCAAATACTGTAGGCTATAATGGCCACTTATAACTTTGAAATTACAGTGCAACGAATTTAAAGTTGACACTTATACAGTGCATTGCACTTACGTTTTGATCTTCGTAAGTGAAGATTTTTAATTTGTACAAATATGTCTCGAAACACATAGTTTCCTGTCCGAGCCAATGGGCAGGGCTCTCCTGAACTTTCTTAAGGAGACAGAATAATATAATATTTATTTTGTGCTGTCTAGCACTCCAGTGACTAATTGTAGCACTAATGCCGTCCACCTGTGGAGTACCACCAGGAACAGTTCAGATTTTCATGGACAAAACTTCAGCATGAATTGTTAGAATCCAGTGTGTGTAATCGTCACATAAACTGTCCAACATCCCTTTCGAGTGCAGAGACTCTCAGTGGAACTGGAACCTTATTCATCTTACGATAATGAAGCTGTGCAGCGCAATATAATTCGGTGTAATTTGTTTCTTTAACTTGTCCTCATAGAAGACTGAAAGAGACATATAAACAATCAGCAATGGGAAATAGAATTCGCTTTCTACAATGTATAAATTGCGTTATCGGTGGTTTTTCGTTATATATATATATATATATATATATATATATATATATATATATATATATATATATATATATATATATATATATATATATATATATAATTATGATTATTTCAAGATACATATTTTTTATCTCATTAGCTTTCAATTTTAATTGCACATGCTCCATATATTATAAATTGTTAATCACAAATAAAGCGATTTTTGCCTAGTTATTTTACATTTAAAATTTAACAATCAAATATACTTATTATTTGATGAGGAATGTAGCTATTTCTGTAACAAAATATTCTGTCCAAAATTGGAAACTTTCTAAGTGAATGCCACAAGGAGTTTGGTGAGAGGAGATTGATTACAAAAGGAAAATTTCGTCCAAAGCTTTTCCCGGAGGGAGTGTTCCTAGTATCGCGGCTACGTTCCCTCTTTGCACAGCCATACTTATTCTTTGAATAAGATAGGATGATGCTCGGGTGTCTCCTGTGTTAATAGTTATGCGGTGTCCAACTTTATTAATGAAGTTTAGACCTTCCAGACCCCAGGACCCACAAGTCTTAATGGCTATGGTGACGAAGTTGTATTTGTCCAAGAGGTTGTTATATTTTCGTCTCTTTTGATATTCTCTGCGAGTTGCAACCGTCCCAGCTTTTGTGGAAGATGAAGGAAGATTAGAGGGGGCTAGGGTATCGGTACAAGTGAAATCCCATATTAAAGCCTTCCCTCGTTTCCAAGGCACCAAAGACATTCCGTCAGGTCTCTTGCCATCAGAGCGACTACACCCTATTGGCTCTCTCACGGAAGGCGTTCCCGAGGAGATGAGGGCTCTCATAATGAGATCGTTAACAGTGGAGTGTCGAGAGTATCTGCCAGGACTGTGAACACATGATAGGCCATGTATACCTTTCTTATCCACTAAACTTCCGCAAGCAGGGCACTGGTGTTGTTCACAGACATCTGCTCCCAAACGTAACGCACAAGCGACTCGAAAACTTTCGTCGGGAAGATGCAGCCTTAGGGATGAAGATGGGATAGCTTGTAACCAGGCACCTGCTTCAGGGGAAGAAGTAGCAAGAAGACGTGCCTTATCTTCAGGATTGGTGGAGGACTGAAGAATAGAAGATAACCTGGAGTCTATAAGAGGAGCGTCCCATGAAGTTTGAAAACTTCTCTTATCAAAATCAGGTAGATCCAGTCCGCCGCACGATATCCACTGGGAGATACAATCATTTATCTCAGCTTCTGAATCCTGATGAATATCCTGGCGAAGAAGAGAAGTGATCAAAGGCATAGAGCTATACATGGATGAAAGGAAAGATGGAGTAGCCAAGTCAAGGGCTCGACGAATTCCTAGACCTCCGTGATCCACAGGGAGAGATGCTTGTAACCATGAGTTATCTGTGAGAGAGCAGTTTAGAAGACATTCTAGGCCATGTCGGATGGATTCATCATATTGTTCCAAAAGATCTGTCTCATGCCAGGATGGAGAACTACGAAGGAAATATAACAGTCTAGGAATGGCTAATGAGGCCCGTAGGAGATAAAAAAAATCAGTATTACAAAGTGTGAAATATATATATATATATATATATATATATATATATATATATATATATATATATCAAATTTCTATTGTGTGTTCAGTGGTGCACCATTTCAATATTTAAAAATTTAGTGTTTTTTTGAAAATGAGTTTAGTAAGTGCTAATGTGCAATAACCTGCATCATCATTCCGAAAATAAATCGTACCACCTACTATTAGCCAGAGGGTTTCCTTTATCCTGCTTGGTAAGTACCCAAAGTGCTAATTTCAGATGTGTTTTCTTACAGGATGGAGAGTTAAGGAAAAATTCCATCACTTAACTCAAGTATTCTGACAACCTTCCTGGTTGGGCTCAGGAAGGCATCGCCCCATAGAACCAATATACCTAAGTTATAAGTGTAAAGGGGAATTTAACAGGCTGCTACCTGTTCATTTAAAATTAAGTTGTTTTTTTTTCTTTTAAAATTGTTGAATTTAAGCACACCCCTTAACAAGTAGCATCAGTGATCATAGCTGAAGGTAACTTATAAATCCCTGAGATATTATTAGATATTATTTTTTTTTCATGCTCTACCGAAATATTAAGTGTGGGAGTGGCGGCTCCAGAAGGAAGTCACCTTTTGACTTCAGTAGGGAATTTGTATACTGAAAAGTAACTTAATTAATTATCTCATGTTAATATTGTATTATTAATTATTCCCTCATCACTCCACCACCTTTCATCACTGGACGTTGTCTCTTAGCACAACCTTCACAATAAAGATGTGCCGCACCATACATAAGTGTGGCCACACACAGATGAACAACGATTATGATGTTGCTATGAAGTGGAGTCGAGAAGAAAGTAAAATACAAGGCTTTGAATAGATAAATATATCAATACTAACCAAAATTGTGCTTTGTTCGGGTCCTGGAAATTCCTTTTTACAGGTCTGGAAACAATGTTTGTTCAATTTGGAAGCTTCTATAGCTTTATGCTGTGTTACTTAAATCGGAAATAGTATATCTATCGTTTTCAGCTTCAATAAAGCAATCGTTTTCATTTGGCCGATTTATGACGTAGAATCGGTCTTTTATGGTCATAGGAGATAGAGAAGAGGTTGAACAAAAAGGAAGAGGGAACGAGATAGGTACAATGATTTGAAACAAGTGTTTCCAGTGAAACTTGCTTGACACTATCTAATATTTTTTGTTGTATTGCTATAAGTATTACAACCGAAAATATTTAATTTGAACTACTTCCGGTTTGAAAAGAGGGTAAATAGAGGACATGGGTCCTATTCTTGAGACGTTGTATCATTTAAAAAACGCATCTCAATATCTGTTGTCATTTTTGGTCTGTGGAAATCAATATTAAAACCGGAAGTAGTAGTAAATTTCAACCACTTCAGAGTTTGATAGAGTGTTGTGTGTTGTGACAATATGCTCTCTTAAGACATTCAATCGATAGTAGAAAAGCGCTGTCTCTATCTATTACTATTTGTGTTCTATGATGATAAGTATTCAAACCGGAAATGACTAATTTGAACCACTTTTGTTTTAATAGATGGTTAATAAGGAAGATGATATCTATTCTTGAGACAATGAATCGATTGCAGAAAACCGTATCTCGATATCTCTTGTCGTATTTGCTGTGTGGAAATCGTTATTAAACCGGAAGTAACATTAAATTTCAACCACTTCCGGTTTTAGAAGAGTATTCAGTATAGTTATGGTACGTTGCCTTGAGACGCTACATCGCTTTAAAAAAAGCCAATTCTCGCTATCTGTTCCCGATTTTACTTTATGGGGATAAACGTTGAAACCAGAAATGACTAATTTTAACCACTTCCGGTTTGAATAGAGGGTTAATGATCGAGATTAATCTATTCTTGGTACCCTGAATCGATTGCAGAAAATCGTATCTTGATATCTCTTATCGTTTTGCTCTAGTACATGTCGACAGACGAATGGACAGACAAAGCCGTTCTAAAAGACTTCATACACTTATATGCATAACATAGTTTGTAATTCTAATAATAATTTTAACAAAGTGGAAACCTTCAAATATCAAGATGAACATTAAGAGACAAATCTCATATCCACGAAGAAATTAAATGTCGACTGAAAGCAGGAAACTCGTGTTATTATTCACTCCAAAATCTTTTGTCTTCGTGAATCCTGTTGGAGAATTTGAAATTTAAAACATATAAAACGATAATTATGCCTGTTGTGCTGCATAGTTGCGAAAATGTTTGCTAACTTTGAGGGAAGAACGTAGGCTGAAAATATTTGATATCTGAGACGTATGCAGGGGCTACCTCCTGGGAGCCCGAATCCTCTGAAATCTTAACTTTTCTGTAAATTTAGTCTACTGTTAGATGTGATTTTATAAATTTTAACATAATCTAATCTCATATTGAATTTGGAGCCGAAAAAGTTTTGGACCTCTTCCGAAATAAATTCCTACGTAAGTGTCTGTTTAAGATTAAAATTCTGAAGTAAATATTCGGACTTAAGAGGGACCGAAATGAGTATGGCGGAAACTTAATAACGATAAACTGTATAAATTATACCGCTCACCTAACATTATTAGGGTCATTAAGTCTAGGAGACTCAGGTGGGAAGCCAGAATGGAAGAAATTAGGAACTCTTTCAAAATTTAGCTGAATCCCAATCGGAGAGAAAAGACTATTAGAAAGATTTAGGCGCAGGTGGGAGGACGATAGTAAGATAGATCTCATAGAAATAGGAATACAGAGTAGAAACTGGATCCAGTTGGCTAAGACAGAAGTCAATGGAAAACTTTAGTGAATGCGGTATTGAACCTCTGGGTTCAATACACTATGTAGTTAGCTAGTTAGTGATCAACCCAAAGTAAGTGGTAGAAATCGACCATTTTCGACTTTAAAGTTGATCATTATAGAACAAAACGGTAAGAGATAGCTAACAATGATTTCTTGCAATTGATTAACAGTCCTAAGACTTCATCTTCTTCGATCCGATTCATCTTCGATCCTTACGGTGAATCAGCACCCGGAAGTCAGTACATATTTAAGCTTATTCCCTTAACTACTGTCCAATGAAACATTACATATTATAAATATTGCACTATAAGATAGGGTAATGTTTCAGCTACAACACAAGACACTGATTCATTTGGTTGTGTCTCCTGATATCGAAAAATGTAACAAATAAAAGAAAAAAAAATGATTCGTTTTACAATGAGCACACAAGATGGTACTTGCTGTTAGATCTTACTAGAAGTGGTCCGTTTTATGAAATGTTTATTTGTATGTGTAAAGTATTTTAAAGTAACGATCTTCTCACGAAATATATATATTGTTTGACTGTTTCTCATGTTATGTTTCGCATTTTATTTAAATATTAATTTACATTTAAGGAAATAGATTTTGAGAGGAAACTTGCGCAGAACGCCATAATGCGTTGTTGCCAAATTTATACGTTTACTGTGGTAGTCACAATAAGGAAATTCCTGGATTCTACCGTCACAGTTCGAGAAGCGGAACTTAGCTGTGAATTGCGGTAACGGTCGAAAACTAATTTCTCCGGTAAGTATCCAAGCAGAATTCCATTACTTCCTTTATCATCTTGGCAGCAGTAAACACTCGACCCTACCTGGCAACGCCGTACTATTCAATCAGCATTTAGCATAGCACCGGAAACACCTAGTGATTCATCTTAACTCTAAACTAAAACCGGAAGTGATAGAAATCCACTACAATTTCCGGTTTCAATATTGATTTATACGAGGAACATGGAAAGAACATACAGAACCACAGACGCGTTAGTTGACACTAAAATATGCATAACTTGTGTGATTTCAGCAAAACGTTTAGATGCATAATTTTTAAGAATGCAGTTAAAATGTTATGTATCTTTTTTGTCTCCTACTGAAGAACATGCATGCATTAATTGAAACAGTGGTTTGTATCGCTGGTTACATATCCCTTAAGATATATATAGGATTTCCATGGTGATGAAAAACGATGAAATAAATTTAGAACACTACTAAAAATATGTAATTGAGCCTTTTTGGTGTGATGCAGGACACAGTGCAAGTATTCCATATTATATGAGAGCCTCTGCGGTCATTTTGGAAGGTGCCATACTGGATTTGAGTTAATTCAGTGAAATATGGACTTTACGATCCGTTACTAGTTTTGAAATAAAGTAAGATTTCCTAAAGACATTAATATGATTGTTTTCTGTATTCTTTGTTAATGAAATTTTAATCAGAAAGAACGTTTTAATGGGAAATACAAACAACAATTGGTGTGTACAAAAGGTTTAGGGCACAGAGACTACATACCTCAGTCTTTTTTCAACATTATTTGCCATACACAACAATTAAGCATTTACTATAGCGTGATACTAGTTTTTCCATACTGCCAGATTGCGTTGCCGCCAAGTTACCCCTCGTAACGTAGTCGCCAATACTCTCGCGTTCACCTCTGGTGCTTGGGGTCCCGGGTTCGATCCCAGCCCCTCCCAAGTGAACTTTATGGTGGACAAACACCGTGTGCGTGGAATTTCTGGGGGTTCTCCCGTTTCCTCCCACTTTCTTCATTCCACCATTTCATTCATTTCTCATCATCACGGTCTCCTTTAGCCTAATCGGCATAACCGTGGGACGTAAAACTCAAAGATTTCATTTTCATTTCATTGCCAATGCTCTCGCCTTTGGTGCGAGCCGTCTCGGGTTCGATTCCTGGTGAGGTCACTCGGTCGAAAAAGTGTAACAGCTTTTTCAGGCCAGCCACCCTGAATGAGGTTTTCCTGGGTTTTCCTCATTCATACCAAGCAAATTCCGGGGTGGTACCTAACTTATAGGACCCAGGCTTCTTTTTTCCTTCTTCAATCCTTTCTTCCTTCCCTTTCCCCGGATAGTGTGCTCGCCGAATAGTGTGCTCGCTCGGACGTCATCCCTCATACGTAACTGGCTAAATAGCCATTGATGCACAAAGCCCAGAAATCTAATACTTTAATCCAAAATATTAAACTATTTGACAGTATCTTTTTGAGTTCAGGAACAATGAGAAATTACTTTCCGAAAAGAAGGACCATTTCGGAAGCATAATACAACAGCTACGATCTCTCAAGTTTCAGGCAAGTAGCAAGACGGTTTGGACATGAACATTGAATGCTATTGAAATGTGAGTCCTCAACGAATCTCACAAAATTAAGAATCTTGTTAATTATGGAGTGCAGAGTGTGATGGGGTCTTTGTTCCCAAAGTTGAAAGACTGTGTCCGGTAAACACTTTCCTCGTGCTGGTGAACTCTTGCTATTGCTGCTATTAGGGATTAGGATTAGATATTAGATTTCTGTGCTTCTGGCATCTATACCAAGGTTAGCCCGTCATACGTATGAGGGATGATCTCTCGGCGATCACACTGCCCGAGAAATTGGAGAGGAAGGAATGGGGAAAAGAAGGAAGCGACCTGGGGCTATTATGTTAGGTACCGGCATTTGCTTGGCGTGAATGACGAAAATCCAAAATGGCTGGACTGAAAAAGCTGTTAACATCTTTTCGAGTGAATGTGCCCATCGGGAATCGAACCCGGAACCGCTCGCACCAAAGACAAGAGCGTGAGCTACTATGCTATGCGGAGTCATACCATCGTACACGATAGATCAACACATGAGAGATCAAAGCAAAGGTGCTTTGAATACTAACGGCTACAGAGTATAACGATGGTATAGAAAGCTAGTATCACGCAATGATAACTGTTTGAATATGTATGGCGAATGTATTGAATCATAGAGTTTCTGTACCATAAGTCTTTTCCACGTATCATTTGTAATTTGAGTTCAAAGCAAAACTTCCTGTTTTCTGATCGATCCTCGCACATTGTTCTGAGCTATTTTAAAAATGAAATCTTTGAGTTTTACGTCCCACAGTTATGCCGGTTAGGCTAAAGGAGACGGTGATGATGAGTAATGAATAAAATGGTGGAGTGAAGAAAATGGGAGGAAACGGGAGCACCCCGAGAAAACCCACGCACACGGTGTTGGTCCACCACAAGGTTCACTTGGCGGGGGCTGGAATCGAACCCGGGACCCCAAGCACCAGAGGTGAACGATCTACCACTGAGCCACCGCGGAGATTAAAATAGATTTAACTCTTAAACTCAGGTGGGCTATTGCTCCTTTGCTTCCCCGATGAGCCCTTGTGCGTTTGGGTTTTAAATGGTGACAAGGAAAAATATAAGTGCTTATTCACTTGTTGTGCATATCCCCTCCGAAACAAAATCCTAAATACGCCACTGGTGCATGGTATATGAATATGGATGGTATATTGTTGCACATGACGGCGGGAAGCAAACATGTAACGTTTCTTATCTTTATTATTATTATTATTTTCGTTTCTTTTCCAATGTTGCACCCAGATGTTTGAAAAGCTAGTGGAAATGTAATACCTAACATAAACATTTTACATATATACTCATATCTTCCTCCCATTTCTCGTTTGTGTTTTTGCTTTCTCGATTTCTTTCTTGAGGACAGCATCCGGCAGCTTCATGACGTGTAGGAGGAGTTTTCCGTGACGTCACTTCCTTTTTAGATCCTTTCAACTCCTTCCGGATTCTGACTTTCATGTCATACCTATAAGCTAACTATTGCATACACCTGCTTGCCCATACTCAATTAGTAACAATACACCATCATAACTATTAACATATGCATTTCCTTCCTATCCACTAAGGGACTATTTTACCGACATCTTTATAGTTTTTATTTTTGCTAAGGAGAGGTATAGACGAATTCTCTTCAAGCTATCTTTAGTATTGTAATCTAGTTTCAGTGCTTCCTCGCAAGCACTCAGAAAATAAACTGTAACCAAATACATATTTTTAAATCTATTATTATTGTTAAATATTTTGCCCTTTGGCAGACCCTTGGACTATTTATTTTTTAAGCTTGGAAATGTTTCTTCCACGTTTCTCGGTCTTCAACTTCCTCTTTTAACTCCCAATATTTCTTCTATTTCTTCTATTCTTCAAATTATCGATCAGTTGTGTTCTTCCTATTCCTCGATTTTTTTCTTTTTACCTTTTCTTTTATGGCGCTAAGAAGAAGACAATATCTTCGCGAGATGTATCCAATTCAATTGGCCTTTCTACGAAGAATGCTAGTAGCTAAAAAGAGTGTTATTTTCTCTTATCCTCTTTAAAACATCTTCTTTTGTTATCCTTTCAGTCCATTTTATCTTTTCCATCTTCCATCAACACCACATTCCGAAGCTCTCTAAATATTTCTCCTCTGACTTCCGTAATATCCAAGGATCTGAATAGTACAGTTCAATACTCCACATATAGCACTTGATCAACAGCTTTCTTAGTCCAATATTCAGTAGCAGATCTAGCCTAGGGCTGGAGAGGCCTAGCCCCCCCCCCCGCTAGTTTTTTGAGTAGCAAAAATAATTCAAGCTATTGTTTATATATTTTTGAAAGTTTATAGTAAACGTAGTATTGTATTCTTTATTGGATAATCTTTTAAACATTAGATATAGTTTTAGTAGCAGTTTTTCTGTTATGCAATGTGTGAAACAATACTTGAACACCTAACCTAGCCATAACATCCATCAGGAGAGAGTTAAGAGGCCTCATCCCGGCGAAATTAAAATATCGCTAATTTTACAGTAATTATGTGATATCTTCAAATAGATAAGAGACAATTGAAATGTGGAACAAGAGCGCCCTATAGACAATATTATATTGCGTGAGGTACCGCTATCACAAGTCACCTAGTGGCTTTCCGTTTTTCAGCCGTTTAGAAACGCGAAAATAAATGCCGATTTTCAAAATGACTCGAAATCGAAAGCAGATAAGTGAGTAGTGATAACGGTATCTCATGTAAAATGATATTGTCTAGGGCGCTCTTGTTCCACATTTCGATTATCTTTTATCTATTTGAAGATATCACATACTTACTGTAAAATTAGCGGTATTTTAATTTCGCCGGGATGAGGCCTCTGAAGTGTGATACTTCTGCAGGACCCACGAAAAATTGTAAAATCATGATATATCTCTCATAGTCTGGATTCTGGCTGCCTTCTTAGTCTTTACCTTCTAGGTCCGCACTGATATTAAACCTGAAGTTAAGCCTTTTTTTTTTTTTTTTTTTTGAATGCTTCTTTGGCTAGATGTATGGCAATTCTACACCTGATTTCATTATTGCAGTAGTCATCTTTTGTTAAAATACTTCCCAGATACTTGAAATCATCGACTTCTTCAAGTTCTCTTTTTTAAACCTCATTAGCGTCAGCAGTACATAAACTTAAGGGGGCACAGACTACCGAGGGGACTGGCGCGTATGAAATACCAAAGGAAAGCGGAGAGGTCCGGGGACCTCCACGGAAAATTAAAAAATAAAGTCTTCGTACATTGCATTTTAAAGCATTTTCGATTTAAAACGCAAAAAAAGTTTTATCATTATTTTTGATACTTTAGTTCTTTTTAATGTGGTTTTAAAACACACTCACCCATACTTTTCAATTTGTTTGTTTATTCAAACAGCAAAATTCAACCTTGTTTTACAATTTTAGTTAAATTTAAATGAGTTGAGTTGATTTTGAGTTTAACGTCCCGTCCAGCAGCGAGGTTATATGAGATGTGAACCTACTGATTAACGTGGAATTCGAACCACATGAGTTCCCGCCGGGAATCGAAACCGTGTCTCCCACGCCAAAGGCGCATACGCTAACTGCTTAGCCACAAATGAGCTATTAAATTTAAATGATACCAAGTGTATATCAAGAACAAAATAATGACAAAAGATAGTGTGAAGTGAATACTCAGAAACAATAAAGTTTTGAAAACAGCTTTTAGGCCTAAAAGCCTAAAACTAATGTAAATTAAGGTCAACAATATATAGCTTAAAAATTGGTTGATTTTCTTTCGGCTAAACTAAACTCTCTTTGCTGCTTGCTATCTAAACAAAGACAGTTTGTTAACTCCTACAGTTTACTCCACCTTCACCTACATAGAGCCAAAAATTGCCTGCCTTTTTTCATAATTGTTACAAACAAACTTTTGTGCTACTTTTTTCATATCCACTTTGTCTAACATTGTTTTAAAAAAATGAAATGAAATCTTTAAGTTTTACGTTCCACGGTTATGCCGGTGAGGGTAAAAGAGACGGAGATGATGAGAAATGAGTGAAATTGCGGAATGAAGAAAGTGGGAGGAAACGGGAGAATCCCGAGAAAACCCATAAGCACGGTGTTCGTCCACCACAAAGTCCACATGGCGCGAGCTGGGATCGAACCAGGGTCCCTAAGCAAAGGAGGTGAACACTCTACCACTGAGCCACCGCGTTCCCTCTAACATTGTTTTGTGAACGTAGCAAACTGCTATATATTTGAACCTCTTTTGGATCATAGTTGACCTAAGATACTTGAAATATTGGGGAGGGGATGAAAACCATTTTAAAATATTAGGGGGGACACGTCCCCGGTGTAAGCGGTGGGATTGACGCCCGTGTTTAATCTATATAAATAAAAGTTGAAAGGAATGTAACTATGTTTATTCGCTAACTCCTCCTAGACTGTTGCAGCGATTTTGGTTACTTTTTCGTGCTAAATTCATCCTCCAATAACATGGGGGGATTTAGGATTTAGATTTCTGGTTTTTTTTGGCATCTATGGCCATTCCGCCCGTCACGTATGAGGGATGAAGTCTCTCAGCGATCACACAATCAGGGAAAGGGAAGGGAGAAAGGATTGGAGAAGGAAGGAAGGAGTCTGGGACCTATATGTTAGGTACCACCCCTGCATTTACCTGGCGTGGATGAGGAAAAACCAAGGAAAACGTCATTCAAGATGGCTGGCCTGGAAAAACTTTTTACACCCGAGTGCCCCCCCCCCCCGGGGACCGCTCGCACCTAAGGCGAGAGCGTTAAAGACTACGCTACGCAGGGCTACTTCCATTAACATGGGGTGACTGGTGGGTTGGGAATGGGTGACATGTAAAAATAATCGAAAAAACATGTTAGTGTCCAATCCATAGTTTTCGGGGTTGATGAAATGAAAAATGATACTCCCGATAGCGTTTAAGTCCAAATTCATCCTCCAAGGGTATGGGATTGTCATATTGAAGTCGGTAATAAAGTACAATCTATAGTTTTTAGGGTCACAGAGATGGATAGTGACATACCCGTTGGCATTTAAGTTTAAATTCACCTTCCATGCCTATCCTAATGTGGAAGGGGTCCAAGTACTTTCCATAAACCTACTATTCCCATGCGAAGAACGGGCACTTCGGCCAATAAATAAATAAATAAAACTTAAAAACTACTACTTTTGAATGATTGTTTAAGTTGTATTTTGTAAATTTTATTTATTTATCGGTTCAAAAACTATACAAGCTTTCCAGACCAGCCATCCTGTCTGAGGTTTTCTTGGGTTTTCCTCATTCACACCAGACAAATGCTGGGATACTACCTAACATACAGGTCCCAGGTCGCTTCCTTCCCTTTCCTTGGATAGTGTAATCGCCGAGTGACACGTGACGGGCTAATATGGCCATAAATGCCAAGAGAATAGAAACCTATTCTCTATCCTATTTTAAGTAATGGTTCCTTGATCCTTTAATAGCTTGTAAAGCTTTTTTTCTGCATTTTTCTGTTTTCGGGACTAAATTAACATAATTCTTTTTAAAAAATAGGGGTGTATATAACGCAAGGTGTTCGAAAGTTCAATTTATATTTCTAATTTGATATTAGATAATGCTACAACCTTAGAACAAGGTAACTATAATGTTGACATGAACCTACCAGTAAGATCATTTACTGTATGTTTCAGGTAATGAAGATACCTCCATTCCTTAGCAAAGAAGATCGAGCCAAAATCGTGGTAAGGTGAAGCATGGAAATCAGTTCTTCGAGTCCAGCGTTGATGGATAGATGAGAAGGATAGAAATAAAACGCTTAACTCAAAAACTATTAGAAATTAATAACAATAAGGTCTGTATTGGATTTGCTGCTTCTGGACAACCATCATCTTCACGGCCTACAGGAAGTGTTACCCACGTACAAGGTATGTTCCAAAGAAACCGAGCTTTGACGTGGGAGACCCAGGTTCGATTCTCGGCAGGTGCTCATGTGATTTGGATTCAATGTTAAGCTGTAGGCCCACGACGCAAATAGCTTCGCTGCTGAAAGGGACGCTAAACTGAGAATCAAATCAAAAGAAATAATAAAAAATCCATCCGTCATGGATTCAGAGAAAGCAAGTTAACGCGCTATACCATCGAGATTGTTTTCTAAAAAGAGATAAAAATAAAAAATAAAAATAAATAAATAAAAATGTAAAAAGATTTGAATCTTTGTCCCTGGAAGTCTCAGCAAGTCCCTCAAATACTTCTCCGTGGCCTTCCACCACGGTATATCATGTTAGGGTGGATAGAAGATAATCTTAGTCTCATCGAGAACGTTTTATGGTCTAATGAGGCAATTTTTCACTACAGTGGATTTGTTAATAGCTATAATAGTCAATATTGGAGTAATGCTGATCTACGTACTATTGTTGACAAAATACAATCACGTCCAAAGGTAAGAGTGTAATATGGAATAAAATAGACCAACGTGATGAATCTTTATCTTCTCAGGGACACAATGGACAGTCAAAAGCTACTTGGATATGTTTATACATTTATTGGTGTCCATCATTACCCAATGGAATAACCCTACAGAGCTTTTATTTATCCATAACTGTGCTTTTTCGTGGTTTATTTGTGATAGATATTTAGGCGGTCATGAACCAACGTAGCCTGCTCGAAGCACGGATCTTAACCCTCTTAACCCTTGTTCGTATGGGAAATCGTGTTCGTCCTACGATTATGCCCTTTAAGGTAAGGGAGACGATGATTAAGTCAAGTGAATGATGAAGGAAAAATTGGTGGAATAAGAAAGTGGAAGGAAACGGGAGTACCTTGTAAAAACCCACGGACACGAACTTACTTGGCCGGGGATCGAACTAGAAGCCACACGCACCAAAGGTAAGTGGAGTTTTAGTTAAGAAACATTTGGGCAAGAAAACGGTGAGAGAATATAAAGCAAGATAGGTAAGAGCAATCGTGACTGAATTAAATGTACACAGGGCAGAATTAAGTACAATTTTTTGTTTCTGTGGCGATGAACAAGTCTATTCATAGAGTTGTTTATATATCCATTTATCTATTTAGCAAAGGTAACGTAAACAATAATGAAAAAAGTCGATGGGATCTACGTATACTTAAAGGAACTATGCCTGCATTCGTTTGGTGAAACTGGCAGAAAAATCTGGCAAACTTCAGTTCACCATAGGATTTGAACCCGAAACCTCCCGAGTAAGAAGAAAGAAAAAAAAATACTAACTACTGCTTCGTACCTGCTTAGTGAGTTATTGCTATGTTACTGACGTCATTGCAAGTATTTTGCAGTCATCTTTCTGAGGGATCCACTCGTAACTGCACGCTTCGTCCTTTGCTGTTCCTTGGTAACCTCACACGCAGTTGGTTTAAAACTACAAAAGAAGTATGTCAGAGTTTATGATTTGTGCTTCAATTGATTCTATGTAGTTATTCTCTTACGTCAAAGAAAAAGAAGATGACGACCGCCACAGGAAAGACAAAGAAAGATGAATAAGAGATGAACAGGGGAGGAAGTTAAATAATAATAATAATAAAAAGAAAAGATAAAGAGCAAACAGGGATGTCAAAAGCGAGATATGGAGCTGAAAGCTGGCAGATGGTTTTAGGGAATTGCTAATGATGGAATCGCCCCATCCTTCCTTTTACAATTGCCTATTCCTTTTCTTCCTGTATTTACTTCTGTGTGTATATGTGTGCGTGTGTGTATCTTTCTGGTGTGTGTGTGTGAGCTTGCACATCATTTATCCTTCTCTTTCACACTGTCACTATCGAAGATTCAACCCCTATTGCTCTGAAGTCACTCATCCCTATTGCAGAACCCAACGGAGTAACGCCCCAGTGATTACGTATCAAGCTACTGACTGCACACCCAAAAATCTGTTTGTGACAGTTCGTCCCTTACTCCGCAAACCCGACTCCCGTACCATTTTACTCACTGAAATTGAATAGAAAATTCTTTTTCTTTTCTGGATATATAGTATTGTAATGAAAATACTTTGTATATATGTGTGTGTATGTGTTTAAATAACGTTGTAAAAACATATTAAATCATTAAATGATATGTATTTTGTGAACCACAATGGATCATCTCCAGCAAAGTAGAACTCCTTCAGACAGCAAAAGTATATATTTACATGTTCATGTTCTTGCATTTCATGTGGAAACACTTAGTTCGATTCTTGATCAAGCTCAGGTGGTTTGGATCTTAAGTTTAACAGTAGGTCCATATCTCATGATATAGTTGGATGATGTGTGGTCAGTAAAAAGGGTGTTCGAGATTCCGGAATTCTTAGGAATGAGAACCTTCATTCCGGAATTGGAATTAAAAATCTACTCATTACGTATTTCCGAAGATTTTGGAATTCCGGAATCTCGGCATTTAGTAATCTGAAAATTTTAACCCGGGATTTTGGAATCTTGGGATTTTGGAATTTGGGAATCTCGAAACTTAAGCCTGGATTCTCGGAATTCTGGAAGGTCGAAATTCCGGAATCTGGGAACTTCAGACCAAAATTTCGGAATATGTAACGACGGTACGTTGGTCTGGCATATAGGATTCTCGGAATATGGCACTTTCCTGGTGGGACTCTCTTTATATCTATATCTAAAATATCTATCTATTTATCTATCTATCTATCTATCTATCTATCTATCTATCTATCTATCTATATATATATATATATATATATATATATATATATATATATATATATATATATATATATATATATATATATATATATATATATATATATTAGCAACATTGTCATTAGGACCACAAGAAAACAATTTATCCTCATTAGAAGAAGTAATTTGAAACTAAATTCTGCAAGAATATAGTTATCAATGTGATTGTGATATATACAAAGTATACAGCTAAAGAAATACATTTATCAATCATTAATTACTCGCTATTAACTCACCTAATTAGAACATTTAAAAACAAGAAAACTACAGAATTTAAAGAAGAAAATGAAGATTGTTTTTAGTGTTTAATTCTTCTCTCGTTAGATTCTGTTTTATCGCACTTTTTTCTTCTTGATTACAATCTTACATTCTTAGCATTCCACATTATAAATTTATAACTTCTATTTGTGCATTCCACAATGGCTCCTCATACTTACTCCACTACACAAACGTGTTTCTCAATAGCTTGTTCTGCCATCTGACGAGCGTTTGCTTGAACTACTCCAAGAGAAGCCTTGGTTAGTAGATATAACGGAAGTCTCTGTCTCCACTACATTTCTTTTTTTACCATTGTAAAATCATGTATTCATAACTTCAAATAAATTACAACAAGAAATGAAACAAGTTTTCTTCTTTTTTTTTCAAAATATTAATATAAGAAGAAAAAACATACTTCCTAATTTATGTTCATATTCAGAATTTTGTCAATAAATTACTGGTGGAGTAATTGCACAACACGTAACTTGAATTTATTTTTACTTTCAATGTCTAGACTAGAAAATAGTGTGTACGCGAAAAATATTGCTCTCAAGTTCTTCGCATGTTCATTGTTCATGTATTTACCCTCTTTACCAGATTATAAGACGAGTTTTTTTGTTTTTTAATTCGTCATTCGAAAAGTATGGGGTCTCTTTATATTCACACATTAAACTTTGTTAGTTAGGCCAATGTTTTTTACGTTGTGTAATAGCTCATACCGAACGTTAAAATGTACCCCTAATTTTGTTATTTTTGTTTTCATTTCAAATAGGGTTAAAAAAAAAAAAAAGAGAGAGAGATAACTTCTTTTTGCCGACGATCTAAAATTATATTTCAAAGTAAGTTCAATTGATGACTGCGATAAACTTCAACAGGACCTAGAGAGAATTCAAGTATGGTGTAATATGAATAAATTAGTCCTGAATCAAGGGCGCCGATTTCTCTGTAAATTTGGGGGGCCTATTCAGATGCAGAAGGTATATATGATTATTTTGAGACAAATTATGCATTCAAATTATGTCAAATATTATATATTCATAAATACAATGCGGTTGCCCACATGAACTTTGGGAGGGGGGCTGGAATCGGCGCTCTTGTCCTGAATATATCCAAATGTTAATCTGTATCTTTCACGAGAAAAGAAGAAAATGTAATTAACTTTACCTATAAAATAAGTGGCACTTCTTTGCCTACCCCAAATACTATCAAAGATCTAGGAGTCATATTTGATAGTAAATTAACCTTTGCTAAACACACATTGACGCGAAAGCGAGTAGTGCATATAGAAACCTAGGTTTAATTTATAGAATAGTCTGACAGAATTTCTACAAAGAATTAACGTTTATAAGGTTATATTTTTCATATGTAAGGTCAAAATTAGAATACTGTTTGGATACCAAATGTCATTAAATACCCTGATGCAATCGAAAATATACAGTTTAAATTTTTTTAAATGCTTGCATACAAGGAAACCGGTTTCTACCTAAGGTACAGTATGTCCCCTATAAAAACATAGTAACGAATTTTAGTTTTCAAACATTAGAGAAAAAGTAGATGGATTTTTGGTTTGTTTTTCTTACATAAATTATTAAACGGTAAAATCGATTGTCCAGAATTAGTTTCAGAAGTGTTATTACGTGTCCCAACAGGTAAGACTATAACAGCAAACACTGGGACATACTATTGTAGAAAAGCAAACATGTTCAAAAGAGTTGTTAGGCAATAACTTCTGTATAATTAAACGACGTATACAGTATTTGTGTATATATAATAAGTATGTGCAATAGTGTATGTTAAATAGTTATGTATACGACACTATAACTGGGCATTAAGCCCCTTTTGTTGTCCTTATGAAATAAATAATATTATATTCCCAAAATCATTAAACGATGAAAAGTTTAAAATTATTATACACTCATATACTTTGTAATGTCTCCTTGTAAAAGTTCTATTAAAGAACAAGGTTAACAACACAATCAAGATAAAAACTTTCAAAGTGATGGTATCAAGTATATTCAAGGTGATGGTGTCAAAACATATAAGATAAAAACTTTCAAGGTGTCTATTTTGAAAGAAATTGAAAAACAAAAAAAACATATTTTCCAGCATAAACAGTGCCTTGCTAAAACCATAATAGTTTTTGTGATACTATAAAACCAGGCATTTTAAAACAATTATCTTCATTCGACCTACACCTGCTAATAGTGTGGTTTGGCATATTCAATCTGCATCCAGGATGAACCAACCAGGACTGACAGTCGCGAAGAAAGGCCTGAGTTTGTGAGTATATGCTCTGTGCTGTTGAATTTTTGCATGACATATTGTCGTGAAAGGAGGACTACGTAACATTAAAAACACACGAGAGTGTCAGGAATTTCTCCTTGATAGACCCCAATCATTGTACTTCTTATATTTCATATCATGATTTTGTAAATATTGTTTGTTTCTATATCGTTAAGGTGACGGTTTTAATAAATACCCCAAATGTATGACACTTGTCCTTTTATTAGCATTCTGATTACTTAACGTGACAATTGATTGTTGCTATATTCAATAACATAATGAGTAGACCTATCATATTAATAAATAAAATGCATGTACCATAAAGTACCGTATTTGCGTTTATTTACAATACCATGTTTCACAGGTTTTAGACTTCTAAGTGCCGGTAGTCTTATCGAACGGCTTTGTCCGGCCGTCCGGCCGGTATCAGAACAAAAACGATACGTGATATCGAGATACATTTTTTTTTTTTACAATCAATTTAGCGTCCCAAGGATAGCTTCCATCTCCTCCGTTAACTCTATATTCAAATCGGAAGTGGTCCAAATTAACCATTTCCGGTTTCAACATTTATCACCATAGAACGAAAACGGTAACAGGTTGCGAGAAGCGTTTTTATTTGTTTATTTATTGCAAATGATTCAGTATCTCAAGACAACATATCATGACTAAGACCCGAATTTATACGTAAAAACATATTTCTTTTCAAACACGTACAAGTCCAAAACAAAGTTTATTATCCCAGTTAAGAGTCTACAAGTATAAATTACAAATTTTATTTCATACAAATATACATATATATATATATATTCTGAAAAAAGTTATGTAAATAAATATTTTAGACATTTTGGTAATAAATACATATTTTTAACAATTTTCCGTTGTGTTATCCTAAATTTCACGATTTTTAAAACTTTCTTTCCAAAGAAAATAACATTGGGAAAAGAACAAGCTACATAAATCTATCCATCGTATTTATAAGCAATTTTTTCCAGAAACAGCGTCGTCATAAATTCTGCTTATCAACGTTGGGGTAAGTTGTGCCAAACAAAGAGCTTGTGAAGGAGCGCTTTGTACTAAAATGAACAAGTTAGTGTCAAATGGGAAATACTTTATTCGTAAAATTGCCAACTAGAATTGAACTTTTCAAAGAAACAAATTCCGATTTTTCACTTCTTCCAACACCCGCAATCACGCAGTAGGTTACCTGACATAGTGCAGTACTATGTTATGTAGAGAATTTCGAAGCATTTATATCTGTAGTAACTCAAGTAAACCCAGACGATACTTCGTCCATTGAAATTGTTCAAAATTTAGTAAGTGACACTGACTTGGTTTCATATCTCCCAGTTCCGGTTTCTTGACTCACTCTATAAAGAAATTAGAAACTACGGTATATTTATTGAGTACTTCGGTTAAAGAAATACAGGAAATACAGTGCATTGAAAGAAAGCTGAATGTTCTTTCTGCTTCCAAAGCTGAAGTCGTAAGAAAAAAAATAAGCATTTGTAAAAGAAAAAAATTGAATATAAAACCTTATGTAAAATAGCTGAAGTATTGGAAGGCCAAAACACAAGTAAAATTCATGGTGTGAATATTCGTGATATCCCGTTTTCAAATACGCGATCGTGTGATGTAGAACGTTCCTTTTCTTAGTATAAGGCATTATTCCGCGAAGCATGGTTTTATGATGGACAATTTGGAAAATAGCTTAGTTATTCACTGTACTGCCCACGTGGAATTTTGACATCTGATGAATAGGAGTTATTGGGGAGCACCAGCATTTATTTCTCTTACGTTGGTTGTTTTCTCATACTTTTCCTTCTTATTTTTTGTTAAATATATATATATATATATATATATATATATATATATATATATATATATATATATATATATATATATATATATATATATATATATTTAATTTTTAGGAAATATTTTTTATTTTTTTTAATATTTTACAGTTTTTTTAGCACATAAAAATCCGGGCTTTAATTCTGACTAACCACAACACTATACCAAAAATGTAAGTGGTTCAAATTTGTTATTACTTCCTTTTTCAATACTGGTTTCAGCACTTATGCCATAGAACAAAAATAGTAATAGATAGCGACAAACTATTTACTGCAATGGATTCAGTGTCTTAAGACAGCATATCATAATCCGCAACATTCTACCAAAACCAGAAGTGATTTAAATTTACTATACTTCCGGTTTCAATACTGATTTTCATATTGCAAAAACAGTAAAAGATATCGAAATGCAATCTCTTGCAATTGATTCAGCGTGCCAAAAATAAGTTCCATCTCCTCCGTTAACTTTCTATTCAAACCGGAAGTGGTTATAATTAGCCGTTTCCGGTTTCAACATTTATCAACATAGAAGAAAAGTGATATTAACTAGCGACAAGCTGTTTTTCTGCAGACGAATCTGAGTCTCAAATGAGCATACCACCCCAACCTGCAACACTGTACGCAAATCGGAAGCGGTTTTAATTTACTATTACTTCCGGTTTTAATACTGAGTCAATACTAATTTTCGTAGAGCGTTTCGATTTTCGTCAATCGATAAGAGATGTCGAGAAGAATCTTTTTAATCTATTCAGCTTCCCAAGAGTAGGTTCTACTTTCTCACTTAGACCCTAAGCCTCTACTGAATCTGAAAGAGTTAAAAATTAACCATTTACAAATTCAACATTTATCACCAATCGATTGCAATACATTGTTTTGTGCAATCAATTAAGGATGTCAAGAGAACATATCGTTACAACCCGAAGTGGTTGTAATTTGCTACTATTTCGGGTTTCATAACTGATTTCAGTAAAGCAAAAACGATAAGAGATGTCGAGAAACGATTCAGCTTCCGAAGAGCAGGTTCTGTCTCCTCCCATAATAATCCACTCAAGACGGAAGTGGTTCAAAGTAAAGATTTCTGGTTTCAGCCTTTATCGCCAAAATGTAAAGTGTTCTGGTGACCAGGTGCAGCTTTTTCGTATTTGTGTACTTATGCACACTGAACGCTCGTAATCGACGAACACTTCGCATATTCTAACACACATCTTGTAGAGTGCCATCACAGTCTGCCATCTAGCGTGCACGCGATCCGCGAGCGGGCTTTTTAAACTTGCGGGAACTGTATCTACTTTTTTTCTCATGTATAACCCTTACTTGTACGTCGTATAGTTATCATTAAACAGTGCTTTGAAGCTCGATGGATCAATTAGGATTCCATTTACCTACATGTCTGTGGGCTAGTGTTAAAAGAGCCCGTGACTTCCTTTATTTATTTATTTATTTATTTATTTATTTATTTATTTATTTATTTTAGCTTGTAATTTACTAGTAAATATCCACAAGAGACTGGAGACATGTACCGCGTTTGTGTCACTTCACTGGTATAAATAGCTTGGTGTTCTGCTGCTGAAAAAATTAAGAAAAGGAATCTAAAACCGAATGCAAACATTGGGCCAAGCGACTGTATAGGAAAGAAATAGGCCTATCCATTGATTTACCTAATACTGCCAATGACGAGGGATAAAAGACTAAGCAAGAAGTCAGTTGATTCTAAGCAAGAAGTAAAGTATACATCCCAAGCAAAACGTTCAAGTAATTTAATATTTTTATTTCCCAACATTTAACTTGCATTAGGACTTTTTTTTTCCATCGCTCCTACCTATTTGTTTTTAATGCGTCTTAATCTAGTGGTGGGCACAAAAACCGATTTTTCGGTTTTCAGTTTTTAGAAAAACCGAAACCGGTTTTTGAATTTTTCCAAAAAAACGGTTCCAGTTTCCTCTAAAAACCGGTTCGGTTTTTCGCCGAAACCGGTTTCGGTTTTCTTCAAAATCGGTTCGGTTTTTACCGAAACCAATTATGTTTTTTCGGAACCGGTTCAGGTTTCGGTTTTTCTAGAAACCGGTTTCCGGTTTTATAAAAAACGGTTTTGCCCATACCTACTTAATACATGCTTTTTTCATGTGGCGAAGTAACTAGAATTCAATGTAAGAAGATTAGTTAAAATTTTATATATTATTTCTTATTTGCATTCTATGATGAATTACTGTACATAGGCCTAACATGTGTCAGGCTAATATCTCCCGAATATATGAATAATATTTGTGTGCTCCTACGAGCTCATGGATCTGGGACGCCTACAAAATTTTTATCCATTCATTTACTTCACATTTCTATGAGAAATTATTACAAATATCTCTTGATTCTATTGCCATCATTTTCGAATGGATTAACTTAACTAGCATTACAGGAAATTGCCAAACGGTCAGTGTTTCCAGTACTTGGTTTTCTACGTATTTGTCAGCTAAATTTTAGATTTGATTCATGAGTGTGACGTATGTGACGTACCTAAAAACGTAGGTTACATATGTAAATTCTGTATTTTTTGGACTTAACTTACAGTAAATGTATAACTGAAAAAGTATATTATATATGTACTTTCCGAATAAGTGTTAAGAATAAACGTACTTTCCGTACGAACGAAAAAAAACTGTACATAGGTGATCAGGATCTCACATACAGATGGACGTATGTAACATACGTATAATATACCTATGGAATATACGGAAGACTGTTAGATAGATGTCAGATATCCTGCAACGGCATGATGTAACACCTAAGGACAGCGCGTATGTAGCATATGGATAATGTATGCTCTGTACTGATTTCTGGAGTAAACATAAGGATTCCGTATAAATTTGTACAGTATAGGCTACCGCTGTCCGGATAACGGATTTTTCTCAGTATGAAAAGTCTGTCCTGTTCACAAGCTCTTGTACAGCTTTTAAGAAACATATATTTCAAGAGCTTGTGAAATCCAAACTCATAGGTTGTAGCTTGGGAAGTATTAGACTAGCAATTTTGAGAAACACACACCGGCAGTTATAGATGTATGTAAATACTACTTCAAACTTAAGTATTACATTCGCATACTTTGGAAGGCTAGTGTAGTTTTACAGGGAGAAACGAAACTCACTTATTTTATTACCATAATTTAGGACAACAATAACTGCCATAAGTGAACCCTTTTGGTGTATTTTAAGATATTTTCTATTATTATTATTATTATTATTATTATTATTATTATTATTATTATTATTATTATTATTATTATTATTATTATTATTATTATTATTATTATTATTATTATTATTAAGTATTCGTCCTTTTTGCAGATCCTGGGACGCAGGGGCGAATCCAGGGCAGACTTCTGGGGGGGGCGGTAGGTTATAATACTGCTACTTAGAGCTACTTTTAAGAGCTCCAAACACTGGGATGGGTTATATTTATATATATAAAATAAGAAAGTTTCCTCTTCTGGGGGGGGGGGGGGCGATACGGGCGATCGTCTCCCCTGGATTCGCCACTGCTGGGACGAATGATTTTTTCTTAAGGTTTGAGCCTGGAAATGTTTCTTCCTCCTTTGTCGATCTTCAGTATGATGGCTCAGTGGTAGAACGCTTACCTCTGGTGTGTGGAGTTCCTGGTTGTATTCCCGGACAAATAAGTTTGTGATGAACAACATCGTGTCCGTAGGTTTTCTCGGGGGTACTCCTGTTCCCTCCCACATTCTCATTCCACCGATTCTTCCATAATCATTCACTTGCCTTAATCATCGTCTCCCTTAGCCTCAAGGGCATAATCATGGAACATTAAATTGAGAAATTTCATCTCATTTCTTACGGAAAAATGTGCTAAAAGCTTACAGAGAACCTTAAATGATGGATAGTGGACAAGAGAATAGCAGTGACATCTAGCAGCGACTGTTGAACTATACTCTGTTGACAGCAACTTGTTCAGAAGCCGGATAAGAAAAATGAAAACAGATCTTTATATTCCCCCTTTTTTTTATCCTTACTATTCGAAGCCGCTGTGTGTATATAGTGCAATATGTCAATTGTGCTTCCACATTGGAGTATTTGTCACTTCCTTAGAATTTCTTCCTACTGTTATATACAATATATGTATTTTATATACGTATATTCTATAGAGAAAAGAAGGAAGCAAATGGTTATTACTTTCAAACACTTCACACTCTTTTTTTATCTGAATGAATGGAAGTATTTTCTTGCTTGACTGGTCTGGAACAGAAGTGGAAAAGAAAAATATATTAATGAAAAGGTTTTCTCCGTATCTCCCAACTTCATTTTTTTTTTCTCTTTTGTCACCAGGAGGACTTTGGTTAAAAGCAGAAGTAAGTGTTACGTATATAGCAGAATCATTTCAGGACGATTTTTTTTTTCTGTATACGATTACAGTAGCTCAATTGATTTATGAGAATAGCCATATATATAGAAACGATTGTATAAGAATAAAAGCTTGAGTTTCGAGGGCGATAGTAATGGTGTTGCTATAGTAGGTGAAAAGGCTATTGCCAAAGTAGATTTATATAACTGCTCTCCATTACTCTTCTATGTAATCAATCTTCCGCCTTGAGTCTGTTTACTTGTATTTCTTTTAGAAAGCGTTGAAGAAAAATCTCAACAAATAAATGTTCCTTTCTAATATATATATATATATATATATATATATATATATATATATATATATATATATATATATATATATATATATATATATATATATATATATCGCCTATATAAAACTACATGACTGCTACAAAATAAAGGGGTACTTATGGTTGACGTGGGAAGTTGAAATTTGGCATGATTGTAATTTTCCGAGACTAACCGACAGAAAAATTGCCAAAACAGAATATGTTTAAGTTTTAAGGGGATCTAAAGGGAGAATCGAAAGATTCCCCATGTTATTTTATTTTATTTTATTTTATACATATAATCTCATATTTTAGGTACTTGGCATTGGAATAAAAACTTGAAATTCGGTATGATTGTACGTTTTCGTTAGTGTTACCTCAGTAAATCAGCAAAAATTAAAAAAAAAAAAAAAAAGATCCCAAGTGTAGAGGTGTTTTATGGGGCACTAAAAAATCTTCCTCATGTTGTTTATAGCCTATGTGAGATCATCTACACCCCAAAATGTTTAGGCACTTCCTTCAAGATCAGAATGATGAAATTTGGCATGGTTGTAGCCTTCTGGGACACAAAAAATTGCCGAAAGTGAACATTTTTAGCTTTTAAGGAGTATAAAGGGAGTGAAAAAATTTGCATGTTATTTAAATGGACGTTTTCTTGGGACACAAAATCTTGGGATCTTTTAGATAGTTAAAATAGGAAAGGAAACTTGAAATTCGGTAGTACCTGTATTGTGGGTGTAAGAGATGCGAGGCCGTATGCCAAGAAAACGCGAGGGTCTCGTGGCAAGGCCCCTAGCTGGCCAAATGTAGGAAATATTAAGAGGAAATGCACAAAAGTCACTGTTGATGCAAAAGGCTGATACATAAGAGATGCGAGGTCGTAGGCCGAATAAACGCAGGGGTTTGGGGACGGAGCCTCCAGCTAGCCAAAGGCTAGTATATATATAATATAATTCTTCTACAGATATATATGATATATGTGATCACGTATCGACTTCAACTTCAGAATTAAGATCTCAAGTGCTTTTGTCTGAAATGATTTCCTACTAAATCTAAAAGATTTCCTGATTCTATTGGCCTTTACAACTAACTTATTCCTATGATGAATGATTCTTTTAGTTATTGTATTTTTTCCTTACGTTTTCCAACGTCACTTACAGGAGGAAGTTTTTGTGGTGTTGTGTATTATAGGAATTCACAACACAGGGGCATCATTTCAGACTTCGCTTGAGGGGGGCAAGAGCATCACCGACATAAGACTTTCAAGTGTTAGTAGAATAGAGCCCTTTTCTCACGAGAATTGGAGAAAAGTGCAGATTTCTCACGAGAATTGGTATAATTTCGCCTTATTTCTTACGAAAATTGATACAAATTTCCCTTATTTTCACGAGAATTGAAGAAAAGTGCAAATTTCTCACGAAAACTGGTACAAATTTCTTTCATTCTCACAACGATTGGTCAACAGTGCAAAATTCTCACGAAAATTGGTACAAATTTCCTTCATTCTCACAACGATTGGTCAACAGTGCAAATTTCTCACGAAAATGGTTGTAAATTTCCTCTGATCTATTTTATCATATATTTTAATACAATTTATTTTGATTTATACAATTTATGCTGATTACTTACCGTTTTCCCCCAAACCTTTAAGAAACGTGTTTCTTCCTTCCTTATTCATCCCTCAAGTGGTGAAATATAACTAAAGGAACTTCAAAACATGTCCACACAGGACTTTTTCGTTAATCTTGAACGCAGTTGGTCTTGGTATTCAAAAAACTAATTCTAAAGAAAGAATTCACCTATAATGAAATAATGGCATGTCCTAAGGTGAGGTAACCAGTGGGGGAAAGTATCAGGAAGTGGGGGAGGTTGTAGTCTTGGGGCTGTTTGTATCCAACGTGTGTGGGCTTAGAACAATGGATTGGAGACAAATACTATTGTATACGTAATTGAGAAGCTCTTATGGAGCTGTCACATAATTCCATCATTTTGTCAATTAAAGAAAGAAGAAAACTGTCAATTTAATGTAACATATGGATGTGTGAGAATAGTCTAACCATGGGAGGCGAGAAAGCCATGTCAAATAATTTAGTTTAATGTATTTAGAAACATGGGAAACTCTGGATAAAGAACAATTGTTAAAAGATATTGACTGTCTAAGATGGACGGTGTAGGAGAAAGAGAACCCTTTCATAGGGAGTAACGAAAGGAACATAGACACCTGCTTGTATGTGTGTGTTCCAGAATGCTGGAGTTGGGGGAGCGAACTGTGCTCTTGTATGGAGTAAAAGACCATGTTTAAGGGGAGTGTGACTTCTACTGCATGGAAACTGAAAAATATGTGAAAAAAGAAAGAAATAGGAATCATTATTCTAACGACAGAGAATTTAAGAATGAGATAGTTACGTGTCACTTTTTAAAAGTTAATGTATTGCTTTCCATACTGAGAGACCGCACGTAGGAGTGCATGAGAGGAACTGTGTTGTTATTTTGAGCAAAGAACCAGTTTAAATTAATGTGTGAGATGTTACGCATTTTGTTAAGACCTTGCCACATACGTAGAGGGGAGAGAAAGAGTGGCCCTTCCTACCTGAGTTCCAAAGAGGAAAAAAAGACTGAATGAATTGTATACGTAAGGGAACTTTCACTTTTGTGCTTTTTGGAAGAAGTCTTCAAACAAGATTTCTTTTTAAGGTATTTCCGCATAAATGATTTTATCCTTTTAAAAACTAGATTATTGAATTAATTATTTAAGAATATTAATGAAATGATAATGAATATTAATGAGATGGTAATGAATATTAATGAGGGGGTATTTTATGTATTGATATTGTATTTTCAGTAGCTGATATGTGATTTTAACATAGAATATCATGTTTTGGATACTGTATGGGTCTAATGGTGTACGAAGCTTAGACGAATGACAAATTGCATGTATTTGTGATTAGTTTGTAAGTGGGTACATGTATGTGTAGCTGATATGTGATTTTAACATAGAATATCATTTTTGGATACTGTATGGGTCTAATGGTGTACGAAGTTTAGACGAATGACAAATTGCATGTATATATGATTAGTTTGTAAGTAGGTACATGTATGTGTAGCTGATATGTGATTTTTTGACATAGAATATCATGTTTTGGATACTGTATGGGTCTAATGGTGTACGAAGCTTAGACGAATGACAAATTGCATGTATTTGTGATTAGTTTGTAAGTGTGTACATGTATGTGTAGCTGATATGTGATTTTAACATAGAATATCATGTTTTGGATACTGTATGTGTCTAATGGTGTACGAAGTTTAGACGAATGACAAATTGCATGTATTTGTGATTAGTTTGTAAGTGTGTACATGTATGTGTAGCTGATATGTGATTTTAACATAGAATATAATCTTTTGGATACTGTATGGGTCTAATGGTGTACGAAGTTTAGACGAATGACAAATTGCATGTATTTGTGATTAGTTTGTAAGTGTGTACATGTATGTGTAGCTGATATGTACACATCTAGGTAATTCAATATATGGGGCGATGGAATATCGGCTAATGTCAGTTTTATGAGCCGGTTCAACGCCGCAGAAGAACAAAGTAATCCCTGGGGAACCACATTATAATGAAAGGATCCCTCCCCCGGAACAGAGAATGCTGTGATTGGTTTGCTATCTTCTGTAATGCGGATTTGGAAGAAGGCATCTTTTTGGTCACACATTGTAATAAATTTCTTTCCAGAAACACGATTTAACACGTCCTCCATGCTAGGAATCGGAAAGGAATCCACCCTACAGTTTACATTTACAGCCCGAAAATCAGAAACAAAACGATAATCACCTGTTCGTTTTTTAACTAAAAGAATAGGTGAGTTCCATGGGGATATAGTTCTCGAAATGATCCCTCTTTGTAATAAATTATCCAGCTGTTTTTTAACTACAGCGCGCAAATGATACGGTATAGGTAGGGCTGGTTTGCATATAGGCGTGTGGTCTTTGAGCTGGATTTGATATTCATAATCCTTAGCAAAAGAAAAATCTTGATCATGCCACATGAAAATATCACTATAACGATAAGCGAGATCATAAAATTTCTCTTTATCACTTTCAGAAAGTTCGGGGTTAACCTGAATTTGTGACCTGTCAAACAGTTTTCTTTTTTCTAAAATTTCCGGTGACAATTCCTCCTGAATTTGTCCTACTAGATAAGCAGAGTCTTCATCTGATATTTCTTCAAATTCTTCGGCTGACCCTACTTCTTGACCCTCATTTAACGTTATGTCTTTAATAGTAGGATTCGTAATCCATACACAAGGCTGAGATGGTGACAACACACAAAAAGGAATGAAAATTTCTAATTTATTCTGCAAAGAAATATTTGGCACTAAAAGGTTCTTATTCCCTCCTATGTCGTAACGTTTAGCGAGAGAAACTCGAGTATGCGTTTTCGCTGGAAGCACTATTCGTTCAGAAAGTGTGTAAATAGCTTTAGAAAGAGACGCTAATTTCTCTTTTAAAGTTTCAGAAATTACACCCTCATTGTTATTACGTGGAAGCTGGTTTAGAGGTGGTTTCCCAAATCTATTAACTGAAAAAATGTTGTTCTGAAAATCCAGGAAAACATTATGGGATGTTAAGAAATCCTGACCAAGCAAGGGCTTAAATGGAAACCGAGGAATTATTCTGAACGGATGCGTAAAGCTCTTTTTTCCTATGAAGACACGCAAAAAAACAATATGAGATACTTCAATTGTGTTGCCCGTCACTCCCTTTAATTTTGTAGTAATTGCTATTTTCTTTGCTCCTTTAGGAACTAAATTTTCAGGGAGACAAGAAACTTGTGATCCTGAGTCGATTAACAATGGAGTGTACACGCTCCCTGCTCTAATATTAATGTATGGGAGTTCTGATTCCTTGAATATAGGGACTTGTAACACAGAATGACGAATAGTTGTGTCCCGACCAACTATTCCGTTTCTTCGTTTAAAAATGCGCGACAATCTCGGGCTATATGATTTAATCCTTGGCAGCGCCAACAGACAATAGGAGAACGTGGTGGTTTAGAAGTTCCCGCAGCGGGGCTTGAACCCTGGTCACTTGAGTTATTGTCAATAGCGTTACCCCTGTCACCATTACTCCCTTGATTTTGAGCATAGTTGTTGTAGTAGCGAGCTTGGTTTCCCCCTCTACCTCGGCCTCTTCTTCCTCTGTTATTACCACGAAAAGATGAACTTGCATTTCCTGTGTTTGTCGATTGACCTTGATTTGCAGTGAGAGACGTAATATTTAAAGAAAGTTTCTCTAACTGTTGCTGTATTTGCTGCAGTGCATTGGAGTCAGGGACCTGAGAGTTTACATGCGCGTCAGCATTTTTCTGAGCAGAAATTTTCTCAACAGCTTTGGACTGTGTGGTAGGCTGAGAGCAAGAATGCGTATTCATCGGGTCAACATTCGTATTACTAGAAACTAATGAAGACTGCAATATTGACGAATTACGCTTAATGTATTTCTCGATGGTTTTCCGTTCTAATAAGATCTTTGTTTTTTCCTCAGTTATTAAGTCTGATATCAGTTTTTCAACTGAATCATATTCCTTACGAATAACAGCCCTAAAATACTCAGGTTGCAAACCTTCTATGATTAATTGTGTTTGTTTCGCTGGGGGGGGCTTGAGGGTCTACCCTCAAAATGAGGTTGAGTTTAGAATAAACATAATCAGATATGCTCTCAGTTTCTCCTTGTTCGCGAGCACGCATTTCACTTTCTGTCAACTGAGGCATGGTGTTGCTCCCAAAAGCTTCTATTAATTTCGCTTTGAACTCATCGTAAGTCCAATTAGCAAATTCGGGTTTTTTGGAAGTATTGTCCATCCAAAATTCAGCCGGACCCTTCATCAATGTACATAGTATTAGCTTTTTTCTTATGCCTGTCCAATTATTGATGGAGGCAATAGCCTCGTATTTCTGCAAATAACGCGTGATGTCTTCTCCTAATTTAGCATAAAATGGTTCGGGCCTTACTATCGTATGAATCGAGGTCAATGAACCTTCTACATTCTCACTATTATTCTGGGCCATGTTTAAACTGTCCGGTGTGAAAGAATAAGAAATACTTGAAACTGGGGTAGATAAATGCAGATTGTCTTTAAGATTGGTATAAAAATTTCTAGTAACTGGAATGGCAATCGGTGATGAACAAATTATGGGTTCAAAGTACTGCGTAGTGGAAATATCGTTTAGATCATCAAAAGGTTGTAGATACTGTTCAGCTAATAATTGAAACATGCAGAAAATGCTAAGTAAACATGCATACAAAATCAGTGTCAACACAACATACTTAAAGTTAAAATAAACCCAATCTTTGCGTCACTTCAAAAAAATAAATAATAAGAAAGACATGGTTTGATGTAACAGAATTGTAACAAAAAATGATGTGATAAAAATCGTCAGATTGACGTTAATTTAAAAGTCTTATGGTACGGAATTTATAATAACAATGTCTCACAGAAGCTGCATTTCTATATTAGGAGAAAAAAAATCCTAAGTGCTAGGCAAAGGCCTCAAAAATTTTCACAAAGTGAAGGTCCACATCTCCACCATCTTGCTGTACTGTACTGTGGGGTTACAACCACAGTTATTTGCTCAATTATCAGTTCTTTACTGAAAGAATGTGGGGATAGCACTTCGCATGGCAAGAGAGAAAGTACGTGGGGATCTGAGCAGTACAGCGCTGAAGTAATTAATTGGGGATGAATGAAATGAAATGCATGTTTTCTAATAGAAGAAATCACAGAGACGCAAAGGTTAGGAAAGGAAAGGGTTTACTGTACCTCAGCCATTTCGATGTGATGAGCCTCTTCAAATATTGGGTGAAGCCTTATCCTTCAATCCGTTGAGTGGTTCCGTCTGGTATCGATCTTGGACCTCACGTTCGAGAGTGAAGAACCTCTCGACCTCAGGGCAACAGCTCCCAGATGTCCTGGCCTCTTTGGAATGACACCTCTGTGGCCCAGGCGTGCCGACCGTCTCTCAATTGCTGCTAGCACGACTCTATTGAATAGGGGTCCAAAGTGTGTCTCTGGCGGCTTCTGTTACACTTCTCACCTGGAGGGTTCCGTGTCCCCTGGTTTTGTTCTACTTCCTTGCTTTCGCTTCTTCCTGGTGATCCGCACGTGGATGACTAGCTCATCACAATTATCTTGGTTAATAGGGAAGTTTAATTGCTGAAACGGCGTGGCTGAGTTTGTTTTGATGGAGTTACGGAAACTAGGAAGAGAATGGTAAGCATGAATTTGTATTGGGATGAGGTGACAACATAGGGAAGTCTCTTCTTTATTATTTAATGATTACAATTTCTTGTTTGAAAAACAAAATAACAACATACAGGGAGAATTCAAAATAGGCGCTAATCCTGATATCCTCTACAATTGTATACGTAATTGAGAAGCTCTTATGGAGCTGTCACATAATTCCATCATTTTGTCAATTAAAGAAAGAAGAAAACTGTCAATTTAATGTAACATATGGATGTGTGAGAATAGTCTAACCATGGGAGGCGAGAAAGCCATGTCAAATAATTTAGTTTAATGTATTTAGAAACATGGGAAACTCTGGATAAAGAACAATTGTTAAAAGATATTGACTGTCTAAGATGGACGGTGTAGGAGAAAGAGAACCCTTTCATAGGGAGTAACGAAAGGAACATAGACACCTGCTTGTATGTGTGTGTTCCAGAATGCTGGAGTTGGGGGAGCGAACTGTGCTCTTGTATGGAGTAAAAGACCATGTTTAAGGGGAGTGTGACTTCTACTGCATGGAAACTGAAAAATATGTGAAAAAAGAAAGAAATAGGAATCATTATTCTAACGACAGAGAATTTAAGAATGAGATAGTTACGTGTCACTTTTTAAAAGTTAATGTATTGCTTTCCATACTGAGAGACCGCACGTAGGAGTGCATGAGAGGAACTGTGTTGTTATTTTGAGCAAAGAACCAGTTTAAATTAATGTGTGAGATGTTACGCATTTTGTTAAGACCTTGCCACATACGTAGAGGGGAGAGAAAGAGTGGCCCTTCCTACCTGAGTTCCAAAGAGGAAAAAAAGACTGAATGAATTGTATACGTAAGGGAACTTTCACTTTTGTGCTTTTTGGAAGAAGTCTTCAAACAAGATTTCTTTTTAAGGTATTTCCGCATAAATGATTTTATCCTTTTAAAAACTAGATTATTGAATTAATTATTTAAGAATATTAATGAAATGATAATGAATATTAATGAGATGGTAATGAATATTAATGAGGGGGTATTTTATGTATTGATATTGTATTTTCAGTAGCTGATATGTGATTTTAACATAGAATATCATGTTTTGGATACTGTATGGGTCTAATGGTGTACGAAGCTTAGACGAATGACAAATTGCATGTATTTGTGATTAGTTTGTAAGTGGGTACATGTATGTGTAGCTGATATGTGATTTTAACATAGAATATCATTTTTGGATACTGTATGGGTCTAATGGTGTACGAAGTTTAGACGAATGACAAATTGCATGTATATATGATTAGTTTGTAAGTAGGTACATGTATGTGTAGCTGATATGTGATTTTTTGACATAGAATATCATGTTTTGGATACTGTATGGGTCTAATGGTGTACGAAGCTTAGACGAATGACAAATTGCATGTATTTGTGATTAGTTTGTAAGTGTGTACATGTATGTGTAGCTGATATGTGATTTTAACATAGAATATCATGTTTTGGATACTGTATGTGTCTAATGGTGTACGAAGTTTAGACGAATGACAAATTGCATGTATTTGTGATTAGTTTGTAAGTGTGTACATGTATGTGTAGCTGATATGTGATTTTAACATAGAATATAATCTTTTGGATACTGTATGGGTCTAATGGTGTACGAAGTTTAGACGAATGACAAATTGCATGTATTTGTGATTAGTTTGTAAGTGTGTACATGTATGTGTAGCTGATATGTGATTTTAACATAGAATATCATGTTTTGGATAATGTATGGGTCTAATGGTGTACGAAGCTTAGACGAATGACAAATTGCATGTATATGCGAATAGTTTGTAAGTGGGTAGATGTATGTATGTATGTATATTGGTTTTGATATCGGGACAGGAATATATGTATCATATTGTAGACATATTATCTTTCGTTTGCATGTAAGTGTTTTAAGCATGTGTTGTTGGGTTGCATAGCTTTAGGGGCTATACTAGGCTGGATGCAAACATCTAAAGTGTTTCTATTGTATTAATATTGGATTGTAGCCTTATTTTACCGTATTGTAGAGTTGTATATGTTGTTGTGATGATATGGTATGTGAATGCAAACACATGAACTGATTATATTGTAGGCTTATATTCTGAATCCGTATGTATATAAGTGTTTTAGATTACCTTGAATACCATGTTAGAATGTATATATTGTGATTTTACGTATTTATCCTCTTGTAATATTCATTGGATCGTTTGTTACTGAAACTCTGAGGTTGAACACATCATGTTACCTCAAAATCTGAGCATGCCAAAGATGTTGTAGTGGTATTTGAAGCACAAAGGATTTCATTGTGTGTTATAACCCATTTACATATAGATATCTTTTCAGTACAGTATTCTAATGTCTTATATTGGTACCTTTACTTACTTCTAAGATGCTTGTTCACCTTGTAGAAGACATTATGCCATCATTATGATTTCCAACTTGGAATCATTTATTGTAGGAACATAAAACACGTATAAATAACCTTATATGAAGCATACGTATTCTTCCTTTATCTTATATAGAATACAGATACTTCGTATGATATCAATATTTGTTTGTAGAAATAAAACATATTATTGTAAATTGTAACGCTTTATTGTATTTATATAGTCTACAATAATGTATTTTCCAATATTGGTGTATTAATATACATATTTAAATAAGATATTTACATTATATATACGTACAAGTACCAACAGATAGGAAAACTTATGGACATATTTGATGATATTATGACATCATGCTGTCTTTAGACAGATTACTATTTACATATACACAGAATACCAATCATTTAACACACTTAATACTTTGATAACCATATGGCAATGTTCTATAGTCAGTAATACTGTTATGATTTAATCGTCGTCTTTTATTTTGAACTTTCTGATGTGTTTTAGTTTGAGACTTGGATACGATGACAAACCCAGGCTTACGAACAATTCTTCCTGGATTGTGTAACTGTTTTTTCTCAGCTTTATCCCGAACTAGTTGATAAAAATGATCAAAGTTAATTTCTTGTCGTGTACGATGATTTAAAGTTATTCCTCTAATTTTAAATACATAATCTAATTTGCCTGTTTGAACTTCTTTCATCCTATAGGCATAATTTTTTGGCCCTAAGCCTATAAATGCATCAATTTCCCACCCATCAGGAACTTCATTAGTTAACTGACCTAAATAGGAACCCAAAGAAAGTGGAGGCTTTTCATTACGTGGCTGTACAAACATAATACTATCAGTGTCGCAGTACAATACACGATCAGGATCTATAGCTGTTACTAATTCGTAAAGTTTTAGACGCGCCCACGAGGTGATGAAGGCTGCAAGGACAACATTGGAAAATTTCCATGGCTTGTTTTTGTTTTCAATGTTCTTATATGATACAATGAGATGTCGCTCTCCAATAGGCAATACAGTTTGTACCTCATATTGGGGTGCCCATAGATAACTTAAAAATTTTTCTGGAGTATCTACAATTATAGATTGAGATAAATCTGTTCTTTGTCCCCATTTGCCGTATAAGGAATTGAGAAATATTTTGGAAATATATCTTAGACCAGGATTTGATTGAATGTTATTTTCCGTTAACTGAATGCATTCATGTTCATAATAGTCTGCAATATATTTTTCTTGATCTTGTTTAGTTTTGCACCAGCTAGGAAATCCTGAAGACTCCTGTTTCATTTTTAAGAAGGAATTGACATAATCTTTAAACAGATTATTTTCTGATCCAGATAATTTGAATTCCCAAATTTCAATAATTTTTAGAATTTTGTATCCGAGATCTAAAGCCACATGAAGTTCAGGAGTACAGTATGTACCAGTAAGGACACGCTCGGCATCATTATGGATGCAATTGTTGTCACTTTGTTCCATACACGTACGGCATAACCCAAACAAAAGGCGATCATTACATGTATATGGTAAAATTGGAAAATATAAGTCTTTGGGAGGCAAGATACTACATTTCACTAATCCATGAATACTTTGCACTTGTGGAAAGTCAGGCCCCTTGTATATTATAGGTTTTCCTATAGGCAATGGCTTACGTGCCATTACCCAGGGGTAAAGACTGGTAACATCATAATATGACACAAACTCTTCGCTGGTACATTCGTACAAGGCATTAAAACATTCTGTACGCCCACCATGAAAACTATCTTTAGGTACCAGATGATCAACAAGATCATGACACTGTGTTTGAATAAACTGTTGTAATTTTTTATCATTTTTTACCATGTGGTCTCATTCACATTCCCACATTTCAATGACATTAAGATTTAATTTTTTAAGAAATGCTATTTTTGTGGTGGTGTTTTCATACCGATCTTGTAATGATGTACCCTGCTTAGAGGATGAATCTAGGGACACGTGTCGTAGTGTAGGATAACAGTTTAAACACCCGTGATAGTAACATCCATGAAATTCGTAAACTGTATTTGTTTTACTTTCAAACCCATCAACCTTATACCTCCCAAATCGTTTTTCCAAACCATTTCCAGAATGAAGAATTTTATTACCAGTAGTACGTTCTAAGTGTCGCAGCCAGTACATTGCCTTCAGACTTTGACGATCACGATGGTCAAACCCATAAGGTGGAATAATTGGAATAATTTCTTTGGGTAAATATAAGGTACGATATGTTAGTATTGCCAAACTAGCAATAGTTGACGAGACGATAAAACATTGGATACCATTTGTTTTGTCTTCAATTCAGTTTGGAAATTTAATGACAGCCTCTGCTAAAATTTTAACATCATTCCGACAATATTCAATCATTTCATTTTGGAGATTATACTCCTCATTACTTGCAACACGTTCTTTGTGCCATATGATAAGTTGCTCTCGATCTTCAGTGTTTCTTGAATCAGGATCAAAATATTTTAGATCAGGAATTTTGCCTATATAATTTTGGTTTTCTAATGTATTAAACAAGTACGGGAAATCTCCCTTTCGTAAATTTGCAGAAAGACCTAACGTCTTAGGTAATTTAGATAATTTAACTCCCATATACAAATATGTGTCACGGAAGTAAATCTTTTGTCCTAAACGCATTTCAATAATTTTTTGCCCTGACATTATTACTTCAGGTGTAAAATGATGGTTTATGATCAAAGTTTTAGCACAGAATTGCATATCATAATTACTGCCATTATGGGAAAGCACAATGATTTTTTTAAACATTGGTCGAGTTATTAATACATGATTAACAAATTCTTCAATGTTGTTGAAATCAAACGAACGGAACCCATTTTTATCACCGCATACAAAACATGTATCATCAAGTTTCATGTCCTTACACTTGTAACAAGCATGAATACAATTTACAAAATTTACATGATGTTCTTGTTCTCCCTGTTCATTTTTAGTAAGCAACATTGTTTCTACATCAAAGATAATGTACAAAAAGGTATCTACATGTTGCATCATAGCCGTTTGAACAAAACAAATATGGTCATCGCTTACATATGTGTAACATGTTTTACAATAACGTTCACCACATTCATGTTCAGACTTGCGTGAACGCATGTCAATTATAGTACCACAAAGGACACAAATTTTCTTTGTTTCGCATAAACTTTTTCCGCAAACATTTATCGCTTTATGATTAGCAAAACATTCTTCTGAAGAAAACAGTCTATGACAATCAAAGCATTCAACTTTAATATTATTATCATTATTAGAAACATTATGATACTTTTCGCACATTGGACATTTGAAGTTACACTTATGATTTTGTGTATGATGATAACCTTTCAAACAATACTGACAATATTTCCGTTTGTTTAATAGTGTTGTAATGTTGGTAATTAATTCATAGTGTCCTTCACTGTACAAAATCAAAATTTTCTTTGATGCATGTATTCCAGGATAAATTACATTATAGTTTCGAGTTAATCCGTTCTTTTCGTAAACAACAATTTGATAATGAGGCGCTAGCTTATTTTGAAACTTTTTTACATCATCAATAGTACATCCATCATGGATTTCAATGTCAACTTTAGCATTGACACACAATTGCTTTGCTTGTTTCATCAATCGTTCAGGATGATTTTTCAATTCATATACGTAGTTATAACGATGATCAGCCTTACCCATTCCAAGAATAATACTTTTAGGAAGACAATACACATCCTTTTCTACAGGAATAGTACATTGTTCCATGTGTGTTACAAGATCAACAAATTTTGATGAACCCCTTGTTCGTCCCCTACCTTTACGTGAATCAACAATATGAATTTTGAAATTTACTTTATCACCTAATAAATAATTTTCATTACTATTTAAAACATTTTCAATTTTACGAAATAGAATGTCGGAGCTTAAATCCGACTTTTGACGCCACGAAATGTATATTGGTTTATTAATGGTAGAAGTAGAACTTTCTATTGTTATACCAACATACATATCATCATCGGCATCATTTAAAACGTGATCCTTTACAAATTCAAATAACAACTGAATATATTTTTCAGGATCATCTATTCCACTAGTTTGCATACGTTCAATTGTAACTTCCTTTCCTGTAAGTCCAAAATAACTATATTGTTTGATTCTACTATTAACAATACGAAAATATTCATTTGTTTTACCACTCCCATACATGGTAGGTTGTGATACAGTATTAGTATTAGGACTTGGAAAGTTTATAAAATTTTCCATGAACATGCTAAAATCATTTGTAGTTAAACTATTAGCTTTTCCTTCAGACACAAGTTCCATAAACTTTTCACGAGCTAAATTCTTTATATTATCTTGACGAAAGAAGCCTACATGATATAAATCAATAATATCTTTTGCAGACTTACATTTTTTCAAAACAACATGAGGATCACAATCAAGATGTATAAACAACGCTTGCAATAACTTGGAATAAGCTTCATTGCTTACCCTTGCACCCGTAGCATGACATTGTGTTATCACTTCCCATGTAAATAAAACTTCGTTTGGATTTTCATATCCACGTGCTTGTTGTGCTGACAACATGGTACAGATGACAGACTGTCCTTCCATTGTATGATTGACACACTAAATATGTAATTGCAATTTGAATTTTTGTCTTATACAGTAAATATTTTATACAATGATGTACACAGAACTTTGACGAACCTGACCTTTTACCGTCATTATTTTAATGACATGAGTTTGCAACACATTTTGGGGAAATAAGGTCCGTATACTACTAGGTAATGTTCATATGTTTCATGTTTGTATTTTTATTTTTTCTTTTGCAATTTGGATTGCAACAGTGTTTTGAATTTTCTTTCGTTAATTTTTATTTCAGTTTCTAATTATATTTCTTAACTTGTAATTTTAATGTTGTATCGGATTTTGTAATGTAATGTAACATTGTGTTTTAAAGTTGTACATTTAATTTCCTTTTGTATTTTGGATTGCAACATTGTGTTCTTTAAAATTTTTTGCTTCTGCACTTTTAGTTTTCAGTTTGCATTTTTTATTTCTTAACTTGTAATTTTAATGTTGTTTCGGATTTTGTAATGTAATGTAACATTGTGTTTTAAAGTTGCACATTTATTTTTTTTTGTATTTGGGATTGCAACATTGTGTTTTTTAAAATTTTTTGCTTCTGCATTTTTAGTTTTCAGTTTGCATTTTTAATTTTTCACTTGTAATTTTTATTTTATTTTGGAATTTAAAAATATATCATTTTGTTTTAAAGTTGTACTTTTAATATTCTTTTACAATTTGGATTGCAACATTGTGTTTTAATTTTTTTGTTCCTGTATTTTTGATTGCAACACTGTTTTAAGTTTTGGTTTTGTATTTTTTTAGCTTTGCATTTCGATTTCAACATTGTGTTTTAATTTTTTTTGTTCCTGTATTTTTTATTGCAACACTGTTTAAGTTTTGGTTCTGTATTTTTTAGCTTTGGATTTCGATTGCAACATTGTTTTTTAAATTTTGTTTCTGCACTTTTTTATTTTCGGTTTGTACATTTTGTTTGTAAGTTGTACTTTTAATTTTCTTTTGCAATTTAGATTGCAACATTGTGTTTTAAGTTATGTTTCGACACTTTTATTTCTTAACTTGTTCTTTTACTTTTAGTTTGTGTATTAAATTGCAACACTGACTTAAATTTTACTTGTCCATTTAACAATCAAAAAGTTCCATGTAATAAATTTTAAGTTTAATCGTCTTGTGATGTGTTAAAAATAACTTTCTTATGTTCAAGTTTATGTTTTGATAATTTTAATATTTTCGAAATGTAATTCCTCTGAGCTTCTAATTAAGCAAACAAATAAAAAAAATTAACAACGAAGTTCTTGCAGAACTGAATAATTGTATAACAAAAACAATAAACTAGTTTAAACCGGTTTAAACCAGTTTAAACACCTGTAGCAACGCAGACAAAACAAATTCTTAGCACTACTAACAAAGGAATTTTTTAGACCGATAACACAGTGGAAAAGCATACAAAACAAGTAGCTATAATTATTTGAAGTGTTGCAAACTTTAATAGTGCATTTACAAATTACATCATATTGTGTAATATTACTGTTACTAATTTAAAATATCTTAAAGCACCTGCGTACGAGATTACAAAACCAAATGCTTTTGAGTACAAGATTACAAAACTAAGTGCGTTTGGGTACGAGATTAAATTTTAAACTATAAATCCCGCGCAGCAAGCCGCGCCGCGCACTATAGAATTACTACTGTTAAAGTAAAGCCAATTATTGGTATACTCTCTGTTGTTAAATCATTTATTTTAAAATACCGATTTTGTTACAAAGTTACATCTAATAATAAACTTTGAAATATATCTTTGCTCATTTTAAAGTTACAAGACTTTTGCAAGTTACATTTACTAAACGTGTACAGGAAATGTTCATACATTCTTATGTCCATCTTCGGTTAAGTTCGGCAATTTTCGGAACCATTCTTGTGGTACATTAACCAACATGTACAGGAATTGTGGATAAACTCTCATGTTCATCTTCGGTTAGGTTCGGCAATGTTCGGAAAACTTCGGGAAACTTCGGGAACCTTCGACAATCTTCGGGAATCTTCGTGTGGAGTTCTTGGAATTTCTATTTATTAGTGTTGATAATAAACAATCAATAAAAAGTAAACACACTTCCTGTTTGTACTTTGCGTGCTGTAATTAGTCTAAAACAATTTTATTACGGCACTTTGTAAATTACAATTATCGGAAAGTGCTAAAGGATTAACCGATAAACTTAAAAGTATATCTTTGGTGAACTAAAATATACTTAGTGAGTGACAAGTGGTAGTGCATCGATACTAAACTGAAAAAAGTTACGGGAAGTTTTATCATTGTAGTTAACGGCAAGTGTTAGTGCAATTCCCGACAAGCTTTTAAGTGTAGTGTCGGTAAACTTACAACTAAATCTGTTGTGAACTGAAACAAGTTCGGGAAAGTTTTATTATTATACTTACTGGTAAGTGTAAAATTTTTAAAAAGTGTATCTTTGGTCAACACATTGTGAATTATGTCATAAAAGTCTACTTACGAAACCTTGTCATTTAAAAAACTGTGAAAAGAAATATCAAAGTTCTGTGTACATCATTGTATAAAATATTTACTGTATAAGACAAAAATTCAAATTGCAATTACATATTTAGTGTGTCAATCATACAATGGAAGGACAGTCTGTCATCTGTACCATGTTGTCAGCACAACAAGCACGTGGATATGAAAATCCAAACGAAGTTTTATTTACATGGGAAGTGATAACACAATGTCATGCTACGGGTGCAAGGGTAAGCAATGAAGCTTATTCCAAGTTATTCCAAGCGCTGTTTATACATTTTGATTGTGATCCTCATGTTGTTTTGAAAAAATGTAAGTCTGCAAAAGATATTATTGATTTATATCATGTAGGCTTCTTTCGTCAAGATAATATAAAGAATTTAGCTCGTGAAAAGTTTATGGAACTTGTGTCTGAAGGAAAAGCTAATAGTTTAACTACAAATGATTTTAGCGTGTTCATGGAAAATTTTATAAACTTTCCAAGTCCTAATACTAATACTGTATCACAACCTACCATGTATGGGAGTGGTAAAACAAATGAATATTTTCGTATTGTTAATAGTAGAATCAAACAATATAGTTATTTTGGACTTACAGGAAAGGAAGTTACAATTGAACGTATGCAAACTAGTGGAATAGATGATCCTGAAAAATATATTCAGTTGTTATTTGAATTTGTAAAGGATCACGTTTTAAATGATGCCGATGATGATATGTATGTTGGTATAACAATAGAAAGTTCTACTTCTACCATTAATAAACCAATATACATTTCGTGGCGTCAAAAGTCGGATTTAAGCTCCGACATTCTATTTCGTAAAATTGAAAATGTTTTAAATAGTAATGAAAATTATTTATTAGGTGATAAAGTAAATTTCAAAATTCATATTGTTGATTCACGTAAAGGTAGGGGACGAACAAGGGGTTCATCAAAATTTGTTGATCTTGTAACACACATGGAACAATGTACTATTCCTGTAGAAAAGGATGTGTATTGTCTTCCTAAAAGTATTATTCTTGGAATGGGTAAGGCTGATCATCGTTATAACTACGTATATGAATTGAAAAATCATCCTGAACGATTGATGAAACAAGCAAAGCAATTGTGTGTCAATGCTAAAGTTGACATTGAAATCCATGATGGATGTACTATTGATGATGTAAAAAAGTTTCAAAATAAGCTAGCGCCTCATTATCAAATTGTTGTTTACGAAAAGAACGGATTAACTCGAAACTATAATGTAATTTATCCTGGAATACATGCATCAAAGAAAATTTTGATTTTGTACAGTGAAGGACACTATGAATTAATTACCAACATTACAACACTATTAAACAAACGGAAATATTGTCAGTATTGTTTGAAAGGTTATCATCATACACAAAATCATAAGTGTAACTTCAAATGTCCAATGTGCGAAAAGTATCATAATGTTTCTAATAATGATAATAATATTAAAGTTGAATGCTTTGATTGTCATAGACTGTTTTCTTCAGAAGAATGTTTTGCTAATCATAAAGCGATAAATGTTTGCGGAAAAAGTTTATGCGAAACAAAGAAAATTTGTGTCCTTTGTGGTACTATAATTGACATGCGTTCACGCAAGTCTGAACATGAATGTGGTGAACGTTATTGTAAAACATGTTACACATATGTAAGCGATGACCATATTTGTTTTGTTCAAACGGCTATGATGCAACATGTAGATACCTTTTTGTACATTATCTTTGATGTAGAAACAATGTTGCTTACTAAAAATGAACAGGGAGAACAAGAACATCATGTAAATTTTGTAAATTGTATTCATGCTTGTTACAAGTGTAAGGACATGAAACTTGATGATACATGTTTTGTATGCGGTGATAAAAATGGGTTCCGTTCGTTTGATTTCAACAACATTGAAGAATTTGTTAATCATGTATTAATAACTCGACCAATGTTTAAAAAAATCATTGTGCTTTCCCATAATATCAGTAATTATGATATGCAATTCTGTGCTAAAACTTTGATCATAAACCATCATTTTACACCTGAAGTAATAATGTCAGGGCAAAAAATTATTGAAATGCGTTTAGGACAAAAGATTTACTTCCGTGACACATATTTGTATATGGGAGTTAAATTATCTAAATTACCTAAGACGTTAGGTCTTTCTGCAAATTTACGAAAGGGAGATTTCCCGTACTTGTTTAATACATTAGAAAACCAAAATTATATAGGCAAAATTCCTGATCTAAAATATTTTGATCCTGATTCAAGAAACACTGAAGATCGAGAGCAACTTATCATATGGCACAAAGAACGTGTTGCAAGTAATGAGGAGTATAATCTCCAAAATGAAATGATTGAATATTGTCGGAATGATGTTAAAATTTTAGCAGAGGCTGTCATTAAATTTTCAAACTTAATTGAAGACAAAACAAATGGTATCCAATGTTTTATCGTCTCGTCAACTATTGCTAGTTTGGCAATACTAACATATCGTACCTTATATTTACCCAAAGAAATTATTCCAATTATTCCACCTTATGGGTTTGACCATCGTGATCGTCAAAGTCTGAAGGCAATGTACTGGCTGCGACACTTAGAACGTACTACTGGTAATAAAATTCTTCATTCTGGAAATGGTTTGGAAAAACGATTTGGGAGGTATAAGGTTGATGGGTTTGAAAGTAAAACAAATACAGTTTACGAATTTCATGGATGTTACTATCACGGGTGTTTAAACTGTTATCCTACACTACGACACGTGTCCCTAGATTCATCCTCTAAGCAGGGTACATCATTACAAGATCGGTATGAAAACACCACCACAAAAATAGCATTTCTTAAAAAATTAAATCTTAATGTCATTGAAATGTGGGAATGTGAATGAGACCACATGGTAAAAAATGATAAAAAATTACAACAGTTTATTCAAACACAGTGTCATGATCTTGTTGATCATCTGGTACCTAAAGATAGTTTTCATGGTGGGCGTACAGAATGTTTTAATGCCTTGTACGAATGTACCAGCGAAGAGTTTGTGTCATATTATGATGTTACCAGTCTTTACCCCTGGGTAATGGCACGTAAGCCATTGCCTATAGGAAAACCTATAATATACAAGGGGCCTGACTTTCCACAAGTGCAAAGTATTCATGGATTAGTGAAATGTAGTATCTTGCCTCCCAAAGACTTATATTTTCCAATTTTACCATATACATGTAATGATCGCCTTTTGTTTGGGTTATGCCGTACGTGTATGGAACAAAGTGACAACAATTGCATCCATAATGATGCCGAGCGTGTCCTTACTGGTACATACTGTACTCCTGAACTTCATGTGGCTTTAGATCTCGGATACAAAATTCTAAAAATTATTGAAATTTGGGAATTCAAATTATCTGGATCAGAAAATAATCTGTTTAAAGATTATGTCAATTCCTTCTTAAAAATGAAACAGGAGTCTTCAGGATTTCCTAGCTGGTGCAAAACTAAACAAGATCAAGAAAAATATATTGCAGACTATTATGAACATGAATGCATTCAGTTAACGGAAAATAACATTCAATCAAATCCTGGTCTGAGATATATTTCCAAAATATTTCTCAATTCCTTATACGGCAAATGGGGACAAAGAACAGATTTATCTCAATCTATAATTGTAGATACTCCAGAAAAATTTTTAAGTTATCTATGGGCACCCCAATATGAGGTACAAACTGTATTGCCTATTGGAGAGCGACATCTCATTGTATCATATAAGAACATTGAAAACAAAAACAAGCCATGGAAATTTTCCAATGTTGTCCTTGCAGCCTTCATCACCTCGTGGGCGCGTCTAAAACTTTACGAATTAGTAACAGCTATAGATCCTGATCGTGTATTGTACTGCGACACTGATAGTATTATGTTTGTACAGCCACGTAATGAAAAGCCTCCACTTTCTTTGGGTTCCTATTTAGGTCAGTTAACTAATGAAGTTCCTGATGGGTGGGAAATTGATGCATTTATAGGCTTAGGGCCAAAAAATTATGCCTATAGGATGAAAGAAGTTCAAACAGGCAAATTAGATTATGTATTTAAAATTAGAGGAATAACTTTAAATCATCGTACACGACAAGAAATTAACTTTGATCATTTTTATCAACTAGTTCGGGATAAAGCTGAGAAAAAACAGTTACACAATCCAGGAAGAATTGTTCGTAAGCCTGGGTTTGTCATCGTATCCAAGTCTCAAACTAAAACACATCAGAAAGTTCAAAATAAAAGACGACGATTAAATCATAACAGTATTACTGACTATAGAACATTGCCATATGGTTATCAAAGTATTAAGTGTGCTAAATGATTGGTATTCTGTGTATATGTAAATAGTAATCTGTCTAAAGACAGCATGATGTCATAATATCATCAAATATGTCCATAAGTTTTCCTATCTGTTGGTACTTGTACGCATATATAATGTAAATATCTTATTTAAATATGTATATTAATACACCAATATTGGAAAATACATTATTGTAGACTATATAAATACAATAAAGCGTTACAATTTACAATAATATGTTTTATTTCTGCAAACAAATATTGATATCATACGAAGTATCTGTATTCTATATAAGATAAAGGAAGAATACGTATGCTTCATATAAGGTTATTTATACGTGTTTTATGTTCCTACAATAAATGATTCCAAGTTGGAAATCATAATGATGGCATAATGTCTTCTACAAGGTGAACAAGCATCTTAGAATTAAGTAAAGGTACCAATATAAGACATTAGAATACTGTACTGAAAAGATATCTATATGTAAATGGCTTATAGCACAGTGATATCCTTTGTGCTTCAAATACCACTACAACATCTTTGGCATGCTCAGATTTTGAGGTAACATGATGTGTTCAACCTCAGAGTTTCAGTAACAAACGATCCAATGAATATTACAAGAGGATAAATACGTAAAATCACAATATATACATTCTAACATGGTATTCAAGGTAATCTAAAACACTTATATACATACGGATTCAGAATATAAGCCTACAATATAATCAGTTCATGTGTTTGCATTCACATACCATATCATCACAACAACATATACAACTCTACAATACGGTAAAATAAGGCTACAATCCAATATTAATACAATAGAAACACTTTAGATGTTTGCATCCAGCCTAGTATAGCCCCTAAAGCTATGCAACCCAACAACACATGCTTAAAACACTTACATGCAAACGAAAGATAATATGTCTACAATATGATACATATATTCCTGTCCCGATATCAAAACCAATATACATACATACATACATCTACCCACTTACAAACTATTCGCATATACATGCAATTTGTCATTCGTCTAAGCTTCGTACACCATTAGACCCATACATTATCCAAAACATGATATTCTATGTTAAAATCACATATCAGCTACACATACATGTACACACTTACAAACTAATCACAAATACATGCAATTTGTCATTCGTCTAAACTTCGTACACCATTAGACCCATACAGTATCCAAAACATGATATTCTATGTTAAAATCACATATCAGCTACACATACATGTACACACTTACAAACTAATCACAAATACATGCAATTTGTCATTCGTCTAAACTTCGTACACCATTAGACCCATACAGTATCCAAAACATGATATTTATGTTAAAATCACATATCAGCTACACATACATGTACACACTTACAAACTAATCACAAATACATGCAATTTGTCATTCGTCTAAGCTTCGTACACCATTAGACCCATACAGTATCCAAAACATGATATTCTATGTCAAAAAATCACATATCAGCTACACATACATGTACCTACTTACAAACTAATCATATATACATGCAATTTGTCATTCGTCTAAACTTCGTACACCATTAGACCCATACAGTATCCAAAAATGATATTCTATGTTAAAATCACATATCAGCTACACATACATGTACCCACTTACAAACTAATCACAAATACATGCAATTTGTCATTCGTCTAAGCTTCGTACACCATTAGACCCATACAGTATCCAAAACATGATATTCTATGTTAAAATCACATATCAGCTACTGAAAATACAATATCAATACATAAAATACCCCCTCATTAATATTCATTACCATCTCATTAATATTCATTATCATTTCATTAATATTCATAAATAATTAATTCAATAATCTAGTTTTTAAAAGGATAAAATCATTTATGCGGAAATACCTTAAAAAGAAATCTTGTTTGAAGACTTCTTCCAAAAAGCACAAAAGTGAAAGTTCCCTTACGTATACAATTCATTCAGTCTTTTTTTCCTCTTTGGAACTCAGGTAGGAAGGGCCACTCTTTCTCTCCCCTCTACGTATGTGGCAAGGTCTTAACAAAATGCGTAACATCTCACACATTAATTTAAACTGGTTCTTTGCTCAAAATAACAACACAGTTCCTCTCATGCACTCCTACGTGCGGTCTCTCAGTATGGAAAGCAATACATTAACTTTTAAAAAGTGACACGTAACTATCTCATTCTTAAATTCTCTGTCGTTAGAATAATGATTCCTATTTCTTTCTTTTTTCACATATTTTTCAGTTTCCATGCAGTAGAAGTCACACTCCCCTTAAACATGGTCTTTTACTCCATACAAGAGCACAGTTCGCTCCCCCAACTCCAGCATTCTGGAACACACACATACAAGCAGGTGTCTATGTTCCTTTCGTTACTCCCTATGAAAGGGTTCTCTTTCTCCTACACCGTCCATCTTAGACAGTCAATATCTTTTAACAATTGTTCTTTATCCAGAGTTTCCCATGTTTCTAAATACATTAAACTAAATTATTTGACATGGCTTTCTCGCCTCCCATGGTTAGACTATTCTCACACATCCATATGTTACATTAAATTGACAGTTTTCTTCTTTCTTTAATTGACAAAATGATGGAATTATGTGACAGCTCCATAAGAGCTTCTCAATTACGTATACAATAGTATTTGTCTCCAATCCATTGTTCTAAGCCCACACACGTTGGATACAAACAGCCCCAAGACTATACAACCTCCCCCACTTCCTGATACTTTCCCCCACTGGTTACCTCACCTTAGGACATGCCATTATTTCATTATAGGTGAATTCTTTCTTTAGAATTAGTTTTTTGAATACCAAGACCAACTGCGTTCAAGATTAACGAAAAAGTCCTGTGTGGACATGTTTTGAAGTTCCTTTAGTTATATTTCACCACTTGAGGGATGAATAAGGAAGGAAGAAACACGTTTCTTAAAGGTTTGGGGGAAAACGGTAAGTAATCAGCATAAATTGTATAAATCAAAATAAATTGTATTAAAATATATGATAAAATAGATCAGAGGAAATTTACAACCATTTTCGTGAGAAATTTGCACTGTTGACCAATCGTTGTGAGAATGAAGGAAATTTGTACCAATTTTCGTGAGAATTTTGCACTGTTGACCAATCGTTGTGAGAATGAAGGAAATTTGTACCAGTTTTCGTGAGAAATTTGCACTTTTCTTCAATTCTCGTGAAAATAAGGGAAATTTGTATCAATTTTCGTAAGAAATAAGGCGAAATTATACCAATTCTCGTGAGAAATCTGCACTTTTCTCCAATTCTCGTGAGAAAAGGGCTCTATTCTACTAGTGTTGTACTAGTGCATTAGTAGACAATCGATTAGTGTATATGTATTAATCAAACTCTCGGGGGGAGGGCAATTTCCTCCTCCTGCTCCACCTTAATGACGCCCCTGTCACAACATTCACCACATTTGTAGTAAGTTTTCACTAAGACAACATGCTGTTCTGCCGTGAAGCGCTCCAGTCCCACCCGTACAGAAAACAGATGACGATCATGTGCTATTGGACGTTCCGTGACTACTAACCACAAAGACAACAAATGAAAATCATGTAAGGTTCAGTGCTGCCAACTTACTAGAACAAAAATGGCGGGCAATTCAAAAGTTGGTTCTTTATGATACATCCTTTATAAGGACATGAAGAACAAAATCTAAAACCACTTGTTAACGTTTTCCTGCCAGCTTTTGTCTGTAACATGGAGAAATCACTTTTGTTAGAAATGAGAATGGTATAGTTCGGAAGATTTGTTTTTTTAAACACAATCTTGACAGTTGTTAACAGTAAAATAAACAGACAATTATTATAACTTCCCAAGATAATTACATCATAGAATGTTTAACGGTAATAATGAAGAAAAAAGTGGATAAGCAATTTTGGATAAAGACAATTTAATATTTAAAAAAATATAAGTATTGTTGTAACAATATTCTTTTATAACCATAGCAGCACTTCATTCATTTATTTCCACTTTCTTTAGGTTTACATTTAACACTTTGTTTCAAATTTCCTCATTTTCTCATCTTCCACAATCCTCTACACACACACACACACACACACACATCAGCATCCTTCTACTTCATCATTCTCTGCGCCCCTTTTCACCCTGAAAATAACAATTTATTTGGTAAAGTATCGCAGCAAAATCTTTGGGATTGAAAGAATACCAAAGGGTTTGCGTCGTGAAATACCAAAGAATTTGTTAGAATTCCCTCACCCTTCATCTCATCACCCACTAGCAAGTTACTTGATAAAGTATCGCAGCAAAATCTTTGGCATTAAAGGAATTCCAAAGGGTTTGCTAAGTGAAATATCAAGGAATTTGCTAGAATCTGGTTCTCCGGCGTAAGATTGTATGGTGCATATGATCTTACGTCCCTCTCCAGTCAAAAGTAGGCCCTCACAGAGGTACAGACCTTGACGAGGTTGTTTGGCTTTCAACCAACATCTGCCTGCACCAACCTTCTGAAGTTTGTTATAAATGGAAAATAATATCTTGCTCTTTTCTTTGTAGGTGTACAAGAAGTCCAGAGATATTTTAACCAGATACTAGTTGTGGATGTTACAATAACTGTATACAGTATACCTCTGTTGAACAGTTGAAATATACTTACTTGGAAGTTACAAGATGAAATTAGTTAAGCTACCATGCTCATAACTTTTCTGAGGAGACCTAATACTTAAACAAATAAGTATTACCATGTACTACAATAAAGCTTCGGGTGGTGGAAAGAACCCACAAAGAGAATACGAAACAATGGTTCAAAAACAGATACACCAGGGGAAGACATTAGCAGAACTAAGTGCTCTAACATTTTTGTCTAGAATTGGCAACTCTTAACTCACAGAGTGAAATGTTCAGAAAATTTCACTTTCGGAACGGAAAGAATTTGTTACCTAGATTTGTGGCAGAGGAAGAACTTCTTGGAAACAGATATAGGCCACATCTTCATGTGTCAACTACAGTTTGTGAGAAACGACCGAGTTTGTTCTCGAATTGGTAAGAAAAATAAGTATTCATGAAAACGTTAGTTTCGTACGTTAGCAACACTAATAAAAAGTGTTCCGTAGGTGGCAGCACCGTTTTTGAAGTCATAATGTGGTGCATTGAAAACATCGTTTGAAGTAGGTAAACAGCATACCTTTACATACACCGTAAAAAAGTTCTCTAAGAACAGTGACAGTCTCTACACTGTTGTGCAAGATTATTTGCAAAGGCTGTCAGAAGAATAGCACTGACGTGACGTGTTAAAACTATTTTATCTTGTTAAATTACTATAAACAGGAAACTTCTGCACTACTAAGATAGTTTAAAAGCTCATTTCTGAAAACCAATTATTGTTGAGCAGGATAATGTCATCTAGGACTAGGCGTTGGGTAAACAACAGTAATGTGTTCTGTTACATTTGTGAGCTGTGTTAGTTAAGATCGCACCGAAGAACTATTACCTTCACTGTTAATAAGGCCTATCCTATCATCTTTATTTTATATGTGACATTGGTAACCAAGATAATAGATGGGCACAACACATATGTTGTTTGTCTTCAATATCTCTTACATCGTGGTTATATGGAAAAAAGAATCCCATTTTCTGTTCCTATGATTTGGCAGAATAGCAAATGATCGTTATCTGTTTTCTGGACCGGACCTACAGCAACGTTATCACTCACGATAGCGATGTTTTACGCAGAACAACACTAGGACGCCCTCAAGGGTTTAACGTGCACAACCCAACCAGTTTTCTCAAGTTTAACAATCAATCTCATCACAGTCGACGTATTCGGAAAGTGTTAACATTACGTTGACCAAACATTCCACAGAATTTTCGAACACTCTCTTGTAAAACATCACCCACATTTCTAATAAGGTTTCACTATCACAACACGCTGCTCCATCGTGAAGCGTTCCATTCCGACCCGTACAGGAAACAGATGACGATCATATGCTATTCAGCGCTCCATGACTATAATAACCACAAAGACAACAGATGAAAATCGTGGAACTATCAGTGCTGCCAACCTATTAGAACAGAAATGGCGGACATTTCAAAAGTTACGTTCTTTATTCTGCCTTCTATATGCAAGAGTCTTTCACTTCCTCTCCCAGCCTTGAAGTATTAGAAAGCAAAACTTGATACGTGACGTTCATTATATTAATACTTACGTAAAATAAAGGTAATTTAAGATAACATTTTTATGTATAAGGAGAAGGTAGTTCGTAGAACATTCTGACTAATGAAAATGGTACCCGCTCGAAGAGAGTTTGTGAAACGCTGGAAGTTAATATTAACTTAGTTCTACTTGGAAGAGATAATTTTAATTCGAATAGCAAAATTTGGTAAATGTAAAATTAGGCTATAAACAAAATAATATTATAAGACGTGAGAAAATTGAACAAAAGGCAAGTGTAAACAGAATAAATGAAAATTATTTGAATAATGCCAACCCATTTTCTACTTGAGAATGGAATGTTCAGTGAAGAGCGCTGAAATAGACGGTTTGGAACCAAGATGTCCGAAATAATTTCCAGATACTCTTCAGAATAGCTACTTTGTTATTACTCATTTAACTTCCATTTACTCGCTGGGCAAGCAGAGTAAATGGGAAGTTGTACGAGTAATGACAATCCATTCTCCAATCGAAAGAAAGGAAATTACGACCTTAATGCATGGTTGCTAAAGTTAAGACGTATGGTTTCTGAAAGTTCTTTAATGTGTCATAGGAAAGTTGATAATTTTCAGACTAGTACTTCGAGAGATAAGAATTTAGGGTTAACTGCTGTCTCGCCGGACCAAATTTTATGAAATTTACCGGGTAAATTGAACAATTTATTTGGGTTTGTGATGAAGAGTGAATTAAAGTCAGATGAGGAGAATAGTTGAAGTTAAGAAGGTGATTATTATTATTGGTTGTTTTTGATGTTGCAAGCGGCTGGCGGAGAGAGATGCACTTGTTATGATTTAGTAGTGGGAAAAGCAGTGTAGAAATGATGCGTAGCTATATGTCAAAGTCGTAACATATCGTGTTTGAATTTTATCGAATTATATAAAAAAGAAAATAATAATAACGAGTGTAAGTTGTTGAAATTGTATGAACATCCGAATAGTTTATTGTAAGTATGGGAATGAATTGAAACTACAGGGAAGAAGAGGAATATACCTAGGTATTATTTTCAGTGTGGAAAACAGTACGTTGCATTTAATGTAAATGGCAAAAGGCTGCTACGAAAGGTACTTCAGGTACATGGTGACCTAACCTAACGCAACATAACGTAACGTAACATAATCTAATCTAACCTAATGTAGTAGAATGTAGTGGACCCGGGCAGCTAAAGTAGACCCTCTGTGTTTCTCCTGAAGAAATAAGGACAGCGAGTTGGTAATACTATCAGAAGGTGCCACTCTATTCCTTAGTAAACTTTCAGTAAGGAGGCCATTGAAGTTGAGTTAGAAGGTAGATGATATATTATTATATGTGTGAAGGAGATTCTAACATTTGGCAAAGCTATGTTTGTTTACGATTTTTTTCTTATAATTTGTACATGTAGGATTATATAAACAATGTTGTATCGCGAAAGATATATCGTTGTATGTTACATTAGCTTGGTATGGCCTTAAAATGAATACCATGTAATTTATCTAAGAAACATATAACATCACTGTTGGCGGTTAAAGTGGACCCCAACATGATGGCTAGAGTAGGATCCACTTTGCTCGACCTTTTCAGTAGTAATTCTTTGTGTTAAGTAGCTACTATTTATTTCACGAATAGCGTAAAATTTTTGAAGTATCTGCCTATTGTGCGTACAGGTGATGCATCATAGTAAAAAAAAAATAGCGACCATAGTGGAACTGATACTAATCACTATACTATCATAGTAAAATTTTAGCGAAGATTGTGGTGGTGAAAAGTAGGTGCAGTGCATACAGTGTTTTGAGTGGTGGCATGAAACATGCACTGGATTAGATGTTGTTGAGCGTTATGTTTCTGATTTGTGTAAAGAACAGATAAAATATTGCTCAGTTCGGGATAGCTAAGTAGTGCCCAATAACTATCTTGTTAATTGTTCTGACATAAAAGTGAATGAAGAGCACATACAGTATTACATTTTTATTTTAGTTATTGTTCGTCGATTATTATTACTTATGTTTTTGTGGTAGCTAGTAATTTTCTGTGGTTACGTATGAGGAAGATGAAACAACATATGATCTTTTGGTAATAGTTGAAATTTCGAGGCTAAAGCGGACCCGGGGGTCCACTTTATCCGACCGTTTCACAAACGGGCAAAATTCCCCATTTTTTATTTAACAAGGAATAACTGAAAACTTAACACAATGTAAGTGAAATTCTTGTGTTCAAACGTTGTACAAATAAACAAAGAATTGTTTTCTTCTAATAGTATACAATGCATTTGTGTATTGACAAATTTCTGTTTAAAAATAAAAATGGGGGTCTAAATTACCAACACTTCCTCTACATTTTGACCGTTTTATTTATTTATTTTAAATTTTTGTGTGGTGCAGCAGTTATGACTAATTTAGTACAAGTAAAATATTTATACACGACTGTATACATAGCTAATTAATAAGTGCACCTCATTTAGGTTAGATTAATTGAGGATCGTGTTGCATGGAAGCTTCTCTGCCAGTGAACGGCAGAGTACCTTAAACATGGAGCAATTCAGTCAGAATTGGGAATAGGAAAAGCACGAAAACAGGAACTGAATTACGGGTCCTTACAAGACGGACCATGTCGCGAAGTGCGTCAAGAAAATTGAAGCATTGCAGTGAATAACGCTGTATGTCATTTTGGAATATGCAGAGTTACCATTGGTGTCAAGTGCTATACGAAACATGACTTAGATACGCGGTATGCCGAAAGGCTAGTTTCTCCATTGCGTAAGTGATAAGACTAGCATCCTAGTAAACAGTGTTGCCAGACCAGTCAGTTGGAAAAGCAGGAGATACGAAGATAAAAAAACAGGAGAAAGCAGTAGACACATACAGTGGTGGCGTCTGAATGTAAATCCGGGGGAGGGGCAATAAAATTTGCCATTATTACGGAAATTTATAATTCATTTCCGATGAACTACGTTGAGCAAATGAAAGGGAGAAGTCCCGATTTATATTAATATTATTTGATACACACGTGTGTGAAGTAAAACGTAGTGAAAGAGCAAAGTGCAGTGGGAAAATGTCTTTTCATGCACGTAGCAATAACGTAGCTATATGGTACAGTCACACGTGATCGTGGAGTAAGACGATTCCTTGCTGACGATCTTGGAGAAATGATCTAAGATACTCTTCCAACCCAAATCCCAATCTAAACAACACTTACTTGTAAATCTTACAGAAAGTCATAAAAACGCTAACCATAATGCATATAGAAGATGACATATAGTTGTATCCTTTGGATTCATATTATATACAGTAAAGCTCTATAACTGTATGCTCTACAGAGCTTTGTGTATTATAACAGAGAAATTTCATCTTTTTATGTGAGGAAACATTGAAAATTCAATATTAATAATAATATATTTCTTTAACTTCTCGAAGTAAGGAAAAAACAGGAGATTGTTTACTTTTCATTTTCTTTCTCAGTAGATCAGTAGAACGTAGAAAAATCAGATCTCCTGCAAAATCAGTAGATCTGGCAACACTGCTAGTAAATTGGTTCCCCGTGGGAAAATGCTGTAGTCCAGTAACATATTTCAGATTTTCTCTGTTTCTTTCTTAATCACTGAAATGTTATATACAGCTTTATTCGCTTAGATACTTCGATTTTAGAAAATAATGACCAAATGCGAAAAGTTAGGACAAGAACTGAGTTAAAAGTAAAAGTCTTTCACTAGCTTTCACGAATATCAAATTAACCCTGGGTGATTTTGTGGTATATCGTTTATATTAAGCACACTTGTCTATTTTTGAGCTGGCCATATTTTTAAAAATATTTGTTTAATGTCTTTTTGAAATAATTAAAAAAACACTGGATTTACCTGATTAGTCACAGATGATTAATCGCACGGTCCTGCTCTCTAGGTTATGGAGAGAAAACCTGAAGGTCCATGTCGAAAAACACGTAATAAAAACCATGTACTTTATGTATGAAGAATTCATAATTGGGTTTATCTTGCATTTTCTATGTGTAGTGTATGCGTCATTGTCAGTAGAATCAACCAAATAATAAATAAACTATTCTACCAGAATAAAAACTACCAACTGAAACAGAATGGCAACTAACGATATAATTTATCAGACCAAAAATTCATTCTATTGATTTTCTCTTAAACTACGCATCATAATTAATCTACGAGAAGTAAAAGAAGGGGTCGGGAGTGAGCAACATACAAGATCCATGTTTCTCAAACATTTCCGCCCCAAAAATAGTTGCTCCCGAAGAACCATCACTCCTAAAGAACCACGACTCCCAAAGAACCATGATCCCCAAAGAACTATGACTTCCAAAGAACTATGACTTCCAAAGAACCACGGCTCCCAAAAAACATGACTTCCAACGAACAACGGCTCCCAGAGAATCATCACTCCCAAAAAGCTATGGCTCCCAAAGAACCATGACTCCCAAAGAAATATGATTCCCAAGAAACTATGATTCCCAAAGGATTGACTTCCAAAGAACCAGGGCTCCCAAAGAACAACGGCTCCCAGAGAACCATCACTCCCAAAAAGCTATGGCTCCCAAAGAACCACGACTCCCAAAGAACCATGATTCCCAAAGAACTATGACTCCCAAAGAACCATCACTCCCAAAAAGCTATGACTCTGAAAGAACCATGACTCCTAAAGAACCACGACCTCCAAAAAACCATGACTCAGTTGAGATGAACCACGATTTTGATTTTTGATTTTCAGTTTATGTGTCCCTTTCAGCAGCAAGGTCTATGAGACGTGAACCACTGGACCTACAGCTTAACATGGGTTCCGAACCATATGAGCTCCCGCCAGGAATCGAACCCTGGTCTACCACGCTAAAGGCGAGTCAAGAGGAAGCTAGAGATGTGTCAAGACTCACTCGCTCATCTAAAAGAGGTATTCAGAAGATCCGGTTCGTTCGCGAGTGACACATTACTATATAATGCATCACATGTTATTTATAGCTCGGCATGATGTATCGACTAATGTACACTGTGTCTTGTATTTTGAACAATAAGAAAGTTAAAATTTAAGATTTAATCATAATAATTGGTCTATGTTTATTAACTGTGTTGGTTAGGCCATATTGAAAAGTTTGATTAGTGCATACTTTAGTTTTAGTTTCTTTTCATACTAATAGGTGGCGTAGTTATCATCATGCATCAACTATTAGGCTTACCAAAAAATAGCTTTTCTCCATATTTTTTTTCTTAAATCTACACAGTAAAAAACAATGATGGTGTTAAAATCTCTCAGTTGTAACAGATACCACTGATCCCAGCGTTACTACCACTTTAGTGTCATTTCTACTCCAAAGGTTCGTATTGCGGTAAACACAGGTATTAGTGATACCGATTTGACACACAGACGGCGTTGAACGATCTAACGGATAACACCGCTTTCATCACGGATGCAAATAAGCGAATTTTATAACATTTTCAACTGAATTTGGCATATTCGATTTTGATGTTATATTAAAGCGCATTTTATTCAGTGGAATGAAACATTAAAAATGGCACAATCACTACAAAATCCTTTGTATTGGACAGATACACATATCCAGCATGGGCGGAGTTATGGGGGGCCATTGCTCCCAACTTTTTGGCAAAAAATAAAAATGTCACCTATAAGATGGCCACCTACCAAGACCTCTGAGGCCGACCAAAAGGTCTGCCCCTACTGCCCCCCCAGCAGACAATTCCTAGCTCCGCCTATGATATCCAGTAATTTTAAGAATTACATTGCCTTCCAACAATATCATAAATAACAAGAATATTAACTGACATTAAACATTTGTATTAGTTCTTACTTTTTGCTATGAGCAAAGCTTTACACAGTTCATTTGACACTTATACCAAGTAACGAATAATATTTCCTGCAATTATTCATGAAAATAGTTTTGTAACTGTATAAATTTTCTGACATTTATGTGAGCTGAGGTGCTGCCATCTGCTGTTCCTATGTTTACTATGTTCCTCTTCGTTCCGATTACATTTCGTCCCTCGGAATTTCTTATAAATGATTTATGCCACCTTCTTGTCCCTCATAAGAATCATGTCCGTTTAATAACAAAGAAATTGTTATTGTGAAATTAGTACAAACAACACAACTGTACAAAGCAACAATAATGGTGTGTTACTAAAATGACTCCTCATCATGTCAGATAGATGATTTATCGACTACCATTTTAACACTTTACTCCAGAGTGAGATAAAGTTGAAGTAAGACCAGGTATGTGTCAAAATTTAACGAAGTTGCGTGACATAGAGCTATTATGTTGAACTAACACACTTACTTTTTACTATGTACGCCTGAAAGTTTGTACTCATCTATATCATTCTGCCCAGCCCAATGAGATTAATCGATTAATATAATTTCTGTTTTTTTTTCCGTAAAACTCTTTAAAATATCGTAGAATTTACAAGATGTTACTTTCAAATTTGATCACTTTTGCATATTTCTGCATCATAACGGTTCGTGGCTAATTTTAATACATGGATGCTGTGGAAGTTAAAGCAATGTGGTTGCGAACCAGAGAATACCACTAGAGACTTGTTTTCCACGTCATTGATGTCTAACTATCGTGTGTTACTTAAAATAGCTAGAAGGGGTACTCCTCATCCCTTCAAAATGTGTGATCTTTGATGAGCCGTGGAGAAGTCCCACTTTCAACACCCTCTGTCAATAGAAGCATTTCCGACGATCACAGCGGAAACCCATCTTTGATGATCGCCAACCCTCACTCAATAGAGGGGGAGTTTCAAAAAGTAGTACACCACCGCCATCAACCCCCACAGCCTCACCCTATATTCTCTTATAACCTCCGGAAACTTCATTGTCGTCAATGGTTTGGATGGATAAATGGATATAACGTGTTAAGCAAGGATTCTTTTGCGCTTTGATTGGGGTACGGGTAAATAGAGAAAAAGGCAAGATGTCACACACACACACACAAACATGCTCATATGAAAGGCGTCGTCACCTCGACGGTGGCGCCTTTGAGTGACGGACGTCCGAAAGAGAAACAATTGCGAACCAGTAAGCCGTTCATCCGGTATATAATATCCTAAACATGACTCATGCATGCTTTATATACTCTGTCCGTCCGTTCTTCGAACCTTCACTATCATTACTACTAGTACTAGTACTACTACTTTTAAGCTACTGTTCGGTATCTAAACATCCTCCCCTTTTCCCCTTTGTGACAATTTCTTCCCTTCCTTTCTCCGGGAACGTTGAAAATGGGAATATGTGCCGCTTTGCCATGGTATAAAATTATAACGCGCCTTTTCGTAATGACTTTGTAACCATTCTCCGCAATCACAGAACGAAGGGGAAGCAGGAAGGCTTGTGAAGACATCCCAAAGAGATTCACGTTGGGGGGACGAATAAAGTGATTAAGAAGTAGTGTTGCCACGCTTTTCTATTATTGTCCCCCTGAATAAAAGAAAAAAATAAAAGAATGATACGAATAAAAGCATCAATCTTTGTTTATTTACACCACAGTAAAATTGACGCTATAGGCGGTGATAATAAAATAAAGATTACATCATAAGACTGGAAGGCTGGAAGCACACGAAAAGGGGAAGCTAAAAGGGTTTAAGCTATTGTTTTAAAGTTAAACATTAAATGAGAGTCTTTTGACATTAGGAAACCTTTGTAGACTTCAAACTATGTGAATTAAGTACTGAAACCGGAAGTATTGTATCTATAGCCTAACTTCCGGTTACAATGGATGGATAAGACCAGTGATTCCACCTGTTGGTTGGAGAATACATCTCAAAAAGAGGTTATTGGTACCTCTCACAATTCAATTATAGGTACGAATCAATTTTGAAATCGGAAATGACAGTAACAATTCCATCACTTCCGGTTGAAATGGACGAATTAAGTCGGAAGTGAAAACCTATTCATTTGTCTTTTTACTCAAAAAGCTACATTTCGCTATTTTTGTTAATATTTTTTTTCACAATAAAGTTAGTGTTGACACCGGAAATCATAGATTTAAACACTTCCGGTTTGCATAGAGTGATAAATTTGGATATGGAATTTATCCTTGGGACCCAGAATCGATTTATAAAATCAACTTCTTGCTATCGAGTATAGTTCTTGTTCTATGATGAGCAACGTTAAGAGGGCTCATCCCGGCGAAATTAAAATACCGCTAATTTTACAGTAATTATGTGATATCTTCAAATAGATAATTGAAATGTGGAACAAGAGCGCCCTAGAACAATATTATTTTGCGTGGGGTACCGTTATCACAAATCACCTAGTGGCTTTCCCTTCTCAGCCGTTTAGAAACGCGAAAATAAATGTCGATTTTCAAAATTGCTCGAAATCGAAAGCAGATAAGTGATTCGTGATAATGGTATGTCATGTAAAATGATATTGTCTAGGGCGCTCTTGTTTCACATTTCGATTATCTTTTATATATTTGAAGATATCACATAATTAATGTAGTGGTATTTTAATTTCGCCGGGATGAGGTTTCTTAAAATAGAAATGGTTTATTTCTATCAGTTCCAGTTTGAATCAGGGGTTAACGGAGAAGATGGAACCTACTCTTCAAATGCTGAATCGATTCCCCAAAAAATCACCTATTGTTACCTCTTATCATTTTTGCTCTGATACCTGTTGACAGACAGATGGACATAATTTTTCCAGAAAACTTCGCATACTTATGGGAGGAGTCGGGAAGTCTCAAACTAGTCCTTTGGATTATAAATAGAGTAACATCCCGGCTTAGAGAGTAGTTCGTTACAGAAATGTTCCGATCCGATTCTTTCGATTCAAGAATCCCGACCGCAAAACTGAATTATCCCATATATAAAATGATGGGCATTAATTGATTCATTCTATAATTAAAAAAAAAAAAAAAAAAAAAGTGACGAAAGTCAATTTCCAGTACTATTTTGTGTATATTTATTTTACATATAATAACAATAAAATACAGTAAAGTAAGAGTGCATACAAAAAAATACGTAGCAGTGTCACGTGTAGCCAGTGGCGTATTTAGGGGGTGGCTTCCGGGCTTAAGCCCCCCGAAATCTCACTTAGTCTAGTAAAGTAAATGAAATATCTTGCAGAATTTTCACATTTCCAGGCAAAGCCTCCCCCCCGAAATTTAGCAAAGCCCCTCCCGAAACAAAATCGTAAATACGCCACTGCGTGTAGCCTATAAACGTGAAGGAGTTTGGTTTGTATGGCGTGATATCTTCTCGAATAATATTGAGGCTGGAACTATTACTATGGCTTATTACTAATACTATGGCTATTACTAATACTATTACTAATACTATGGCTTCTACCACTTTCGATTTGAATAGGGATATTAGAATGGAGATCGAATAATTTCATTCAGCTCCTTAGTGGCGAAGCGGTTAGTGTACGCGCCTTTGGTGTGGGAGACCCGAGTTCGATTCCCGGAGGGACCTCATGTGGTTCGGATTCCACGTTAATCAGTAGGTCCACGTCTCATATAGCCTCGGTGCTGAAAGGGACTTTAAATTCAAAATCAACTCAACTCGAATACATTCTTGGGACGCTTAGTTTATTGCAGAAAGTTGATTCTTGCTCTCTACGAGTATTATTATTTTTACTCTTTAGGAACCAATGCCGAAACGAGAAGTACTTGGCCTCTGGCACTTCCGATTTGAATACAGGATTAAGAAAAAATATGGTACCCATTCTTAGAACGTTAAATCAACTAAAAAAAAAAAATTCTCGCCATCTCTTATCGCTTTTGTTCTAATATGTACAACGTTGTAGATCAAAATTGAAACCGGAAGTTGCAGTGAATTTCTATCACGGGTAAACGGCTCCTGAACGGGGCGTGTTATCATCTCCATGATCTTCAAATACACTATCAATAATTAGTCAGGTTTCTAGCTCAGCAAGCCACTATCGCACTTCACATCTATCAAAAACTGGCGTTTCATGGTTGAATGAACTTTCTCTTTTCCCTGAAATCAGCCTTGCAACCTTCTGTCTTAAGATAAAAAAAAATTAATCTAAATATTTAACAGAATAAGGAGATAAGTAATACGAAATACAAGTCCGATAGTGGCTTGCTGAGCTAGAAACCTGACTAATTATTGATAGTGTATTTGAAGATCATGGAGATGATAACACGTCCCGTTTAGGAGCCGTTTACCCTCTATCACTTCTAGTACGAGCAAAGAGTTAAGAGTGGATATAAAATGTATTCTTCATATTATTTTATTTAATATAGTGTTACTTATTTGTCTAAAAAATGTTATTCTGATTGAATTTTGAAAAAGATAGCTTTGTCATAGAAACAAGCACGTAGCCAGTCCCAAAATGTAGGGGGTTGGCGAACAAGTTATGGGGGCCCGATCCAACCATATTATAGTTCATTTGCAAGCCTCCCGTGAAAATCCTAGGTGGGGCAATAAAAATTTAAAGGCCCGGCCCTACTAGACCCCCCTTGTATATGGGCTTGCATAGAAAAACATTTCAACAAGTGGGTTTCGTTTCATAGTTTGAAATATCGTACACTTCCAAACTATGGCAATTCAACTCAAACTTTAAGTAGATAGGGCATCTATATAGGTACTGATTACAATAAATTAATAAGATCAAAGATAGAACCTGTTCCTTGGACGGTGAATCCATATCAGAAAGCCATTACTCTCTATTCCTCAGTTTTTGTTATATAGTAATAAAGGTTGAAACTGGAAATCGTTAATTTAAACCACTTTCGACTTAAATATATGGTTAAGGAAGGAGATTAAGAGTCTTCATCTCGGCGAAATTAAAATACCGCTAATTTTACAGTAATTATGTGATATCTTCAAATAGATAAAAGATAATTGAAATATGGAACAAGAGCGCCCTAGACAATATTATTTTGCGTGAGGTACCGTTATTATAAGTCACGTAGTGGCTTTCCGTTTTCAGCTGTTTAGAAACGCGAAAATAAATGCCGATTTTCAAAATGGCTCGAAATTGAAAGCAGATAAGTGAGTTGTGATAACGGTATCTCATGTAAAATGATATTGTCTAGGGCGCTCTTGTTCCACATTTCGATTATCTTTTATCTATTTGAAGACATCACATAATTACTGTAAAATTAGCGGTATTTTAATTTCGCCGGGATGAGGACTCTTAAACCAACCCTTGGGAAGCTGAATAAATTGGAAGAAACTGCACCTCGATATCTTTTACCGTCTTTGCTCTACGGAAATCAGTATTGAAACTAGAAGTAGTACTAAATTACAAATACTTCCGAGTTTGGTAGAGTATTTTGGGATGCGATTGTACTGTTTGTTCTTTTGACACCCTGAATAGATTGCAGAAAAGACCTAGTCGCTATCTATTACAATTTTTGTTCTATGGCGATAAATGTTAAAACCGAAAATGGCTAATATGAAGAACTTCAGGTTTGAATAGAGAATATGAAAACATATTCTTGCGATGCTGAATTGATTGCAAAAAATCGGTATCTGTTACCATTTTCCTCTGTTGCAATCAGTATTGAAACCGGAAGTAATATTAAATTTGAACCATTTCTGGTTTTGGTTGAGTGTTCAGGATAGTCATGATACATTGCCTTAGGACACTTGATTGTCCCCTTCCCCTAAAAAAAAAAAATGTTTTCGCTATCTGTTGCCGTTTTCGGCCAGTGACGAAAAACGTTGAAACTGGAAATAACTAATTTTAACCACTTCCAATTTGAATAGAGAGGTTAACGTAGGAGATGGAACCTATCCCTAGAACGCTAAATCGATTGCAGAAAACCGAATCTTGATATCTCTTACCGTTTTTGCTCTGATAACCGTCGACAAACGGATAAAACGGACAAAATCGTTCTATAACGCTTCCAACACTTATGCATAGCAATTTTGGAAGTCTAAAATGAAGGGAAAAAAGTACAGTACCATGTTTCCCTGGCTAGGACGAGTCACATTAATTTCAATGGAAAAAGTAGTTTCAGTTTTCGAATATTTCGGTCAGGGACGGATCCAGGGGGAGGGGCGATTGCCCCCTCAGAAGAGGAAATTCTTATTTTATGTATAAATAAAACCCATCTCAAAGTTTGGAGCTCTGAACAGTAGCTGTAAGTAGCAGTATTACAACCCCCTCCCCAGAAGTCCGTCCTGGATCTGCACCTCATTTCGGTTTACGGGTAGCGTTACGGGGTAGATTAATTTTGTAACCCAAAAGTCTTTTATACATGTACAAGTATTTAACAACAACAACAACAACAAATTCTAGAGTTGAACAGGGAATTAACTATAGGAGGTACATCAGAATTTGTGGAATACCACAAAAACTTCTTGGCCTGTCAATGTTTATTTAACTATGGCAATAATCATCCCCACTTTAAAAAATGATGAAAGAGCATTTTTATTGATTGATTGGACTTCAATATCACGGCGGGAATTAAATCTTGGGACTCCCGCGCCAAAGTCGCTTGCAGGTCTTAGAAAATGTAACTGTTTCTGTCTTTCGTTTCATGCATCGTCAGGAAAATTGTCTCGTTTCATCTCGTGGGCATCCCAAGTAATCATAGTGTGTTACCCAGAAGACGAGACGATATAAGGTTTTTGGACATAAGGTTTTATCGTATCAATTCCTAAATTTTGTAGAAGTTTCGTCTCGTTTTGTAAATATACACTGTAACCAATAATCATGAAAGTTAAGTGCCTCTTACCATGAAAAATATACGGTTTACTATTTTACTAAGTAATGGTAGACCATTTTCCTGTCAGATACTCGTGTCAGGCATGCGCATTGGAGAGAAAAAGCACATGTTCAAAGCGAGGATTGATGGCGCTCGGATGTGTTGTGCTTTGTTTTGTTTTATTTCTTTCTTTTGTTTGTTTGTTTGTTTGTTTAGTGTGTAGTTTTCTGGTGTGATATATACAGTACTACTGTTGAAGATATCCTGGAAATTCAACATTAAGCAAGGTAATGTATGGGAAAGCACCATGTTAATATGTGAACTTTGTTCGGTGACAAGCAAAACTTTAGTTGCCTATCGTGGCAAGCAGATCGCTCCAAAGTGCAACGATGCGAAACCAAGGAGCTACTGGATGTATCAGCTAAAGTTCTTATGATGATGTAGCCAACTACAAGTGGTTGTGAAACTAAAATTAGAATCACAATGTTGAAATACTTAAAAAAAAAAAAAAAAAACTTTTGGGAAAAGTGCTTCGTAGTTTACCATACTTAGTACAGCATTACATAAATTATGTTGCATCAACTGGAATTTTTCATGTTACATAAATTAAAGTATACTGTCAGTCATGTGTGCCCGAAGGAGGGGCAGGGGGTCGCTCCTCTAGCTAATGAAAACGTATTAAATTTCTTAATACAAATAAAAATACCAAATGTAATAGGGTATATAGTAACCAGGAAGATGAGTCCCTTAGAAAATTTTCATCGGGCGCCCATGCTGTCACCATTTTTTCTGGATAAATGAATTGTTATATTTGAAAAATATTTCTGTAAATGTTGTTTTTATCTTTAATTTTGTTCTGAGTAGGCCTACCTATAATCTGTTCTGGTGTCTTGTTAATACATTTCAGCGTTTAATAAATATGCAAAAGTTCGATACTCTGAAAATTCGATGACTTTTTTTTTTTTTTTTTTTTGCATTGATGCCACTGTTACATAATTATGCAAACATGTATTTATTAATTTGGGATAGCGGATACTGGATACTGTAGGCAGTGTTGTGAAAAGTCATATGGTTTCACACTTGTTTTGTTGTACTTCTGGTCATTCTCAGCTATGTTGTCAGGTGCCTGCTTGGTTATCTGAAACCGTAATAATGCGACTAATCTAATGAATCACTGATTACAATATTTGAGGTCTATTTGTCTACTGGTACTCATAGCAAAAATAAATGCAATAAAGCTAGTCTTAACATTGCAACAGAATAGCAATTTATGAATATCTTAAAAGGACATCTTCAAAGCGTGCGAAAACTCAGCTATAAGATTCAAGAAATAGTTTTTTCTTTCTTTCTTTTTTCTTTTTCTTTTTTCTTTTTTTGTATATAATATCGAATCCCTCTTCTGGTGTTCTGTTCAATACATGACAAAATTAGTAATTTTGAAAAGAAAAAGCAATGTATGTGCAAGATGATATCAGAACAAGGGTTCGATATTACAAACTAAGAATTAATTTCAACTTTTATTCTTATGGATATTATGCACGTCGTAGGTGTGACGCTTCTTTCGTTCACTTTTGTGTTTTCTTTTGTTAGGTAGTCTTAGGTAGTAACACCAGTGGACCATGTGCACTCTAGTTGCATCCATCCAGCAAAAAATATTGCTAGCCAGTGTGTGTACTGATACAGTTTCCAGCAATTCGATGAAAATTGGGTCAATATATAGTGCTCAGCAAGAATTCTTACTGGATCTAGCAAGAGCGCATGCTGGACCGGCAAGGACCTCTAGATAGGGAATCAGTATGATAATTACCGTAAATCTTCTACTGTAATAACACACCTGTGCTTAAAAAAAAAGGACGACCCTTAAATATTACGGTAATTTACCGTAAAATATACGTTACCAAATTTGTTTCTAAACACGGTCAATATTATTTTTCTTCTAAATATACGGTCTGCCGTTTTTATGAAAAAACAGTGGTAATCGGTTGGCAGCGAGAGTTAACGGTAATCGGTCAGTAAATTTAAGGCGAATTTTTTTTTACAGTGTATGTAATGATTTTTAAATTAATTTCATTCTCAATTTTCCTTAATTTATTTACTAGAATCCTTCTGCATCAGCAGAGATCTACGTAGGATGTGGTATAAACACATTTATCCACGGGTGATTCAGAAAGTAATACTTCCAAGGTGATACCTTTATTTCTATGTTTGACAAAAAACACGAATAAAGGTATCAGTGGAAAGCTTGCAATGTCAGCTACAAATGGTGGCACCATTTTTCAACATAGTCGCCATTACCGGCAACACACTTGCGCCAACGCGAAACAAAGGTTTTTCATGCCATCGCCGAAGAACTGTGGTCGCTGCTGGCGACACAACAGCAGAATTGCTGCTTCCACCCCTAGGTCACAACTGTAGCTGGCCTGCAGTCGCTTTAGAGTGTCAGGTTAGATATCTGAATGTCCACAGTCAGAAATTCAATGACAGTTCGCTGCTTCACCGGACATCATCACTGGATGCCATGGATTGCTCCATTAAAAGGCCCATACAGGCAGACACATGCATGAAGAAACCTTTCAACATGCATGAAAAATGATAAAACTACAGGCGAGTTGATCGTGTATGGCCTCGTTCATGCATAATTGAAAGTTTTCAAAATTTTCTGTAAACATGCATGATGGATTTGTCATTCTTCATGCATGTTTACCGTGTATGTGCTCGTTCATGCAAGTTGGTTGTTTTATATTTAGGTCTGCCAATCAGGACAGCGAAATAGATCATGTGACTCTTTCCTTCGATTCATTCTTCTAGTAAGTAAGACAGCAAGTTGGTACGTGTGTGGGCAAAAAATTCTTCCAACATGCATGACGAAAGAAATCTTTCATGCAAGTTGGTCATGCAAGTGTGTTCGTCTATGATGCCCTTTACTCTGGAACGAGAAGAGATAGGAAGGTGAAACAAGTGACATTCTCTAGCTTAATCATCAGTGCATTAATGATAAACAGTTCAGAATGTTTGCAGTATTAGGCTATTGGTCAAGTAGTGGGCTTGAAGGCATTAGTTTCTGAATCACCCTCGTACTATATGTATTGTTGATGTATATTATGTAATGACTTGCGTATCTTTAAATGTTGTTCATTGTGTTCGTACGATCACTTTATCAATTTACAATATTTATATTATGAATCATGCAATGCTAAAACAATGTTCGAAATCTAAGACTTGGGTGAATTGGTTTTGCTCAGAAGACTCGAAATATTTCTTGTCTCCTGAACAACGGTAATCATAAAGAAGTCATATTCGAGTAATAGAGATGATGGGGGATTGATACACTTACAACAATGGAACTGCGGTGTCATGAAAGGAGGGGGAGCAAGGTTTGTTTAGGAGAGAAGAGAAAAAGAAAAACATAGATCAAAAAGAATATGTTTCGGCCAAAAATACTTCAAATGTAGGGAGAAAGCTGGCTTCTCTGAATGGTAAGAAGGTTACAAGGGATAAGTACGTATGAATGTCGATGTGAAGGGGACGAAGGGTGACCGAGCACCCAAAAGCCACAGCACCCCAGCTACAACCAGTTTCCGTCTCACCATTCCACAAGCACACATACACACGCCCCGGCATTCTCCACATCATAATTCATGTCGAATTAACATACGGTAGAGTGATTTTTAAATCGGCGCCACACAATTCCCTAGACCTTTCTCCCCCCTTTTTTTATTATTATTATTCTATAAAGCCACCAGTCATATCTCATGGTCAATATTGCATGAGCAGATTTATTATGACTGGCGGTAGTTGGAGAGAAAACATTGAGTCATCTGTTTGCTCTGGTTTTGAAGAATAGATGTGCACAATAATTTCATAACGACAATGAATTCATTTTTTTTTTTTTAACTGTCATCTAAGGGTAAAAGATGCATAGACGAAATTCCCATTCTAATTCATAATATAGAACAACTTAAATTGATGATGAATCAAGCATGGTGTCTTTTAAAATCATATATACACAATTGTATTTTTTATGTTAATAAATGTGGGTTCGAATCCCACACAACATACGAGGGTCGTTCAAGTAAAAAAAAAAGAAAAGAAATTTAATTTATGAAGAGATAAAGAAATAGAATTTTGACCAGTAAAGAACAGATAGCCAACGTAATCTTCTTTAATAGAACTATCATGTCATTTTTGTCGTCACTAATCTAATGAGTTTTTGGTAGACGACATTGAGAAATGTTTCTCCCACATTCCCATCCCACCAATTCTTTCACAATTGTTAACTTTTGTTAATTATCCGTTTCCTTCAACCTACAGGGCTAATCCAGCCCAGGGTACGTAAAACTGAAAGACGACACTTCTTCTCTACGAGATCCCATCACTTTTTCGAATATCAATAAATTCTAAATCAGTGAATCCAAACTTTCTTTATCTAGCGCTTCTCTTCCTTCGTGAAGTATATTCCCCTCCTTCCAGGTCGTTAGACTGACTCCTTTTGAAGCCTTTCAGATTATGCCCATTAGGCTAAGGGAGACGATGATTAAAGCAAGTGAATGATGATGGAAGAATTGGTGGAATGAGAATGTGTGAGAAAAGGCGAGTACCGCGAAGAGATCCACGGATATGATGTTGTCCACCACAAACTTATTTGGTTTGGGATTGGATTGAACCAGGGACCGCAAGCACCAGAAGTAAGCTCTATACCACTAAGCCATCGTAACGAAATATGAGACGAGACAAAGCTCTTCCAGTACATTTTCCGAGACAGGACATCACTTTCATGACATCTTTTCGAGACGAGACAGATTTAAATCTTGTTTCACAGTGAATTGTAATTAGCAGAAATACACCGTGTTTCAAAAGGAATGGCCTGATTTTGGACGGCAATAATTACGGAACATGGGTCCTGCCGGCAAGGAAATGAGTGTTATATGAATGGGCGTGGCCTAGATTTCCAGAAAATCAATGTTAGATTCAGTCAATGCGTCTTCTCAGTTTGCAGTCAGTCAGAAAAGCAAGATGGTGTCTGCTCAACAGAAGGCAATTTGTGTGCTGCAGTTTACAAAGATTGAGTCAGTGATTTCGGTCCAGCGTGCTTTCCGCCTCCATCCTAAAGCCGTTTACCTCGTAACAGAGAAGAAGTGAAGAATAGAATAACAGCCTCCATAACTGCTGTAAACGCAGATACATTGTGTAAAGTATATGAAAAATTTAGCTATCATGTAAATGTTGTTCGTGCTGCTGCCGGTGGATACATATAGCATTTGTAATAGCAAAGGCAAAACTTGCAGATTTTGTGATATTTTGCAATTTATTCCATTTTTCAACCGTGTTACGTTAAATCTTGATACATGTCTGGTCACTTCAACTCCATCGCATTTCGAGAGTTAATCCGTGGCTAAGCAGTGAGCGTAGGCGCCTTCTCATGGGAGACATGGATTCGATTCCCGGTAGGAGTTCATGGGGTTCGGATTCCACGTTAATCCGTGGATCCACGTCTCATATAGTCTCGCTGCCGAACGGGACGTTAAACTCAACTCTACTCCATCGCATTTTGGAGTTGAGTTGATTTTAGTTTAGTGTCCCTTTCAGCAGCGAGGCTATATTAGACGTGGACCTACTGATTAACGTGGAATCCGAACCACGTGAGCTCCTGCTGGGAATCGAACCTGGGTCTCCCACGCCAAAGGCGTGTACGCAAACCGCTTAGCCACGAATGAGCTCGCATCGCATTTTGGAGTAGGTGTCTAAGTATTAAAATAACAGTCATTAAATCAACCACCTGACATGATGAGAAGTAATTTTAGTAATACATCATTGGTGTAATTTTACATACAGTTGCCAAACAACTTCTGTTTGAAAGTATTTTCTTTCGTTGTCAACAGACATAAGTTTTACAAGGAATAATAAATAGTTGCATAAAATTATTTATAAGTGGCTACGAGTAACAAAATATATATTCGTCGACAAAGAGAAACAAATGAACAACAGATGTCAGCGCTTTTTGTGTAAATGTCACAACATCTATACTCTCAGAAAACTATTGCTTTGGAAGATTACTGGAGATCTAATAGATTGTTCGTTACTTGGTATAAATATCAAATATAATGAATAAAGCTCTGTTCATAGCAAAAGATAAATCCAATAGAAATTCTCAACGGTACCATATTTATGATATCCTGAGAAGACAGTGGGAACACTTCAAATTACAATTAGGTTTATCTGTCTGATACACAGGATTTTGCGGCGGCTGTGAAACCTTTGCTAAGGCATTATTCTTAGCTAATGAAATGATTCGCTGACCACTTGTGGTAGTCAGCGCCACCACATCGTCCCATGCTTTCTGAAACGTCTTTGGATGGTTCCCAGTTTTCCCGGCAGGTTGCAGCGCAGAGTCCGGCCAAGGGGCTATATACTTTAGAGAGGAGGAGAGCCTTCTTCTTGGAGTTCGACAGCGGCCGTTCCGTCGAGTGCCTCGTGCGCTGTGGTGCTACGTGAGGAAGAGAGTGGAGTGGGACTTCCTATACACCTACACTACACTTCTATTTTCTCTTACATTTATACGTACATACATCTCCCTTCCTTTTCATATTCATTGTTCTTTTTACATTTTACACTTCCCACTTTCCTCTAACTTTTGCCCTGTTCAACTTGGCTTTCAGCCCTCTTTCACTGTCTGAACTCCTTTCCCGACTTTGACCTTTCCTTTCCCGATTTTGACTTTCAGTTCCCGATTGTGACCCTTACTTATTACCATTTTACGATAATCCCTTTTTTTTACTTTGTCATTGCTATTACTTGTTAACCTTTCTACCTTTTACCTTTGTACTCATTATTTCATTACCTGAATACATTTCTTACCAAACTTGTTCAAAGGCGTTATTGCCGGGAACATATAAAGGGGGGATTTTATCCTCCCGTGAAGTGAAGTGAAGTGAAGCCTTCTTCTTCACGTGGGACCCGAAAGGATAACAGCAACAGCGGCACCAGCAGCCGGGTCGGAACCCGAATCGAAGGGCGCCGGAGATCAGGCTCTGAGAAGATGAAGTACCGCATAGCATGGAGTGAAACACGAGTGCGACGAGAATTGTACACTCAGTTTTTAGTGAAGTGCGATGGACGGCTGGATATCGTGATAAGTATTCTACCTACATTATTGAACCTGTACAGTCTGTATCCGGTACCCATAGATAATTTTATAAAATATATAGGAAACATTTATAAACCTTGATTCTTATTTTTTAAAAAAATATTGGAAATCACCTCACCACTCCACGCGCCGTCTGCGCAACTAAGGTATATGCACCCTCACATTTGCTCTAGCGCAAATGCTACGGTGACACACTGACGAATAAAACAGTTATTATTATCTCAATAGTCTGGGTTCACCATCCTAGCTAGAGTGTTAGTAACAGCAGTTATGTATATATAGAAAGATCTCTGTGATGCTGTTCCTATTTCCTCGTTTTTCGTTCAATCATCTAGTTCTGTAACACCGCCGCGGTGTTATTTTCACATCGCTCAACATCGTCTCTGTGTCAAATCGGAAAAGCTTTGGTGTTGAAATAAAGTGAAATACAAAGTTTAGCCAAGTACAAAGGGCGTTCAATAGATTTTAATACGTTTCAGTAAGTTCACAGATGGTTATAATATTGTTATTACTAGCAATATAATGATGAAATGTTAGGTGAAAATACTTTGATCTTTTAGCTACACGACCATGTCACTCAATGTAGTCTCATTCCGCTGTGACAGACATCTCGTTCAACGTTCTTTCCATGTTTTGAATGCACTTCTGTAAAATTCAGATGGATGATTTTTACATCATTGTTTCACATAAGAAATGAGGGCCTTGTCACTGTTTTTCCTCGGAGTTGGGCCTACAAATGCCCAAACTGGAAGAAATCAGAGGGAGCCAACTCCGGACTATAGGGAGACTGGGGACAACTTCCCATCCCATTTTCATGATTTTCTGCTGTGTCAACATGGCTGTGTGAAGCTTGGTATTGCCATGGTGGAATTTGATGACTATACCTTGCAGCTCCGATATCTTAGTTTGGAGAGTACGTTATACCCTATCCAGTGACAAACAATAACGCTCCTTGTTATTGTGCAGTCATGTTCGAAGAAGTGTATGAAAATGACACCGCACTGATCTTCCAGAAAAAGGAGGTCATAGTTTTCTGGCTTGATCTGGAAAGTCGAGTTTTTTTTTTTAAACCGCTGCAACTAACGTTGGATACTGGCGCGGTCCAATATGTGAACTCCGTACACTGGAAGCAATTTCCTATTAATTGATGTGACTGATTTATAACTGGTTTTGAATATGAATTCCATTACCGACCGTGATCGGGTTCTGATGTCTACTTCAGTGTCCATTGTGGTTTACCTGTGAACAATAAGAAACAACGATTATTACCATTTTGAATCCAAATAATCAAAATATATCTATTCACCTGAAATTTCATCATCAACTAGTAAAATATACCTATCTGTACAAAACTTAGAACTAAGAATCATCAAAAAGATACATTTTTTTTCTTATGAGACATTGTCAAAGTTTAATCGAGCGAACCTTTAAAACTTGTCATTTAGAATTTAAAAGAGAGATCCCTCGTTGCTAAGCTGTAGCTATTACTGTACGCACCTATGGCGTGGGAGACCCAGGTTCGATTCCCGGCGGGAGCTCTTATGATTCGAATCCCATCTGTCATATAGCATCGCTGATGAATGGAATGCCAAACTCAAAATGAAATCAAATGAAGAATATACAAGATGCCTCTGAGCCTCCCCCCAAAAAAACAATAAGTTTAGTTAAATCTTTTTAAACAGTTTACGTTCAAAATCCACTACTTTTCTTTTTTAGTATGGGAAGACGAATATACATGAAATTGTATTTAAAATATTTAAAACATGGTATTTTGATTAAGAAATGTCATATCATGGATCAAACAAATGAGTGTTCGAATTCGAATAGAGACATTATCTATTAATCCACTATGAAATTCATGCAGTAACGCTACAGAGGCAGAGCTGATATTTTGATCACTTCCAAGTCGCCGGGTCAGTCTGGGTCATAGGATTTGTTCCGGTTTGTTCGGGTCAAAGGGTATGTCTGTATCTCCAGGTTATCGGGGCACACCGGATCAGAGAAGCCATATCCGGACCCGAGTGATCTGGACCTGATAGAAGTCGAAACCCAAGTACCCGATTGACCTTTAACCCGTTCCATTACTGATCGCAACAACTAGCGCCATACAACAGAGAGATTTCATTTCTCACGCAAGAAATATAGTTCTTACAAATTTCATTGCAACGTTTTTATTAGCGTTAAATTTATTGAGATGCAGGTTTCGGTAGCAAATGAAACAGCCTGCAATTGGACTTCCTTTCGACAAAACTCATATTAACATTATCCTTTATACTACTTACTTTATCATGTGAAAAAGTTGATTCAATAGGCCAGGTAGTGTAGAACAAAATTAGGTCATCTTATTGTTAAAACTGGAATAAATGATGAATTATCAAGTAGTATGAAAATAGATTTACTAAGTTATTTTGTGCTGTTTGCTTGTTAGGGTCAAACCTTACAACTTCAATTTAACTCACTTCCAAAGGAACTAGAACTTTTTTTTACATACATAAACTCGATGACAATACAATATTTTCACATTATTTTCGTTCTAGCTTATAGCTTTAATATAAACATAATTAATTATATTTAGATTGCATGGATACCCTATGAATAGGCAACGTCGGTTAATTAATCTTTACAGTGGGCAGAGTGGTTTTCAGTGCTGGTTCGAAGCCTTTATGTGGCGTCTCTAACGGAAAGGTTAAAAACTATTGCAGTCCACAAGAAATCGTATATTTTATTTAAGTTAAGGAAGTTATGAGTATTTTCTTCTTGTTTAACGTCCCATGATTGTGCTCGAGGCTTATAGAGACAATGATGATAATGAACGAAGTGGTAGAATGGAAAAAAAATAATAGAATCCCGTGAAAAACCACGAACACAGTGTTTGTTCACTACAAAGCCCACTTGGTTCGACTATGAATTCCAGTAGTAAAATGACAAACAATTCTACAGGTACCGTTATGTTTTTATAATTAATTTAGAAAGTCATGTCCTCCTTTAATGTTTGCGTTGTCAGAGGGGGCGTGTATGTCATTAGGGTTTGATGACATGGTTACATGTATTTGGAAAGTTCCTATGTTTCTTTTTTTAGTTGTGATGACATGTCTGTATTGTTGGAAAGGTCGTGTCCTCTTTTTCGACGTTGTATACTGGATATTTTTAAAAATAATAATTGAAATTTGAATTAAATCTGTTGATATGATGATACGTCATTCTGTATCACTTACTTCCGTAGTAGTGATTAAATTAATAATTTGTAGTAGTGATTAAATTAATAATAATAATATTGAATATATTACTCGAACAATATGTGAGAGAATAAAAGATATTCTCCTAATAAATTTTGTTTGCTGTGCAAACTCATTATTTATTTAACCTTTCGTAATAAATTACTCGAACAATATGTGAGAGAATAAAAGATATTCTCCTAATAAATCGTTTTTTTATATTGCTTCGCTTTACAAAGAAAGCTCTTAAAAGTATATAGAAAGTGGTAACTTGCAAATTATTTATATTCTTCTAATAAATTAGTCGTAGCAACTTATTTGATCGCTTGCTAAGCAAGCTGAGAACACTTACAGTGTGTAAAAGTTTATGTGATACGTACTGGGATCGAACCCGGGACCCTTAGCACCAGAGGTGAACGCTGTATTGTACTGAGAATAAACCCGGGACCCTTAGCACCAGAGGTGAACGCTGTATTGTACTGAGAATAAACCCGGGACCCTTAGCACCAGGGGTGAATGCTGTATTGTACTGAGAATGAACCTGGGACTCTTAGCACCAGGACCCCAAGCTCCGGAGGTGAACGCTGTATGAGAGAATTATTGCAATCCTCACATGTAAGTTGGAGAAAAAAACATATTGGGAGATAGGGAATGTGTATGATTTGAATAGTTTATTTATTTATTTATTTTGTTAATATTCATCGTTTTATTGATTTGTTTATTGCTTATAGCTAACTCCGTGTTTACAGCCATGTTTTAAGGTTGAAATACGGAGTGACTGAATTGTTCTTCCGTCTCTCACAGAAGGCGATCTTAGAATGAACAGAGTTTTATTTTTGTAAATGGCATTACTTCCGGGTATACGTGTTTTCCCTTTGCTTACGTTAGAACTTTGACTGGTGACATACATAGAGTGTCAATGCACTTTTTAATTTTATTTCCGCTTGTCAATATGTACTGAAATATCCTTAGACGATTTCCCCTTACCCGTGAGAAGTCTGGCGACATACTAAAATATTTTTTCATTAACTATGATTGTCACTGCGAAACTTATCTGCAGTGATGAAGAAGACAGATAGAAATTTAATGTTTCTTCCCTTTTACAAGATGTTTTGGACAAACACGTAAATGTATTTATGTGGCAATATCTGATTTCGGCAATGTGAAAGTTTTACATGTAAGCATTTCCTTAATTAGTTGAGAACCGCACATCGCTACAGGGGCCAATGTCGATACCATGTCCTGAATGAGGAAAAATGATAGCTTTTCCTTGAAAGGTCACTTCCTGTTGAGATTTCTCCAGCAGTTGATGAACTTGTAAATAAGAAATTTTTAGATTTCCTGGTGGAACACTGAATGAACGATGTTAGCGGACATGATGACTTTATTTATAATTAATGAAAACGGTTTTGAAAACCTGATGAAAAGATGATGCTTGGGGGAGGGACACATTGAAATCCTTATAAATACTATTGAAATAAAAGTTTATTATTATTGTTCTTTACATACTGTCATAGTGCGTATTGAAAACTTTATTCTTGTGTTTTTATTGAAGTTTTTTCGTTGCTGATTCTAACAGAACGAACTTTGATTTTTTACGGTGAGAACTTTTTTTAAATGCTAAATTGACTTGTATTATTCACTTAATTATAATGGAAGTTTTTTGAATAATTATTGGTAAACTACACGAGTTGCTTTTGAGAATTGAACTTGGGACTAATTACATTGTCGGGAAATAGACCTACGACCATTTTGTAGTCATGACAAGAGTTATTATTATTATTATTATTATTATTATTATTGTAGGACTACATATTGTTTTTAATGGTTCGTATTTTTTTCATTCTTTCGCTTCATTAGAAGCTCATTGTAAAAAATAACATGTTCGAATAATATGTGAGTGTACTAATTATTTATACTCTCCTAATAAATTACTCGGAGCTTCCCTTAAGAACCGCCAATATGATTTACCAAGGGCTAAAAACGAACCATTTACTTGTAGAGTTTTATTTGCTTAATTATACTGTGCTTAATTACAATATGTTTGATTCATTTGTTACGATTTTTTAACTGTTACACCGATTGTGTACTGAAACATGATCACTTTAAAATCAGTTATACCTAATATATATGTACGTTGTACAGAGGGGGCTTGAACTGCTTAAGTAAGATCATTTTGCCAATAGATATCATAGAAGTACGTTTTGGTAATATAGCTGATAATCTTTTAGGAACGCAAATGTTTGAACTAAGACTAGCATTTCCAGAAAGAAAGAAAAAAAGCTTCAGTTTGGGGAGGGGAAGGAGCGCTTTGCCCCACATTATAATTTAAATTTTCGTGTTTTAATAGTAAATATTACTGAATGTTAGTTATTGCGGGGGTGGTAGCTACATAGCGCATACAATAGCTTTAATGTTAAGAAAGAAAAAGAAAGGATGAAAATTTTACGGAGCCCCCTAAATACATTGGTTATTGAACACTGTCTTTTGATTTGAAAACTTGTTGTGTATTCTCGAAGCAAAATGAAATGATGTACTCTTATTTGTAGCATGTCCCTCAATGAGGGGCTTTTGCCTGCCAGATAGACATCCATAGATTTTAACAGTATTGTATTACAAGGAAGCAAAAGGAAATTATGTACTCCTATTTGTACCATGTCCCTCAATGAGGGGCATTTGCCTCTCAGATAGATTGCCTAGATTTTAACAGTATTATATTATAGCAAAAGGAAATTACGTACGACTATTGTAGCACGTACCTATAACTAGCGGGGGCCCTTCCACCCTTAGTTACGGACTATCTTAGATTTTAACAGTATTATAGCAAAAAGAGAATTATGTACGACTATTCGTAGTATATTTCTACAAGTAACGGGGGCCCTTCCACCCTTAGTTATGGGCTCATTTAGATTTTAACAGTATTATAGCAAAAAGAGAATTATGTACGACTATTCGTAGTATATTTCTACAAGTAACGGGGGGCCCTTTCCCCTTAGTTACGGGCTCACTTAGAGTTAAACAGTATTGTATTACAATGAAGCAAATTGAAATGATGTATGGGTATTCCTAACATGTTTTTACAATTATGCGGCTTTTGCCTCCCAGATAGACCACCATAGATTTTAACATTATTGTATTATAGCAAAAGGAAATTATGTATGGCTATTTCTACCATGTTTTTACCAAGTGAGGGCATGTTTCCCTTTAGTTAGTTAGTCCCTACAATTGCGGGTTTTTTGAATAGGTAATAACATAATGATAATTATGTTCAACTGAAGGGGTCTATGTGTTGGTGGGTCCCCCTTAGGGATTTGTAATATAATGAACGTTTGGTGGTTTACTGATAGAAGAAGCAGCTATGCCCTCACAAACTATGTTTTATTAACAGAACACAATTGCGAGAAGGGTTCTTGGTACTTATTTAATGCTATCAGTAGTATTTTACGGATAAAAAAAGAAATATATATATTATACTTTACCTTTAAAATATATTCGGGACTAATAACGAAATACGTCAACACGACAGACGGGGGTAAACTATACAAAGGTTAATTTAAAATTCTGCCGCTAGGTGTCACTGTTAGTGGTGGGAGGGGGAGAACACTTGATAGAACATGATATAACATGTATTTGATGTGTACGCTTATCATTTTTTCTTACGTCGGCGTGCGTTAAAGATCACAGAGAAAGCTTTCCTGATCACTAAACCTATCTTAATAGTATTAAATAAAGTATACTGGATTATCTTTATATTTATTGAGGCCTGTTTTATTACAGACATTGAAGCTTGCTAATCGTTGTGGTGCTAGCAATTACATTAAAAGTACCGACCAACGCAGTCGAGATTTTTTCTTCTTTTTTGTGGATTGTGAGCGGAGAACTAAACCTTGAAAGGTATGTATTTCTTATGGTTATTATGATTAAAAAAAAAGAAATTATATACTTTTTTTAAATTGTACTTGACTTGTATTTAACCAATATTAATGAACAAAGAGAGACTTTCTCTCTCTCTCTTTCTCTCTCTCTCTCTCTCTCTCTCTCTCTGTGTGTGTGTGTGTGTGTGGATATTTTTAATAGAATAGTTTACAATTCAATATAAGTGAATATATTTACTGATTTTTCATAAAGTAACTTGATTGATTTCTATTTACATATCAATAATTAACTAAAGATGATTAATTTTTTTCTTTTATATGATATTATCATGTGAGCGTTGCTTAAAAGAAGTATTTATTTGATCTTTTTTTATTAAAGTGGAGTTGATTACTCAAAATAGTTTTTCTTTGTTTTATTTTTTAGATGGATTTCTTCTGCTCGGCTGAAGAATTAAACCTTATTGATGAAATCTACCTGCAAGAGGTCTTGCGCGGTCTCAGCAAGTACCCTAGGGTTTTTAGTAGGTGGAAAGCTATTATGGAATTAAACAGACTTGGCCATAGGGGATCGGTGAGATGCGAAGCCATATTGCGGACCCTTCGTGTCTTTGAAGGTAATGATACACTACTTCTCCAGCACTGTGTAAGCAGTGCTGACGTACTGGATTTGTTTGTGTACGGTTTTTTTCGTACTAAAGAATCGTATGAATTGGCTCTAGATAAAGTTATGTATTTATTAGCTTGTGGGGAAGGTCAGGTAGATAGGATAAATGATACAGAGTTTTCTGAGTTTTTTGATTTTGGCTTGCGATTTGTTTTGGAACCATGCTTAATCCCATCTGAAAATAATAATGCCATAGTCATGACCCCTCAAGAAACTCATAACTTGAGTCCTAATAATTTATATTTGTTAACGAATGAAGATTTAGCTTTTCTAAATGATAAAGCAGATGGGATTGGCAATTTAAATTCCGTTGAAATACCAATTGAAGAAGAAATGAGGAGATTGGTTGAAAATGAGGACAATGCTGTGGTTATACCCACGCAACAGGTCCAGGGAGAAAATCCTGTATACAATCCACCTGAATATTGTGTACAGGATAATCATGACTATGGGAACCAAATGATTTTTTCTCCTCAGCCTGGACCGTCATGTGCTAGTGTCCCACCAATGGTTGGACATGGCAACATAAATAAGAATAGTACAAGTAGTACTACTAGTAGTCATAATAGTGGTAGTACAAGTGGTAGTAGTAGTGATAATAGTAATGGCGGGGATAATCAAAGAAATAGTAATTTCGAAGTTGTAAGACAAAGCAGACAAAGGTTTCGTAAGTTTCATCTTACGGGCCATGAAATTGTCGTCAGACCTGTGGGTGATGAAAGGAATATTAATAACCCAGAGGCCTATATCGAAAGTTTAATCGATTTTGCGTTGGAACATGTGATCTCCAATGCACGCCCCATGGACTACATTGGTTTATACGTTGAAAGTAGTAATAGTACTAATAACAAACCAGTGTATGTGCCGTTTAGAAGAAAGGACAATTTCACTGCTAGAACAGTCCTCACTTCAATCGAACAAGTACTAAATTCGAATGAAGTGTTTCTTTTAGGGGAAGAAGTATTGTTTCGATTCCATATAGCTGAGAATTTGCACGGACAAGGAAGACCTAATGCAATGAGTGCTGTCCAAAAATATTGCAAATACCAAGATTACTTGGAAAAGCGTATAATTCGCATTGAAAATAAGAATATGTACTGCCTCCCCATGGCCATAATATATGGAATAACAAAGCATACCTCAAGTAGTAAAGTTTTATATCATTTAAGAACAAGAGATTATAATAAGTGGCTTTTTAAAGCAGAAGTTCTCTGCGAAATGGCAGGAGTTAACGTTCAAAGTAAGCAAGGTTGTGACTTCTCTGATTTGGACCTCTTTCAAGCATATTTGAAAGGGGAGTATCAAATCGTAGTTTATGAGGAGGTTGAAAAGAATAATCGGGAATATATAGTACGTTACCCGGGAGAACATGCAGAAAATAAGATTTTTATCCTATATCAAAGAGATAACACTATTGGTCATTTCGAACCCATCCGTAATATTACAAGTTTTCTTAGCAAACGGAAGTATTGTTATTATTGTTTGGAAGGTTATGATGAAAGATGTCTGGCACACAAGTGTAAAACTCGTTGTACTTTTTGCGAACATACTCACGAACGGGACTATACTGCAAATGGAATTAAATGGAATGCATGCAATAGAGAGTTTGCTGAGGGTACATGTTTTGACAACCATGTGGCACGTAATAGAGCGGCTAAATCCGTATGTGATAATGTAAAGCTCTGCATCGATTGTGGTATCATCTTTGATAAGAGGGGGCGAAAATCTGAACACATGTGTGGTGAACATTTTTGTTCAACGTGCTGTGCGTATGTTGATACAAATCATACATGTTTTGTTCAGAGACAGCAACCTGTTCATACGAAAAGGTTTATGTACATCACCTATGATGTAGAGACGATGTTGAAGGCGCCGAATGAGCGCGATGAAAGGGAACATGAAGTTGTACTGGTGTGTTGTCATCATGTATGTCACGTCTGTATAAGGAAAGGTATCGATGAGCCTTGTAAAACGTGCGGTGACAATATTGGAAATCGTTCGTTTTCTTTTAAGACAATGACGGATTTTATTAACCACGTGTTAGTAGAACGTCCTGTCTTTCAGAAGATCGTGGCGATCGCTCATAATGCATCCAGATACGATGGCCTCTTCTGTCTTAGAACTCTAATAGAAAAAAAAAATGAAATGAAATGAAATCTTTAAGTTTTACGTCCCATGGTTATGCCGGTTAGGCTAAAGGAGACGGTGATGATGAGAGATGTATGAAATGGTGGAATGAAGAAAGTGGGAGGAAACGGGAGAACCCCGAGAAAACCCACGAACACGGTGTTTGTCCACCACAAAGTTTACTTGGCGGAGGCTGGGATTGAACCCGGGACCCCAAGCACCAGAGGTGAACGCCTTACCACTGAGCCACCGCGCCCCCAGAACTCTAATAGAAGACCAGCATATTGTACCTAGTGTTCTTATTCAGGGTCAAAAGATTTTTAATATTAACATAGGTAACCGTATCTTTTTTCGCGACTCTTTCCTCTATATTGGTGTGAAATTATCAAAATTACCGAAAACGTTAGGCCTTAGCCAAAATTTAAAGAAGGGAGATTTCCCATATTTGTTTAATACTGAAGAGAATCAAAATTATGTCGGTCTCTACCTTCCGCTTAAGTACTATGACCCTGAGGGACGAAGCACAGAAGAAAGAAAACAATTGGAAGCCTGGCACCAAAAACTTGCGGAAAGTGGCGAGGAGTGTAACCTGCAGAAGGATATGCTGGCTTATTGTGAAAATGATGTTAGAATTCTAACAGAAGCGGTCATTAAGTTTAGCGATATTATTGAAGAGAAAATGATGGGTTTGCAATGTTTCATAACATTATCAACCATTGCAAGTCTTGCAATGCGTGCATATCGTACCTTGCACTTACCGGAAAATACTATTCCTATCATTCCCGCGTTGGGATTTCATCATAAGACAAAGTATAGTACAAAAGCTATGCAATGGCTTATGTATATGGAAGACCAATTAGGTATAGAAATCCAGCATGCTAGGAGAGGTGGGGAAAAGTATATTGGTAGGTACAAGGTCGATGGATGGCACGAAGGACTCAACGCTGCCTTCGACTTTTATGGATGTTAATTGCATGCCTGTCGCCTTTGTTTTCCCTTTAACCGTGACGCGGTTTTGCACGATGCACAAGACTCGTACAATACGATGGAGAAACGATATGAGCAAACCATGCGCCGCCGTAGGTACCTGAAAAGTATAGGTGTAAACCTATATGAAATATGGGAATGTTCTTGGGATAATAAGGTAAAGACGGATAAGGAAGTGCAAAAGTTTGTTCAAGAACGTTGTACTAATCTACCTGATTTTCTTACTCCTAAGAACTGTTACAATGGTGGTCGTACGGAGGTCTTTCGATCTTACGTCAATTGTACGAGTGATGAGCGTATTTCTTATGCCGATGTAACTAGCCTTTACCCATGGATAATGGCGCGTAAACCTATGCCGGTTAAATCACCTAAGATTCACACGGGACCGGACTTTCCAGATGTGGAAAGTATTCACGGTGTAGTCAAATGCACAATTGTCCCTGCAAAGGACCTCTATTTTCCGATCTTACCATACGTTGCGGGAGATCGATTACTTTTCGGCCTTTGCCGCACATGCATGGAAGAAGAAAACACTAACGAATGTACCCATAGTGACGCTGAGTGTGCTCTCACAGGAACATTTTGCACTCCAGAGTTACACCTTGCTCTTAAAAAAGGTTACAAAATAATCGATATACATGAGATATGGGAAGTTGAACTCTTAGATCCTGAAGAGGGGAATTCAGGTGGGCTGTTCGGGACCTATTTGAATTCCTTCCTTCAGATGAAGCAGGAAGCCTCTGGTTTTCCTGCTTACTGTACCACTGAAGAAGACAAACATAAATATATCGATGAATATTATGCCCATGAAGGCATACGATTAAATTATGATAATATTAGAACGAACCCGGGATTGAGGCAATGTGCGAAACTATACCTCAATTCATTGTATGAAAAGTGGGGGCAATGCACAGACATGTCACAGAGTATAATCGTTAGTGATGAGGTCACATTTCTTAGGTATTTAACTACGGCAAGGTATGAGATTCAAAGTGTGGTACCAATTGATGATGACCATCTCATTCTCACATACAGAGACATTGAAAACGAAAACGTTCCGTTAGCGTTTTCCAATGTGATACTAACCGCATTTATTACTTCGCGAGCTAGACTTAGACTTTACGAACTACTGACGACTGTAGGACCTGACAGAGTAATCTACTGTGACACTGACAGTATCATGTACCTACAGAAAAAAGATGAGGAACCCTTGTTACCGCTCGGAAACTACTTGGGTGATCTTACAAATGAAATTCCTGAAGGTTGGGAGTTTATAACCTTTATTGGTCTTGGCTGTAAAAACTACGCCATGCGGCTAACAAATGCCCAAGGGGATGTTCGCGATATATTCAAAATTAGGGGGATAACACTAAATGATAGAAGCTCTCAAAAAATTAACTTTGAGAGTTTCTATAAATTAGTGTCTGGATAATTAGAGTCCAAAGTAATAGAAAACCCAAATAGTATCGTTCGTAGACCGGGGTTCCGTATCTAGCTGTAGAGAGACAAAGACCCACCGTGAGGTCAACAAAAAACGAAAACGTATTGACGAACCTGACATAACTAACGATGAACCAATACAAAAACGTGCAAGTGTACCTTACGGTTATAGACCCACGAATGAGTGAATGTGAGTTGTATGAATGTCTCTTTTTAAACCGGCTCGTATGTATAGAATACTCGTTCTTAAAATCGCTTGTAAAAATATTTATTTTTAATTTATTTTAATTTATTCCTAATTTATTTTAATTTATTCCTAATTTATTTTTTCATTTCAAGCTTTAATTTTATATCCAAGTGATTTTCATTTCGTTTGCTGTGCAAACAATATATATATATATATATATATATATATATATATATATATATAAACTGGTCATTTCAAGATTTAATTTTATATCCCAGTGATTTTTTATTCATTTCGGTTGGTGTGCAAACAATATATATATAAACTAGTCATTTCAAGCTTTAAGCTTATGTTTTATTCCCTCACATGAATAACATGTTCGAAAAATATGAGAATGTATGAGTGTGTTTATTATGTATGTTTATTTTTAATTTATTTTAATTTATTCCTAATTTATTTTAATTTATTCCTAATTTATTTTTTCATTTCAAGCTTTAATTTTATATCCCAGTGATTTTCATTTCGTTTGCTGTGCAAACAATATATATTTATATATATAAACTGGTCATTTCAAGATTTAATTTTATATCCCAGTGATTTTTTATTCATTTCGCTTGGTGTGCAAACAATATATATATAAACTAGTCATTTCAAGCTTTAAGCTTATCTTTTATTCCCTCACATGAATAACATGTTCGAAAAATATGAGAATGTATGAGTGTGAGTGTGTATATAAAGCAGAGTCTCTATTGTATGCATTCATTTGATTACAAGATGTTAAAGTTTCAACATCCCTCTACTATTTTAATTGCTGGTCCTTCAAGGACTGGTAAAACTTGTTTTGTAAATCGTTTACTTAATGAATGTGATCAAATGTTTAGTATAAAATTTAATGATATTGTTTGGTGTTATGGTGCAGTAATACCAAAATTAGATGCAAATGCAAAAATACGTTTTCTAGAGGGAATACCTGACATGAATAATTTTGAAATTAAAGAAAATTCATTATTAATACTTGATGATTTAATGTCGGAAACTAATGCTGATGTTGCTAATTTATTTACAAAGTATGCACATCATAAAAAGTTAACTGTAATATTTATTATTCAAAATTTATTTCCAAAAGGAAAACGCACGTGATATTAGTTTAAATGCACATTATATTATAGTATTTAAAAATCCAGGTGATAAATTACAAATACAATATTTAGCAAGGCAAATTATGCCTCGGTATAGTAAAGAAGTCGTGAGTGTGTTCGAAGAAGTAACACGGGAGCTTCACACTTATTTATTATTTGACTTTACACAAAAAACAAACGATGCATTGCGAATACGTACAAATATTTTTTCGAATGAAATCATGCATGTGTACGCTAACTTAAAAGACATGCATACAGAAATTTTTGTTTAGTCTGCATCAAGATGTTGAAGGTGAAACAACACTACAGCACGCTCCGTGCTCTGTGCAAATGCAAAAATGCAAAACGTAAACAAATTTTACAAAATACTTCAGGGCATTTAATAAGAACAATATCTCAAGTAGCTAAAAACACAATAAAAGGAAACATTCCTTTAAATTCTCGTCAGAAGCAGCGTTTAGGTAGACATAAGATCTTACGTGCTCTATCTCAGCAACGTACTGCGTTGAATGAAAAGAAGAAGTTGTTACTACAAAAAGGTGGTGCGCTTCTACCGTTAATCTTGGGACCACTTCTTGCAGCAGTAGGAAGTAGTATTTTCAGTCGTTAAATATGTCAGAATTACGTAAAATGATTTCAGTTCCTGAAAATGCTGTACACGAAATTCAATCAAATCTTGAATCCATTGATTCACATCAGTCACGTGTAGATGAAGAAATGAATAATATCTTAAAACGTCGTGATCTTAGTGTACAACAAAAGTGGAAATTATATCAACAAGCTTTGCATCGATATTTACAGTATACATCTTCTTCTTCACATAAACCTATTACTTTACCTATCATTCAAGAAGAAGAAGAAGAAAAATTATCATCAAGTTCCAAACAAGATAGCAATACTTCTATTTTACCATTTGTATCAGACATTTTACAATCAGTACCGAAAACACTTCGTAGGAAAACAGATCTATTATTAAAACAGTTGACAAGTTCTGATAAAATTCAGTGGGATAAGTCTGGCATTGTACGTATTCAAGGTAAAACAATACCAGGTTCAAATATTATAGATTTAGTAAATGATGTTCGTACAAGAAAATATTCAAGAAATCCTTTAGGTATTCATGAATTTAAAAATTTATTAGAAGATCTTAATGTTCCTAAAGAATTTATTGGTACACCTATTAGCACACCAGCATCAAAAGTGAATAGTAGTAGTAGTAGTAGTAGGAGGAGGAGGAGTAGACAACGTATTCGTAAAGTAAGAAAATCTACTAGTCCTGCAGTAGTTGCTAATTTATTTAAACAGTGGAAGGAATAAAGTATGTAAAAATGACAAAATTATCAAAAATATATTATGATTATTCAAATCCTTATTCTTTATCAAGTATACAAACATTACAACGCAAAACAAAGTTATCTAAAAAGAAAATTAAAAAGTGGTTAGCTTCTCAAGATGCTTATACATTACGTGCACCAGCTTGTAAAGTTTTTGAACGTAAAAAGTATTATGTTAGTGCACCAAATGAAACATTACAAATGGATTTAGCAGATATGCAAAATATTGCAAAGTATAATAATAATTATAAATATATATTATATTGTATTGATATTTTTTCACGTTATACATATTGTGTTCCGTTAAAAACAAAGAAAGGTCCTGAAATGGTAAAAGCAATATCAAATTTTTTTTAAAATTTCAAGTTACCCGTGTTTAACGTACAAACAGATTTAGGGGGTGAATTTTATAATCGTCATGTAAAACAATTGTTTAAAGAATATGAAATTAATCATTATAGTGTTCATTTCGAAATTAAATGCGCGTTGCAGAACGTTTTATACGTATATTAAAAGAAAGATTGTATCGTTATTTTACTGCAAAGAATACTTATCGTTATATTAATGTATTAGATCAAATTGTAAAAAATTATAATCATTCATACCATTCAAGTATTAAAATGGCACCTGCACAAGTAAATGATTCCAATGTGAATCAAGTGTGGGAAACATTATACGGGAATAAAAATAATAAAAAGAATATAACATGTAAATTTAATGCGGGTGATTATGTACGTGTTAGTAAGTATAAACATATATTAGAAAAAGGATATTTACCTAAATGGTCACAAGAAATATTTATTGTTGACAAATGTATTAAGTCAGATCCTGTCACTTACAAATTAAAAGATTGGAACGCTGAAGAAATTAAAGGAATATTTTATGCACAAGAATTACAAAAAATAATTATAAATTCAAAGAAAACATATCTCATTGAAAAAGTATTAAAACGTAAAAAAGGGTGGATGTATGTAAAATGGTTAGGATATCCATCAAGTATGAATTCGTGGATTAGATCAAATTCTATTCAGTCTGCAAAATGAATTCGAACTTTACACACGACTTTTACGTTACACTTCCTTGCAAGTAGCAATCTTTTCGATAATAATACATCATCATTTCGAGTTAAATTGGCACAATCTATTGATTTAAGTGATGGGGAATGGGCTGTTGCATTAACACAAATTAATATTCCGTGGAATTTTTACAATGTTGGTGAAAATGAAGAAATTATAATTACTAGTGTTATCGATGATAAAGTTGAACGCTACCATGTACCAATAACACCTGGATATTATTCATCAATTGAATCGATTCTACAATTAATTCCTGAAAATGTTCGTATGTTACACTATTTACAAAATAAAAATCAAGTTGTTATTAAACATTCTTTAAAATTAGAAGATCAATGTATGATTGGTGTTACACCAGGATTACAACAGATTTTTGGATTTATTAATGAAAATACGTTTGATGTTAAAAATGTTATATACACAAAAGTTAAAAATGTTGATTTAATATTAGCACGTGGAAAATTTCCATGTGATTTAGATTATAATATTCCCAATACAATTAATGTTTGCATTGATATTGTAAAACAACAAAATATAGGTCCATTAGTTCGAAAATTTAGTGTATATAATGTACAACACGGTCATGTAAAATCTTTTGTGTTTCACACACCACATTATGTTAAAGTTGAAAAGAAATATTTTGATACAATAGAAGTAAACTTAAAAGATGAACACGGGTTAAAATTACAATTTCGTTTTGGAACTTCAAACCTAACACTTCACTTTAAACGAAAATGATTTCTGAGAGTATTGATGATAGTTTTTACATTACATTAGTTTCAAATGCTAGTGCAGATGTATATCCTACAAATTGACCAACACATTTTATTAATCAATTAAAAAATAATATTCGTTTATCAGAATCCGATTGGTATGTAGGATTAAGTGAAGTACATATTCCATTAACATGTTATAATGTTACCGCGGGTGAAAACGTTATATGGTACAAATTAAAAAATGCAGAACCTATGAAAAGTAAAATTCTTGTTGGATATTATCCATCCATTCATCATTTACTAGAAAAATTAAACGCAATATCGAGTTTTATAAGATTTAGTTTTTCAAGTGTTGTACATGTTGAATGTGATGAACATGTAGAATCAGTTACATTGTCGCCTACTTTAGCTTTACAATTAGGTTTTTCTAAAAAATCAGATCTTGTAAAAGAATCTCACGGATTCAAACAACCATACATAGATATCTGATATCCACATCAAATTTTTATTTATACAGATATTATACAATATCAATTTTTAAGTGATACAAAAGCACCATTATTACGTATAGCAACAATCTCTGATATTAAATATGGAAAAGTTCAAACAATTACATTTGAAGATATTCATTATATGCCACTTGCAAAATTTTGTTTTAACACTACTGAAATACTATTAAAAGATGATGCAGGGCGAAATTTGCCATTTCGTTCTGGGACACTGACCGTAACACTACATTTTAAACGCTCTCTTTTCAGGACCTCTATATCAAAGGGGACATGGTATAGGTAGTTTCTTTAAAGGATTATTTCGTTTTGCTTTACCATTCCTTAAACAAGGTGCAAAAACTGTAGGACGTCAAGCATTACAAACGGGTATGCAAGTTGCGGGTGATGTATTAGAAACTCGACCGTTTAAAGAATCGGTTCGAGCACGTGTAAAAGAAGCTGGTAATAGTTTAAAGACAAAAGCAATTAATAAAGTTGGGCAGTTGCTAACTGGTAACGGCAAGAGACGGTCACGCAAGAGGAAAGCTCCTGGAATTGTAAAGTTTGGACCACCAACAAAACGTAAACATATACAGGATATCTTTTCATAATGGCGTTCCTAAATTCAAATAGTTTTGAATGTTGTACCAATGAATTTAACTTCTTTTCTATACCAGTGACACAAACAGCTATTGAAGCAACTACAAATGCTGAATATCGTCCTATTTCCACATTAACCTCAGAAGGACCTATTGAATTTGTTATTCCGGGAGAAACAGGTGAATTTATTCATCCTGCATATCTATATCTTTATGTACGTTGTAAAATTACTAAAGCTGATGGTACAACTTTAGCTAATGATGATGTTGTCACACTCGTAAATAATTTCTTACATTCTTTATTTAGTCAAATTGATATTTCGTTAAATGATAAATTAATTAGTTCTTCATCAGGATCTTATCCTTATCGTGCATACATTGAAACATTATTAAATTATTCTTATGATGCTTCTCAAACACATTTAGCATGTGCCATGTGGCATAAAGATACTGCAAAAAATTTTAATAAATTAGATAATACAAATGCTGGTTTTCAAAAACGTGCTAATATGGTGAAAAATAGTAAATCTTTTGAAATGTATGGACGTCTTCATACTGATATTGTAAGTTTAGATCGTATGCTTCCTAACAAAGTAAGTTTGCATGTAAAACTACATCGTAGTAAAGATAATTTTTGCTTAATGTCTGCTGAAAATACAAGTTATAAAGTTGCACTTGAGGAAATTATTCTTCATGTACGACGTATTGATGTAGCTGCAGATTTAGCTATGCAATTAAATACACGAATGGGTTCGGAAACAGCCAAGTTACCTCTGACGAGAGTGGAAACAAGATCTTATACTATACCTGCACAAGTAAAGTCTTACAGCATTGATAATCTTTTCCTGGGTAATGTTCCTAAAGGCCTGATTATTGGTTTCATCTCCAACACAGCCTTCAATGGGAAATCACATCTTAATCCCTTTGAATTTCGAAACTTTAACGTTAACAAACTGCAATTACAAGTCGGTTCAAAATCATTTCCTCCCACCCCCCTCACTCCTGATTTTAATAATAATTTATACCTTCTAAGTTACTATACTTTGATTTCAGGTACTGGTATATATTATCAAAATTATTCACATACTGTTACTCTTGACGAGTATCCAAACGGATATGCTCTGTATGCATTTATTCTATCTCCAACAGGAACTTTAGATGATAACACGTGGGATGTAGTACGCGATCCCCCTGTAAATTTAAAAGTATCATTTTCAGAAACTTTAACTGAGCCTGTTACATGCATTGTGTACGCACAATTCGATTCTTTAGCACAAGTAGACAAAGACAGAAATATTTATACTGATAACACCTTCTAATTTATTTAGTTGAGTACAATGCGGGTTGTTGTTCACTTCTCGGCGTATCATGATAACGAAGATGACTTTATTATAAAAGAGCTAGCCATTGTAAATCCTGACGTTCCCTTTTTTCAAAATTGGGTTTTTAAACCACCATTTCTTTTAAATAAATTATCTGAGCCAATCGTAAGTACAAACAAATATCTAGGTGAGAATGTGTATGGCATTACCTGGCACGAAGGGGATGTAGAATATTCACATCTTAAGGAAATACTTGAAACATATTGTTCAAATACTACAACCATATACACATATGGAATAAATAGAAAGTGTTTTCTTCAAGAAATTCTTCAAAGAGAAGTTACAAATTTGGAAGAAATAAACTGTCCAAAGTATACTGCATTAAGTTTTCACGTTCATCGGTGTGCACATAATAAGCATCGTTTCGGACAATATAGATGTACTGTTCATGAAGCATTACTGTATAGTGAATATGTAAAAGTGTATGATTATGTGTTACATGTGAATAACAGTGATAATTACATACCTACTACAATTAAAAATAATAATAATAATCTTCATCATGTATAGTGACGAATTATTAAAAGTGTTACTAAGTGATAAAGTGACTGGTGCAAGTGTTACTGGAATTTACCCTATTGACAAACTTCCTGTAACGGTAAAACCTCCTGCAGCACTTGTGATTAATCTTGATACATCTGATTCGGCTGGTTCCCACTGGGTTGCAGTGTACATCAATAAGGAAAAACATGGGTACTACTTTGATAGTCTTGCTATGGACATTCCCAAGGAAATAAAAAACTTTTTGTCGAAAAATACTAAAATGTATTTTACAAATATTCAACAATATCAACATGATAATTCTGTGTTATGCGGCTATTTTGTCTTATATTTTCTGCATCATAATATTCGCACTCAATCATTTGAAAAGTGTTTAAAATTATTAAACAAGAAAAATTTGAAAAAGAATGATGATATTGTTTATAAACATGTAAACAAATTTTTAAAAAGAAAACACAAATATTTTTTTTATTTTTTTATTTGTTTATTTTTTTAATTTACATTTTTAATTTACAATAAATTTTTTAAACTTACACCCATGCATTTTATTTACAATTCCTCATTACAATCTTGATAATGCATTAGTTAATGCTGTTGATCTTTCATATTTCCACCAATAATTCAACTGTTGTGCATTACGATATGCACATCCTGATTTCTTTACAATACTTGTGTGAAAAGAACAATATTCATTAAATGTATTTCCACATAATTCATTTAATGAAGGACAATGTTTTGTTTCTAAATCAATGACATTATCTAATGCAAATATTCTCTTAATCCAAAAAGATTTCTCTAAACCTTTACAATAAAAGCTTGAATTCTTTGCGCATAATTAATATACAAGGTTTCGTATGCATGATACAGTATATCCAGTTTTGCTATTCCATTTCAATCCATGCAAATTTAATGTTAACCAATCAATTTGTTTTTGACATCCTAGTGATAATAAATTATATTCTACTGGTGATTTTACCAAGCAATGGAAATTTAATGTATCATCGCATGCAGTTAAACAAAACTCACGAATAATAAATTCGTTATCAGACATTTTAAAACCTTGAATATCGATAATATATTGATTTACACATGGTGAAATTTCATTTGTGTGAAAAATAAAAAACGGAATTATCTGTCCAACAAATTCTGTATTTTGTAAAAGATCACAAGTTTTATGCATAAAGCATAGAAATGAGATTTCACTATGTTCTTGTTCAAACACTTCAAAGAGTTCACTAAGATTTTTGTCAAGAGATAAATACTTCACTGCAAATGATCCAGTATTATTAAAATGTCTACATTCATGAGGAAGATGTAACTTGCATTCCACGCATTCCATTGGATTATTGTTATGTAAGTATACTTTTATAGTTTTTAATACACAGTTCACATTAATATTTTCACCAGTACATAACACACATGAAACACTAGCACTATTCGAAAACATTTTTTTTCAATCTGAAATATTCGCTTTCCGTTTGTCTTTTCTTATGAAGATCTCTAGTAATTCCGGTAAATAGTCTGTATCACTTAATAATTCCACATAGGCATCATAAAATTTTTCTCTTGTTGATAGTCCGATAATATGTGTGTTTGCGTACAAATAAAACACGGCATCTTCAACACTAGGACTTGCTATAATACTCCAAGCGCGGATTTCCAATAACTCTGGACGCATAGTCATACAATCATGATCAAAATCATGATTAGATCCTGTCGTACATCCCTCACATATTAGTGTTTCATTAAAATTCCATTTTTCAATAGCCTTCTTTATACATTCGCGATCCACTTTTTCACTATTACAACAACAATCTAAAGCCCAAAATCGTGATGTTCTTGATAATACAACTGGAAATGATGGTGGTGTTGGTGAAACTGTTAGCGCTGGTGAATCTATTGCATCAAAATCAAATTCTTCATCTGACGATGATTCGTATATTTCTGTTTCAGCATCAGATATTGCAAATATCCTTCTTCTCATACGACTGCATGATGTATCTTTATATATTTTGTCTCTTATAACCTGTATTTAAAGTATTTTCATAACCGCAAGGTAATCACGTGTTCAGCATTCCTAACATTAAAATTATTTCTATTAGTTTGCCCCCAATTTGTGATGTTTATCTCCCACGTCCGCAATCTTTCTTTTGTTCACCTACCGCCGCACCAAAGTTATTTGTATTAGTCTGGCGGTATTCTGTGATGTTTACCAAACGTGTCAACGATTTTCCTTTGTATTTGAATTCAAGTTTTAGCAACGCGCTGCAAGCACACATCATCACTCCTACCCAACCGGTTTTCCAAAAGCGCGCGAAAAGTTCAGTTTATGTTTTAAGTTCACCAGCAAAAGACGTACGGAAACCACGCTCTGTATATGTACCAGCATAGTGTATCGTACCGTACACGAACTTTTACAACGTTCACCGAGTATGCTCACACAGTGTTCAAGTAATAATTACGAGAGAATAAAAAAATACGATCCGTCAAATTAAAAAGTCCCGCATGAATAAATATTTCCCTCCCATCATACAGCGTTCACCTCTGGTGCTAAGGGTCCCGGGTTTATTCTCAGTACAATACAGCGTTCACCTCTGGTGCTAAGGGTCCCGGGTTTATTCTCAGTACAATACAGCGTTCACCTCTGGTGCTAAGGGTCCCGGGTTTATTCTCAGTACAATACAGCGTTCACCTCTGGTGCTAAGGGTCCCGGGTTCGATCCCAGTACGTATCACATAAACTTTTACACACTGTAAGTGTTCTCAGCTTCTTATTTTAAAATATTTTCGAAATTTATTTGTAGGTTCACACTGCAAGTGTTCTCAGCTTGCTTAGCAAGCGATCAAATAAGTTGCTACGACTAATTTATTAGAAGAATATAAATAATTTGCAAGTTACCACTTTCTATATACTTTTAAGAGCTTTCTTTGTAAAGCGAAGCAATATAAAAAAACGATTTATTAGGAGAATATCTTTTATTCTCTCACATATTGTTCGAGTAATTTATTACGAAAGGTTAAATAAATAATGAGTTTGCACAGCAAACAAAATTTATTAGGAGAATATCTTTTATTCTCTCACATATTGTTCGAGTAATATATTCAATATTATTATTATTAATTTAATCACTACTACAAATTATTAATTTAATCACTACTACGGAAGTAAGTGATACAGAATGACGTATCATCATATCAACAGATTTAATTCAAATTTCAATTATTATTTTTAAAAATATCCAGTATACAACCTCGAAAAAGAGGAGGACACGACCTTTCCAACAATACAGACATGTCATCACAACTAAAAAAAGAAACATAGGAACTTTCCAAATACATGTAACCATGTCATCAAACCCTAATGACATACACGCCCCCTCTGACAACGCAAACATTAAAGGAGGACATGACTTTCTAAATTAATTATAAAAACATAACGGTACCTGTAGAATTGTTTGTCATTTTACTACTAACTCCATGCACAAGAGGAGAGCACTCTATCACTGAGCCATCGCAGCCCCATATGAAGTAAAACAAAAAAAAAAAAGAAGAGGAAGAATTGATAAAGAGTAAAAATTAAAAGCTTTAAAACAATAATTTTGTAAAATGTAACAATTTTTTAAATGAAAAATCGGGTAAAATAAAGTAATAGAAATAAATAAAGAATTGGGCACAATGTAAAGTTCAGTGTTTCACGCATACCGGTAATTAGTGTCGCCTATAAGACGAGAGGTTCTCATCTCTTGATTCTCATTTCAAAAATGAGATAACAAGCACCTTTTTTTAAAATTATTAAATTCAAGGCGAAACGAAAAGCATGACAATTCTTGTCCTGTAGACATCCGAAACGAGACGAGAAATTTCACTGGCAACACTGATTCATCTAAATATTAGATCTAAAACGTTGTTTTAATGTTATGATGTTACATAATATTTTTTAAAAATATAAATTGATAAAGTAATTGCACGAACAAAATGAAGACCATTTATCAATATTTAAAGAGACAGAAGTCATTACATAAAATACGCCAATTATAAACATGGTTCACACGTGTTCGTGGAGTTCTCGTCACACGAAAGAATTCTGGTAGCTTTTTGTATGAAACAAAACAAAAAAATGGGGCAAGAATTTTGTGCCGAAATTTACGAAAAGAGAAAGAATTCTTCGGAACTCGAGACAAGACTAGACTTCTACAAATTTTATGATATGACACGAAACAACAGTATTTCTCGTCTAGTCTCGTGTGCTATTATTCATGATCGAATCAAGCATGAAATGAGACACTCAGAAATTTTTGTTAGAAAGGGTTCAAAGCTTTGGGTTAGGGATCTAATACTACAAACCACTACGTCTATGTAGTATTGAACGGGCAGGGATGTACGCAGGAATTTATTTCGGGAGGGGTCTAAAGCGTTTCGGGAGGGGTCCATATACAATTTGAGGCTAAATTATAAGAAAATTTCTAAAATTACCCCTAAAAGTAGACTGCATTTACAAAAAAAGCGGGATTTCGGGGGGTCCGGACCCCCAGGACAAACCCCCTGCGTACGCCACTGTGAACGGGTATTATTATATCTTACCGAAAAGACGATAAGTAATGGTAAAATACTTCCACCTACTATATCTTTAGAAAAAAAAATTATAGAACTAGATTGTTTTTACTAACCGAGAGAGTACAGATAAACTGTAAGATCAAATTTTCATGCTGCGTCAATCATTTCCCTGTTAAACAAATATAGTTTTATTGACAAAGTGTACGAATATATTCAGTTAATTAGGAAGTTTTTGGGGGTTCCGGACCGGGGGGTACGCCCATCTATGGGAGCCACTTAATATAATGGATTATTTGAACCACCTAATATCCATTTCAAACTTAGCCCTAAACCTGAGGAAAATCATCAAATGATTTTAAAATGAAATTTTTGAGTTTTACGTCCCACGGTTATGCCGGTTAGGCTAAAGGAGACGGTGATGATGAGAGATGAATGAAATGGTGGAATAAAGAAAGTGGGAGGAAACGGTAGAACCCCGAGAAAACCCACGCACACGGCGTTTGTCCAGCACAAAGTTCACTTTGCGGGAGCAGGATTTGAACCCAGGACCCCAAGCACAAGAGGTGAACGCTCTACCACAGAGCCACCGCGGCCCCCTCAAATGATTTTAGTAGCCCTATTTGTTATATTTCTTCATTTTATACTACCAAAAAAAAAAAAAAGAGTTCCTTTTCGGTAGCCTACATTTTAGACATTCATTGCTTTTAAAAGTTATATTTAAAGGTTATTTCATAATTAATGTGTTTGAAGCGTATCTTTAACAAATACTTCTCTGTCTTAAAAAAAAAAAGAAAAGAAGAAGAAAATATTCGCTGCTTGTCATAATAATAAGCTTATATCCGATATTCAGAATGTCGTTGTGCGTTACGTAGAATATACAACAGCTTCGATACTAAATAAAATGTTCCAACTTTTTCGAGAGGAAAAAAATCGTCCAAAGATGTCTCTCCCATCCCAGACAGGAGGAAGATAATCTTGTCCAATCAGAGGAAAGGAGCGACTCCCCGCTGGCAGCCATTACGCCGGCTGACAAATACAAAGAGGGAGGCTTCGTCTCGTTCTCTCTCCACGAGATGTCAGGCTGATCGCTTTTTCTCATTTTCCCTAGAACATCATACGCTTGATATTGACATATTCTGCAGATTCTGTTGTTGTTAAGTTCTTTTCCGTTCGTGTACACTCGCAGTGCAATTTCTGATCTTTCATTTTTCAAACAATACTCAGGAAATAGCTTCTTCTGAACACTTCTTACAGAGCATTATGAAAGATGGGACATTTTAAAAAGACAATATTGGAACGTGCCATCAAATAGTTATAGATGACATGCGCAATGTATTTTGTTTCGAATAAGTTAATATTTATTTTTTTCCGTAAAAGTAATCCTCATTAAGTAGCAAGATATTGTAATATTTTGTTCCATTCATTCGAAATACATTTTTTCTTCATTTGGTCTTATTTGATAATACAGTAGCCTACATATAGGGGATCGGGGTCTACCCCCCCCCCAAAGCTCATGTCGGCCACTATTGTATTTATGAATATACAATATTTGGCATAATTTGAATGCAATTTGTCTTAAAATCCTCATACATATACCTTCTGCATCTGAATTGCCCCCCTCCAAAAAAAATTACAGAGAAAACGGCGCCCTTGGATGGGGGAAGATGCTGCAATTTTAGATTAGACATCATAAACCAAGGACGACCGCAAGATTTTCCGAAGGGGGGGGGAAGACCGACACACTAGCACAGTTGCAAATACACCCGTCATATGATACACAGCAACAATTATATATGCATGCATATTATTAACTGCAGTAAATAAACTGTAGTATCATAGTATTTAAATAAATTAATTAATACTCTACTATGTGATATCAAATTAGTATGTTTTGACGTGTATATCTAAGAACTGAATACCTATCGAGAATCCAGGAAGGACAACTGCTTCCCTTGCTGCGACCACCCATAGTTACAAAGTGCATAAAAATAAGCGCAGAGTGAAAAATTATATTGAACAGTGAGTTTTCGGCAAATAATATAGGGATTCACATCGATTTTCACTTTTTTCGCGATGGGCTGTACAGTATTATATATTATATATGGGCTGTGCAGTTCTTTTCCCATTTCTGGTGTATAATACGGACAAGCGAATGGTACCGTTGTAAGAGATGCTCTATTCTAAATAATAATAATAATAATAAATAAATAAATAAAAATAAAAATAAAAAAGAGTGATATGAACGAAGATCCTACGATAAACAGTAAGGAAGCAGTAGCTGTTTGAGTGAAAGTCTAGAATTTACCTCAAAAAGTGGAAATTCCAAAAGGGTTAATAAAATTTGTAAATTATAATAAGTAATAAATTTATGACTGAGGTTAACACTCAGTACAAAGTACAACACAGTGACAAAGTACAGACAATCATATACGATGATGATAGCAGTGTGAAATAGACGACATGCTTTTAAGAGTTCTTTTGTATAAATTAAAAGACAATTAATTTAGTTCATATGTATATTTCTATCATGGACAGTGAATATTCTAACTTTGATTGGAATAACACTTTCTCCGACGTGAATTGTCCTATCAATTAATTTGTTATAAGCCTAAATGGAGAAAAGGCGAGAAGGAAAATCGGAAACAGCAATCTGGCAACCCTGCATTAAATATCACGTACCATTAGCTACTATTCATGTTGTTTCTCATCTGAAAAGAGCTATAGTCGATCATATATCGTGAATAAAGAGCCAAGATAAATGTTGCTATTATCTTTTATGAATTCATTGGGCTTACTCTTAGCTTAACCGATGAGTCTATGTCCCCCTCCCCTTTCTTTGAGCTATAATGTAACCTATTAAGGAACACTTGTAACTTTTTTTTTGTAATTGTAAGGAAACGAAATAATATGATTTGTGCAACGCAGAATGGATTTTAGGATATCCCAAGCCTAAACTAGCCTGCTCCTAGTGAGTTCCTAAAACGTTAGTAATTACTGTACATTGTAAGAAAATCTTAGTTAAAATACATACTCAGCATCGCTAATGTGGCTCCTATCTACGGATAAATTCTGTGCTCCCGGGCGGGCCCACCAGCTTTACCCTGCCCTGAACAGAAATAGATACAATTCTCACTTGCAGTGATCACCTAGTATAGGTTGGTGCGTGCTTTCCGCATAAATAATAGTTTCTGACATATATATATTAGATTGCATAGCATATTGTCAATCTATACGCAATTACTTGGAATGTAATAGGGCATTACAGTAGAACGTATTAGGATATTGTTTAAAGCAAGAAAATGATGTAAAGTAATTTAACAAGTGGACGACAGCTCGTAAAACTGCAAGGGAATTTTTACTTCACTCATTCGACCTTTTCTTCTTCTTTCATTCATTATAGCTTTTGCGAAAAACCATATTTTCTGGCATTTTGAACTTTGCTTCACGCAAGAATGTCAAATAATACTTGTAATGCCTGAATATTGTCAATGTCTTTTGAATTTCAAATTATGAATCAAAGATCCCTTCTAGACTGCATAACAGGGAATTTTTTACACTCCCCCAACACCCCCTTACACCCTCCCTGTGATAGACGATATCAACCCTGGCAAAGGAGTTCGATACCCCCCAAAGGGGGGTATACAATGGTTTATGTTATTACTATCATCGGTACCGTAAGTGTAAAATATAGAACGATAAATAGTGTCTTGATGATAGTTTTCTAGTTGCTGGCACGAAACTCAATAATCTAAATATTGGCTTCAATAGCTTCAATCAAATATTAACTTTGATTTTATATTTTTATTTCTCTCCTCACGAACTTGTGTGAAGTATTGCGCTCAAAGAACTGCTTGAAAATCATATAAACAATCCATGGTAGAAATGAAATCTGATACCAGAACAATGTCAAAGCTGGCCCATTATGATCAATAAAATAAAGGTGATTAGGTAACACCAAAAGAGCAGTAGGAAACTGAAAATATATCCGTGATAAGCTGGAGCCCTGGTGGTGGTGGCGTACGCAGGCTGTTCCATCATGAGCAGCATTGTAAACTACTCTTGTTTCATTCACTCGATAACAGTGCTTGAAACAAGAAAAAGTGGTGTCAGAGTGTCAATCTGTCAGATGAATGAGCGGAATAATTTGTAAAAAGCAAACCACTTTTGTTAGTCGCTGTGTCTTTATATTCATCTAGGGAACTTTCAGAAAAGGCAAGAATACATGACAAAAGTAAAGACCATATATGTGCGATACAGGCCTCATTGCAAAGTGACAGTGTTGCTACTCAAAGTTCATCAGCAGTTTAACATTACAGCGTGAAGGTATATCGGTGGTAAATAAGGATTTGTTCAAAATCACGTATTTCCTATTTTCCGAAGAAATACCACATACATCCAAATGGAGTACAGTGGCATCGCTAGACCATTCGGGAACAATAAAGCAGCATATAAGAAACTCACCAGAGAATGCACATCACTTGTCGCGTTACTCTATTACTTCTATTCTAGAATCTTTTGGTGTTGAATCTACAATAGCCAAGTTCTCTAGAATTAATAAATTCTCTCATGGCAGATGAGTGCACAGATATGAATGGAACAGAAATTCTGGATATTTGTATACATTACATAGAGGCTTGCAAAGTGAAGACGACCTTCGTTTGTGCTGTTCCAGTTCAGTCTACTAAGGCAAAATGCATCAAAGAGACAATTATTCAAGAGACACATAAAGTAGGGCTTAGTACTGCAAAACTGACTACTGTAGCTTTTGATGATGCTTCAAATTTCAGCGGTGAAAAATCCGGAGTTTAGACACGTCTCAACGAAGATTCGCCTAGATTGATTTTCGTTCATTGCTGACGCCATCTTTTACAACTGGCTTTGATAAGGGCGTGTGGAACTCCAAAAGATATCAAAAGGGTTGTAAATGTAACGAATAAACTGTACACAACATTTCATAGGATTCACAAGCGGCTGAAAGTTCTGCAGGAAGTGGAATCTTCAATAGACGCTACTTCTTACAAATTGGTGCAACCTGCTTCCACTAGGTGGCTTTTATATGATAATCAAACATTATGCTGCAATATGCGTTGCGTTAAAGCATATCTATGTTGATGCAGGAGACATGTCATCAGATGCTGATGGACTAAGAAAGACATCGACAACTTTCACACTAGTAGGTCTACTCTTAAATACATTTTTACAAAACTAAGCAAAAGTGTAAATCTCAAGGTGGAAATGATGTGGTTACAGCGCTGAAGTTGGTAGAAAATGTCATTGCACATTTGGAAGATATCACTTTTGAAGAGATCAGAACATGCTGAAATTGTTGTAGGAGAGGCAAAATCTGAGGGTGTGAGAATGGAAGTAAACTTGAAACCCCAAGAACTCAAGGCTCTTCTCTCTAATTACAAATCAAAAATTATCAGCAACATGAAGGAAAGATTTGGTGGTCCTCTCAAACAGCTGTCTCACTTCTATGACGTGCTCAAAAACACCCCCCGACTCAGCTGACTTAACTGAAATGGCCAGCGTTCGTAATGTTAATAGACTTGGACTCGAACTAGAGTATAAAATTTACAAAAGAGTTCCTGAGGATACTAATATCAGCATCCACCAAAAACTCTTGGATCTTGCCTATGGAAAATTATGTTCCCAGCTCTGTCTGAAGTAGCAAGTATTCTTCTATTACTTCCTTTGGGTACAACAGAAGTAGAGCGTTCATTTTCTACAATGAACAGAGCGTTATGTCCAGAACGATGCCGACTTAGTTGTGAACATGTAAACGATTTAATGAAAATATGTACAGAAAGACCCTATAGGACCTTATATTTGCTCTGGGTCTGAAGAAGAACAAAGTCTAAATGAACTGATGGATAAAGCTTGCAATTGATTAAAGCAACCTCACAGAAATATGTAGATAACTATTATGCATAAAGACACATGAAGAATGAATGAACGTGGTGCAACTTTGGTTTTGGTAGTACAAAAGATATGTTTGAGGGCAAGTATATGTCTGTGTGTGCATGAGAGTAATAATAACAAAATAGGTTTATACAATAGCAAATAAAAGTAAAAGGAGCAAGGATGTTATAAAACAGAGGATCTGCCCATATGTATCTTCATCCTATTATATCAATGAAGCCAAAAGACAACCGAGCATCGGCACGTCTGATTAGCTACTCTCGTTTCCGCCATCGTCTGATTGGCTACTTTCGTTTCCGCCATGATTGTTGGCTCAAAACATTGCGATCTTATTGGGCGAAGTGGGCAGAGTAGGGGTGGCGAAACTGTGTCGTATGGCTTCAAGATTTTGTTGTAAGGGCAGATCCTCTATTTTATAACATCCTTGGAAAGGAGAGTATTTTTCTTTTCTCCTATTCATAACTAAAGCATATAATGCAATCCTTTGCCAAGGTTATGCTAAATTTGTAATGTGTGTGTAGTATTAAGAAAAGATACGCTTAAGATTTTTCTTACGTACATATCATTACAATCTACACCCCCTCTCCAATTCATTACACTCCCCTGAAGAAAATTTCTGGCAAATACCCTGCTGCATAATTTCTCACATGCTCGATTTATGATTCATAATCGTGAGCTTCCTGAAAGTCAATGAACAACACAAGGTTTTCTTCCTCCATTATAAATAAATGTTACAATTTAGTAAAGAACAGTCTTCGTATGATAAAATCATCCGCAAAGAACATGATCTTTACAAAATACATTATCGACGGATCGAAAATTTTTGAACAATCGATTATCTCGATATTGATTTTTCGATATCCAAATTCGGATGTTGTACCGTACATCTAGACAGTGTTTCTTCCAGTCATGTTTTTTTTGGGGGGGGGCTGTTTCAAAGAGCTGTGACAGTATCCCCCCGGAGGGGACCAATATAATTCGTCTATAATATAATAATAAAAATGGAATAGTACCAGCAGAGTTGGATCCAGGATTTTCTGAGGGGCGTGCACCAATAAATACCAGTACATTTGAATTGAATTGGAATTTTTTAAATGCCTTTAGGTATCTGTGGTATCAATGAGGGAATTCTCTGGAATTCTAGGTGTCTGTTCTCGGTGAATATTCTCTTTCAACTTTTAGAAAATTGACTTAAACTACCGATTTTGCAGAACTTCCCTTTGTTTTAAACCCAAACGGAAACATGAAAGCAGAAATATTTGGAGAGTGTTGCTATTTTTACTGCTAGCTTCTCACTTTAAGTAGTGTATATTTACTAGTGATGAGCAAATGCAAGACCAAGACCAAGACCGGGGTGGTCTTGGTCTTGCACATCCAGTCTTGGTCTTGGTCTTGCACTGGAATCCTTGGTCTTGGTCTTGGTCTTGGTCTTGCTGCAAGAGTCTTGCAAGTCTTGCTTTTATGAAATCTTATGCTTTTCATAGGTAAATTTTACTCTGGATAAATTCTACAATACGCCAATAGTAACGTAAATACAATGTATGTCTCTAAATGTAATATAGTTTACCTTCGTGTAAGTATGATGATAGTGTACAACATAGGTGATGGCCTTTATTTTTTAATGAGTGTCCACGCTTCACTACTTATAATATAAATCACAACGTTTCGTAATCTTTTTACATTTTTTAACAGATCGAACACTCTACTAGTTCCCAAACTGGAGAGGCTACCCCTGAGACGCATGAAAGAAAATAAAGACGACACAGATGATTGAAATACCATGAACTGCAAAATTGTTTTTATACTCTAAAGGCGTCAGATTTTTGTTTTCAACCACGATTAGCTAATTCTTGTATTAAACAAACTTCTAATTAAATATTGAGATTTTGTTTTAATGATTCCAATATGTATTACGCAAAAGCGATGAAAAAATTGCAGACTTTCGAAACTTGGGCATGGAGAAAAAAGGAGAGAATTAGTTGTGTTGAATGGGAAACGAATGGGAAGGTGTTAGAAATATTAGCAGTAGGGGAAAAAGAAGAATTTTAGATATTGATAAGAGAAGAAAGAACTGGTTAGGATATTGACTGAGGAGGACTACTAGAGGGTATGGTGGAAGGAAAGAGAAGGAGAGAGCGAAGGATACTGTAGTTGAAAGAAGGTACTGTATTAAAACAGAAAATTACTACGTTAAGACGAAGAGACTAGCTAAGGACCACCGTACATCGAAGTTTCTCAGTTGCAGCAAGCAACCTGCTAATAATGGCAGAACGGCTATGATGGTGATGGTGATGATGATGATGATGATGATGATGATGATATGTTTAGGAATACTGACCAAAAAGAGAGAAAAATTAAAATAATAGTGATTATAATTAAACCTCTTAATATTTTAGAATAATTTGAGTGAAAACTGAAAACGACTCAACTGTCTATGTCTTTTCTGTACACTCAATTTATATTAATACTTTTGACCTAGACCTATATTAGAAATAAAAAATAACAGCATCAAACTCCAAGTTATTTGAAATAACTACTAAATCAGTCTCACTTGTGAATATGGATTACTAGAATCAATTACCCACTTCGTTGAGTTAAATTTAAAATAATAATAATAATAATAATATGTTTCGTAGTCAGTTACTTTTTACTATTACTAAAGCGATCTCTGCTATCGGTCATTTTCGATGATTTTTATATTTCTCTCCCCTCCTCGAACCCAAGTTGGGGGGCTGAATTTGGATTTAAACGACATCAGAAGTGTCACTGTTCATCTTAAAAACCTCTAAAACTATGGATTCGGTACTAATATCGGTCATTTTCAATAAATTCGTATATCTTCTCCTCCTCATGTTACAAGGCACGGCATTGGAAGTGTCACTGTTCATATCAATGATCACGAAAACCATGGACTCGACATAGATAATAATGGCCATTTTCGATAATTTTTATATATCTCCTTCCTCCCCCTCCCCCAAAGTGCGGTGCTGAATTTCCATTTAAACGGGATCAGAAGTATGACTGTTCACCTTAGCAACCCCATAAAGTATGGATTCGACACCAATTTTTGGTCATTTTTGATCATTTTTATGTATCACCCCCTTCCCCCCAAGTTACGGAGCTGAATTTGGTCGTAAACGGTATCTGAAGTGTCAGTATTCACTCAGCGACCTCGAAAACTATGAATTCGACACTAATACTCGTTATTTTCGATTATTTTTATTTATCTCCCATCCCACCGCCAAGCTACGGGGCTGAATTTGGATTTAAACAGCATCGGAAGTGTTACTGTTTATCTCAGCGACCCACAAAACTATAGATTCCACTCTAATATCGGTCATTTTCGATCATTTTTAAATTTCTCTCTCCTCCCCCTTCCTTAAGCTGCGCCGTCAAAGTGATATGACAGAAATAATCTCAGTTCTGAACCTCATATATGTTAAAAATGTGATCGAGATCGGTTGGGTGGTTCAAGAGTTATTAAGTTTTATTTATTTTTGTATATTTCCTCTCCCCTTATCCTCCCCTAAGTTCTACCGTCAAAGTAATATATTTAAAAAACACCTGAAGTTTGGACCTCATCTATGTTGAAAATTTGATTGAGATCGATTGGCTGGTTCAAGAGTGGTGAAGTCACAAAGACAGTCGCTTATAGACTATTTTTATTTTTACATATACAGTATATCTCCCTCCTCCCCTCCCCTACGTTACACCGTCAAAGTAAAATGATAAAAATCGTTCCAGACCTAAACTTCATCTATGTAGAAAGTTTAATCGAGATCGGTCGAGTGTTTCAAGAGTTATTAAGTTTTATTATTTACCTCCTCCTCCCCTAGAATGAAACTATATATAATAATATATATAAACTTTCCAGTTCCGAACCTCATACATGTTAAAAATTTGATTAAGATCGGTCTGGTTGTTCAAGAATTATTAAGTCACAAACTTTTATTTTTATTTATTTTGATTTTTGTATATCTCCCCTTCCTCCTCCTCCCATACGTTGCTCCTTCAAAGTGAACTGACAAATAACATTCCAGTCCCAAACCTGATCTGTATTGAAAATTTGATCGATCTCGAGCAGGTGGTTTAAGAGATTAGGCGCCACAAACAGTCACTTTCAATTTTATAATATATGTAGATTTACTGTTGTAAATTCAGGTATAATTCTCGATGTGTCGTATACCTACAGAGGCTAAATGCTATATTGATAAACAATTATTCAACGTATAAGCGTACACCTATGAAATCAAACTTGCGGCCACATGCACTAAGTTTTTGTCAATGTCATGACAATGTTATTTCGATATTAATGTTATGAACACACATTAAAAATTTCCAACGGATGCTTGAGTCTCGGAGCCAAGGCCATACCCATGTAGTCGGCATCTATGGTGTACGGAACATAGACTACATTACCGATGTTCAATACTACATTTCTCTTTAGTTTTGGGAGACACCACTATGCTTTGAAATGAATGGAAGTATCCAGTTTAACGTCCCATGATTATGCAACAAGGATAAGGGAGACGGTGATGATGAGAAATATCTGAAATGGTGGAATGAAGAAAGTAGGAGGAAACGGGAAAACCCCGTGGAAACCCACGCACACGGTGTTTGTCCACCAAAATAGCTCATATGGCGTAAGTTGACATCTGTCTCTCTTGAAAACAAGCAATATCTACAGAAAACGCAACAATCAATTCAGAAAACGACATACTGTAGCTATATGCTAAAGGGGCAGATCGATTCACACGGATTGCATAAACTACTGGAAACACATTGACTCCAGCGGCATTTTTACTGACGCCAAGAAATTCAGGTAAAAGATGTAATGATTTTTTTTCTTCTTTTTTACATTCTATAAAAAAATCAAGTAGTACTGGTACTTGTGCAAGACTCTTGCGCAAGAGTCTTGGTCTTGGTCTTGCAGGTACGGTCTTGCACCCCTTGGTCTTGGTCTTGGTCTTGCATGCAAGACTCTTGCAAAAACTGCAAGACCAAGACTCTTGCGCTCATCACTAATATTTACAACGAAAGGGGGTGCACATGCACCTTTGCACCCCCTAAATAGGGCCCCGAGTATCAGCAGTGCCCCCCGGAATAGTAAGTGTGCCCCCTGGAACCAAGGGCGCCGATTTCTCTATAAATTTGGGGGGCACATTCAGATGCAAATGGCATATATATGAGGATTTTAAGACAAATTGAGTTCAAATTATGCCAAATATTGTACGTTCACAAATACAATGAGGGGACCCACATGAGCTTTGGAAGGGCCCGGCCCCCCAGGATCGGTGCCCTTGCCTGAAACATTGTTTCTGAAAGAAACACTGCATCTAGATCGTACTGTTAACAATCGATCAAACTTCCAATATAAGAAAGTTTGCAAAAATATGGAAGTGAAGAAAACATTAACGATATAGCTATATTATAGGACAAATACAAAAAGGAGAAAAAGAAGATTAAAGAAAAATGAAGTAAAGAGAGAATAATATGTTGAGCACCATCTATCATAAAACACCAATAAATCATACATTACAACCAAAACCCCGCCCGCCATCTTCCCAATCAGAATTGCAGGAAGACTCAAACCAGTAGGGTTGGCACCCCTGGGAGTTTCAGATGGAGCAACGCAGAAGGAGGCCTATCTTCGAGAGAAGAGACCACATTCTTCAGACATGTCTTGACACAATCACCCCCTTTTTATTTCGTTCATCTTTTACTACCCGTATATATCTATATGTATATAAACTTCTGCTGAATATTATTGCTACACTAACCAACGGCAGCATCTGCTTTCCATTGCAACTCCACTTATTCCCTCCTCCCTGCACTACCAACTTGCACTGCTCCGAGAAGAAAGAAAGAAAAAGAATTACAGAAAAAAAATTCTGAACAGCCAAAACGTAAAGGAGTTGACTGTTTTGATTGATTTCCAACTAAGAAATTAGATGTCTGGACATAGTGTATGGGCTCAGAGGAGAATTTATAGTAATTCTTCTCGTAGTTTCTTATCTCGGAAAGCTAGAGTATCATTATTTATTTCGTACTATAAGTCACCAAAGCCACTGTTGCTCCGGGAAGAAGGAGTTATAAATTGAGATTTTGATAGCATACAATAAAGGTTCAAGTCATATTTAGAAGGCTTATGAATAACCTGTATATCTTCTTCTTCATTCTTTCAGCTAGCTCTTTCTTTTTCTTTCTTTTTTAAGGTAATAATTAGGAACTACTGAGGTGTGTGTATGCGTAGGAAGTTGAATGGAAGTGCACGTGCTGGATAAAGCAATGCAAGTAATTAACAGCAGGCGTACATATATACTCTTTATCTTCATCTACCGTTTATTTTTTATACTAATAGTACACGCCTGTCCTCTCCTCAATAGTAATTTCTTTCGCCCCCTACCGTGAGCATTTTCTATTGTGGTGAGCGCATTTTATTATCATTATTACTTTTAATTTTATTTTTTTAAAAAAATCTGGTAGTAAAAAAAATATTTATTTTTATACTCTATGGTTATTTTTAAATCATTTTCGTTATGAATTATTTTAATTAATGAAATATGAAAAAATATAAGAATCTTAAGTTATAGCTCATTGAAACCGAGGTACCAATGCATATTGTTCTTTCGCTGTTGGTTCCCATTTACATCTACACAGGCTTCACTATTATTATCAGTGGCGTATTTAGGGGAGGCCTTCCGGGCTTAAGCCTCCCCCCCCCGAAATTTTACTTGCTATAGTAAAATATATGAAATATCTTCGAGAATTTTCACATTTTCAGGCAAAGCCCCCCACGAAACAAAATCGTAAATACGCCACTGATTATTATTGTTATTTAAAATATGTTTTGTTAGTCTATAATTTTCTTCTTTCAGCAAGAATGTTAGGAAAGATAAAAATGGATCAAAAGATTGCAATCTTGGCCAATAATTTTGTTAGGATATAAAAACGGCAAAAAGTACTCACAAATAAGACACAAACTGTTGCGTTGGATTGAGAGAGATTCTGTGCAAATATGGATGAGAATTAGGAGAGAGATTTTGAAGAGATAGAATATAAGAGTAGAGATTATGATGATACAGTTTGAAAGATAAGTTGATTTTGTGATTTATGATTATGTGAAAGATTATAAATGTAAGAAATACGATTAAGATTATGAGATATGTAAAGATTTGAAGTTCATGAATGATATTGATGTATGAGATACATAAGATAGACAAGGTGCAGATTAAGAATAAAAGTTAAGAGAAGATTTCAGTTGTGTATTAGTAATAGTTTTTACAAATTTGTTTCTGGATCAGGGGCCACAAGATTTTTGAACGGCCCTTAAGTAGAGTTTTCGTATTTTGTTTGGAATAAGCACATCATACTGAGTTAACTGATAGTTTGGGTTTGGTCACACTATATGTAGTTGTCCAGATATAAGGCCTACAAGAAAATTTTTTATTCAAATATATTGCATGTTTTGATTTAAAAAAAGTATGGAGAATGTTGCTAAAGAATAATGGTAACTTAAGAGATCGTAGAACTAATTTGGTCAAACGAAACTAAAAATTGTTATCATGTATGAGTATATGATCGAACAGTGATGAAAATTCTTTGTTCTAATACATAGATATATTTCTTGACAAAAATAAATATATTTCTTGTCATCTATTTTTTTCCTTTTTTTTCCTCTCTCTCTTTTTCTGAATTCGAAAGTTTTCTTGCAAAAGCTCATTTGTCTTGTCTAAGATGATGTCAAAAAAAAAAAAAAAAAAAAAAAAAAAACAAAGTGGAGGATGCAATCTTAAAAGAGTTTTTAGCAAGTCATTCTCTGTGATGACGGAACGATTGTGTACGCATGTAGTGGTACGTTTGGGCGGAGGATATATACCATAAATACCAAGTACAAAATAAAAATGAAAGTCCAATACTTAGGAGGGAAAAAGATACATTTTGATTCTCTTCTGTTTTATCTTTTCCTTTCCCTTTAAAAAAAAGGTGATGGGATAACTTCTTAATAGGAGAAAAGTTAGTTATGTAGGAAAATTCTTTGTTTCGTTTATAACGATTTGCAATTATCAGCAGTGACTAGCTACAATCTAATGAAATATTAACTTAAAAATACAGTGGAAAATAATATATTATAGTTTATATTATTTTTGCTTAAATACAGAATGAATCACAAGTCACGTCATAAAGTACTATCATGGTATGTACGATTAAATATCAAAAAATAAATGTATCCTTTGGTACATACACTACATTTCCTCTACAGGGAGCCACGGTCACTCAGCGATGCAATGCTTTTCTCTGGTGGATGGTTCCCAGGTTCGATCCTGGTTTTCCCGGGCTACTCCCGTTTCCTCCAGTCTCCTTTAGCCTAAAGCCATAATCGTGAGCCGTTCAACTAAAAATTTCATTTCATTTTGATTTTCAATTCTATAGTTCATACTTATAAGTTGGATACATTAAACTTCCGGAATATGTTAACCTGCTGAACAAACTTCAGAAAAAAATCTTTAATTGAAACACTTAGTGATTCGCGGGCTATAAATACAAAATAATCAAAATAGACTATAACGTTACTTATCAATAGTAACTAGATTAAATAAACTAGAAAGAGAGCTCTATTTTCAGAATAATTATTTACCAATAGTAATTTAGGTATTTACTGTCACAGCTTACACTAACTTAATACACTTTAAAATAAACTTGGAACTCACATATTATTATCAAGTTAGATTCGTACTGTTGGGACGGATACATGGAATCTATTCTTGAGATGCTGAATACATAATTATATCTATATCCAGATATATGGAGTCTGTTCTCTAAGATGGTCAATCCATATCTGTATCAAGATAAAGGAGTCGATACTTTGAGATGCTGAATCCATATACAGGTAAGTTGAGGCTGTTCTTTAAGATGCTGAATGCAAATGAAAGATAAAGAAGTCGATATTTTGAGATGCTGAATCCATCCAAGGTAAGTTGAGGCTGTTCTTTAAGATGCTGAATGCAAATGAAGGTAAGTTGAGATTATTTTTAGAGATACTGAATAAGTATTAAGGTAAGTCGAGGCTGTTCTTTGAGATGCTAAACCCTTATCAAGGTAAGTGAAGACTGTTCTTTGGAATGATCATTCCGTATCAAGGTAAATCGAGGCTATTCTTTGAAATGCTGAACCTATATCAACGTAAGTCAAGGCTGTTTTTTGAGATACTGAATCTATATCAAAATAAGTCGAGGCTGTTCTTTGAGATACTGAATCCATGTCAAGGTAAGTCGAGGCTGTTCTTTGAGATGCTGAATCCATTATCAAGGTAAGTCGAGTGAATCCATTATCAAGGTAAATCGAGGCTATCCATATCCATATTCAGATAAGGGGATTCTATTCTTGAAATGCTGAATATATTTCCATATTAAGATAAGTAAAGTTTATTCTATGGAATGCAGAATCCATGCACTTTGTCACCACTATTGTAGTTATCTTCGGAGTAATTTTATCGATACTTTATATATTTTAATTCAGCATTGAAATTGAAATTGAATTTGTGCAGGTTTGAGGAAAGAGAGAAGGGAAAACGAATATATATATATATATATATATATATATATATATATATATATATAGAGAGAGAGAGAGATAGATAGATAGATAGATAGATAGATAGATAGATAGATAGATAGATATAGATATAGATATAATATATATATATATATATATATATATATATATATATATATATATATATATATATAGATAGATAGATAGATAGATAGATAGATAGATAGATAGATAGATATAGATATAGATATATAGATAGTGGCGGATCCAAGGGAGGGGCTATAGGGGCTGTAGCCCCCCCCCTTTAACGCTCAAGTATATACTGGATAAAATGGGCTTCAACCCTGCTTTACACTGGATAAAGCGGTATACTATGGTTTAGCCCCTCCCTTTATCATATCCTGGATCCACCCCTGTAGATATATATTGATATTAAAATTGTGCCATAGACTGCTAAATCTTCTGTTAGTGATACGTAATAAAGAGAATAATAATAGCTAATAATGTAATATAATAACACTGAAAGAGAAAAAGACCATAAAGCACTAACAAACTTCAGCACAGAAGATTTATACACAAAGAATATAGATTAAGCCATCAATCATAACTTGCTTTGCCGATGCTTGTCTAATCCTTTTTTGCTTATCTCTTTCTCAATTTACCACTTGTTTGTATGTTTATCGCGGTTATCTGATGAAAATGAGATTTTCTTGTCTTGACAAAAAAGTAAGAGTCGACTGGAGTTAGTTTTCGATATGGTTGTCCGGCTGATATAAACAGGCTTACAATTATAAAAAAAAAGAAAGAAAAAAGGAAAAAGAAAAGAGAAGAAAAGAAAGAAAGAAAAAGTGTGAAAATTCTCCTCAAAGGAAGTGTTTCAAATTCTTTCATGTCCCAAAATCCGTTCCAATCGTTCTTTGCGTCACTAACTTTGAAAAGCTAAAATGAATATGCGTAGTACCTTCAAATATCTTTTACGCATAGCTGTATTCTTTTTGTTTTATTCTCTTCTGGGATGTACGTTTTATAACACTAAACATATTGAATATTACATCGTTATTAAACAAAAACATTTTTTTTTTTTCGTTTACTTACTACGTGTGCCCTTTTATACTACATCATTATTTTTTAGATTCCCGCAAGAGGGCAGCACAGAACATAAACACACAACAACAACAAACAGCTGCTTTATAATACCAACCCTGCTATAACCTATCGTAGTGGACTGACAGGGTCAAAAAGAACACGCTGTTCTGTACTCCAGAAGGTCTTATGTATTTCTTGGGACAGGTACACAATGCTCTTAATGAATTTTTCGTGGCTTGTGAAGATTTTTTTCCCCGCCCGGTTCTTCCTTATGAGAAAAACTGGGAAAACATGAACACCGACAGAAGAAAAAGAATAAAGTAAGATAATCAACTAAGCAGTGCTACGATCGTCTATTGTTTGGCACGAAAGAAAAATGACAGTATTGACTTAGGTGGGTAGAAGTAGTACCCGCAGAAAATAAGATTTGGGTATATCCCTTTTATACATATAGGCCTTTTTTAGTTTTAGTTTCTTTTATTATTATTATTATGAAGCGTGGAAAATTGTGAAATTGAACATTCATGTTTAATAACAGGATCGATATACCGGTCTGTTATATAGGCTATACAGAGTGTTCCTCAATCAGAATTCAGAATAAGCTGAACGAAAAAATAAAATAATTTAATTATAAAGTGAGTGTTTTTTAAAAATCTTTTAAAATTTTCTATGAAAGGAGATCTTTTTGTTGGGTAAAACTAAGAAATGGCGCGCTAAGCATTATAATAAATCGTGCACAATGCAGTCCCATTTCTTTATTTCACACCAACAAAGAAAATTTTATGAATTTTATAAAATAATTGTTTTTATCTAAATGTTCAAGACTAACTACATATCCTATTTTGTTATGCAACCAAAACTACTTTGGAATTTGCATGTACAGTATAACATTCAGGATATTTTGTTTAAGTTGTGAAACTACGATAAACTTCACGAACTGATTGAATATGAAAATATAAGGAAAAGTAATAATCAGGGCGCGGATCTTGTCGACAAGTCAACTTTTATGCATAGGACAAGATAAGTTCAAATATAAACTTTATCAATCAACTCTAGGTTCTAAAAATATTTTTTTAGGGTCAACTTTTGGTCACTTTTTGCCGTTTTCAAGTTTCATGTCATTTTTTAATATTTTAAGGTAACTTTTAGGCCACTTACGGTATTTTTATTCTTTTTCTTCTACATAAGGAAATCTTATAATAAACACTGTTTAGGGATTTGGAAAACACGAAGTTAAATAATTTTTCCCTGCTTCCTCATTATTGGGTGAAAAATAAAAAGTGTCAGGTGATGTTGGCAACAGCGTTCTGTGTAAATTGAAACATGTGCTGCAAAGAAACAACTGATACAATACTTCGTGTGCAGTTTCAAGTATACTGCAAGGTGAAATGTTATCCTCCAAAGTTGAAGATTTAATCCCAATGACATATATAGTTCATTTCAAGTATGCTCCCATAGCTTTTGTTGAAGTTGAAAGGAGCTTTCCCAAATATAAGAATGTGCTAGCGGACAACAGGCGCTCATTCACTAGCGCATGTTTACAGTTATCTACTGTAATGCTGAATAAGGTATGAGCTAAATTTTGTGACGATTACAAAGTAAGTTCCTGAATTAATTTGTTGTGTCACAGCTTATAAAATGTTTGTATGTTGCTTAACTCTATATAGGCCTATATATCTGTAATGAAAAGAAATGCTTAACTATTTACTAAATTGGGCAAAGTTTAGTTTTAATATTATTGCTTATTTTCTTTTAAAACCAAAGACACCAATGATCAATGGAATGCAACTACCAGAAACAAAACTTTTGAAAATGAGTGAGAAATGGTGATTAAAATCCAAAAGATATTTAAAAAAAAATCAATGTTTAAAGTAATAAACGTTTTAAAAAAGTCAATTTTAAGGACAACTTTTCTGAATTTAGGGTCATTTTACAGGAATTTTAGTGTCATTTCATGGGTCACTTTTTAGAAAATTTTAGGTCAAGAAGATCCGGGCAATAATAATAATAATAATAATAATAATAATAATAATAATAATAATAATAATAAGCGTAAAATATTTGATCCTTTTAAAGTTAAGTTTTACAGTTATTATTATTATTATTATTATTATTATTATTATTATTATTATTATTATTATTATTATTATTATTATTATTATTATTATTATTTTATTTTTTTAAATATATTTTTATGTTGAGCTCTCTTGTGGCTAAAAGGTTAGCGTAAGCGACTTTGGGATAGGTAAAAAGGGTTCGATTTTTGGTGGGAGCTCATGTGTTTCGGATCCCACGTTAATCTGTAGTTCCACATCTCATATAGCTTCGCTGCTGCATGGTCCACATCTCATATAGCCTCCCTAAACTTAAATCAAATCAAATATACTATATTTTCATATTCAATCAATTCTTGAGGTCTAACGTAGTTTCTCAACTTAAGCGAAGATCTCCTGGATGTTATACTGTACACGCAAACTCCAAAACATTTTGGTTGCATAACTTAATAGGACGTGGAGTTAATTGAGATTATTAATAATTTAACTAATTTGACGGGAATAATATGATACACTAGAGCGAAAATAGTGTGAAATGATTGTATTGTCATTGCACTTATGTGCCTGCGCAAAGTTTAAAAGCTCTACTTAGTATCCTAGTGTGTAAAATTAAAGTTCCAAAGCTTGAATCTAACAAAAATTTCCACCTGAGTAAGGCGCATATAAATATAGAGTGGGTTCAACTACGAAATTCACCATGAAACCATCTCACTGTTTATGTTCAATGGTCACAGTGCTATTTCTTATCCTCCGTGTATTTAAAGTCCCCATCCAACGATGCGGGAAATCTTAAATCACCATTGTCTTAATTTCTGTCTTTCTAAAACTGATTTTTATAACTCACTTCTTAATTCAAGAAGCCCTTCTCCTGTATTGTCTCACGGTATTGAGTCAATGCCGAAAATCTTCTCCTTACCGAAACCCAAGAAGAAGACTACCAGCACAGCGGTGCCAATCCTCCCCAAGTGTTTGGGCGAAATTAATCCTAATTATAAGAAGTAAAAAAGGGTGGCTCAGTGGTACATCGCTCATCTCTTGCAAGTGGGGGTTCTTGATTCGATCTCAGTTTTACCAAGTGCGCTTTGTTTGGGACAAAATCCGTGTATAGTGGAGTTTTTCGGGGTTCTCTCGTTTCTCCTCACATTCGTTATTCCATCATTATATCATCATATCTAGGTTAGTCTCGGTGCATAATATTGGAATGTTAAACTAAAAAAAAGAAAGAAAAAAAAGAAAAAAAGAAAAGAAACGAGAACAACATTCCATTAAATAGTATTTTCTAATTACTAAATAATTATATAGAGAGATATACGATTTTTTTTTAAACTAAAAGGTGAAAAAGTGGAGCCGCAACTAATGAGCACTTAAACATCAAAATTTACAAGGCTTAATTAAAATGTTGACCGACCAAAGTCGGAAAGTCTAAGAAGACAGAAAAACAAAGCCTCTGTCTGTTCATTGTCCATCTTGTCCAATTTTCAGTTGCCTCTGCTATAATTTGGGCATATTTTTGAAACGGGGCGGGGGGATGCATAATATTTTGCTCAAATTTCGTGCTTTCTTGTTATATTTTCTGTGATTTTTGATGATTTAGGTAGGTTAGGTTAGTTTAGGTTAGTTTAAGTTAGTTCAGTTTATGCTAGGTTAGGATATTTGGATTTGGGGGAGCCAGAATTCTTTGATAAAAATTCGTGCTTTCTTCCTATATTTTCTGTGTTTTTGATGGTTTAGGCTAGGTTAGGTTAGGTTAGGTTATATTAGTACTTAGTAATTACACTTACGTAACATCAACTGATTTCTCCTGTAAACATGATGATTTGATTTTACCTGATTTTAGCCCCTCAGTTTCAAAATTATCTCATAATTTGTAATATTTGGTGCATGTTGATCAGAAAGTTATAAATGTTCTATCCTTTAAATTGTTAATATATATGTATATACTTTACTTCGTATTGTTTTTTTCTCAACTCGAGTTTCGAGACAAGATGAGAGGGTCTGCTCTTGCAGCTACTAAATTCATCGTTGACTCATATCATTTTTATCCTCAATGTGGGTCACAGTGATATTTCTTATCCTCCGTGTACTAAAGTCAATTAACTAACGCCAGGGGGAAATCTAAAGTCATCACTGTTTTAATTTCTGGCTTTCTAAACCTGATTTTGATACTTCTTAATTCAAGAAGTTGCTTCCCTGCATTGTCTCATGGTAGATGATACTAAGTCAATGCCGAAAATCTTCGCCCAACCAGAAGAGGATTCAAGAACACAACATGGAGACTACCAGCGGAAGCAATCCTCCCCAACTGCTTGAGTGCAATCCCTTCCAATTTATCGTCTTTCCCTCCCCTCCCTCTCCACACACAAATAGAAAGAAATAGAACTAATAGTAATTAAGACATGTCGGTTGTGACAGAACCTAGCGTAGTTGTTTTATAAATTAAATTTTCCCCAGTTTCGAAACATTTTTGCTATTATTAAAGGCGTCGTTATGAAAATGAAATGAAATCTTTGAGTTTTACGTCCAACGGTTATGCCGACTAGGCTAAAAGAGACGGTGATGATGAGAAATGAATGAAATGGTGGAATGAAGAAATTGGAAGGAAACGGAAGAACCCCGAGGAAACCCACGCACATGGTGCTCGTTCACCACAGAGTTCACTTGGCGCGTGCTGGGATCGAACGAGAGGTGAACGCTCTACACTGAGAAAAATCCATTATCCGGACAGCGGTATATTGTACAAATACAAGGATTCGTTATGTTTACTAAGGAAATCTGTACGGAGCGTACTTTATCCATATACTACACAGGTACTGCCTTTTACCCGCTTAGATGTTACAACATGTTGCTGCAGGATGTCTGACATCTAACAATCTTCTGTATTTTACATACGTATACGTATGTTAAATACTTCAGCTATATGTTATATACGTCCATCTGTGTGTGTGTGATCCAGACCGCCTATAGACACTCTTTCTTTCTCCATGGCTGACGTCATTGAACTACCGTCTTTTGCTTGCGAAACGAGGTTGTTTACAAACGGAACAGAAGAGAGGAAGGAAACAAAAGCCTGGGTAAGTACAATAGTTAACTATTACTTTAGTTAAATATTCCATTAACTATATATTCTTTTAGTGTAACTTGCTTTAATATAGTACTAAGTAAGTAATGTAGTTTATGACTACAATTCTTACTATTGTAACTCGTTAATGATTGAGGAGAATAGAATGGGTGTATCTGAATTTTGAGAAATCTTTGAATATTAATGTTTCGAAACATTTTACGTTTCAAGGTAGCAAAATGAATGTTATATGTTTATTTATTCCGTTTTATGTGTGACGATTTATTACTTGGTGCAGATTTTCTACAGGACTACTTAACATAATTGCTAAGAAACCGTTTTCAGCGCGAAAATTTCCTTGTTTAGAGAAGATTTAGGATTTAGATTTCTGGGCTTTCGGCATCAATGGCCTTGTTAGCCCGTCACATATGAGGGATGACTTCCCTCCGTGAGCACACTATCCGGGGAAAGGAAGGGAAGAAAGGATTGGGGGAGGAAGAAAACGGCCTGGGATCTATATATTAGGTACCGCTCCGGCATTTGCCTGCTGTGAATGAGGAAAACCCAAAGAAACCTTATTCAGGATGGCTGGACTTAAAATCTTTTGATACTTTTTCGACCGAGTTCCCCCACCGGGATCGAACCCGGGACCGTTCGCACCGAAGGCGAGAGCATTAGCGACTACGCTACGCGGGGCCACTTGTGTATAGAAAACTCATTTTTACTAGGTAGGATACTTGCAAGATTTTTTTTTTTTTTTTTTTTTTTTTTTGCTTTTAGTTTAACGCTCCATGATTGTACATCAATGTAAGTGAGAAGGTGACGATGAGATACATGATAATGGTGGAATCAAGAAAATGTAAGGAAACTGGAAAGTCTTAAGAATAATCACACGCACAGTGTTCACCAAAAGCCTATTTGTCGGGAGCAGGAATCGAACCAGGGACCTAACGGGTCAGAGGTAAGCGCTCTACTACAGAGCTTTCTTTTGTTTAAAGAACTTGTTTACATTGAAATATATATATTTTACGAAGATATTGACATATTTTACAGCCTCACTGAAATTTAAAAAAAAAGAAAGACTCGTCAGGGAGAGCTTACTTGTCAGGTTTTTATTTTTTAAATTTAATTTAATTTAATTTTTATTTATTTATTTATTTATTTATTTTTGCTTGTTATTTTCCCTAGTTAATTAATGTTTGGGTTACTGAGAATTAAAACCTTTATAGTATTATTGTCATGTCATCACTTTGGAACCAAAAAGTTAGAATTTTTTTCTTGTGTTTTCAAATAGGAAGTTGGTAAGTTTGTGCCTTAGCATTGGTTTGGTTTCTAGAACGTAATTGAAGGTCATGTTGAGTTGAGTCTTGGCGGGTTTGAATTCGTGAAGTATCAGGCACTGCTTGTGTCCCTGGCTTCTGTCTGTGATGTTTCCTGGCTTTGGGCTGTGACGTATTTATGTTGAGGAGTACCAACGCAGGCCGCGTGATATACTGTAACTACAACACAGCTTCAACAGCTACTAGTGCCAGGTGTTTGAATTTCAGCTTTCATGACGACGTGACTAATGCAGTATAGTACTAGGTTCAAATTCTATGGCTGGTAAAAACGGTATATTACTTTCGTGGTGTGGTAAGAAATACAACGTAATAGTTATTAGTTTAATTAGTGTTTCTTCATAGTATTGTTTCACTATTTCTAGAAGGAATTAAGTATTAACGAAGTAATGAATAAGCAAAAGCACACTTTGATTGACGTTTACTATTTCTCATACTCCATTGAGAATGTTTTGATCCTCAGTTGCGCAAACATCCAGTGCGCGTTTTTTTTTTTTTTTTGCTTACACTGCCTTACAGATGAGCTCCCTCGTGGCTAAGTGGTTAGTGTACACGCCTTTGGCGTAAGACACCCGGGTTCGATTTCCGGCCGGACCGTATGTGGTTCGAATTCCACGTTAATCTGTAGGTCCACGTCTCATACAGCCTTGCTGCTGAAAGGAACGTTAAAATCAACTCAGCACTGCTTTACAGATGCAATTGTTCGATTCCGAGTTCGAATGAAGCTTTTCACGGGCAGGGGCGACTTTTATATATACACAATCCAAGCATTTTAGTTATTAGTTATCAGCATTAGTTATCAGCATTTTAGTTAGTGATGCAATATATATATATTACAAAATTGAAAGTGACTATGTTTGTGACTCTTAATCTCTTAGGGCCGCGGTGGCTCAGTGGTAGAGCGTTCACCTCTGGTGCTTGGGGTCCCGGATTCGATCCCAGCCCCCGCCAAATGAACTTTGTGGTGGACAAACACCGTGTGCATGGGTTTCCTCGGGGTTCTCCCGTTTTCTCCCACTTTCTTCATTCCACCATTTCATTCATTGCTCATCATCACCGTCTCCTTTAGCCTAACCGGCATAACTGTGGGACGTAAAACTCAAAGGTTTCATTTCATTTCATTTTTTCTTAATCTCTTGAACCATCCGACCGATCTCGATCAAATTTCCAACGTAGATGCGGTTCCGGCCTGGGAGTGTTTTTAGCTATTTACTTTGACAGTAGAACTTAGGGGAGGGGAGGAGGGGGACAGAAAAAATAAATAAGACTTAATTTACTTTGAAGTGTAAACGTGCGAGCGTTTTCTTCTCTCTCTCTCTCTCTTTCTTTCTTTCTCTTCACTCCTCCAGTCTCCTCTCACTTTGATTTCACGATTTCGCACTCTGATGAAAAGTATTAAATACCGCCAGGAAAAGTACTAATATATAACCCCTCGTTTAGGCGCCCCTCCAACCACGCGCCCGGGGCACATGCTTTGCTTGCTCGCCCATAGCAGCGGATCTGTGAGCTACATAAGTAATATACAATGCTTACGTAATACTTTGAGTTATAAATACTATTAAGAAAGGAAGAATTTCATTTTTTTAGCTTTCGGAAAGAAGCTACTATGGGATTAAAGATAAGGTAGGAAAGCCAACACATTTGCATGCAAATGAAGAGAAACACATTCCAGTCTATGCTTTCACCCAGCAGACATTGTTTGGAACCAAAAAATATTTTAATTTTTGGAATCTTGTACTTAGATTCACAGCGGAAGCGACAAAATAACTTGACTCATCCATTGTAGCTCTCCCCGCAACCAGTGTTGCCAAAATGTTGACAATAAGTTTGCGAAACGAGATGTGACGACTCCAATTTTGGGTGAAAAGTCGCTATAAAAAATAATCGAGAAATTCATTGCCTATAAGCATTGTTTTAAAGTCGTAGATGTAAACTAAACAATATGTTCTACTCACTGGCGCAAATCCCGGGGGGATGACGGATACATGTCCCCTCCAATCTTGGAACTGAGGGGGACTTCTCCCCAATAATCCGATTTGAAATGTGTTTTCTGGGAGAAATTTGATGATTTTTGTCCGATTCCTACAAAGGAACGTGAGATAAAATAGACGTCCCCCAGAATAAGCCTCAAATCTGCAGCCTCCCAACGCTGAAGACAACTCTGATCCTCCACAACATTGTTTTTCAACTTCATAAGTATTTTGGACATCGCAAAAAAAAGTATGGTAATGGTCTAACCCCCCCAACATGTTGAAGACAGATTTGCGCCGCTGGTTCTACTCACATCTTTGCAAACAGGGCGCAACCAATCCTTTAATTCAGGGATCATTTCAGATTGTTTCGGGTACTTTTGTTCATATTGTGGAGTCAAAATAGTTCCGAAATAATTAGCACTACAGTACTTACGTTAAGCAATTTTTTTGTAAAAGAAAAAGTGCAGAATAATTAAAAGACCCCAAAAGACAAATATAACAAACACCCACTTCGCCTTTATTCACGCATCTATAGCTAATCTTGTTGCTATCGATAATGATGTATTACGTGTGCCTCTCAACGGAAACTCTGCGAACTAAAGGACATTAAGTTTGTAGTTGTTCTTCGTTAGAGGGCAAGGGTAACATAACAATGCAGGATTGTGGGGCAGTTGGTACGCTGTATTTCCAAACTCTTCATCACTTGCGCTGATTAAAACAAACACACAGAAAAAAAGAACGTAAAAACTGTTTTGAACTAATAATGCTTCTCTACAGATGAACATTTTGTTTGCAGCAAAAAGTCGCTAAATTTGTAAGTAGCCAAATCGTCATTTAAAACTCACCCAAAAAAGTCTCCAACCGGAAAAATAATTTTTTGTCGCGATCGTAGGGCGACCATACGTCCCGTTTTGACCGGAACAGTCCCGTTTTAGGGGCGTGTCCCAGCCGTCCCGTCAGTAGATGGAAAAAGTAGTATTCGTCCCGTTTTATGTAAATGAAAGAAGTAAAAACAAACCCAATACCTTTACTCCTTTTAAAAGTATTAATAATTAATAATAACAAAGAGGCAAAAATTCAATTGAAATTCCCTATATTAAACATACTCTACAGTTTGCACTGCTCGAAAGGCAGCAGAGGTTGTTTGTTGGTTGTGTGTTGAACAAACTTCAACGTGTCTTTCCTTTTTCATAAGTACCCACTCTGTAACAAAGAGAGAGAGGGGGAACTCTGATATCAAGGCACTGATAAGAACAAAGATAGATCTAAAAGTCTAGGGTTGCCAGAACCTGTCCCGTTTCTAACTGAAAATTTTATGGTCACCCTACGCTATCGTTGAGGTCGAATTCCCCTGATTTAGCGACTTTTCCCAAAATTGGCAACATTGACCCCCACCGAACAACAGCCCGTCATCTTTAGCCTAGCCAGCATAATAGTGGGACGTAAAACTTAAAGATTTCATTTAATTTCGAACAACACCCCCAGAAACCTACTGTTATGCCATTCCCAACACACCCTTTTGTACAGTTCTCCCTAATCGAAAAAAATGTAAATAGCAGGGTTCATACATAAATATGGAACTCAATTTCCCTGAATTTTCCAGGTTTACCAGGTATTGCAATTTCCATGTCTAGTGGAAGAAACTAATAATACGAGAACACACAAATTTTAAGAATACTATATTTATATATTTGAGAATGGCCACCCTTCTCCCTAATGAACGATTGCAATTAAATATTGAGTCACAAGAAAATAAATAATTAAAATAAATAAAATTTAAGTTAAAAATATTAAGTTGAGAAGCCTACTAAGGGAATTAATTAAATACTTTTGTTCTCTACTTGAATACATTCAAAATATACAAAAATATTGGGTTGGGGAAGAAAAAAGGGCCCACGAGATTTTAACTGATTCTTATAGTACTCGTCGAGAGAAATCGACTAGTGAAGGAATTTTCAAAATCGGCGCAGGCAAGCATGAAAAAATCGCATTTTCATGTACCGCTTCAAAATAGGGAAGAAAAAAGGGCCCGCGTGATTTTAACTGGTTCTTGTAGTACTCGTCGAGAGAAATCGATTAGTGAACGAATTTTCAAAATCGGCGCAGGCAAGCATGAAAAAATCGCATTTTCATGTGTCGGTTCAAAAAGGGCCCGCGAGATTTTAACTGATTCTTGTAGTACTCGTCGAGAGAAATCGATTAGTGAAGGAATTTTCAAAATCAGCGCAGGCAAACATGAAGAAAATCACATTTTCATGTACCGGTTTAAAATGGGGAGGAAAAAAGTGCCCGCGAGATTTTAACTGATTCTTGTAGTACCCGACGACAGAAATCGACTACTGAAAGAATTTTCAAAATCGGCGCAGGCAAACATGGAGAAAATCATATTTTCATGTACCGGTTCAAAATGGGGAAAGAAAAAAGGACCGCGAGATTTTAACTGATTTTTGTAGTACTCAACGAAAGAAATCGAGTAGTGAAGAAATTTTCAAAATCGGCGCAGGCAAGCATGAAGAAAATCACATTTTCATGTACGGTACCGGTTCAAAATGGGGAAGAAAAAAGGGCCCGCGAGATTTTAACTGATTCTTATAGTACTTGTCGAGAGAAATCGACTAATGAAGGAATTTTCAAAATCGGCGCAGGCAAGCATGAAAAAATCGCATTTTCATGTACCGCTTCAAAATGGGGAAGAAAAAGGGCCCGCGTGATTTTAACTGGTTCTTGTAGTACTCGTCGAGAGAAATCGACTAGTGAAGGAATTTTCAAAATCGGCGCAGGAAAGCATGAAAAAATCGCATTTTCATGTGTCGGTTCAAAAAGAGCCCGCGAGATTTTAACTGATTCTTGTAGTATTCGTCGAGAGAAATCGATTAGTGAAGGAATTTTCAAAATCGGCGCAGGCAAACATGAAGAAAATTACATTTTCATGTACCGGTTTAAAATGGGGAGGAAAAAAGGGCCCGCGAGATTTTAACTGATTCTTATAGTACTCGTCGAGAGAAACCGATTATTGAAGAAATTTTCAAAATCGGCGCAGGCAAACATGAAGAAAATCACATTTTCATGTACCGGTTTAAAATGGGGAGGAAAAAAGGGCCCGCGAGATTTTAACTGGTTCTTGTAGTACTCGTCAAGAGAAATCGATTAGTGAAGGAATTTTCAAAATCGGCGCAGGCAAACATGAAGAAAATCACATTTTCATGTACCGTTTCAAAATGGGGAAAGAAAAAAGGACCGCGAGATTTTAACTGATTCTTATAGTACTCGTCGAGAGAAATCGATTAGTGAAGGAATTTTCAAAATCGGCGCAGGTAAACATGAAGAAAATCACATTTTCATGCACCGGTTCAAAATGGGGAAGAAAAAAGGGCCCGCGAGATTTTAACTGGTTCTTGTAGTACTCGTCGAGAGAAATCGACTAGTGAAGGAATTTTCAAAATCGGCGCAGGCAAACATGAAGAAAATCACATTTTCATGTACCGGTTTAAAATGGGGAGGAAAAAAGGGTCCGCGAGATTTTAACTGATTCTTATAGTACTCGTCGAGAGAAACCGATTAGTGAAGGAATTTTCAAAATCGGCGCAGGCAAACATGAAGAAAACTACATTTTCATGTACCGGTTTAAAATGGGGAGGAAAAAAGGGCCCGCGAGATTTTAACTGATTCTTATAGTACTCGTCGAGAGAAACCGATTAGTGAAGGAATTTTCAAAATCGGCGCAGGCAAACATGAAGAAAATCACATTTTCATGTACCGGTTTAAAATGGGGAGGAAAAAAGGGCCCGCGAGATTTTAACTGATTCTTATAGTACTCGTCGAGAGAAACCGATTAGTGAAGGAATTTTCAAAATCGGCGCAGGCAAACATGAAGAAAATCACATTTTCATGTACCGGTTTAAAATGGGGAGGAAAAAAGGGCCCGCGAGATTTTAACTGGTTCTTGTAGTACTCGTCGAGAGAAATCGATTAGTGAAGGAATTTTCAAAATCGGCGCAGGCAAACATGAAGAAAATCACATTTTCATGTACCGGTTTAAAATGGGGAGGAAAAAAGGGCCCGCGAGATTTTAACTGGTTCTTGTAGTACTCGTCGAGAGAAACCGATTAGTGAAGGAATTTTCAAAATCGGCGCAGGCAAACATGAAGAAAATTACATTTTCATGTACCGGTTTAAAATGGGGAGGAAAAAAGGGCCCGCGAGATTTTAACTGATTCTTATAGTACTCGTCGAGAGAAGTCGATTAGTGAAGGAATTTTCAAAATCGGCGCAGGCAAGCATAAAGAAAATCCCATTTTCATGTACCGATTCAAAATGGGGAAGGAAAAAGGGCCCACGAGTTTGAACCGCTAAGAAAATTCTAGCCCGTGGCCATATGTATCACATATCTCACCAGTTCATAATAAAAATTTTGAACACAAAATTACGGTCGTCCTTGTGACGTACTTCTAAAAGGCCTAATGTATATCACCCAACTCACATTCAATGAAACCACATCCGTGTAGAATTTAGAAAGGAACTTCTTATGATGTATACAGGATGTCTCAAAAGTTCCCTGACATAGGGTAACTCTGTTATTATCAGAGTTACAACAAAATGTAAGAGGTAAAAACATCTCGAAATATGACGTTTTCAATCTAAAGTGAACACTTTTTAAAAAATCGGACGAGATGTTTGTGCTGTATACTATTTATGCACCCAATTTTAAATGAAATGCAGCGTTGTCATTTACCTGGCCTGAATGAAGTTACTGTTTGAAACGGGGGCTGGCCATCGACATGTTAGCGTAAAAGACAGTAACTTCACTCACTTATTTTTTGGGTCCAGGTAAATGGCAACGTTGCATTTTCATTTCACATTGGGCGCATAAAGAGTGTACAGCGCAAACGAGTCATCCGATTTTAAAAATTCTTTCACTTTAGATTGAAAACATCATATTTGGAGATGCTTTCCCCTCCTACATTTTGTTGTAACTCTGATAATAACAGTTACCCTATGTCAGGGGACTTTTGAGACACTCTGTATATCTTATTTAATGTATGTTTGATGTCACTATAACTGTAGTATAATTTAGTTTGTTTAAATTTGTTTAATACAAGTAGATTCGGATTTACATACGTAGGATTTTGTATGCATCTAACTAATGAATTCTTTTATTTTCATGCTTAACTTAGTGACTTGGCTTTGGACTGCAACTGATTATTGTAACCCATTATTGTTTGAGAAGAAACAAGATATCCGAATCTTCATTTGGAGAAATCAAAAGTCTATTGGAAAGCTGGGGATTACAATCATTACTTTCTACATTTCAAGGTGCGTAAATTATATATTCTGTGTTTCTTGTTAAATTACTATTACTAATATTGGGTTTAGAATCAATCAAGCACTTCATGATATTTTATGGGGATTAAGATGGGTGTCGGATAGATAAGTATTTGAGCGTCAGGCTCTTATTTCTTTTCAATTTAATATTTAATCAATGATTATTTTTCTCCCTCATTATTCCACCAAATCGTATTCCAAGATCATCAATTTTCATTACTCATTTGTGACCTTCAGCCTACATAGCATATTCGTAGAACGTAAAACAAAGATTTTCTGTTATTTTATGTTTCTCTTTTCTCCATAGCTGTGAAAAATAACACCTTCAGCATCATAAATTTGTATGCTACTTGCCTGCTTTCGCCTTTCAGCCGTCTACTCTTCGGACATCACGAAGCAAAGCAGGTCTACTTTGCAGTTCCTAGTTTTGAAAGGATGTGACATAACATAATGATATTGGTGTGCGATGTTCAGTACCATAGATAATTAAACAATGCTAGTAAACAAATCAAGTAGCAATTGTATTTTATTTTTTTTTTTTTAGCTTACATGCCTTTCAGACCGGCCATTTTTTACAACATATTGTTATTTCTACTCTATATGAAATATATTCTGAGGTTGTGTTTTGGGGAGCGTTCACCTTTCCTGCGTGAAGTTCCTGGATCGATCCCAGCACGTGCTAAATGGGCTTTGTGTTGGAGAAACACTGTGTGTGGTTTTTCTCGAGGTTTTCCAGTTTTCTCACATATTTTTCATTCTACTATTCCATTCATTCTCACCATCGTCTCCTTTAGCATACCCGGTATAATCGTGGGACGTAAAACTCAAGGATTTCATTTCATATAAACTTTGTTGCAAAGTAACCTGATAGCTGAAGATACTTTGCAACACATACAAAAAAGAAGTATTTTCAACATATGAACATAATGTTTCTGTGCAATGTTTTCTCTCCTCTATTTATACATTTCACTTCCTACACAATACTGCATGCAGTCTACAAATATTGAGGTTGGACTTACGGTACCGGTGTCAGTACTTAGTACGAATTATCGATATTTGTAAAGAAAATTATGTATTTTCTGGTACTGACATAGGAACCACATTCTGATAGTTTAGTATGTCCCACAAAAATGGCAACTCAAGAACAGCAAAAATCTCCGAGATCTGATTTGCCTTGGTTGCTCTTTATATCCAAGAATATCATCCGAACCGTAATCAGTGGAAGATTTACGGGATTTGGAGCTTTCAGGCTGAAGCCCACCCAAATTGCAGAATTTCTTTTTAAAAAATCTAGTGTTAGTCATTCCTATACGTCTACGCTTCAAGCCCTTCAAAAAGTCTAGTCATTTCTAAATAAAGGAAATCTTTCTGTGTGAAGTCCCTCTCAAACTATTTTTCTGAATCCGCCGCTGTTCGTAATTTATTTCCCAACAAGAAATCCATTCCCACATCTACCTGAATAGGAAATTTTTCTAAAGTTAGACGGCAGGAGGTACCAGTAGTAATAATTTCCTATCTGAGGGGTTACGTTTGATCAGTGCAAAGTAGCCCCGATTAGAGGCTGAAACAGCCTTCTCCCAGTTTTATTTTTGTATGACTTTCAAACGTTTCACACTTCAATTTCAACTATTGTCTCAAAGTCCCATTATACACAGAGTAATCTACGAAACTGACTTGACTTTGACAAAAATTCTTGTAGGTGATATCTTTCAAATTTTGTCGGCCTTTACAGTTACTGCTTTCCATACCTCTATAACAACAAACCCTTCACTTAATTAGAACTGATGTTAACCGCCAACATTATAGTCAAAATCCAGTTAGATGTTCTATCATACGGTGGCAGTTGAAACTTTCTCTTTAGTCCATAATTTTACCGACAGAGGACTGTGAAACTTTTGCCGTATTTTGTGCAAAGTTAACCCTGAAGTGCAAAATAATCCCGTCTTACGGTACTTACAGAAGATTAGTCAGCAATTTTCACATTAATTTTAAAGGTGACAACAGGTGGAGCCTAGGGCTGTGTGATATTTTAAGGTGAGGACTACTGGTGCAGGGATTTTAAAATATTGTTTTTCCTCCAACGGCTACTCCTTTTTGAATTCTGACTACATGGTCATTATACGAAGGATCAGTGAGTCTTTCCAACTACGGTATAGCTCCGACAGATTCACAATGCTCAGAGAAAAGACAAAATAGTATGTTTTCAACCTTAAAGTGAGAACCACTGGCGTTTTTACCCTGCTATGCAAAAGTAAGTGAGTACTCCAATGGGGTTCCAATGCGGTACCTAATTTCTGCATTTTAGATTAATGGAAATACATGTCTCCAAAATGTAAAGAACTGATTTTTTTTATTTTTTTATTTTTATTTTTTTTTACTGAAAACTGCAACTCGGTAAGCCTTATGGAAACCGAGATATGGGAAAATAAAGAGCGATACTATAAATATGTGGGGCTTGCATACTTGACGCTACAATTCGGAAAATGAATTAAAATATGACTTACGGCTATCAAGATGCTGTCAAATAAAGGGAGGACCAACACAGTTAAGGGGTTTTCGTGTTAGATGCTAAAATTTCCGAAATCAGTCATGGAAAGTTAATAAATACCAGTAGCAATTTCATCTTAAAGTAATTAGATATCTTCATGGGGTGTTAGAACATCATGGAATCTACCAAAATTAAATTTTAAAAGCTATTGAAAATATAATCTGACATTTGTAAACAGTATTTGAAATATGTGTTTACCCAAAACTTCCAGCTAGTACATCTAACATCTGGAGAAACACTGTGAAATAAAAGCGTATGAGATCTTGAAATTTCGGAAACAATTATTGGTCGCAACAAAATTAAATAAGATGGTATTATCTGTCAGGAAAGTAAATGTACACCTGTTTTTCGAGTCTGGCATTCCTGCTCTCCATCCGTGGAGAGTATGAGAATTAAAAAAATCATATGTTTACTGAGGGGCAAAAAGAAAAGTTTAATCTGTATAAGACATTGCAGAGGGACACAAGCTGTGAATATGAATAGTGCATAGTTAAAATATAGGACGACACCGAAAGAGAAAGCCACAAACAGCTGTTAAACTTAGAAAAAAGAGTAAAAATTGTTGAAGTGGGAACATAAAACACAAACATAACAAATACGCCGAAAACTAAATGTTCACCATGCCACGATCTTAGTGTAGTGGTTAAGGTGCTGGCTAACAAATGCAAAGGTCGCCAGTTCGAGTCTTCGGTGAGGACATTTTTAAAAATGTTTTCTTTTTTAATACATGCAGCTCATAAGAGATGGTAAAAGAGGTCGTATTTAGTCTTTCGTAGCAATTATTATTGGTAAGGTTTAGTACTGATAATACTTTTTGTCTTTGCGTATTGCTTTTATTCTTTTCTTCATTTCAAAAGAGAAAAATATCCGAACAAATGATACCAAAATTCCTCATATTTTGAATGTAAACGCCATTTGCAATTAGTAAAGAATAAAAATTGAACGTTCCGATGTAGCTGCAAAAAGTAAAAAGAAAAATATGGAAGTAGACCATACTCATGGTTATTAAAAATACAATTTCTACATGCCTTACACCTCCCGACCACGTTTCTACGTTAGGAAGTAAGAGGTTTGTGTTTAGGTTAGGCTGGTCAATACGTTTTGCAAAGGGGCCCGGTTTAGCTCTGACGCACCACAGGTGCGAGAAGGGAGCAAAACACTTTTTCTCTCTCCCTCTGTGTGTCTGTTTATCTATCTGTCTGTATATATATAACGCTATTTGTGAATGCCATAACCACCCTAATTTTCAGCGGAATGAGATGAAACTTGGCACAAACATTAATTGTTGAAATATCTTCAGTTCGTTAACCAGAATAATCAGACGAAAGTGTTCAAAACGGTGGCCCTTTAAACTCTTAAAAACTTCGCAAAATTTTCCCCATAAATGGGTCTTCAGAAAGTTTGAATAACTTTTCCTCTTTTACTGAAATATTTGTGTGCAGAGAGTTATTGAAATATTGGACCCGATTAATCGCATAAAGAATGTTCACGCTCTTTTTGCTACGGCCAGGCTTTTTTTTTTTTTTTTTTTTTTTGCAGGAGGGGTTATTTTCGTATCGGAACAAGATGATTGCTAATGATGATATGAAATTACACATTGAAAGTGAAGTAACTTGTGAAACGTGTTATTTGAAAGAATAATATAATAAATGTGGTTTCCTCTAACACAGAGAACTGTAAATCATGTAATTCGAGTTCGGGAGCCTGAATGGCGAGGAGTGTTATTTGATTTGCTTTTTAGTAACACATTGCATTGCAAATAAAGGTAGGCAACATTAGTGGTAAGTAAAACAACAACAACAACAACAATAATAATAATAATAATAATAATAATAAATAATTGTAACGCCATATCTCCCTTACAAACAAAATATTAGCAATTTATATCGAGAGAACGGGAAACTGTTGAGTGATGGGAGCAACGTTGGACAGTATGCACTCATAGTACTCAGAAAAATAAGCGATTTCAATGAAAAATGAACGAAGAGTAATTGCCGTGGGTAGTCATGGAGCCAAGCAGAGCCCTCTTTAGGCAAAATGTCGATAACTTATATCGAGAGAACAGGAGGTGATAGTGAGATGGGACCAACGTTGGACACCGTGGACCCATAAGGTGCATCGAAAAAATTAGGGGGGGGGGCAAGCACCAGCCAGCCTTACTTTTTTCCACATAATAATATAAAATTATATTGTCGAAATACACACACGAGTTGGCTAGTAATATTTCATATTATTATTATTATTATTATTATTATTATTATTATTATTATTATTATTATTATTATTATTATTATTATTATTATTATTATTATTATTATTGACAGCGTCTTTTCATTACGTGTGCATGTTTGACATGAAGCCAAAGAGAAGATCCATCATTCGTAGAAATAATAAGAATAGCCAGTTACTTTAATTGTGAACGACGGCGAAAAATACGAGAAGAGTGGCCTTAGCGAAAAGAAACAATGCTTTCTCTCAATTGGATAAAAAATCAAGCCGAGATAGATTTGAACTCGCATGGGCGGTACGAACAGCCAGTTCATTGTCCACTTTCCTTTTTAAACGTGTTTCAGTAACTTACTTATTGCTAATTTTAATTGCTTCACTCGTTTAACTTGCTTTTTCTAATAACTTATAACGACAGGGACACGAATACAGAAACATCGAGGACAGTTAAAAATCATAGATGCTCTCCCACCGGGAATCGAACCCGGGACACCATACACCAAAGGCGCACGTGCTAGCCACTAGACCAGCGGGAAGGGCACTGCTCACTCTCTGTGTCGTTAGGGATTACAACCACTGTACTGCAAGCTATCACTTCTGTGGGTTGCATACTATGATCACATTTTTCTTCTTTGCTGGAAGAGTTAAACCTACATTCTATGTAATACATGAGGTATTTAGACCTACATCATCTTCATATAATGTAATAAAAGTGTCATGCTGGGAATAAGAAAAAGAACATTCCTTGGACAAAACGGAAACTATTGGCATCAGAAATATTTATCTACGAGGCATGCGCAGTAGTGTATTTCAGAATAGTTACTGTTTAGTTCAGTAAACGAAGAAAGGGGTATAAAAAAGCAAATATGTCGAATCAACGAGATCGACTAGAGTTGACAGAGGCGGAAGCAGATGTGTAGTAATGCAACAACTTCGTTAAATTGATAATTGGTTCTTTATTCTGTAGTAGATCGTATCACAACTTTACGGGAGAGCAGAGAGAGATTCACTAACGCTGTCATATAGTAAGCTTTAGTAACACGATCATACAGACACAAATGGATATAACTGTGAGTACTACAACTTGGATTTAACGAAAGCCGTTTAGATATTCAGTGATTTGGATGGTTGTATAAGACACGAAAAGTTAAGACACAATACAATTCTTCATATCTCAGCTTCCAGTAACTAGATACATGCAATTTCAGGATAGATACTGAAACTGCTGTCGGATTTTAATACATGACGTATTGCAGGATACCAAATGCTTTGCATTACTTGTTTGTTTGTAGACAGCTACTAGCTTAGTGTTCTGAAAAGTTGTGTATAAACTGGGGATAGTCAACTCCGGAATTATTACTTTTCGGACTCCCGAAAGTAAAACCGGACAAATTCCGGAATTCGGAAAAATCCGGAATTTAGAAATTTTTGATTTCTTTAACATTCCGGAATTCGGAAAAATCCGATTTTTTTCGAAATCCGGGGTTTTTCTCAATTCCGGAATTTTCTAAATTCCGTATTCTTTCCGAGTTCCGAAATTATTCTGAATTCCGGAGTTTAACTGAATTTCATAATTTTCCGAAATCCGGAAAGTGAAAGTTCCGCTTCCGAAAAATGAATTTATTTAGGTTAATATGAATCGTGGCGGAAATAAGTCTTTGACCAGGTAATAGCGACTTCTTTGAAAAAAATGGGGTGTATGAGAATTCAATCTGTCATATTTGTAGTTTCGTGTGGAGAAAAAACAAACTTGTGAACCAGCGGTTTAAGAACAACTTAAGTTATTAATGTAAACTTTTCCGACTTCATAGAGGAAATACGAAAGACATTTTGAATCGAAGAAATATAACATACAAGTTTGCAAGCGGAGACAAAGAAACCTTACGTAACCAGACTAAAAACGAATCTTTTACCGCGTAGCGATCGCGGTTGAGTGGTCAAGGTGCTTGTGCGAATGCACATTGTAATTCTTTTTTTTTTTTTTTTTTTTTTTTTTTACTTTAGGATTTTTGATGGCGATTGATTAGCGATAACATATGTTTTATTATATTCAGATATTTGAATACTCGGATGTTTCAATATTTGAACTATCAAATCTTCAGGAATAATAATAATAATAATAATAATAATAATAATAATAATAATAATAATAATAATAATAATAATAATAATAATAATAATAAACTAATAATAAGTATTATTATCTCGTAGAAGATTAAAAGCTAGGAGCTAATTATCGCTCAGGTCATACCATTACAAGCAGAAGCGTGACATTTGGAAAGAATATTTCGGTTTGGTTTAATGTTGCTCACAAGAAGAGGACTTTCTCATCTCGTTTCTAAAACAAATAGAATAACATGAGAATTAACATTTTACATTCATTCGACACGGGTCAAGGCTAACTCATAATTTTCGTCTCTCTTTAGAGATGAGAATCGAGACAAGACGAAAAGTATCGTAAACATTTCCCGTCTTGTCTCGATTCTCGAAATAGTGTATGTCCATTTTTTAAGTAACAATTGGTCTGTAGACTGAATCTCATAGGCTATTTCGTTACATTATATTTCAGAGCTCATTGAATTATGCTCTGTGTAAGTATTTTGTAGCAAAGCTTTTATATTTACCTCTGCATATCCTAAAAATTAGTTTATTATATGCCTTACTGTTACGTGATAATCAGTTATATTTATTATAGTTATTTTCCTTAAAACATACAGTAGAATACTTTCTACATGAAACTTCAATGAAACGTTGTAGTTGAAAATGTTGGTAGTTGCAGAGGTGTGTCTTGAAGCAGTAGCGTAGCCAGGATGTGTGTTTGGGGGGGCAAGTGCTGTTATAGGCACATATAGAAAAATTACAAACAAAAAATATATAAACATAAAAATATATAAAAAATTACAAACATCAAAGTACCAAAGTACATTATCGGACCTCTTTGGGGGGGGGCGGCCCCTCCGGCCCCCCCTTCCCTACGCCACTGTCTTGAAGGTACGGAACCCTTTCCCCGAAATCTCCACTTTTAAGTAAGTTTTGCCAAATTTCAACGGCAAGTTTTAAACTTTTATTATTATTATTATTATTATTATTATTATTATTATTATTATTATTATTATTATTATTATTATTATTATTATTATTATTATTATTATTATTATTATTATTATCATATCAAAACCGTGTATAATCTTTAAAATATATATCTGAATAGTAAAAGCTAATTGACTGTCGATCTCGGCCGTCGAGAAGTCTTCAGGAGGGAAGGACATCGGTCACATTCTGATTTTGAGTTCCGAAGGGGCCAGTTTTCGGGCTCGAGCCAAAAATTGTTAAAAGTTATAGGCTTCAGCCAAACATGTTCAAAACAGCTGGGACCGGGTTTAGGCTTCTCAACGGCTCGAGCGGCTCGGCTTACAGCTCATCCACTATCGAACCGAACCAAGAAGTGAGCCGAGCCAACAGCTCACCCAACCGAGCCGATTTGAGCCATCGGCTTAGTTGAGCTGAATCGAAACGTGCCGATGGACTAATTTTAACTTAGCTGGCTTGAACCGGTTCACATGAGCCGAGTAGGGGACCCATCCCAACCGAGAAAGCTCGAGGCATCGGCTCAATTGAGCTGAGTCGATGGCTCGTTCCAACTAAGCCGACTCGGGTCATCGGTTCATCCCAACCGAGCCAACTCGAGCTGTTCGCTCAGTTGATACGAGCAGAGCCGGTTGATATACCTACCCGAGTTGGTCTTCTGCTTGGGCTCAAAATTCAACAGTGCAGGTCTCAGCCTTGATTTTAAGAACAACAGTATATACTTATATTGGTGATTACGACATTTGAGGCTGTCTCGTAATAATAATAAAAAACTTGTCTTCTCGATATCTAGACGAGACGAGATACACAAAAAATGCCCCACGAGATGCACTAAAATTACGAGACGAGACGCACCCTGTCGTGAGCAGCACTAAAAAGTATTCCACATTAGTGCTTACATTTCTCATAGCTTTCGCTTTCCAGTCTAATCAGGCCATTATTTAAAAAAGAGTTAAAACGAGCTGAACGAGCGAGCGAGCCATTATCAAACTCGACTCAACTCGAAACTCGCCCTGGAAAACAGCTTGACCTTGATCGCTACGCGGTAAACGATTCGTCTTTAGTCTGGTTACGTTAAGTTTCTTTGTCTCCGCTTGCAAACTTGTATGTTATATTTTTTCGATTCAAAATGTCTTTCGTATTTATTTTATGATGTTCGAGAAGTTTACATTAATAACTTGAGTTTTCCTTAAACCGTTGGTTCACAAGTTTATATTTTCTCCACACGAAACTACAAATATGACAGATTGAATTCTCATACTCTCTATTTTTTTCAAAGGAGTCGCCATTACCTGGTCAAAGACTTATTTCCACCACGATTCTTGTTAACCAAAATAAATTCATTTTTTGGAAGCGGAACTTTCACTTTCCGGATTTCGGAAAATTATGAAATTCAGTTAAACTCCATAATTCAGAAGAATACCGGAACTCGGGAAGAACCCGGAATTTAGAAAATTCCGGAATTGAGAAAAACTCCGGATTTCGAAAAAATCCGGATTGTTCCGAATTCCGGAATGTAAACGAAATCAGAAATTTCTAAATTCCGGATTTTTCCGAATTCCGGAATTATTCCATAATCGGAATTTTCCGAATTCCAGAATTTGTCCGGTTTTACCTTCGGGAGTCCGGAAAGTAATAATTAAGGAATTCGCTATCCCTAGTTTATAAACAACTTTTCAGAACACTAAGCTAGTAGCTGTCTACAAACAAACAAGTAATGCAAAGCATTTTGTATCCTGCAATACGTCATGTATTAAAATCCGACAGCAGTTTCAGTATCTACCCAGAAATTGCATGTATCTAGTTACTGGAAGCTGAGGTATGAAGAATTGTATTGTGTCTTATACAACCATCCAAACCACGGAAAATCTAAACGGCTTTCGTTAAATCCAAGTTGTAGTACTCACAGTTACATTCATTTGTGTCTGTATGATCGTGTTACTAAAGCTTACTATATGACAGCGTTAGTAAGTCTTTCTCTGCTCTCCCGTAAAGTTGTGATACGATCTACTACAGAATAAAGAACCAATTATCAATTTAACGAAGTTGTTGCATTACTACATATCTGCTTTCGCCTCTGTCAACTCTAGTCGATCTCGTTGACTCGACATATTTGCTTTTTATACCCCTTTCTTCGTTTACTGAACTAAACACTAACTATTCTGAAATATACTACTGCGCATGCCTCGTAGATAAATATTTCTGATGCCAATAGTTTCCGTTTTGTCCAAGGAATGTTCTTTTTCTTATTCCCAGCATGACACTTTTATTATATTATATGAAGATGATGTAGGTCTAAATACCTCATGTATTACATAGAATGTAGGTTTAACTCTTCCAGCAAAGAAGAAACATGTGATCATAGTATACAACCCACAGAAGTGATAGCTTGCAATACAGTGGTCGTAATCCCTAACGACACAGAGAGTGAGCAGTGCCCTTCCCGCTGGTCTAGTGGCTAGCACGTGCGCCTTTGGTATATGGTGTCCCGGGTTCGATTCCCGGCGGGAGTGCATCTATGATTTTTAACTGTTCTCGATGTTTCTGTGTTCGTGTCCCTGTCGTTATAAGTTATTAGAAAAAGGAAGTTAAACGAGTGAAGCAAGTAAAATTAGCAATAAGTAAGTTACTGAAACACGTTCGGTGAGTCAGTTTAAAAAAGAAAGTGGACAATGAACTGGCTGTTCGCACCGCCCATGCGAGTTCAAATCTATCTCGGCTTGGTTTTTTATCCAATTGAGAGAAAGTATTGTTTCTTTTCGCTAAGGTCACTCTTCTCGTATTTTTCGCCGTCGTTCACAATTAAAGTAACTGGCTATTCTTATTATTTCTACGAATGATGGATCTTCTCTTTGGCTTCATGTCAAACATGCACACGTAATGAAAAGAGGCTGTCGATAATAATAATAATAATAATAATAATAATAATAATAATAATAATAATAATAATAATAATAATAATAATAATAATATGAAATATTACTAGCTAACTCGTGTATGTATTTCGACAATATAATTTTATATTATTATGTGGAAATAAGTAAGGCTGGCTGGTGCCTGCCCCCCCCCCCTAATTTTTTCGATGCACCTTATGGGTCCACGGTGTCCAACGTTGGTCCCATCTCACTATCACCTCCTGTTCTCTCGATATAAGTTATCGACATTTTGCCTAAAGAGGGCTCTGCTTGGCTCCATGACTACCCACGGCAATTACTCTTCGTTCATTTTTCATTGAAATCGCTTATTTTTCTGAGTACTATGAGTGCATACTGTCCAACGTTGCTCCCATCACTCAACAATTTCCCGTTCTCTCGATATAAATTGCTAATATTTTGTTTGTAAGGGAGATATGGCGTTACAATTATTACGTTTGAAGAGGAATTGAGGAAGATATTGCCTTGCCACAAACAACACCTATTATTATTATTATTATTATTATTATTATTATTATTATTATTATTATTATTATTATTATTATTATTATTATTATTATTATTGTACTTACCACTAATCTTGCCTACCTTTATTTGCAATGCAATGTGTTACTAAAAAGCAAATCAAATAACACTCCTCGCCATTCAGGCTCCCGAACTCGAATTACATGATTTACAGTTCTCTGTGTTAGAGGAAACCACATTTATTATATTATTCTTTCAAATAACACGTTTCACAAGTTACTTCACTTTCAATGTGTAATTTCATATCATCATTAGCAATCATCTTGTTCCGATACGAAAATAACCCCCTCCTGCATAAAAAAAAGAACCTGACCGTAGCGAAAAGAGCGTGAACATTCTTTATGCGATTAATCGGGTCCAATATTTCAATAACTCTCTGCACACAAATATTTCAGTAAAGAGGAAAAGTTATTCAAACTTTCTGAATACCCACTTATGGGCGAAATTTGGCGAAGTTTTTAAGAGTTTAAAGGGCCACCGTTTTGAACATTTTCGTCTGATTATTCTGGTTAACGAACTGAAGATATTTCAACAATTAATGTTTGTGCCAAGTTTCATCTCAATCCGCTGAAAATTAGGGTGGTTATGGCATTCACAAATAGCGTTATATATATACAGACAGATAGATAAACAGACACACAGAGGGAGAGAGAAAAAGTGTTTTGCTCCCTTCTCGCACCTGTGGTGCGTAGAGCTAAACCGAGCCCCTTTGCAAAACGTATTGACCAGCCTAACCTAAACACAAACCTCTTACTTCCTAACGTAGAAACGTGGTCGGGAGGTGTAAGGCATGTAGAAATTGTATTTTTAATAACCATGAGTATGGTCTACTTCCATATTTTTCTTTTTACTTTTTGCAGCTACATCGGAACGTTCAATTTTTATTCTTTACTAATTGCAAATGGCGTTTACATTCAAAATATGAGGAATTTTGGTATCATTTGTTCGGATATTTTTCTCTTTTGAAATGAAGAAAAGAATAAAAGCAATACGCAAAGACAAAAAGTATTATCAGTACTAAACCTTACCAATAATAATTGCTACGAAAGACTAAATACGACCTCTTTTACCATCTCTCATGAGCTGCATGTATTATAAACAAAAAAATTTTAAAAATGTCCTCACCGAAGATTCGAACTGGCGACCTTTGCATTTTTAAGCCAGCACCTTAACCACTACACTAAGATCATGGCATGGTGAATATTTAGTTTAGTTTGTGTTTTATGTTCCCACTTCAACATTTTTTACTCTTTTTTTCTAAGTTTAACAGCTGTTTGTGGCTTTCTCTTTCGGTGTCGTCCTATATTTTAACTATGCACTATTCATATTCACAGCTTGTGTCCCTCTGCAATGTCTTATACAGATTAAACTTTTCTTTTTGCCCCTCAGTAAACATTTGATTGATTTAATTCTCATACTCTCCACGGATGGAGAGCAGGAATGCCAGACTCGAAAAACAGGTGTACATTTACTTTCCTGACAGATAATACTTCTATGGGTTAAATGAGTACCTCAGTACAATTTCGATCAAAAAATTAGTTCAGCCCTAGGTTTTTTTCAGGCAATTCCAAGGGTTCATCGAGCTGTGCAAAAAAATGAAAATTCGCTGTCAATATCTAAGATAGTAACCAAGATATAAGGAATTATATATTTTATGACGTAAAAATAGAGATCTTTATATATTTGTACTTTTGGGTCTTTTCTATAAGAAAAAATTCAGAAAACTACTGTATATACCTTAATAGACAATTCAATGGGCGGGGATACAGTAGCTTAGTGGTAGGGTGTTTAACTAATCTTTTTTTGCAGAAACTATTGGAGTATTCACTTAACCCATAGAGATACGATCATACTTAACTCCCCATTTAATTAAATAAAAGGAAATATTTCAGTGTAGCGACCCACGATTATGCGTTTTAGTCTCAGGGAGATTTTGATTAAAGCAAGTGAATGTTGTTGACAGAATTGATGGAATGCAAAGGTGGGAGGAAAGAGAGTACCCCGAGAAAACCCAGGAATACGATGTCCACTACAAACTGACTTGGCTGCGGATCGAACCAAAAACCAGAGGTAAGCACTCTACCACTAAGCCACCGTGCCCCCGCCCATTTAATTGCCTATTAAGGTATATACGGTTGTTTTCTGAAATTTCTTCTTCTTACAGCAAACACTCAAAAGTACAAATTCATGTGGGTCTCTATACGACGTCATAAAATACACAATTCCTTATATCTCGCTTGCTAAATTAGATATTGACAAAAAATGTTCACTTTATTTCAGAGCCCGATAAACGCTTGGAATTGTCCAAAGAAAATTTAGAGCTGAATTAACCTTTCGATCGAAATTGTACTGACGAGTCTGAGGTACTCACTTAACCCATAGAAGTACCATCTTATTTAACTTTTGTTAGAATCAATAATTGTTTTCTGAAATTTCAAGATCTAATACGCTTTTATTGTATGGTGTAGTGTATCTCTAGCTGCTAAATGTACTAGCTGGAACTTTTAGGTAAATACATATTTCTAATACTTTTTACAAATGTCAAAATATATTTTCCAAAGCTTTTAAAATTTAATCTTGGTAGGCCCCATGATGTTCTTAAACTCCATGGAAATACCTAATTACTTTAAGATGAAATTGCTACTGATGCTTATTAACTCTCCATAACCGGTTTCGGAAATTTTACCACCTAACACGAAAACCCCATAACTGTATGGATCCTCCCTTTATTTGACAATATCTTGATAGCCATATTTTAATTAATTTTCTAAATTGTACTGTTTAATATGCAAGCTCCACATACTTACGGTGTCGCTTTTTATTTCACTATATTTCGGTAACTGTTAGGCGTACCGACTTGCGGTTTCGGTAACACACACCTCTAACGTTCTTTAAAACGTTATTAAGACATATTTTAGAATGTTTAGAAATGAGAGTTCTGCGAATATCATGGTACCCGAAAACCCCCATCAGGGCGTGTGTGTAGTGTATTTAATTGAAAGTACTTTTGAGGTTGTTGTAAGCTCTCGTAATTTCGTTTCCGAAACTGCACCATCTAGTACGCAAACCCCACACTTCTATGGTGTCGTTCTTTATTTTCCCATATCTCGATATCCATAAGGCTTACCGAGTTGAGGTTTTCGGTAAACAGATGTCAGTTCTTTACATTTTAGAGACATACATTTCCATATATCTAAAAAATAGACATTAGGTGCCCCATGGTACCCCGAACACCATTGGGGTACCAACTTACTTTTGAATAGTAATACATTTTGAGTTGTTGTTCAGCATCAATAAACACTTCATAGTTTTTCTACGTGCAACCCAAAAGTCCATACCTGACCGAACAGATTTTGTCCATTTAATCTCAAAAATGTTAAGATACTTTGTATTGTTAAGTACAACCAAATTAAGCACACTGAATGTAACATTTTAAATATTTTGTGATTTTTGTTGCAGGTATTTCGTGCATCAAACCAGGATTCTGCTTGAAAGACAGTCAAAAGAAGCAGTGTAGGTTGTGGCTAAAAGTACGTCCTTTCTGAAGATAGACCCAATTGTACTTACATTCTTTTGTACGAACATACTGTATAACCCTAATAAAGATACTGTACTACAAATTATTTCTTTCTTCCATAAATTAGAATAAAATATTATCTCTGTTTAAAGAAAATGTTTGTTAATGTTAAGTCATTTCAACTCTTTTTCTCTGTAATAAGAACATTATCCCTCGCAATATTTTTTATCTTTGTGCTATTACGATTGGATGAAGTAAAATTCTATACGAAGTACTATTATTTCAGACATGCATTAATAACTAATGTATTGTTCTATATGTAAGACAATGTGTATACTGAACATGTCTAGCGAAGGTGTTGTTTTAATACAGAATCTATAACTCAGCTTTTCAGTAGTCAACTTTATTGGGAATCCAAAGAGAAAAGTAAAAAAAAAAAAAAAAAAAAAAAAAATGTTGGACTTACCAATGTATATGTGTTCGAATTCTGGACTAATCCAAATTATCCAGAGAAATCATTATATATTTCTTTGTTGCTATTTCAGATGTATCCTTTATCCAAGTCGTATGAAACGGAGACTTCATACATCGCTATACTTTGTATGAACTATGTTCCGTATTTACTTAATCACTTTATAACTTTCTCTAGTGTTGACAAGGCCGCAGGTGTCAATCGAATAGTTAAGTGTTTCACTCATGTCACCTTGTGACTAAGGTACGTCCTGTCGTTATATATATGATACTGGGTTCAATTAGCGATAAAATACATTTTTATCGTTAAACAAATGCAAAAATCTACACGAAATCAGATACCATGATCTCTGACTTACGGATAACACCAAGCAACTAATGATACTGAGTGTGATTGAGTTTACTAGTTACTATCTGGCTAAAATCAGTGTTCCTTTAGCTATAGTTCTTTTCGTGCTTTGAATTGCAAAGTTTGAGATAACAGTTTTAAATTATTGTATATATATCTTCCGAGTAATTCTGAGAATCATTGCTCTTTCTTTAAGCAATGTATGAGACTGTTAAACTGCTCGTTGCTTAAAACTAAGAAGGATGCATCGAGGAAAGTCCAAATTTGCAGAATGTCTAGAGCAGGGAAGGATAAATATGTTTAGTCGGTGGCTGCACAACGCCTCCGCTGTCACCAAGTTGTCACACAGCGAATACAGCGGATGTTTAAGAGTATTCTGCACTTACTATTAGGTATCGGCCTGGGAACTTTGACGCAGCTACCATGTCTCCTTCTTGGTGTTGCATTTTTAATGGCGAGTACTGAGTAGGAATCATCTTGTGAGCGAATACGTTTTCGGCTGACACCATACTTTTAATTATTGCGACATTAAAAAAAAAAAAAAAAAAAGAACCATACCTGTTAATTAAAATGTACAGAGAAGTTATTTCTGGAAAATTCTATTCGGGCCTCTTGTGGTAACAACTGCACTTTAGAAGAAGATACTATTAAGGAAAAGAATGAGGTAAAATAATCTTTATATCGTACAAGCAATGGATGATAACAGCTTAATAAATGATTGTACGTAAATCTTGTTTGAGTTTGAATATAGGATTGTATACGGCTGTGCATTTTGCATTATTATTGAAGTGCTGCAACTAACTAACTGCAAACCAGATGATAAATTCTTACAGTAATATATCACATATTGATTTACTCTGTATGAAAACGAAAATAGATTAACATATGGTTAACCTCCTTTGTGTCCATAATTTTAAAATTAACGCTTGTGTCACTTTTCAACACTTGGTTTTGCAGTAGCTTTCCAACGAATTAGCAGGAAGCCCAAACTTATAGGACACCCTGCAGGTAAATACATTTCTTTGGACAGTTTCACTGCTCCAAACTAAGATTTGAAAAGTGTAGTATTGTTAATTTTATTATTATTGGCACAAAGGAGATCAACCATATTTTAAGCTATTTTTGTTTTCATACAGAGTAAAACAACATTTGACAACATTACAGTAAGAATGTATCATGCACTTTGCAGTATGTTGCAGCACTTTAATAATGGTGCAATATACGTACAATCTAGATCCTGCATATGTCCAATCCATATTTAACAAGAAGGCAATACGTATGCGATACAGGTAAAATCCGTATATTTCATATGGACAACCTATTAGCTATATACATCCAATCCATACATTACATATGGCCAACCTGTACGCGACATACGTATAATCTATATGTTGCATGCAGACAGTCTGTAAGTTACATATGTGCACTCTGTATGGTGCATACGGATATTCTGTATGCTGTATCTGGACAAGCTGTGTGCGACATAAGGAAAATCTGTGTAATATATACGTACAATACGTATATTGTATCTAGTCGTACGTACGGGGCACAAGTACGATATAGATGCTGTCTCGGGGTTGAACGCAAGAAACATACGTACAGAACGTATATTGCATACTTCTTGAAATTATGCTCCGTCCTGATAGTCAGTGTGTGTCGTCATTATTAACCCACATGCTACATACGATCCTGACGTCACAAAGCTAGATATCATCTCCGTATATACTTGTTATTGCAGATGACGTCACACGAATGACGTCATTGCACTTATGCAGACAGTACGTATAATACATACTTTTTCAGCTATACGTTTGCTGAAGGATGTTATATACGGTTGTACGTTAAGTCCAGAAACTACAGGAATTACGAATGTAACCTACGTTTTTAAGTATGCCACCTACATTTTTTTCTCTCAGTGTACCACTGAGCCACCGCGAGCCCCAAAGGAGTCATTATTGTATAAATAAAATTTAATTGTGCCATCTTTAATGAAAAATTATGCCCTCCTCCCATCAAAAAGAACATATGGACGCAATCTGAGCCCTAAAACTCACGTAATTTTATAAAGACAAATAATCAAACGTTTATGGTATACTTTTATTTCTCGAAGTTTATTTTTAATAAAGTATGGAATTTTTTTCATAAAGTAAAAATTTGTTTAAAATATGAAACTTCAAAAACCTCATATTCTCTTTACACTGTATATGCATGCGTGTGTGAGAATGTGTACATTAAATTAGGTGGGAAGAGGGTTTACAGAGAGGAATGAGCACTCGTACAGTGGCATGGGTCATTGGATAAACAAAGCTTTTATATATGTGAGATGCAGAGACAGTATGGAAGCTGTGTAGTATGATGTGCGCCATTCAGAGGACAGAGATGATAATAGCGGTTCCTGCAGGGGGTTTACCCTGGATGATTATGGTCACCGGAACAAGGGGAAATCCCTGCCTGTCAAATGCAGATCCTCGTTATTGTAGGAGCGGGCGTGTGTGCGGTCTGGTTGCATCACAAACAAACGGTTGGTAGAGCGATGAGCAATGCTTAGTGCAAGAATTAGAACAGATGCATCTACCGCTATATATTCATTCTACAATGAAATGTCAGGCAGGGAGGGAACTTCTCATTGAGATGGTATGATGTAAGCAAAAGTTATAAATATTAATATTTTAAGAAATTAAATAGCTTACTAAGTAAAGCAGGATTTTATTTTATTACTCCCGAATTTGCAGTGGCGTAGCTGAAGAAGAAATGAGGTGGAAAGCGAATAATTTTGACCCACTGCGTCCCATTCCAGAGTATTCTGAGAGTTTCTAATTTTTTTTTTTTTTTTTTTTTTTTTTTTTTAGATATTATGTTTTTCCGCTACTATTGAGCATAACTTTCTTATTTGTGGAATTACATTGTAATGAACATGTTCAGCTGATGACTTGAAAGCGAAGCCCATTCCTTTCGCGTGTGAGACAAGGGGTTCGATTCCCGGCGGAAGTTCATGCGGTTCGGATCCCACGTTAAGATGTAAGTCCAAGTCTCATATAACCTCGCTGTTGAAATGGATGCTAAACTGAATACCAAATCTTTTACTTTACTTACTATAATTAGGTAGTATACTCCGAAAATGTAAACCAGGGTGTTTTACGTAAAAAAAAAAAAAAAAGTAAAATAAATGAAAATGAAAATGTAGTTTCTCACCCCTTAGCATTTTTACATAGTTACGTCATATTATGTCCTGGAATCCTCAGTCCAGATTGACTTTTCGAGGACTTAACCGTTATGAGTATTGATACTCTGCACGAAAATATGCCGTAAAAACTACAGTGCAAAAAACATGAACCAACTTGTGCTAGGTTACTACTAAAAAGCATAAATTACATTTAACCGAGTTAGTGTAAGGGTGTATCAGATAGAGCAGGCGCATCAGCGATGGTGGGTATGCGCGTAAACGAAGATGCTGCAGAAAAGTCACGTTGAATTTAAACGCTCCAAGGTGAAGAAGAAGAGAACGATGCAGTATTTGATACCAATTCATTATTTTATTTTTCCTGTAAAATTTTCAATTTTTGAGTTCTTCTGACTCATATCTGAGGAACAATACCCATAGAGAAACTTGGGCGAAAATAATGGTATACGCTACTTTCATAATTGAATTATGAGGTGAAATGGGTTGTGATCGAACCACAGAAGAGTATGTAGGTCGTTATATTTCGGAAATGTTTCTGCAGAAGGCAGGAAAAGCTTGTTTGGTACGTGTCATTGCATTGCATTGGATGGGAATAGTCAACCTTAATTCCCGTGTACTCGAAAGTCAGAAAAAAAAAATGTGACATATCATTATGTTCTCCCGAACCGCTCAATTGTCTAACGATTTTCATTAAATTGTACTCATCATCACTTTCGCACGCCTTAATTTTTTTCAGTTATTTCTCGATTTCTACAAATATCATTTAGGGGTGTCTATTTTTCAGAAAGCGCGGTGGAAGAAGATATACGAGGGGTGTTGAAAAAGTATAGAATCTTTGGTTAGCAAAAATACATTTATTGATTTGGAAATTCAAAACACTAATCCTCTTCAAAGTAGTCTCCTTGGTAATGTACACACTTCCCCCAGGGCATCCTCCATTGTTGGAAACATTTCTGTAACGCAGTTTTTGGAATAGTGAGTAACCGTGCCGTCGCATTCCGCATTCTGTCTTCTCTTGACTCAAATCGGGTCCCTTTAAGTGGCATTTTCAGCTTGGGAGTTAAACCAAAAAACGCACGGAGCCATGTCGGTGAGTAGAGCCTGACGTGACGACACACAGGAATGTTGTGTTTAACGATAAAAGCTTGAATCCAATTTCGCGGACACTCTCCTCATGCCCAAATTTTCGCCCAAAATTGAATGTACCAATCGGTGCATTCAATGGTTTCCGGTTGGGTATCGCCAAACTTTTTTGTTTCTGTCATTTTACAAAAAACTGAAACCCGACGACCGCTCACTACTAGGGATGGGCAAAACGTTTTTTATAAAAACCGGAAACCGGTTTCTAGAAAAACCGAAACCCGAAAACCGACATTGCGGTTTTCTCCAAGACCGGTTAGGTTTTTTACCAAAACCAGTTTCGGTTTTCCCCACCGTTTTTTTTTTTATAAAAAACGGTTTTGCCCATCCCTAGTATTGAGCGGTCGTCGGGTTTCAGTTTTTTTTGTAAAATGACAGAAACAATTGAGCAGTGATATTCCATTAAGTTTTATCAAAAGTTGAAACTGGTTCGGTTTTCTCCAAAAACCGGTTCGGTTTTCTTCAAAACCGGTTCGGTTTTCTTCAAAACCGGTTCGGTTTTCACCGAAACTGGTTTCAGTGGAAACCTTTGGAAAACACATAAAACTAACTCTGTGGAAACGGATTCGGTTTCCGGAGAATAACAAAACAGTATTCTGGTCAGAAATAAAACAAATTTTGAAAAAAACGGAACCGGTTTTGAAAACCGAAACCGGATCCAGTGAAAACCGAACCGGTTTTTTGAAAATTTTGAAAACTGGTTTCGGTTTCTCTAAAAACCGAAAAACCGGTTTTTGTGCCCACTCGTTGGAAGACTACCATCGACTGACGGTTTCTGTGGGCGGGGAAAAAAATTGGTTCGATACTTTTCGAACACACCTCGTATGTCAAGGGCTGCAATGAATTTGAGTTTTCATCAGTAAGTTTCAGAAATAAGACATCAGATGGTTTTATCGTATATGTTATAAACCTTCCATAATTTCACCTACCTTCGAGAAAAATTACGTGCAATATATTTAGCAACTAAATTAAAAAATAAAAATTCAACGCATCTATTGCAACAACCTCTAAGGAACTTTGCGTTGCTTACAATTTGCAATAATATTAAGATTATCATGCGGTCTAAAGCCTCAAAGAAGCAGCATTTTTGTCATTTGCAAAAATTAAAAGTAATTACATTATATAACCGGGATGGCTAAATTTATATACAGATTTTTTTAAATACTGTTTCTATAGGATAAAATATTGGTCTAGACAAACACACAAAATTACACTGTTTTTTTAAAATAAAATAATATGTAATTATATCCTGTCTGGTAACATTGCTACTAGGAGTGGTTTTTCCGTCGGGAAGGCGAAAAGACGATTGGAAAGGAAAGAGGGGGAGCGAAGTAATCCTTCCCCCTCTCGCACCCAAATAACTAACCGAGCCAGCCAACATAACATAATCCTCCGAAAGAAAGTAAAAAGAAATAGTATTTTTTTTCTCTCAACAGAGGGAGTTTCCTTCTGGGGAAGAATTATTTGGCAACAGTGCATAGCTCTCTACGCTAAGACAGCTTCTGCGGCTTCCTGCAGCGCTCGGGATTGGGGGAAAACTGGGAAGATTTTTTTTATTTTTATTTTTCGTGGGAACTGGGAGGGAGGGAGGAGGGAATATAAGAGATTCGGTCACCACGCACGGAACGGAAGGTTAGGGAGGAAGAGGAAGGTAAGATATCTTATGAGTAAGGTGGATGCAGAAGGGAAAGAAGGGAATCATAGAAAGATCGACCTACTTCACCAGAAATGGTGAAGATGTGAGAAGCATCTTGAACAAGTTACTCAGTTATATCATCTTCTCTTTCTTTCTGTCTTTCTTTTTTCCCCCTCTTTTTCTTGTGGAAGAGAGTATAAAAGGGGAACATGAAGGAAAATTGCCTCAGGGGGAAAATATACAACACTCTTGTTCAGGGTTAGTCATGACTTAAAGCTACTCTAGAGGATGTGTGTAGAAAGTGTTTGTTTATTTTTACTCTCAAGATTCAACCTAATACAAAAAATATTTCGCTTTTACTCAATAGCTGTACTGAATTACGAGAAACATTTTATATTTCTTTCTTCTTCTTCTTTTCAAAGCTCAGAATATAGTAAAACTGCATTAAGTTAAAGAATTCTTTATATCAGTCCTCTTCGTCCTTTACGAAATGTGTTTAATGAAGAGTGCGGTAGAGTATTGAAAAATTCAAATAATTATTTTAATTTAATGTCACACGAATATTGTCCGTGAAGGGGTGTAGTGGTGTAACTCAAAAACAAAAATTTGAGTTATAATCACCATCTATCCTGATTTAACTTGGTCTATCAACCAGATAATGCTCATAGCTGAATTCCTTATATTAACGGAGATATGAACTTTTTTTTTTTTAAAAAAAAAAACATATCTTGAAATAAGTAGCACAGTATAACGTTAAACGAGACACTTTAAATCGCACTCCTGTTAACTTATAAAAATCAAGATACGCCACTGCGCCCCTTCACAGGCAATAATATGTTTATTAACTTGATTGATTGATTTCAATTTGCAGCGTACTTTTCAGTACCGAAGCGATATGAGATGTGAATTTACAGCTTAACGTTGAATTCGAACCAGATGAGCTCTCACCGGGCGTCGAACCTGGGTTTTCCGCACTGAGAGGAGCTATAACCACCACATAGCCACGAGGGAGTTCTATATATCCATTATGCTAAAGGAGATGAATTATAATGAAATCGAATAATTGTGAAAGAATTAATGACGTGAGAATGTAGAAGGAAACGGGAGAGTTCCAAGAAGACTCCATGGACACTACTTTTGTCCATCACGATCCCATAGGGGCTGCAATTGAACTTTCCGTACCAGAAGCGAGCATTCTATTATTCAGCTCCCGTGACAGAGGATTTCATGTTGTTCGAGAAGATAAGCGGAAGATATATAGTAAGTTTAGGTAATTCCGGACAGTCGCTGAATCCGGATATCCTAAGCTTACGATAATACTGTTCTTCGCATGTGTAATGTGGAGACTTGTTGTGATGCCTATTTGAAGCACCGTACCTTCCTACAGTTCAGTGCTGAGTAGAAAGTACAAAGAGTGTTATACGTAGTTTCGACGATGGGGTAAAGAAGAAGAAACAGGAATATTCATGCACGTTTTCTGACCTGATGTAACTTTTTAGTGGAATGTGTTAAGGTTTTACACAGCAGTGGTTGTCAGCAAATGGTTAAGTAAGACGTATATGGAAGCGAAGACCCTACTTTACTTGTTGCATATTGGAAGAATTCTATTACTTTGCGCGTGCACAAGTTTACAGTGCTCAAAACGGGAGAATCCGGACCTTTAGGGAATGGTGAATTCGGACATTTTATTACGTTAAGCTGAATCCGGACAATGTGATTAATGAACTAAGAGGATTCAGAACACTCTGTCCTCTCTCGCTTTTCACGTTTATGACTGTGAAGTAGTACATGAGGTCTATTGCTTATATCTAGCGTCTATTGATTTTTGCCATAAATAGACTCCGATGCTTCACCAGAAAAATCTATAAAATTATCTCAGGATCTACAAACACAACTAAATTATAAAATGCTAATCATAAGGCGCTCAAAAATTCTACACTACTGAATGGCCACATCATCTGGTATATTCCCATTTGATCCGCAACAAGTTCGGAAACATGAATTTCTTTTGTAATGAATATGATCCGCCAGTAGCTGCTAGCTGGAAACAATTCCTCTTCTGTGCCATCAGACTCATCCTCAAACACGTCTCAATCGCCTTCACAGTCCTCAGTTAAACAGTTCATATCTTTTCCTGCTGTTGATTCTTCCCAAACCCACATCCCAAAAGACAGGTATTGCCAAAAGATTAAGTGTCACGAATTGCAGTTTGTTTCAAACTGTCTCCTCAAACACAATCGAAGGTATGGATGAAAACAACTGTGGATTTTGTAGGAAGAATTATTATGCACCATTATGAAGCAAATACGGTTCCTGGGTGTCCTGCATTGTGTGTAAGACCTGGTTTCATTAAAGATGTGTGGGAGGTGATAAGGAACTATATTTTATCTGTGGATGATGTGTCTGAATTATGATTAGTGCTTCACGAAAGTGGCTGACGTCATTACCCCCCTCCAAAAAAATAAATGCTAGTCTCAGTTTACACATGTTATACATTTTTGTAATAATCTAGTTGTTACTAGCAAAAAATAGTAGTACAATGTAGTTCTAATGGAAACAAATGTTATTACTATGTTTAATCATTAAACGCTATAATGGTAGTTACACTACTGTGCATTTAGCTTACAATTTCAACAGTAAAGAAATTAGTATAGAAATTGCTATGTTAGTAATTTCTATGTATTTATCATGTATTTGCATGTATATTCTGTACTTATCATGTTAGAACGTTAGTGTAGCAAGATAGTAAACTAAAATGTACCTATCATGCATATATCTTCCTTGAAAGTTCAGTGTCCGGAATTGCCAACCTACTGTCCGGATTCACTCTTCCAAATTTGCAAATCAAAGATTTTGTCAACTTTCAGAAAATTATTTTTTTTATTTCTTAACATGCCATTCCAGGAAAGCTATTTCAGTTGTACATACATGCATACCAACATATCATTAAATAATATGACGAAGTATTGGACATTTATGTTTAGCGGGGTAGTAGTAAAAGAAATATCAGAACTGTCCGGATCACCCAAACTTACCCTATATATAATCACCAACTAGTACCGGAAAATATTTTTAAATATTACTTTCAATTTTGTTCTGATTTTTAATTTTATACAAACTGTTAAGAACAACAAAAAATAGGTCCACTAAACATTTTCAATAGGTGCAGAGTTGTTTAAAAATCAAACCAGAAATTATAAGGGGGTCACTGGCAAGAGGATGTGATTAAGTGGGGACGTAATAGGAATTTGGTTGAGAACCACTGTTCCAGATCTTGACGGGTTGATTGTTCGGTTTTCTTTTTCTTTACAAGGTATATTATGTAAGTAAATGAAAACAGGACAAAATAACAAAAAAAAAAAAAAAAAAAAAACTTTATTCAAGATAATTTTTCCAGCAGGATAGATGATGGTTATGTTCTTATTTCGCAGTAGTATTGCACACGAGACGATATATATATATATATATATATATATATATATATATATATATATATATATATATATATATATATATATATATATATATATATATATATTAATTCGAGACTAGAAATATGACAATTCTTGTCTCATTTTCCAGAGAAGAAATTTCACAAATCTCCTGGGAAAAAAAATAAAACGACTTAACCGTTTCATCTCAAACTCTGTTTTACTGTTGCATGATTCATAGAATAAAAACTATAAGTTGAAAAACAGATTCTACGAGCATTTATCAACGTGTAAAGGTATGCAAATTATTACACAATATGCTGCAATTATAAATATGGTTTAAATGTTGTTATATCACACCCTTTGTAGACCTCTGGTGATGCGGAAAGATTCTGATAGCTTCTAGATGCAATTAAGAGGAAAATCAGAGCATAAATTTAAACGAGATGAGAAAATTTTCTGAGATGAAAGCTTTCCGAGAACAGAGACGAGATTTCTCGTCTTGTCTCATCTTGGGCAACAGTAATAATAATAATAATAATAATAATAATAATAATAATAATAATAATAATAATAATACAGTTTTACGTCATACATTTATGCCTGTTAGGCTAAAGGAGATGGTGATGATAAGAAATGAATGAAATGATGAAAGGAATAAAGTGGGAGGAAACGGGAGAACCCCAAGAAAACCCACGCACACGTTGTTCGTCCACCACAAGGTCCACTTACTCCGACTTGGAATGGAATCAAGGACCTCACGCATCAGAACTGAACGCTTTACCACGGAGAGAGCGCGACAACTATTATTATTATTATTATTATTATTATTATTATTATTATTATTATTATTATTATTATTATTATTATTATTATTATTTATATTCATGTTGGTCACACATTTTCAATGCTGTTTAAAATTTCTGTGGTTAGTGCAGTGCGAAAATGGAATGTTTTGTAGAACACATACAGTTAGTTTAAATTTTTGTGCCTTTCAGTTTACTGTTCCTTGGATGAAACTGACAATGCAAATGATTTGAGTCAGGTTTGGATTTGAGTCCGTTTTAACTTATTTGGCAGCAAGCGTGTCTTGTTCTATGCTTTTTTATTCACGCACTGCGAGTACTGTACTTCTTTCTTATTGCGTCACGATAGGTCTTTCTTTTTATTCTGTCCCATTTATCAAATCACATCACATCATCCTGAGTCTTCGCAGTAGCGTGCTGTCGCCTGTCCTGTCAGCTCCGCATTCTTTGCATTCTCATCTAAAGAAGATGGGACAGCTAAGAAAAGGACGCTCAAAACTTTACCTTTATAAAAATAAAACAACAACCAGTTAAACTGAAAGCAAGTGGCGCGCGTGCGTACGCCCATAACGGAGGTCAAAGGTCATATCTGGCTGTGGCGTGTCGTGACGTCATGTTGACGAAGCACTTTCTCTTCTCATCTCTCTCTCTCTCTTTTTATACTATTTCCCATGGACCAAAGACAAACCAAGCGACCTATCTTTAAAAGAATTTAAAGAATGACATTTACACCAACGCAAGGTTCTAGAGAAGAAGGCGGAGGCAGTGCTTGAAATAATAATAATAAATAATGGCAGAATAGATGATATCTTAGCCGGCTCTTCTTTTTTGTTTCTTATTTTTACTTTAATCTAGAATCTCGTCTGGAATGTGATTAGTGAAAAAAAATTGCAAATTTCGTGCATAGCATACAAGATGAACAATTTTTAGATTTAGCATCTGTAAGAAGTTAAATCAAAACAAAGAAACAAAAATATTTTCCCTACAAACATATTTTCCCCATTAACTATCTTATTTTAATTCTTTTTAATTTTGTATTACATTCCATTTGCCAAGGAAGATGCGATAAGAAAATAAAACTTACTATTTAACATTTAATAATACGTATATATGCCTATCACGTCAAATGGAACGGACAAAACAGTCAAAAGCGTTCCGTGACAAAAGAGCTCCAGTCAAGACGGTTCCGCGTCAAATGGGTGTAAGGTAAAACGACTTTGTGATAGAAGAGTGCGAGTAAAGCAGCTAAAACTAGATCAGAACTTATAATGAACGCTGGACAACCAGTTCGCTTCGGAAATCAAGCTGAATGTAAAGTATTTGTGCTAAGAAATCAACGTATCAACAATCATCATCATCATAGGTATTCTGCCCTTATTGGTAGCTCAGCTTCCATGCTCCACGGTCCTCCGCTAGCCTCTTCGTCTTCACGAATGAGCTTTCTGCTTTTATATCATCCATTAATTGTAGTCTCCTTCGCCCCTCCCTCTCTTTCCTGCCACCATACAATCTAAGACGTCATTCATGATACAATTTCTTCTTAAACATGTTCCAATCAGTTTCTCTTCTCAATAATATCTAGAAGTGTTCTTTTCTCGCTCACCATTTCTACTACTCTCTCATTTGTTTTCCACTCGACCTAATTAATTCATTCCATTATTCTTCACACCCACATTTCGAAGGCTTTCAGTCGTTTTTCATCACTTTTACATAATGCCCATGTTTTCGCCCCTTATAGTACAACACTTCATGCGAAACAATTTATGGGTCTTTTTCTCTACTCGTTATTCAAAGTCCCACAAAACAGACTTTTCTTATTCCTAAAGACTTCTTTCGTCATTCCTATCTTTGCTTTTATTTCACGTTCGCACTTCATGTCATTACTAAGAATATCAACAATAGTTGGAAAAAATCTACAATATTATTACACCAGAAAGAGAAAAGAAACAATATGTCCAAAGAATGTCCCATGTCAGTCATCGAGCTGAAAAAAAAATTACAAATATTGATGCCTAGTTTTCGAGAAAATTAAAAAAGAAGAACGAATCCTTTGCTAGCACAGAAGGTGATGCTATAGGACAATCATGCCATATATATTAAGGCAATAACCCTCAATCAGTGTGTCGCACAGTCTCATAGGCTATCGCGAAATATTAGAATTGAAAAAATCATGAACCATTTAATAAATTAGTTAAGATAACTTTTGAGTCAGGCTGTACTAGTCAACGCCTCTAGTGGCAGTAACAATGCTAAGTACTTCATAAAGTCACTACTTCATAGAAACTTACAGGCCTTCATTGTTATATTACTATTAATTTTTTAAAAAATAAAAATCACTATTTCGTGGGAGTTCAATAAATAAAAATTCAGAGAATAAAGGTACCAAACTAAATACGCCTGCAGTCGAGTACCAGTATTCACTGGGTTAGTGGCTAATGCAGGTCCCGATAATCACTTTATACTTTCTTTAGGTCTCTTCTTATCTAGCTTTTCTGTTGACAAAGGACTTAAATACTATAAACAATCTACTAAAGCATGGAACACAGTCAATGGAACGAAGGCTGCGATGCAACGTTGCCATGTGGTAAAGGGGTGGGGCTAAGCAGATGCACTACAACGTGAGCAATTGAGATGTTCGTATCGTGTGTTAAGCAAGATTCTTCACAGAAGCAAGAGTTCCACGTTTTTTTTTATTAGTATGTAATAGTATACAATTGATTTTAAAAATATAAATTTCTCAGATTGAAGAGTACTGATTGTCCCCCTTGGTGCCTTCCTCAAGTGATACCTTCATCCCTTGTACTATTGACTACAGAATACTAAGTCAAAACTATCCAAAAGAGTGTATAGGTTACTCAATACAGCATTTCAAGAGAACTTCAGCTTATTTATTTATTTATTTATGAACACAACAGGCAGGTGCCCAATTAGAGTGTTAAAATATTACAATATATTTTTATAATAGTTTTTTTTTTTCTTTTAGTGCTTCACACGTTATTGTGCATATATCAGCTTTACCATGCTTTTGACATAATTTGTTGTAGACAGAACATTCTCCAGATGGTGACTTCAACATTAGTTGGTCCTAGTCGTTTTGCAGTAGAAGAGACCCATATTATTATTATTAGTTCTAACTGAAGAACATGGAAGTTTAATGATAATATAAAGTTTCAGCAATCGAATTCATTTTTTGAACTTTTTTTTTTTTTTTTTTTTTTTTTTGGAGGAATATCAGATCGGCAATATTACCCCTGTTCTAACAAGTAAACATTAAAATTGTCTACCAATGTATTATGGTTTTCAAGTGAGGGTTAAATTCTAGTTACTTTGTATATCAATTATTTAAGAAATTTTGATAGATTTTTTTTCACTTTGTTGTCGATACTTTTGTTGCCAAGGGTTCCAAATTACAACAGCATATTCCAACTTGAAACGTACTTTAAACTTCTTATTATGAATCCCAATAATTTAAAAGTATTATGAGTAACATTTTCTATGTGTGTAATGAACGTTAATTTATGGTCAAATGTAACACCTAAATCTTTAACTGTATTACGTCTACTTATAGAAGTATTACTAACTTTGTAATCATATTTAAGGGTATTTTTGTTTCTGCTGAACGATAATACGTTTCATTTGTTTATGTTCACACAAAACTTATTGATTTAATACCAGTTTGCAATACTCTCTAAGCTGTGTTGTAAACCAAGACAATCGTGCGCAAAATTTTATTTTGACGTATATTTTGAGATCATTAGCGAACAATAATTTTTCACTGTTGAGTATGTGATCTGGAAGATTGTTGATAAATAATAGAAATAGTAAAGGGCCTAGGTTTGAGCCTGTGGAACTCTTGATATCCCAAAGTACTTGCCTGATTTAAATTCTTTATAGACAACTTGTGTGCTTGTCTCTGGTTCATGAGGTCCGTAGTTCGATCTCCTGCTAAGTAAGTTTGTGATGGACAATATCGAGTCCGTGGATTTTCTCGGGATACTCCCGTTTCCTCCCACATTTTTATTCCATCAAGTATTCCATTGATACTTGCCGCGGTGGCTCAGTGGTAGAGCGTTCACCTCTGGTGTTAGGGGTCTCGGGTTCAAACCCTGCTCCCGCCAAGTGAACTTTGTGGTGGACAAACACCGTGTGCGTGGGTTTTCTCGGGGTTCTCCCGTTTCCTCCCACTTTCTTCATTCCACCATTTCATTCATTACTCATTATCACCGTCTCCTTTAGCCTAACCGGCATAACCGTGGGACGTAAAACTCAAAATTTCATTTCATTTTTTTCAAGTATTTCATTATCATTCACTTGCCTTAATCATTCCTCTCCCTTAGCCTAAAGGATATAATCGTGGGACGTTAAACTGAAAGATATCATCTCGAGAGAACTCCGAAAAAAAATAATAAATGGAGTGCATATGTAAGACAGTTACTAAAAATTATCGTTATGACAGAAGCTATCCGTGATATTTCTATCTCAATTATATGAGTATATACACAGAATGTTTGTCGTGTTAGTGCATAATGGAAAGGGTTTTCTCCTTTTAGAAAAGAAGAAAAATAAATCTATAAAATGCAATCCTTTATGCTAAGAAGAAACTCTGGAAGGTTATGGAAAAAAAAAACTTGCTCTAGACTTTTGAGCCATATAAATGTGTGTGACCATCAGTAGGTTACGACACCTGTCTCCTTTGAAGTTTCCAAAGACGGAAACAGTGTGTGGAAAATAAGATAACATAGAAAGAGAGAACAGAGTGAGGGTGCCACTGTAAGAAATACTCCAGAGGCTACTGGAGATCTGGATTATAATGCCAAGAGTCTTAACACATTCATCAAATAGTTGAGTTGGACTTAGAACACGGTAAGGGAAGAAAGAAATCCACCCTTATTCAGCAGTGAAAAGCAAACGATAAAGATGGAATAGGAAAAAAAAAAAACTTAAGCATCTCGCATGAGCCCAAGTCTAAACAGTATCACATCTGATACAAACACGCTTTACATACCTATAGGTATAAATATACACTGCACATTGAGAAAGAAAGAAAAAAAACAGAAGAGGAAAAAGAGCTAAATCTACATGCTTAGCTTTTAGGATCTGTCGTATAAGAGCCGAGTTGACAGTAAAACATAAATTTTTCATTCTTCGTGGTCTTTTAACTGAGTTTTGGTAATAAATTCTCGTGGATGTGTCTCATTCGTATAAGGACGTTTACTGTCAACCTTTTTCCTCCTTCACAGTCGTTAGACGTTCGGATAAACGGACGTGTCGTTGGTATTTATGTCTCTATGCAGGAGCACAGCAAATATTTTTGTATTGTGGCATACACTTTGAATACTGTTTTTATAGTGTATTTGTGTGTGGGATACGTTTCATAGTACGATGGTTAGAAAGAATGGAATTTGAAAGAATGGTGGTTGTTTTATATGCATGCGTTTCATGATATACAAAAGCAAATTATTATAGATGTACTGTACTCACGAAGTACAAATAAGACATTAATTTCCTTTTTTCTTTTCTTTTCTTTTTTAAAAGTAAATTTAACATTATCGGATCAAAGAATCCAATATGTTTCAGGGAAAAAATGTTGTAGGCCTTATATACCTATCTGAGAACTACATATAATATAGCCAAACCCAAACTATCACTTAACTCCATATGATGTGCTTTTTCCGTATTAAAAAAAAAAAAAAAAAAAAAAAACGAAAACTCGATTTACGAGCCGTTCAAAGATTTTGTGGTCCCTGATTCAAAAGTTAATTATTGGCCAAGATTGCAATCTTTTGATACATTTTTTTGGATCAGTTCTAAAATTCTTGTTAGAATTAGGTTGAAAGTACTTGGTGTCAAAATATTACATTTTTTTTTTTTTTTACTTGCAAATAAATGTACATATTGAAATTAAATTAACTGTTAAATTGAATTAAGAATGTAGACAGAATACTTAGACAAAGGTACTCCGAACATATAACTTAAAGTTTGTTGGTTAGAAAGGGATGAATCTCGCGTCACCATATCCCATAGCTACGGCCTGAGTTTAATAAACCATGTTTACTATTCCTGTAGGCGTAGAAGAAGGGGTAAATTGCAAGTGAAGGATAATGTAAAAGATATTGGTATGAGAAAGTGGAAAGAAGGAAGAGAAACCAATCTGAAACATAAGAGCCAGAGATATCCATTTTACTCGAGCTTCACTAGATCTCACGTTTACCAACATCAATGAAATTAAATTAAACAAGTTGAGGTCTGTTGACCGTGAGTTCCAAATTTACAAGATTTTGACAGTTTGTTACAGACATAACCATGAACTTGGGACATGGTTCAAGAAAGAAAGAAAGAGATTAGTTTATAGGTGCCCCATCATACATCTCAAAAACGGTCATAGAATTCACTGAACCCATACGCCACCGGTCATACAAGTCATTGGTCAATGCAGCCACATCTACAAGAGAAATTGGTCATACAAACCACACTCACTTTCGGTAATAGCAACCGCATCATGCAGAAAGTTCAAAATGGTCACTGCTCCGTACGTCAATGGTGTACGTCACTAGTCATACACGTCACTGGTCAGACAAGTAGTGCCAGTCTGCTTTTCATGCATAGTTAATAGTTTGTCAGTCATTGCAGTCACTGTAAAATATTGTGATTAGATTTGTTTTATCACCCTAAATAATATGTGACAAGAACGTAATCCAACCGCTACGCAGATAGGGTTATGTAGATACACTGGTTGGGATGTTACCAAACGTTGTTTCGTGATCACTTAAGCAAAATGTCACTATACATCATCATGGTGCACATCTATGCATTTCTCTTTATTCATATACTATTTACACTTTACACTTGTTCTGGTTTTCTGATGCGGTAATTGTATATATATACTTTTCATCACATTTAAGTTGATGTAGAATGTTTACTAACAATACATGTTACATAAGAATATGCCAACTCACAGAGAGAAACAAAATAATAATAATAATAATAATAATAATAATAATAATAATAATAATAATAATAATAATAATAATAATAATAATAATAATAATAATAATAATAATAATAACTGTAAAATCGAGAGTTAAGACAGCTTGTATCTCTTAATCTGTCTATATTAAAGAACAACTCCTTACTGACTGATTGACTGACCAACGCCTAGACCAAGCTAGAAACTTGAAATTTGGACAGAAAACAGGATTTGTGACAAGAAGTACCCACTGAAGAAGGCTATTTGGAAATTCAAGGTGGTAGGGAGGAATTGGGGGTTGCAATGACTATAATAAGCTTATAATCATATCTTGGAATCTGTTAAAATTAAAGACATACACTTTCATATTCAAACCTTTCATTTAAAATACTTGTTTCTCCGTTTATCTGCAATGGGAGAAAAAGAGATTTTTAAGTTGTTCATATTTCAAAATTCCTTAAATTAAAAAAAAAAAAAATAAATTTAGCATTTAGACTTTTCACTTACAAGAATTTTTAAACAATCATACTCCAGTTTTTCTTAATGACGTTTTGACATAGAAAAAAAGACAAAGGTACGAAAAATGTGTTGAGCTCGCGCCGCACCTCAAACGATTCGCCAGAAGTTTGCCAACGATGCAGGAAGTATTAGAGTATAGAGGCAGGACCATATCCAGGAAAGATCTAGGGGCCCGGTCCCCCTAAATTTTTACTGCTCCCCCTTAAATTTTCACGGTAGGCTTGCAAATGAAGTATAATATGGCTGGAATGGCCTCTCCCCTAACTTCTACCAGCCCCCTACAGTTTTGGACTACCTACCGGCCTGTATAGAGGTAGCATCCATTAAAGTTTATATTCCCGTGCGAAGGACGAGACTTCTATTAGTGTACACGGATACGGATTCGCTCTGAATTTCGTAATAGTGCTAGAACGACATGAGAACCAATGTATATTTTTCTTTTCTTTGAAACGAGAGACTGAATATTGCATATAAATTATTCTATTAGTAATAACAATGGACTCACTGAATTATTTTCTAAGAATGACTTAATTATACTGAAGAATAATATATTTAGAAGTTGTTAAACTATAACTTGACGTATTTCTCAACGGAAAAGAAACAAACAAGAAAATTTGTGAGTTGCACTAACGTAAACATATTTTTTTATGGGTATTTTCTATATGGTGCAAATGATGACCGTTAGATGTTACAAAGGAAGCACTTCCGCGACTTACGAGAAATAATGTTGATCTAACTGTACGAAAATTATTTTCAGCCTTATATTATAGGGATAAAATAGTTTCAAGTGAGCAGTGAGGATGCGTGCTAATGTGGTTTCTACGTATCAAATTTTATTTACCTCTTTTGGCGACATCAAAAAATAAACGTCGGTCTTTCTGTTTATATACGAGTAAGACTCATATAAGCGCATGAACTCAATTTTAGTTTATGTACTTATGTTTAGCTTATGAATTCAATTTAATGCACCAACTGACCGTTATTAGATGCAAATGGAGACTTGTAAAATTACAATCTTAAGTAAATTTAGCTTAATGATTTTAAAATGTATTTTTAGACGTAATTAAAGTGTTGAGGAACACACTTTACACCTACTGGTAGAACTTCCAAAGCATTTCCATTTCTTACATGTGAAACACATTCAGAGAAAAATAATTCAATGTAACTGTGACAAATCAATTATTTGTCCACTATTTTGATTCTCAGTAACGGGAGGCACAGTGATTCCTTGACACAGCACTAATTTCTGCTAGACAGAGTCCCTGGTTTGATCCCAACCATGTGAGCTTTGGTGGGCAATATCGCATCCATGTGTTTTCTCGGGGTTTTTTCGTGAGATTCCATATTCTCATTTTTCCAATTATTTCATAACATTCTACATATGGATGCGATATTGCCTATTAGTAAACATTCTACATATGGATGCGATACCGATTAGTAAACATTCTACATCAACTTAAAATACTTGTTTCTCCGTTTATCTGCAATGGGAGAAAGATATTTTTAAGTTGTTCATATCTCAAAATTCCTTAAATATAAAAAAAATAAATAAATAAATTTAGCATTTAGACTTTATTGGATGCGGTATTGGCTATTTCGTTTTCATTAATCATCCGTTTGCTTTAGCTTAAAGGGTATAACCGTAAACTAACTTAAGTTATTAATATTTATGTTGGAAATAGCCAAAACCTATTAATTACAATCTTCTGCACCCCTATTTATCCATGTCTCTAATTGGCGAGGTTAGGTTAGTTATTCCAATAAACAAAGAGCTAAAGTACTTATGAATAGCATACTTTAAAGGACTGATGAGAGAAGCTGAAGTAAATTGAACAGTAAGCTCTCTGAAGTAACAGTAAGCTCTCTGTTCTCAAATTGTATGTGAATTGTATAATATGAAGAGTTCAAAGCCCAAAGGAATCAAATCCTGTGACCAAAGTTGTGAAAAAAAAAAAAAAACAATGAGGTTTGTACGGAACTCTTAAGTACGTGAAAATAAAAACATAAAGTCTGTACGGAACACTTAAGTACGTGAAAATAGAAACATAAAGTCTGTACGGAACGCTTAAGTACGTGGAACAAGAGACAAAGTTTGTACAGTACGCTTTTTAAGGTACAGGTAAAGGAAAAAAATTTGTGCGATACGCTCTAGTACATGGAAAAGAAGACATAAAGTTTGCGCTTAAGTACATGGAGAAAGACACTAAGTTTGTACGGTACGCTTAAATATACGGAAAAGTTAACACTGTCTTTTGCATTGTAAGAGTTGTTCACAATATCTGAGTATGAATGTTCCAAGCTCTGAAAGGAGTTACAGATTGAGATTTTACAGATTTAACATGTACAAAATAACCAAAAAAAAAAAAAAAAAAAAAAAATGGATTTGATTCCTTTATGCACTGAATGCGTCATATAGTTATATGTGCTTACAGAAAATTGTTTGGTGTGTGTCACCGCATAACGGGAAAGATCTAAGAAATGTTGTCATAAAGTGTTAATTAACATATACACTTCTTAAGAAATCAAATTAGGCCTATATTAAATAATTAAACATAATTTGTTAGAAATACCTCGACGACAGCATTGGAACACTTGAAATGTTATTATGCGGGGTGTATCAGCACCAAAGAACACTAGTAGACATTACGTACTGTATTTTGTCAGCTGGCTTAGTCTCACAGCTTAACACAACCATGACAGCTGGTACTTTGACTTCTTTTGCACATAAAAACGTGTGTATGTGAACAAGCACCACCAGCATAGCATCCACCATCTAACAACATACAGATGCTGCACTTTTCTCGCTTTCAAAGCGTTTTACTTACAAGGGGTCATAGGTCACGCACCTGCTGCAGCATACGCAGGAAGTGGTTCCAAACTATTGTTTCGTTTCTGGTCTAGCAAAGCAATTGTCTTCAACTGAAAACGTGAGAAACATTTCATATCAATAGCCCAAGGCAACATTACTGTACCTATAATCAGTGGTCATCCGTATGGTTTCATCTACGAGAGAAAGGTCAAGAGAGAGTAAATTCTTTTCTAATGATATTTTGATATCCTACATTAAGTTTCGTTGGAGAATACAGTGACTAGAGCCAATGGTAATACTTATGTGGGGGGAGAGGACTAGTGTTCGAATACTGGAGGCAATATTGTAGTCTAGATTGAAAATAGCATTCAATTTTTCCATTCACTTACCTCCTGAGTGGTGTTTTGAGCAAGTACCTTGTTACTGTTTACAAGTACTGTGCTTAGTAGAGTAAAATCTCTCACCGTTGGAGAGAGCTCAGGGTCCATTTCAGGGAAATGTCTAATATTTGGGCCACCAGAAATAATATCGCTATTTATTAAGGCTTTGTGTCAAATATTGTTGCATCTTATTTAACTAGTGAAGCATGGAATGAATTCAACATATCAATTCCAAAAGTTAGAAAATAAATTTCTCCTGGAGGCTATGGACAGAGGTGTTTATGCAAGCCAAATAGTACACTGAGAAAATAAAGATCAAGGCTTATTTTTATTTTTCTACGTAAGAACCAAGGACGTTGATGCACTTGTCATAAAGCTTAACCCTTTTGGAAAAAAATGTGTCATGTATAGAAAAAAAACCTTCACGGCTGAATTCACTTCATTGTTGGCTCCAAAGTGCCTTCTTTCCACGAGAACCTTCATCAGAGGTGGAAGTGCTGGGCGCGATATCGAGACTGTACGAAGGATGGGCAAGGCGTTTCCAACTGATGGTGACAAGATGGTTTTGCTTTGCCACTCCCCGAGTCTGATCTCTCATTGCCATTTAAAAGAAGGTCAGGTCACAACCTGGGAATAACACACTTCAGCCTCGTGGCAATATCGCTGAGCATAATTGTTCCGACCTCAGTACTTGTTGGGCATAGAATGGGCAGTTCATCCTAACTTTCTTCTAGCAATACAATAGCTGCATCTGAGGATTCTGATAGTACGCTACCAAATGACTAACGGATGGTTTTCGCATTAAACCTCTGTCTTGTTCACCTCATTGCTTTACGATTTCTGCCAATAAAGGAGGAGAAACTTATTTTCTGACTATGGATGCGCACGAGTCGAGACACAGCTCTTCCAATAGGAAAATATACGTTTTTCGAGTCGAGACATCACTTTTACAGCATATTTTCGAGACGAGACAGCCTCAAATCTTGTCTCGTGCACATCCCTATTTTTGACTTCCCTTAGGATTTAGGGATTTAGGATTTAGATTTCTGAGCTTTCGGCATCTAAGGCCATTTAACCCGTCATGTTTGAGGGATTATGTCCTTCGGCGAGCACACTATCAGGGGAAAGGAAAGGAAGAAAGGATAGGGGAAGGAAGGGAGCGTCCTAGAACCTATAAGTTAGGTACCATCCCGGCATTTGCCTGGTGTGAATGAGGAAAACCAGGAAAACCTCATTCAGGATGGCTGGCCTGAAAAAGTTTTTTTTTTTTTTTTTTTTTACACTTTTTCGATCGAGTACCCCCACCAAGAATCGAACCGAAGGTGAGAGCGTTAGCGGCTACGCTACGAGGGAGCCACTCTGACTTCCCCTAGCACTTACTTTATCACTTAACCCATTCTCTTCTATCTCGACAGTGTAAAGAAGTTCGGTTTCCAGAGAGATTTCCTCTCAGGGCTATTCTTATTCTTGTTTCCGCCATCATCCTGGAATCTTATTCTTCACACGCGATTCTTTTACAGAAAATACTGCAAAAAAATAAATCAGTGTTTGGACATTTTTTTAGAAGCGACTTTTGACTATTGTTTAACATGTCTAAAAGTGTTCTGATGTGTTCTATTAGTGACCAAAAACTGTCTACAGTGCATTCTAACAATGGTTAGTAGAAACTGTCCTATGAGAGTGTTCAAAATGTACCGGATTTTTTTTTTTTTTTTTTTTTTTTATGTATTCTATGAGTACACGGAAAGAAAGGATTTCCTAATGTGTAAAAGGTTCTAACACTGTTTAAAAGTAATTTCTGTGCCCGTATACACATTGGACAAAATTTGAGATTCTGGGGCAAAAATGGCTCGAAAAGTTGTTTTGAGTTCTTGGGCGTTCGAATACTGGAGACAATACTGTAGTCTGTATTGAGAATATCATTCAATTTTCCCATTCATTTACCTCTTGGTATTTTGGACAGGCATCTTACCAGTGTCTGCAAGTACTTGCTCAGTAGAGCAAAGATTTTACCTAATAAATAATAATTAGAGCCTTACTAATTATTACATAATAAATCCCCAATAAATAATAATTAGAGCCTTACTAATTATTACCTAATAAAACCCCAATAAATAATAATTATAGCCTTACTAATTATTACCTAATAAATCCCCAATAAATAATAATTAGAGCCTTACTCCAGTTCTAATTTGTCAATTAAAAGACTAATTATGAGAGATCTTGATATATGATAGTGACCATAAAGATTTAATTGGGGATCAAGTATCTATTCTATCAGCAATTCTTAACCGCTTTAGAACTATAAGGATTATAGACCAGGAAAAAAATATTTTTTAAAGCTTTTTATTCCAAAAGTAACATGCAGCTTCCGAAGGTCACCATTGCAAGTTGATCACTTAAACAGTCACTTAGTTATAGTTTGAGAAAAATATGTCCGTATTGGTAATTAGGGATTTCTTTTAGTTACTTGTTTCGGAAACCAACAGCCAAGTGCCTAATTAAAATTTTCCATCATAGTATGATAATGCACTTTAAATACACATATAATAACATAATAATACTACAATAAAATAGTTTTATACGTCAAAATGCATATAGTACTATATAGCTAATTTTTTTAGAATGGAAATTTTGTCGATAACTTAAAGTTTCTATATCTGCGTGCCCTTGTGACAATAAACATTTTTCTGACAGGCGATACATCCAATCAGTGGCGTATTTAGGGGGAGAGCTTCCGGGCTTAAGCCCCCCACCCGAAATTTTACTTACTATAGTAAAGTATATAAAATATCTTGCAGAATTTTCACATTTTCATGCAAAGTCCCCCCCTTCTGAAAGTTAGCAAAGCCCTCCCGGAAACAAAATCGTAAATACGCCACTGCATCCAATGCATTAGTTCTTTGCGCTGAGGGATGAAATACTCCATTATGGGGTTTCGTTAATCTGCGTGGGACGTGAATTTTGATTTCTGATAACAAAGATTCTGAATATATTGCACTATGAATTATTTTATGCAAGAAAGGTAAAATGAAAAGACTTTTCCTGCTTTCAAGTGATTGTAATGAATATTTTTGTTTCGAAGATTTTCGTATTTTCGAATTTTGGATATCCTATCCCTGTTTCTTCTCGTATGTCAAAAAGCGCACAAATTTATTTTGAATGTTTTCGATTTTTTTAAAATATATATTTCTTACTGTTGGAACCCCATATTATCGATGCATATTCTACCTTAGACCTTACATAGGCAGTGTATAGTATTTTAAACAAATAAAAAAAATGAAATGAAATCTTTAAGTTTTACGTCCCACGGTTATGCCGGTTAGGCTAAAGGAGACGGTGATGATGACTGATGAATGAAATGGTGGAATGAAGAGAGTGGAAAGAAACGGGAGAACTCCGAGAAAACCCAGGCACACAGTGTTTGTCCACCACAAAGTTCACTTGGCGGGGGCTGGGATCGAACCCGGGATCCCAAGCACCGGAGGTGAACGCTCTACCACTGAGCCACCGCGGCCCCTAAACAAATAAACATGAGCAGTTCTACTTGTCATGAGTTTTTTGCCCCATAGTGTTAGTAATTATAATGTGTGTATGGCAATTACAGTGTTTTCTATATACATAATAAATCCATAAGTAGCTGGTAATGTATATACACATAACCAGAGGCTGATTACAAAATTATTGTAAACTAACTTATGTTCATTAATGTATTAATTTATATTCAATGTTATTTAGGTAATCCCTTATCTGTAGCATTCAACACATGAAAACTGAATCGTTCTAAATGACCCAGTACAATTTGAAGACAAAGAAATGGAACAAATACGTCCTTTGATCGTGAAGGGGTTATATTGTGGTCCTTGGACTCTGGAAATTCCTTCAATTTATATTTGGGAGGTCCGAAAGTCAAATAAAACGCTGTCCTATTTTATTATGAAAAAATACAATTATTAATAATCTGTTGTGCAATATATAATTATGTTCTAACTTCGGGTTGTTGTTGTCTTTAATGAAGCTGATTCTTGTAATGTAATTAGCAAATTTAAGATCACTGCCAACAATTTGTAAAGTGAGAAATACGAGATAGATACCTGAATATTTAAAAAAAACTTTTTATTTTTTATTAAAGAAATGCACATCATATTAAAGGGGTACTCGAAATCACAAAATTTAAGATATCTATGGTGTATTTATATTAGATTATTTTCACATTAATACTAAATCTCCTTTTTCCACTTCAAAAATTTATATGTACATAATAATAATAATATTAAATTCTAGAAAAAATGTTTTGGTCAAAATATGCCTTCTAAATAAGTGCCTATTACATATAATGCAGATTTTCTTCCATTGACCCTTGTTTAAATGTCTATACAATTTTAAAACAACATTAATAATGTGGATTGTCCTTACGTGTTTTCTGGAGGGATCTCTTCATCTGTAAATACTAATTCAGGTTGTATGCTTAAGCTTGGGCAACCTTTCTGTTAATTCAACATATATCTTTTCTATATATATATATATATATATATATATATATATATATATATATATATATTTTTTTTTTTTTTTTTTGAAATTCTTTTTTTTTTTTTTGGTGAGAACTTTTGGATTCCCCTTATTTATCATTTTTCTTTTCTCCAAACAATAAAGTTCTAGAATAATTTCTTTTAAATTCCTGAACCTTGACTACCTCAACATTAAATTTAGTAATTTCTAAAACCAATTTTTCTCAGTTAAGTTTTTATATATATTATGTAATTTTTTTTGTATCTGTTGGTGTATAGCAGGGGGTTGATGAGAATAAAACCCAGGGAGTCGCCGTGAGTGGGTGGATATGAAAGTATTCAATATATAGAGAGAGTAGAAAGGATTGTGGGGGAGGGGAGAGAAGCATTTGTGAGGTGAATGTACACGAGGTGGGGGTGTAGTGGGAGGGGGAAATATCGTAGCTTTTGTTCCGGCGTGGTCCATGACTCGAAAGAGGCCCCTATTCTAAGCATCTCCAGGGAGTCCTAGCGTAGACATTGGCAGGCAACCCGTGGACTCATCCTGCTGAGTTCTCAAAGCCTGAATGTGACGGGGATATGTATGTAGGCCTATGTATTCATGCATACAGAGTATATATATGTGTGTGTTGTTTTGGTACACACACGTAAGTTAAAGTGCATGTATGTATGTATGTATGTAAGTGTGTGTGTGTGTGTGTGTGTGTGCAAAAGCCAAAAATCTATTTTGTCCCCCCTCCCCATCCTACTAGCGTGCTCTTTTAGCTGTTTCTTTTTCTTTTTTTCTTTTTATTATTATTATTATTAACTGTCTTCTATTCTCCAGCGCGCTTGGAAGCCACACCTCACTCCAAAACGCAGTCACAGCTGAGTACCAAAGTACTGTTGGCCGGTAGCACCCTGCTATTCTTTAATAATAGAATGTTTTTATACGGTTTTAGATGAAAAGAAGCCACGGAATTCCCCCTTCCCCGACGGGCGCCGTTTGACGGAGAGACCTTCCAGCTTCTGCCGGTTATTATATACCGTCAAGACCCCGGTGTCGACAGTACAACATAGTGTCGAGTTCTTGCAAAATGTGAATACATACTTAGTTGTTCGATTTAACTATATCTTAATAATAAATTCTGTTGAATATGTCTGGTGTGCGTGTGAAAGTTTCAAGTTCACAATAGTGCTAGTTTCTCTATTTAATAATGTGTGAATATGTGGGTGCTTTAATGTGTACTAAAAATCTCAAATGTGTAATAAAAAGATTTGGTGTAAATTAGTGATAATATGAATAGCTACATAAGCTTCAATTTTATGTCGCTTCCATGCATAAAGAAATTAATATATTCAGAGACACTGTAAAGGATAGCAACAAGTGAAAAATTTCCAAGGTTTGTGCTTAGAATATTCAGAAATCTCTAGATATCCTCTTTGGATTATTTTAAATTGGATACCTTAACTGAATACTTAAATATTTATTCGTAAAATTACTATTAAGTTACTGCCAAAACGACTGTTATAAAATCATTGTAAAATTACAAAGGTAGTTGATATTAGAATAACAATTATTAATTGTACAAGAACGACTATTGTTCATTTTAATATAAGCATAATATGATTCACTGTAATTTAACAAAGACGTAATTGAATAATATTTGTGGCAGTATTATATTTTATAGCGGGAAGAAGGAATGGATGGATTGACAACTTGGTCCATAACCATATTAGGATTTATGGTAACTTTAGATACCATGGCGTAGTGTTGTCTTTCACCACTTATTCAGGTTCTATAACAGGTATTTAAGCCGATTTTTTTATTGGTCAAATCAAGAATAAACCAAAGAACACTCGATTTGCATTTTGGAACCGGATGGTAAACTTGGTGGCGCCTTAAGACAATTTTTTTAAAAAAATGTCATGCCTTTAGTTTCCAAGATATCATACTGAAACTTTGCATACGGATTGTGTACACCTTTGGGTTTTCTCTCTCTCTCACTTTTTTTTTTTTTTTTTTTTTTTTAGATCCTACTTAAACCTAGGGCCGAGCCAGAGGGGCGCAAAATTTTCGGAAAAAAATTTGAAAAATCTCCCGATTGACCCGTTTTTATATATAATACGGACAAACGAGTGGTACTGTTGTAAAGTATGCTCTATCCTGAAGAAAACGAGATATAAACGATTATCAATAGTAAGGAAGCTGTACCGGTAGCTGTTTGAGTGAAAGTCTAAAATTTACCTCAAAAAATGGAAATCCTAAAAAGGATAAACACTTTTCGTTATATATGTTGAGACAGTGGCGTATTTACGATTTTGTTTCGGGGAGGGGGGCTTTGCTAACTTTAGTCCTGGAAATGTGAAAATTCTGCTAGATATTTTATTTACTTTAATATAGTAAATAAAATTTCGGGAAGGCTTAAGCCCGAAAGCTCCTTCCCCTTAATACGTCACTTAGTATGAAGTTTTCTAAATATAACTCGCACAATAGTTCAATATAAACAAGAGATAAATTAATGTATTTGTGCCGATTGATGCTTCATGGGACATACTAAAGCTGTAATTTGCTATATTAATATTCAATTTCCTTACGAAGTTTTCCATATTAATATAATAGATTAAAACATTAATATGGCGGATGAAGCTTCCATCGATGCATCTGCATTAATGGAACCGTCGTTTTGCAAAGAGCTATTGTGTAATAATTGTCAACAAACTTCATGGACCTGAGATATGTAATGAAACGTGTTTATTAATCTCCGTATTTAATAGAAGTCATTTACCCCCATACTAGTTGCACTATTCTTGGCCCATTTAAGGGAACTGAGATCTAAGAAATATTTTTACGTAACTATGTATTACCAACTTCTTTTTTTTTTTTTTTAATACTTTTGTTAGCTTAGACATTAATACATTGGCTGCCATGTGTATCTAATTGATACAGAAGGTGTTTTCCCCTGGCAGGCTATGTGCATCAAATTGATACACATATCCGGGACAAAATGTATACTGAAAAAGGTTTCGATCTGGTACATATCCTTGAGGGATTCATGTTCGGTAGTCAATGTTACAATCTCGCAATAATAAAAAGAGAAACAGAAATATTTATCAAATTAATTTTTATTATTTCCTTGTATACCAAATGTTGGACTCTTCCGTGTAAAATAATGTTTTTTTTTTTTTTTTTTAATTTTTATCTTTTCTTCATTCATTAACTGGAGTTTGATTAGTAGGCAACACTGAAAAAGTTGAACTTACTGTCCAACTTTTTTCTTTTAATTAATTTATAATTACTGTCGCTCACGAGACGAGAAATGAGGTTTTCTTGTCTCGCTTCCTAAATTCTTGTAGAATTCTCATTTCGTCTCCATTCTGGGGAAGGTTTTATCGTCTAGTTCTACGTATAACTTTATGTATAAAATTTATATCCCGAGTTTTTGCCCTTTATTTTATGTAGAAGTTATCTAGTATATGCACAAACGCTTTAAAGTTTTCGAACATCCAGGATTTGTGGAAGCATCTACTGTGACCATATTATTTTGGCACGAGAACTTTGATGCTGTGCATCAGAGGTACTCTTGCCTATACCAAAAAAAGAAAGAAAAAAAAAGTGACGAATCGAAAAAAAATGTTCCAGGGAGCACATTTAGTATTCCGGAGGGGCACTGCTGGGACTATTCTATTTATTATTATATTATAGACGTATTATTTCGGTCTCCTCCGAGGGGCATTCTCGAAGCTCTATTGGGCAGTGCCCCCCAAAAACACGTCTAGAAGAAACACTGGGTCCGAGACGTATTGGAGATGATATGTCAGATTATAATTCTTAAAATTAAAACCAAAAAAAGATAATGTGATATACATATTGGATAGTAGAAACAAAAGTGTGAAAGCTGAAGCAAGATATTAGTTTTTTTTTTTTTTTTTTTTTAAGTGTACACAGTGTCTACAGTGACAGAAATTTTAAAGAGAAGGTTTGTTGATATGCTAATATTTAAAACACCAAAAATACAATACTTTGAAAATGTTATATAAATATTTATTCATATATTCATTTAGAAGAGAAAGTGAAATATAACTAATAAGGAAGCTAATTTGAGTAATTGTTCTTTCAATAAAATAATAAAAGAAACATAAAAAGCAGCACTATTAGCGCTGCGTTTTAAAAGCAAGCAATTTCATTTTAATTTACAAAATAATAAAAAAAAACATATATTAAGACGGAATTTCATAAACATTCAATAAGTATACATTTACATGGATCAATTCATATACGAAATTGCATAATAGTAATGTAGTAGTATATACACCTATATTTATATATTTATATTAATAGACATGCTCAAAAGAAAAAGGAAATCAATTTAGTTAATCAAAATATATACAATCTATTATTTTTATTATTCTATTGTTCGCTTGTATCTGTTGTACCAGAGAAGAAACACCTCCTCCAGTTCCCTTCCAGGCGGCAACGTACCAAGAACTGACGAAACGTTGCCACGTTGGACCGCAAAACTTTGAAAATTGTTTACGATGGTTTCGTATGCTCCATTGTTGCTTGTTGAAATGGTAACGACGAGTATTATACGCTTCCACTGAGCTACAGTTGATCAGAAAAGGATGTATATTGACCATCGTAAACACTTTTCAAAGCAAAGTATTTTGGCGTTTTAAACATTAACATATCAATAAGCTATAATGAACTGCACAATTTGGGAAATTACTTTCTCTTTAAAATTTCTTCACTGTCTTTATCCTCTATGTCTTTGTTTTCCAAACAAAACTAATATGAGGGTTACCTCGCCTTGCTCAGTTTTGTTTATGTGTAATATCTATACAAAATGCCCTCTTTTGACACCAGTTTTAAGAATTATAATTTGTTATGTCATATGCAGTACCTCTTAGACCTCGATTCAACTGTTGTCAAATTCTATGCTTTAGGCAGGAGTACCTTTGACGCAAGGTGGTAAAGTTCATTTGTCAAATGAATATGTTAACAGTAAATGCTTACAAAAATTCGGAATGTACGAAAACTTTCGAGCGGTACTGTATATATATATATATATATATATATATAAATCGGTGGCAACACTGAAACAGTGTTTGAGATCTAAAATTTGGGTAAACTTATGTTGCTCACAAGACTCGAAAAATTTCTTGCCTCGAATTAAAAAAAAAAAAAAAAAAAAAAAAAAAAAAAAAAAATTGTACGAATGGTCTCGTTTTTGAACGAGGCGAGAAATGTTTGCTTTCATGCCCATACTTTCAGTTAATAAATTAAGAAAAATCTCGATGCAACTCGAGCGTTCACTTTGCACGGAAATCAGTGGCGTATTTAGGGGGGTGGCTTCCGGGCTTAAGCCCCCCCCCCGAAATCTTACTTAGTATTGTAAAGTAAATGAAATATCTTGCATAATTTTCACATTTCCAGGCAAAGCCCTTCCCCCCGAAAGTTAGCAAAGCTCCTCCCGAAACAAAATCGTAAATACGCCACTGACGGGAATAGACAAATTGAAGGAAAATACATGAAGATCTACACTTAAAGACACTATCTCGGGATTCACTTGATGGAACAGAAAGAAAAACCCTTGGCAAACCTTTCAGTTAGAATGTCCTGTCACCACCGAATATGAACCCTAGACCTCCTGATTTGCGAAACAAGAACGCTAACCGTTAGTATATGATCGATCGGTGTGTTCATCATTTTACTGTAAATGTTATCATATTTCGTCATTGTATGCAACATTGTTTCTCGACCCAAGGTTGTAGTTAACAAATTTTGCCGCCCCAGGGCTTTTTTAAAAATGCTGCCCTCTCCATATTAATAAATACAGTGTAGTAAATTTGAGACAATGAAGTGAAAAATGAATATTTAAGCGAAAGTGGAAAAAATTAAATTTATTCAACAAATTAAATACTTCTGTAGAAAGTAACAATGATGTGTGTTGATTCATCGTAATGGCAAGAATGAACGCTCTACTGAACTTTTGGATATGGAAGTGCAAAGAATAAAAACACAAGCTTGTACCTACACATAGATATACATTTATTATTCTCAAATCCTTCTGTCGAATCATGGAACTAATTTCTTAAATATTCTTTGTACGAGAAGCTGGTAAACTTAGTAGACTGAGTACATTCTTCAACTAACGTCTTGTCGAGATGAGCACTATAGCGTGAACATAAATTCATAACTAAAATTGTTAACTACATTTATATATATATATATAACGTATACTTGAATGTACAAACCCGTGTTATTTTCATATGTGCATGCATAATAAATTTCTGAAATTTCCAGAACTGGAGTATGAAAAACAACTAGTCCGAGAAAATTTGCCGCACCGGGCTGTAGTCCATGTGTAAATATGGCCCTTTTTCAATCTTTTAAAGTTTGGGACCAATTCCAAAGTTAGCAGACGCTTACCCAATACTTTTTTTTTTTTTTTTTTTTGAGAGGGTGTCCAATTCTATAAGCTACTAAATATATATAGTATTGAGAAATGCTATTCTGCACCCGAAAAGACGATAAGTAATTGTAAAATACTTCCACCTATATTTTCAAAAAAAAAAAAAAAAAAAAAAAAAAAAGATAGGACTTGATTGTTTTTATAAGGGAAAGACTACAGATGAAGTCTAAGATTAAATTTTCATGCTACATCAATCATTTCCCTTATAAACAAATATAGTTTTATTGAGAAAGTCTACAGATGTATGTTGAGTTGGGAAATTTGGGGGGTCCGGACCCAGTGGACCCCTCCCGTGGGTGCATTCCTGTTACTATAGAAATCTTGTTGTACCCAAACATACCATGACTGGCCATCACTGGCGTAGCGGTTTTTTTTTTTTTTTAATTAGGAAAAGCAGTTACTTTTAACGGATTATTCTGAATACTTAATACATTATTTTTACATTTTGCATTTTTCTAGAATCATTGTTGCAATACTTCTATACAAAGATGGGCCAACATGATATGTACATTTTTACAGGAAAACAAATTACAATCTTATGAATTAGAATAGCAAATTATAACATGTCGCTTTTTGGCCATTTTCTTTTCATTTTTCCTTCCGGTAGTTCGTCATACTAACAATTGAGACCTCGAAAAAGTTTATAATGGCTTATTATTAAAAAAAAAATCCCTGTCTAGCAGTATATATATATATATAGGGTTGGCAACTAAGTTCCCGCTGTTTTTGATAATGTTAGTTAAAAGGTTATTTTTCAATAAACATATAAAGTAGTTAATCAATAATGTATTCTCCTTTGTTGTTTACAACGTTTTCCCAACGCTCAACAAGTTTTTCAATATCTCGTTGGTAGAAATCGCCTGTTTGAGACTCGAAAAACTGCATCAGTATTGAAAGTAATTCCACGCATAGCATTTGAAAGATATCGAAAGAGGTGAAAATCCGTTGGTGCCAAATCGGAAGAGTATAGTGGGTGTGGCAGCACGAGACGAGACGAGACAGAATTTTTCTGACAAAATTTGAGTCGAGACAGCTTTTCCAATAGAGATATATACGTTTTTCGAGTCGAGACATCATTTTTACAGCACATTTTCGAGACGAGACAGCCTCGAATCTTGTCGCGTACGCATCTCTAGCCTGCAGGATGGCAAGGGTCAATTGCCCTTCCCTGGATTTTCGATGGATGTTCGATTTTTTTTTTTTGAAGTACATGTCAAAACATACTAGAATCGGTTACTAACACACTATAGTATTTAATATATTTACTGTAGTTAATAGAACTAAGCAATGTGCATAAATAATTATTATGTGTCCATTTAGCAAGAAAGAGTTGCAAGTGTGAATGCTGCTTAATTTCCATGTTGTGGTAATTTTTATTATTAATTATCGTTAGCCAACAATACCCATTTTACAAGTAGTAACTACACATTGTTAGAAGGATGTCTGCCACCGTTAAATAAGAAGATAAACAACAATACGAGTATATACAATGTGCTAGTTAAAAGTACACATGAAGATTTTTTTTTACATATACAGAACCAAGATAAATAAACAATCTGTTTGCCAGCAGAATAACAAATACTGATTAATGACAACGAAAGACACAATTTTTAGATTAGACCTAAAATTTTATTTCGATCTTTTCGAAAACTGTTCATCAGAACTTACCTTCAAGCACTGTTATTTTGTTGAACTTCATTGCATCTAACGATTGATACATGTAAACAAATACATTGATGCATAGCGTTATTATAAGTAAACAAAAGTTAAGAAGTAATCATAATTTTGGGTTTTATCTCATTTACCATCATGAGTTAATCATAGTTTTGGGGTTTTTCTCATTTACTATCATGAGTTAATCATAATTTTGGGTTTTCGCTCATTTACTATCAAGAGTTAATCCTAATTTTAGGTTTTCTCTCATTTACCATCCTGAGTTAATCATAATTTTGGGTTTTCTCTCATTTACTATCATGAGTTAATCATAATTTTGTTTTTTCTCATTTACTATCATGAGTTAATCATAATTTTGGGTTTTCTCTCATTTACTATCAAGAGTTAATCCTAATTTTGGGTTTTCTCTCATTTACCATCTTGAGTTAATAACAATTTTGTTTTTTAATCTTATTTACCATCCTGAGTTAAAAATAATTTTGGGTTTAATTTCATTTACCATCCTGAGTTAAACATAATTTTGGGTTTAATTTCATTTACCATCCTGAGTTAAACATAATTTTGGGTTTTATTTCATTTACCATCCTGACAATCATAATTTTGGGTATTATCTCATTTACTATTCAGTACATTGTCGCCTTACTAGAGCTATAATGAAATATTAACGAGGCTGTACTATAGTATCATTTTCATCTCAATAGATCGCGTGCTTATCATACTGCAGTGATTTTTAAGTTTACAAAAAAATATCTCTCGATGATTCTGAAAACTACTTACGAGGATTTTCAGTCAGAGATATCCCTTTGTTCAGCCCAATGAGATGTACTGATTGGTGTACATCCAGGGTAGGATTTAATATTTTGTCGCCTGCAGTCCGAAAGGTTTTTGAAGAGCCCTTCACCCGGACATAAAAAATTTTAACATAATAGAAAATAAAAAATAAATAAATAAAATTATATTATACATACATTTGTTTCAACATAAACTTCAAAGAATTTTCATTTTGAAATGAAAAACAAAATGAAATCTTTCAGTTTAACGTCCCACGATTACGTTCTTTGGGCTAAGTGAGATGAATGATTAAGGCAAGTGAATGATAATGGAAGAATCGGTGGAATGGGCACGTGGGGGTACCCCGAGAACACCCACGGATACGTTGTTGTCCACCACAAACTTGCTTGACCAGGGATCGAACCAAGAACCCCACGCACCAGAGGTAACTGCTCTACCACTAAGCCTCCGTTTCCTCCCCCTCCCCATGAACTTTCACTTTGAATCTGCTGCAAAGAAAGATTTAAATTGTTACAAAATTAATTGTTTCTTTTTCAAGTTAATACATAATTTATACGGTTTACCCAACATTGTTAGGGTTGTCAAGTCTAGGAGGCTTAGATGGGCAGGTCATGTAGCTAGGATGGAAGAAAGTAGAAACGCTTTCAAAGTCTTAACTGGAAGACCAATCGGAAAACGACCATTAGGAAGACCTAGGCGCAGATGGGAGGACAATATTAAGATGGATCTCGCAGAGATTGGAATAGAAAGTAGAAACTGGATCCAATTAGCTAAGGATAGAAGTCAGTGGAGAGCTTTTGTGAACGCGGCATTGAACCTCCGGGTTCTATAGGCCATAGAGTTAGTTAGTTAGTTTTTCAAGTTAATAAAGTTACAGAAAACGATTCTTTTTTTTCTATCTTTTCTTTTTTTTTCTTTTTCTTTTTTTTTACAATATGTACAAGTGCAATAACGAAATAAGTTCGTTTTGAATTTTTGTACGTAATACTCTGAAGAATCGATCACTAAAACTAAACAAAATTGAATAGTTCTCTTGAACCTTGAAATTTGTTTGTGCTCAAAATTATTATTTTCATTATAATAAACAAAATTATTTTCCTTTTTCAGTATTACTTTTTTTTAAAAAAATTCACATTATTACCACAAACGTAAATGAAATCAGAGGAAAGACTATTATAAAACAGTGTAAGAAGTCTCTTTGTTATTTGAATAATATTTATTATTATTATTATTATTATTATTATTATTATTATTATTATTATTATTATTATTATTATTATTATTATTATTATTATTATTATTATTATTAATAATAATATTATTATTATATACTTTTACGTCTTCATGGAATAATGAAAATAGACATTTTTTCTGTAGTCCTATCACAAACAAGCACGATCATGTAAAGTACAAAAAAAAAAAAAAAAAAATAGCTACCAACTTTCTATCTTTGTGATGGACAAAATTGTGCCCGTGGGATTTCTCAGGGTGCTCCCGTTTCCTCCCGCATTTTCATTGCATTGATTCTTCCATAACCATTCATTTGCTTTAATCATACATCTCTCTTAGCCTAAAACAGTAGAGCTATATCCGTGGGACAGTTTGTCTAAGCTGGTAGCAACCTGATTTTAAATGTGTCCATATGGAGCTTTCTATTAACTGCTGAATCTATATACCGTCAATAAACAGAGAATCGGAATTATACAATCCGTAAAATGAAACTTCATTTTTAACGTAAATAGTTCCGTTTCACTGAAATGTTTATTCTCTAACTTATATTGTGACCAAATGCTACTTGGATCCAGATCATTTTCCTGTTTTTTTTTTTTAAAAAAAAAAAGTTTAAACCGAACACTACTTTTCCTTTCGCCATTTCAAATACAAACTAGGAAAAAAAATATATAGTCTATATTTCAGACCCATTGTTATAGAACAATTATCAAAAGATAGCAGGGGATAAGAAAGGATATTATTACTAAAGCCAGGGACGTACGCAGGGGGTGAGTCCTGGGGGTCCAGACCCCCTCCCGTAATTTCGACTTTTGTTTAAATTTAGCCTAATTTTAGGGGTAATTTTAGGAATTTTAATATAAAATACCTAAATATTGAGTTTGGACCCCTCCCCGAAATAAGTTCCTGTAATTATAATAATGTAAAGATAGTCCAACTGACAAAATTTCTGGTTTTTACTTTCGTTACTTAGCACTTTTTTCCTTCCTAAACTAAGAGTGTTGTTACTGTCTTATTTGTCCTATCGCAGTAAGAATAGCCAGTAATTTTTGTCTTCGTTTTAAATAATGTTCTTGTGTACCATCTTACGGGGAGGAGAAAGATATTAAGCAAGTCTATAAATTAAGCTGTTGTTAATTAGATTAATCTCGACCTGTATTTCAGAATTCTTTATCAATATTCTCAGCAAGGGGTTTATTTAGTAGTTTTTTTTTTTTTTTTTTTTTTTTTTTGCGAGATTTGTCTTGTCAAAGAACTAACACACTCATTACATACGCAATTCTAATATTATAAGATATAGAGACCAGAACTCCTTAGAAGTTATTACTGGTTGCCCCGTGGGCATTAATTATTGTAACTCGGCAGGTAGATATCAACCTGGTAACCACTTTCCAAAACCACTGATGATTGTATATTTGTGTAGGTAATAATTATGAACGAGCAAAATAGCCATAGATATAAGTGACAGGTATCAGCTCATTATGTTATCCACCATTTCAAAAAAAGAATTAGAACTCTTCCGTAATACGTTATATATACTTGCCGACTAAATATGGTATAGTACATGACCAATCAATGATCTTGTTACTAAAATGTAAACAAGAAAATTATAAAATATGGCTAGTGTACTTTCACTTATGCATAAAAGATAGCAACTTCATCGGTTCTAGCTTTCAGCTTTCAAAGTTACGAAACTCGCTTTTGAATTATAGGAAATCTACTTGACACAAAATTCAATATTTTTTTGAAAACCAGCAAAACTTTTATGTTTAGTTTCAGGTAATTATAAAATTGAAATATCAAAAATTGTTCTAAATATAATTGCGTCAGTTTAATTTTCGTTCTATGTTTTATATTTTCCTTCTTTAATAATAATAATAATAATAATAATAACTAAAACCTGGTACATTATATTACAATAGTATTACTTAGATTTTTATCTTATTGAAAACGTTTTTTCTGAAGTGATTAGAAGTTATAATGCTCAACCTATCAACGCTTGCCTTAAATGGGGTTTGACTAGGCCTAGCTGGTTCATTAGGCCCTATGATAACTGTTGTATTTATTCAAGGAAACACTGAAGACAATGAAATAGATACAAAAGTGAAATAAGTGATATATCAGCTGATCCAAGTGGATCTAAGGTTAACGTTTATAGGTGGAACATTTCAGTGGTAAAAGTGGAAAGCTGGGGGGAGGGACTGATGACGTCACATCGTCCCTCGTGCCTATCTTTGTCCATTGTAATTTTCTCGGAAGTGGTGGGACGCCATAGATATTTTTGGAAGTGGGGTAACGTCATCCACAGGCGTTCCCCCGCATATTTACCCCTGAATTACAACTCTATGCTTATTATTTATTTTCTTGCCCAGATCTTTGATTTACGAATTATTTATTGTTCTGCAAGGTTGGGATATGTGTTCTCGTCTCATTTCATTTCGTTTCTATTCTCGAAGAATTATTTCTCGTCTCGTCTCGTCTCGATTCTCGAAAAGCTTTTCTAGTCTCCTAGATTATATTTGATAAAATTATGGAAACAGTGGTGGAACTGGAAGATAAAAACTAAGGGGGGGGGGGCAACCAGAACTCAGACTATGATAGGTGTATCATGAGTAGAGACCGGATGTTTAGGCACGAAAAACCTAGAAAATAGGCAGGCAAATAGGCACTAAAAATTTAAAAAATAGGCAGTAAAATAGGCACTAAAATGTAGCTCGAAATAATGAAGATAAATAGTCGATACCATTAAAAAATAGATTCAAGTCATAAATAATGCTCAAAGAATATAGAAACATACTTCTTTGTCAATATCTTCTTTTATTGTATATATAAAAACGAAGCTTGTTATGTTTCCTTATATACTGGGTGAACCTGGAAGATGTACACATACTTCGAGAGGTGATTCGTGACGTCAAAACAATACAAAAAGTCCTCTTGCATGTTGTGGAATTCCGCGTAGTATACAAGTGACAGGGAGGACAACTTGGAATCGAAAAATGTGCATACTTTTATGTCTCGCTCCAATTGTCAGGATTCGATTTTCGATTCCAAGTTGGCACCCCTGTCACTCGTACATGACGCGGAATTCCACATGCAACAGGACTTTTTGTCTTCTTTTCATGTCACGAATCACCTCCCAATGTATATGCACATCTATCTGTTCCATTCCAATTGTCAAGATTCGATTTTCGATTCCAAATTGGCATCACTATCACTCGCACACGACACTGAATTCGACAAACTACAGGAGAACTTTTGATATCATTAATCACCTCAGAAGTATGTGCACATCTTTGAAGTTCACCTTGTGTATATATTGTAACGTACCACGTGCTTGTGTTTACAAACACCTAATATACGTATATATGTATGTTTTATTTATGTTATATAAATTATATATTTTCCCAATGAAGGCTTATTTTGAAGAAAATGCATAGAATAGGCAACATTAGGCACTAAAGCAATTATTTAGGCAGTAAAGGTCGAAATAGGCAAAATAGGCAAAATAAAATTGGCTTAAATCGAAACTATAACCCCCTATATAAACTTTAAAACGTTATCTTTGATCATATCTTTAATATTAAAGAATAGGCATTTTGCCTAACATCCGGTCTCTAATCATGAGTTTACAATTTTTCCAACTGCAGAATAAGTTTGCAACATAACTCTTTCCGGATAGATATTATGGCCAAGTTGGAAGTTGACATTGTGGACCCCAAGTATTGTTTTACACATTACACAGTATAACAGAAAAACTGCAGCTGAAAATATATCTAATGTTTCAAAAATTTTCCAATAAAGAATAAATTGCAATGTTTACTATAAACTTCCAAAAATATGTAAATAATGGTTTCAATTATTTTTGTCAGTCAAAAAACTGGAGGACCTAAGTTCCCCAGCCCCAGGCCACATTGGCGTACGCAAGGGGTGAGTCTTGGGGGTCCCGACCCCCCGCTCCCCGAAATCCCGACTTTTTTTGTAAATGTAGTCTACTTTTAGGGACAATTTTAGAAATTTTTATATAATTTAGCCTCAAATTGTATTTGGACCCCCCCGGAACGCTTTAGACCCCTCCCGAAATAAATTCCTGCGTACGTTCCTGTCAGGCTAGATCCACCACTGGATGAATACAAATTAATCAATCAATCAATCAATCTCGGTTTTGAGTTAGGTGGATTTTATCCTTGATCAGACCATGTGGACCTAGCCTGGGGCCGGAAGGCTTAGCCCCCCCTCCAAGTTTTTGAATGACTTAAATGATTTAAGCTGTTTATATATTTTTGAAAGTTTATAGTAAACTCATGATATACCTTTCATAGTCTAAGTACTGCTCAAACCCTCCCTCCCCAGTTTTTACCTTCTATATTAGCCCCTGGATCAGATCACAAGCACAATTTAGTTGTTCGCACTTTCTTAAATATTTAAACTATTTTAAACTGACTAAGTGCAAAGTGCATTTCTACATTGCACCAAAATACTATTCCTACCACGTACAAGTAACAGAAATGGAAATGGGTCAAATGCTGCGTTTGATTTTATTATTTGATTCAGAGAAGCAAGATCAAAGAAAGGAAGAAAAAAGCTGTGAAAACAGCGCTGATAGCAAAACACTATAATAACGCATGCTTTTGAATTAATACTATAGCCTATAATAGATAATAAGCCTATTGTAGCTACGTTTTTTTCTCTTTTGACTCTGTTTACTGTTTCTTTCTTTCTTTTTTTAAAATATACAATATAATTTGTTGAACGTTACACGTTTCTCCCCCTACCATTTCAAAACGTATTCTTCAAAAGTGGTCGTTAGATGTCACTATTGTGGCACTTCAAGTGAATAGGAGTTAACTAGGTGTCCTTGATCTTGAGTTTGGGAGCTGAATATTTGGCGTGACGTGAAGTTCATATTCTTTATTCTCTCCTTTTCGGAGGTGTTTCTTTCATATTTTCTTTCACTTCTTTTTTTTCTTAAAAAGAAAATGTTTGCAAAGTCATCGTTGAGTATCATGAAGCCAGGCTAATAAACTTGAGTGAGTAAGGGTAAGGCGAGTCTATATGGGGATGGTTTTGTGTTCCTATAAATATTTTTCTTTCCTCTTTCTTTCACGTTAAAAGAGAGAGAGCTTATTCGTGCGCCTGAGTAAACTCTTCAAACAGTGTTGCTAACCTCCGCAATAAATATCTAAATATAGACATAATCAATATTTGTATGTTGGGACTTCCAGATCCAGTGTGTGAGCCAATACACATTCCAATCATTAATAATAACAATGAAACAGGGGCGGATCCAGGGGGGGGGGGCGATCGGGGCGATCGTCCCCCCCCAGAAGAGGAAAACTTTCTTATTTTATATATATAAATAAAACCCATTCCAAAGTTTGGTGCCCTTAAAAGTAGCAGTATGACAACCCACCGCCCCCCCAGAAGTCGGTCCTGGATCCGCTCCTGCAATGAGAAAGGATCTGAAAGCTGGCTGTGCTTTATTATTATTATTATTATTATTATTATTATTATTATTATTATTATTATTATTATTATTATTATTATTATTATTATTATTATTATTTATTTGTTATTATGCAAAACAACAATATGTAATAGAATTCAATCACAGCATTCATAACATAGATCTAAAGTACTTAAGTCTTACTCATACAGAAAGGTGTTTCTATATCTAATAGTACATACATCCAGGGTCGACTCTACCACGTGCATTTACACGGAGCGCCAATTTCGAGGGGCGGCAAAATCTCTCATAAGTATATTATTTAAAATAAATGTTTCTTGTTGAAAACTGACTTCATGATGATTGTAGTTAAATTTAGTAACTTGACTTTATATTTGAATACTGCATTCATAAATCATGTTTAGGTCGCATTAATTTAAGAACAGTGCTAAAGCAAATGGTCAAACAAGTCCCAGCATGAATTGCTTGATTGTTGTCCAATACAAGAACTCGGTTCTCGAACAGTAGTGAACAGTTGTTCTATTTATCACAGTAGTTATCACAGTTTTGATATAAAACTAGTCTTGTCTTTATTACAAACAAGTTCCTTATCATTGAAGGTGAAAACAAGTTTTTTTCCTAATTTTTAACAGATGTAGAAGGAGAATCAAGAAATAAAGATAAAAGAGCTAGTTGCACTGGAATTGCAAACTGATATATTGAGATTAAAGCTCGATATAAAAAGAATTGCCATCTTTCCTCTGCAGTGTGTTTCCTTTATCTTTCACTAACATAATAGATTATTATTTAAAGCAAAAACAACCACAACGAGATTGTATTTATAGTGTTTGGTAGGCCTTTCTGAGTACGAGTGTTCTTTCATCCCCTTCGTTGTCCATGATCGGGTAATGTACTTTTAAAATCGTGGCTTTTAAGATTTGATCTTTCTGGAGAAATTGGCTACAAATGATGGTATTGCACGGGGCGACAAATTGCCTAGGGTCGGCCCTGCATATAGACCCTATCGACTCTGAATTTTCTTATGTTGTTAGTAGATTACCCATCCTCCCTAAAATTATCATTCTTTTCTTCAAATTTCCCACTCTCTCCCAAATTCACATTTCTTCCCCCAAATATACTTTTCTTCCCCCAAATTTACTTTCCCCAGTTTGATTGTATGTATCATTTTCAATAAACAATCGTGTCCCCTCAAATATTCTGAAAGAGAATATTATAAGTTTTCATTTAACATGTAAGTGATTAGTATTATTTAAAAAATTAAATTTATTTTTGGATTGGCAACTCTGTTAATCTAATGGTTAATGAAAGAATGCAGAATTCAATGGTGCCATAGTTAAATGGTTGTCAACATTGATTGAATGATGAATTCTTTCATAGTAAAATAAAACTCACAGTTAAATGGTGACCTTTTAACACTAGGATCTATGGGGCAACCAGAACACTGATCAATGCGCCTTCTGATATTTATCTTTGCCACTTTTTCCTTCATCCGTTAGTGATTTATAACAATTGGACGTTTTATTTGAATGTGTACGAATTCACAATTAAATGGTGACTATTTCGTAAATGATGTTTCTTCGAATTTTTTTCTTCTGATTTTCAATGATTTAGAATACTACATATATTTAAAGATTTTTCAAATCATTTTTGGAGATCCCTCAAAGTTCTGTAACAGGGCGTACTGTGGGGCAAGCAGAATAATTCATTCGAAGCAACATTTGACATTTTACTATCTCACTCTTTTTTTCTTTTATCTTTTTATCTCCAACTGTTCGTGATTTATGAAGCAATGGATGTTTTTTCTCTGAAACATCCTTATACAGAGCGTTCAAAAAGTCTCTATACACCTGAATATACATGGCAAGTCAAACTTTGGAGGCTCATGGGGGACATTTCCAACATTTGCTGTGAAAATGTGTGTGTATATGCTACGCCCTGTACATAGTGCTTTTATGCCATAAAATATAGGGTCTAATAAATTTTGAGTAAAATAATTTTCTCGTTGCTTTGAATATGTGACAATTCAGGTGTAGAGACTTTTTGAACGCTCTGTATATATACGGACGCCGATCCAAGGGAGGCTATAGGGGCTATAGCCCCCGTTGACACTGGATAAAATGAACTTCAATCCTACTTTCTTTACACTGGGTAAAGCGGCAAACTGTGGTTTAGCCCCTCCCTTGACCATATCTTAGATCCGCGGCTATATAAATATTTAAAAGATGGTCTGTTTGTGCATATTTTGGATAGACTTAGGCCAAGTAGAAACTAGAAATGGGTGAAAAAGTGATTGTAAAAGTAGAAGCAACATTGAAAAACCTTGAGATTTGACAAACAAAAATGATTGAAAATAGTGAGCGAAAAATTTGGACAGAATAAGAAAGAGAGTTAAATTAAATGGTGTAAATCACTTTATTTTCGAAAGGAATAAATACAATATTAAGAATAACTACTATACTCAAGGTTTTGCAACAAATATTTATGAGCCTTCTTAGTTTAGCGTCATTTCTTTATGGTTTTCATCAATCGCCAGGAAATATACTTACCACTTACAACCATTTAAATCTTGAATAGCACCAGGGTTGACAAGCTCTGAAAAATAAAATTACCTATGTCTGTCTTTTATAACCTCGGTGCTCCATAAGGGAGCAAAACATGTAAACTTTAATTTAACGGTTAGCATGTTTGGGAAAATCAGGAAAAAGTTCCTGTTATTAATAGAAGTAATTTTAGCAAAAAGAACTGCCATTTACATTATTATTATTATTATTATTATTATTATTATTATTATTATTATTATTATTATTATTATTATTATTATTATTATTTGGTTAATGCAAAACTTCCTTTTCTTTCTGCATTTTGCTAGAGCAGCTATAGTTTTTGTATACATAACAATACGTGCGTTCCTCTATCTTTAAAAAAAGAAAGAAAAAAGAAAAAGAAAAAAAGCAGAGTATGACAATAGAGATTTTGAAGTGGTAATCAATTCATAGGTGCATGAAACTGCAACTTCTTTCTTTATAAGTCTTAAATTTATGTGTGTGTGTGTCTGTATATGTGTGTTTTCTCACCTGACTGACTTTCCGCTTTATTAAATCCATGTCAAGATTTTGAATGCATAAAGTAACAGATTCGATACCGTTAGAAGTGTATATTCATCTGTTTGACATTATCCAATCATCGGTCAATTTTCGCCAATATATTACAAAAGTACCCATTTAATTTGCTTGAATTTATTTATTATTTATTTATGCCTTCAAAAGAGTAAATAACTCCAGTTAAAGAAGGCTTACAAATGCTGCTTACACAAATTAGACCTATATCAGTAAGCAATACAATAAAATAATGTACACTCATGTCCAAAATTATTGTCGCATATCTATAACTGTCTTCTCGTAAGAATATAATTTGGTAATGATTTTGCAGGGTACTTTTAATACTGATACTATGTGTATAATCGGGAAATGTATATTTGTGATAAATTTCATAGGAAAAGAATTATAAATACAAAAATTAAAATGAGTAAAATAAAATGTTGCTAAATAGCCAAGAAAATTTTACTTTCGTTTTATTGTTCTTATTTACTGTTCTTTTGACATGAAATTTGCTACATGCATGTCTTTGCCGATTATACACATACTGACATCATAAGAAATACCGGGCGAAATCGTTATAAAATTATATACCTAGAACAACATATTTATAGACATGCGACAATAATAAAAATCTACCATCCAGCAATCTAATAATCTAATATTCATGTAGTAGAAATCATATTTTATTAATAACATTATATTAGCAATGACAAGTGTCAAATAATGCTAAAATTTAAGTTTGACAAGGATACTTATATAATATTCACACTTATCCATTTCAATTTTTAATTACAGATAATATGATTTTTATAAATGTTGTCAATGGAACTCCTAAATCCAAAACTGGATTTTTTGTTGATAGGTCATTATATAATTTGCACAAACGTACTAAAGGAGAATTCTTGAATTTTTTCAGTTCTAGGAATATCGTATTTAAATAAATTTCTATTGCTGTTTCTAATTCCAATAGCATTAAATAAGATATTTTCCAAAAAAATCTGAAATATCTATCTTATATTTTACAATTTTATATAACCAAATTTGCTGGTGTATAACACTCCTATCCTCAAGGCTAATATATTGAAATTCAGACAACAAATTGGAGTATGACATCCTTAATCTTAGTGCAGACATATGGTGTTTCTTAAAGTAAAGAAATTGTAAAAATTTCTTTTGAATCATCTCTAATTTACTTGAATTCAACTTACAGGATGTAAACCACACAGATGAACCATACTCCAACTTACTTCTAAGTAATGTGTTATACAGTCATTTGAAGCTCTTAATGTCATTTAAATCAAAAGCATTCCTAATTATAAAACCTAACTTTCTATAAGCTTGATTTCTTACTTCATTTACATGAGCATTGAAGGCCAAACAATCATCCATTACCACACCAAAATATTTACACACGTTCACTCTATCTATTATCAACCAGAGCGAAATTCAAATAACACGTTTTCATAATGAAGTAATAAAAGTAATTACTCATTATTACGTAATGTATAAATAACTCAGGTGAATAATAGAGCTCCTCCGTGGCTAAGCGGTTAGCGTACGCGCCTTTGGCGCGGGGGACCCAGGTTCGATTCCCGGCGGGAGCTCATGTGGTTCGGATTCCACGTTAATCAGTAGGTCCACGTCTCATATAGCCTTGCTGCTGAAGGGAACGATAAACTCCAACTCAACTCACTTGAATATTTTTTTTTATAGAGGGATACGCTTTTGTTTTAGGCATTGAAATCGTTGATACTGTGCTTTTTAAATATATATATTTGGAATGGTCTATGGGACCCTCAGGATCCCTTTGGCTCTACCACTACCTGTAGTATTTCAGATGAAACGAGAAATTTTGAGACGTGAAAAGCATTTTCAAATTCGAAACGAGTCCACAAATTTTCCGAGTTTTGTGGGCAACACAGTTAGTTTACCAAAATCTTACCTCAAACTTTGTTTTAGTGTTAAATGATTTGGGATTAGGATTAGGAATTAGATTTCTGGACTTTTGACATCTATGCCATGTTAATCCGTCTCAAATGAGGAATGATGTTCATGAACGATCACACTGCCCGGGAAAAGGGAAGAAAGGAAGCGGCCTGGGACCTGTATGTTACGTATCATTCTGGTATTTGCCTGGTGTGAATGAGGAAAACCCAGGAAAACCTCACTCGAAATGGCTGGCCAGAACAAGCTTTTAAACTATTCTGAAATTGGGAAATTGGGATTCGAACCCATGACGGCTCGCACCGTTACATGATTCATAGTAATATATATATAAACTGATATAACACAATGAAGAGCATTTATCAACGTTTAAAGATACGGAAATCATTACCCAACAAGGGCGTCCATGTTTGTGGTTTCCAAGGGGGGGGGGGCAACTATAAGCGACGTTTCAAAAATAGTTTCAAATTTTGCTGGAACTAATGTAAAAATTCTATTGGATTTTCGATATTCTAAAGTACAATTTCCTCTAGGGGGGCGAGCGTCCCACCCTGCCCCCTGATGGGTGCCCTTGTTACCTAACATACCCGAATAAATATGGTTTAAATCTTGTTCTCGTATCATGTCCTTTGTCGATATTTCGTGAGGCGGAAGGACTCTAATAACTTCTAGATGAGATTGAGAAAAAAATCAGGAAATAAATTTTGTACATCAACTTACGAAACGAGACGAGACAGTACTTCTACAAGCCTTACAAGACGAGAAAATCTTATTTCTCGTCTTGTGGATAAAACACTAACGCCAGCGCTCAAACTTGCACTACTGGCTCGAACTCAGGTTTACTATCCTCAATATACCTCATTCTAGCTCTCTCTCTCTATCTCTCTCTCGCTATCATCAACCTCATTTGGCTCGTACTCACTCAAAGGTTCGGACTCGCACTCGCTCGTAGAGTTGCCTTCGTAGACAGAAGTTGAGACTGTCTCGTCTGGAAAAAGGTGACGTAAAACTGATATCTAGTCTCAGAAAATACACTGACAAAAAAGGAGAAAAAGAAAAACTATGTGGCGTACGTAATAACGCAGGCTACATGCTTAACTGATGAAACATATAATGTTCTACAGCAAACATAACTGAAAACGTATGTTTTATAGTACTGTCCGCATAAGTGTTCCGAATAAACGTACTTTCCGTACGAAAGAAGGAACTGTATATAGGTGGTCAAGATCTCACATATAGATGGACGTATGTAACAAATAGCTGACGAATGTAACATACTTATACGTGTGTAATATATAGAAGACTGTTAGATGTCAGACATCCTGCAGCGGCTTGATGTAACATCAAAGCGGGAAAAGGCAGTACGTATGTAACGGATAACGGTATGCTCCGTATGGATTTCCGTAGTAAACATAAGGATTCCGTATATTTGTACAACATACCGCTGTCAGAATAACAGATTTTTCTCAGTCTGTTTCTATTGGACCTGTCTTGTGTCATATATCGTATCTCGTCACAGACGCTAACGTCTCGTGGCTACTCGCAAAGTACTTACAATCTGGTTCGCTATCTAACTTACTTATAAAATTCTTGCTCATGCGGGCTTGTGCTCATGTATTAAGTTTGAGACCGATCTCGACCAGGAGTTCAAACATCTCTAGCAAGTAACTGACCAGAACCTTCACTACTTGACTTCAATGATCTCATAGTTAACTTATATTAGTAGAAACTTATAGAACATGTACATGTTACAGCTTCTTTGTAGTTACGGACTGTTAAAGCGACAGCTGTAAGACAGAATTTCCTTCTCATATGAAATGAAAAGCCCTAACTCGATTTAACGTCCAAAAGGGTTTGAGATGACTATCAATTTGAGCCCTGTTAAATTAAATTTGATTGATTATATTGAGGTTCACTGATCATAATGAGGTGGCTCAAATCGAGTTTAAGTGAAGCCAACAGGCGTTTCAGGAGAACTTCATTCACGGATGCCATCTGTAAAAAGACTCAAGATGACGCAGGCTTTCTTTTCATATTACCCTTTGCTTATCCTTCCTTCTTTTGTGAAAGGAAGGGGAAAAAGGAAACATTACCGACAACTCAAGGGGCTCTATACTCAATCTCCATAATGTTTTGATGGTGAAGATGTCTTGCGAGAAAGCCAATTGGTATTTCATTTATGTGAAATTTTCATGCTGAAGTACGTGTGAAAAATTGTTCTCAAGTCGCTTAACAGTATAGGGAAAAAAGTCTAGTGTTCCCATCTGTGATATAGACAATTATACTTACCGTGGTTTGTCCTATGTATAGACGTAGATATTAACAACCTGAAATTATCAGATTACATGAAGTTCTCGGATTAAATTAAGTTCCTGGTCCTATAGACTATCCCAAACTGGTGAACCCCATTGGATAGCGAACTAGAGCCCGAGGACGTGCGAATGAGAGCTCCATTAATCGCGAGCTTGAGCAAGTGCAAGCTTGAAATAACGTGAGTGTAAATTCGGATTAATGACCGCGATCCTAAGCGCATTAGTTATATATAGGTAGGACCGTATTTAACATCCTTGCCTCCCTAGGCCATAGAAAGAAGGTGCCTCCTTACACCCCTGAGCCCAAGAAAATGTTTGCGCCTCCATATTTGTCCGTATGTAACCGAAAACAGTACAATAAAAGCTGACAAATATATATATATATATATATATATATATATATATATATATATATATATATATATATATATATATAGATAGATAGATAGATAGATAGATAGATATAGATATAGATATAGATATATAGATATAGATATAGATATAGATATAGATATAGATATAGATATAGATATAGATATATAGATATATAGATATAGTTTTACGATGGCAGCAAATAGGCAATTGCCTCAGATTTCTTCTGGTGCCAATAACGTCGCAACGAGAAAACTCAGTCGCGCTGTGGTACTAATATTGTTTTCAATGTACTTGTATATTTTCCTTACTTTTCCTCTCCTGGTAGCCTCTCAGTTTCCTCTTACCATTTTGCTTACTTCTTTTTCCCGCTAAATACTTCAATCTCAATTAAAAAAAAAAAAAATATTCTTGCCATGGGACGTGGCCCATACATAAATACGAGTCTGTATATATCGGGTGATCTAAAGTTGGACACCCACTGACAAGGGCGCCGATTTCTCTGTAACTTTGGCTAGGGGGGGGGGGGGCATTCAGATGCACAAGGCATATATGAGAATTTTAAGACAAATTGAATTCAAAGTATGCCAAATATTGTATATTCATAAATAAAATGAGGGGGCCTACATGAGCTTTGGGGGTCCCGTTCCCCCTCGGCCCCCCAGGATCGGCGCCCTTACCCATGGACAACAGAGTGCTATTCTTCAGGTCAAAATAAAGCGAAAATATTACATAATGGCATAACTTCCGGGGCCTCCTTCTTCATCCGCTACCGTATAGGTAATCAAAAGTATCACTTGTGGCAACGTCGCATATAAACTTAGAACCATTAGCATTGCTCTACGAATCCATGAAACACTTACATCGATTGTTATGCTAATAAGTGGTGCTAATACCAACATGTATCGACTTTAACTGCCACCTGGAAAGCAGCGATGTAACTATTTGATGGATTGGTAAATTCTATATGGTTCTTTATCTGTGACGTTGCCACAGTCAGGGGCGTAAATAAGGACCCCTCAGACCCCGTATTGCGCGGGACCCAAGCCTTCAGAGAGCCCCCAAATCGTGAAGTGGGACGTAGAGAAGGGGTCCCATTCCACGCTTTTTGCGTGATGGCCCCCAAGCCTTTAGTTACATCACTGCACATAATGCAATTTCCCGCGGATCCAAAAGGTATACAATTATGTACGTTTTGGTTTGTTTGGACTTGTAGAATAGTGTGTTCTGCATATATATCGGGTGTTCCAAAAATGGCGCCCACGGATTACAGAGCACACTATTCTACAAGTCAAAACAAAGCAAAAAGCACATAATTGTATGTATATTCCGAGAAGATTTCCTTACATTTTACTTCAGATTCTTTGTTTGTTGTATAATGTGTCTTCTTAGTGCAGAGTCTGCATGGGGGATGGACTTATATTTTCATTTAGTTGACGAAGAGTTCCGAACTTAATATATTATACCGGGAATAGAATTCAGACCTCTCGCTTACGGTTGCATCACGAAAATTATATAACTCCACGAAACCTACTAAAACGAACGTTCCCCTTTCTTTGTTTCTCAATAATTGTCTCACAATAACTTAATTTATTCCTTTGTTCCGTGCTTCTCTTATCTTAATACCTCGATATTTCGTTCAACCATCTGTATCTGTGGATTTCTTTGTACTGTTAAACAGTGATGATTTCAAGGGGTGGCTCGGAGGAAAATTTTCCCCTGGAGCTACAAAATCCCCCCGGGACCATATCTCCGATCAAGGTCAATGTGAATTACAAGTGTTTTTGCAGTACTTTTCACACTCATATATTGAAATTTCCCTCGGAGAAAATCTTCTGAAACCATTACTACTATTAAACGGGACCCTTATAAATTGTAAATATTATAAAAATATAACACTCTTGACCCCCCCCCCCTTAACTCTTGACATGTCCACTACAAAAGTAATATTTACTTTCTCAATGACTTTGACCGAGTTTGACCATCAACATTCCCCTCTTCCTCCTCCGAGTGAGTCTTTCATTAAAACTGCTTCACTTGAATTCTTTAATAATTTTCTCTGCTTAGGCCTACATAAAATTTTAGTTGCTACCGAGCATAAATCTCAGTTTTTACCGTCCTAAAATTTAAATGATTTTCTTTGCGTCATGAAGCTTCTTGTAGACGTCAAGCTCTGTGTTGATTCTAAATATTCATGCAGTTTTAAATATTTAAAAGCTTTTGGATATCCTTGCTATTATCTCGTGAAAAATTAATAATATATTAAGAACGTCCTCATGAATTATGTAGTTCTAACACCCTAGAGAGTATACACACATAGTACTGTGCTATATGTTTATATCTAACAGCCGTCCTAAGCAAATATTATATTTCTCTAATAGATATACAAAGTAATCTAGTACAAACACTACATTTGTAGAGCTCTATTACACCATATTTGTAACTACAAGGGAAAACACAGCATCATTTAATATTGATATGTTACTGCCTCTTCATACATAACATTAAATCAACGTCTGTTGCGTCGGAACTGTCAGATTTACTTAATTTGGCATACGATTATCACAGACGTTCATCTATTTATTTGTTTGTGTATTAAGATCTGTTTGATACGTCGATTATATCTGTTTTATATCGGGGCTCGAAATATCCTTGGCGCCAGGTCGTCAGATCAACTGCCAGTAAGAGTTTGGAGCTAATTTAAGGCCAAAACATAACCCTACATATCAAATCGAATTTGTATATTATGGCGCATGGTTTTTAGGAAAAAAAATGAAATCTTTTAGTTTCACGTCCCACGGTTATGCCGGATAGGCTAAAGGAGACGGTGATGAGGGGAAATGAATGCAATGGTGGAATGAAGAAACTGGGAAGAAGGAGGAGAACTCCAAGAAAACCCATGCACACGGTGTTTGTCCACTATAAAGTTCAGTTGGCGCGAACCGGGATTGAACCAGGGACTCCACACACCAGAGTTGAACACTCTACCCCTGAGCCACCGCGGCCTCGCCTGGTTTCTAGAATTAGCAACTAAATCCGAAAAAAAAAAATTGTATCATTGTTTTATTGACATAGCTGAAGTACCTGCTGTTCTCACAGGAAGAATTAGGTGTATGAAAAATATTTGAAAAGTATATTTGATCTTTCTCCCTCTCCTTTAGGTTACGTATTTTATTACAATCAACGTAAAATGATCAAGCACAATCCAAGTGCTAATTATGTTCCAAATTTTATATCAAACGATTCAGCCGTTTTCCTGTAATGATGAGACATACAACTCGATTTGAATTAGCAAAAATACAGAAATCGACACCATTTCCCTCTTAGAAGAGGTAGTTTTGAAAACGGAGGGAAATTATGTCCCAAATATTTTTATGTAACGTGTTTCATTTCCCTAACTTGATACATTCCTGAGATACATAAATTTTAAGCCCCCTCCTCCCGCAGGATACGCATTTCAAAAATGCTAAATAGCTTACGATGTCTTTCCTATAGTTCTCCTATATAATGATCCAATTGTATTTATATAATGGACAAACATACAACTAAACAAATAAAAATTGTGATTTTCGGTACTGTTATATACAGGTATATATTACGTAAAAAATTGAATGAAATATACGTATATACAATGTAGGAAAGATATAGACTATAAAGGAAGTGTTGTAATATCTTACAGCAAGACGAAAAAGTAAATTATTGGCTACATTGTTTATGCATGAAGCATGCTTATTATTGTCTCAACAGATCAACAAGCAAATAGGGAAACCTGGCAATCTTGAAATCTCATCAGAGACGAATATATTACACGTATGGTGAGTATGTTGAGAGAATAGAAGACAGAACCTGTGAAAAATGAGCGCCTTTATGAAGTTCTTTTGTGGTCAACTGAGTGAACAGACCACGCGCCATTATTGTCTCGTTGTAGACCACGTGAGTCAGGAAAAGCTCTGATAAATAACGCAAGATGTCTCCCTTTTACATCACGCGACAAGATGAATGACTAAGATCACGCTACCAGACAAAAATGGCTTAATGTGTTGAGGATTACAAAAAGATAATAACAGCAGTAAGGTAAGAAAATACTCCGAGAATATGGAAAATAAGTAAATAAATAATAAAAAGTAAATATAATTATATGCAAGAATTGATGCGTAGTACGTTGTTTTGTTTCTTCGTCTTCGTCCCTTTCATATATATTATTGAGAATTTGACTGGTACAAATAAACTTTGGGCATCGCACTTAAATAATGCAGTGGTTCACAACCAGTGTTGTCAGATGGCGGGAAATTTCCCGCAAAACGGGAAATTCTTAACATTGGCGGGAAAGTGGGAAATTCTGGTTGAAAACGGGAAATTCTGTCGACTTTTCTTCCTTTTCAAGTCATCTCTTTCTCACTCCTTGTCTTCATCTCTTTGTACTTGGAATAATACATAGATTGGAAGCGTCTTTGAAGATCAAGAGAACCAGAACAGCAAGAGAGGTTTTATCATTAATAATTTCATTTAATTATCATTATTTATCATTAATTATCATTTATTTATCATTAATTTATCATATTAATAATTTCATCATTAATTATTAATTAAATTAATTATTGATATTCTTGCTTGGCGGGTAGGGGGCGCGGTGGCTCAGTGGTAGAGCGTTCACCTCTGGTGCTTGGGGTCCCGGGTTCGATCCCAGCCCCCGCCAAGTGAACTTTGTGGTGGACAAACACCGTGCTCGTGGGTTTTCTCGGGGTTCTCCCGTTTCCTCCCACTTTCTTCATTCCACCATTTCACTCATCTCTCATTATCACCGTCTCCTTTAGCCTAACCGGCATAACCGTGGGACGTAAAACTCAGATTTCATTTTTCTTGCTTGGCGGGAAATTTTGCAAGCGATCGGGAAATTTCAGGGGTTTGAGCGGGAAAATTGTTATTCTGAATCTGACAACACTGTTCACAACCTTTTCGAATCTAGTGGCTCTTCGGTGAATGCGATTGCCCTGAGCGCCCCCCGTCATCTTAATTCATCTATAGAAAAAGCTGAACGTAAGCCTTGGACGAAGCAGTCTAAGAACTAGAAAAGGACTTCAGCATTGAGCAATATGTAAATTTATACAAAATAAAAGGAAATTTTGTTTCTATAATTTGTCTTACATTAGCCATCTTTTCGCTTACATTTTTTTCCTTGAAAAATGCATTTTTCATGAAACATACGCCTTCCCTACTCACTTTCCAAGAGAAAGGAACATACGACGTTTCCTTGAGTGAATTTTTAAAGAAATCTAAATGTGTACTATAATCAACCTATTATTATTATTATTATTATTATTATTATTATTATTATTATTATTATTATTAGTGGCGTATTTACGATTTTGTTTCGGGGGCGCTTTGCCTGAAAATGTGAAAATTCTGCAAGATATTTCATATACTTTACTATAGTAAGATTGCGGGGGGGGGCTTAAGCCCCGAAACCCAAGTAAATACGCCACTGATTAACATTATTATTAATTACCCGCTTCTCTGGGTTAAAATAGCAAAATGTTAAGTTAGTGACTTTTTACTATTATTGAAGCGCTCTCTGATATCGGTCATTTTCAATCATTCCCCCTTCCCTCCTCTAATTTACAGGGCTGAATTTGGATTTAAACGTCATCGGAAGTGTCACTATTCGTCGCAGCGACCCCGAAAACTATGGATTCGGCACTAATATCGGTCTTTTTTGATCATTTTTATATAGCTCCCTCTCCCTCTTCCCTAAGTTGCACCATCAAAGTAAAATGACAAAAACCATTCCAGGCCCGAACCTGATCTATGTTGAGAATTTCATCGAGATCGGTCGGGTGGTTTAAGAGATATGGATCATATCATATCATATGAAGTCACAAACGTAGTTAATTTTATTTTTCTTTATATAGATAGATTATATAATCTAAAAAGGCTAAATTTCTGATAATTTGTAAAATGTATAACGACTTTCATCCAATAAGAAAATAATCTATAGATATACCACATTGACTTGACACATTGTCTTCCGTTCCAAGTGCTGCTATCGCCTGAAGGAATTCTACTCCCTTTCGTCATCCGCTCTCTCGCTTAGCAACAGCTGAATCCTCATTGGCTAAACGCGTGGGTGTGTGAGTTTTAGTTTGTATTTTTACCACGGATCAAGACATTTTGGCAGCACTATAATAGATCATGAAATCCCAAACGTTTCTCATATGGTGTATCGTGCCACATCTCCCCTTTTTGTTCCAGTGCCCTCTTTAGAAACGAGAACGCTCACGTTGAAAACCAATGTAATAGTGCAGAGACAATACCGATTGCGATTTCACAACAAAATAAAAATACTTTTCAACAACAACAACAAAAGAGAATACATGCATGAATAAAACAATCACAATATAATTTTATAACAAATATTACACTCCAGATTGGTTATAGTAAACGATTTATGCGTGGTCTAGGACAACTCAAAGGTTGGTAATTGTAAGTATTATCCATAGTTACTATTGAATTGGAAAGTACTTTGACTACCTGTACGTGCTTGAGAATTTTAATTAGTACCAACATCTGATGGTTACATGTTAAAAATTTAAAATTATAAAATGAAGCAATTAAAATTGTACAACAATATTAGTTTAATGTTATGAAGATATTTCTGTCAGTTAATGTCTGATGAAGGTAACGTTAAGTTATTGAAACTGTTACGACTTATTTTTATTTTAATAAATAATTATACACTCTGGTCAGAAAAGTATTAATTATTTAAGTAATAGTTCTAGAGTCCAGATGGATGAAGTTACAAGGGAGATCAAGTTTTCGAATATAGGAAGCACTGTACCCCAGTCTCTCTATAGTTTCATCACTGCGTGAAAGTAGTGTCTCACCTCTTAAAGTATATCTATGTTTGTATTAGATGGTGTAAATGGAAACATATGTATCTATGATTCTATTAATATATTTCTGTTTCGTATTATGGGTAACACAATATAAAACCAGATGGGGCAGATACCATACAATGAGTATTAAATTTCAAACTCAGTTGAGTCGACTGGGATGATCGGTCAGAATGAAGTGTGTGTGTGTTAAATGTGAAACTGAGTTAGAGTTTAAAGGCATCCCAACAGCAAATTAATTCTGTTCGCTAGCAATCTGTGTGTGTGCGTATGTTTGTGATTCGGATTGTGAAATCTCGAACAATTGAAATCCTACTGTGTTAAATACACCCCTATCTCAAGTAGAACCGGAACTTAAGTTCTAAAGATGCGTAATGGTATTAGTGCAACGTAGAAAGGGGAATTTCCATGGCCTACAAAGTGGACTGTCAGATTAAAAAAAAAATTATAATTGTATAAATTCGAGTCTTAAAAGCGGTTAGCGTACGTGCCATTGGCGTTGAGACCCGGGTTCGATTCCCAGAGGGAGCACATGTGGTTCGGATTCCAAACTAATCAATAGGTTCACGTCTCATATATATAAAGCCTAGCTGCTGGAACGGACGTTAACCTTAACTCAACAACAGTAACTCGAATCTTAAAAGAAAATCTTCCATATTACCTTACAACGGATATGTCTTAATATGCTTATATCATATTCATATACTTAAATCTCATTAAACTGAGCAACACCACAGAGGTGAGTGTAAATCCTTATGCGTAGTTTACGAAAAAGTCCTCAAAAATTTTTTTTGTAAACATGCTCATTAAGATTTTCACTGTGACACTTGCAAGATGGCAGCGCATAATATGACTAATAAGATATCACCCCTAATTATCAGTAAGTATAAAACTATATTTTTTGTTCAGCATTTTACATAGACCAGGCATAATATATCAATTGATAAATCGTATTGTGCTGAATAAAATTAGGTACTTCGAGGGGGGGAGGCTAAATTCCTCTGCGCAGTTTTCAAGATAATTGATAAAAAGAAAAAAAACAAGGCGGTAAAAAATATGCCATTTATTGTCAACCTTAATTGATAGTTTTAATTCTCTTGGAATATATTTATTTATTGTGCATGTAAAAACATTCTTTAAGTGGTAGATTGTCTTCCTCTAATACCAGCCATACACTGACGTATTTTTCAGCCGTAGCCATAAAATTTCTTGCGCTAGTCTTGTTAGCAGCTGTCAATACGTTAGTGTATGGGACCTGGCGTACGTTTACGTACCGAATTTTCATACGCTGGAAAAGTCTGGGTGCTTTTAACTTCGAGCGTAAATACGGCGCGTAAAAACGGCTCAGATGAAAGGGTTTTCAAGCAGCAGGTGGTCTCTTGCCCTTTCCACGGCCTTCTCCCTCTTCTGGTCGTATTGTTTTCAGAAGAGAAAACCTGTTCTTGTGTTGTCCTCGCGAATCGTTGCTGAGGTTTGCTGGTAGACTCTCCAGAAATAATCATTCCAATCTAGTTTCAGTCTTTCCATACAAGATACGATTTCGGCTGAACTAATATTTCCTATTGCACAAAACGAGACATTATTTCCTATTAAAATTCATAATTAATTTTGAGTGCACAGAGAAAAAGGTATTTAAATCCAATACTTCCTAATCTGAATTCGCAAATTATGAGAGCTCCTCCGTGGCTATATAGTCAGCGTACGCGTCCTCGGTGCGGGGCGCCCTGTTCGATTCTAGGCGGGAGCTCATGCGGTTCGGGTTCTACTTCTCATATAGGCTCGCTAAACTTACCGAACCTCATGCCTTTCGACTAGGAATTTAAGATTTAATTTAATATTTGGACATTAGTTTTTTTTTTTTTCACACAGGTAAAGGCGCATATAAAGATGAAGTCACAGCTTCAGAGTTACCCATGTTGTGATACTGAAATGAAATCTTTGAGTTTAACTTCCCACGATTATGCCATTTAGACTAAAGAATACAATATTTAAGGCAAGTGAATGATGATGAGAGAATTGGTGGAATGAAATGTGGGAGGAAACGAGAGTACCCTGAGAAAACCCACGGACATGATGTTGCCCACACAAACTTATTTGGACGGGGATTGAACCAGGGACCCCACGCACCAGAGATAAGTGCTTTAGCACTCAGCCGCTGTGGCCCTCTGTTGTGTTTTTTTTTTTTTTAAAGTATGACTGTCAATAGCATTTGACCAATTCTTGCCGAATTGAAAATTATCTATAAATCATATGTTGCTCCCACTATTGAGTATTGTTCTCCTATCTGGTCTATGGCCTGCCCTACTCATTTCAAAAATTAAATTCCGTAATTAATTTCTTTTTAGCCATTGTATCCTACCGAGTACCTCACCTCCGAACACTTCCAAAAAATAACGTTTTAAAATCCCTCAATATCAAACCTCCCCTAGTGAGAAACAAAATTTCTGACCTAATATTTTTGCAAAAAAATTGTAAATGGCCACATATCATATGAACAGTTGTTAAGTCAGATCAATTTTCGCGTACCCGCTAGAAGAACACGGTCCAGTGATCTCTTTTACACTTGAGCTGTGAGAGTTAATATTGTCCAAAGGTCCCTTCTAAACAAAATTAGATCAGTACCTATAATCAGTTACCAGAAACTGTAGACGTTTTTTCAAGTGAGTATACTTTCAGATCATCTATAAATAAGCTATTTTTGTAATGTCGCTGTTGTCTTGTACCATCTTGACCTCAAATTGTAATTAAATTTTTATCAAATTGTTAAAATGTTTCAGAGTAAAATGGCCTAGTGCTGTATCTGTAAGTTTAAATAGTAGTAATCCTGACCTTGAACAAGATACTATCCGATATTTCCCTGATAACACGGAGCAAATAATTGAGTTTGAATATCGAAATTCGATGACGATTCTTGCCATTTTGACAATGTGCTGCTTGTTATTTTAAGTACTTTCTCAACTTTACAAGAATTTATAGCGAAATAGGTTCAGAAAGTAACTATTTTTCACGCGATGTTGACATTATTCTCGTAAAAAAAGAATTAATAAACCACGAGATATAATGTTTCTTTCTTCATACAGTATATTGTTCCAAACCTCAGTTTGTGCAAATATTTAAATCTAATATTAATCCTATTTCACCATTAATGCTTATATACTAAGTCAAATAGCAAATCGTTGTACAGCTTTTTTTTTGTGTGTGTGTGTGTGTGGTTGATTCCCAGCCGTAAAAGTTTTGGTTCAATTCGAGGTACCGGCCATGTTAAATATTTTTCAACATTGTATTATATCTCATCATGATGGGGATATGTTTACGAACACTTACCTGAAAAGTGCAACAGATATAAGCCTAAAAGAGATCATAACTTAGACCAGAATTGAAAATTACACCTATTTACAGGAAATACACTCATAAATTTATATTAACTTATTAAAGCATTTCTCAATCTCAGTATTGGGAGTACTATCAAACCTTCCTAGATAAATGTCAACTTAAGGTATATTGCCATAAAATATTATGTAACACTCAATACTTGTCACTTAAATAATTTATTTCACGAACAACTCAATCGTTTTACTATGTTTGTAAGTAGTGTATGCATCATTATTAGGAGAATTGACATAGTTGACGCAATCTGCTACTTAATAGTGTATATTTTTCATAGAATTACACATTGAATATAGTAGAAAATCATCTTCAAAACTGCTTCGTGTGGATGTTTCCATATTGCAGGCTATTAATTAAACATTTATTTATGAAATATGAACTATCACCTAAGGCGTTTTTCAGAAATTCGAAACAAATTCTCCCTCAAGAGTAAATTACCCGTTGTGGATCTTTTCAGGAAAAAATAGTTATGTCATATTGTCCGGTTATTAATAAACCATTTATTTATCAATTACGAACAAAATTAACTGACTCGTGTTTGAGAAAATATCTCGAAAAAACTCACAGGCAAGAGTAAACTAACCTTTTTGTATTTTTACCACAGAAATAACTTATGCCAGATAATAAAAGTGGTAATGAAATATTGATGTACGAGAAGAATCGTTAGTCATTTTCGGTAAAATCGCGTTTGTCTTTTTAATTTCATCTATCAGTGAACTTCCTTTATTTTGGGGGATAGGAAGAAAATTCGAAAACCTTCCCTTGGAAATCTGATAAAAGTATTAAGTTTAGAAACTTATCACTCGAATTTAAAGAAAATTATCCGATGTTGAGTTCGCCCTTACTACTACTCAATTGATTTGTATGTATATGTGGAAACCCTCAAGTTCGGGTGGATTTTACCCTCATGTCACATACCCGACAGCAAGAACGAAGAAAAACGTCATTAAGTGTTTAAAACATTTTTTAATACAGTAAATTACTAAAGACTACATTTAAAGAAACCATGAAAATAAACAGTGATAAACTGGCAATAAACGAAAACCAGAGTAGAACTGAATTTAACCTGACCCCGCATGCTAACACCGGGCGACGGTAATTTTGTCACCGGAAAATTCGTCACGGTAATTTCGTCACCGGTAATTTTGTCATCAAAATATTACCATATAGGTAATTTCGTCACCGAAAATAATGTCACGATAATTTCATCACCAGTGTCTTTTAGAACATAATACAAGTACAATGAATGAACTCGAAAAAGTTTTTGGAATTGTTTTCTTTAAACTTAAACTGCCAAAACTATGCAGCATAATAAAAATAGATTATTATTATTAAATAAAGAGTTACATATTTTACATATTGTATTTGAGGCAAGAGATAAAAGTTTCCAGTAATTCTATCACAGAAATATTGTCATATAGGAAATTTTGTCACGGTTATTTCTTCACCTTTGTTGAATTAAATAGAGACAAAGCAAACGATCAAACAGCTTACGTTATTTTAATAATACTTAGAAAACAGTTCAGTTGGTGTTGAACTTTGCAAAATTGAAGTTTCTGGTACTCGACACAAGAACAAGCACCAGTAGAAGAAAATAATGTCTGCTTGAGCAAATGTTAAAAGCACAGGCAACATGGGGAACTAATGGGTTCATTATTCACTATTTACAAATATTAAATTTCGTGAATATCAAAATTTCAGAACAGAAAATAGCAAACAAATATGGGAAGATACGCCAATCTGTTAATTTTCCCGCAGAATAGACGAAAATTTTCATCGTTTTAGTACCGTTCTCTGAACCCAAACTCTTGGACCTTCCAAGTTAACAGAGTCATTTGAAAAGAGTGGCCTTTTTTTAAGAGCTATTAAAAGAATTATATTATATTTCACCTCTGAGTAAACATTGGCAAATTGTTATTGGATATATGTGAAAAGAACAAATTTCTATAAAGGAAGAAAAACGTATAAATATTTCTGGATGTTTTCTTTAAATATAGCCTTATGAAGCTATTAAAAAGTGAAACATGGATGGTGAACGCAACTTTTCAATGGCTCAAAAAAAAAAAAAAAAAAAAAAAGTGTATGTTATTTGAGGTGATACTTCCTTTACTAGGTATACGCCCTAATGTAGACCAAGACACAAAATTCATATGAAGAACTGTTTCGTGCGGTGGTGGATCAGTGCAGTGAATTTAGTGAATATCCGGACCTGTAACTATGGTAATGGGTTTTGATATAGCGTAAATGCAACTTTTGGAGATTCAACTCGTTTATAGCGTTACTTTTTTCACCTGACTCAGTCAACGTAGAGGAAGGTCCAAGACCTTGGACTCTTAGAACGGTACAAGAGCAATTAAAATTTTCGTCTATTTTGCGAGAAAATAAACAGATTTGCATTTCTTCCAATAGCAGATGTGCATCGATTAATACAAGTGACTTTGGAGGAAGAGCTGGAACTTCTGGACTGTTTTGATAGCACTTGCGTGTCAAACACGTATCGCCGTGTTAAAGCTCGATCTGGGAATATTTGTTTGCCTAATGTGCCCTGTTTATATCCCCCAGACAATTGGAATGTTCACCAAGCTACCTTTAACAGCAATTATAGGATAAATAGTATTTGTGAATTGTGGAACCAGAAGTTTCATCATCTAGTAGGAATGTCCCACGCAACTATTTGGAAGGTTATTCATGAAATTCAACAAATTGAAGCAACGGTTTCAGCTGTGCTTCATCAAGATGCTGTGGGCAACCACCCAAACAGCAAACTAGAAGAGTGTTTGAGATTTTTCAGAAACGGCTCTAATCTTTGTGCTTAACGTATAACACTGGAACTAAATGTTTGAAAAAAAAATTGCTTGTTGTTTCCTATCATGTTATGAAGAGTAGAAAATGAACATGTAAACCATTTATTGTATTAATACAAGCTATATTTTGTTTGCTGATTTTCTGTTCTGAAATTTTAATATTGCCAAAACTTAATATTTGTAAATAGTGATATATAAATCCACTACTGGCCCATTTTGCCTGTGCTTTTAACATTTGTTGAAACTGACATTATGTTATTTTACTGCTGTTTGTTCTTGCTTCGAGTATCCGAAACTTTGATTTTCCAGAGTCGAACACCAACTGAATTGTTTTCTAACTTTGATTAAGATAAGGTTAGCTGTTCCGGTCGTTTACTTTGTCTCTACTTAGTTCAACAAAGGTGAAAAAATGACCATGACAAAATTTCCTGCATGCTAATATTTTGGTGACAAAATTACAAGTGACGAAATTACTGTCGAAATTTCCGGTGATGAAATAACCTACATGCTAATATTTTGGTGACAAAATTACCGGTGACGAAAATTCCGGTGATGAAATTACCTAAGTCCGCTAACACCCAACCTTTCAATAAATAAATATTTAAATGATTTTTAACAACTAGATAAAAAAAACTAAATGGCAAGATAAACTTTGAAATTAAAAAAAAAAGGTGGGTGGAAGCAGTGGGGAGGATCCCTTCAACTTACAAAAGCCGAGGTAACAAGGATCAAACTATTTCTAAAGAATGGGGCTGGAGGTAGTTGTATAAGTCTTATTTTTCCTTTCTGGCCTATTTTTGAGCTGTGGATAAGGTAGTAAAAATTGGTATCCCGTGAGGGGATAAGTTATTCTATTTGTTACTACTTCGTTAATTTTGTAAGAAAGAAAAAAAAAACGAAAGCTGCAACCATTAATAAATCATATTTTCTTTAAATTGAATTTATCATTCAGTAGCCCACTTTTTAACGACCAAAGTCAGCAGTCTAAAACATTGTATAACAAAATAATCAATCAATTATTCAACTATCGGAACACTCCTTTACTCCCTTATTCTTTGTAAACTGCAGTTCCAAACAATAGGCTTATTTCGGAAGGTAAGAGGAAACCACACATCAAGCTCGTTCAGATTGTATTAAATCATCATTGGGTCTGTTTTGAAATTTATATGTTTGCAATTTACATCGTAAAAAATTGAATATATCTTTTTCCCTGTCCTGTGTTCTCCTCCTTCGAAGTACGATTTATATAAATTTTTAGTGATCTCAGATCACTAAGTAAAATGATCTAAGATTGTACCAAAACTAGGCCAATTGGATTGAGCTGCTTGGACGTAATATAGATAAATGTGAATTTTTAATCCTCTTCGGCGTGGATCCCAGTCTGTTTCTTCTATGCTTTCTTTTTATTCTTTCTCATGTGGTTCGGATTCCACGTTAATCAGTAGGTGCACGTCTCATATAGCCTCGCTGCTGAAAGGGACGCTAAACTAAAATCAACTCAACTCAACTCTTTTTATTCTTTTACTTAACAACACAATGTTTATAGCACCTGCACTTAAAACCATGGCCTCAGATAGATCCGTCTTGTTCAAGCAACTTGAGTAAACTGGAAAACGACCATGTGCTCAAACAACAGGCAAGAGGAAGAGCGAAAAATGACCGCTTCTTTTTCTTCTTCTTTTACGCGCCTATTTTTACGCTAGGTGTATGGGCCAACTTACGGACCGAAATTTACGACATCATTTTACGGACCGAAAATGCGCGCTGAAAATACGCTAGTGTATGTTGGCCTTAACGGTGACACACATATTCTTAACAGTGACACACATATAATACATCTAACAGTAACATACATGGTTATTTTTTAAACTTTTAGTATAACATCCGATGATTATTCGTCGAGGCTAAGGGAAATTTCTCCGTTTAACATCCCACAATTATACCCATTAGGCTAAAGGAGACGGATGATTAAGCAAGTGAATGATAATGGAAGAATTGGTGGAATGAGAATGAGAGAGAAAACAGGAGTACCCAGAGAAAACCCACGGGCACGATGTTGTCTACCACAACGTTCACCGCAGATCAAACCAGAGATCCCATGCACCAGAGGTAATCGCTTTACCACTGAGCCATTTTGGCCTTCAACACGCTTAAGGGAGATGATGATAAGGAACGAAACGATGAAATAAAGCAAGTAGGAGGATACATTAGCAGTGTTTCTTCCAGTAAAAAAAAATGTTCCTAGAGTCACATTTTATTTTCACACGATACTATTCAATTTATTATTATATTACAGAGGTATTATTTTTGTCTCCTCTGGAGGGCACTCTTAAAGCTCCAGGGGACAGTTACTCCCAAGAAAAACACGTCTGGAAGAAACACTGAACAGGAGAACCCATGCACATGGTGTTTGTCCACCGCAAAGCCCAGGTGGGAGGAGCTAGGATCGAATCAGGAACTCCTTATACACCATGCACATTCTTCTAACAGTGATTTGCATACACAACTTCTAACATTGATGAAAGGATATGTCCTGACCACACATTACGGAGCTATAAGCTACGTGATCGGCATACCCCTTCGCAGACTGTAGCACCGAGACGTTTCTTTTTGACAATATTTACTGAAAAGAAAATTGTTAACTCTTTTTGTAATGTTCTCCAAACACAGAAAAAAAAACTCCTACTTTTGTAGTAATAATTCTCTTCTACCTTTATATATATAACCAAACATCATTTGTTCCACCTTTAACTATCTTTTTTGGGTAATTAACTTTCGTTAGTAGTAGAATAAAAACAATGTTCTCATTAACCTAACGTAACGAACTAACAACTTCACAATCAAGTGTGGATTAAAGAATAAAGTGGCGGGTCCAAGCAGAGAGAGAGAGAGAAAGAGAGAATAGGAAGGAATTTGTAGACGGCTATATCCGTTGATTGGCTACACCACCCCATCCTCTTTACTCCTCGCATGGTGCACCATTGCACACGTATCTCCGGCTGGCAGGTGAAGGATGAAGAAGTGACCCCGGAGAATGACCTTTTGGCTCAGGAGGACTCAGAACAAGGGATCTACGCCAGACAGACGGACAAGAAAGGAAAGAAAAAATAATACTAATAAAAAATGAGTTTAGTAGTAGTTGTCTGGATGGTATTCTGGGAGGAGGCATCTTTGAGAGGCTGGTTATGGAAGCTTATTGGGGTGAAAAGGGAGGGGAAGGATAATTACTAGAAGCTGCAAAGGTGGCTCTTTGCTTGGCAGGGGGCCGCTTCCAAAATTCTCCCCACCCACACCGCACGTCACTAAACCTCCAAACCTTTTTTTCTGCAATGTTGCCACATAACAAGATGAGATCATAAATTCTATATTAGCCATATACACAACAAAAAGCGTACATATTTTCAAACAGTACAATCAGTCTTATAAGAGACTATTACCATAGGCATTTCAGATACGTTACAATTGGAGGCCAGTGCGGATATAAAATATCAAATCCGCACCCGCACCCGCATTTCGATCCGTATCCGCAGATAATAAGATAACCAATACATGTAATTCATTTGTATCTCACCAATTATGATTTCAAAAACATTTTTTAAAACATAGCAATACTAAGCACCCCCTTTATATTTATAGTATATAAATTCTATGATATGATGTTAATAAAATTCAAGCTAAACTTATAAGTACAATCCCCGTTCCTCTTGTAAGTGAAATAAGCCAAAGAAAATTTAAAAAAATAAGAATAAAATTCACGCAGAGACAAATTACGAAATTAATGGGGAAAATATCTACGTACATACCTAAGGTCCTCTCGAAAGCAATTTTTTGAAAGAAAATTGTCAAAATTTTGTAATACCGTATGTTTCAGTTAATTTCAGAGTTATTATTATTATTATTATTATTATTATTATTATTATTATTATTATTATTATTATTATTATTATTATTATTATTATTATTAAGAGATCCAATATATTTCAATCACAAATTTTCTTGTAGCCCTTATATCTGGAGTACTACATACAATGTAGCCAAATCCAAACTATCACTGAACTCAGTATGGTGTGCTTATTCCGTAGAAAATACGAAAACTTGATTTAGGGGCCGTTCAAAAATTTTGTGGCCCCTGATCCAAAAACTAATTATTAGCCAAGATCGCAATCGTTTGATCCATTTTTAGTTTTCCTAGAATTCTCTTTTTTAAAGCTCTGTTTCAAACTTACAAAAAAAAATCTGAGTGAGAGACTGACTGATTGATCAACACCCTGGCCAAACACCCTGGTTGGTGTAAAAGGACAAGTTTTGCCAATAGATGTCACTACAGTCTTCGTATCTCTCTCATGTATTTTTTTACCTTTCACGAAAATTTACAATTTCTCTTACAAATTTCGATCTAGAGACTTCAAACTTTTGGAGAAGGAACTTCATAACTTATCGAACGCAACAATCCGTGCCGATTTCTTATTTTGAATTTTCTTCATTGTTGAAAGAGTTATATTGTTATAAAGGTTTGTATATCTCTTTCAATAAACAAGCCATTTCAACAATGAAGAATTTTTTTAAATAAAAATTCGGCAAGGATTGTTGCCTTCCATAGGTTATGAATTTCCTTCCCTAAAAATTTGAAATCTCTAGGTTGAAATTTGAAAGAGAAATCGCGAATTTTCGTGAAAGGTAAAAAATACATGAGAGAGATACGAAGACTGTAGTGACATTTTTCGGCAAAGCTTGTCCCTTTAAACTAACCTTAAGCTAGTGACGTAAGATACCACTAAGGAATGATTTTTTTTTTAATTCGACGAGAAAGGAGATAAATACGGTATGAATGGCAATTATTATATTAAAATCCTCATATTCCGGAGTATCTGAGGGTTAGAGACATGAAATTTGTTATATGGGTATATGGATTTCTCATTTAAGTAATCAGACAAGTTCCAACTTTTTTTTTTTTTTGTTATTTGAACTTTAATGGAAGAATATGGGGTAAGTATTCTCAAAAAAGGGATGGGGCTACAGTTATTATAATAAAATAGTCACGTCCCTAGGCATGGGCGCGAGACCAAACGAGACGAGAACTGAAACAAGTCTCGTCTCGTCTCGCAAAATCAAAAGCTGTTCTCGTCTCGCGTCTCGTCTCGTCTCGCAGACCTAAGTTCTCGTCTCGCGTCTCGCAAAATTTTGGAAGTCTCGTCTCGCGGTCTCGCGCGAGACTTCTCGCGTTGGTCTCGCGGTCTCGCAAATCAATACTGGAATAATGTAGTCTTCATTCGACCCTTTTAAAATAATGTATACTCAAAGTTTACATAGTTTTGTTTCATAGTTGCATTGTTACACAGTGTTTATCCACTCATTCCTATTCACAATGCTTGATTTTACACCCCACATTCTTGGTATTAAAAAATGCCAGTTTTCTGTAGTCTCTGTCTATGTGAAGTATGAATGAAATCGGCATATTACATTTGAGTAACCTTACTTGCAAGATAAAAGCTTTCAAATAACTTGGTAAGAACGGTAACTCAAATAGCCGTATTTATAGTAAACATGCAGCGTTATTAATATATATTTCACAACTTAAATGCACTTTCATCGAAACATTTTCTTAACAATTGAGAGTTAAGAGATTAATCTTTAATACAGTGTTGCCAGACACTGCAACCAAAATTACACACACCTTCCATCCAAATTGCACAATTTTACACACAAGCTGTAAGACAGTGCACACAGCATTACACAAAACATAACTACCTATGTATATGTATATTATGTCTTTTGACGTACTATGTATATAATTGGCAGAGACATGTGTGTGGTAAATTTCATGTCAAAAGATCTGTAAATAAGAACAATATAACGAAAAAACTTTTCTTGTCCATTTAGCAACATTTTGATGTACTCATTCTAATTTTCGTATTTATATTTTTTTTCTATGAAATTTAGCACAAATATACATTTCCCGATTATACACATAGTAACAGTACTAGAAGTACTGTACCTTGCGAGTTTATTATCCAATTATATTCGCACAACACGACCGTTATAGATATGCGACAATCATTTTGAACATGAGTGTACATTGACCAGCCATCGTTCAAGGATTCAGCGTTTGATTTATTATTATTATTATTATTATTATTATTATTATTATTATTATTATTATTATTATTATTATTGTAAAACCGTCACCTTCCCGCCCTGCGCGCCGACTACTTGGGTGCTCCAGGGCTCCGGCACCCACATAAATAATCTTAAGGGTGCGGCGCACCCACAAGATTTTTAGCTTGAACCCGGGTTTGAACCAGTTTCTCTTGCGTTTAAATCAGTCATGTTACCGACTGAGCTAGGGCAGCTCCAATTTATCCTTATAGTACCGATATATTTTACTTTCTCACAGCTCAGGCCTTTATGACAATGTTCATAAAATATTTTAACTAAAATTAAATCAATCAAACATCGAGACTTCCCTGAAAACATATAGGCTAATATGACCCGCCATTGATATGCACCCACATAAATCTTGGAAAGTCTGCGCCATTGCTTTCGACGTACTTAATGTTTTTAATTGGACATCGGCCACTCTGCCGTTCATCTGTTTGCAAAATGGCATTTTCTTCACAAGTGGTGAGAAGACAAGACTTCTAACCACCTCCGCTTCATGTTTTGGCCAACATCGAGGGTCAACATTCATTCACATTGCTTGCTTGGACAAAGCGTCTTTGCTTGGGGATGTCATGACACCCGCCTCTGAAAAACAATGAGTGAGGTACCAAGGAAGCAAGATAGGTTTTATCATACTATAGAGAAAATAACAAGAGATTAACAATAATAACAAATAACTTAATTTTTCTGTGGTTTTATTGCGCTGGCATGGAGTCAGGCGTTGGAGCTCGTAGTTTTTAGAAGGCAATTTTCAGAGGAAAAAAATAGTGGAAATAATGAATATTTGAATGAAAGGAACTTCGTAAAAATCATCAATGATCAACATTTTTAATTGTGCCAAATTACACACAAAATGCACACAGATTGGCATTACACACAAAATGCACAAACAGGGCAAAATTGCACACATTTTGTGCAATTACACACACATTGGTAACGCTGCTTTAATAACTACAAGAAAGACTACAATGAGCTTAAATAAAAATTTATTATTATTATTATTATTATTATTATTATTATTATTATTATTATTATTATTATTATTATTATTTAGTCTAACCGAATTACATACAAGATTTCCAATACTTGGAATTATTGTCAGATGGAATTAAAGGGGATGCGGCACAGGATCGACACGGCACAGGATCGACACGGCATACGACCGACAATTCAGCTCAGAAACCTGTTTCGGTCCTGTGCCGTGTCGATCCTGTGCCGTTTCGGTCCTATGCCGTGTCGATCCTATGGCGTGTCGATCCTGTGCCGTTTTGCTCTCACGCCGCTGCTCTGAAATAATTTAACTTTTAATCATGTGCCTAAAAAAATAATATTTTTATTATCTGTTTAATCTTTGCTCTTACAAATTATAAACTCCTGTCGATCCTATGCCTGTGCAAGTTATATGCATAGAATACGTACGATCGAAACGGCATAGAGCCGACACGGCATAGGACCGAAACGGCACAGGATCGACACGGCACAGGATCGACACGGCATAGGAACGAAACGGCACAGGATCGACACGGCACAGGATCGACACGGCGCAGGACCGAAACGGCATAGGACCGAAACGACGCACGATCATCCCTACTGCGTAGTATCTATAAAACCAAATATTTATTTCTCATAAAAGCAATCAGAGACCTGTCAATTGATTTTAAAATATAAGAATTATAAGATATTTACTATATGAATATTAATAATTGTGAGTGACAAAAGAATGATAGTGCTAAATGGACAAAATATAATTTCTTGTGTGCTTGGTCAAAAGCATTTCTATATATATTTATTATTATTATTATTATTATTATTATTATTATTATTATTATTATTATTATTATTATTATTATTATTATTATTATTATTATTATTATTATTATTATTACGTTTTAACTCGTTTTGAAATTATGGCCTGATTCCACTACAAAGCGAAAGCCATGAGAAATGTAAGCTAAGTAGTAATATGGAATACTTTTAATGTTGCTCACTAGAGGAAACATGCTCGCATGTCTTCTCGTCTCGATATCGAGACCACAAGAGACTTTTTTAATAAGAAGCTCAGTTGGGAAGTAATAACTGAGCCGATGGCTCGAGCCGGCTCGCTTGGGGTGAACCATCGGCTCGAGCTGGCTTGGTTGGATGAACCATCTGCTCGGTTCGGCTCATCTGGGCCGAAGGCTCTTGCTGACACGGTTCGGTGAGCTGTTGGCTCGGCTCACTTCTCGGTTCGGGTCCATAGTGAGTGAGCTGTGAGCCCAGCTGCTCAAGTTATTTACAATTGTAAACCCGGACCGAACAGTTTTGAAGATATTTGGCCAGTGCCCTATAACTTTTAACAATGTTTGGCTCGAGCCCGAATACTCAACCTAAACCCTCAACCCAAATTCACAAGCTCGTGAACAATATCCTTGACTCCTAGAATTCACGACTACCGAGCTTAGCAATCAACTAGTTTTTTAGTATTCAAACACAGACCGCGTTTCTTTCATGTTTAAACACAGTGTTGTTACAATTATAATTATAATTATTATTTATTATTAATAATAATAATAATAAAAGTTGTACTAGTAGTAGTACTAGTATCATTGATAACCTATATTGTCTATGCAAGATACTTGAAGAGAATACTCGAAACTACAAACCAGATTTGGTTCGACTCGACCCGAATTCGAGTCGAGTTGGAGGAAATTTTTCGAATCGCGTTCAAAGATGTCTGTTTTTAGTCGAATCGAGTTTCAAAGAATACTCGCTCGTACTCACTCGTGCCCATCGTAGGATGACCACATTCTAACAATCGAAAAGTAGGACACAAATATAATAGTACTGTATATGATATCTTACTGCGTCAGCAATACGCATATCATTATTTCAATTAATATTAACCTTAAGTTAATGAACATTTTTGTTAAGAAGAAGCACTGAACAAAATTATTAAAGGAATTAAACACAACTCCAAATGCTTTGATGAATAACAAATTGGTTTATTTTATGAACGTACAGTCAAAGTTCGTGTTGGGCTAAATAATAATAATAATAATAATAATAATAATAATAATAATAATAAATTTCGAAGCGTGGTATTATTTTAAGAAATGAAAGAAAATTTAGACCGGCACAAAGGAACTTCTATTTAACTTGGTTAGCATCACTGTCATAAGTTCAATAAGAAACCTTTCCTACTTTACCGATATCTCAACAAGGCCTTCTCAGTAAAAGCGATGTATTGTAAAAAATGGTTTGTTGATTGTTCTCCATCCCTAGTCTTCTGAGGAGTGTTAAAAAACACAGCGGTTCATCATTCAGGAAAAGAGTGTGTTTGATTCAAAATATTGTGAATAAAGAATGAAACATTAAGATATTGCAAATAAATTAACTCTGGACATTTCGCAGGACATTTTAAAGAAGAAGGATATTTCTCGATTTCCTAGACATCTTCGCAACACGCAGGACAGCTCTTTGAAAAACAGTACTGTACTGCGAAAATCAGTACGTCTGGTTACCCTAGCCCATCCCTACGAGTAACGCAGTATGGAATTTTAGCCAATGTTACCTTATATGAAAATATTCATAACTTATAGCTGTCAAGTAAAAATGTGTCCTTGCATTTACATAAAGCAATTCAGAAAGGGCAATAATAATAATAATAATAATAATAATAATAATAATAATAATAATAATAATAATAATAATAATAATAATAATAATAATAATAATAATAATAATAATAATAATAATAATAAAAGCGATAGTAATAGTAGTACGGAAAATTGAAGTGATAACATTTGTTCACATATTCTAAGTTTCAGACCTAAAAGTAACGCGTTACTTTCGAAGTAAAGTAACAGTTACTTTTTGGGGGCAAGTAACGCGTTACATTTTAGGAAAAAGTAAAGTAACTTGTAACGCGTTACATTTTTACATGTAACTTACCCAAAACTGTCCATGGGAAAATTGTACACTGCTCGGGCCAAGATTGTTTCTGACTGTCGACAGATGGATGCCGTTTATGGCAGACCTTTGCCTGAAGTACTGCCCAAAGTTTGTAGTCCAACGGGTTAAGATCCGGGCTGCTAGAAGGCCAATCAGTGGTAGAAATGAAGTGATGGACGTTCCGCGCCAGCCAGTCCTAAGTTGGTTTCGCTGTGTGGCCTGGAGCGGAATCCTGTTGGAAGGTCCACCTTTCTCCAGGGAACATGGTAGCAGATAGTGGTTACACTATAGGTGTTAGCACTGTGTTCTGGTATACCTTGGCAGATGTTTTAACACCTTGTTCGCAAAAATACAGCTGGGTTGTGCTTGAGTAGCTCACTCCCCACCAAACCATCACTGAGGCAGCATGATGTGTCGGGTGTCATCCAGAAGTCCTAAACGGCAGAACTCCTAAAAATATAGGCACTAGACCTGAATTTTAGTACTTCTGCAGTTTAGGACTTGTGCCGCGATATGATTTTTAGGACTTCTGACGTTTAGGACTTCTGCCTTTTAGGACTTGTGCCGTTTAGGTCTTGTGCCTTTTTCATTCACTTGCTTTATTTCTGAAATTCGCCACCACCCCACGAAATTGCGACGATGCAGCAACTAGTTGGCAATAATGTCACGAACGTAGCTAATTCCAACAATAACAGCTATATTTGTACTACTAAGATTATTATTATTATCACTATCTGTTCTGCACTTATACGTGAATTACATAATACAACTTATTTCATTCTAAGAATTAATTACATAATTAGTTAAGAAATTCGTTTCTTTCGAATGGAGATACGAGAATCCCAAGACAAATTCCTAAAACAAAAATAAATAAATAAAAAATTGAAAAAAATGTTTAAAAAGCATATTTTACCAGACTTCTGAAAGCAAGAAAACATTCAGAATTTCAATATATACTGTGTGGAGCGAATTTTATTAAGAGTAAGACAAAAATCCACCAAAGTTTACTTAATTAAGACAAAAGCTCACTAGACATTTCACGAGTGAACATTAAATACCAACGGTATACATAAAGAACGCAGTAGATTTAAAATTGAACAAAGAACATTTACTATGCAATACATTGGGTGACATTCATAAGTTCTAAACGCCACAAGTCCTAAAAATATAGGCACTAGACCTAAATTTTAGGTCCTGTGCCATTTTTGCAGAAATTACTACATAGTCATTTAGGGGTGTAGCCTGCAATTTTTTCTAGGGGAGCTTGATTTTTATATATTAAAAGCAAATCAAAAGTTTATTTTCAGATTACGAAAGCTTCAATAAGACAATAAATTTATACATATTACACATGTACATAAATACATAATATTATTGTATTTCCAGTTACTTCCTTTTTGAAACCTGGACCTTGACAGAGCGTAAATTTAAAACCACAGCTTGTGGGAAATGTACGAATAAGTTAGTTATAAGAAATCGGAAACTGTTCATGGAAGTCCATTTGTTTGACTGTATTTATCTTCTGTACTCTTATATAAAAGAGTAAAGATGAGTGATTTTTGGGCATACTACTACAAGTAGAGTCGATAAATTTTAGTTATAAAATATAATTTTCTTATGAAAGCAGTACATAAGAAAGAATTTTTGGAAATAAGTATCGTAAAAAGGGTGGGGTAAGATTTTTTTAAAGGGTAGTGTATCTCGCAAGTTTCTAAAGCTAGTAAAATAAAACTTGGCATATAAGCTTTCCTATTAAAAAAAAAAACTGAAAATTGAAAATTGAAAATTGAACACATAAAAGGGAAAGAGCAAAGGGAGCACATTTTTTTATGTTCGATTTCCCCATTACTTACTCAGAAAATATGTAAATAAATTAAGGAAGGATTTGTTTAAGCTAGATGCGTGAAACTCGGCATTTGAACTTTTAACTAAAAGTAATAAAATACTATATGTTTCAGCGTCTTGAAAATTACACTTCTAAGCGAAAGGAGAGTCAGTTTCTATAATATTAAAATATCCCACTGCTTATGAGATTTGGGCAGAAAACTCTTTTTCCTTTAGGCCTCGGTTCATCCAGTTAAGCAAACGAGAGTACAAAGTGGCTGATTAATTAGGTTCTTTTAATTATTTTAACATGTTGACGTAGTTTAATTCTTTTAAAACTGTATTCTTTCACATTCTATTATAAACATATTTCATTTGCTGTAATTATTAAACACGTTTAATAAACATAAAACAGACTAACCTCCGGTCCCGGCCAGAATATGTTTTTGGTGTTAAGCCATCATTTGCCGTCCGTAACATAACCTTTGATTTAAACTTCACGTACTATCAAGACTCAAGTCTCAGAAATGTAGCATATATGAAATATACTACTTCTACTACTACTACTACTATACTACTACTACTACTACTACTACTACTACTACTACTAAATATTAATAACAATAATAATAATAATAATAACAATAATAATAATAATAATAATAATAATAATAATAATAATAATAATAATAATAATAATAATAATAATATGTACTTCTGAAATACATATGTATCTATGTGTTATTAATTCTTTCATAATCTTGAAAGAAACTTTTGATTTGTTTTTAGTTTGTAAAAATGAAGGCCCTCTAGAAAAACTTGCTGGCTTATTATTCCATTATTATTATTATTATTATTATTATTATTATTATTATTATTATTATTATTATTATTATTATTATTATTATTATTATTATTATTATAGGACAACAGTGATGGCTTATTGCTTGCAGTGCCTAGTAGTAGTTGTTTCCTTTCATCTTCTCAGTTAGAACTTCAGACTGCAGGTCAAAGTGAGCTTCATGGATCACCTGCAAATGCATCTAAGAAGATAGTGTAGAATCCTTCAGATGATCTCCTGAACATGTATGGTTCTATCCAAAATCTGAAACTAGAAAACTGACAGCTCGGAAAAGGAAGAGATGTGCTATTCTCACAGACACTCTAGAAAAAAGTACTTTCGAAATGAAAAAGAAGCATCTAAAAGCAACCGAAAACGTAAAATCATCAGCTGAGAAGAATTTATTCTCAAGTCGTCTGTTTGGTTTCTGAAGAACCGTACGAAGAACAGGATACAGAAGAAGACTGGGTACAGTGTTTATGTTGTGAGAAGTGGTCTCATTGGTCGTGTTCCGAGAGAAATCCGTACTACATCTGTATAGATTATAGACATTGACTGCCACAGTGAAAATGAGTGAAGCGATGTTCAAGCTGTAGATTTGATAGCATTAAATTTCTGAATCAAGTCCGATTGTTGCAACTTACCCCAGATGATGTTGCAATTTACCCCATGGGTGGGGCAAGTGTCAACAGTCGGACTTAGTTCAAAAAGTGGATGCTATCAAAACTGCCGTTCGATGTTTTGCACTTCTCTTTTTTTGGTATGTAGTTAAGGCATGTACCTTTTAGTACACTCAATATAGTTTTTATATCTATAATAATTTTCGAGTAAAAAAACAGACCTGAAAATTGTTGCAACTAGCCCCATCTTCCCCTACAATCACTTTTTCAAAAAAAAATGTATAAAGCCAGTAAAGCAATTAACATGTAGGTCTATTTTCGAAGATAATATAGGAATTTTTCGTGCTGCTAATTATTTATTTTTAAAAAAATCAGATGCTGAAACCAATCGATATAGCGCAGTTTAAGCAATTCAGTTTGTTTTATTTAAAAAGAAAACTCTCTATTTACAAATTTGATTGTTCCTATGTATTAGAGCAGTCTTCGAAAAATCAGTGCCTATTGTATTTCTAAAATATAGCTGGAGCCGCGGTGGGTCAGTGGTAGAGCGTTCACCCCTGGTGCATGGGGTCTCGGGTTCAAACCCTGCTCCCGCCAAGTGAACTTTGTGGTCGATAAACGCCGTGTGCGTGGATATTCTCGGGGTTCTCCCGTTTCCTCCCACTTTCTTCATTCCACCATTTCATTCACTTCTCATAATCACCGTCTCCTTCAGCCTAACCGGCATAACCGTGGGACGTAAAACTCAAAGATTTCATTTCATTTTCTAAAATATAGCTGTATTGATTTATTGGTATATATTTACCTTCAGTTTGTTTGAGAGAAAATTATTACAAGAACTAAAAAGTGTTTCTCTAGTAAATACGTTTTCATAGTTTAGCTATTTACGTTACTAAACAAATTTGGTTTTTTTAATACATAAAATGGCGCCCGTATATATATAGGGTGTAACTTAATTAATATAACAAACGTCGTTAGGTGATTCCTGACACCGAAATAAAACAAAAACTATACAACAACCTGGGTGTAACACCCGAAAATTTATCGGAAAAATGTATAAACCGCCATAACTCATGAACAAAACGTCGGATTGAAGTCGGGCAAAAGAATGTCCATTGTTTTTAGTCGTAGATTCGATTAGTGTACAGTGACGATGCAAGGATGACTTCCAAAGAAACTGGAGTATTCCTTTGAGTATTTTATCAAACGTTGAATGAAGAAATGATCAATCAAGTACAAGATTTAACATTAAAAAATAATAGTGCATCGTTCAAGTTAGAAGAACACTCAGAATTCGAAAGAAAGAGAGATACACATGTGTGATTCATCTATTTTGTCTCAGTACATAATGAAGAAGAAGATTTTAAATGGAACGAAGTCTTTAACGTATCACACTTATATCTTCTAGGCTAATGGTAACGGATGATAAATGAACGGCTTCCTGTCCAAGAGTGTGTGAAAAAGGAAAAATAACTTTGATCCAGATTAGGTTTAAAACGACTGTGCATAGGACAGTCAGGCGGCATGTAAATAAATATAACATCGAAAAATGCAAAGATCATATGTGATGAACGAGTGTACAAGGAATTCTCCACAAGGGATTCCAAATATTGTGTGAATAGATATGGGGCAAAAGTAAGCTGCATTAAACGGTTTCTTCCTCGTAATATGTAATTCCGTGGAATATGGTACTTCTGTGCACAGAAGCAACAAAAGTGGAGAAACAAGGGATGTTGTACACGTTGCATAACGATACCAAGAAGTGCGCTGGAATAGTATACTTGATTTATCCGTTAGATGAATCTTCTCCCAGGAATACTTTTGATGGCGTTTTCCCCTTCCTTCGAGTTGGCAAACCTCAACTTTTCCCTGAGCTATGAAAAACTTCATTGCTATTGTGAATATACCAAAATACTATCCTAGTGTAGACCACTTACATTTTGATTTTATCATTGCCGGAGAAATTTTCTCAAAGGAAGCTCGTTGAAAGTACATTTTAAAAAAAGGATAGTCTTTTTTCGACATTCTAATGTACATACCTTAGAGCTGTATGGAATACCTACACGGAGGAATACCTACGGAACTATCGTCCCTTGTGTGCCAATTGCGAGTGGCTTACAGAAGGCTGTCTTGAAGTTTTATTGTGGAATGGCTTCAGTTAGCATGGCTGAGTTGTAATAAGGATCTACGCAACTTGTGAGTGATATACATAGTCAGATGCTCTACTGTTACACGTGTAATTGCTGTATAACAGGATGGGAAATGTTGTGTTCAACGGTAGAGGGTTGTGTCCAGGTATTTAAGGTCGTGTAAAAGTGTAGACGTTGGTGTTTAAGTAAAATTGATTGTGTTAACCTGTACACGCCTGCGCGATGGAAGATTACCCTGTCCACGAGCTGGCAGATATGCAACTCATTTATAGAGTAGCAAAGGGCAATAGCCCAGAAGTGAGGCGTTTATATCGTGACCGTCGCCCTCAGAAGACAGCGTACGTCGAATGATCAAAACCGTCTTGAAACTATCATGTGTATGGCGTAAAAACCCACATGCAACTCTAGTAAACGATCAGCAGCAGAAATTTGGTGTGGTGTGGTGGATAATTTTGTGGTAGGATCTTATTTATTATCGGTCTGCCTGTGTGGGAGTACGTATCTTTTATTTTTACGTAATTTTCTCCCAAAATTGATAGAACATGTGCCCTTGAACATAAGACAGCAGATGTGATTTCAGTATGATAGTACACCTGCACATTTTGACAGGAATATGCAGACTTACCTAAATGAAACATTCCCAGATTGGGAGAGAAAAACCTGTGTTATGACAACCTCGTTCATTCTACCTCACGCTGCTTGATTTTTTATTTCGGGGATACGTATGAAACTCCGGCCACGACAGTCGAAGAACTTGTAGCTCGATGTAATATAGCTGCGGCAATCATCTACGAAATTTCAGATGTGCTTGATCACACGCGGAAAAATTTGCTTCGCCGATGTCATCTTTGCAATGCGGTCAACGGTCGGCAATATCAGACTGTGAACTGTTATTCTTCATAGCTGTCTCGTGTACACATACTGCATTGCACAAATACTGTACAAGGTACCTCTGAGTATTTCAGTTATCCTACCTTCTCCGAAACAGAATAAATCGATAATTTGAAATTGTATTTCTTTCTTTCCTTGTGCAACACGCGCAAAACCTTGAGTATCGTCGAGTTTCATTCCTTCTGTACTCGTAGTTATTATCATCCACGAATTTACGCATTACGGGGAGGAAATCTTTTAATCTAGCTTACTTTGGCTCAAATTATATTCACATAATTTGTGGGAATCACTGTTGTTATGTGAAGAATCCCTTATACTCTAGTTCATCGTACATGATCTTTTGCCCCTGACTGTCTTATGCACAGTCGTTATAAACCTACTCTGGATCAAAGTTATTTTTTTCTCATTTTTACACACTCTTAAGTTGAACAGGAAGCCGTTGATTGATCATCCGTTACCATTGGCATAGAAGTTATAATTATGATAAGCTAAAGACTTCGTTTCATTTAAATTCTTCTTCCGAGTCCAGGAATCACCTCCAGACGTTCATTACATTAATGAAGTTACACACTATATATATAATGATAAAAAATAATACCGATATTAGTGTCGATGAAATAGTATTTGGAGTCACTCAGACGAACAGTAACACTCCCGATGCAGTTTAAATCCATACTCAGATTCCATTGCCCTTTATGCTCAAAATGAAACTATTCTCCCCGTGCGAAGAACGGGTATTCTGTTAATAATTTATTATTAAACATCACACCATAAAATACAAAGTGTATTACGTAATGTACACGTTATACTGTTACTTGCTTAATGTATAAATGGAGGATGAAGGACTATTATTGATCAAAAGATCCAATATATTTCAGACAATAAATTTCTTGTAGGCTTTATATCTGGAGAACAACATATAGTGTACCCAAACCTAAACTATGACTGAACTCAGTATGATGTGCTTAGTACCTGAATAAAACGAAAGCTCGATTTAGGGGCCATTCAAAAATTCTGTTGCCCTTGATCCAAAAAATCTAATATATTTCATTCAATAAAAAAAAAAAAAAAATCTTGTACGTCTTATATCTGAAGAACTATATATAGTGCAGCCAAACCAAAACTATCACTTAACTCAGCATGATGTGCTTATTCCGAAAGTAATACGAAACCTTGATTTAGGGACCGTCCAAACGTTTGTAGCCCCTGATCCAAAAAGTCCAATATATTTCATTCAATCAATAATTTTATTGTATGTCTTATATATGGAGAACTACATATAGTGTAACCCAACCCAAGATATCACTTAACTCAGTGTGATATGCTTATTGCGTAAAAAATATGAAAAGTCGATTTAGGGACCGTCCAAAAATTTTGTGGCCCGTTATAAAAAAAATCCAAAATATTTAATTAATCGAAATTTTTCTTGTACTCCTTATACCTGGAGAACTACATATCTGGAGAAAACTCGATTTAGAGACCGTTCGAATATTTTATGGTAACTGATTCAAAAATTAATATTAGCCAAGATCATAATATTTTGATCCATTTTTTAGATCATTCCTAAAATTCTTGTTTTTATTCAATCTTTCTTTTAAACAGTATCACTCTTTTTGTTCTCAATTTGAAATTTATCAAGCAATTATAAAGCATTGCTTATTATCCAATTTGTATTCGGTGTAGAGCTTCAATTTTCTCAAAGTTTCAAATAAGATAATAAAATATGATTTACTATCGGAATTCGTGTCAGGTATTATTATTACTTTTATTGGTGTTTTCCTTTCTTTCAATTGTTAAAACAAGAAACTACCTTGCACTGTCATAAAATATGTGCTCTTTTCCAATAGCATAATAAGTGCTCATATAATTTTGAACTTTAAAATTAAGGATTGAATCAGTACAAGAAGTACAATTTGGATAACGAATGACTTATAATTGATGTTTAGTGGCGTACTGAAGTAAAGGGATTAAGGACTTTGAAACCCCCCTTGAGCAAGGTATTATGCAAAATTAAGCACGTTTATCATATTAGCACGTTTATATATATAAACACTTGATATTATATAAACTTGTGTTCCTAAAGCCCCTGAACCCCCTAAACATTTGCATAGAGTACTGATTGTGTTTCTCTTATTATTTTAACCGTTTTATGCTTTGAACGAAATTTGAAGTGCAGGGACCATGTGATTCAAAACCTTTACTATCAAAATTTCTTTAATGGTTCTCAGTTTTTCTTCAAAACAATCAATAACGAACGAAAAATAAATGATTGAGTTTGATTTTGAATCGAAATTTGAAATACCACCAAAAAGTTGGCCCACCCAACCTTATTCTGTAAATGCCTCTTAATAATTTTCAAAACAAACTATTTTCTCTTCAAACCAATCAATAAGAAAGGAAAACACGTTATTAGCTTGAGTATTGAATCGATATTTAAGAGCAGAAAAAACAGTATGAAGTTGACCACCAAATGTATCCTGCAAATAGATATATTTTACTGGTTGTTTTGAAACAAGTGATTTTTTCTTCAAAATAAGCAACCCTCCCCGAAACAAATCACCTTCATCAACATTATTTCTTAATTATATTCTTATGTTTTTCGAATCAAATTACTTTTCTTCCAAACAAGCAACAACAAATCCATATCAAACGATTGATTTTGGTCTTGAATCGAAATTTGTAAGTAAAGGAATCAGATTGAATTTGATCACATTCTAAATTTATTTTGTAAATCTCTTTCTCTATTTTTTCGAAACAAGCGATTTGCTCTTAAAAACAACCAATAAGAAACGCTTGGCTTCGGTTTTGATTCGAGACTTTAAAGTGGAGCCAATATGAAATTCCAACACCCATTTCTCTTGAAAAGACTCTTTATGTTTTTCGAAACAGACTATTCTTTTTCAAAATAATTAGTAGCATACGCATATCAAACAATTGATTTTGATTTTCAATCAAAATTTTAAGTGGAGGAACAAGGGTAAATTTGGCCATATACCAACTTTATTTTGTAAACATCTCTTTATGTTTTAAGAAAGATACGATTTTTACTATTTTTCTTCAAAAAAGTCAATAACAAACGAAAAACAAACGATTGGCTTCCGATTTCAATTCGAAATTTGAAAGGAGGCAACTTAACATAGGTGCATTGCTTCGCTTAAAAAAAAAAAAAAAACATCCAAACGCAAATTCTAAGCCTACAGTTTTAAAATTGCAGTTACATGTACATAATTCAACTTAGTATACATAAAAAATTACAGCATTATAAAAATATCAGACAAATACTGTAATATTATTTATTCGGTATTGAAAACCTCGAATCAACTATTGGAGTTATTTAGCGTATTTTTTTTTAATATCACAAAATTAAAGGTGTATTTATTACGGCATGGATATATTACGCACAATATTTTTATACAATTTATATATATATATATATATATATATATATATATATATATATATATATATATATATATATATATATATATATATATATATATATATTTTAAAAATAGACCATTTAGAATTATTTATCCTTACAATTTTTTATATCCACAAATTCAAGGTGAGGGATATGCGATATTGATATTTTCAGAAAGTGTTGACCACCCTACAGAATGTCGATCCTGTGCCGTGTCGATCCTATGCCGTTTCGGTCCTGTGCCGTGTCGATCCTGTGCCGTGTCGGCCCTGTGCCGTGTCGGCCCTGTGCCGTTTCGGTCCTATGCCGTGTCGATCCTACGCCGTTTCGTTCCTATGCCGTTTCGATCGTATGACGGTTCTCTCCTATATATCCTTGAGAAAATAATTGTTACTTAATATTGCGTAATTATAAAATAATGTATTTTTTATTATTTCGATCGTATGAAAGTTCTGCTGTCGATCCTATGCCGTGTCGATCCTGTGCCGTTTCGGTTCTGTGCCGTGTCGATCCTATGCCGTGTCGATCCTACGCCGTGTCGATCCTATGCCGTGTCGATCCTACGCCGTGTCGATCCTATGCCGTGTCGATCCTACGCCGTGTCGGTCCTGTGCATGTAACCCTGAATTAAACAGTTACAATTTTAGATCTAACTCTGTTACAAGTAACACACGTTGGAGATACAGAAAGCAACAATGCAGAATCGATAGTCATCTTGAACAACTAACATAAATCTGAATCTTACTTACATACTCTACAAAGACAATCACAAATATTACCTAAGAAATTGAAATTTCACATTAATTCGTCTTCAATAAGAGATGAATTCATTTTCTACAAAACACCCTTCCCCCTCACACACACACCAAAACAATTGGTGAGAGGATCCGTCTTGCAGCCATAAATCCATTTATCCTAAATTTATGTTTACGGAAAGAAACAACTGTTTTATTTTGACTAAAAAAATTTCCTTCTTAAACAAGCCAATAGGCCCTTTTTCTGCCTTCATAAAACGTTACCGTAAGAAAACAATTTGGTGGGCAGGGGGAACAAATCTGTTCTAAACCCAGAGGCTTTACATCACATTGGAACTAAACACGTGTCTTTTTCCCTCATATATATATATATATATATATATATATATATATATATATATATATATATATATATATATATATATATATATATATATATATATATATATATATAATGAATTGAAAATAGGAAGAAGAAAGTCAGAGTGTCAGAGACAGACAGAAACAGAGAGAGAGAGAGAGAAGATATGGTATCATCTGACCGACGCCTCGAATTTCTGCACTGAAGGAAAAATCAAAGAGAGCCGTATATTTTTGAACTAGAATATTTTTACCGAGGGTGCAATAACAGAAGACCGGAAACCGCAGCCGCGAATATGCAATGTTACCTAAGTTCATTGTTTCCGTCTACAAAATTTTCCGAAAAGACAGCTTCCAAATATGTCCTCAATAAAGGAATTTAAAAAAAATGTATTGTACTGGTGTTTGCTATCCTGCTTTTATGATTTGTCAAGATGTTGTCTCATCATCAGGAGGAGGGTGGATACACAAGACAAAACGTGTCGTTTTTTTCCCTATTTGCCTCCCCCTCCTCAAGAACTTTATGACCAAAGATCTTGGCTCACGACCCCAAAGAGAAAATAAAGAAAACAGTGTAGATAATGGAAGGATCTATTTTATTGCATTTTGGGAAAGTAGTGACAAAAAAAAAAAAACTAACACAATCTTTATTTCTTGAATCTTTTGTCATGAGGAAATCTCCTAAAATAACTAGATTTTGATTAACCTTGTTAACTTAAACCTATCATGAAATCAGTAATTGTGACAACCTGACCAAACCATTTCAAGAAACTAGAACAGCTAACTAAGCAACTATCAGTGTTGCCGAAAAGTCACAAGACTTACCCCGTTAACTAGATACTTTGAAACTACCAAAATAACAGTAAAACATAAAAAAAATCAATACAAATTTCATAATACAAAGGAAAATTGTATTTTTTTTTATTTCCACTACTCGACATAATTTATAGTAAATGTTCAAATAAATGCTAGCCCAAAAGTTTAGAAATAAACTATTAGTTACTGACTTGCCTTCATCTGCGATTGTCTCTACGATTTCAGGTGATGATGATGTGTAGAAGGGATGTTTCGATGAGAACCATGCACTTCTAAGGTATCAATTTTGTAGAACATTAACATCTTTGGGGAATTCATAATTATGACAGCATTGTTCCCTACTGCAAAGTACAGCACGAACGCACAATATTGATTTACCTTTTCTGGACCCATTCTGTTCGAGGGTTGGGGACGAGCAAGTTCAAACAAATTTTCTTTAAATATTGGCTTCACTCGAAATAAAAGTATTTTATATCCACTCGAGAACTCGGTTCAAAAAATCTCCAATTCGACTCGATATTTGCTCAAGTTTCGAGTAGTGTCGGGTCCAAACGAGTTTAATTCTATAGTATTAGTAGTTTTTATATTAACTAGTGATGCTCACGAGATGCGACAAGAGGAAAAATTAGTCTATCTTGAGATGTCGTTAATGTATCATCTCGAAACAAATGTGAACTGTTTCTTGAATATCACCAGTCCTGGTCACGAGGCGAGACAGATTTGATTTTGTCTCGCCCAGTCTCTATCTCTCGCCTCAAAAACAAAAATGAAATCTTTAGTTTTACGTCCCACGGTTATGCCGGTTAGGCTAAAGGAGACGGTGATGATGAGTGATGAATGAAATGGTGGAATGAAGAAAGTGGGAGGAAACGAGAGAACCCCGAGGAAACCCACGCACACGGTGTTTGTCCACCACAAAGTTCACTTGGCGGGAGCTGGGATCGAACCCGGGACCCCAAGCACCAGACGCCTCAAAAACAAGATTAAACAAAACAAAATACGGAAATTTAGCTGTTTGTTTAGGCAAATAGTAAATATTTTCACTTTCGGTATGACCAGGCCTGAATTCAATTAATTTTTGGTGTTTATTTAGCGTGGTAATGGTACAGGAGGAGTTATATAAAGAATAAACACGCGAAATCAGTGGACAATTTACTGAAGATATTTTCAGCGAAACAATTGTTGTTGTTCTCCTTCTTTTGCGAAAGCTTCATCCTCAACCATATAAGTGTCTACACGTTCAGCCGAATCTTTATCGAATTCATCGTCTGAACCGTCTGAATTCTTGTCAGCTTGTCAGAATTTCTCTCGAAACTGTTTTCGTATTGAAAACATGGATGATAAGTTCCGAAGGCTTTTGGCAACAACAGATCCTTTCATTTCTTCTTCGGGCAAATCATTTCATAAGAAAATGAAGAATTTGTCATCTGAAGCTGTAAACCTTTCAATTATTTCCAACACGGAAGCTAACAAAAACTTAGACGACTCAAACGAAGGTGATGAAGGGAATAACTTCCATGGAGATTCGGCTGAACATGTAGACAATACCTATAGAGTTATTCCATGTGGAAACAACAAATTATGCCAAAATCTTCGTGCGGTCGCATTCGAGATTTGAGTGTTTGTCACACACTTATCAATATGTGATAGGAAGGAAAATGGAATGGTTTGTAATGCACGCCATTCATGTTGAAGATACGGCCATAGTTGAATCTTAAGTTATGTTCATTTTCTTGGAGCTCTATCGAAAATGAAAAAATAATTAAATAAATAAATAAATAAATTCAAAATTACACTATAGATATGTGGACAGTCCTTTTTTTTTTTTACCGCGTAGTAGTGACGCAAATACACATTTTGGGTTACGAAATATTTGGATCTTTTTAGTCCAAGTCGATGAATTAAACCAAAATTATATTTTCGGAAGAAATATTGAAAAAATTGTTGTGTCAAAGGGAACGTAATTTTGAGAGAATAATAAGTATCATCTGTACTTTCTATAGAAAAAAAATCATCTTTTGTGTTTCTAATTCCTATTAGTGCTAGTGGTATAAAGTATATAGTGCATAGAGAACGGATGCTGAGCTATGCCCCCTCTAACTTCTGATCGGAAATGACTAAAACGCTCAAATTTGTGTTTCTGAGCCTCACTAAAGTATCTGTTTTCATGTTGTTACTTTATATTGTTGTTGTTGCTCCAAAATTCAAAAAAAGAAAAAGAAGAAGAAGAAAGAAAGAAAGAAAAGAAAGAAAGAAAGAAAAGAAAGCAATACATATCAATCTCCAAAACAGATGTGACCATTACAGCCTTTTGAAGCTCCAACGCTACATCAAGATTGTTGTGTTGTCTGCATTCCAGGGTCTGAAACCGCGAACAGAATCAAATTTTGCAAGCAATTACAAACAATCGTGAACTGAGTCTACTAAAAGGAGTGAAAACAGAAAAACACGACTCTCGTTTGTGATTGCATTCCTTTTTACACCCGTACTTTGTTTACAAGAATGTTTTTGTGGAATTTTACAGTTGCTAAGGAACGTGAAACAGCAAGGAACGTGCAGCCACGTAAACACATGCCGGGACAGAAGTAAGTCGAAATACAAATTGAAATTATCACCACTTGTGGAGGAAGCATATTTCTTGCTGGAATCAAAATATTGTTAATATTCCACTGTGCCTTTTTGTTCCACACGGTTTAGAACTTTATACATATTTCTGGTTATTATCATTCACATAATCGATCGTCTTGCTCGATATTTCGCTTTCAGGTGGAATGACTCTATATGGTTGAGGACTAAGCTTTCGAAAAATAAGGGGGAGAAGAACAATTGTTTAACTGAAAGATTAAAATGACTTCATTAAGTTATATTTTAATTAATAAATGACTGGTAGATTGACTCTGTCCTAGCTATTGAAGTAGACAAAGTATCTTTCCCTCTCGAATCTCAAACTTCCGCTATATGGATCCGCCATTTTGAATTTTTAAATTTTAATGTCAAATTAGTAAGTTTGTAATCAACAAAGTCAAATGCACCAATGTACCAAGTCCAGTTCGCCAATTTTACTTTCTCAAAATTTGGTCCTCCATTTTTTTTATTTGATGTCAAATTGATAATAAACAAGATCAAAAGCCTCATTAGAGCAATTTTTTGTCCATTTTTACTGATTTTGAATTATGACCACGTTTCAAGCATTTGATCCATAGTTTATCGATCTCTGTGCGTCGCCCTTTTGGCCCGTCGCTCTCCTGGCTGTCGCTTTCTTTGTGCGTCGCCTTTTGACCCGTCGATCTCTTGGCTAACGCTCTCCTGGTCGTAGCTCTTTTGCCATCACTCTCTTTGCTGGCGCTCTACTGTCGGTACACCCATGTTTATTACAAAACTCGATCCTGACATTCTTAACTATCTTCTCTTCAATATGATGGTACTTGCAAAAGAATACAATATCAATATCACAAATGTAAACCATGCGAGACCGCGAGAAGTCTCACGAGACTTCTCGCGCGAGACTTGCTGAAGTCTCGTCTCGCGTTCTCGTCTCGCAAAAAATATCAGGTCTCGTCTCGCGTTCTCGTCTCGCAAAATATTATAAGTCTCGTCTCGCGTTCTCGTCTCGTTTGCGAGACGAGACGAGACGAGACTTCTCGCGTTCTCGCGTCTCGCGCCCATGCCTACACGTCCCGGAATTCCTGAGATTTGGTATTTTAACTCTATATTTAAGATAATTTAACACATATTTCAACGTTTTAAAATATATATTTGTTCTAGAGAGAAAGAAAAGATATGGGAAGCAAAAGATGTGGGGGTTGCAATTATTATAATAAGGTATTCATTTATCGGAATCTTTTGATTACAGGGATGAAATTTCGTATTTGGAACCTTCATTTAAAGTAATTAAATACATGTTTAATCATTTTTCGACATTTGTCCTAAATGAGAAAGAAAGAGATGCGAAGAAAAAGGGGTGGAGTTGCAATTAATATTATATAAGATGTCCATATCTCGGTTTGAGAGATGAAATTTGGCATTTGGACTTTATATCTAAATTAATTAAACGACATTTAGTGCTTTTAGATGTTTTTGTTTTAGAAGAGGAGAAAAGGGGCGGGAGTGCTACCCATACGAGACGTTTGAAATAAGTACAAGACTTCGAATTCAGATGAATTTTATATGAAAGGTGTAGAAGGAAGATTGCAATAACACATGGTGATACTTGCTAGTTATAAGACACTAGCATCTTTCTTTGGAACGCAGAAAGGAAATGGAGATAAAATATTCTTCAGAAACAAGTATAAACTGCCCCAAACAAATTAACTTTGCTCCAAAGAAGTAAACTCACTTTGGTACATGATATCAATCTTATAATGTCTAGAAAAATTGTAAGAAAAATCTAATCTTTTCACGGCTATTCGCAATATTATCTGCAAAGATACGTCCTCAAAAAGCTGTATCTACATCTGTGCAGACCTCTGGTTTCAGTTATTTCAACAACGTATTACAAGCTACAAGAATTTGGTAGTACTGTCTACATAGATACCGCCATCCAGGGCCGTAACTTGTGGGGGACAGGGTTGGCAACTGCCCCTCAGGGGAAGCTTCCCGCCGTTCTAGGGAGGCCCATTTTAAGACAAAATTTTCTTACTCCATAGGTTATACACGATACGGAGATGAAAATATAAATGAAGCACCAAACAGGTTCACTATTTTAGATAAACAAAACAACACACAAAAGATTGGGCCTAAATAAAACAAAAATGAGTCATGGGGCCATTTCAGTTAAAATGTCTAGTATTAGGGGCCCTAGAAATAATATTTATTCGTGTGGCTTTGAGATTGTCATTTTTGCCCTTTAATTAATTTCTCATGTATGGAAGGGACCCAGGGGGCGAAACTAATGGCCCTGTAGAACTTGCCGTGTTGGAGGGCCCACAGGCTCCGGGGAGCCATAAATATAAGAAAAAGATGGAAAGACGGGGCCCAAGAATTAGAAAAACAACTTTTTCTAGGAATTCCAAATACGTGTACCGAAATTAATGCTTGTCTCCTCAGCAAGAAATCTAAGTTACGGCGCTGCCGCCATCCAAGCAACCATATGGTAGTAATAATGGCAAGTTAGTCAATTCTGTTGTGGAATATAATTTGTTCACTTTCAGCTTCAGTCAGTGGCGGATCTAGAAGGTAAAAACCAGGGGAATAGATATATCAGCCCAGACCCAGACAATGATAGATATATCATTAGTTCACCATAAACTTTCAATATATATATATATATATATATATATATATATATATATATATATATATATATATATATATATATATATATATATATATATAATAGCTTAAATTACTTTTGTCAGTGAAAAAAATGGGAGAGTCTTGTCCCCCCGGCCGCAAACTAGATCCACCACTGTCTTCAGTTCAATTAATTTGATCCATTTTTGTTAAATCATTTCTGTAATTTATTTTGTAACGTAAATCGGATTTATGGTCGCAGGAAATAGCAGTGTAAGTTACTTCGATGAAGGAGTAAATATGCGGATGAATTAGAAAGTACGGTAACAAAAACTCTCACAGGTGACATACTCACCCTGCTGTTTTGAATTTCCCGCCATGCCACAGCAAATGGCCACTGCTTCGTCACACAGTTGCTAGATGGCAGATATGTTGCGCCATACCCTCGTTGCATTCAGGGAAGCATGATCAAACATTGAAGTATGTAGGGTTGCATATGAGACAGGAGTTGAATCTGTTTCGTCTCGAAACGAAATCTATTTCTCTTCGTATCTCGTCTTGTATCTCATCAAGAAAAGTCTGTGTCGTCTCGTCTTCTGGGTATCTCTAGACAGAGATGCCCACCCGTTGCAAGAGCTTGGGCTAAACCACACAGATTTATTGACGCCATAAAAATCGCATGTAGACACCTCTGAAAACATCAATTATATCAATAGAAATAAATCTAATTAACTATCTATCTATCTATCTATATATATATATATATATATATATATATATATATATATATATATATATATAGTGCAAAGGTGGACGTGCATCCCCCTTCGTTGTAAATATACACTACCTAAAACGAGAAGCTAGTATTGAAAATAATGTTTTCCGAAAATTTCTGCTGTCATGTTTCCGTTTGGGCTTAGGAGAAAGTGGAGTTTTGTAAAACCAATAGTTTAAGTCAATTTTCTGAAGGTTGAAGGAAAAGGACTCACCGAAAGCAGACATTTAGCATTTCCAGGGCAATTCCACATTCACACTACAGATGCCTAAAGGCATTTTAAAAAGTTCAAATGTACTGGTAGTTATTGGTGCACCCCCCGTCAGAAGATCCTGGATCCGCCCCTGTATATATATACAGGGAGCAACATTGCAACATTTTCGGTCGCCAAGTTGCCAGAAATGTAGAGCTGGCGACCAGTTTTCAGTAGAAATGGTTTACATGTATATGAATTGCTTAATTCAAAATTGATTATCCTGAATCTAATTATCTGGTTTTGAAATTTTATGCCCTGATGTAATGTCTTTCTTTGTCAAATTAAAGGCCGTGGGGGGAGGACCTCTCATAATTTGTACGTGAGAGATACTGTCGACTGTCACTTTTGGATTGGCGAGTGCGTCTGACTTTCAAATTTTGCGCCGGATAAATGAGTATGCACAGGCTTATCGTCAAATATTTGCCCCGAAATAGGTCAACCTCTAGCTGGGAACAGTAAAAGTGTTCCAGTGGGTAGTCTGTGGAAAAAGAGATCTTTGGGTAGGTCAACAAGGTAAAAGGGATAATAAAAGACATGATCTTAGGGAAAAAATAGATAACAAGAATCCTGACAGGATTAATTTGGTACTTATGGCCAAAGGTAACTTTGTTTCTGCGACGATAATTCCTTCTTGGACATAAAGTTAATTTTCAGAAAAACTAACAACGCGAAGTCTGTAGTAATGTATTGTGAAAAAAAGAAAAAAGATGGAAAGAAAAGAAAAAAGGAAAGAAATGGAAAACAAACATACAATACAAAAGCGAATACCAGTAGATGGTACGTTTGCTAAGACATTTTACTGTTCAAATTTTTCGTCTTTTTTTTTTAAAAAAAAATAAAAGAGTAAGAAAACAAAAGTGTCAGATGGGTTTCCCGGCGGCTGCAACACTAAAACAGAGCCCATCTTTTTTTTCTTTTTTTTTTTTTTAATTATTAGACCCTCCTCCTGTCTCTTTGAGTAGTTGAAAAGTTTTCAACGTTTGTTTTTAATGTCCTAAAATTACTAGTTTCCCCAAAGTAAGGTGGACGTTGGAGGCGGTTCCTGTAATATATTTAACAATTAGGCTATACCTTTGCCCCTTGAAATTTTGGACCAAAAAGAAGGAGGGGAACACGCCTACTTTAATTTATTAAGTAGACCAAGGCGAAACTTTTTTTCTTTTTAATTTGGCGTGTGTGTGTGGAATGAGGGAAGGGAGAAATGTCAGAGTTTTTGTAGCCTATGTCATGTTACTCATACAATTGTGAGCAGAAGTGCATCCTTTTCCACTAAATGTCTTTTCAGCTATTTCGGTTCGGAAGAAATGGACTCATTCGAAATGAAATCAAATAATATGAAATTTTGTTACGGTTATTCTCTCTAGGGTAAAGAAGACAGACAATGATACGTAATATGGAAGGAAACAAGGCAATTTCAAAACAACGCACAGACACAATGTTACCGACCCTGGCGTGGAATCAAACAAGAAAGCTTCTTAGAAGAAAAGTGAGCACTCTTCCACTCTACCATTCAATCATCGCGCATTTCAATATTGCACAATGGCGTACACATAATTTCTGCTAGGGGGAAGGTTCACTCTCCCAAGTTTATATCGTTTTCAGGATTTTTGCATATGTATATCATGTTAATACGATAAGTGTTTATTTTTTGGAGCAAAGCTCCTTTTTACTCGACTTAGGCATATGTTTATAAGGATACTCTTCCGAGATGCCTTAACAATTCTTCACCAAATTTGACATGGCGATTCAAGAGCGCCCGCTGAGTGTCGTCAAAGGGTCGCATGTTCCGATCAGACATACCATTGAAGAATAATCACCGAAAACAGGGATGCTCATAGACTTAAGAGGCCTCATCCTGGCGAAATTAAAAAACCGCTAATTTTACAGTAATTAAGTGATATCTCCCAATAGATAAAAGATAATTGAAATATGGAACAAGAGCGCCCTAGACAATATCATTTTACATGAGATACCGTTATCACAAGTCACCTTCTATTTTCAGCCGTTTAGAAACGCGAAAATAAATTCCGATTTTCAAAATGGCTCGAAATCGAAAGCAGATAAGTGAGTTGTGATAACGGTATCTCATGTAAAATGATATTGTCTAGGGCGCTCTTGTTCCACATTTCGATTATCTTTTATCTATTGGGAGATATCACTTAATTACTGTAAAATTAGCGGTATTTTAATTTCGCCAGGATGAAGAAGCCTCTTAACCTTAGAAAACAATTTCACGTACGAATTTTCATTGTAAACAATGGAAAGTAAAATTTTCAGCATTAGAAATAGGACCAAGTCCTTTTCGTTTTTGTTCTGCGAACACAATTTTTCAAAACCATTATGTTTCTCGCTGATATGCCAAATTCAACTATTTACATGTCGTGTTCGTTCACCAAAACAATTGATACACTAAATAATTCTATGAACATTCAATAGAAGTCGATTACTTTGCTCCAAATTTGCAATTATAGCATAGCAAGTTTATAGTATGTTGTTTTATGGGATTTAAAGCTGGAAAGTAGTGGTGGATCTAGAAGTTGAAAGCTGGGGAGAGGGCACCCAGATCCCAGCCTATGATAGGTATATCATGAATTTACTATAAACTTTCAAAACTATATAAATAATAGCTTAAATTATTTTTGTTACTTAAAAAACTGGGGGCCTAGGCCACCCAGCCCCGGGCTAGTTCCGCCTCTGTTGGAAACGTTGCGTGTTACTTGCCACGGTGTTACTTGCCACTATTGGAATTTCGTGTTACTTGCCACGGTTACCTTATCGCATATTTATCTATTTATGACAGCGTGTCCGTTGCCACGCACCTGCATCTAGATTTGACCTTGAGGGGTTGCAAGTAATTTACCTGTGTTGTTTTTTTCTTGGCTGGAAAACTCATTCTAGTTTCTTATAACAGCGAAACACACTTCCTTCCATTATTTCTATATATATATATATATATATATATATATATATATATATATATATATATATATATATATATATATATATATATTTCTTCTTTAATGATGGGCGTTTCTCTATTTTCTCAATTAATTTTTCATAGTTTTTATCACTAATTAAAGACATGCTAGTCACTAACCAAAGAACGTATTAGTTTCCATTGCGAACACTTCTTTTCACGCGCTACACACGGAACGAACTGTTACGTGAAAAAACTTGTAGAAAACATTTATTTTTTACTTTTCTACTTGGAGATATCTCGACAACTTCTCTGTTGCCGTCGCCTCAGTGAGCGGACTCCCATAAGATTCAATGCATTTTTAGATGTTGCACAACTGTTCCATCGCAAAACTCTGGCCCTGCTGTCGCCCTGCTTAGCGACACCTCGGCAACTATTCTGTCGCCGTCGCCTCAGTGAGCGGACTCCCATAAGACTCAATGCATTTAGCCAGAGAAAGAAGATAGTTGCCCGACAAAATGTTGCCAGTGAGCGGTAGACCTAAGGCAACAGCTTGGCGACGGAACAGTTGGGCAACATCTAAAAGTGCATTGAGTCTTATGGGAGTCCGCTCACTGCGGCGACGGCGACAGAAAAGTTGCCGAAGTACGTCCAAGCAGAGAGGGATAAAAAAATAGATGTTTTCTACAAGTTTTTTCACATAACAGTTCGCTCCGTGTGTAGAATATTAAAAAAGTGTTCGCAATGGAAGCTAATACATGTACAGGGGGGAGTGATAAAGACAATGAAAAATGGATGAAATGGAGAAATACCCAACGTTATATATAAAAAAAGTTAGCAAGAATATTCAGATATAAATTGAAAGAAGAAATTGCAGGAGGAAGTGTGTTTCGCTATTGTAAGAAACTGGAATGAACTTGAAGAGGCTGGGATTAAAAACAATTGTATCAGAAGTTTGAGTTACGCACAAAAGTTGGAATAGTTGATTAAGAAGAAAAGAGACATGCTGTTGGATTTTGTAAATAATTATGACGTGCGACGCACAAGTGACAAGGTTCCTATTGGAACCATAGAACTATGGATCGAATGTGATGTAAAGATAAATCATTGCGTTTCTTCCATGCTTTCAGACGGCAAAATGAGCGCTCGAATTACTGAAGAATTTCAATTGTTTGTGTAGATTTGCAAGAATACTCCTTTCATCAGAATCTTGTTTTGTTTCTTGTATTTCGTGCGAGTTTTGTGACAGGCATAAATGTAACAAGGTCCCTATTTCTTAAATCAGAAATTTGCTTTGTTTCTTGTGTTTCAGATGATTGCCTTGCTTTAAAAATTGCTTGGGAAATTACTCCCACCCCCTCAAGGTCAAATCTAGATGCAGGTGCGTGGCAACGGACACGCTGTCATAGACAGATAAATATGCGATAAGGTAACCGTGGCAAGTAACACGAAATTCCAATAGTGGCAAGTAACACCGTGGCAAGTAACACGCAAACGTTGGAAACCCCCTCTTTTCGTACGCCACTGCTATTGCATTCAATTCAAAAATTCTGTGAGATATGTAACCAGTGAGTACGGAGGACTTCACCTCTCTTTCCTCTTCTGGTGTTGTCATTGTATTTTATTGAATGCAACCATTGCTCATCCCTCCCCTCTTCCCTGCTCTCCAAAATTGAAAAAGAAAGAAAGAAAAAAAAACTGTTGCAGCAGGAAACGAAAACCCTATACGTTATAATAACCTATCTTTCCTCTCTTCTTGGCATGACACTCACAAAGCTTGACTTTCCGACCAATTTGACCTGTCATGCGCAGACAGAAAATACCCATCGTCTGTGATTACAGGGGAAGGAACGGAGAGCGCTGTGTGAAGTTCAACTCAAAGCCACCACCACACGAGAGAATTAAGCGACATCAAGAGTTTTATTATACGTACGTTCTTTTAATCGAAATATGCGAAATCATTTCTTTGCATGAAGTCGCATCGAATGGCGGTTAATCTGCAAATTGAAGTGACCGTATTAGTAAATACCATTTTCCTCTAAATTCATACATTTATATATATATATACATATATATATATATATATATATATATATATATATATATATATATATATATATATATATATATATATATATATATATATATATATTTCAAATGAAACTACAGTACACTTCCAAACTGTGGGCAGATCTATCAGTCACGGTTGGAACAGAGAGAGAATATGAAATGAAATCTTCCACTTTAACGTTCCACGATTATGGCTAAGGGAGAAGGATGATTTTAGGCAACTGAATGATGTAAGTAGGGCCGGATCTAGAAGGGTTTCACTGAGACACATGCACCTTCCTTCATTATAACTGGATCAATCTGAATGTTGCAAAAATGTTTCATTATGTTTTTACAACAATGAGGACCACTAAAACATTAAGTTTCAGCTTTCCTGAAAATAATGTAACTATAAGATGAGGGAGGGTAGGTTGCTCTAGCAAATTTTAGGTCTCGTTGCTATACTTAAGAACAACGCCTTTCTTTGTGTGTTGGTTATTTTAGTACTTATTGTTGCATTCTGAAGTAGATTATAATTTTCTAATTATTTTCCCTTTACATTGTTTCTTGTATGAGAGAATGACACTTACATTGATGTATTCTTTTTACTTCTACTAGCTGAACCTGCGCTCTCTACACCGCATCATTCATATACGAGCATGAATCTCCTTGTTATTCTTCACATCTGTACATGCCCCTTTACAGAAACAAGTGAAAGACGTCTTGATAAAAAATTGGCAAGAGTTACCGTAAAAGGGAGATTTTTTCGATTACCTTTTCAATATCTACTACCGTTTGCAAGATTTGAGCCTACTTGCGGTTGGAGCTTTTAATTCATGTATGATCAGTGTTTTCTTTCTTCTTGCATGCAGTATGTAATAAGCAAATACATTACACACACGATTAATTATAATGCCAGTGATATATGATGTTCATTGGGCAAAACACTCCCAACAATAAAGATTCATCTTAGACTGGGAAATGCTTATCCTTCGTTTTTCATTATAACTTGACCATGAAACAAACGCCTGAGAGATATGCAACCCATGCATACAATTAAGTGGTGTTGGAATGTATAGTGCGAAGGATATGATGCTTTATTTTTTTTTAATTTCAACAATTCCAGGGTACCCGTGAAAATGTAATAAAGAAATAATAGCTATGGTTTTTCTAAATATTCAGTTAGAACTGAACAATCTAATCAAAACTTGCAATCAATCAGTGAAAACGTCCTCTTTCTAAAGCCTGCATTTCCGAGATCTCATTGTCGAAAGGATTGGTCACAAACATATAAATGTCCACAAACGTATAGTTTAAAAGAACTCCATAGATGGCAGCACAATTCATTTGCATTGATTTTAGAGAAGGCTTATTAAAATACAAAAGGCTTTGAACAATAATTTTCAGAATATAAAATTTATGAAAAAGATCTATTTTAATTGTTTATTTAAAGTACAGATATTTTAAAATATTTGTCGTTGTTAAACGTGAAATCACAAATAACCGTAAATCGAAGGATTGAAATCAAACGTTACAGGTTGGAGCTATGGCTCTTTTAACCTCTATCCACCTGATTGGAAAGTATCTAAAGTACTTATGTTCCTGAAACCGAATAAAGATAAAACAGATCCAGCTTCTTATCGGCCCATTCAGCTCACTTCCACACTGGGGAAAATCTTTGAGCGCATTATAGTCCGGAGACTCCATAGCCATCTGTTAGTTCATGATCTGTTGCCTAAACACCAAGCAGGTTTCCGACCTGAACATAGCCTCCTCGATAACTTGTTACGTCTTAGCACCATTATCACGAACCATTATAATAGAACTGCACCCTCATGCCTTCTTCTCTTCGATCTTGAAAAGGCATTTGATCGCGTGTGGCATAATGGCCTTATATATAAGTTACACTTCTTCGATCTTCCGGCCGCATATATACGTATGGTGTACCACTTTCTTACGAATCGCCTAGCATATATCTCCATTAATAATAGTTTATCTTTTCCAATTTTTCCTTGTACTGGTGTCCCACAAGGTTCAGCCTTATCACCTTTATTATATATATTGTATGTTAGTGACCTGCCCGTGATGCCTGAGCCTATTTACACCTTCACATTTGCAGATGATACTGCACTGCTGGCTTGTTGCAAAACTATGCACCAAATCAACATTTCTCTGCAAAAAGCTATAGATGCTTTTAGCAACTGGTGCAATCGATGGAAGTTAAAATTGCATTGTGCCAAAACACAAGCCCTGGTAATACTTCCAAATAAGAGACGCAGTCGAGTACGCCGCAATCCATCCTTACTCGATATTAACGTAGAAGGTGTACCCATCCACCCCAGCACTACTGTTAAATACCTGGGGGTAGTCTTTGATGCCAAATTGTCTTGGAAACCTCACCTTCTATCTATTAAAGAAAAAGCACAAAACCGATTAAATTTATTGAAACGCCTGGTTGGTACTACCTGGGGTTTGCACGCGGATACCGTCCTAAACACCTACAAGGTATTCCTTCGCCCATGTCTCACGCATGGTCACACCGCCTGGGTTAGTGCGAATGATGATTTCTACGAGCGCCTACGTATTATAGAACGTCACGCTTTGCGGCTCGCATTTCGAATAAGCTTGCCTAGTCCCACACGTCTCTTATACGAAAGAATCACATTTCCGCACATCACACGTCATCTGGAAGATCTTCGCTCCCGCTACGTAGATAAGAAATGGAGAAGTCAGCACCATACGCTTATGGACACTATATATCTTGATAGTAACTTTTCCACCTCGCCTAAGTATTACTATCCTCCACTGCGGCATCTACTCTCCATCTATGGCCAGAAACATCCGGAGCACCCTGACCATCATTTCTTCGCTACCTATCATCCATCAGAATTCAATCCGCACATATACCCATCGTTTGCACAGTGAGTTTCCTTCTAACAAGGGCTTCCCCAATGTCTGCCATCAGTGTTGAGTAGCCCCAACACAGAAGATAAGCTCATTTGTGAATACTAACACTTCCCTGTGTACTGTGGCGTCCATGCACTTCATCTCATCATTCGCTCAGCTCTTCAAATAAGCACACCTTTAACTATTTCAATACTCCTTATGTCTAACCAAACATTGACCACTGTCTGTCTTAACCTTCCCCATCCATATCTGTGTTTTGTATCACATGTTTCACTACAACAATAATAATTCACCTCTGTATGAATAAAGTGACTTTCTTTATTATTGTTGTAGCTGAATCTCATAGACCATATATATGCATCAATCATAACCAATGTTTAGCATATATATCACTCCCGAAGAGACGACGTTATCGTCTGCGGTTTAACAGTTAAAAAAAAAAAATAGCTCTTTTAATATATGTTTCATTCCTTTCATAATGGTAAGGATCAAAGTTCCTTACATCCCATTTAGTTATTTTCATTTTGTTGTTTTGTTATTTATGGTAACATTTGATATTAATAAGTTCAATAAAGCACATAGACCACTCATTGTCCTCTGCACCTAAAGTCCTTTCTCTCACTCACCTCACAGAGGGCGTAACCCTCTTAAAGGTTGCTAGCCACTTTGGCTAGCCGGTAAAAAAAAATAAAAAATTAAAAAAAAAGTTCTTTTAATGCTTTTGTAGCATTTTAATAGATAGATAAAATGTAGGCTCAAACAAAGCAAATATTACTTAAACAACTACCAACTGTTGCCAATTGTAATCTACTGGTTGTTACAGCAACCAGCTATTTTCATCAAACATTACAATCACCTGTTTACTAATTCAGAATTCTAAGTATATGTGGTGATTCCTTACACATTCATTTTACCAAAAAATACAAATTTTGTTAATTGCGTAACTTACTAATTATGAGCAAAAATAACAACATACCTCGTCTTGCAGGCACATCCATTTTAGTAGGACTGCTGGTCACTTGCCGACTGTGCTGCCATTTGTGGAGAAATAAGAAACTTCTGCAATTTCTGTTACGTTCCTACAAGGTTGCTCGAACAACCATGAAGTTCACGATCGCTGAAAGTTGGAGGGACGCATGAAATCGCAAAAACCCGGTGAGCAACCAAAAATTAGCCTCAGGTCCCAGGAGGATAAATGTACACTATCTAAAATGATAAGCTAACAATGAAAATAGCAACACTTTCCGAAGATTTCTGGGGTCATATTTCCGTTTGTGGTTTAAAAGAAAACAGTGTGTTCCAAAAGCAATAGTTTAAGTCGATTTTTTGTAGGTTGAGGGAAAAGGATTCCCAAACAAAACAATATAACATTTGTCAAGTAGGGAAGAAAACAGAAGTCAGTAGGAAAGAAGAACATTTTTTTTCAGCGTGCTATTTGCGATCCTCTTTAAAATACCTCTCTCTATTCTATGCATCAGCGTTGTCAGGGATAAAGAATTGACACATGTTACTTTGAAGAGTTTCAGTGTGTTTGGTTATTTTGGTACTTATTTGTCGACGGCCTGTCAGAAAATTCTGGATCCGGCCCTGGATGGAAGAATTAGTAGAATCACAATATGGGAGGAAACGGTAGTATCCCAGAAAACCCACGGACACGATGTGGTCCACTACAAACTTACGTGGCCGGGGATCGAACCAGGGACCCCATACACCAGAGGTAAGCGCTCTATTACTGAGCCAATGTGGCCCCTGACATAGAGATAAAATTGGAGATGAAAAATATTCTTGTAAACCATTCCAAGAAACCGCTTCTTACCACTTATTTCCACTTTTGCTCTAAGGTGGTTAATGTTGAAACCGGAAATGGTTACTTTTCTTCCATTCCATGTTTGAATAGAGGGTTAAGAGAAGATGAAACCTATATTGGAATAGTGAATTCACGCCAGAAAAACATATGTCACTATCTCTTACCGATTTTACTATCAGTATTGGAACTGGAAATGGGAGTATATTTCTACCACTTCCAGTTTTAGTAGACAGACAACGGTGGAGATGGAATCTATTCTTATGCAGCGCTGAATCCATTTTCTAGAAACAGCTTCTCACTATCTGTTTCTGTTTCAGTTCTATCTACGAATAATTAACTTTGAAACCGGAAATAGTCGAGTCTAATCCTTTTCGGTTTGAATAGAGAATTAAGGTGGAAGATGGAACCTATTCTTGGGCAAGGTTGCTTGAAACGACCTTGCAATGACATTTCAAGCAACCTTGATTCCTGGGCACACTGAATCCATATCAGACAACCGTTTATCCGTATTTTTTACTGTTTTCCATCTATTATCTGACTACAGGCGGACGAATAAACAGATATAATTGTTTTATAAGACTTTTCAGGTATAATTCATGGTAGAGTTGGAAAATCTAATAAAAGAAAGACAAGAACATTTCTTTATTTAGTATAACAGTTCATTCTTCCATTTCAAAAATCAGGCCTCCTCTCTAGCCTAGAGGTAATAGTGTGTACCTTTGATCCATGAGATTCCGAGTTCGATCCCAGAGGGAAGAGTATCGAACGCAATACAATCTTTAGATTCAGTGGTCACTCACCGGGTCAGGACCCCCCCTTAAAAAAAATCCTAACTCAACATACACTTCTACATCTTTTCAATAAACCTATACTTGTTTTACAGGGAAATGATTGATATAGCATAAAAGTTTGCTCTTACACTTCATCTGTACTTTTTCTCTTATAAAAACAATCTAGTTCGAACATTTTTTTAAATATAGGTGGAAGTATTTTACAATTGCTTATCGTCGTTTCTGGTGCAGAATAATACCCGTTCAATATTACACAGAGGTAGTGGCTTGTAGTATTGGTCTCCTTCAGCTTGGACCCCCTCAACAGAAAATTCTGGGTGCGCGCCTGGTTAGATTCCACTTTAAACTACATATATCTCGTTCTATATTAAGACCCATTGTTTGCAAAGAACATATATCAATAAACTACTTCAAACAGGAACGTACGCAAGGAATTTTTCGGGTTTTAACCCCTTCTTACCAACAAGATATGCAAAAATACGTATTTATCATATATTAAGATCTTTATACAAATAGCGGAAATCATATGAAACTGGAAGCTTGATCTCCTAATCATTTGATGGTATTCTGCACACGCTACTGATTTCAAACACACACACACACAAAAAAAAAAAAAAAAAAGAGAGAGAGAGAGAGAGACCTTTACCATCCTTTCCACATGCTACTTTCCTGCTTGCTCGTAAAAGAGTCAAATCTTCCAGCTTATGTTTAACGTCCTTCCATTCTAACTAGTATTCTAAGTTTTGCACAGATTCTTAAACCAATGACACTATAATATTTTCGCATATTTTTCGCTATATCTTATCATTTTACTGAAAATATTAATTGCATAGCATCAAGTGCCTACTGCTTATACAACCCAAAGTAACATAAGTGTGGCCGGTTGCAGGCAAGTAGGCATTTTTTCAGATCAAGTTCCAGCATTCAGCAGATATTTAGCAAATAAGTTCCATAATTTTTCTTTTTTCTTTTATTTATTAGAATTAAATATTGCAACTTTTTTTCCCGTCACAATTAGGTTACTTCTCTCTCTGTTTGTTACAACGAATCTTGAAACTTCAATTTCAGCCACTTCCTCACTAGCTAGAGCTTTGAAATTTTGTTCAGATACCTAAAGCCCATAACAAAACATTATTTTCAAACAAGTTTCCGTTTAATTTATTATTTTACTGTAAAATTAAATAAATTATTGCAAATGAATTTAGGTTACGTATATGTATAGGGACGTCAGTTAATTATGGATTATTTCACCAAATTACTGATTGCTGAATTGATGGTTCGAGACTACTGGATGGTGCTTCTAACGAGAATTTTAAGCCCTATTGTCATCCACAATACAATAAAGAAAAAATCCTCGAATCATTAACGTTGTAAAAAGACAACCATAGTCTATTAACAAAAATACCTAGGTATATAGTAATATCCTCCACGTGGTTATTCAATTATAAACATCAACGTGAGCTGTTTATTTATAAACACTCCTAAGTGTTTTTCTCCGACTAGTTACTACATGAAGCAGACAACAGGAATCATCGTAACCACTTGGTCATGCGACAGAGGAGGAATATGAGCTACTACTGCTAACAAGAAGGTATAAAACTCTAAACATCTCCACAATCGATGTTAGTTTTGGCTGATCAACTCCTCTCTCTTAGCTTGCCTGGAGCTTTGAGAGATCCTAACCTAACTTGCCTGGAGGTGTCCTAGCTTGCCTAGAGCTTGAGGCCTCTTGACCACTCGGCTCGTCTGAAGGTTTGTAGAAACTCAATCTCTCTCTTAGTTTGTTTGCAGCTATGGGAGATCCTAACCTAAGTTGCCTGGAGGTGTCCTACCTAGCCTAGAGCTTGAGGCCTCCTGACCACTCAGCTCGCCTGAAGGTTTGTAGAAACTCAATCTCTCTCTTAGTTTGTTTGCAGCTATGGGAGATCCTAACCTAAGTTGCCTGGAGGTGTCCTACCTAGCCTAGAGCTTGAGGCCTCCTGACCACTCAGCTCGTCTGAAGGTTTGTGGAAACTCAATCTCTCTCTTAGCTTGTCTGAAGCTTTGGGAGATCCTAACCTAAGTTGCCTGGAGGTGTCCTAGCTTGCCTAGAGCTTGAGGCCTCCTGACCACTCAGCTCGTCTGAAGTTTTGTAGAAACTCAATCTCTCTCTTAGCTTGTCTGGAGCTTTGGGAGGTCCTAACCTAAATTGCCTGGAGGTGTCCTAGCTTGCCTAGAGCTTGAGGCCTCCTGAGCACTCAGCTCGTCTGAAGGTTTGTAGAAACTCAATCTCTCTCTTAGCTTGTCTGGAGCTTTGGGAGATCCTAACCTAACTTGCCTGGAGGTGTCCTAGCTTGCCTAGAGCTTGAGGCTTCCTGACCACTCAGCTCGTCTGAAGTTTTGTAGAAACTCAATTTCTCTCTTAGCTTGTTTGAAGCTTTAGGAGATCCTAACCTAACTTGCCTGGAGGTGTCCTAGCTTGCCTAGAGCTTGAGGCCTCCTGAGCACTCAGCTCGTCTGAAGTTTTGTAGAAACTCAATCTCTCTCTTAGCTTGTCTGGAGTTTTGAAAGATCCGTAACCGCAACCACCCAGCTTGCCTGGAGCTTAGTGCTTTTCTTTCCCTCCTAGCTTGCCTGTAGCTTTGCGGGACTCCAACCTCTCTTTGCTTGCCTGGAGCACTGAGAGTTCTAGCCCACTTCCGCTCAGCTTGGCTGGAGCTTGGTGGAGATCCTTCCCTTGGCTATCTGGGCCTTGTGACACATATTTACCCTAACTACGTGGTGGATTTTGTATTTGTCTTAGGACCTCAATTACAGTGATTCTGTGTTATATTGTTTTATAACAGAATTTTTATAATAAAAGGTTGTGGGAGAAAATCGATTCCCGTGCGTGGATTGCTCTACCTTGCGAAGGTGATTTTCATTTTACAATATTCACGGGTACCCACTACAACATTTCCTCGTAAGATTTAATTAAGTACTGATTGATTTCTTTCCATCTGTGTAGTGTGGATATTTTCCTGAATTCGATTCTTGGTCTAAGAGCATTGAACACATTGAGGTGGTTCGGATTGCACCTTAAACTGTAGATCCACGTGTCATATGATCTCGGTCCTGAAAAGTAACGCTGAACGTTAAAAAAAAAAGAAAACCTACTGGTTACTATTCTTCAATAAAGAGAATTTATTTATTGTTTATGTATATAAATAACACAGTCAACACAAAAAAAAAAAATTAAAATTAAAATTAAAATAAAAGAACTGAGCAGCGGACCCCAGAGTATTGATTCGATGTATTTTGTTATACAGAATCTAAAATTCGAAACCCCAGGATGATCGACCGTGTTCTTTTTTTATCGGAGAAAAATTTTGAGATTTTGGATAGAGATAATACACGTAACACAGCCATATAAAAAAAAAGAAGTTCTGAGCAGCGGACCCCAGGATATGGATTCAATGTATTTTGTTACACAGAATCCTACTTTTGAAACCGCAGGATGATTGACTGTGTCAATTTTTATGGGCGAAAAAATTGAGCGATTTTTAAAAAGCAAGGATACACGTAACACAGCAATACAAAATTAAAATTTCCGTGCAGCGGACCCCAGGATATGAATTCAATGTATTTTGTTACACAGAATCCAACTTTTGAAACCCCAGGATGATTGACTGTGTAAATTTTTATGGGCGAAAAAATTGAGCGATTTTTAAAAAGCAAGGATACACGTAACACAGCAATACAAAATTAACATTTCCGTGCAGCGGATCCCAGGATATGGATTCAATGTATTTTGTTATACAGAATACAAATTTTGAAACCCCAGGATGATTCATCAATTTTGTTTTATGGGCGAAAAACTTGAGCGATTTTGGTTAGTGAGGACAGACATTTCTCGCCCATAAAACAAAATTGACATAGTGAATCGTCCTGGGGTTCCAAAATTTGTATTCTTTATAACAAAATACATTGAATCCATATCCTGGGGTCCTCTGCTTAGAACTTTTTTATATATATATATATATGGCTGTGTTACGTGTATCCTCCCTAACCAAAATCGCATACTTTTTCTCCCATAGAAAACAAACACGGTCGATCATCCTGGGGTTTCGAATTTTAGATTCTGTGTAACAAAATACATCGACTCCATACATTGGAGTCTGCTGTGGAGAAATGTATTTTTGTGTGTGGCTATGTAGTGAAAATTATAAGTAAATTATTTGCACTGACAAAAAGTAATCAGAAAATGTTCTAATTTTGTTTATCTGCATATTTATTTGACAAGAATATCTATTATACATACATATATATACATTTTTTTGTCCCTCTAAACTTCACATATTAAACTAACGCCTGCGGCTTTGGACATTTGAGAATGAACCATATTACCAGTTGTCTTTGAGCTAACAGTGGGTGGGTAGCCATTATCACAAACCAAAATAAATAAAAAAAAAGAAAGAAAGAAAAACTAGATTAAAAAAAAAACGTACACACACACATATGACGGTATACACCCACCAACCTATCAAAGTGCGTCAGCCCACTCTTTTGTTTCTTTAGGTCTTATGAGTGACGTTCGTTGTTCTGTGTTCGTATATAGATAACTACATGCATAGTGATTGGTTGTGTGTGGGAAAAAAATGACGAAAACCAAAAACAAAAACATATGCAAATGAATGACCAGCGTTTGCCATTTCAAAAAATTGATTGACTGTAAAATGTGCCACTTTCACTAAAACTAATCGATTGTCGCTCCATTACCCTTTTGCTTTTTTCGCCCCCCTTCCTCTTTCCCTCGCACCAAACACATATGTTTACGTTCGTTCGTTATATGAATGTGTGTGTGTATTTAGCGAGAACATTTTACCCTCCATGGGGGCACCCCCCACTGACGTATGTTTTTGCTTCCTTTTTTTTTTTTTATTAGCTCTCAGTTTTCCATTATCGGAGTCCTTTTTGTCGTCATCGAGTTGAGGGGTGAATGACTCATATTTATAGGCCATAATAATTGGTTGAGGAAGTGCGACGCAAAATATATCTATTCGGTACTGTTTCTCTATGTTTGTTAAGCCAGATGAATGAAAGGAGTGTGTTTCTAAAATTTGATTGAATTGGGTTCAGGAGAATGTGAAGTTGGAACGATCTAAGAAAAGGAAAAAAAAAATAGAAACAGAGTTTGACGAGCCGTTGTGTGGTGATAAATAATATTTATATATAATATATAAATATATATTATTTATAGACAATACTTAATTAACCATTACAATGCAGCCCCTTCAAACACAACCTTTTACATGTGTTGGGAGATTAAAATGTATTAAGTGCGTTAGTAGGTACCGACTCATGGCAATATGAAAATTTCGATTAAAAGAAGGAACAACTATATTCACTGTACATTATTATGTTCGTTTATATGTCTTTTACAGGATTGTATTAAGTATTCGTTAATAGACCCTATTGCCTAAATTTTATGTATATGTTTATATTGAAGTAATTTTAAGTGAAAATCGTATTTGGTATTAAAGTGCATATCCAGTGCTATATTTTGATAACGAATTGTTTGCAGTATGACTATATAACTTACTTATATATGAAAATGTTTATATGTAGTTAGGACTATCTAATAAGCCTAACATTATATGGAAAGTTTATGTTTAACTATCTACTGCAGCCATGGGCGGCGATTAGGGGGGGCAAGAGGGGGCAGTTGCCCCCCCACTTTTTTGAAGTGACGACCAATTTATATAGTTTCATTTGGAAATGTAAACAGGGTGTCCACACAATTTGGAAAGAAGATCTCTGACGTTTCCCTGACTTTCCATGACGAAACTTCCAGATTTCCCTGACCCCTAAATAACTTTAAAAAAAGAAGAAAAAAGAAACCCCAGCCTCCACACTCCCCATAGTTGGCCTTGTTCTCTTCCGCTTCTGTTTCTTTTTTCAATTTTTTCCAAAGGAATGTAAATTTACAAACATGTGCATTAGGCCAATATTGATTAGGCCTACGTATTACACAAAATGTAAAGTTACAAACGAAAGTGTCCAGTATACAGAATACTTAAGATATGAAAAAATTACACATTATATGCTTACACATTAATTACACAGCATTATAATATTGCCTATAGTAATTAACAGTTCATACATGATTTTACTGATTATTAAAAAAACATTATGTAACACACACACATTACTTTTGCTGTTGCAGTTGTTAAATGAAACCCATTTAGAAATTTGTTTTCATCCTTCCTCGCATAGTTTTCTTCTCATTGATCTGAATATCCTTCTTGTTGTCTCCGCAATTTAATTTTCTTTTCTTCTTCCTCCAGGTCCTTTAGTTGTTGCTGAATCTTCCGTTTCTCTCACCTCTTCTCGTCTCCAGCATTTATGTCTCTTTTCTTTTCCAAATGCACCTTATATTGTCTCATTGAACTTCTCACTGAATTTATCATACCTCTTGTAATTATTAATCCTGATGATCCACCTATTCTCATCACAGAATCATATATGATCCCTTGAGCCACCAGAGCTTCTACTTGTAAGTTGTCAACAATGAGAATTTTATTTGTGAGACCACTTTAAAAAAATGCGTTTCCGTGAAAGAAGATAAAACACAATTTCATAATTGACCATAAGTCAACGAAGTTCTTCCCATCTCCTAAGACTAAAAAACTCATCAAGTTCAATACCATCTCTGTCATTGGCTATGAATTCAATCGAGTGTTCATTAAATTCTTCAGTCTGAGCTTTCACTGTGATCTGGAGATACTATTTCTTCGTGTTCTCAGCCACTTGTCCAGATATCCTCTTGTCACCATGCAATTGTTCTAGAACAGCGTTTACCCTTTTGAGAAAATATGCCAGGATGCAGTTAGATGTGTTTCTTGCAGAAAATTAGTTTCAACAACTGTATCAGAGAACACTGACTCCCTCAATATCATCATTGAGAAAACCACATTTTGCATCCAGTAACAGTAAAGAAATCAACCCAATGTCATAAATTCAGTAATTGACCAATGGACCTAAATCGATATTTTCCTAACTTTTTCTGACCGATCTCCATTTTCCCTGACTTTACCTGATACATTTTTTACTTCCCTGACCTTTTCCTGACTTTCACTTATTTTCGAGAATGTGGACACCCTGGTAAAGGTTTTGTATGTATTACTGTTTCATAGAAAAAAATTGTGCCATATGATATTTACCGTTGCGTGAGTACATATTGGTTATTTGTCTTCCCTGGAGTTAAGAAAGCTACAGGACTTGCGTTTTAATTGCAGTTCAAAGTAATTAATATTGGAATTGCATATTTCTTTAAATGTCATAGCATATGCTTGCAGTACTTACTGTATTTTATTTTCTAAGAGAAAAAACATTCATTTAATAGCATGTGTGGAATTAAAAGTATAAGTTGTTAATTAATTCCCAGTTTCAATATAACCTCTGTATAACAAGCGTCATTATTCATTACTATGATTAATATTATCCCTTCTATTTATTTGTTTTGCAAATTTATTGAATAATCTGATCACACAATTTTCTAGACAGAATTTTAAGATGTTCATGAGCAAGAACTCAAATCTCTTCTTACACTTCCGTTGTTTAAGAGTATAAAGGGCTAGTACCTACCTGTATTGCTCTTATGAATTTACTTAATAAAATAGAAATGCGATATGCGGTATTATAAGTGAAAAAAGATAGTATCCTATTAGTTATACAACCTTTCATCAAACAGTATTAGAAACAACCAGGAAATCTAACATTGGTATACAATTGTTCAGATCATGTCTTGCCCCCCCACTTTTAACGTCCAACCGCCGCCACTGACTGCAGCACATACAAGAAAGTTAATACATATAACAACATGTAGAGCGATTTTCACAACTTTCGAAGGGTTGGAAAATTGAAGTATCTCAATTTATACTTGGAAGACATCGAGCTCAGTGTTAGAGTACTTATCTCTAGTCGGTAGGATCCCTGGTTCGATCCTCCACCAATTAAGTTTGAGGTGGGCAACATCCTGTCCGTGGATTTTCTCGAGGTACAATCGTTTCCTTCCACTTTCTCATTCCACCAATTCTTCCATAATCATTCACTTGACCTAATCATCCATCTCCCTTAGCTTAAAGGACATAAGTGTGGGACGTTAAACTGAAAGGTTTCAATTCATTTTGATTTTCAGCCTTCTACTTGACAGAAACACACGAAAAGAAAAGTATTTTTAGTCTATATTCTTTCTGTTTAACTTAGTAATATATTTGTATATTTAGAAGCCATGTATCTTTGCTTCATCATCATCATAGGTATTCTGCCCTTACTGATAGTATCATAGGTCACTTGCAGCAGCTGAAACGCTTCCATGCTCCACGGTCCTCCGCTAACCTCTTCATCTTCACTTATGATCTTTCTGCTTTTATATCGTTCATTAATTGTAGCCTCCTTCACCCCCTCCCTCTCTTGCCCGCCACCCTACCCTCTAGCACATCCCTCATGATACAATTTCTTCTTAGACAATGTCCTAATCAGTTTCTCTTCCTCACCTAAAATTGTTCTTTTCTTCCCTACCATTTCTAACACCATCTCATTCGTTTTCCGCTCGACCCAACTAATTCTTTCCATTCTTCTCCACACCCACACTTCGAGGACTTCCAGTCGTTTTTCATCTCTTTTACGTAATGTCCACGTTTCCGCCTCATACAGTGCAACACTCCACACAAAGCATTTTATGAGTCTTTATCTCAACTCTTTATTCAAGGTCCCACAAAAAAAGTTTTCTTCCTCCTAAAGGCTTCTTTCGCCATTCCTATCTTTGCTTTTATTTCATGTTTGCACTTCATGTCATTACTAAGAATACTATCCAGATATCGAAAACTATTCACTTGTTCTATTTGCTCCCCTCCCACTTTTATATTTGACACAGACCTCTTCGTTCGTGCCAGACCTCTTGCTTTTGTCTTTCTAACATTTATTTTCATTCCATATTCTTCAAAACCCATCCTCAGGTTTTCTACGTAACATTTTATTAATTTCCTTTTCAGATCCTGCAACAAGTGCCATATCGTCTGCAAATCTTATGCATCTAATCATTCTACCTCCTACCGAAATGCTGTCATCATCATGTAAACTCTTTTTCACTATCTCTTCTAGATAGACATTAAATAGTGTTGGCGAGAGGCAGCATCCTTTGTCGAACTCCCCTCCCAATTGCACTCTCTTCCGTCAGTTCTTCCCCTATCCTAACACTTACTTGTTGGTTCATGTGCAAGTATCTTTGCTTAATTGTTATTAATTTTACACTTTTATTATTTGTTTAATACAAAAAAAAAAAAAAACTTTTTCCAGATTTCCTTCCCTCCTCAAATATTGATAGTAGCAATAATGTGGCTATTTCTTTTCAGACAGTCTTCGATACACTTTATAATACATGAAAAACATTCATAATGGAACTTTTATGTTAACTTTTGGTTCCGCATGATAAATGTTATTTAGTGAGAAACTCTTGAGTTGACATTACGTTTTACAGATGTGATGTAACGCACACATATATTAATAAAGTACTCATATTTGTTGTCTCTTGCATGCCAAAGATTCAAACATTGAGAATCCAGATAAGGATGTAGATTAAAAATAAAGATTTTTTAAAAATTTATGTGCACTGTGATCAAACGTCGCCAATGATAGGTTGCATTGCTGCATCTAAACCAGTAGCGTACGCAGGAATTTATTTCGGGAGGGGTCCAAACTCAATATGAATGTAGATATTTTATATTAAAATTCCTAAAATTCACCCGAAAATTAGGCTAAATTTACACAAAAGTCGAAATTTCGGGGAGGGTCCGGACCCCCAGAACCCACCCCCTGCGTACGTCTTTGAATTCTAAACATAGCAAAAAAAAAAAAAAAAAAAAACGAAAGTTTTTCGAAGGGAAAAGAAAAGGTAAGTACTCTGCTCTGACGAAAATATATTTCGGACATCACAAATAATTTTCATTATACTTCTTCTCAGATTTGGATAAATAACCAAATGCAAGTTAGGAATTACATGCTTCATATGTTGATGCGTCAGCATAAGTTTCAAGTTCTTTTAGACGTTATAGCAACGTTTACTGAGCACAGTGCCAACATCAAATTGTTATTCTGTTTTTCGCCTGTTAATATAGCCTAATTTCAAGTAACTTCTTCTTCTTGTTCACCTCAACCATAGGTTGGTGGGTAAAACGGAAATGTTAAAACTTTTCTCTCGCTTGGGAGAGCTGTTTTATACTTTGATAAGGCCTCTTCTTCGTAACTGCATTCAGATATTCTATCCTTGGTCTTCTTCTTCCTGGTTTTCCTTCTGCCTTTCCCTATCAGCATGGTGATCCAATCGGAGTGCCGAATAAGATGGCCAAGAATGCTGTTTCTTCTTTTTCCTATTACTTTCATGACCTGTGGTCCTTTATTAGCTTCCTTTAGTACGTCTTCATTCCTTTTCCTTTCGGTCCATGATATGTGCAGCATTCTGCGCCAACACCACATTTCAAATGTTTCCAGCTTGGATATTTCAGCTTTTCTCAATGTCCACGTCTCTGATCCGTAAAGCGCCACGCTTCATACAAGTGTCTTAATAAATCGTTTACGAACGTCCAACGATACATTTCTTGATATTAGTAGTCCTCTTTTCTTATTGAATGCTTGTTTAGCCTGTGCTATTCTGGAACTTACGTCTTTTTCACTTCTTCCGTACCAGGATATTAGACTTCCTAAATAGGGAAACGTTCGAACTGTAGACTTAGTGCGCTCGAACTGTAGACTTACAATTAGGGAGATGGATGAAGACCTGAATTTAAGTTTCTATGCGGTTCAATCAATTTTAACTGATGATTTGAACATATGTCGAGTATCCAAGAAATTCATTCCAAAAGTGTTGTCATGCGACCAGAAACAACACAAGCTTGAAATGTCCCAAGAACTGTTTAATCGAGCCGAAATGAACTCAGATTTCTTGAATAGGGTAATAACAGGTGATGAATCATGGGTTTATGGGTATGACCCAGAAACAAAGGCCCAGTCTTCTCAGTGGAAGAGCTCAGATTCACCAAGATCAAAGAAAGCGCGACAAAGTCGGTCTAATGTGAAGACAATGTTGGTGGTTTTTCGATTCTAAGAGTATCGTGCATCATGAATTTGCCTCTAGGGGGCAGATAGTCAACCAGGAATACTACAAAAGTATCCTTCAGCGTCTGCGCGAAAATGTGCGGCGGAAAAGGCCTGCCCTTTGCAAAGAAAAGAATTGGATTCTCCACCACAACAATGCACCAGCGCATTGTGCGTTCTCGATCCAGGAATTTTTTGCCAAAATCAACATTCCTGTGCTTCCGCAACCCCAGTATTCCCCAGATTTGACGCCGGCCGACCTCTACCTCTTTCCTAAATTAAAATTGTCATTGAAAGGGAAGAGATTTGATTCAATTGAGACATTCAAGCAAATACGGAGAGAGTGCTTCACACCATCACGGAAAATATTTTTCAGGAATGCTTCCAGAAGTGGAAACACAATTGGAAACGGTGTGTTCATTCAGCAGGGGACTACTTTGAAGGAGATCCATCACAATAGCCTGTAAGTACTGCCATTTTTAAATTACAAGCCCAGTCTTAAAACTTTCCAATCATACCTCGTACATTATAAACACAAAATGAAAAATTGATCATACCTGGTTGCCGTCCTAAAATAGTCGAATGGGTCAAATCACGTTTACTTCTTTTCCTGCGATTATACAGCGTCCAATAACTGATATTATTTGGGGTCGGTTGTAACTGTTTGGAATTCTCATGTTCATTTGTTGTCTCTCTTTCGCACCATTTTTATATTTTCTCTTAGCACTTACGTTAAGCTTACAATCACTGATGTTATATATATTTTAAAAAAACAGTAAGATGCGTACACGGTGTTTGTACACCACAAAACTCAATTGGAGTGAGATAGGATTGAACCAGTGACCTCTTGCGCTAGAGGAGAATGTTCTAGCACACGCCCACCGCAATCCTTATTTGGACAAAGAAAAATCGGATTAAATATTTCAAAATATTACAGTAAACCCTCGTTAACACGAATTCCAAGGGACTGAAAAATCAGGAGTTCGTGTTAAAAAAATTCGTGTTAACCGGGGCCCCAAATTTTATTATTCGAATACATTTTCTCCATACATACGCACTACAGTATACAGACTATACATACCACTACAGTTTATTATGTATGTCATAGAAAACACTAGATATGGTATCGAGACGAGACTGTGGTCTTGGTCTCCTCTCGGTTCCAAATTTGAGACAAGACCAAAACTATTCTCCGTCTTGATACCATCCACAGAATTATATCGAGACGAGACTGAGAGTTTCGGTCTCGTCTCGATTTCGAAAAGCACGACTCGGTCTCAAATTCGAGTTAAGATCGAGATCGAGACTAGTTTCGGTCTCGGTATTATCCCCTGAAAAGTGAAAACAGTACAGTAAGTTTATTATTATATCTTCGAAGATTTTTTTTTAAAAAAAGTTTCCACGTAGAAAATCCAGGTCAAGTTATAAAATTGATAACTCCGCTAGCAGATTGGGTACCTCTAGTAACGGAAAGGTATTTATGACTGCTGTCACCAGTTTGGAGTTACAGGGGAGAGAATATGTTTTGTCTCGAGCTGTCGCTAGCAGCTCGTCTGCCAAGCTCCTGCATGTTCAGCGCTTGACGGAGAACAGAATGAACACCTCATAAGAGAGGAAAGATACCTGTTTCTGGTTTTTCTCTTATTTACAAGGCAATTTTCGTCTGTATAAATACTGTATGACAAAAACTGATCTGGAGTGAAATCTGAAATAAGAAAAATAATCCAAAAAGAAACAAACAAACAAAAAAAAGGATTGAAATTTCGTGTTAAATGAAAACCTTTACTGACTAAAGGGACTAAAAATTAGTTCGTAATTCGTGCTAACCGAAATTCGTGTTAACCGATAAAACTTCCTATAAGATAACGTACAGCGATGCCGGGACCGAAATTTTGTTCGCCCTAACCGAGTGTTCGGCTTAAGCGAGTTCGTGTTAACGAGGTTATACTGTATATATTTATGAAATGATAATTAATAGAGCATGTGCCAGTGTGGTCCCGTTCATAAATCCGACTCCAAACGTGAACGTGAAAATGAAAGCAAGGATAAGGATGGCAAAAGAAGCCTTTAGGAAGAAGAAAATATTTTGTGAGAACTTGAATAAAGAGTTGAGAAAAAGACTCGCTCATAAAGTATTTCGTTTGGAGTGTTGTGCTCTTTGGATCAGAAACGTGGACATTATGTAAAAATGATTAAAAACGACTGGAAACCTTTGAAATGTGGGTGTAGAAAAGAACGGAGAGAATTAGCTGGGTCGAGTGAAAAACGAATGAGAGTGTTAGAAATGGCAGGGAGAAAAAAGAACAATTTTAGTTATTATTATTATTATTATTAAGAAGAAGAGAAACTGGTTGGGACATCGGATAAAAAGGAACTGTATCATGAGGAATATGCTAGAAGGTATAGTGTCACGAAAGAGAGGGAGGGGGCGAAGGAGACTGCAATTAATCGATGTTATCATATAACAGAGAAATCATACGTGAAGACGAATAGGTTAGCGGAAGACCGTGGAGCATGGAAACTTCTCAGTTGCAGCAAGTGACCTGCCAATTATGGCAAAATAGCTATGATGATGATGAGTATTTTTATTTCCAAAAATTCAATCTAAACTCTTTCGTCACTAAACATACAACACATCAACTAATGAAATTTCTAGAGCAAATAAATAAATAAATAGACAAGTTATATGCATATTATACGAGAGTTACCATCTGTTTTAAAAGTTAATCCTGTGTGAAGGCTGGTAACAGAAGCTGGAGGTTGATAAATCTATCCAGTGTCGAGAAAAAGGTTCACCTTTCAAAACATGTCCACTTTTTTTTCTTTCTTTTTTCTGGTCCTTCAAGAAGCTTTAGATAAACACTGAGAAGGAGCAGATTATGCATGAGGAGCCACCTTTCAACGTCCTACAGTTTATTTACGCAAGGATCAATTACATTTTAGAATGCATCATCTTTCATTCGAGGCTTAAAGCAGTGTTTAAGAAAGTGTTATTATTAAGGATATTAAAGTGGCCGTCTGTCCTTGACTTAAGAGTCAATACAATTTATACAATCTCCTTCTCTCTTATGAGTCCTCAGGATATAGAAAATAAGTAAGAAACAGAGCATGACAGTAAACCAAATTATACAGTGTTCAATATAGGATGTGTTGCAATAGCGTCATCTCAGATTTTGTTAGAAGGAGGAGAGGGGCAAGATTGTCCACCCGCATACGAGTTTCAGGTTTTTCAGTAGAATTTTGGTATACAATTTACTACAAAATATATCATGTTAGTTTCAATCCAGGGGAAAATTGGCAATTTCCCTCTTGTCCTCCCCAAATGACGCCTCTGATGTGATGATTTTCATATCAGATACAAAGATGAGAATTTATTTCCTTAATCTTACCCTCTTATTTGCTGCTTAACTGCGAATTTTATAAATGGTTTATATTGTAATTCTCTTCCACATTCTTATGTTTTGTGCTCGATTTGTAACGTTCAGAGCACAAATGGACCAACCCCAATAACTTAATTTGTAAGGGGGGGAAAGACATAAAGTTTGTACATTTACAATATCTGGACATGAATCTTTTAATCTTTGAGAGGATTTCCCGATTGACCAAAAACGGACTTGATTTTATTGTACACTGAACGCACTATTTCTCTTATAACGTTTTAAGACCTTTACAGTATACACTAGTTATTTTCAAATTGTGTGCCTGTGAGAAAGTTAGGATGTTACGAGATCCCACACACGCTTTATATACAGTAGAAACGTCTTATTTAACTTGAAAAAAAAAACAAAAAAACAAAAAACAATAAGTATTTTTTCGTTATTTGATAGCCAGACAAGTAGTTGGTCAGTTGGTTGGAATTCAACTTGAGATGAAAAACGATTCACTGTAATGTCTTTAAATTTCAAAGCTTTCTCACCGATAACGAACAGTAAACCGAAGGTGCTTGTATGTAAACAACTAGATCAGCGGGTAAGGTTTATATATATAAAGGTAATCAAGAAAGTTCTGTCGCCTTTTGTAGAGGCCTGTGTTCCATTGGCCCTCACATCGTGAGTTGAATGCGAATGGAGGTAAGGCGAAGGTCAGTTGTTGGTGTGGGTATGTGTGAGTATATCCAACATATTACCTGGTTGTGACAGTTCAGTTACACTGTGAAATAGCGTAAGAACAGAGTAAACATGGGGCCTCCATAGAGCGTCATAAGGATGCTGTATGAGTTCAAACTGGGGTGAAACGCAGCTGCAGCGGGCGGAAGTTTAAGGACAGTGACGAAACATTCGAAGACGCACCACGTGCCGGAACACCAATACATATATAAAATGAAGATCTTCAGGCAGTAATTGAGGCGAACAGTGGCCAGACATGTGAGGAACTGGGAACTGGGACTTGAGTGTCAGTGGAAAAACCATTCTGCAGCACTTTCATCAACTTGGGAAGCACTACAATTTAGGTCCATAAGTCCCATATGATTTGACTCCGGGCCAGAAGTCAACGCGAACAGACACCTGTGGTTCTTTGCTATTTCGTCTGAGGAAGGAGCCATTTCTGGACAGGGTGTTGACATGTGATGAGAAGCGTGTCCTGTACGAAGCTCCACGGCGCCGTCACCATTGGTTAGGTCATGAACCGGTTCTAAAACAACAAAAACCAGCACTGCACTAGAAAAAAGTCCTCTTGTGTGTTTGGTGGACTGCTCACGGTATCGTACATCGGGAACTGCTAGCAGCTAGTGAGAACATCAATGTTACTGTGTGCTGTCAGCAGGTGAGCCGTCTTCAAGAAAATCTCAAAACTCTGGAGCCAGCACTTCCTAATCGCAAAGAAGCCTTCCTGTTACAGGACAACGCTAAGCCCCATGTGACTAGGATAACCAGTGACACCATTCTACAACTTGGATGGGAAACACTATTGCATCCGCCATACTGCCCAGACATTGCACCGTCCGATTATCACTTGTTCTATTCATTGGACAATAACTTTAGATGACTTCAGTTCAAATCCCTAGTAGAGATGCAAAATGCACTTGATACTTTCTTCGCTTCGCAGCCCACCAAGTTCTGCCGCGATGGAATCCATGGCCTTTCAGAACGTTGACAGAAGATCGTCGATGCTGTCGATGCAGAACTTTCTCCATTACCTTTGTATCTCGGGAGAGGGGGAAATGACACAATATTTTCATGTTAACGACAGATGCATTAATGTAGTTGTGGTTATGAAAGTTTTAAATAGTATAAGTTAGGCCTATTAAAGTTTAAATTCTTTTATAGCACTGTATTAAGTTCTCGATTTATTCGAAGTTTTCCATAGGTACAATTATAAGAAAATCTTTATATACCCGGTCTTTATTAGGTGGGTAAAAAAATATAGTAAATATGTATTTTTAAAATTCTTTAAAAATCATAATATTACTTATAACGTGTTCAAAGCAGTGCGATAATATAAAGTAAGAGCCTATTTATTAATATTTCACATTGCCTGCTTCACTTAGTTCAATCGTTGACCACCGTAAGCAGCATGCGCAATATAAGCAAATAAGACGGACTGCTTATCTGTTTATGAGCGAGCTTCGTGGACGTTGGCTTGGACAGAGTGGACCCCTCGAATGGCCAGTAAGAAAACCAGATCTCACTCTGCTTTTTTTTTCAGTAAGCAGTGGCAGGAGAAGGTCGCTCGTCCACTATAACAATTGAAAATGAGCGGCCCAATGGAAAAAACCACCAAATTTGAAGTGCATGCTTCAATACGATTTCTGAGTCTGAAAAAACTTTCGTCAGCTGCGATTCATCGCAAACTGTGTGCTGTTTAAGGACCAAACGTGATGATTGAAGGTGTCGTACGTGAATGGTTTAGCGTGTTTAAAGATATATGAACTGACGTCCACGATGCGGCAAGAAATGCGCTCCCATTGGTAGTCAGCAGTGAACACGTGCAGGCAATGAGCTCGGCTGCACATCTTCAGACACATGAAACAATGGCTTGCGTTGTACCGCTTCTACAATGACAATACGCTTCACACTGCTGTTAGCGGGTGGCATAATTCCCAGGCGAGATGTGTTTTTGCAGAAGGAATTTTAAACCTTGTAATACTCAGTTTGAATGGTGAATATTTTGAAATGTAATGTTATGTTGTACTTGTCTAAGATGTATAATAAAAGTTCTGTATCTGCGAGTGTATGATAACAAAATAGCGTTGTTGTTTTTTTTTTTTTCCGAATTGCCCTCGTAAATCAAAGTTCTCAATTCATACTAGCTGCGCCTATTTCTTCCTTTTATCCACAAACTCAATGTCACTTATAGGATTACAGTTCTATTATTGTAGTCGTTTCCCGTTCTTCTCCTTATTTTTTTTCTACGAGTTGTCTTACATAATAAAAACCTTTGACTGAAAATTCAACATTTTCCAGTGAAATTACAGTGATTTACTGTCAAATATGGTGTCGTCTTATTAGTGTCAAAATACAGCAAATTGTAAAACAAAATATATTATATAGGCGATGGCTATCATTAATATCAAATGCTTTTTATTACGCTACTTTTCTGTTTGTAAGAGACAAATTTTGCAACTTAAGTCTTACACAAGTAAACTTGTATAGATACGTAAACTGAATAACAATAGGTTTTCATATAATTTTTGCTGTAGTTTATAGGTTTACTGTACAATTAATTTTTAATTGTCCCTACTAACTACATATCATTTTCCCTTATGCAACCCAAAATACTCTGGAATTGACATGTACAACATACCATTCAGGAGTTACGTTCTGAAAACTATACTAATTGTTTCAGGCTGGTTTGCAAATACTGTAGATCGGCCTTTTGATATCTTGCAATTGTAAGTGAAAGAATTGTGTTTAAAGATCCGTTATCTCTTTCATATTTATTATTTATAAATACATCGATCTGCTAATGAGCATTTTTTTTTACAAATTTCTTAATGATTTCATATTATTGGGAGAAAAAATATAAAAAGATTATCCTCCTAAATGTCCCTACGTACGTACAATATTTTTATTCTTGAAATTCCTTTTTCTATAGTATTTTTTAAATATACATAACTAATATTTATGAAATACTAGTCTGTACTAAGAGATCAGAAAATATTAATAAGAATAGAGTTAGATATAAAAAAAATAATGATATGGATGGAGTAAGAAGTGAGTAATTATAGAAATCCGGCCTACCAGGCTTTTTGTTATCCAACCTACCCTTTCACCACATTTAGCTAGGTAATCGGAGTCTACTGTATATACGTTTATGGGACGAGAAATTTTTGGAACGAAACTAGAAGCAGCTTGCTGAGAATCGAGATAAGACTAGAAAGTACGAAACTAGACGAGACTTCTACAAAAATGTTAGGAGACGAGAAAACATTATTTTTCGTCTCGTCTCATGGCCAACACTATGACCAAATTTCATGTTTCTAGTTTAACTAGTTTGGCCTAGACGTTGATCAGTCAAGATTATATATAGGGCCTATATACAAGCTCGGATCCAAGGGAGCTATAGCCCCCCTTGACGCTCGAGTATACACTGGATAAAATGGGCTTCAATCCTGCTTTATACTAGAGAAAGCGGCATACTATGGGTTAGCCCCTCCCTTGATCATATCCTGGACCCGCCACTGTGTATATATATTAAGAGAGATTGATGAATATTTTTGTACGATAGTGTTTGGCGCGTGTTGTCCTTCAACAGAACAGATCAACTAAATACCTAAGTATAGGCCTATAGTCTATGTGCGTAGGTTATATGTCATGTTGCTACTGCACATAGAAGTAAAATCAGTGAAAAACTAAAACTTTAAAACCGTGCTTCTGTTAATTTTGCTGAAGTAAACCTGTACACGCCCGTATCAATTCGTAAAAAAATCTTTAGAATATTTTAGGTATTTATTTTTTATGTATACAGAATTTGGAAATACACTAATTACGACATTACAACCAAAAATTCAAACCCCCTTTATGTACATTTAGAATACACGTCAAACGTTACATTACCCTGTAATGAAAGAATGAATCTTCCTTGGTACAGCAACGTTTCTTTAACAATGAGTATATTTCTCATAATCAAACGTAGTGTGCGATATTTATTATTATATAGAGGGAGTGTAATTAAAAGGAAAAAAATCTTGATGTTGATATATCGTCCATCCAAATGGCGGTGTGTCATTAGCCCAAGCTCTGCAGGAGCTCGGCTGCACATATTCAATCTCACACTCTGCACAGAGAGCTAAACTGTTCACATGAGTGCATATGAGCGAAGGGGGGGATGGTCGGCTTATATGAGTGTGAGTGTGTGTGTGGATGATGGGATTGTCAAGATACATCGCCCCTCCCTCTTAATGTCAGTGGTTCCTCCAACCCCTAACTTCACCGCCCAACCCTACAGAAAAAAAAAGAACGTTTATCGACCCGTTCCGCCTACCACTCCAGGATGATCACCATGGTAACATAGGAACTTCCTGGCTCATCCAGTGCAGCGCGTTTGTCTTCTGTTCCAACTCTCGTGGTAGTAGCTCTTTACGAACCAGCAGGATTTAAAAAAAAAAAAAGTGAGGAAATATCCCTTGATTTTCTCTCCATTTGTAGAATTTAACCCTTTCACTTCTGTTTTCATCTGTCTTCTGATCCTAACAATGGAGACCAATAAACATGTTTATGCATGTTTTCAGTCAATGTGGGCTTAAGTACTACACAAAATTGATTCTACTAGCTTAATTAACAGACAACTATTTATTTATTTATTTATTTATTTACTTATTTTATAACAATAACACCGTTAAGCCCTGTACCTGATTAGACTTCGTTACAAGTATCTAGAAAGTGTGTCACTGTTAGGAGTATTCGTGTCACTGTTAAAAAATCAAACAATAATGGTATTGTCTTCTAGTTAAAAGTGTACTTTCCACATATACAGTATCTACATAAATAAATATATAATCTGATCTAGTAGGGAAAAGCTAAAGGGTAAGTCATTGAGTTAGTTGAGTTGAAAATGAAATGAAATTTTTGAGTTTTACGTCCCACGGTTATGCCGGTTAGGCTAAAGGAGACGGTGATGATGAGTAATGAATGAAATGGCGGAATGAAGAAAGTGGGAGGAAACGGGAGAACCCCGAGAAAACCCACGCACACGGTTAGTTGAGTTGATTTTGAGTCTAAGGTCCCTTTCAGCAGAGAAGCTATATGAGACGGGACCTACTGATTAACGTGGAATCCGAACCACATGAGCTCTCACCGGAAATCGAACCCGGGTCTCCCACACCAAAGGCGCGTACGCTAACCGCTCAGCCACGAAGCACTCGAAGCAGCCCTGGTGTAAGTTATTATTGGCAACTAACAACGTACTTTTTATTGCCATAAAAATTAATTTTTCCTGGTTTTCTCTAAAATTGTGCGTGAGAATCTACCCTGAAATAAAATATTTTAACCAACTCAATGCCATCTATTGATTGATATACACTGACCAGCCAAAACATTATGACCAACTACCGCATATATGGTATGTCCACCTTTGACTCGCACGACAACACTAATTTGGTTTAGCATGGAAGCAATGGGACCTTTGTATGTGGATGGAGGTATGGCGTACCGCATCTGCTCCCACAAGTCACTTTATGCCTGTAAATTCAGCAGAGAAGAGCGATGAGCTCGCATCTTACGTTCAATGATATCCTAAAGGTGTTCAGTTTAGCTAAGATCGGGTGAGTTTGGGAGCCATTCCAGCGATTGAAGTTCACCACAGTTCTCCTCGAACTCTACTCCAACACACTTTGGCCTTGTAGTAAGGGGCGTTGTCCTGCTGAAAGATGCCATTGCTAGCTGGAAATATAGCCGACATGAACGGTTGTAGATACATGATAAATAATGACCTGAGGATATCTAGGAACCGTCATGGTTCCCCCCACAACCATTACTGGGTGGATGACTATTTGAAGGTTCCTCAAACCAGAATAGACCCAGAGCTGGCCTGTTGTCGTACTAATGTGTACGTCTTGAGCAACCGTTCCCTTCGAAAAACGACGGATTCTGACATGGTCATCGATGTGATGAAGTCAGTATCCTGAATGATCGAATCAGTCAACGTTGTGCTTATGCTCTGTGGTTTAAACCTCTGTCATAAGAGGCTGGTAATATGTGCTAATAGCTTTAGCAGCTAGCGTTCGAGGGCAAATTAGCTTCGTGTGACCACCTAAAGCTAGTAGCTCACTCTTGCTAGTGCTAATCGCTGCTATTTAGAATTGGACTATTCAATTCTACCAGCAGGTAGCGCACTAGTTTTCAGTCATATGACTCATTCGCTGATAATAACTGCATTGTATGACCACATTGCTGAGTTTGTAAGCTGATAGTTTACCATCATGAGAGATCAAATGATGATTTTGAAGTGGAATATGACAAAATTATGAAGTTTTGGAATATTTACTGTAATTATTAAGTGTTGTGGGTTACGACAAACAAGCAGTACATGAACAAATGTGTACGGCAAGAAATTTCAATAAGTTATATTGAGGGAGGTTAAAAATGTATGGTGAAGAGGACCTGGAAAGAAAGGTGAAAAGCTTGCCTGATTCAGCAAACCACTGACATGTTTTCTTCTAATATTGTTAGCCTCATGTGATCACGAAACAGCCGCTAATATCCGCTGCTACTATTAGCAGCTGCTACAGCCTCATGCGACAAAGGATTTAATGACGATGAGGATGTACCCATTCTAGTCGTAATCGACGATATTTGCAATTAACCTTGGAACACGTATGGAACATCGACTGCAGAGGTCCATATCTAGCAGTGTACAGTAAAAAATTCGTTAAAACACACTCGTGCTTTGGCCACTGTTAAAGTCTGCTATTAATTGTGCCATAATTTGCGACCTATCCTGTTGTACCCATCTCGGCAGTCTAAGACGTCCGATATCTGTAATGAGGTGTGGCCGCCCCATGTCTTGTGGTTTGATGCTGGTTTCACCTTCCTTTTCCTTACCTTTGGAAGTCTAACCACGGTAGCTCGCGAGTATTCGAAAAGTCGCACTGTTTCCGAGATACTTGTTCTATCTCGCTATCTGGTCATCACAATCTAGCCCGTGTCGAACTCTGATATATTGCCAGTCTTCCCTATTTTACGCATAAGCATCATACTAACCGGTCGAATGAGACCCCTTTGGTCGTCTGGCGAGCGGTAGTGCTGTAGTCCGTGAATCTTACGTCATCCTAACCACTTCATTCATAAAGCAGCGGATGATCAAAATGCTTTGGCAGGCCAGTGTATGTCTAATCTTTGGACAATAGTTTAGTTAAACAAAAAAGTAAAATCTAAAAGTTAATCATAACCTTGCATTATATCTCATTAGTCATATAGTGTACAGTAATAACGAAGAGCTCAACAAGGTTTACTTCTTCAACACTAGTTTTATCTTCATTGATGGCGTACCTATTGTACAGAATCAGTTTCTTAAAGTTTGCAAGAAAATCGTTTTGGTCGATTTTCTCAGAAACTACACATGAGAGTTTACATTCACCTATTTCATTTTAATCAGCCCAATGGGACCTATCGATTAATAATATGTGTCATTACTGGACATTTTTTTCCATTGTATGCTAATAACTTTGAACATAGTGATGGCCAACCTATGGTACATGTTGGTACATGGTGATCACTTTGTAATGACACGCGTAAGATCAGCATATACATTTAGTTTTCTTCCAGAAACAGAAAAGGTAAATAGCTATATTATTGGAAGCAGAACTGTTTAACATAAAATGGTTAAATGAAACTCTTCATTTAACTATAAATATAAAAAAAACTACCGTTTCTTTTAATAATAAATGTTTTTATTTCTTGCACCTCTCTAGCCTACAGAAGGTCAATTCACCTAAGATAGCCAAAGTTTGTGCGTTCACCTACTCACGACAATCCCTTCCTCCACCAACGGTTGTGCTCGATGTGGTGGACACAAGCCTGGACTATTGCCCTGCAGCGTAATTTCCACTGAAACAGTGCGCATCGAAGACGTGTGAAAGTAATTGTAGACCACATCGCTTGACAAGCTTTCCAGAGCCCCGCTATGATGGTGGGACGCCTTCGTGTGAAGCATTTTTTCAGAAGGCCAAAGGCCAAGAAATCCATCGGCGACGCATCTCGTGACTTCACAGGTATGGACGAGAAGGGTCTAACAGACACACCAGTCTCCGTGGCCATACGCCGATAATACGCGACTACCTGCGAGCAATGTGACTGGTTGCCTTCCCCATGTGAATCCACACCTTCCGGGTGTCAATGATAGAAAACTGTGGGATGTGTGTTGTGTATAAGGGTTCCATAATATTCGTTTGAAAGTAGTCTGCATTCGTCTTGGCCTTCGAATCCACACGATGCATTGGCAACTTCCCACGGGTGCAGAATCCTGCCACCACCATGAAGCCTTTCAAAAATTTTTCGCGACATTCGTAGACGAATTTGCCGCGGCCCTTCGCATCATGTGGTGGGTTCAAAATGGTCCTGGGCTTATTGGTATCATCAAGGTAGATCCAAGCTTCATCCAGAGTAACAACCCACTGCCATTTGTCACTTGAGAGATACTATTCATACTGCTTCCTTGGATTCGTGAATCTCTCTTGAATGTGTCTTGGTGATAACTTATACCCTATCGCCTTATGACGTTTTTCAGTCCCAAATTGTCCTTTATGATACGACATACTGTGCTATGTGATATCCTGCATCCATCACAACTGATGTTTGCTCTGATGTTTTTCACAACGTGTGGTGTCCTAGCTGGACATGCCCGTTTCCTTTTCACTCTCACGACTTGATCTTGATGTTTAGGGCCGGTGTTTTTACAGCGCTGGCTTACTCTTGCCACTGTACGCCTGCTCATATTGTGGCCCCTTGCCGCACACATTTTCACAATCACTGATGCACTGAATTCTACATCGGAAAGTGCACATATGTACCCTTCTCAAGAAGATGTCACTTTAACAGACATAATAGCTGTTCACCACAACTTCCACGCAGCGTTGTACGTGATTCACTACTAGATTCACAGGCTACAGATTTTTGGTTCCTTCTCCTACGCTGCGCTCGTCATCAGCTCTCTAAAATTGGTGACCTTCTATAGAACAACCCGCAGTGAACATAAATACATGTCTGATTGACCTCATCCAACTCTGTGTATAGAAAGTGACTCATGGTGTACTGGAAGCCATCACCCATGAGCTATAGTAATGATCTTTGATATTCATAAGATAAAATTTGAATGTGCTCTGGAAACAAGTTCTCAATGTTCTAATAAAAGTAGTTTAATTTGAATACTCATTAACACTATACTCGAACAAAACACAACGTTTATCACCCTAAAAACATAGCAACATCTTGTGTCATACGCTTCAGTTACACGTAGTTATATATATATATAGTTTGGAGGGGGCGAAGGGGTATATATATATATATATATAGTTATATATAGTTTGGATATATATATATATATATATATATATATATATATATATATATATATATATATATATATATATATATATATATATATATATATCCAAAATCCTGCTGTTTAATTCTCTCTCTCACTCCTTTTTTTAAGTACGTAATCACTAATCATTACTACTTCCTGCAATTGAAAAGGGAATGAACTTAACTTAGTGGTAATGACTGGGAATCAACATTGAAAATATACGATATATTGCATCAAAATCGACTTTTTACTTAATTTATCATGGACTATTTTCTTTTTAATCGAGAGAAGTGAAGTAAATCATTTCATTCTTCACGGATTTCAGCCTCAAGCAACGAGCATTTTGGAGAGACCTCGAAGAAAATTATCCCAGTTTATAAAACTATATTCTACGATAACTTTCGTAAAAATTATTCAGTTTAATTTGAGTTTGGCGTCTCTTTCAGCAACGAGGCTATATGAGACGTGAGATAACTTACAGCTTAACGTGAGATTCGAACCATATGAGGTCCGGCCTTCAATCAAGTGGAGTGGACTTTAATTTAGCGTCCCTTTCAGCAGCGAGGCTATATGAAACGTGGACCTACTGATGAAACGTGAAACGTGACCCACATGAGCTCCCGCCGGGAATCGGACCCGGGTCTCCCACGCCAAAGGCGGCCTTCAATCAAACCCGGGTCTCCCACGCCAAGGATAAAAAAAATCGATGTAATATTGCGTTATGTTTTCTTTAAAGCTTCCTGATCATTCTCACTACTTGAGGTTGAAATTCGTCAAGAATACTTCCTCCTCTCATCCTACTTTCCCAGATTAAAAACGAAGATTCACAATAACTTTCCTAAAGGACATAGGATTTTAAATCCAATATGGCTCAAATTTTCATTAAAGTTTCCCAAAAATTATTGCTGCCTAGAGGAGTGAATGTATTTCCTCGATTTCGAAAAATCTGCATAAATTTGCTAAATGATCAATTACATTATACAGAGTGTTTCAAAACAACATCGACAACTTTTAGGAGGTGATTCCTCACACCAAGATAAGACAAAAAGTATAGACCAACTTGGGTGCACAAATGCAAGCTGCCGAAAACATGAAAAAAAAAAAGAAAGAACTTTAAAGGTCCATAGCTCCAAAAATATGGGATCTACCGTAGTCGAGTCAAGACTTCACTTAGGAACTAGTAGGCTACGTGCCCTATCCAAATATTCAAGTTTCAGAATCCTGTGGTACTCACGCAACAATTTTTATAGAGGTAGTTGGTGAGTACTTCAAATTATATGCCTTTAAAACTGAATAGATCAGCGCCCAATTTAATTAGGAAGATAATTTGATATCAATGTGTTCCTAAAGGATAGGGCTCTTCGACGCTGATATGTATTTTATGTATGTTGAGAGTACCACGGCGGAGGGAGAAGGTAAATTTCCGTTTTTTTCATCAGTTTTTTGGAGTTCGATTCCCACACCTTTGGGTGTACACTCATAAAAATTGGTTTGTGAAGCAATGAAGTCGTCCACTACTTGGTAACACCTTGTATATGTACTTGTTGCTTATATGGGGAGAAAAGTTGACCAATTTTTTGTCTTAGTGTTTCCATATAAGATTTCTTCTACGGATAGAGCGGGAACTGCACAAATACTTGCCTCGTTGAAACCTGTGTTTCATAAGCTTTCCATGGCTCTGTGATAATTATGCGGTCACCAGGAACCCCAAAGTGAGAGTCTGGTGGACACCAAACGGCAGGTCCGATTGAAAAAAAAAATCATTTTAGGTTTAAAAACCACTTATTTGGATATTTACTGATGAAGTTGGCCTATGACCCCGAACTTTTGATACACCCTGTGTAATCTGCAAACGTCTCCAAAAAGAGAAAAAAAAAGAAAATCCTCGAATCTGTAAGCATATAGTGTTTTCCAAAAGTAATTCACAAATCTGTGTCTGAACGTATAAATGTTGGTGGTAAAAAGAAAAAAAAATACAAAACCAATGAAGACAAAATAGAAAATAGGATAAAATTCTCATTTTTCTCAAATACGTTTTTTTTTTAGCAACGGATTTTCCTTATTGTTTGCATTTCTTTTCCCTCAGAAGGAGGGAAGGCAAGTAAGAAATGAATGAAAAAAAAACTAATAAGAATAGAAGTAAAATGAATACATGTTAGATGTCATGACAGGTTTACAACTCCATAACTTGCAAGTTCTTTTTCATTTCTTTGTCTTTCTTTTTCTTTTCCCACATTCGAAACTAACAACAGACTTTTTGAATTGTATATACAACTGTTTTCCTTCGTGTAATATACTTTATGCATTTTCTACGCTTTTCAACTTGTTTGTTGGTAAATCACTTTCCCTTCTCCTTCATTGCTTGGTTATTTTCTTTATGATATAGTCTGTAGAATGTCGTTGAGAACAAATAATAATAATAATAATAATAATAATAATAATAATAATAATAATAATAATAATAATAATAATAATAATAATAATAATAATAATAATAATAATAATAGCTGCCTTTTAGTAATTTTTAAGGGCGTTTGGTTTACCAAAAACTCTTTTATAAGTTATATTTACTCTGTCTGTCCGTTCGCGAGTAACTAAATCTGAAGAAGTACTCAGTGGATCACCATGGATTTTGGCCAGAATATAGAGGGTTAAAAAAAAAAAAAAAAAAAAAAAAAAAAAAAAAAAAAAACAGGAATCGACCTCGTTAACGAAGGTGATTCATCCCATTGGTCCCAAGATATGGACAAGCAAGTATCACTTCTGCATATTGGGGGGAGGGGGGACGGTTGCTCTGTGGTAGAGCGTTTACCTCTGTGCGTGGGGGCTAGGGATGCGCACGAGACGAGTCGAGACAGAATTTTTTGGGACAAAATTCGAGTCGAGACACAGCTCTTCCAATAGAAAAATATATATTTTTCGAGTCGAGACATCACTTTTACAGTACATTTTCGAGACGAGACAGTCTCAAATCTTGTCTCGTGCGCATCCTTAGTGAGGGCCGTGACTCGATCTCCGACTAAGTAAGTTTGTGGTCAACAACATTGGTATCTGTGGGTTTTCTCGGGATATTCCTTTTTTACTACCGCATTTTCATTCCATGAAGTCTTCCATCATTATTCATTTACTTTAATCATCGTCTCCCTTGGCCTAACAAGGCATATAATCGTGCGACACTAAACAGAAAGAAAAGAACATATTTTCTATATTATTCCTATGTTGGTAATTTTCAATATCATCCTCGCTTGGTAGACTACCCGTATTGCCCACGGGACGAGACGAGACGAGTCTCGTCTCGTTTCATCTCAATTCTGGGAAATCTTTTCTTGTCTTGTCTCGTTCTGTAAATTTATTTCCAAAAATTTGTGACCTATTTTTTTCTATTACATCTCCGAAGTTCTCAGAATCCTTCCGCATTATTAGAGGTCCACGAAAGACATAATAAAACAATATTTAAACTATATGACTTGTGTATTTTAAAGCGTTGATAAATGTTCTTCATTGTGTTTGTACAATCACTTTATCAATTTAATTTGTTATACTATCAATGATGTAACACTAAAACAGTGTTTGAAATCTTAGACTTTGGGGGACACTAGTTGTTGCTTATGAGATTCCACAAAAGACTTATCCAGTTGCAATAATGTGAACAGACTTTGAGGGAAATGGCTGAAACTCAACTCAAATAAAGAAGAGACTATGTAGATTATATAGTCCAAAAGCAAATTGTTCTAAAATTGATAGAACATAGTCAAAAAAAAAAAGAAAAAGCACGAAACACAATGAAAAATCAATAGAAAACAAATAATTCCTCCACTTATCTCAAAAACCAAAAGAGGGAGATTGCTGAAATTCAGCTTTAAAATGGACAAGACTTTGTACATTCTATATTCGAAAAGCAAATTGCCGTAAAATAGATGGAAGATACTTAGAAAGCACGAAATATTAACATTAATGTCAATGGAAAATCAATTAAAAACAAACATTTTGTCCACATATCTCAAAAACCAAACGAGAGAGATTGCTGAAACTCAGTTTAAATGTAGAAAATACTATTATGCTGAAATGGCAACATTATTTTTTTTTAAAAAAAAAAATATGTAGTCAAAAGCACATTGTCCTAAAAACGGTGGAAGATACTCAAAAAGCACGAAAGATTAACATTAATATCAATGAAAAATCAATAAAAAAACAAATAATTCTTCCACTTATCTCAAAAACCAAAAGAGGGAGATTGCTGAAATTCAGTTTAAAAATGGACAAGATTATGTAGATTTTATATTCGAAAAGCAAATGCCCTAAAATGGGTGGAAGATATTCAAGAAGCACGAAACATTAACATTAATGTCAATGGAAAATCAATGAAAAACAAATATTTTGTCCACTTATCTCAAAAACCAAACAAGAGAGATTGCTGAAATTCAGTTTAAATGTAGAAAATACTATTATGCTGAAATGCCTATATTATTTTTTAAAAAAATATATATATGTAGTCAAAAGCAAATTGTCCTAAAATGGGTGGAACATACTCAAAAAGCACGAAACATTAACATTAATGTCAATGGAAAATCAATGAAAAACAAATAATTCTTCCGCTTATCTCAAAAACCAAACAAGAGAGATTGCTGAAATTCAGTTTAAATGTAGAAAATACTATGATGCTGGAATGGCTAAAAAAAAAAAAAATGTAGTCAAAAGCAAATTGTCCGAAAATGGGTGGAAGATACTCAAAAAGCACGAAACATTAACATTAATGTCAATGAAAAATCAATAAAAAACAAATAATTCCTCCACTTATCTCAAAAATCAAAGGAGGGAGATGGCTGAAATTCAGCTTAAAAATAGACGAGACTATGTAGATTATATGCGCTAAAAGCAAATTGTTTAAAACTGGATGGAACATAGTAAAAAAATCAGCAAACATGAGCATTAAAATCAATGGAAAATCAATGAAAAAGTGAGGTCGTCCACATATCTCTAAAACTATAGAGAGGCCCAAAAGTACGTATACAGCCCTGTGTTGTTCAAATATGTCATTTTACTTTATTTAAATAATGAATTTATTTTCTTTGATTTTTTGGAGTTTAACGTAAATTATAAGTGAAAATGTATTAGAAACAAATAATAAGAAAACTAAGCCAATATCATGTATGGAAAACAATAAGTAAATGATATAAAGTGTCATGAGCCGATCAGTACAGGACTGCAAATTTATTTTTGGGCCATCCTGCATAATAATAAGATTTCTAATTGAAAGCTTATTGTAAAACCATAAGGAAGAACTTAAAAACGATGTATTCTATAGCTCGTAAGGTAAATATGAATAGAACATTGTCAAAAGTCAAGTTGTTTGAGTAAAATTAATACGAGTAATAATGTTAAAGTACATCTGCATATACAGATGTACAGTACAAAATGTATATGCATCTTCTCCGAATTGCCTAGGGCGCCCCACGCGGATGTTACATGCTTGAAATATCAAACATCTGGATTTGGAATATCCAGATTCGATTTAGCATTCAACGTGACTTTTGACCTGATCACGTGACACAATCTAGCCCTTATGGCAAACCGAATACGCCCTGTCTCGTCTCGTCTCGAATGTAGTTCTCCTCTCGTAGGGAAAACTAGTCATGGTTCGTTCGACTAGTAGTATATCTGCAAACCAATCACCTTCACTATGAATGTTGTTTTGACCTATCTCTACTGCTCGTTATCAATGAACTTACTTACTAAAAGCCTATGACAAACATCTTGGCATTTCAGCTAAACTAATAAAACGCAAGCTCTGGCGCGACGTTGCCTAGTGGTAAAGGAGTGTGGCTATGGCTAAACAGACAAACTACAGCACGATCAGGTAACAGGGGATAGACGTGGATGTGTACAAAATAAACGTGACAATACCACTGGTCTCTCATTTGCTAGCAGTATTTAAAGGGAACTTGGAGCGCCGCCTTCAAATGCAAAGATGTTTGTCACGCTAGCTTTTTCCCTTCTCCATGCGATATTCTCAGGAGATAAGCGAACTGTGACATCGCAGAGTTTTTAGCTGGAAAATAATTGAAATAGAGGAAATAAAGGTGTTATGGAATGCCATTTCGTTTTTCATAAATGACTTGGAAAAGTTATCATGTGAAATAACAATCTTTTATACAGATTTATGAGGAACTTCATAGTCTTCTAACGCGCTGGGGATACAAGGGGTCCTTCGTTCGACCCCCGTTTATGCGAGTTCGTGATGGACAACATCGTGTCCGCAGGGTTTCTCGTCTCCTTCAATATTCTCGTTCCACCTATCCTTTCACAATCACTCATTTTCATTAGTCATTCGTCTTCACTAGCCGAAGGGGCGTAATAATGAGTCTTAAAAGTATAAATTTAACTGTTTTTCATTACAAATTCTCGGTAAACATATAATTATTAAAAATGTGAAGAAAGATAAAAGAATGGGGTTATGGAATAGCCTAAAATATATGGAATAATAGTTTCTGTCACTATACTCTGTTGTTTGTGAAAATTCCAAGACCAAGAAAGACACGTATGTATGAGTAAGTGGATTCCTTACAATCATTAACAAAAATTAAAAAAAAAAAAAACAAAAAAAAAACGCAACTATCTTTACCATAACCACAAAACTCTTGATGAGTCCATATATCGCACACAACACATGACATCCACATTTCACGTTGAACATTTTCGATAAAATATTTAATGCCATTGAGGATTCACTTTATTTCGTCATCAGATGATTAGTAGACTTCGGATCGATATGAACTTTAAAAAAATTCGAAATATGCATGCAATTAAGTCTATGCACTAAAAACTGCAAAAGTGTGCAGTATAGGGGAAATATCAAATAATAGTATTCTACCTTTTATTGAGTATATCTATTACATATACATTGTCAATTTAAATTAGCATGTTCAATGTGAACACAATTATTGGATATTGTACAATACAAAAAAAATGGTGCATGTGTAGAAGAAACTAAGCAATCCACAGAATCGTGCCTTAATTTATGTTAAAACAACGACTAGACTCCAAACCCATGCGAACAGTTACAGAACTTTTGAGTTAATAGTAAGCAACTGTAGGCTATATTTTAAAATATTTTCTTATAATCATTTTTTTTCTTTTCGCCAATAACTCAAATATAGTTGTGTGCACAGAAAATGTTATTTCGTCTGACAAGTTGGTAAAGGGCAATATTTCAATAGCGAAAAACAATTCTCGATTCATTATTTCTGAAAGCAATTGATTAACATCTGATATAAATTTTAGCGCACAGCTTTTGAAACAATTGATTCTGCCTTTCTCAAAAACTCTTCTCCAATGTTCCTTGAGAGATTTATGTTGTTACTGATTGGGATTGTTTTAAGGTGGAGAGTTCTAAGCTTTTTTTTTTTTTTTATTGTATATTATTCGCTTCGTAATTTGATTCAAGTGAACTTCGATAGATGCAAGTTTCTTTTGATAATTTCGGCATTGCAGACCTCTACTGCTTTCTGAATAAACTTAGTTTGTTTAGCATCCAAATAACTAAGTGTATAGACTGTAATAAGCTAAATCAGATGGGGTTCTTCTGGAAAAAAAAATAAGGAGTACAATAGTGTACTTTACTCGCTTTTAACTTTAAAGTCAAGGTACAATTTCCAAAATACAAGTTAATTGAGTTTTCCGGGGGTCCGCGGTGGCTCAGTGGTAGAGCGTTCACCTCTGGTTCTAGGGGTCTCGGGTTCAAACCCTACTCCCCCAAGGGAACTTTGTGGTGGACAAACACCGTGTGCGTAAGTTTTCTCGGGGTTCTCCCGTTTCCTCCCACTTTCTTCATTCAACCATTTCATTGATCTCTCATCATCACCGTCTCCTTTAGCCTAACCGGCATAAGCGTGGGACGTAAAACTCAAAAATTTCATTTCATTTCATTTTTGAGTTTTCCGAGAATATGAGAGAAGAGAAATGCAATTGTCCATGAAATTGCTGAAAAATCGGCTTAGAATTATCCATATATATAAACGTCGAAAATAAAAAAAAAATATAAATTTAACTTTGGTTTAAATTTAAAGGAAATTATATTTTTATGAGTAAATACAGTACAGTTCGCATTTCAATAAGTTTTATTTAGTTTTTTTCTTTTTCTTTTCTTTCTTTTTCTTTTTCTGTTTTTGAAAATACAATTCTTTTATCCAGTTGATATAGGGCCTATCATATCGATCAGAATATTTCGCGACATGGATGAATGAAATTCAGATAATTGTAATTTTACTGTATTTTAAATATTTTTGGTCATGATACTAGTTAATATTGATTCTATATTATTTTTATATTGAGGTTTTGCAAATGCATTCTTTATAATAGAAGAATACCGGTATATCGTTTGTAAACAGAGTAATGGAGATTTGTGTGAAGTACCTTAATCTAACTACAGGCGTCGTTAAACATATTACTATGATGACTAGAACAACGTTTAGCTAACGTTTAGAATTTTATAATACGAATGTATTGTGAACCTTGGTTCGAATGTTGAGGTTATAATTCAAAATGTTTCTAGAATTCCTAGGAAAATGGAAAATAAAAAAGCGTTATATATGAGCGAAAAACATTGATTATATATTATATTTCTTTAAGCTGGTAATAGGCTGTGGAAACAATAGTACGCTAGGTGATAGGATAGCTAGAACTAAAGCAAGAAAGAGAATTACCATCGTTCAGGTAAATAACAGTATTTAGCCTTGCCTTCTTCTTTGTGTTATTCAACCCTAATAATAATAATAATAATAATAATAATAATAATAATAATAATAATAATAATAATAATAATAATAATAATAATAATAATAATAATAATAATAACAATAATAATAATAATAATAATAATTTAACGTCCAACAACCGCTACTGACCTAAAGAAGGAGTGCCTCTAGAATAATAAAACCAAAAGTTACCAGTAGTATATATTAAAGTGGGAAGAGTCTGTAGTACTATTAGGCACTGTGGAATGTACTTCAGTTGCTTCTCTATATGCTAATATGCACGCACACACATAAAAACGAAAAGGAGCCAATAAGAATGTAGCATGTATGTGTTTGTAATCTGGTTTCGCATGACGCTTCAGCCAATAGATGTTTTTTGTTCAATATTTTTTTTTCTTTTGTACTTTAAAAAAAACTGTTTCTCCCTCCTCCAAGTTCTGTCTAGCCACGCATCTTCGTTTTCTCCCACCCCCGACAGTTATCTTACTCCCTCCACACTTGCTGATACAAGTATTCCCCCCCTCTTTACTTCCCCCTCCCATTATTACAACTTCCAAACGCCGCGCCGCAACAACTACACGAATGCCTTGTTGTCACGCAACCCAGCCTTCATTTGTTTTCATGTTCTTCCCCGCCCTCTGTTGTCTGGATTCCTAAGAGTTAATGAGTACAGAAAGGCTTAATAAGTAACCTCGATTCGTAACAACTAAACGAAATAAATACAGCCATGCTACAAATTAAATATAAATTTAAAATAATAATAGTAATAATAATATATGTTTTATTGTGTTATTTTCACGTTTTCACGTTTCCAAATGAATGTAATTACTGGTAAAATATTTGGTTTCCATTGAATTAATGAACCAAGTAGTGGCCTCTAACGGCGCATTGTAATTTTTTTTTTAACCCACGAAGCCATGCATTAAGAAATAATCCATTAAAAATATAACTGTGATTAGTTTGGCGTACACAAATCTTTTAGCTTGTTACAGTAGTACCAATTACAGCAAACTATTTTTTTCTTCTTTTTTTTTTTTTAAAAAAAAAATCTTGTTGTCATTATTTCTTGAACAGAAGATCGGATAATATTTTCTAGTTATTGTAGCTCTTGAGGAAGAAAACCATAAGCAAAAAAGAAGGGCGTAGCTCAAATTCACTAATGAACTTCTGGAACTTTTTCGATGATGGAAAACAGCTTGAAATATGTACGAGCGGGGCAGTCCATAAAAGGGAGGGGAAATTACCATTCAAATTTGTAGGTTAGGACAAAGAGACTAACAAAAGAGTAAATCTTGAAAGTTTACCCTTGTAGAAAAACAATAAGAAATGTCGGAAGATGAGACATACCTATAAGAATCGGTAGAGCTCATTAAACTGAACGAACGAATAGAGATTAATTTAAATTTTTTTATTTATTTGTTTGTTTATGCATTTATTTGAGTATTGTATAGGGAGTAATGGAGACAAACCTGAACTTTGGGGAACTCCTTGCAAATATATATTTCTATATGGAAAAAATATATTCATTAAATAAATTATATTGTGACGAAGGTTGTACACACGGAAAAGAAAGTATTTGACAGTTGGCAAATTTTCTTTTGCCAATAACTCGGGGAAAAATGAATGGATTTGGATCATTTTGTTGTTATCCTTAGAAAAGTTATAACTTGCCAAAATCATTACTCTAATAGGTTAATTTATTGTTAAGTTATTAGAAAAAGAAATATTGTCAGCTGAAAAATACTTTCTTTCGTGACTGTACAAGTTGATATTGAAGAATCCAGTCTCAGTAACCTGGTTCCTTCAGATTTCTTATATGGATTTCAGTGTATATTCAAATTTACCACGTTGGCGCGCCATTGTTTTCTGGAGGCTCCGTTTATGTTTTCATAGCGCTGTAGTCGATACTCAGTTGTTGAGTCCTTGTTTTCCCATTCCATCTAATTATATAATTTATTTGCTTATTATTATTTTTTTAAAGGATTGTACAGGCAGTCAGTTAATCTATATCCTATATAGTACATATAACCATTCAAAATCTGGCATCTTCGAAAAATCAAGAACTCCTCGGGTTCGGTGGCTGCCGAATTTTTAAAAGTCAACCTGCATATGCGTCGAATGGTAATTGGCAGTCCGAACGAATGAAGTTTATAAATTTATCCATTATGCTATTTGTCAGTGGTTCTCAAAATTTCCGATAACACGGACCCCCTCCCTGTTCATTCCGAAAGTGATCTGTGGACCCACTTGCAATGCTGTATGAAATTTCACATGGTATTGAAAAATACACTAATTACAAATACCACTGACAAGAAAAAGATAAAGAAAAATAATGCAATAAGTATTATTCTGAAGATACATGATTGTTTCCTAGTGAACGAAATTTCAACTGAAGATACATTAACTTTCAAAACTTTTTTTTTTTTTTTTTTTTTTTTTGGAAATCCATTTAATAAACAATGTTCTTAAAATGTAGGGTCACTAATATAAGGAATGAAATTCTTTGTATTTTTCCATAATTGCAATTAATAAGTTTTATCACCATCAATCTTAGGTCCTATTACACATTAAGACTATTTCGCTTTAAGGTTTTAATACTCCAAAGACCAGAAAAGGTCTACCCACGAAGTAGACAAGTGGTAAGAAAAGGCATCACATCGCCGCATTTGAACCAGAGGAACGTAACTCCAAAAATGCTGTTTTCGTGTTCTTCATGTTTGGACATAATTTTGAAAGCTACATTTGGTATAAATGGAATGAAACGCCATCTATTCTCCTTGTCGATCATTAGATGTAATGTATCTCAATTACCATCTTATTTAAAAATACATGTTTCTAAGTAAATAATACTTTTGTACTCTCGCCTGTAAACCTACGAAAATGGAATTATGCTCCTCTGATTCTCATGCCACTATATGTTGCAATGCCTTTTTAGACAAATCTTCATATACACAGCGCACGCGCAACGAAAAGCTACAAAGTTCATTTTCTTTGAACATATTTTGGGAGGGGTTTCTAGTTTTTTTTTTTTTTTTTTTTTTAAAGAAATTTTAGGCTTGGTGTTAAGAAGCGTAGGAATGAAAAACATTTCCTTCTTTTTTAAAAATATCTGGAATTAGTGGTGGTGGGGGAGCTTTCCGCCAATTGAAGATGTAATGCATGAAATTCTTAGGCGTCAATCAGTTAATGTACACTCATGTCCAAAATTATTGCCGCATGTCTATAAATGTGTTATTGTAGGAATATAATTTGATAAAGAATTCGCCCGGTATTTTTTATAATGTTAGTATATGTATAATCGGTAAAGACATGTATGTGGAAAATTTCATGTCAAAAGAGCAGTAAATAAGAAGAATAAAATGAAAATAATACTTTCTTGTCTATTTAGCAAAAATTTGTTTTACTCATTCTAATTTTCGTATATGAAATTTACCACAAATATAAATTTACCAATTATACACATAGTATCAGTGTTAAAAGTATCCTGCAAAATCATTATCAAATTATATTCTTACAAAAAGACAGTTATAGATATACGACAACCATTTTGGACATGAGTGTAAAACTGTTTTTGAAAAAAATGTCCTAACAAAGAAGGAATTTCTCTCACTTGAAGTAGCCCTATAATTGTAACGGTTCACGAGCTTCAAGGCAGAAAATTAGTAAAGTAGGAAAACATTGAAATTTACAAATGTAGGTATAATTTCTAATTGCTTTCTTTTTAGTAACTGAGAAAATACTTCTTGCATAACAGCTGTATCAAATTTTAGGAGTTTCAGACCCCCTGGATAGGTTTCGCGGATCCAACTTTGAGAACTACTGCTATATGCTATCGAATGCTTTATCGAGATCAAATAGCAGTAAACATCTGGGAAGTTTTTTTTTTTTTTTTAAATCAAATTTATTAGTGATTAAAATAGTACAGAAGTGTAGCAAATTACACAGAAGACTATAGACTATTAAGGACGAGAACCCTTTCAACACTTGGGGCGAGTATGTAGACGAATGCATTTTCTGTCAAGAATTTCCCCAATGTACAGTTATCAGCTAAATGAGACGATCGAACATGTTGGACTGTTTGATTCTTATAAATATTCGATTTTGAAAATATGAGAACATGAAAATAAATGACCGATTTTTATTCTCGAGTGACGATGGAAGAAAAAAAAAAGTCTGGTAATCGTAGAAACGATAATTGAATTCGAGATTTTAACAGATACGCACGTTAAGTAACCTCTAAATCCCCCGCCCCCCAAAAAAACTTTGGATCTTCGTCCCAATATGTGTATATTCCCCTGAAATAAATTTTAAACTGAAGGTTTGTATCAGGTTCTTTCAAGAGGAGGGTTATAAATTCTGTTCCTACCTCAAAAATAAAGGTAATTTACAGGTGGATGAAAGTTTTTTTTTTTTTTTTTTTTTTTTAATACCAACATCAAGAGAAATGATCTAATGATTTTATTTATGTTTCGTAAATCAATGTTTTCAAATTTAGCGCGTTGGCGTGTCATTGTTTTCTACAGGTCTCGTTTATGTTTTCATGGTGCTGTAGTCGATAATCAGTTGTTGAGTCTTGTTTTGCTATTCGTTCCAGTTAGGGATGCGCACGAGATGAGACGAGACAAAATTTTCCTGACAAAATTCGAGTCTACACACAGCCTTTCCAATAGAGAAATATACATTTTTCGAGTAGAGACATCACTTTTACAGCACATTTTCGAGACGAGACAGCCTCAAATCTTGTCTCGTGCGCATCCCTACTTCTAATTTTATCATTTATTTGCTGAATTCTCGTTTTTTAAAAAAGAATTGAGATATTTAGTTCATAAATAAATAGCTCAGTATGACATTATTTAATTTAAGAAGCAGGAAAGAAAAAGTTCTGTGTGCTAATTCGTATTTTTATTTATTTTTTTAAAGAATGAATATTGAGTTTTTGTTTAGTTTTTCGTCCTTATACAACACCGATATCATGAAGGACGGAACCTATTATTAACATGGACTCGAAATCATGATTGGGGCTTGAACACGGTGTCTTCCCGTTGTGCCTACTTCCCGTTATGCCTACAGGCCCTCCAGCACTTTGTAGAAAATATTTTTAATGATCTTATCTGTAGGCAGAACGGTAATTCCCGTTGTGCCTACTTCCCGTTCTGCCTACTCTTTCGAGACGGGGAATTCTGTGCAGGGAGGGATCTTTTCTAGGGATTTTTTCTTTAGTAATTCTAATAGATTCTGTAAGAAGAATAACTATTCCTTTAAATTTCATCATATATTTTAAATGTTATCTTACTTGCTCTTCTCAGAAAAAATGACTAGGTATAGTTTTGTTATTAGCAGCGTTATTCACGTCTACTTTAGTAGAGATGTGTTTTTTTAATACTTACAGAGAAATGGAAAATTAATTGATTCAGTTACAAGAAAATAAACTTATTTCGGTCTAATATCAAGTCATTTCACAACAAAATTTTATTCAGTTTTCCAGTAGTTCATCTCCAACATTCTAAGTTGGGTCTTAGTCTCCTACATTAAAATTACTTTTTCGGCATCACCTTATCAGCTGATTTGTCTTCTATACGTGATTCTATACTATATGCCATAATATCATACATACTTCTATTTTCATATTTATATTGTCAATGTAAATAGCAGGAATACAAAATACAAATATCATAATTGAATGTTTTTGTAGAGTTTCAACTCAAATCAAAAGGTCAGATAATCGGGGAGGGAAAGGGATTTATAAGATTTTGTTTCAGTTTGGTACTCTTGAAGGTGATTGGCTACTGTGTTCACCGGTAGCCAATCAGCGTTCAGAACACCTGACGGCTTCGAAAAGTGAAAGTTCTGAGATCGAGACAGTAATCTGTATAAAATTCAATTCAAATTTTTAATCTGTCACTTTATAAGTATCAATAGGAATAGTAAGCAGCACAGAATGGCAGAATTTGTCAGTTCGAAATACGGGGGGAAAGTGCTCGCGTACGAAGGGTTCTTATACCGGATTAATAGACGTAGTAAAGAAAAGACATATTGGAAATGTACACGTGGGTGCAAAGCGACAGTTGTTGTTTTGGGTGACGATGTTTTATCAAAGAGTGGAGTACACTCTCATGAAACAGAAAGGAGCAAAATTGAAAGGAGCAAAATTGGCTATGTTAACGATATATGGTATTAACATTGACGATATGTAGTATTTACATTGACAATATAAGTATATGTAACATTGCATGTAGTATAGAATCGTGTTAGAAGACAAATTACCTGTTAAGGTAATGCCAAAGAAGGAGCAGTGATGTAAAAGACAAAGGCTCTTTTTTTTCAAAAGGGCCGCCTTATGCATCCTCTTGCATTGTTTGTTTAATGTATGGCCGAACATGTCTTGAGGATGTGAATTGTGGCACTTTTTAGTACTGCAAGCCTTAGTATGCTGGAGATAAACTACTGGAAAACCGATTAAAATTCGGTTGTGAAATGAATTGATATTAGCCCGAAGTAAGTCTGTTTCGTGTTCGTTTCAGATACAATGTCAAACGGGTTACTGGCAACTGAATCAATCAATTCGAGGAAAGAGATATGATGGAGACAAACACTCTTTTTAAAGGCCGCCTTATGCATCCTCTTGCGTTGTTTGTTTAATAGTTGGCCAGACATGTCTTGGGGATGTGAACTGTGGCATTTTTTAGTACTGCAAGTCTTAGCATGCTGGAGGTAAACTACTGGAAACCCAAATAAAATTTTGTTCTGAAATTGCTTGATATTAGATCTTTTTTTTTTTTTTTTTTTTTTTAATGTTTGTTTCACATACAATGTCTAACATTCTTGCAACTGAGTCAACCAATTTTCCATGTATGATGAAACTTGTAGAGGTGGTGGTTGTTTTTACAGAAGCTTTTAGAAATACTAAAGAAATATTCCCTACAAAAATTCCTCCCTGCACATAATTCCCCGTCTCGAAAGAGTAGGCACAACGGGAAGTAGGCACAACGGGAATTACCGTTCTGCCTAGAGATAAGATAATTAAAAATATTTTCTTTAAAGTGCTGGAGGGTCTGTAGGCAGAACGGGAAGTAGGCACAACGGGAATGAACCTTGAACACAGTGTAGTTGAGGGTCCACAGATCATCATGCAAGACCATTTCCCATCACACTTTCTTACCTTCAAGAGCGTTGGAACATATTAGCACACCCAGGGCGGATCCAGAACCGACTTCTGGGGGGAAGGGGGCGGTCGGTTACCATACTGCTACTTTAAAGGGCACCAAACTTTGGAATGGGTTTTATTTATATATATATAAAGTAAGAAAGTTTTTCTCTTCTGGGGGGGGGGCAATTGCCCCGATCGCCCCCCCTGGATTCGCCCCTGAGCACACCATTGTCCCCATCACGGAAATATTATAAAGTTATATCTTACATCAGGTCAAAATCATTAATAATATCAGGTATGCAGATGATACGGTTATTAGAGCTTAGAACCGAAGAAGGATTAGAGGAGATGATTGACAAACATTAGAAAACTATATATATGGAATAGAAATCAACATCGAAAAATCGAAAGTCACAAGATCGTGGAAACGGAGCTTTACGGTTCACAGTAGAACAAACAGAACTTGAAGATATCAATAACTTCAAGTATCTGGGAAGTATTTTGACGAAAGACGCTTATTGCACCAAAGAGACCAGATCAAGAATTGCCATTGCTAAAGAAGCATTCAACAAGAAAAGATGACTCTTAACTATAGTACTCGCGCCGAGTCGTGAAGCTTGGGCTCTAAACCAATCATAGATATATTTTGCTTGAGCTCCAACACATCGGGAAACTTCGGTACAATTCGTGGAGCCGCTTCCCGAGCGCACACTTGGTCGAAACGTCGGACAGCTGAAATTCACCTACAATGTTGCCAAACTTTGAAGACATAGTAAACAAGTATATAAAAAAAGGCATTTAAAAATTACCAATAATAACACTGCACAACATTAACCACTGTAACAACTATTCTAAAATGGTAACAATAGCACAAATAGTAACAACGAAAATATAACGCAACAAAAAAGAAAATTAACAAAACGGAACTTGATGCCAATCCTACAACACTGCCCTTTCGGGAGATGATTTCCGTGCAGTGCGAGAGAAGACACTGAGAAAATTTGATGGGTGGGGGTTGACGACTGGAATACACCCTCGCTTTCTATTGGGTGGTGAAATCGCTAGATCTAGGTCAAGCTTCACGACTCGGCGCGAGTACTATAGTAGGCTTAATATTGGACTAAAAAGAAGTTGGTCAAGTACCATATATGGAGTATTGGACTGTATGGTTCAGAGACTTGGACATTACCGAAGTTAAAGAAAATCTAGAGAGCTCTGAAACATAGTGTTGGAGGAAAATGGAGAAGATCAAATGGACAGAGAGAGTAACAAACAAAGATGTTTTAAAACGGATAGGAGAGAATAGGACACTTTTAGCCAGCAACCTTCGGAGGAAGGCCAATCGTATTGGAGACACATCTTTATGAAGAAATTTGTCTTCTTCATACCGCTATAAAAGGAAAGATGGAAATAAAGCTAGGAATAGGAAGAAGAAGAACAGAACTGATCGATGATTTGAAAAATAGATAAAAATATTTGAATTAAAAGAAGCTGAAGATCTTGTTCTTGTTCTTGTAACCTCATACAGAGGGTGTACATAGGAGATGTGGCGCCAAGCTGAAGATCGAGAATAATGGAAGAAACATTTCCAGGCACAAATCAAGGATGTTATAAAATAGAGGATCTGTCCTTACAAAAAAAATCTTGAAGCCATACGTCACAGTTTCGCCGCCCCTACTCTGCCCACTCCGCCCAATAGGATCGCAATATTTTGAGACAAGAATCATGGCGGAAACGAAAGTAGCTAATCAGACGATGGCGGAAACGAGAGTAGCCAATCAGACGTGCCGATGCTTCTTCTGGTTCTTTTTTGGCTTCATTTATTTTATAGGATGAAGATACATATGGGCAGATCCTCTATTTTATAAGATCCTTGGCACAAACCTATTTTTTATAAAGAGGAAGAAAACCATTAGTCCCGGGACCTACCAATAAACAGAATACTTAATAACAATAATCTTGCATCTAGGCAACGTTGTGAAGGACTCAGAAGCTTTAAAAGGACAATTAGATGGGGAAGGTGAATCCAACGTCTGTAAAGCCAAAAACATGACACATAAACACTTCCTCGCCCCAACTTGATATGAGCATCGAGCTTTGTATAAACTATGTACGGTACATATAAGGTAAGCATTAATGTTGTTTAGTGAGAACTTTAGAAGCATTAATAAGATTTGAAAGTGTTGCGTAAGGAGGGGCTATAGCCCTCCCTTTGGATCCGCGCCTCTATGTAAATATTTTTACATTCTATATTAGTAAAATTCTATATTGTAATTATAATTATCAAAGTTAGGGAAACACCTGAGAAAAGATGAACTTAAAGATTAATGTGGCGTTGCATAACCTTTTGCCCTTAAAACAGCTCTGATGCAATATGGAATGGGAAAAAATATTTAAGTTTTACGTCCCATGATTATGCCGGTTAGGCTAAAGGAGACGGTGATGAGAAATGGATTGAAATGGTGGAATGAATAAAGTAGGAGGAAACGGGAGAACCCCGGAAAAACTCATGCACACAGTGTTTATCTACCACAAAGTTCACTTCCTACGGGCTGGGATCGAACCAGGGTGCCCATGCACCAGAGGTGAACGCTTTACCACTGAGCCACCGTACTACATTTCTTGTTCTCGTAAAATAATAGTTCAATCTGTCAATCTATAAATGTAATAATATTATTACCTTCATGTGTAAACCTAAAAAGAATCTGACATAAAGTCTCTCTTCTGTTCCTATCAATAGCTTCGACTATGTGTCTTTTTCTTTCTTTCTTTTGTCATTCTAGTAATAATAATAATAATAATAATAATAATAATAATAATAATAATAATAATAATAATAATAATAATAATAATAATAATAATAATAATAATTGGACACTGTTTTCCTCACAAACTTGCGGTATAACACACTGGACACTGTTTATAAAAAGACCGAAAAACGTTATTCACTAACTTATTGTCCACGGTTTGAACTGCAAGAACTAATATTCCTTCGCGATAATGTGAATTTGAAAGTGAAATATGTTTCTACACAATTTCCTTTTCTCGGATGACTGGATAATTAAAATAACTTCTATTGTTGTAAAGAAAATAGAACGTATGTCTTCAGCGGGAATCGATCTGTGGACCCCGTGAACTTGAGCCCACGGTGTTACGGAATACACCATCAAGACCGGCTTGCAAGGAAAGTGCTACATTGAGTGATTTGTCGAAACAGTCCAAGCACTTTACATCGTATTGTATTTTTTCCTTGTTTCGTTTCTATTTCTTTCACTCTTTTTGTTTTTCGTACGATGCACGAAAAAACAAATACATTTTTCGATTCGATGCCCAGGAATCCTATTTTAACTGATCAACAAATAGGAAGCTACTGGCGAAATGATATGGGGTAATGTGTAGTATTTTATTTTCATAGCAGCAAGGGGCAAGATACTATCCCGCGGAAAACATTCATAAATTTGTTTGATAGATAGTACAGCACGCATCATTTTATGTTATCTGCAACAATATTCTTATTCTTTGATTTCCTTTTCCTGTAATTAATGTTTATAAGAAGCACAGTTAGTAGGGTCATAACAAAGATTTATCTAGTACAGCATCGAACTATATTGAGATCAAAAAATGTGAATATGAACGGGTTTTGGCATAAAAATGGTGTATTTAATGATATCGATTGGGCAGGAAGTGAGAATTGTAGAACTTTGGCCTTCCTCGTTTTCTGTTGTCCAGTCTGGCCTTAGGCCACAATAGGCCAGATAGAAGAGAGTCTACTGTATTTGTAAAATATTGTATTATTTAAAAAAAAATATTCTTGAAATAAAACATGAAATACGTATTGCACTGGAAAATCCTATTTGCATCTCTAAGTAAGGACCAACATTTTCCCAATCAAAATACCCTAGCTACGCCAATCAATGTTCTCATTATACTTCTCTGGTATTTAGAAGTCAATAGATAGGCGTTAACCATTCCACACATGAATTAACTACCAGTCTTGAAACAAGAAAGAAAGAGAATAACTGTTTTAAATAAATTCTTATTTGCAAATGCTGTCAAAGGGATAATTAGAGTTTTCTGCGCATAGCTTTGATTTATTAGCCATGCTGAAGGCCAGTTTATTGCGTTGCGTCAATATGATTAATGTTGTATATGCTGTGGTGTCTGTGAATGATGTAACAAGTTGCAGCTAGGAATTTGTAGATACAGTAATTTTTCTTTACGTAGTGAAATGACATTTCAATACAGTAATATTGCTTTCTGCCGCGAAGTAAACCAGATGTCGCCCAAGATTATTTCTACAGTGTGGATCGTTTAGGATTCTGTGAAATGAACATAAGCTTACAGAATTAAAAAAAAAAATCTGCAAAAAAATTGAAAAGTTAACCAACAAAAAGCAGAAAATTAGAAGGAATTAGAGTAAGGAATCGGCCCTTGTATCTAGCCTAGAAGGGCTGCGTCGACTGGAACGACATTTCTAGGATCCATAGGGTTTCGGGCTGTATATATATTTAGACATACAAGGAGGAACAGAGGGGCATAGCTCTCAAAACTTGCCCGAATTCACGTTAGTGAGATTAAATTTCGCAAGTTTTTATTCCATTCTGACAATTTCTTAGGAGTATGCCCCTCTGTCACTCCCCTTTGCATTTATAAATAGAAAATAATATATTTTTGCTTTCTAATTGTAACTCGAAACCTTATAATTCTTGCAAATTTGAGGGGTGTGCTAAACACATAGCCATAGAAGAGCTCTTATTTATTTTTATGATGGTTTTGAATTTTACCTGAGTTAGACTATGATTAATTGATTGATTGATTTTTTGAGTTTATCGTCCCGTTTAACAGCGAGGCTATATGAGACGTGGACCTACTGATTAACGTGGAATCCGAACCACATGAGCTCCCGCCGGGAATCGAACCCGGGTCTCCCGCGCCACAGGCAGACTATGATTAAGTACCAAGAATTTATGTGTAATATTATTATTTTCATAAGGGAACACAGTCTAGGGTTAAGGTGACGTAGTTTAGTGGTTAGAGCATTGGTTCTGGGTTCGATTCCTGGCCGGTGCTTTCGAATTTTCGCCGTCCACCCAGCGTTGTGAGGCAAACTAGGGAGTCAGGTGCATGAAAGACGTATCGGACATTAGGTCTAGAAAGCTCCTGATAGGTGCGCTGACCACATGTTAGTCGTTAGACTGGACGTAGTTCAGCCGGTATCTAACAGATGGCGTCAAGGCCAGAAAAGGCTGTTATGTCAAGTGGTTAATGAAATCTATATATATAAAAGAGAACGCACAAATCCTTTGTGAACTCATCACGCTAATACGGCTGAACCAATTTCTTTCATTTTTGGGGGGTTATTAGGATTTGGACCCTAGATGGTTTTTATCATATCACTTTAATTTTTAATTACCAGTGTCTTGAGATAATTGACCATTCAAGTGTCCATAACGTACAAATCCTTTGTTAGTTCATCATAGGTAAAAATAAACGTATTTATATGCAACCCACATGACCGTGTCACTCGGCGGGTTAACATAAATGACAGGCGATATAATGTTAACATTTACTGCAATCTACTATGGTTTTTATCATATCACTTGAAAGCGAAAACTTCCGGGGTGACCGCAGCGAAGCGGGGCGGGTTAACATAAATGACAGGCGATATAATGTTAACATTTACTGCAATCTTCTATGGTTTTTATCATATCACTTGAAAGCGAAAAAGTAAAAATTATCTAAGTAACAAAGTTTATTGCGTTCCGGGGTGACCGCACCGAAGCGGGGTGAACGCTGCTAGTAAATATATAAATGAAAGATATGAAATAAAAACATAAAATTAAATATTTGATTTAACGTCTCGCCCTTAGGTCTTTTTAGGCAAAATGAATCGAATGGTCAATGAAAGTGAATAATTATGAAATAACTGGTGGAATGAAGATGTGGGAGGAAAGGGAGAATCCCGAGAAAAAACATATGGACACCATCTTCTCAACCACAAGCTCACGTGGTTTGGAATTGAACCCTTATTATTCTACAGAGATGCATAATCTCCCATTAAACGTTCGTACGCTTTGATTTCAAAATACCAGTTAAAATTCTTAGTACTGGGTTTCAGTATGTCTAAACAAGGAGACCTTATCTTTCGTTACGCCACTGTCGTAAACTCGGGGGGCATTACTCTCTGACTTATTCCTGTAATCTCAACAGTCCATACTAGACAAACAAAAAAAATCTAGTTTTTCCCTTTTGCCAAGCAACATTTTTATGCATAGCGAACAAAATTATGCAAAATCATCACAAATTTACAGCTTGCTCACGATCATAATCTAGAATTTATTTTCAATTTGTGTGCAGGTGTGAATAAAAAAAAAAACTACTGTTAAGATAATGCTCTATACATATCTACATATATATGAAAAATATTATTATGTGTGTCGATTATAATTTGTAAAATTAATTAACACGTTTTTTCTTCACGATATCACTTACATCATATTATATATACATAATACGTTTCGGTAATTTAATATATTAACACTTCTGGCAGCCACCAGCAGCTAATGAGGGATACTAAATAGCCAGACACGAAAGCTTGTCTTCTTATACCAGCATAATTTTCAACTTACGATCACGGATCTAATGATTACGTGTGACAAGTTCTCCAACAAGAGACACCGCTCATTGTTAAACCCACTCATATATACATTCTGAAAGCAACTTCCTTATTGTAGGTAGAGAAGGACGAAAAAAAAAAAAAAAGAAATATATGATTTCCGTAAACCACTGAGCAGGTAGTTTAATGTAAAAAGAAGGTATCCAATTTCTATAAACCATTCTTGTCCAGCAGGTGGTAAGTACCCTGGGATACCATGTTGTCCCGTGTGACATTACTTCCGGCTGTATACATTCCAGCCTAATTAGGATATGCCACTAGCTCATCTTTGTAATGGGTAGATAACACCGTTGATAACCACACACTGGTTAACTATACCTACTACTCTTATTGCAATGGCGTGCGATTGTTTTTTGTTGTTTCTCTTTTTACAATTAGCTTAGAACGTGAATTTGAGGACATTTCCCGCGACACTTTTTTGCTTTTCTGCTCAACCCTGTTTTTGCCCTGACCGCAGCGCCACCCTGCTGAGTAGTGATAAAGCAAAAGAGGAGGCCGCTCGCTCTCTTTGGCGTTCAACTGGCTATCTCTTTATTAATCTACGTACACGTAACGAACTTCCATACGCTATAGATAATTTCTATTATGTGCACTTTACTATAGACAGGATAATTTATAGCAAAATTCCACATGCATAATATGCTTTATAGGGGTATGGAATATGGCATCTGTTTTTACTGAGTTATGTTCATGTTTATTTCTATTTATTATTACTGGAATCGGATAAGCAAGATTCAAGCGTAAAGAACGAAAACTGCGTAAATCTTATGCGCTTAAAAAATTCGTCTGTAGCCCATTGACTTCTATGGAGCTTTATTTGTACATACTTCTCTTTTACTCATAATGGTTCTTGCGTGTTCCGATTCAATTTAATCCCAATGTTCGTAGGTCTTCTTACGAAAAATTTCACTCGATTGACACAAAATCTTTCCTTTTCTTATCAAATTTTTCCTAGTTTGTTGAGTATCCAATTCTTATGACAGAAGTTACGTGTCAAGAAGTCATTTTAGATTTGGCTTGGGGGAGGGAAAGACCCCTTGATATAAGTAAAATTTCACGCTTTTCTCTGACTTACTACTACTATATTGATAAAATCTATATACATCTCAAACTCAGGGGAGCAAATGCCCCTCACTGCCCCCCCAAATGACGCCCCTGGTTACGTGATAAGGTTAATTTATCTATATTAATGGAAGTGCCAACCACATTTGTTTTGTTCTGCTTTTTAAAACTTCTTTCTTCACGTTTTTTTTCTTTTTACAAAGAAACAGACAAATACATCCAGTCAACAATGGGTATAAATTATACTACTTTGAACACATACGCACAATCTTTCGCTATTGTATCAGTTTATTTCTGAAGAAATAATAATAATAATAATAATAATAATAATAATAATAATAATAATAATAATAATAATAATAATAATAATAATAATAATAATAATTTATACTGAGCAATCAGTCAACGCGAGAATTTCCTTGGATTTTCACATTTTATAAAAAAATCAGTTTTTCCTTTTTTGCTTAATTTATCTACGAAATTTCCCTCAAACTATGAAACACTGATTGATCCTCAAATATTGCAACCTTAATTTAATTAATTTCCAGACGTCATACAATGATGAAATCTGGCACAGAGACGAATGATTGAGTGACAATACAATCAGGGCCGGATTTAGGGGGTGCACCGGTGCACGTGCACCCCCTTTGTTGTTAATATACACGATTTAAAATGAAAAGCTAGCACTGAAAATAGCAACACTTTCCCAAAACTTTCTGCAGTCATGTTTCTTTCCGTTTTGGGGGCTTAAAAGAAAGAGGAGTTTTGCAAAAGCAATAGTTTAAATCGATTTTTTTTGAAGGTTGAAGGAAAAGGATTCACCAAGCAAAGTAATGTAACATTTGTCAAGTAGGGAACGAAACTGAAGCCAGGAAGAGAGAACAATTTTTACTGCATATCACTTGCGACTCTCTTTAAAATACCCCCCCCCCCCGTTCTATATGTCATTTGTAAAGAATATTGACAATGTCACTTGGAAGAGTTTCAATGAAACTGGTTATTTTGGTAGTTATGGTGCACCCCCCCCCTCAAAAAATCCTGGATCCGACCCTGAATACAATGCTCCATTATTTCTTTTAGGCCTATATCTACTAATTATAGGTTATAATCTTTTTGGTTATGCAACTACATATGCTCTGGATTTGACGAATAATATAACAGGCAGATCTTTTCAAAACAAGTTTCAGATCATGAAAGTAGTATGACATCTTTCAAAGAAGTGATTGGCTTGGAAGATTCGGGTTCGATTCAAAGCGGGAACTCATGTGGTTGAGATTTTACGTTACATTGTGAGTTCTTGTCTCATATAGCCTCGCTGCTGTAAGGAAGGCTAAACTAAAAATAAAATCGAGAGCTGGTTGAATATAAAAACATAACAAAAATAAACAAGTAAAATACTTTTTTTCAAAAAATCTTTCTTAAAAATATAAAACAATTCGTAGTAAAAATGTTCTAATTTTTTTAAAAATATATTTTCTTTCAAAACCAAACCAGTTTTGAAGAACCCGTTTTTTTTTTTTTTTTTTTTTTTTTTTAAATTTTGCCCAGATGCTCAGTAGTAATTTAAATATGCAGATTTATTATGGTATTTAAACTTACGGACAACTGAAGCGCTTGGAGGATAAAGGTGTTATGTTACATTTTTCGAAATGTTGCATTCTGTCTGTTCATGCATGTGTTATATGCTACTCATGCTACCTAACACATTATTTGGTGAGTCCTCGTCCTAGTGCAGATATTTAGAAACGATGAAGGTGGTATTTTAACGGACAAAGTTGTGAAAGTCAATTTTCCCATCATATTCAATTTGTTACATACCACCTTTATCCTCCAAGCGCTTCAATTATTTGTGGCACATAATGATTAATAATAATAATAATAATAATAATAATAATAATAATAATAATAATAATAATAATAATAATAATAATAATAATAATGGACACAGCTATTATTAAGCCTACATAGTGTCACCGTTAAAGTACTATAACTTCAACAGATAAACTGTATCTTTAACAACTTTCAGTTTGCGAATCAAGGAAACCACTTGAACATGGAAGTTTTGTTAGCTTATCGTGTGCCAGAACGTGTATATAGGAGATCCCTCCCTTTAAACGAGATCTTTTTTTTTTTTTTTTTTTTATTCGATTTATGCTCTTGTGTTAAGTGCAAACTGACGTTCTGTGTCCCGATTAACTGTTATGCCCTTGATTGATGGCGGTGTTTATGAAGACATTAAAAAGAATGTCGCTCGGTCATGTAGGTTAGGCAAATTCACTGTTTCTCTCGTTTTCCGTTTTCTTTCTTTCTTTCTTTCTCCTTCTGCCTGTCTTCTCTATTTTGTTCTCGATATGGATGGTAGAGCTTTAGTTACCTTTCCATTGAACTAATATCGTTTGGCTCTAATAAGTTTATTACTAGCGGTATATTACAAATTTACACTATTTTCCGATTAAAAACAATTTTCTTAAATTTCGAATTTCTATAAAAATATACATGTTTGTCTCACGTTTACGCCTTATAGCAGGAGAAGCCAACATGTCGGGCCCGGCAAGAAGTGAGAAGTAACCCTTGGTGGCAAGGGTGCCGATTTCTCTGTAAATTTGGTGGGGTCCATCCAGATGTAAAAGGCATATATAGGGATTTAAAGATAACTTATACCAAATATTGTATACTCATAAATACAATGTGAGGGGGCCCACATGAACTGTGCGGGGGACGGGTCCCCTCGGCCCCCAGGACCGGCGCCCTTGCTTGGTGGTTAGTCATACATATCTACGATATACTCAATAAGCAAGCACATCTACCGTAAAAATCAGTTTCCCCTTAATTTACCTGGGGCAACGGTCGCTCAGCGCATACACCTTTGCTGTAGGAAGTCCTGAGTTCGATTCCCGATGGGGAAGCCTTTGGAATTTTCACTGTCCTCGATGTTTGTGTGTTCCTGTAGCCTGTCATTATACATGTAGATTACAGGAAAAACGAGCAAAAATGAAGTAAAAACCGAGTAATAAGTAGTTAAGCAAGTTAGTGAGGCATGTTCTGTGGGTTAGTTAACTTAAAAAAGTGGTAGATCCCTTACCTTTGGTGCATGGTGTCCCTAGTTCGATCCCCGGCCAACTAAGTCTGTGGTGGACAGCATCGTGTACGTAAGTTTATTGGAGATACTTCCGTTTCCTCCCACACTCTCATTCCACCAATTCTTCCATCATCATTCACTTGCCTTAATCATCTCTCTTAGCCTAATAGACATAATCGTGTGACGTTAAACTGAAAATTTTCATTTCCCTCCTTAATTTTCCTTGATAGACTTAACCTTACAGATTCTCTCTTGTATATGTCTCTGCCAAGTGCAAATTTTCAGTCATGATCAGTGGCGTATTTAGGGGGGAGGCTTCCGGGCTTAAGCCCCTCCCCCGAAATCTTTCTTACTATAGTAAAGTATATGAAATGTCTTGCAGAATTTTCACATTTTCAGGCAAATCGCACCCCTAAAGTTAGCAAAGCGCCCCGAAACAAAATCGTAAATACGCCACTGGTCATGCTTGACACATGTGTCAATTTTAAGGAATTTTAAGCCTAGCCTTTGGTAAGTTTGAAGCATGCCTGGAATCGAGAAACTGCCAAGTTTGACATAAGCTTGGTTATATTTGCAGCTGTGCAAATTCAAGCTTGTGCAAGCTACAAACTTGGTCTTGAAACAAGGCTATTAAAAACCTAGAATGCCATTAGGTCATCATATATATATATATATATATATATATATATATATATATATATATATATATATATATATATATATATATATATATATATATATATATATATATATATATATATTATTGTTTCATGATTCCCTCTTCTGCGCGCTAACAAACAGGTAAGTAGGCCTCCAGTGATTTCTGAATTAAAAAGTGGATCCTAAACCTCAAAAAAAGTTTGGCCACCCCTGTTCTAAAGGCTAAAAGAAAAAAATGAAATGAAATCTTTAAGTTTTACGTCCCACCTTATGCCGGTAAGGCTAAAGGTGACGGTGAGCAATGAATGAAATGGTGGAATGAAGAAAGTGGGAGGAAACGGGAAAACCCCGAGGAAACCCACGCACGCGGTGTTTGTCCACCACAAAGTTCACTTGGCGGGGGCTGGGATAGAACCCGGGACCCCAAGCATCAGAGGTGAACGCTCTACCACTGAGCCACCGCAGCCCTAAAGGCTAAAAGAGACAGGTGGTTAATGAAAGTGAATGACTAACAAAGAAATCGTTGGAATGAAAATGTGGAAGGATATGGAAGAACCTCGAGAAAACCCAAATACAGGATGTCTACCAGAAACTCACATGATTTGGGATCAAACCACGAACCCCTTGTACCAGAAGTAAGCGCTATACTACTAAGCCAGTGTGATCCCTATATCATATAAGGTTTTAAAAACAGTGAAATCAAGAAGAAGAATCCAACAAAATATTCTGCACACTACTTATTCCAAATAATACAAGAAGTCAATAACTTATATAGATAACTATAATGAACCGTCTTCTTGATCGCCAAATATCTGAATCGATATCAAGAAATAAAATAAATTACGTTTAGGAAACTTATTAAAATGCAAACTACATATTTGTTTGAACTGTATAAAATAAAATTTCCTGAACATTCCTATAAATGTATGTATCAAGGAACTATTCAATAACTAACACCTTTATGTCTGTGTAAGTACTTACTACTTTCTTAATGTTGCCCCACGAGACGCAATTTGGGACAGTCTCGTCTCAAAAAGTGTATATTTTTCTATGGGTAGCCATGTTACTCGTCTCATATCTCATCAAGAAAATCCCATCTCGTCTCGTCTCGTCAGTAACACCAACTGCACTATTTTTTAAATTGTTTATAGTCAGTATGATCTTATTTCCAGCTACTTCTTTTCTTAAATAAAAGCAACTCGTAGAGAATTTTTTATTTCACCACATTATATTTGTTGATAATTGCTTCAATTAACCGGATTTCTGCTATCCGAGAGGAGGGGACAGTGACTCAGTGGTAGAGCGCTTAACTCTTGTGCTTGGAGTCCCTGGTTCGATCCCCCGGTCAAGTAAGTTTGTGGTGGACAACATCCTATTCGTGGATTTTCTCGGGGTACTCCCATTTCCTTCCACGTTCTCATTCCACCAACATTCACTTGCCTTAATCATTCATCTCCCTTAGCCTAAAGAGCCTAATTATGGGACGTCAAACAGAAAGATTTCATTTCAGTTTTTTTTTCCTACATACCCGGAAGTCATTAGTTCAGTCAATTGGAGTTTCGCTTAAGAGTCTTCATCCCGACGAAATTAAAATACCGCTAATTTTACAGTATTTATGTGATATCTTCAAATAGATAAAAGATAATTGAAATATGAAACAAGAGCGCCCTAGACAATATTATTTTGCGTGAGGTACCGTTATCACAAGTCACTTAGTGGCTTTCCGTTTTCAGCTGTTTAGAAACGCGAAAATAAATGCCGATTTTCAAAATGGCTCGAAATCGAAAGCAGATAAGTGAGTCGTGATAACGGTTTCTCATGTAAAATTATATTGTCTAGGGTGCTCTTGTTTCACATTTCCATTATTTTTTATCTATTTGAATATATCACGTAATTAATGTAAAATTAGCGGTATTTTAATTTCGCTGGGATGAAGACTCTTAATTCGTTTGAAGAATGATCACGAAATTTTTTGTTACGATCATTAACGTTTTTCTTTTAGCACAGCGCGGGTATATTCGCATCCGTGCAGACCTGTAGACACGGTAGAAATTTAGAGGCAAAGAATATCTACCTTCCTCCTCAAGATGTAGTTTAGTCAATGCTAGCGCAAGACAGATGTCAGATGAGAGTGAGTGGGAGGCTTAAAAAAAAAAATAAAAGTATTCATACAGTAACACCACGATACGAATATTAAACATTCGTGTTTATCATGCATAGACATTTGGCATATGTCTCTTTCTATTGTCATACTACCATCATCATTCGAGTCCATTAGACCATTGCATTTATAACTTACAGTACAGAGACACAAAAGACCACAAAGAGTTAGACGTAAGAAAAAGACAAGCATCCGTCCTTTTAGCAACTCTAACTTTCTTCATTGTCTCCAGATTAATGGTCATTCTGCTGCAGCGGGTGACACCTGCTGGGGAGTTGCCGTTGTCTTTGCTTCATGAGGGCATCACCTGGACGCTGTATCAATGTATCAATGTATGTCCTCCTCTCCAACATCCGGAAACAAGCAACGGAAATCATTCTGTCCGTGAAGAGGATAAGGAAAACCAAAATACGAACAACAAACCGTCTCCGTACGTTCAGATATTCCTTAATGGTTCTTATACGACTTCCGACCTCACATGTTCTTTCTTTCGTCTCCCTTAAATTGATTACTCTTTTTCTCTACGCGAGACTCGACTTGCACAAGCACCAGCAAAAATGAGTAAATGCATCAATTACATCCTAGTTTTTTCGGTCATAAACTTACAAACACAACTACTTTTTTTCTTAATAATAATTATGTTCTCTTTATGTCATTCAAAACAGTTAACATTAGTCCATCTTCGAAATTATTGACAAGAAATTAAGTAAGAAGGTCTAGTGTAGTATGTAGACCCAATTATTCAATATTTACAGTGAACGTTTAATGAAGAAAGCATTAATGGGAATTGGAGATTTTAAAATTGGAAGGGCAAATAATTAACAATGAAGACTTATATGAGAGTAGGAATAGACCGTGTAGCCTAAATGTTGAAGTGGAAAATGAAGTAGGCGAGGATGATAAAGGATTTAGTATTCTTCGGGATGAGTTTGAAAAGGCTATATCCGAGATTAGGAATGGAAAGGCAATAGGAATAGATAACATATCAATCGAATTCATCAAAAATATAGGAGACAAGGGAAAGAAAGAATTGTGGCGACTATGCAATGAAATATATGAAACAGGAGAATGGCCAAGAGACTTTCTGAAAACGATCATGATACCGATGGCTAAGAAATCGAACCCAAAGAGATGTGAGGATTATAGAACTATTAGTCTCATATCTCATGCAGCTAAAATTCTGCTCCGAATACTGAACAGAAGGTTATATGGAAGAACAAATAAAGATGTTGAGGAAGAGCAGTTCGGGTTCAGAAGAGGTAAGGGCACAAGAGATGCTATTGGATTATTAAGGGTGATCGGTGAAAGATTTATAGAAAAAGGGAAAGAGATGTATGTTGTATTTATTGATCTAGAAAAGGCTTTTGACCGCGTGAATTGGGAATTGTTGTTGGGAGTTCTAACAAAGATAGGGTTGGAATGGAAAGATAGAAGACTCATAAGAAACTTATACATGAACCAACAAGTAAGTGTTAGGATAGGGGAAGAACTGACGAAAGAGAGTGCAATTGGAAGGGGAGTTTGACAAGGATGCTGCCTCTCGCCAACACTATTTAATGTCTATCTAGAAGAGATAGTGAAAAAGAGCCTACATTATGATGATGGCATTTCGGTAGGAGGTAGAATGATTAGATGCATAAGATTTGCAGACGATATGGCGCTTGTTGCAGAATCTGAAAAGAAAATCAATAAAATGTTAGAAAAAATGAGAAAGGGCTTTGAAGAATATGGGATGAAAATAAATGTTAGAAAGACAAAAGCCATGGTGATTGGAACAAAGGGGTCTGTGTCAAATATAAAAGTAGGAGGGGAGAAAATAGAACAAGTGAATAGTTTTCGATACCTGGGTAGTGTTCTTAGTAATGACATGAAATGTGAACGTGAAATAAAAGCAAGGATAGGAATGGCGAAAGAAGCCTTTAAAAGAAAGAAAAGTCTGTTTTGTGGGACCTTGAACAAAGAATTGAGAAAAAGACTCATAAAATGCTTCGTGTGGAGTGTTGTACTGTATGGGGCGGAAACGTGGACATTACGTAAAGGTGATGAAAATCGACTTGAAGCCTTCGAAATGTGGGTGTGGAGAAGAATGGAAAGAATTAGTTGGGTCGAGCGCAAAACGAATAGTGTTAGAAATGGTGGGTGAGAAAAGAACACTTTTAGATATTATTAGGAAGAGGAAGAGAAACTGGTTGGGACATTGCCTAAGAAGAGATTGTATCATGAGGGACGTCCTAGAGGGTATGGTGGCGGGAAAGAGAGGGAGGGGGCGAAGGAGACTACAATTAATGGATGATATTAAAACAGAAAGATCATACGCGAAGACGAAAAGGTTAGCGGAGGACCGTGGAGCATGGAAGCTGCGGCAAGTGACCTGCCAATAAAGGCAGAATACCTATGATGATGATGATGGTATGCAGATGATACGGTTATTATAGCTAGAACCGAAGAAAAACTACAGAAGATTATTGACAAAATAGTTGACACTGGGAAACTATATGGAATAGAAATCAACATCGAAAAATCGAAAGTCATGAGAATATCCCGTGGAAATACGCCTTTACGAGTCAGAATAGAGCAAAGAGAACTTGAAGAAATCGATCATTTCAAGCATCTGGGAAGTATTTTGACGAGAGACGCTTACTGCACCAAAGAGATCAAGTCAAGAATTACCATAGCCAAAGAAGCATTCAACAAGGAAAAATCACTTTTAACTAGATGGCTTAATATTGGACTAAGAACGGAGTTGATCAGGTACTATAAAGTATATAGAGTATTGGTCTGTATGGTTAAAAAAAAAACTTGGACATTATGGAAGTTAGAGAAGAAATGTCTAGAGATCTTCGAACTGTGGTATTGGAGGATATTGAGAAGGTAAAATAGACAGAGAGAATAACCAACGAAGATGTTTTATAATGGATAGGAGAGAAGAGGACACTTTTAGCCACCATCCTTCGTAGGAAGGCCAATTGAATTGGGTACATCTTGCGAAGAAATTGTTTTCTTCATACCGCCATGGATAGAAAGATGGAAGGAAAAGGAATAATAATAATAATAATAATAATAATAATAATAATAATAATAATAATAATAATAATTATTATTATTATTATTATTATTATTATTATTATTATTATTATTATTATTATTATTATTATTATTATTATTATTATTATTATTATTATTATTATACAACTGATCGATGATTTGAAAAATAGAAGAAAATATTAGGATTTAAAGGACGAAGCTGAAGATCGAGAAACATGAAAGAAACAATACAAGGCCCAAACCAATAATAAAATAATTCTAAAGAAAACTTATTAGTCCTAGGACCTGCCGAAAGGCAGGATACTTAATAATGATAATAAGGAATCTATAAATGTCCATTTGTCATAACCTTGAGAAATGTCCTATATACAGTAGATATTGTTACATTGTATATTATTGGATGTTTCTTGTCCATGATAAGAGATCTAGATAAGGTAGATGATTCTTGCCTGTTTAAACATTACTTCTAATGTTGTATTATGTTTCAACTTGTAATAATAAACAGTCTTATAGAAAGAAATAGAAATTGTATTAGTAAGTAGAGTTTTCTGGAAAAGTATGCCGTGGATACTTGATTAAATAATTTCTTATTTCACAGGAAGTAAATATACTTAAATAACCTTATACAGTAAAGCCTGTCTTTAAGGGAATCGAACGGGACTCGCAAAAATTTCCGTTGAACATAGATTTCCGCTTAAAAAAGGTAGGCCTATGCAAAAAAAAAAAAGTGCATGCATATAATGAACATACTGAGATAAAGTAATATGCTGTACGTATATTAGTCAATTTACAGTATTTATTTCTACTACGAATTAATACACCCAAAAACTTACGATGAACAGAAAAGAAAATACTGTACATGTGTTAATTTTTCCAGTAGTCAAGGAGAGTTTTCTGTACATGTTGCTGCTTGTCTGCTCGACTTTACACAAAGACTTTAGCCTGAGAAACCACACTAATAAGCACATGAGTGTAATTCCGACGTTTGACAGAATCTTGATAAATATTTAGCCTAGGCTCCTTCCAACTCAATGCTTTATTTCTCTTCGTCCTCCACCTCCTTTTCTCCTTTCAGACTTTCCATATAATTCTCAGTTAAAGCATGTATATCCGTCCTGCCTGCTTCGGTTTGCACGTCACTGTGTGTTTTGCTTAAAATAAATCTAACCTGTTATAGAACGTCTAAAATCTTTCTAAATGTTGAACTCTGGAACTTGAAATTTTCTGCTGAGAGACTTATTTTGATTATCATTGTCCGTGTAATACAGTTTCCGTTTAGTGTAGGGATGGTATCGAGACGAGACGAGACGAGACTTTGTACAGTCTCGGTCTCATCTCGGTTGATAAATAACGGTCTCGGTCTCGGTCTCGTCTCGAGTAAAAAATCACCGTCTCGGTCTCGGTCTCGTCTCGGTCAACAGATGCTTGTCTCGATCTCGGTCTCTGTCTCGAGTACCAAGTCTCGGTCTCGTCTCGAAAGTCTCGAAAGTCTCGAAATAAATAGTGTGAAATTAAAATAGTGAAAGTATTATTCTCGTACAGTCTGTCGTTTGAGCTTATTTTTCCCTTTCATTTGGACTTAGAATTATGGTATGGTGTACCTCTGCATAGCTAATTTGCTAGTGCTAATGCTTTCCATGCGCGTATTCCAGGTTCAATGATCAGTGGGGATATCACCCTAAAACCCTAATAGAACCCATATTTCACTTTCAGCAATAGACTGTGTCTCATATAGCCTCAGAACTGCCTATACAATTAAACTCTATTAAATTAACTCCAGTACTATACAGTAGTTTATTTCCTTCCTTTGAATCAGAATTGTTCAATACCTCCTTACGTCCTGAACCTTGTGGTGGGAGCTACTACACTCATCTTTGCTATGTGAGGTCTCGAGTTGGATCACAAAACAAGATAGATTCAAAGTCCGATGTTTCGTATAATTCGCGTCTCATTTTAAGTGCATTCTGTTTCTTATACAAGTTCATAAGGTCGTAATGCATTACGTAATCACATATCCTGTGCCGTAACACATATTAATCTTATTCCTGAGCTCTCAACGGTGCATGCAATCTTTATTCGAGAAAAGTAATCTTGCGTTCATTACGTTGAAATTTTATATTGATTAAATATTACTTGCGAAACATGGACATACATATTATATAAGTATATAGGTAATTCGAGTTATCTGTATCTATTTTTTTCTCACTCGCCAAAACAAGTGATTCTTAACTTTCTAATTTTCTTTTGTATTAATTTGCGTAGTTTTGCTGCAACATGATGGATTGAATAGTCAAAAATACTTTTTTCGGTCTATGACTTTCATTAAATTTTGGATCCATTTTTACCGTACCTTACCTAGTAAAAGTTATATATATACAAGGGCGGATCTAAGGGGGGGGCTACGGGGCTATAGCCCCCCCCTTGACGCTCAGGTTTACACTGGATAAAATGGGCTTCAATTCTGCTTTACACTGGATAAAACGGCAAATTACGGTTTAGCCCCTCCCTTGATCACATCCTGGATCCGCCACTGTATATATATATATATATATATATATATATATATATATATATATATATATATATATATATATATATATAGTCTTAGTTGATAAACCAGTTTTTCGCTTCTGTAAAATTACGAAATTATGACTTGGTTTAGTTTACCTCCGAGATTTAGATATAATAAAATCATCACCATTATCATAATTAAACATTATCAATCCATTGCTGAATGAAGGTCTTTCCAAGTCTTCACAACTATCTAACTTGGGCAATTCTTTTCCAGGTTACTCCTTATGGCTCTTGAATTCATCACACCTTCTTGTATGCGGAGGTTTCCTAGGCTGTTTTTGTCTTGTGGTGTCCAATCTACAATTGTTTTCGTCCGTCGATCATAATTTCTTCTTGCAATACGTCCAGCACATTTTCCAGCTCATATTAAATTATTTCATTAGCATCATCAGTATTCAATTCTATATATTTGGGCTACAAATAGTTCGAATTCGCTACTTTCGGAGTACAGACACGCTACTTTTTAATCTTCGGATCTGGCAACACTGACTGAATGATTTAAATCAACATAATGTGAGAACCCCCATTTGGTCTAGCGGCTAGCACTCTTGATTTCGGTTCGCGTGGTCTCGAGTTCGAATTCCGGTAGGGGTAAAGTTGATCGACAGAAGTGGTTCGGATTCCACTATAATCATTAGCTCCACGTCTCCTTTAGCCGCCCTAGCATACCTGTGGGACGTTAAACTAAAACAAAACAAAAGTGAACACTGTGTATTACTAACTGCTGTAAGTCCTTGAATAATTGCATACAGCTAGGCCTATATGGTATGGATTGAGTTTGATGTGATCGGTGGTCAAACTAAAGCAAGTGAAATGTAACTAGTGTGTAATTAGAACTTTTAATTAAGCACGGTCTTAATTTAAAGTGTACACCAGGCCCAAGGCTTAGGGGGAACAACTAGTGTAACTGAAAATGTATCAGTTACATTTAATTTCAGTTACAATTTGCATTTACGTGTATTGCTGGAACGAAGACTTAAATATTAACATTATAAGTAGCCCAAAGACTATGAAAAACGTCTTCTCTTGAAAGCATTCTTGCACCATAAAAGAAACTACGAGTAATTTTAAAATATCTTGCAGTTCATCTACGTTATTTGCACATATTTAGAATAATATTTAGCAATTTATTTAAGTGGGCAACGCTGCCTAAAATAATGTAACTGCCATTTGTTGTAATGTTATAGAAGCAAAGGAAAGCAATAGTCATTATTAATACAAATACGTCATTTTAAGCAGTATAACAATCACTACCAATGTGTTTGGTACCTCTGAAACGATTTGAAATAACAATTGTTGTAAATGGCGTTATAAGCATTTGTCTTTTGCAAGCATCTGCATGATGAGACGTGATATGTCAGCGCGTTTTCGAAGTAAAGTCTTTAGAAACATTTAAATTTTCCGTTTCTTGTAGCTTTGTTCCTTCATTCATTCGAAATATATTATACCATGATCACAGTATTTGACGCTAAGGTACAGTTGATGCGCATTGCACCGTCCATAGGGATGCACACGAGACGAGTCGAGACAGGATTTTCCTGACAAAATTCGAGTCGAGACACTGCTGTTCCAATAGAGAAATATACACTTTTCGAGTCGAGACATCACTTTTACAGCACATTTTCGAGACGAGACAGCCACAAATCTTGTCTCGTGCGCATCCCTAACCGTCCATGCCATTTGAGTTATTAGAGATTTCCAAAATCTTGTTGTTAATGATACTGTGTTGTCCTTTGTTACACTAAATAATGTATGGGCTATTGTGGTTTTGTTAAAAAACTAAATTAGAAATATGCAATACTCTACGAAGCGCAATTTGAGAAAATACAACTTTATTTTGCTTTTAGCAACATTGTTTATCTAGTTATATTGCAGAGTGTCTAGAAGAATTTCCCAACTTGGTACAAAATTTCAGCATTTATATATATATATATATATATATATATATATATATATATATATATATATATATATATATATATATATATATATATATATATATATATAGTATATCCAGGATGGCCCATTTTAATCTTTCCACGGAGATATCTCGAAAACGGTTGAACATAAATGAACCGAACAAAAACTCAAATAGGAAATGCCATGGGGCACACCGAATGGTGTTGTCGCGGCGCCTCTCGGGGCCGCCCTTCATGGGGTATCAGGGCCAAACTTAAAAATTTTAAGTGGAAACATGGGGCGAGTAATACCTCGTTCCATAGACCTTTAAAAAGTAAAAAGCGTTGTGGCAAAAGATTTTTCATATTGGTCACCGTATTCAAGATGGCCGCCATGACATGGTGCCTGTATCTGATAAAACGTCCAGTACCACTAATATGAAAACAGTTGAAGATAAACGAACAGTCAGAAAGTGAAACAGGAAAGGCATGGGGCGCGTCGAGTGATGTTCTCGCACAGTTGCCTTTCAAGGGGGCCAAACTTAGAAATTTTGAACCGAAATATGGGTCAAGTAATACGTTTTTGGATAAATTTTGAAACACTAAACAGTATTGTATCAAAAGATTTTTCATATGGGTCACCGTTTTCAAAATGGCCGCTAAGACATGGTGCTATCAGATAAAACGTCCAGTACCACTAGACCCCTAATATGAAAATAGTTGGAGATAAATGAACAGAATAAAACTCGTATAGGTAAGCAAAGAGGGTATTTATCATTTCCACGGCTCGAGTATAATCAGGCACGTAGCCAGGATTTCATAATAGGGGAGGGGAGGTACGTGACATGAAATACTGTGGTTATCACACCAGGGGTTCGATAATTCTAAACTATTTTACTGGCAACATATATTGGTTCGTTTAGCCAGGATTTCGTAATGAGGGAGGAGGGCCGTGACTTGAAATACTGTGGTTACACACCAGGGGCTCAATCAATCTAAACCAGTGGCGGCCGGTGGATTGTGGTATCGGGTGTTGCAGTACGAACGATTGGAGGCAGAAGATATAAAGTGGACTAATTGACTAATCAGCATAACTTTAGATGCAAATGCTATGTGACATGTCAAATTAAATAAAATTCTGTTTTTAAAAAATAAAAAAATGAACATTTTATCCGATTAATCACTTTATTTAATTACTAAGTTAATTATCCTCTCTTGATTGGAACAAATCTGTCTAATAGATGCTGGTTGAACTTTGGTATTCTTATTGTCAGGTCTTTTTCGATGGAAAGCATAACCAATGGTGATAACCTTTCTTGGGACATTCAATTCCTTGAAAGTGTCAATCCTTTTTGATGAGGATAAAAATTTTTCGTCTTTTGATGACGCCATAGGTACAGTTAATATTAATTTCAGAAGCTTTGTAGATTCACTAAATATTTTTTCTAGATTATTGCGAACGATTCATCCTAGCAAACTCAGTCTCTGACAGTGATCCGAATTCCTCTTCAGCGTTGACTGAAGAGAGTTCATAGCAGAGATTAGTGTTATAAAAAATGTACATTGAACACACTTTATTCACAGTTTATCTAGGAAAATTTAAAATAAATTGAGGAAATGTATCTAGTGCAAACTGCCATAAGATATCCTGTAAATTTAAACTGGATTTTTTTCGAACACTCTCCTGAATTGCCCTTTGCTTGTTTTGTCTAAACCTTAATTGCAAGTTTTTCCTTAGTTGAAAGTTGGTCAATGTTTTTTGTAAGTTATTTACAGAAGTCATGGTGTACACTTCATTCAGAATTTGTACGTTATTTACAGAATTAAAGCACACACAATAAAATTAAACCTAATAATTAAAAACCAAACCAGCTGATACAAAAGAGCTACTGGTATGTGAATTCCGAATGTCACATATTCATACATCAACACACACACATGTGCGTAAAAGAAAAAAAAACACATTCCAAATCATCCGTCTTGGTTGTTACGCAATGCACGATGAACACAATATACTTCCACATGTCGCAAAACAATGCTTATCAATGTCATATGTTCTGGAAAGCAAACTTTGAAACCCGCCAGATGTAGGATCAGCATGTAACAGAAGCCAAAAATCAAAGAACATAAAAACAAACAGCACTGCCAGTTCTACACCCAAAAATGTTAGCTCGGAGGGGTCCAAAGTATTTGAGGGAGGTCCAATACGTCTACGTAATATGGAACCTGTCTTATACTGCGCCCGAAAAGACGATAAGTAATTCTTAATTACTGTCATCTATAATTTTAGAAAAAATATAGAACGATTATTTTTATAAGAAAGAGTACATGATGAGGCATAAAATAAAATATTTAGCCTACATCAACCGTTTCTTTGTTAGACAAGTATTTTTTTTCTATAGTTCGTTCGGAAAGTGTACAAACGTTAGTCAAGTTTCGAAATTTTTGGGAGGTCCGGACACGGTGGTCCCCCCTCGTCGCTACGCCCCTGAGGATTGCTAACTAGTTCCAAATTCAATGTGGCGTTCCCGATCATACTGTTTTATGTGGAAATTATCAAGAGTATAAAATATACTTATTTTATAAAAGAAATATGTATATACTAAAATACTATCCACAGGGGGGGGGCGATTGTACATACTAACTTATTAATATTTGAATCACAAATTACTGTAGAAGAAGCCTTCATTATCAATACAAGCTAAGAATTAACTTGTAAATGCGGGTCTACTTTCATTTGTTTTCTCCTCTACTAGATATTTTTTTTCTTATTTTGTAATTCTGCAATCACTTTTTTTTAGTTGTCATTATATTGATTTGCTTCAGTATGGTCCCGTAATTTAAAAATATGAATGCTTAAAAACACATTTCATTTGTTAATTGTTAGTGAAATAAAATTTAGAATGTTATTTAGCGCGAAAAACCTTATAGTTCACTTTAAACCGTGCTGTGTTGCAGAAGAACTGCAACGACCAGTCCCTTTAACTTCTGAGATAGGGGAAAGGAGACTTAACATTCGCTCCAATTCCTGCGCTGAAGGAATCTGGTCGTTGCATGCTCGCTGCAACACAATATAAATTAGAGACTCTGTGAAGGATTATTTTTCGCTTTTTAAAACGGATTAACGGAACGGACAGTTACAGAAGTAAAAAAATATGTTTTTTTAAAGGGTATATATGCGAGTATTAAAAAGTATTTTTCCTGTTCTTTACTACTATTGATAATAATATTTTTTCTTGAAATACTTTAGTCGTTGCGCAACGCTGCAACAATAACATTAGCCGCCACTGATCTAAACTATTTTACTGGCAACACACATATATTAGTTTGTTAGGACAATAAAATGAGGATTATTTAATCTTTTAATAACAAACTATAAAGAAATCTGAAGTAAAATAATATTTTAAAAATATTGAAAAATAAACAGTCTTCCTAGGTAATTCGAACTGGGTTTTTGTTGTCTTCTTCCTTCTTCTTTTTCTTATCTTCGATTAATGCCGTCAAGGATAGCAACGAGATCTCTTTCGGCGGTAAACACATGCTGTAAAATGGATTAGTGTTGCCGCGAAATTGAAAATTACTTTAAAGTGTAACTGGAATTTATGTTGCCAGGTTCTGGTGATTGTTGGCATTTCTTAAGTTCTACCTGAGAATCTACCTGATAGAACAGGTTTATTGTTATTTATAGTCCATAGAATTAGCATGGAGCTAAATGAAATTCGGAACGGTCCGTTCAAATAATATCAATTTTTAGATTGAACCCCTTCCGTTTCCTACACACAAAGTTCCACATAAGAAAGAGTAACCAAACGTTTGCTGTAGTTTTATACTTTTAACGCTGATTCTTCTTTTTCTCGTTTCTTTTTGTTTCATCCTTTCCGATCTCTGTTCGTAAGTGGGTGAAGCGGGAATGAATGGTAAAATCTCAATTGCAATAAATATGATTTGTCTGAAACACTTGTGTGTACAAATGACTGGTACTATAATGAATAAAAATAAAGTGAAATAAGGTGAATAAAAATAATGTGAAATTCAAGTTTAACAACATTTTGCCCGCCCCTGATAATTTAATGCAATGCGTGCAAGATTTTTGGGACATATCTGCATCAGTATGTACCGTTTCGTTACTAAGGATCACAACTGAAATTACCGTTGAAAGTTATTCGGAATGTAACTGTGGACATCTCAGTGAAACTCATATTCTATTGCATGCAAGAAGACATAGAAGGAAAAGAAGCGAACGAATATCATGCAGACGACTGTTGTACAAAACCAACGTTTGTACACATTGTTCTAAAATTGCATTGTTCGACAAATTGGTTTCGCATCTCAGTTTATTCATTTCTGCATCAAACCATTGCCTGCAATCGAAACGGAAGGTATCATTTAACAAGAATTTTACATACTTTATCCCATTACAGAGACATTTATCTCTTATAAAAACACATTTCAAATAACTTTGTTTCGTAGATACAATTTGCAAAAGCTAACGCTCTCATTTGCAATTTCACCGATCCTTCCCGCTTCACTCACTTACGGAGTGAGGTTAGGATAAATTTCTAGGAGTTAGATTTTTTCTTTTCCATTATGGCACTTTCACCCTAGTCATCTTTTCGACTGTTGCAACATTCCCGAGCTATAGAGTGATAAATACCCTCTGTGATTTCCTATTCGAATATTTGTTCTGGTGTTTTCATATTAGTGATACTGGACGTTTTACCTGATGTAGGTACCATGTCTTGGTGGTCATTTTGAAAACGGTGACCCATATGAACAATCTTTTGCAACAGCACTATTTAGTTTTTAAAGATATGTTGAACGAGGTATCACTCACCCCATGTTTCCATTTACAATTTTGAGGTTGCGCCCTGGGCCCCCATGAAGGGTGGCCCTGGGAGCCTCCGCGACAATATCAATCGATGTGCCACATGACATTTTCTATTTGAGTTTTTGTTCGGTTCATTTATTTTCAACCGTTTTCATATTATAGGTACTGCATGTTTTACTATAATAGAGGCAAATGTCTTGTCGGCCATTTTAAATACAGTGCCCGATATAAAATATATTTTGCCGCAATGCTTTTTAGTTTTTCAAGGTCTATGGAACGAGATACCACTCACACCTTGCTTCCATTTAAAATTAAAGTTGGGCCCCGGGAACCTATGCAGGGCGGACCTGGGTGGCACCGCGACCATATATAGAGAGAGAGAGAATTCTATTTGCATCAGCAGTGGATTTTGTTTCTGGAGAGGCTTGAGGAACGAGTAAGAAACATTTGCGTTGTACGTGCAATGCAAAAAATTATTACAAATTTATTTCGGGAGGGGTTTGAGCCCGATAACCACCCCTAAATACGCCAATGTACATCAGTCAACCGTTCTCATATTATCTAACACAGCAACGAAACAAATTTTGAGTGAAGGTAATTTTAGTATTTATCAATATCAATATTCGAGACGAGACCGAGACTTTCGAGACTGACCTAAGTCTCGTCTCGGTATATAAAACTCCGTCTCGGTCTCGGTCTCGATACCATCCCTAGTTTAGTGAAGGGAATTTAACACGATTTTAGCAAGTAAATTCATGGGACTGTGAAATATTTCCGTTTAACACAAGTTTCCGTTTAATAAAGTTTCCGTTGAAGACAGGTTTTACTGTACTATTTTTTTTTGTACTTGATAACATAAAAATAAGCAAATGCTAAAAAAAATTAAAGTCGTAGTAAAAAAAAAGTGATAAGATGTACGAGCAACTTTCTCACTCTAATTTCTTAAATCGCGTTATGCTACAGGTTTTACTGCAAAATTTTTGTGTGAAATACAGTACAAAACAAAATTATTAGACGTTTTCGGATAACATCGTCCGAAATATTCTGTATAGCAAGAATATTCGAAAAACTCTTCTGAAGAATTTTATAAAAACATCGTCAGTGGTGCATTTAGGTGGAAAAAAAATCTAAAGGGGCAAAACCCAGACCTGTGATAGGTATATCATGATTTTACTATATACTTTCTAAAATATATAAATAAGAGCTTAAATTATTTTTGTCATTAAAAACTGGGGGTCCTAGGCCCCACGGCCCCGGGATAGATCCGCCACACCCTTAAGTTTAAACTTTGATACGGATACGTCGAACGAAATGGTCTCTCTAAGTGAGTGTATTTAACTCCTGATGAACGGACAACCAAAAATCACGTTTTCGTCATGTAGGAGCCAAGAAACATGTAGGCTAAATACGTTGACATTTCAGATTCGATTTTTCTTCAAGATCATTACCTATACTTTCTTTTTTCCTATTGTCACTCGCAGGGGTGCCCATCCCCCCCAAAGCTGATGGCGCACTCCCCCCCAAAACTAATAATCTCCTCCCTCCTCAAAACTCAAGTCCTCTAAAAACAATTGCCCAGTGTAGCAGTAGTTTTTATAGTACTAGTAATTGTTATTTTTGTTGTTGTTTTTATTTCCTGTAGTAGTATTATAGAATGCTTGTAGTAGTAGTAGGGGTAGTAGTAATTATAAAAATGACATTACTTCTATTAGTAGTCTTGGTAGTATACAATACTAAATATGTTCTATAAGGATATTGAAGGGTATAAAAACTTCTACACACTTGGTAATTGGCACAGGTATTTTTTTTTTTACAATTAGTAGTATTATTTTTTTCTTTACAAAATATTGATATAATTCCCTTGTACATGAAAAGTAAGACACAAGTTACAAGTTATTGAGTTTGATACCAAAAGAAAATGTTATCCTCGAAATTAGCCTACAAAAAGAAGTGATATCCAACAAAAAACATTCCTGTAAAAGAGCCAAGTACGAGTGGCCTTAAAAAGAATTGAAATCACAAAAATAGGCGCCAAGTTCTGGTGGACAACAGTTACAAACACTCACTGGCTCACTTCAAATTTAGATTTGAAACTTGGCTGTTGTCTGTATGGTTACCACTAGCTCACAATTATGTCAAACTACTTTATAATTTTCAACAGACAACATAGGCAAGTTTCAAATCTAAATTTGAAAGTGATTCCTTGAGTGTTTGTAACTGTTGTTCACCAGAACTTGGCGCTCATTTTTGTGATTTCACTTCTTTTTAAGGCCGCTCATACTTGTTTTTCTTACAGGGATGATTTTGTTGGATTAAATTATTACTGGTCGTGGTGGTGACATTAACCTACCCTTGATGTCCTTTATAGAGTAATAATTTTTTTCTTTGCTCACTCGACAAAGCAAATTTGTCTATAATATCGCTGTTGGGAATGCATTCTAAAATGTCTTTTTCAGAAGAAAGGACAAGCATGTTGGAGAGCCATACATCTCCCATGCTCCTTCTTTGTCTATTTTTTTACATTCTTTACTTTACTCATAATCCTCTCTGCTGAGCAACTCGTTGCTGGTAATGACAGAAGTATCTGGTATAATATTGTTAGGTATGGAAAACCAGACATATTGAACAAACACCTGTAAGGCCTAATGAATCCTTTCTTCACCCACTGATCCAGACTGATCCAGATATATCCACAAAGCGATAAACCGACCAGCCCATCCTTTCATATAGACTTGCGCGGTACTTCATTCATAGAGTTTCTAAGCAGGGGGTAGGGGGATTCATTCTCGAGATTAAAAAAAAAATCGCATCGTGTTCCAATGTTATTCTGACGACAGTAAAATTATTTATTCGACATTAGAGTAAAGTTCTTCCCCAATTTTTTTATTCCCCCCAATTTTTTCTCGATGGCACAACTTGCGCCATTCATCCCTCCTGTGGGCGGCCCTTCTCTCTTAAAACGAACCAACCTTTCCTTTCATATGGCTACTTGCGCGGTACCGGTACTTCATTCATCGAGTATCGAAGCAGGGGGTACGGGGGTTCACCCCGGAAAATTTCTGAAAATTAGCTTCTCAAAATCGTGTTTTAATGCTATTCCGACAATAAAATTGTTAGTTCGAAAGTAGAGTAAAATCCCCCCCAATTTTTTTCTCAATGGCGCAGCTTGCGCCATACATCCCCCCTGTGGGCGGCCCTGGTCACTCGTAAGTAATAAAAAATGTGAAAAAATAATTGTCATTATGGATAAACTCTTTCCTAAATATCCGCTATCTTGATCCATTCATCATTGATTTTAAATCGTTAGACTCTCATGCAAGTTTAATTCGAGAAATACACAACATAAACGCTCTTGGGCAGATGAAGCTAAACTAATTGCGACATCTCGTGTTAGAAGTAAGGGCTAGGAGGTAAAAGTGAGGGGAAACGCCGAGGAATGTCGTACCCCAACTTCCAGAAAATATCTGTGGCGTCCCCTCACTTTTTAAAAAAAATACAATGGGCAAAGATAGGCACGGGGGACGGCGTGACGTCAAGCGTTCGCCTACCTTTTCAGATCCACTTTTACCCCTGGTAAGGACTACACAGGTAAAAAATGTGTGTTAATTCAACACAATGGTTTTATGTTACCTGAGTTGGGTTAGATTTTAACACGCGCTTCGTGGTACTTCAACTCCATCGGATTTTAGAATAAACTATTTAAATATTAGCGATTACGTTGTATCAAGAAACTTTTCATGGTCTTTATGGGTTGAAATGCATCGAGTACAAGTGTAAAAAAATTGAAAGCAGGTGGCAGTGCTTTTTTAATGTGAATTTTGTCACAAAATGCTTATACTGACAAAATTATTTACGTAAAAGATTTCAAACAATATAATACGTTGTTTGTTACTTGGCACAAATGTCCAATATACCGTGTAAAGCTTTGCTTGTAGCTAAATATAAATGCTAATACAAAGTCTCAGTGTCAGTTTCTTAGATATTTATTATTTCCTTCCAGACAATGTGCGCATCATGTCAACTTTTGTAACTGTTTCCGTTTTTTCGAAAACTGTATGCTAGTACTTAAGTGGTTTGTGGACTGACTGAATAATGTATAAATCTCAAAAACCAAAACCAGAAATTATGCTCTGGTATTTAAAAAGAGAAAGCAAACAAAACAAACTAATCAATCAGTGAAAGGTAGAAACAAAGTGAAATACGAAACAAGAAGCAATCAAATTCTTAAAACACTCTACACGACACGACACGTACGGAGAACGAACGTTTTCTTCTCACACTCAATAGGTGTTAGCACAAACGCAAATGCGTGATGGAGACACTGCATTTCCCATATTTTTTATATTAAGGCAAACTCTTTTATAAACAAGGAAGATCGAGCACACATGTTTAACAACTGACTAACAGACAGTAGTTTCATTTTCATAATTATGATATAATTTTTATAATTAGTGTAACGCAGAAATTTCAATAGCAAACTGGGATATTTTAGTTATTGAGATGGTATTTTCTAATAGTTTAGGTTAGCATCACTTTGCTAATCTTTCAAACCTTTTTTCACAACTCCCACGACTGGCATCATTCATGATCTTCATAAATTAATTAGGCATCCCAAATATTGTCATTGCTTCCACTAATCTCGTTTCACAAATCCATGTTACTGTTCTCGATCCTCCAGGAAGTGTCCATGTTCCGATCAAATTGCAAGTCAGTACTTTCCTACGCCTCACTCTCCACAATGTCAAAGAACTAGCCTCCACTTCGATAAAACCAAGTAGAAACAGAACCAAACATATTTGTCGGCAGCAGTGGATGCTTTACAACCTCCTACGTCAGAGGACGAACTGTATCATTACATTCAAACCATTACAGCCCCAATTCAAGAAAGCAGCTCATTTATGTACCAGTCATTACATCAACACCTTATCGACCAATATTACCATTATAATATCTCACATGTATTACTCTCTCTGGACAGTTTTATCGTGACTATCAACGGACGAAAAATTCCGGATCACCCCGACATCACCAGTAACTTCAGAGGGTTATTAAGTACTACGACTGTGCTTATCAATTTCGTTAGTGTGTTAATACCTTAGATAACACTCCACACCTACATACCCAGTTGACACAGTCAATCTATCTTTTCTTTCATAACAACCTCACGTTCTTCATACTCTTCCACGTAATCTACCTTTACAGAGCCAGTCACAGTTCAAGATATCACTACAGTTGTTCGTTATAAACGCAACAGTGCATCTGACTTCGATACAATAACTTATTGCCATATGAAAGAATACCCGCCTATATTGCTTACCTTGTTAGCAACTATCTTTACTTTCATTCTCCGAATTGGTTATTTTCCTGCCATCTGGAAAACTTCTAAGACGTTAATTTTTCCAAAAAAACAGAGTCCTCCCGCCAACATATCATTTTACCGTCCGATCCAATTAACGTCTACTTTTAGTAAAATCCTAGAAGACGTCTGCATATATACATCGGAAGCCTCCAAATTCTTCTCGTTCATCAAGCAGGATTTCGTCCAATTTATTCCATCAACGATCAACTACCTCGCTTAACCACTACGGTTACACAACATTATAACTCTGTCAAACCATCATGTCTTTTATTATTTGACTTCGAGAAAGCATTTGACAAGGTATGACACATAACACTTGTATATACATTAATTTATCTCCAATTTCCTGTCCCACATATACGACTCTCATATATTTCAGTAAATTCTCATATTCTCACATTCTACTTTCCTTCACTCTGGAGTACCTAAAGGATCGGCACTGTCACAACTTCTTTATCTTCTCTATATTGCAGATATACCTCCACTTTCTAATAAAGTTCATCTCCTTCAATACGTTGATCACAATGCCATTCTTTCTTAGAATCAACTATCCAACCGATATACATTGTTCTACAATTAACAACTTCCTTCGTTGGTGTAGCAAATGGTAATTTACATCAATGTGAAGAAAACACAGGCCATTGTCTTTGTAACTTCATCTGTCTGATTGATATTTTTTTGGTGTTGTGATGTGAAAGCACATCTTGCTTTATTCTCTACGCTCATCATCAACAAATTTATACCAGTATAATATAATTCAACCCTATCTATATATAAATCAATTATTTCTTCTATCTCCACTTTTGTACGATATTATAGTAACTGGACGTTCCTAGTCATTTCACTGTCAAATGTTAAGAATCGCAAAGATCTTTAAGACTTTACAAATGATTCTAATCTAATATTAAATAACGAACTTTTCTGAGACTGTAACTCAATTCCATAATTCCTCTATCTATGCACTACTCTTCCCTGAGACAGCGCGTAATCTTCTAAAAGGGTGCTAGCCAGCAGTGGCTACCGACAAACAAACAAACAAACAAACAAATAACAAGCATATTACAAAAAAAAAAGTCCTCTTAACCATCATACGCCTATACCTAGTTCCTTCTTAAGAGCCTTCATCCCGACGAAATTAAAATACCGCTAATTTTACAGTAATTATGTGATATCTTCAAATAGATAAAATATAATTGAAATATAGAACAAGAGCGCTCTAGACAATATTATTTTGCGTGAGGTACCGTTATCACAAGTCATCTAGTGGCTTTCCGTTTTCAGATGTTTAAAAACGCGAAAATAAATGCCGATCTTCAAAATGGCTCGAAATCGAATGCAGATAAGTGAGTCGTGATAACGGTTTCTCATGTAAAATAATATTGTCTAGGGCGCTCTTGTTCCACATTTCGATTATCTTTTATATATTTGAATATATCACATAACTACTGTAAAATTAGCGGTCTTTTAATTTCGCCGGGATGAAGACTCTTAACTGAAAATTCCAAATAAAGGGCGTCACTCCAATATTGCATATATGCAATACAGAAATAAATAAACAATCTGTTTCAAGAGAATAGAAATTACCAATCTTTATCGACAACGAACAATATACTTTTTAGCATTATATTTTTTTGTTTTTCTCAATTTTCCCGACATTAGAACTTATTTTCAAGCACACCATTTTCTTCAGTTTGAGGGGGTCATCTATTGATTAAGATATATGTCTCAATAATTAAACGATAATATAGTTGAAAAAAAAAGAACAAGAATAAAAATGGAAAAAATGAAATCTTTGAGTTTTAGTCCCACGCTTATGCCGGCTAGGCTAAAGGAGACGGTGATGATGAGAAATGAAGAAAGTGCGAGGACACGGAAAAACTCCGAGGAAACCCACGCATACGGTGTTTGTCCACCACAACGTTCACTTGGCGTGAGCTGCGTTCGAACTAGGGGCCCCATGCACTAGAAGTGAACGCTCTACCACTGAGCCACCACGGTCCCTAACAAGAAGAACATGTTAGCACTACGGAATAATGATATCAGGGAATGATGACATGAGCACTATGGAATTTTGACATGAAATATTAGGTTATAAATAGAGAGGAGTTCTGAGCAAATCAGTAAGGTGTATGACTACCTCGGGCACCAATGCATACTGCACATTTGTTTGTCATGCCCTCCACAAGAAAGTTCAAGAGTTTCACGGGTATGTTGTCCCATTCTTCCCTTAGGACAGTTTTCCTATCCTAAAGGGTCAAATGTGGTGAATTTCTTAGTGCAACTCGTCGTCGACGAGCATCTCAGACAGTTTGTTTCGATAAATATCAGGAGAATACGGTGGCCATTCTATGTGATAGATATTCTCACGCTCCGGATCTCTTCAACTTGGACGGTTCTGTGTGGACGTGTGTTACTATCCATGAACACAAACTCTGGAGCTAGGGATGCATTCGAGTAGAGTCGAGTCGAGATTTAAGCCTGTCTCGACTCGTCTCGAGAAAATGTTGTCTCGACTCGTGTCTCGACTCGAAAATATGTTTCTGTCTCGACTCGTGTCTCGACTCGACAGTCTCTGTCTCGACTCGACTCGAATTCGAGTCGAGACGTCTCGAAATTCGAGTCGAGACAAAATGTACGAGTTCAAATATACGCACACATCAGCCAGACCATAATGACTAGCTACCTAATTGTCAGTATGACGACTTTTGGCAAGGATAAAAACGGCGACACGTCTTGGCATACACGCAATGATCCTTGATAGGTCGCTGGAGAGAGCTGGCACCACATGTGCTCACTCAGGTCACCTCATTCCCGTAAATTCCGGGAAGGGGGGCGATGTGTTTTGACGTCACGTTCAATCGCATCCCACAAGGGACATCACTCAAATGTCCGGCTCCAATTTCAATGAAACTTTTTTTGCTGATAGAAGGCATGTATGCATCATTACTTGTGATGACAAATTTTTGCCATGGTGCATGTTTTCTATTTTTTTAAATAACTTTTAAGAATTGTGATGTGGTTATTAGAGATTACTACAGAAGTCCCTTACTACCCTTTGTAAACGGAGCGTTAATGAAGAAAAGTGAAGAAAAACCATGTGGACACATATAAGTCCTGGGGGGAAGTCGTATGGTAGATATGACCTTGATGGCAGCCATCTTGAAATCCGCCATTTTGAATTAAGGTCAAGTTTTCAAAATGGGAATAGGGTAATATGATACATAATTTCGGGCTAGAATTTAATTAGAAAAATAATGGTGAGGTTAGTTTTAAGATACACCCATTTGGGGGAAAGTTACAGGCATATTAATTGTTTTTACTTACTGTGTGCGTAAGTCCCTTCTTACTTTCGTCTCAAGACCTGTAAATCGATCGCAACGGCAGAGCCCGGTTTCGCACTAGTGTTTAAAAATCTTTAAACTCACTTGAGGCAATATTTCTGGATTATTGTATTGTATTTTGCCTTTAATTAAATTTGAACCCACTTCATGATCTTGTGTAAAGTATCACTAAAAGAGAATTTCTGTTTTTATGGAGAACGTAAGCATGGCAATTATAAAAGGTGAGTAAGGTGCGTATGTATTTATAAGAAAGTTTATTTGACGAGTCTTTTGTGGTTCCGCCAACCTATTCTTTAGTTTTTTTTTTCAAAATACTCATATCTCATAAATAAAAGAGCTATTATAAAATCTCTTACCACTATTCTTTAATACTTATAAAATTTTATTTATTGTAAAAGCACTGGCGAGATATTTCTTATCGCCCACTAAAATTATGGTGGAGCTCCTTCGTGGCTAACGGTTAGCATACTTGCCTTTGGCGTGGGAAACCTGGGCTTGATTCCCGGTGGGTGTTCATGTGGTTTGGATTCCACGTTAATCAGTAGGTCCACGTCTCACATAGCCTCGCTGCTGAACGGGACGTTAAACTCAGAATCAATTCAACTCAAAATTATGGTTTTGACTTGATTATGATGTCATTAGTTTAAACGCCCAACTGCCCAGTAATTATAAACATTGACTACATTATAAAATTGTAATTTGTGACGACTAAAATATCAGAAATTAAAGATTATTCTTTGGGTTTTGGAACATTTTGAAAAACGTGAAAAACTGGTACTGCACCGATACAACACACCTTTTGGATTTATCATAACATGTCTTACATAGCTTTGGTTCGATTCTCAACACGGACTGCAACTACCCGTTAAATTGTGCATCCGAAAGGCACTCTTTGTTAAACCTCGCTTATCACCGCTCATCTTAATAATATATATAACTTCACCGCGAAGCAAATATTGCATTTCTCTCTTTCATCCTAACACAAAACAAAACTAACCACAGCTGTGACACAAAGGAGCTATTTCGAAAAGAAACAAGCTATGCTTCATAGAGATGTGTACCAAATGATAGAAGTATAAAGTATTGTTTTCTTTACTGTTTATTGATATCAGTTGGTGTTCTTAATGAGTTTACTCATTAGTTTAGAAAGAGTATATATGGAATTTGGACATATGTTGTACGTATTCTCCTGAGAAATTGATGAGACCAGAAAAGTTATAAGGATAGATGGAATAGGTTTAAGCGCATCTACGTGACTTTATCAAATATTTATTCTCCATAATGGTACCACGCGGAAAACTTGGTATAGGCCTACTTTTATCTTTGCCTCCCTCTGTTAGCTGTTTCGTATCATATATATCGGATGGTTTTGATATTTCTTCTGATCATTAAAACAAGAATGGTACCTGTGTGCGTGCAGAAATGCAAAAGCACAAGGTAACTTCCTATTTGTTTTGGAAACAACAAACCCATTTCACGTGTGCGAGAGAAATTGAGCACAGCGAGATCGGGTGTTTACTCACGGTTAGTTCGCAGCAGGAGTCCATGGTAAAAGATTTGGCTATCTCGAAAACACTCGCAAAACCTTACAAATACAAAAGACTGCGCTTCAAAGAAAGTTTAGACACAGATGTTTCAATTTTCTTTTAGCATCTTTCTTCAAAAAAGATCGGTTCATTGTATTCGAAAAAGGGAAGGGAGAAAGGGTGAATTTATATTTTATGTGGGGGGTAATGTTGTAAGTAGTATAAACAATACATACCGCTTCCGACTCTGTACTGAAGCACTTCCTTTAGCGGTATATCACTAGATCTATTCTGACCCTCATCCCACCTCAAGTAGTAAGTAGAAAGGGACAGAAGTATTCAACATGACTGCGCACTTGAGTTTCAGTTCACAATACGAAAACCAGTGAGCAAGTAAACAGTCTTTTGTAGGATCGTGTTTTACTTCTTGAATTTATTTTTGAACATTTCTGTGAATTCAACAACAGAACGCAGTAGAAATACGGACTAGTTTTTACTCCAACCATTACTTTCGCTTCAACCCAGGGATGCCACATTTATGATTTCGTACTAGATTTAGTGATTTTACTATTGAACTAGTGATCTAGTACGTACTTTGGATAAATAGGCACATTCTAGTGATTTTTTGCATTTTTTTCTGATGCAGACAAATGAGAAGGAAATGGTTCTTAAAATAAAAGGAAGAAGTATATTGCAGTTCAAAACAAATGTAGAAACCTTAAATTATTTTCTCTTTTCCCTCTGACTGAATGAAACCCTTGCTGTGTAACGACCTTAGGTAAACAACGGCTATCTTTGGTCCGCTACCTCCTTTTGTTAGCCGAGGTTTTTTCTGGAAGAAAGTGAAGAAATAATTATCCAGTACATTTACGTTTTGTCAGGCACACAGGCGCAGTCTGTACTTGTTTCCTAACGAATTTTAGCAACATAACATAAATGAAACATATGTACCAGAAAATAGAGGCAGTACAAACGGAAATTTTCATCTGCGACACATTTGATGAGAAATATAGTTAGATGTCACGTGCAAGCACTCTAAACATGTCCTATCCTGTAATTCTATTCGTATGTTTATGTAGGTGAGACTGAGAAATCAAGAAACAATAATAACTGGTTTTCTTCCAGGGGAAAATTCTAAATGTGAAGGGGTGTTACACTGGGACTTTAATTGCGTCCTTTGTACAAGATTAACAAGTAATAGCAATTTTTTAATTTATTTTAGTTCTTGAGGAGAGGAAGATGGAAGCGAACCCTCGTAAGGACCTCTGCAAGGAAACATGAATACTATCCGCCACTGTTTGTTACATTACACAAAATAGTTTTATATATATATATATATTGAGTTTTAGTCAGGATTTTCATTCTGCAGGAGAGGGGGGGATAGTAATACCTGACGAACATTTTCTATTCTCAGAGTGTTGCAATGATAGAATTTCCTCCATTATAACTTGGCCAAGCTAGTTGCATTATATGTAAGATTAAGTTAGCCTAAAAAGCTTAAATTTCTATGCCTGTTTTACTCTGTACCATATTATATCTATGGTTATATGAGGCATGGATCTACAGTTTAAAGTGGGATACCGGTAACAACTTCATGAGCTTCCACCGTAAATCGAACCAGAGTCTCCCGCGATCAAGGCGTATGTGTTAACCATACAGCCACGAGGAAATTCACATAAGCACACACACATATATATTGTTGAGTTGATTTTGACTTTACCGTCTCTTTCAGCAGCGAGGATATATGAAATGTAGACCTACTGATTAACGTGGAATCCGAACTACATGAGCTCGCGCCGGGAATTGAGCCCGAGTCTTCCACGGCAAAGACGCGTACACTAGCCGCGGAGTTCACACACACACACAGAATCAGAGTCCTCACACACCAAGGGTGAGAGCTGTGCCACTGAGTCACAGCGGCCACGGGGCTAGGTCGAGTCCACTTTACGTTCATAGTTTCTTAGTACATAAATGTTACGATTATGAAATAGATTTTCCTTAATGAGCTGCACAAAAACAAAAGCTTTCGAAATGCATTAAACAATTAGCTCGATTTGAGTGTGAACTTAAAGTTATATCAGAGTGTAAATACGGATACGCACCAAAGCTCGAAAACGTAATACACTATTTCTCCTATATAGTCAGCATGTATCAAGCAATCGTTCAGCTTTCATTCGAGAGGATGGAAATCGAAAGCCCCTGAACAACTATATTACTAATGTGCGGAATGTATTTATCATACAGTGAACTGCTTTGATGCCAAGTAGCCTAACTCCAAAATTAAAATTTTCCTGGAGTGAAAGTTGAAGTTCAATATCTCATGAACAATCCATATTTATTTTATGTTGGGAACCAAAACCATAACTACTGTATGTAGTTCATTGTTTTATAACTTAGTGTTTACAAAAATCCTTTTAAAAAATACCTATTCATAGAAGTGAATGATACTTATCTGTACTAGTTCTTGGCATCCAAGCAGTCCATTTATTGTAATACTAGCTTAATATACCCATTCTTCGCATGGGGGCTGTATTTGGAAGTCAACACCTGTGGAAGTATCACCATCCATTTCAGTGACCGCGAAAACTATGGATTTGACACTAGTATCAATCAATATGGGCTATCTGTACATGTCTCGGTATTCCTCACCCGCTGACGCCCGGCCCGCATACAGTAGTAGCTGAATTTGCAAGCCATCGCTGATGGAAGTGTCACCATTGATCTCAGCGACCGTGAAAACTATGGATTTGACACTAATGTCGATCAATTTGGAATACTTTTACTACATGTCTCGCTAAACGCTCCCCTGAGACCCCCTGGTTCCAATTTTGACAAAAACGCTTCGCCTTAGACTGGGACCTGGACCAAGATATCCGTGACCAAAATTTGGTAACTCTCGGTCAACTTGTCTGGTCCCCAGGTCGGTTCCAGTAAACGTCCCCCCCCCTGAGACCCCCCTGGTTCGAAATTTAAAAAAACGCTTCGTCTTGATCTGGGGCCTGGACTAAGGTACCCGTGACCAAATTTTGGGAACTCTCGGTCCACTCGTCTGGTCCCCAGGTCGCACACAGACAGACAAACACACAAACAAACTCTTTATTTTATTTATATTAGATAAGATATACTATGTAAAATAGTCTCGTATCATAATATGTGTTTTACAACAAATGTTACATTATATATTATCCGTAGCTCGTGATATGCTGCAACATATTAAAGCCTCAGAATAGTTGGGCAAGCGAATAATCCAGAAGTTACGTAACCCTATTGCGTTCATGGGAACGAAAACACAATAATTATAACTATGCTAAATTACTATAGACTACCAACTGCTCATTCAGAGAATTTATGAAGTTCACTTTATCGCAATAGTTTTATACAAACTAGATTTAGACTACGGATAATAGTTTTATACAAACTAGATAATCAATTATTATTGTTATTATCATTATATTTGCAGTACAACCAAATACAACGACATGAACTATTAGTTCTAATTAACTGAATTGAGCTGAAAATTAAATCTTGATCTTTAAAGATTAACTATTAATTTTATGCGTTCTGTACCTTTCTGAAGGAATAAAAGCTGGAATTGGTTTCAAGGCTGTTTCTGAGTGAATACTTTCTTCAAAATAATATTAAAAATTATAGAAAGATTTTCGAGACATTCGAGTCGAGTCGAGATTTTTAAGAGCCGTCTCGACTCGACTCGTGTCTCGACTCGAAAATTCGAGTCGAGAAATACGTTTGTCTCGACTCGTCTCGAATTTTACAAAGTGTGTCTCGACTCGAATCTCGACTCGAATTCGAGTCGAGTCGAGTCGAGATTCGAGACATGTCTCGACTCGAGCGCATCCCTATCTGGAGCACTGCACGACGAAAAAGACGAAAATATCCTGTCAGGATCTCATTACAATACCGTTTCCCGGTTGCGGATCCTCCTGCAAAAATGTCCAGTAGTGTTCGTCCATTTTTCCTGATGCCTACCCATATCATAACATTAGGGTCATCATGCCTGTCCCACTCGCGAATTTCCGGTGAAAGGTAACGTGCTGCTCGTTCTCGCCGCATCAATTGACGACCAGAATCATAGAATACACAGAACCGTGACTCATCAGAGAACATAACATTTGCCCAGTTGCCCTTATCTCAATGTAACACACATCACGATGTGTCACACATCACTGACATCTGGATGTTGGGAACCAACTTAACGGGTTTCCGCGTATACAACCCAACACTATATTGAGTCATCGTGAAATTGTTCGGGAGGGAGACACATGAACACCTGATGCCCAGACAAACGCACAACCGATTCGCGCATGAGTGGTACGTCGATTCCTTCTAACCAATTGGCCAACGTAGCGATCCTGTCGAGCTGTTGTACTCCTACCACGATCTCCACCATTATACACGTACAGCCACAGACAAACGATATATATCGTTTGTCTGTGCGTACAGCCGTTCTTCTAGTCACAGCAACTTTCCTCAGTCAGGAAATAACGCTTTGTGGTACTCTCATTACACGTACAACCTCTGTAACACTTTGATCTGCTTCAAGACGACCACCTTGTCTGAAATCCCCTCCGCGCAGACTTCGTAACCCAATATACATTTGTGCAATTTCTTAATAAAACTATACTTGTTCGGCAGAGAAGTGATGGATGTAGCCTAAAAATTTAATTTACATTTCAAATATACTCTTTTTCTTTTCGTATAAATATATGTTTTCTTAGAACTTAGTTCTTCTGAAAATATAGGTGACACTGCTTCACAATAACTTATCGTCCTTTCCGGTATAAAATAACAACTGCTCAATATTACACAGACTTACTGTCTTGTAATGTTTGACCCCTCCCAACAAACATTTCTGGGTACACGCCTGTCCTACGTTGATATTATAGCCTAGAACTCAATGCATGAACATAGGAACAACTGTTCTAAAAGACGATATGCTAGAAAACATTTATTGTGTTGATAACATATAATCAAAACATAACCCCTTTCCCCGTTCCTGGTACTTCACGTGTATTGCCACTACTGATAACGCTTCAGGGAAGTCATAAAAAGAGCTCGTTAATTTTTTTATGTACTTCACACGAAACAAATGATTTCAAAGTGCATTTTGCTGTTCAACTAAATTTACAAATTACGTGTCTAACGGTTTTAATAAGCCACTGCTGCGATTGATTAAACAATATCAACTTGTGGTCTTGTTTTCCCCAGCTTATATTTCATTCTTTGTCACACCTCAGCCTTAAGTCTGATTGAATTAGTATGGTCACTCTCAATATCATGAGTCTGCAAAATCGTACAAAAATTTCGTATTTTTTTTAAACAGGGTGCTTCAAAACAACACCGACAACGTTTGAGATGTGATTCCTGACACCAAGATCCCGCAGGATTCTGATAACACAAAGAATATAGACCAACCTGGGTGCACAAATGCTTCCCTTCGGAGTTATAGGCTACCGAAAATATGAAAAAATGAACTTTAAAGGTCCATAGCTTCCAAACTATGGGAACTACCGTAGTCGGGTCAAGACTTTACTTAGGAACTAATATGTGCGCTATCCAAAAATACATGTTTCATAATCCTAATGTACTCACGCAACAACTTTTATAGAGGTTCCTAAGTACGGGCGTTTAATTTGAACTACTCACCAACTACCTCTATAAAAATTGTTGCGGAAGTGCCGCAGGATTGTGAAACTTAGATATCTGGGTAGGGTACATACTAGTTCCTAAGTGAAGTCTTGATCCGACTACGGCAAGTCTAATAGTTTTGGAGCTATGGGCCTTTAAAGTTCAGCTTTTCATGTTTTCGGTACCTTATAACTCCGAAAGGAAGCATTTGTGCACCCATGTTGGTCTATACTTTTTGTCTTATCTTGGTGTCAGGAATCACCTCCCAAACGTTGTCGATGTTATTTTTACCTTTTATGTGAGAGATTATGTTGCTCTGTGATTCTGTAACTACACATATCAGCAGACATGTCTGGAAGTTGTATTCATTGTAGAACACCAGAACACAAGTATTTTCAAAAGAATATAATGTAACCGCACACCAATAAAATTATTGTTTTGGAATATTTTCTACTGTACCATAGACCAACAAACCATAAAACCTTCCTGGGGGATTTCTTGGTACTGGGAATCTGTCATAAAATAACGAATGAGAAAATCCACCAGAATAATTTGTATCACTTCTTTTCTATAGAAAAATAAAACGGAACTTTCACACAAAGTCATACTCGTACCTCCATGAAAATCGATTATTATGAACCCTGTGAAAACTATAAAATATATATTTCCTCTGCTGCTATTTGACGGATCAAGATGAAATTTTCAGTTTAAGTTGAACATAAAATAGGACACGTAAATACATTTTATTAGTTACCTAGTTTGCAGTGTTGCCACGTAACAACTACAAGAATCGCGAGAAAGGACTTTTTAGGGAACATTTTCTCCTCAATTATTTTTCCTTTGTACGCAGAAATGCCCCGTTCATTATGTAAACTGAAAGCCTACACACTTACAAATCGATTGAGGTAAACTTATTCCAGTGTTGCACCATGGTCAGTGTTGCAGTCTGATGTATGGTCATTTAAAGAGATCCCATCGATGTCTGTAAATATACACGGGTGCTAAAGGGTTAAGGGCCCCAAGACCCAAGTGTTGCACTTATATGTTGACCAACAACTATTTTTTGATTCTCAGGACCCTAAGAAACATTACTAATATAGTGGTGAAAATTCCCCCAAGGGGGGAGCTATCACCCCCTTGGCCCAAGGTCTATTAAAGACGCAAAAAACAAAAACGCTGAGACTCAGCAAATGACCTTGAATATAGGAAGAGGAAAGAAAGAAAGGTAGAAAGACATGATGCCACTACACCAGTTCAATAAATTGAAACTGGGATATTAAAAATATTGTTCATCTGTATCCTGAATAAACAGCAGTATTTGGTGTTCTATAGCTGTAGTATTTATCTCCAATATCTAGCAGCCAGCATTGTATGTGACTTTCTTATATGCATTATTAATGATACCATTCTATTTTAATATTCATAGCACATTAAGGAGAAGGCGGGGATAACATATAACGTACTTCAAATCAATATTGTCAGTTCTGTATGTTCTGTAATCTTCAGAATATGAACATAAAAGATTGTGCGTGCGAGGAATATTTGATAAGGTATAGGCCAGTAGTTTGTTCTATCCACCGAAGATTATTTATTATTCTTCAAGATGTTTAGAAAGAGAGAAAGAGTTTCTTGTTATTTAGATGAAGACTAGGAGTAAGGGTGAATCAGTTCCTAGATCCATCATTCGATTCTTTTTATTTTTCTTTTTTAATCTTGTCCTCCCAGACCCAAAATCAATCACTGTATTCTACTGGTTATAAGGAACGATCTAGGTTATGTAAGTTCGATTCGAAAGAACAGCTGCTTCTAAGATGGTGTTAATACTCTTGTCACGTTTTCGATGTAGCTGCCAAAAATTGCGTGACTTTTGTTTTGCTTTCTTTCTCTCTCTCTCTCTCTCTCTCTCTCTCTCTCTCTCTTCTCTGTTTTTTTTATTAGTCTACTCTTTCTCCCAGTTCCCAAGAAACAATACATTCTTCGTTCTCTTCTCGCCATTGCTTAAGAACAATATATTCTCCTTCGATAAAAAGTCACATTAAAAAATAATCCCTTTGTAAACGTATGCAGGCAATCACCAACATCTCATTGAAAAATTGTATCATAGAATGTCAATCATTATCGTGACAGAGTTATCTTTGTTGTTATTTTAATATAAGCCATAGTCCTCTTGACATGAATCACGAAGTACACACAGTTTATATGAAACTAGCAATCATTTATAATAAAATAATCATCAATAACGTAAATTGTTAATAACTTATATTAAAACAACAATTAATAACATATTTTAATAGCAATTGATAACGTTAAGTTTCAACAACTGATATTAAAATAAAGATTTTTTAATACTATTATTTAATATAATTTCATAAATAGAACAATGAAAATTTACAATAACTTCTAAAATTACAATGAGTGATATTGACAAATAGAAATAGATTCTATGTCAATTAATATTATATAACAAATTATAAGTGGAGAAACTACTTTCAGATATAAAACTCATTAAAAGTCAAATTAGAACTACAATATTATTTTCAACAAACAAATCACAATCTATCTATATAACTACCAGACAAATTAATACACTTTTCTTTAGACTGATGCTACAGATTGTACTTTCTTCAGGTTGTCTTCAGGTTCTCCTTATGCCAGGTTAAAGTGTTCTATCTAAGGTAAAAGATTTCTTCAAGTTTATGGGAAGAAGGGAAGGAACTCAAAATACTGACAGCATTGCCTTTTTGTATGGCTATGCTTATACGTTGCAGTAAAAATTGATAGCTTCTAAGGTCTCCTGTTTTTGCTGTCAGACTTGCTCCTAGTTCTTTCAAAAAATCCATTGCTTCTTTGCTGAAGACACCTGTTGTTTCGGTAGCAAAGGCTATAAAATGATGGTCTTCTTTAAGTTTAGAGTATTTTGAGTGTTTGCGTGAACAAGCCGCTTCCGCTGCACTCCCTGCTTTCATACTTGTGGATTGTAGATAAGATGGAGCAAACGTATCCACACATGTGACATCCCGAACTAATCTTAGACCCTTTTTTCACGGAATTAATGTTATTCTGTCTGGCCGTTTACCATCGTTCCTGAACATTCCTGGAGGTTCTAATATACTCGGAAAGTCGATGCTTGCAAGAGTTCTTTTGATTATGTTGTTTAATTCGCTATGACGTGCAAATCTTCCTCCACTTTTGTTGCAGCTCACCTTAAGACCTTTCTTGTCCATTTTGTTGTTGCAGGTGCAAATAAATTCATGGCAAATATTCAGGCCTAAGCGCAATCCTATGCAGATTTTGAAAATGTTGTCATTCAAGAATGTCCCTATGTTTATAGATGGTGTTGACTGCAGCCATGCTCCTGATTCCTTCTCTCTTAAAGCTTTGATGCGTGCACTTTCAATGTTGTTTTCAGCGACTATTTCGTGTTCGATTACCTCGTTTAGAATAATTTGATCCCATTGTTTCTGTGACTCTTTTAAAACCGGGGTTTTTCCATCGTAAATGCCTTTCCAAATTTCCAAAGCCTCTGCCAAATGGCTTATTCCCACTTCGTCAACTGGATAATTTATAATTTTGGAAACGAGTGGCAACGCTCCGTGGCAAGAGGAAATGAAGGCAGAAAGGCATAGGTCTGAAGCCTTTCTTATGCCTAAACCACCAACTCTGATGGGAAGGCTTGCTTGAGTCCATTGCGTTTCGTTGATATTGAAGTTTATTATTGATTGTAACGCTTTCTTGAGTATGTGATCCATTTGTAGAAGTCTGGAGGGATTGACCCATGTTGGAACTGTTCGGAGAAAGTAGGTTTGTTCAGGAATGCCGAAGCAATTTTTGAGCAAAAAGAAAGCAATGTGGGCTGGTAAACTTTCTAATCGGCATGATATTCTTTTGAGGTCATTCAGGTGTTTCTCGAAATGGTATTCGATTCCTTCTTCGTGTAGTGGTGAACCCAGCAATGAAATCTCATTATTTTTCACTATTCGTATTCCGGGTAATATGTCTGAAAATTCAGATACAATTTTAGAGACGCTTTTTTCCAAATTGAAGAAAAGTTCACATTTTTGTGGGTTTATTTGTAGACCTATTTTCTCTGAATTTGTAATCAACTTCTTTATATCTTCCAACACGGTTTGTGGTGATCCTCCAAGAGTTCTATCATCAAGGTAGAAGACATTTAGCTCTGAAGAAAGAGAAAGGGCAATTGGATGTATTGCTAGACTAAATAACATCGGGCCTGCTGGATCGCCTTGCTGAACTCCTACACATGAGGATATTTTCCTTTCTTTGTAAAATAACGTTGATGGATTTGCATAGCTTTGCCAAAAATATGAATAATATTGAGGAATGATTTGTTTAACTTCCTTTAAAATGATGTCTCGTTCAACTGAGTTAAAGGCATTTTTGTAATCGATTTTTAGAATGACCTTGTTCGAATTTTTATTTGCATGTATAAATGTTCGAGTGGCGTGAATGATAGCTTCACTGCCTTTTGGTGTTGCAAATCCCAGTTGATGAGGCTGTAGATACTGAGAACATTGATTGTAGACTGAGGACACTACTAACTTTGATGCCAAACGTCTGAAAACACTGCCAATGGCAATAGGTCTGATTCCCCCGTCCTTCTTCTTTAGGGCGCAGAGGTTAGCTCCAAACAGGTATGGACACACCTCTTGATTTACTCTTCCATTAAGGATGAGATTCATCAATTTCGTGATCTGACTCAAAAGAAAAGATCCTGCTTCACCGGCAGATCTCGAGATTAAGTCTTTTAGATGTTGAGGGGAAATCCCATCTATCCCAGACGCTGAGTCGGACGCAAAATTATTTATGGCTTTCTGAACCATTTCTTCATTTACGTATACAGATGAATCTTGATTAGATTGAGGGTCCGGCATTTCAAGGGCTCTAGATGGAGCCGGGTGCTTGTTCACCAATCTTCTTCACCAGAAGTTAATAATCTTAAGGCGCCTCTTGTATCAGTCTGATATTTTAGATATTATCCTTTTAGCCAAATCAAACTTTGGTTTCGGCCTTTTGGCTGTAACAGGAGGTGTTTCGGGCGCATGTGAATCATTAAGCTTATTTTTTATAATGTTAGTGATTGAAGTTGCAGCACGCTTTTTTTGAATTTTAAAGTAGTAGAAAGCGAAAATGAAGAGTTTCTTCCAAGTGCTGAGATCGTTTTGGTCTACACAATCAACGATGGTTGAGGCAAGTTTGTTTGCTACAGCGCTTCTGGCTCCTCTAGGTATTCTCTTTATTATCCATGTATTAGATTTTAATAGTGTTAATTCTTCAGAGAAATCGTTCGAATTATTATTTAGCTCCTCTGTAGAATGCTTCCTCGATTTGTGTATATTTAAACCCTTTCTTGTAGGAAATGTTTTGTTACAGTGAGAGCAATCAAAATACTCGTAATCATTGGGATCCAGGCCTTTCTGAGATTGTAGAAGGATTTTCGTTGAAATAAAGATTAATACGTAAACTCTTAATAACTTGAATTGAATTGAGTTGAATTGAATGACGGGTAATTTATGGTTGACCAAAATACACTTTAAAATGTTGGATAAATGACTACCAGCTGTTGGATGTTTAACAAACACTTTAAACTGTTGGGTAAATGACGGTGGATTGTTCGTTGACCAAAAAAAAAACACTTTAAACTGTTAAGTAAATACGGCAATTATTTATTGTCCGACATACATTTTAAACTGTTGGATAAATGACTGCAAATTGTTCGATGGCCAACAAACACTTTCAAGTGTGGGTAAATATTGACATTTTTTTTTTTTTTTTTTTTTTTTTTTTTTTGCCAACATATACTTCAAATTGTTGGGTAAATGACAGCAAATTGATGGTTAGCCAACATTTACTTTAGCTGTCGGTAAATGACGACCAATTGTTGGTTGGCCAAGATTCACTTTAAGCTGCTAGTAAATGTTGAACAATTGCCCAATACACTTGCCCAATATACACTTTAAATGTTGGGTAAATGACAGTAATTATTTGTTGGCTGACATACACTTAAAATGACAACTCAGACAATAAACTCAGATAAATGACAACCAATTGTTGGTTGGCCAACAAACACATTAAACTACGTTTTGCTAACGTATTTTTTAAAAAAATATTTTTGGTGTTACTAACTATGCCAACCCAATTTCCAATTTACATAGGACTTAGGGCCTATCATATTTTCCTGTAGGGCTATCTCAATATATCGAAAAATTTCGATTTTTTAATATTTTGATATCAATTGAATTTTCGATATTTTGAGGAACCGATTTTCCATCTTTGATATCCAAATCCGTTTATCGAACATCTCACGTTAAATTTAACACACGTATATTTCCAACTCTCTCTTTCAGTGGCGGCTCTTAGGGTAAACTATATCAGTGAAAGAATTAAATTTGTCATTACAAGATAAGGGGGCTTCATACTGCTCCAGAAAACTAAATACAACAATTAATACATTAAGTAACATTTCTTCCTTTAATTTTAGCGATTAAATTTAGTTTTTTACTGATGTGACATCCCTGGAAAACCGCCACTATATTCTCTCTAAAACACACATACACACAGAAACACAGAAGCATGTAAAAAAAAAAAAAAAAAAAGGAGATGCTGATGAAGCGTCCCCAGCACCATGCTGCGCAAAGTCAATGAATCACAAATTGAGAGGAAAATTGTGTTATTTTGTAGGACAAATTAATCCCAAACAGAAAGACTGACACACACAATTATAATCACAAGACTAGTCAATTGGACGCTTGCGGTTGCGTTAGCAACTACTGAGGGATGGATGGATGGTGATGAAAATAACTTGATACTAGCTTTTATCAAGGAGCAAGAAAGAAAAGAAAGGAAAAGTCACAGAAAATAAACCGCGCCAGCACAGGGGAAGCTTACAAACAAGTCATTTAAATAAGAAAAAAAATTCTGAGATATATAAAAATCATGCAGTGCACAGACTGTAGGGGGTGAATTAACCTGCTATTTGAAGCCAGTCAAGTGGATGAAGACACAGCATTGATGTGTGAGTAGTCTGTGGCTGCATGTATGAGGCTGAATAATAAATAAATAAATAATAATATGTAAAAAAAAAAAAAAAAAGAGAAAGATTAAAAATAAACAAAAACGAAAAATAGAATGAAAATATAGACATCACACTCTTTGAATAGAGCCAGAAGAACGGAAACCACTGTGTATAAAAGATCCTCAGCAATTCAAAAAAGAAGAAGAAGAAGGAGATAATATAAAAGAAAAGAATTAGAAGAAAGCGAAGCATTTGTCTCTCTCTGTGTGTGTGATATACAAACAAGAGATTTCTTTTATTTTTTTTAAAAAAAAGAAAAGAAAAAATGACTATCACATCGCGTTCTATGTGAATATTATTCTCAGTTCGTCGTGTGAAGTTTTTCTTTCATGACCACTTTCATTGTACTGTCTGTCGCCGTAGGTTTTTCCTTTCAATTAAACGGTATAGTACAGAAGTAGTGACACTTCTTACCCACAAAAAAAAGCGTCTTTTTGAATTCCTTTCTATTTAAACCTTTGGACAATATTCTGTTCCTTTTGCTTTTGTTAACAGTTCACCATTACATAACAGTCAGAATTTATATCCAAGGGTAGGGAAAGAGAGAATGGCAAAATTGTTACTTTATACTAAGTGCCCAGCTTGACAAAATGCCACTGTAACGTACATAGTCGAACCTGTAAAGTATGTGCATTCTTTTCTACCAATAATATGAAGACCACAATATATGTATACGAAAGAATTCCTTAGTTTTATGATTCTGCGCGTTTAACCACTTTCCTACATATATATATATATATATATACGCACAGTACATAGATACTGTATTGCATGGGAAATCGAACGCTCCAGAATTCTAATAACTTGGAATCCCAACGAAAAAAATCGTGCAAATTGTATCCTGAAATTCGAATGTTACTTTGAAACCCGAAGGCATAGCACGTTCTCCATGTGCATTTTGCCAGAGTTGCTAACCTCAGAGAACAAAATTATCGATTTACGTCTTTAAAATTATCATATATTACAAAACAATTTCGTATATTTCACTGGCGTCTTTGGCATGTAAAATTTGGAGGGGGGGGGAGACATCGAAGAAAGTTATTAAAATGGTGCTACCTACTCCAACCTATTTATTATCTTCAATTCCATTTGTTACCTTTCTGCTTACCTTCACGGATCCCCTAAGGTATATCAAGAACTCTGATATAATCGTTCCACAGCCTGAATAATATATTCCAAATAAATATTATTATTATTATTATTATTTATTTATTTATTTGTTTTTCTGTCGTTAGTAAATAAATTAGAATGAAATATTGAATATTTTGTACTTCAAAATATTTGGGGGGACGCGACCCCCTCGTCCCCCCGCCAGAGAAGCCTATGGTATATTTGTTATGCACGTGATAATTGTAGAAACAATAATAATAATAATAATAATAATAATAATAATAATAATAATAATAATAATAATAATAATAATAATAATAATAGCAATAATGTATAATAAACTTATCTAGTAATCTTCAGTTCCGAACTCGAAATCGACGTCACTGTTTTCATCATTAATTAAAATCCTTATTAATATTACTCTGAACAACAATATTTCCACGCCATCGTAAATATAACTGAATTTAAAGAATGGATGTAGGGCTACTATTTGCCAATTTTCAAATTGGTGTTGATTTGTTTTAGCGGGAATAACTGTTATGAACGTGTGTTTGTGTTTTTTAATGTTTAAACCCACATCTACAATTTATTTGCACATTCAAAAACTGCAAAAAAAAAAAAAAAAAGTTCTAAAATTACCTCATATTCACGTATTCTCGCAAGGACGTTATCGTATTAAGGTAGGATGTTATCGTATTAAGGCAGGATGTTATTGTATTAAGGCAGGATGTTATTATATTAAGGCAGGATGTTATCGTATTAAGGCAGGATGTTATTGTATTAAGGCAGGATGTTATTGTATTAAGGTAGGATGTTATCGTATTAAGGCAGGATGTTATCGTATTAAGACAGGATGTTATTGTATTAAGGCAGGATGTTATCGTATAGCATTAACCCATTTATGCCCAGATGGGTCGTTATCGACCCAAGAACAACTTACGATATTTCATGTTTCAGAGTCTGCAACGCCGAAATGACAATGTAGTGTTGCTAAAAACAGACCAAACAATAAGTGGTATTTTTTGTTTCATTAGTTGGGTGACGTTGTTTTACAGGAAGCCCAAGTCTGAAAAATGCCATTTTATGTTGCATATAAAGATGTTTCAAACTAAGTTTTTTTCTCATCATCTACGATTTGTTACATTAAATGGTTCGTTTATAATCACAAAATATGAGACGTTAATACTGACAAAACGACAATTATTGTATTCTTATACGTTTTTCAAAATTGAAGATTATTTTTGCAGTGGGTCGCTAACGACCCGCTGGGCATGACCTGCATTGATTCGGAATTGAGAATATTGGATTTCATATTTTGTACCTTTTAGTGCTCTATCCGTAAATATTGACACAAATAAGGTTCAGTTGGGGAGTACGCAAAGAGGGAAGGTTCTGGGGTATGGTCTCTATCAAAATTGCCGACTTTTTTGTATATTTCGTCTAATTTGAGGAATAATTTTATATGTTTTATACATATTTAACATCTTGATACGGAATCATCCAAAATTATGGAGCCTTCCAAGGATAAATTCGTGCGTACGTGTCTGAGTAGCCATTTCCCTCGTACAAATAATATTTATTGCTGTTAAAAAAGACACCTTTAAAGTTTGCGGATATCCTAAATGTTAATTTCCTGGAATAAGGTTCAATTTCTTTTTCGATATTTCTTTTTACGAGTAGTAAATTATTGGATGATCTTACACATCCTGACATGAATGGAACTGGGACTCTTAGCGTCAATCGTACAGGACACTGTCCAATTCCGACAGAAAAAGAAACGAAGAAGCGCTGAAGAGGTGAATTTGAATCCATGGTTGACAACTTTGCCAGGCGTATTGTGGTCACTTGGAAACATAATGGTGTAATAAGTATTGTGTCAAATCATACTAGCGTGCAACCTTTACACAAATTGAGTAGATACTCTTTGCAAGATAGACAATGAATCACAGTGCAGCAATACCATGCCTTTCACGAGTATAACCGCAATATGGCGGGTGTAGACTTGATGGACCAGAACATATCAAATCTTTGTGTAGCAATTACAGGAAAAGTGACACGTGCCTATTCTGTTCACACTATTCGATGTTACAATGAATAATGCGTGGATACTCAGGCGAACTCACGGGCAAAATCTGGATGCTCTGGGTTCCAGGTGGGCGTGCACTAAGGCTCTTGTGCAGAAATGTGGAACAACGCCTAAATCTGCAGGTCCATCAAGTGGTCTTCATCAAGATGGAAACGCAACTCGAGTTCACCACATGGGACATCTGATGATTACAGGCCAAAAGCGACGTCGTTGCAAACTTTGTAGCAACAAGACAGTGAATGGATGCAAAAAATGTGAATTTCCATTACATGATTGGTGCTTCGACAGTTATCACGAATAGTGAAAAGCGAGAAGAAGAATGGGTTAAAATGAAAGTATTTATATTATTGTGTTTTATAGCATTTATATTACTATGTTAAAGAAAATTGTTCTTTGGTTTAACAGATAATATAAATTTCACTTTGTAACATCAATATTTTAGTATTGAAAATAAAACGCATATGAATAATACCAAGCTTATATCTACTAACAGAATAACCTCATATTTTCATGTACTAACTTATTTGAAAATTTAAATTATTTTATGCAGCTCGTGCCTACCGGGTCGTTAACGACCCATGCAATTTCCCGCTCCTCAAATTTCGAAAATCGGAAAAATAATAAATTTCGTGTTTATTAGTGTTAAATGAGTAATTTATGTTAGTTTTTTTTTAATCGTCACAAAAAAGCTGGGCATAAATGGGCTACGGCTTCGTACTTTTCCCCAGTGCTTGGGACACCTATAGAAAAATATAGTTTGTTGTTCAGTTCCTAACAATTATTCTTTTGTCCGTTTTTCGTAAGTGGAAAGAGAGAATGAAATGTAACTTACCACAATAATAGATCATGTTATTCTACACCCGAAAATAAGAATCCGAAGAATTTTCTGTGTTGCCATCCATAAAAATCAGTGTGACCAGAATTTGAATTACCCAAAAATCTAGAAAAATTAACTCAACGGTAATTGATGACTTATCATGTTGTCTTGGTTCCTTGTTAACTACATTTTAAATAATATTTGTATTTATTTTGTAATAACTTATTTATTTTGAAATAACTTATGTAAGTTATTACAAAATAAATACAAATGTGATTTAAGAAGTAGTTAACAAGGAACCAAGACAACATGATAAGTCATCAATAACCGTTGAGTTTATTTTTCTAGTCGCTGCCTCAGCCTAGATTTTTGGGTTAGGGATGAGCACGAGACGGGTCGAGACAGGATTTTCCTGACAAAATTCGAGTCGAGACACGGCTCTTCCAATAGAGAAATATAAAGTTTTCGATTCGATACATCACTTTTACAGCACATTTTTTAGACGAGACAGCCACAAATCTTGTCTCGTGCGCATCCCTATTTTGGGTAATTCAAATTCAGGTCACACTGTGATTTCTATGGATGGCAACACCGAAAATTCTTCGGATTCTTATTTTCGGGTGTAGAATAACATGATCTATTATTGTGGTAAGTTACATTTCATTATCACTTTCCACTTACGAAAAACGGGAAAAAGTATAATTGTTAGCTTTTGAAAAATATTTAGTAGTCTACCCCCTTAATGCCCTTTTTGTTTACATTTTATTCAATTATTATAAATATTATTTCTTAATGCAATATTTTACCTTAAAATCCATTGTATTGAGTATTAACATCATGTTGAAAACTCGAGTTCATGCGTCCCAGGAATGGATTAATTCAGTTTATACTATTTTATAAGGGAAAAACTGTCTTGAAGCTAAAATGTTTTGGATTAACTTCGTATTTCAAGTTAAGGCTATGTCTCTTTCTGTATTATATTATTATATAATATTATATTATATTATAGTATTCTGTATTATATTATAGTATTCTATATTAAATGCGGTAATATAGTTTGTGTTTATTTGTGAATCTTTGTGGACCTATTTCTCAAATGATAATAATTTATTAACTTATAAATTAAAATGAGAAGTGTAAATTTCATGCGTTTTTGTAAATTTTCGTGTCTAGAAAAGTTTATACAAGAATTTGTAATTATACACATTCGGTAAATCCAAACCAAACTCATTTAAAATTGTCTTCTTACATTTTAACGTACTGTTTGCTATAATATCCACAACTAATGATAGGCGCTTTGCACATTACATGAAAAACATTTGTTTCCAAATCATATTTTGGTTACAATCTTCTGCAAAAGATATCTTCGATATCCTAAAATCAATCTTTTCCTTCCGTAGAAACACTAACTACAAAGCATTACTTGAATATAAATAATAGCTTTTTTGTAGACTGATTTTACTTCTAATTTTCATCTAACGTTACCAATATCATAGATATCTCCTGTTCCAGGCAAACATAAGTATTTGTACTTTTTCTGTTTATTTTTTTTTATTTCCAGCTTGATTTCCTTAATTTTCTTGGGAAGTTGTTGAATACCACTTTCGTATTTTCCATATTCGTTTTCAACTTAATTTTCTTGTTCTGCAAGTTATTTACATATATGGTAAAGAATAACATGATAAATAGAGTCTAAATGTTCTTTGTAGCACATGAGTGCCTCTTAAAATATAATATCCTTTTCTATCTCCGCAAAGAGTTAAAAGGCCCCATCATGGCGAAATTAAAATACCGTTAATTTTACAGTACTCACTTATCTACTTTCGATTCCCAGCCATTTAGAAAATTAGAGTTTCTAAATAGCTGCAAACGGAAAGCTACAAGATGACTCTTGATAACGACACCTCATGCAAAATAATATTGTCAAGCGCGCTCTTGTTCCACATTTCGATTACATTTTGTCTATTTGAAGATATTACATTAATTACTATAAATTAGCGGTAATTTAATTTCGCAGTGATTAGACCTCTTAAGAAGCTAAATTGAAGTGATGATCGAGATTACGATTAGTAATGATGACATCTAGAAAAATGACTAATACAAAATTAAAATAAATACAAAATAATAAATAAATAATTAAATAAATAAAATTGTAGCTTAACCTCTATTAAAAAAAATAAAATGGATCAGTAGCAATAAAGAACACAAAATAGTATTAAAAACATTTGTTAAATTGGGAGACAATCTCAATTCGATACCCTGAACTGGAACATCTCTGAGAGAATGAAAATATAAAATTACTGTTGAAATGTTTCTTGAACTATATATTTTTGTAAAGAGAGAGAGAGAGAGACCATATTATATATTTATGGTATGTACGCACACATGTAAATTTTTCACAGACTAAACCCTTAGAACCAATCATACGTCTAGCTTTAAGGAAGCCCAATGTACGTCAGTGGCCTGGGTCGAAAGAAATAATTCATCTTAGCCTCCACTCCACCTGGTGGATGGAACAACCTTCTCAAGTTCTGATAGCTCCTTTGTTACTCTCCCTCTCTCTCTTCATCCTTTCTCCAAATAACTAAAAGAATAGAATGGAGGGAGCAACAAAAAAGCAGTCTATGAGAAAATCGAAATAAGAAACAGAAGAAGAAGAAGAAGAAGAGGAGAAAATGAAATGGCATGAGTGCAGTGCCAGGAAGATCTCGGTTAATGAGGCACGCTCATCATCCTTCTGTGTACTGCAAGCCGTGACATGTCAGAGAAATATAGATGGTAAGATTCAACAAATCACTTGGTGATTGAGGAACAGAAATCGGAACTGGAACACTTTAAAAAATCACGTTCAACTTTTAACATTATTGTTATATATTCTATATTACGCAATGCTATAATTAGAACGTTTCTTTCTATTGGATGTAAAACGTAAAGCCTTTGACTGTTGGAAGTGGCAAATAAAATAGAAAGTAAGAGAAGTAATTTTAAAAAGCATAATGTAAAAAAGAAATGAGAAATAAGGTAAAAATAATGTTAAAATTGTAAAATCATTAAAACTTTCATTTATTGTTATTGATATTTTATCATGTCGAATACCTTGAAAGTTTAGCAAAACCTAAAACTTTTACACTGATGAAAGCAGCAAAACAAAATGGAAAACATTTGAATGAACACATAAAATGGTAACATTAAATAAAAACATAATGGAATAAATATGATGGCTAATAATAATACAATAATAAATGTTGGAATTTGAAAATGAGTGAATAAATAAAACAGCTCGATGCCTAGAGCGACAGTAGGGGCGGATCCAGGGACCAATGCCCCCCCCCCCTTCCAGAAGAGGAAACTTCCTTATCTATATATATAAAAGAGAACGTACAAAATCCTTTGTCCGCTCATCACGCTAATACGGCTGAACCAATTTCTTTCATTTTTGGGGGGTTATTAGGATTTGGACCCTAGATGGTTTTTATCATATCACTTTAATTTTCAATTACCAGTGTCTTGAGATAATTGACCATTCAGGTGTCCACAAATCCTTTGTTATTAGTTCATCATAGGTAAAAATAAACGTATTTATATGCAACCCGCATGACCGTGTCACTCGGCGGGTTAACATAAATGACAGGCGATATACAGCGGAAAATAGCTTGAATCTTCTGTTTAAAATTTTTTAATTGATTTGCTTATTTTTACAGACACTTTTACAATATGCCAGCACCGGGATGACCGCAGCGAAGCGGGGCGGGTTAACATAAATGACAGGCGATATAATGTTAAGATTTACTGCAATCTTCTATGGTTTTTATCATATCACTTGAAAGCGAAAAAGTAAAAATTATCTAAGTAACAAAGTTTATTGCGTTCCGGGGTGACCGCAGCGAAGCGGGGTGAACGCTGCTAGTTTTATATAAATAAAACCCATTCCAGAGTTTGGAGCTCTTAAAAGTACCTCTAAGTGGCAGTATTACAACCCACCGACCCTCAGAAGCCCATCCTGGATCCGCTCCTGATGCGACACTTTATGTCATTATGTCATTAAAATGTCAATTGAATAAGTATTAGCTCGTAATCAATACTATATACCTTGTTGTACAGGTTAATTAAATGGTACAGGTAGTAAATCTACGAGTTATATCAGAAACTTACGCTTTTCAGCAGACAAGAAATTATATGCATAATAAATAAACAGATACGAATATCCGTTGAAGTACTTCATTGTGCATTTTTCGTTCTAGTTCTTTATTATTCTTATTTTAGTTTAACATTCCACAATTTTACTTTGAGACTAAAGAAGACAGTGATGCTAATAATGAATAAAACGATGGAATGGAGGAAGTGGGATGTAACAGGAGAACCCTGAGAAAGCCCAGCGCACATGGTGTTTGTCCACCACAAAGCTGAGTGAAATCTGGGGTCAAATCAGATAACTCGCGCGTTAAAAGTGAGCCATGTACCATTGAGCCACGGCGGTTTTCTTCTTTAATTTCAGCTTCAAAATAAATATATTTTGCAATACATATTACGAGGGCAAGTCAAAATTTATCTACACTTTTCATTCTACAGTTTATTTACATGAAGCTAGGGTTATACTATGCACATCATTTTTCTACGTAATCTCCTTCCTTATCAATGCACTTGGCCCAATGGTCAACGAGCTTACGTATTCCTTCCAAATAAAAAGTTTTCGGTTGGTCGTGAAGCCACTTTTGCACCGCATTTTGCACGTCTAAATCTGAGGCAAATAGGCGACCGAGCTCGTCGAGGATGATTTGATGGGCAGAGCCATGACTGATGTTCAAAGCAGCTGCTACCTCATCGATAGTGATTCGCCTATTCGCCAGAACCATCTCTCGAGCTTGCTGAATGTATTTATCTGTAGTGGAGATTGATGGCCGTCCTGCTCCCTCTTCATGTGTTACACTACCACTTTTAAACTTCTCGAGCCACAAAAACACAGTTTTACGTGAAAGTGCACTTCTCCCATATTGCGATGATAGTCTGCGATGTATGTCTGACCCTTTGACACCCTCCGACCAGAGGAATCGGATCACTGCTCGTTGTTCCTCTTTGGTGCAAACTTCTAATGGAACAGCCATGATATATCTGCAACAGAAGGAATAAAAATTGAGGAATTAAGATCACACTTTCACAACATTACCACAACATTATAACAATAAAATATGAGAGACAGAAGACTAAGTGTGTAATGTAAGAAAAGTTATGACAAAAGTGTAGATAATTTTTGACTTGCACTCGTAATAATATAAAAATTCTACAATTATGAAAGTACTGATGGATGATAAAATTCTAGAACTTCGTTTAGCAAAACCGTCTCTTTAAGCTTTAAAAAACTTTCTTGTAGTATCTCACTGTGAGATTTACAGTCACCAGCCACAACATTATGACCATCTACCTCACATTTGGTATGTCCACTTTCATCTCGCAGGACAGCAGCAATCCGATTTTAATGGAAGCAGTGAGACCTTGGTAGGTAGCTGGAGACACAGTGCATCATATCTGCACAGACAGGTACACTTTTATTCCAGTAAATTCCGCGGAGAAGGCGATGAGCTCGGATCTGCTATTCAATGACATCCGGAAGATATTGAATTGAGTTGACATCGGTTGAGTTTGGGGCCATTACAACAAATGAAATTCACAACTGTGTTCCTTGAACCACTGCAGCACAACGTTGGCCATATGTCAATGAGCACTGTCCTTGGTGAAATATACCATTGCCAAAAGAAAAATGGCCTACGTGCATGGGTGCTGGTAGCTAGGAGCCGTCATGGTGTCCCTCATATGCACTAGTCTGCCCATGGATGACTATGGGAATTTTCCTAATCGTAATGGAGCCACCAGTGGCTTGTCATCGTCCTACTGACTACGTCTCGAGCAACTATTCCCTTGGAAGAAGACAGTTGACCATCGATGTGCTGAAGGTAGTATCTTGATTCATTGGACTATGTAACGTTGTGTCATTGCGGTTCAATAACGATGACCACGTTTCCATACTAGTCGTTATCGAGAATAACATACGGTTAACTTTGGGGGTCGACTGCAGAGGCCCATAACTAACAGTGTATGTCAGACACACTCGTACTTTGTTCACAGTTAAAGTATGCTGTCAATTGTGCCATAGCTTGCTTCCTAACCTGATTTACCAGCCTTGTTCGACATTTTTAATGAGATGTGACCGCCCCAAGCCTTGTTTGATGCTGGTTGTTACAATGCATGATTGTTAACATCCTGTCAGTTTAGACGTTTTCGCGAACTTGCAACAATAATGTTAGTATGAGGTGCTTCATGAAGCACACTACACGAATACCTGTTGATAAGCTTATTAATTGTAGTCTTCACGAAAACAAGAAGTACACTGTAAAATGGTTCATGAACCCCTCATATTAAAATTATTGTTGCAAGTTTGAAGAAAAAGTACGGCTAAACTGGCAGAATGTTAACAATCCTGCTTTGTTCCTGGGGTTCTTTATGTGATTTGTTACGATATTTTTTTTATATGCATCTTAGATAAATGTAACGTTTAATGCTTGAACTTCATATTCACACAAAATATACTGGCTTTTATGAATTTTTTTACTTTTTATGGCTACTATGAGCAGAAAAGGGCCGATCTTTATCCACTTTCTTTCTTACTTGAAAAAATTTGACACGATATAATAGTCAAGGAATTCTGTGAATAATGATGTTAAACTAACATCATACACCGTGAGCCCTTATCTGTGGTGGGTGTGGTCCCTGGTTCGATCTCCGGCCAAGTAAGTTTGTGGTGGACAACATCATGTCCGTGGAATTTCTCGGGTACTCTCATTTCCTCCCATATTCTCATTCCACCAATTTTTCCATCAATATTTCCTTGCTTTAATCATAGTCTCCCTTAGTATAAAGGACATCATCGTGGGGCATTAAATTAAAAGATTTGATTCCAAAATGGCCGTTTAGAGCTTTAATCTTGTAAACTGAACTCTCGAAATTCAGGATAAAATATTTCTCAGAGAAGCGGATTTAAACAACACCATCTTTTAGCGCCCGTCCCCCCCAAAAGAGTTTTGTATCTATTTCTTGGTTTCGATTCCCGGCGGGAGCTCACGTGGTTCGGATTCCATGTTAATCAGTAGGTCCACGTCTCATATAGCCTCGCTGCTGAACGGGACGTTAAAATCAATTCAATTCAATTGTTTTCTTGTCTGCCTAATTGCATTTAGGCAACAAAGTAAAAGCAAACGTATACCATAATGTATAACTTCCAGGAGAAACTTGATGAGATAGTTAGATATCCAAAACAACATTTGGGACATGGTAATTGCATAACGTAGAGTTGCTGGAAACAACTGCAATGTCAGTTTGTAAACCAATCAAAACATCCAGCCCTGGACTGAACATACCAGTCACAAGTATTGGAATTTGAAAACTCACTTTCTTAATAATCCACTTGAACAAGAAAGTCATAAAAAGTTAAAGAAAGCTACAATTTAAGTTTCCCTCCCCCCCCCAAAAAAAATCTGGCTTTTAATTGGGAAAATCTCCGTCCTAAAAAAAACAGACTCTTTTTCATTTCTATCGGTGAGCGTATAGTAATGTTCGTTCGTTCGTTGATCTACATGAAACTTTTGAACGAAAGTGAAATTTTGAATTTCTTTTATTTATTTATTTATTTATTTGCAATAGGCAGTTGAGTTCGTTAATGAACGTTAATGAAGTTGTCGTCTGCTTTCGAGGGCAACACTATTTTTCATTATTCGGGGTCTATGATTTTTTTAAAGGAACAATAGTTCGATGAAAGGATAGATACAAATACATCAAATCAGTTATACCGATGAAAGCTTCATGCGCATACTAAAGTTGCAATTTATGATATTAATTATGATTTAATTTATTAATACAGGGTGGCCCAAAAGTAGGTATAGAGATCCGTAGTGATCTGCTTACTGTATTTCATATCATTTCTTATTGTTATCAAACAAGTAGACCTAGCTTCTTTATTACTTGTTCTTAACGTCTTTTTACTCATATCTTAGGCCCAAAACAGCCCAAGCAAAAGAACACATAAGCTTTATCAATGCAGGGGTGTATATCTACTTTTGGGCCACCCTGTATAACAAATTACACCTTTAATGTGCCTCATGAAGTTTCCATTGACGCATCTACTTTAACGTATCTGTCCTTTACATTAACCTATTGTGCCATTTTTTTTAAACAATGAACTTCATGGACCTGAGGTATGTAATGAAAAGTAGCCTACGTTAAATAGAAGCTCTTAATTCGTTCTAGCCGTATTCCTGTTCCTTCTTAAAATCTGTATTTTTGTGAAAATCATTATTTTGCCAAACAGAAATACGTCGGTTATTGGGATTCTTAATTTACAAGGATTTATAATTTGATGACAAAATTCCAGTTCATTGCGCTCCAAATTCGAGTTTTCACTAACCACTACGTATGCAACCAGAATTATATTTAGTTGTTGTCTTCACTTTCCAGGTGGCGCTCTTGTAACGCTTCGTTTTTATCCTTACAAGCAACAGTACGAGTGAAAGTTGAAAATTTATCAAGAAATTAAAAAATCCATCAGTTATTTTTTTAGTATTAACTAAAATATTGTGCCAAGTCAATCAATATACTGATCGATATATCATATCGTGCTGAAGAAAATGAGACATTTGAGGTTACATTTTTACCCATGGTTTTAGAGTAGGATTGCCATAATTTTTTGATCCAAAATACGGACAAGCCTTAAAATGATGACCCACCAAAGATACGGTGCCCAAACACAGAAAATTTTAGTTTAAAATTTCTTACCTAAAAATCACCTTTTTATGTTATCGGTATCACACAATTGTTTACTGTAATACTTAAAACACTATTGGAAACTAATATTTTATATTTTTTTTCATTAACACGAATATAATAAATTATGCCATTAGATTATGTATATCAAATCTAACCAAAAGAACCCTTGAATGGAAAAATGAGATACTTCTTAAAAACATAACCTACGTTATTAATAGTTGTAAAATATAAGTTACCGTATACGCCTACCTATATGATGAAAACACAATTCTTTTCGCCCGAGATTTTAGCGATTCTCGACTCGGAAACTTCTGGGCAGCTCCAAAAACTGTCAAATACGGACTTTTTCGTGTTTCATGCTTTGTACGGTACGGACACGGACAAGGACCCAAAAATACAAACAGTCCGTACAAAATAATTACGGACATATGACAACCCTATTTTAGAGAAAATAGGAATAATGAATATTTATGACAGTAACAGATATACTGAGATTCTTTAGCAGTAATATGCTGAAGTAGATCGTTTATTTATTTATTTTAGTTACTGTATACGTAAAAAAAATAATACTGTTTGCCTCTTAACTTAGATCTACTATCTATATATTTTACACATGTCGGTAAGATTTATTGATGAAATTTTATTGGTAATATATAAACCTACCCACATGACGCTAGGTCACAGAAAAAAGAAAATCGAACTGCGAATTTAAGTATCGTGCGGCCATGACAATAAGCAGTTATAGGCTTACCAGAAGATAAAACTTTTAAATTCGGGATTCGAACATTTACAGCATATATCTGACCCTACCTGTATATTCTCGAGATTTTAAATTTTCGTCAAAACCCGGAGATATTTCGGGTGACACACACACACTTGTAGAGCGTGTTATACGTATATTGTTCTACTAAAATATACCCTAATCCTTCTTAATTAAATATAATCAAAATGATTATTTTTCTTATACAGTAGGTCTAATGTGTGTCTGTGTGTATGTGTGTAACATGCTTAATGTTCCGCAAAAATCACTCTTTTCATCCAAGTGTAACGAACGATTCAGTTCATTCACAGCTACAAGAAAGAATCACTGGCTAATGAAAGTTTTTTGAAGAAGATTGGTAGGTAGGTAAGTGCATGAAAATGAAATATAGCCTCATCTACCCAGCTACAACCAAGAGAAACAGCATTTGGCGGAGAGACAAAGAGAAAAGGGGGAGTGATATAGCCTGTAGGTTAATATAAAAGTTCTTTTATGCTGCTTAACCAAGCCCACGACAAACGAAACCAAACTACAAGGTATAATAAAAAACAAAAACATTAAAATATAATGGCATTAACTACGTTTGACGATTGCTTCCAGATATAAGTAATTGGAACCTTGATTTCAGTACAACAACAAAGTAAGGAAAAGAAATGTATAATAAATATCACAGAATATCTGTCTTCTTCTTCTTCCTCAAAGATTTAACAATATTTTAAACTCTTTCTTCTCGTTCTGTTAACAAGGAACTCAACTCGAATGATACTTGTTTTCTAGTTCTTTCTTCTTCTTTTAATTTCGCAGACCAATCACTACAACTTGATGCACTATATTTTAAAGTCTGGGCGTTCCCTTTGGCGTGTTAACTGGATTCTGGGTGGCACAAAATGGCGTAATGGCCTTTTGGGGCCTTGTTATTTTCAGACCTTTGTCTGCCTCTGGGAACAATGCCAAGATGTTTGTTCGTTGGTTCCTCCATAATTAGAACTAAGCCAATCAGTTATCGCGGTAAACTATACAATACTTTTCTATAGGGGAAAAAGTTTATAATTATTGGTTAGACAATCTTTTTTTTTTCTATTTATTTGAGTTTAAATTAGGAAAAATTACATACAGTAATTAGATAAAATTATCATAAATTCGCTACATACTTTATCAAAATTATCTTACAATACATTACCGACAAAACTTATCATAGATCATAGGCTATATTAATCTGAATATATACCTACATAAACTATGTATAATTCACAATAATTTATCACTTATGATACGTAGGGTATTCAAATAAGTACAGTTGCAATTTAGAAATATCAAAATTTACGTCACACAAGTAACTCAAGGACTTAATCTCAATATTTGAATACACACTATTTCATACGTTTTTGTACATTACACAAGAAATACGTACAAATCTGTTAATATTAATTGAAATATGTTTAGAGCTTAAAAGTTAGTTTTAATTCATAACTGTTCATTAACCATAGCATATACTACCATCTTGCATTGGGGTACATTTTAGTAAAGGTCTATAGACTATTTCACCTTATTAAGTGGTCTGTTTTTATTCACCACTGCACACTTTGCATAAATTATAAATCAACAATGAAATTCGGGCCTGGAATAGTTTTTATAATTTCACTTTGACGGTGCAAGGAGGAGATATGTAAAAACGATACCACTTCTGATGCTGTTTAAATACAAATTCAGTCCCCATTAGTATTCCTAAGGGGGGATGGTAATGTAAAAATAATTGAAAATGATAGATAATAGTGTCGAATTCATAGTTTTTGGGGCTCCTAAGTTGATTGATAACAGTTTTGGTGCCCTTTAGATCCTACGTCCAAAATGAAACGTATTCTCCCTGTGCAAAGAACGGGCATTCTGCTGGTAAATAAATAAATAAACTTAGAATGAATCATCTTAAAGGCTTTTTTCTTCCTTCCTTAAGGATAGTAGCATTAGTTACTATTATACCCATTATGCGTTTTATTATTATTATTATTATTATTATTATTATTATTATTATTATTATTATTATTATTATTATTATTATTATTATTATTATTATTATTATTATTATTATTATTAATCCAGAGCGTGTCTTAGAACTACTATATGAAGAGAGGACTTTGCATGAATAAAGGTGCGGAATAGTGGAAAAGAGTAATTTATCCATCTAGCCATTTCCTTTTTGCATTTTAAACATGAAAAGCGAGGGAGGAGGTATGGCCACCTGAATTGACAGTCTCAGCTTGCGGTCTCTTAAAAAAAAGCTTCTCTTCATCCATTGCTCACCCCACTGCGTCTCTATCACGTACGCTGCGATGGCTCACCATTACTTAGCAGCACACAGCTGCTTGGGCATGTTTTCTTTCATATAGACCGTACATTGTATGCAAAACTCAAGCAGGTGGCACGATCTATGACAAGAGTGAAGTGTGAGTAAATTCTACAAGAAAGATTTTATATATTTTCTTTCTTTTTATGAAAAAATAAGAAATTAAAGCTGTAATGAAATGATTGATTTAAGTGACTTCTTTTTAAAGATTTATTAATGTGTTTCTTTTTTTCCATTCTTGTTTATTTAGGACTTCTGCTTGGTTCATATCATTATTACTCGTATCACGCTATTATAGGCCCAATTATAGCACTTTTACTTCAACTTAATTATGTATGCAAAATTTCAGAAATTCAAGCATGGATTCCGCCATTCGCTGTGTAATAAATAAATAAATAAATAAATAAACACAATTTTCGGTTGAGAACGAAGTAGCGAGACAGAAAAGAATTAGGTAAAAGTTACAATCTATCTATCTATCTATATATATCTATATATATATATATAAGTCTTATATATATATATATATATATATATATATATATATATATATATATATATATATATATATATATATATATATAATGAAATGAAGTTTTGCGTCCTACACTTATGCCGCTAGGCTAAAAGAGATGGTGATGATGAGAAATGAATGAAATGGTGGAATGAAGAAAATGAGAGAAAACGGGAGAACCCTAGAAAACCCACACACACGGTGTTTGTCCACCACAAAGCTCAGTTGGCGCGATTGGGATCGAACCAACAACCCCATAAACCAGAGGTGAACGAACTACCACTGAGCCACCGCGGCCCCATATATATATATATATATATATATATATATATATATATATATATATATATATATATATATATATATATATATATATATATATATATATATATATTATAAAAAGATGTCCTGACTGACAGATTGAGATTGATTGATGAACGTCGAAGCCAAACTGCTTAAACCAGAAACTTCAAATCTGGCCGGGGCCATAGGATTTGTGATGTAAAGCCCCACTAAGAAAGAATTTTTTGGAAATTTGATGTGTTAGGGCCGAAGGGGGAAAGAGAGGTGACAATTTTTATCTTAAAATGTCCAAATCTTGGAATCTGTGAATGTTAGAGACATGAAATTTAGTATATGGGCTTCTTACGTAAAACAATTAAATGTGTGTTTCTGCATTTTTTGATACTTGACTTGGAGGAAAAGGGGATGAGAAGGTATAAAAAGGGGTGAGAATTACAATTATTATAATAAGATGTCCATACCTCAGAATCTCTTAAGATTAAAAACATGAAATTCAGTAGTGTATGGATTTCTCATTTAAAGTAATTAGACCTGAATTTCACCGTTTTTCGATATTTGCTCTAGAAGGGAAGAAAAAAGTTCAATTAAAATTGTTATAATAAGATGGCCATCTCGAAATCCCTTAACGTTAGAGATATGTTAAGAATATTAGAAGTGTGAGGCGTAGTCCGAAGCAAATGCGGGGGTCTGGGGGCGAAGTCCCTACCTAAGCGAGTTATAATAATATATTCTACCTTCTATAAGTAGAGCGAAGTCCCTAGTATACCTAGGTATAATAAAAATAATTCAATTCCTACATCAAAACAGGGTTAACACTGAATGATTATTGTCATAGCTTTCCAACGTCCAGTGAAACTGCGACTGGTTTCGCATACCTGTGATTTCTTTTAAAAACAAATGCTAGAAACCATATTATTTCTGCATGAAACAGTAAATGAAGTCCCTTGGAAATACCAGTTTGGGCTGATATGTAGATCAGTAGTGTAGCATGACTTTCTTCTAAGTTTTATTGCATTATTCATTTTAATACATTATTCTATTTACTCAGAGGGAACTACTTAGTTCTTAGAATCTTATTTTAATTTTAGATATTATCGTTTTGCGAATCTTCCTTTATGTCTTTAGAAGCAAATATCATTTTCAATTTCACCTCATATTCTCCCATATTATTCTACATACATTGTGATACTCATTTAAAGTATGTCTATTTCGTTCACTATTTTCTCTCAAATCTTTGACAATCTGCTCAACCAATTACGAATATAACGAATAGAAATCCATGAATTTTGCCGACTCTGTCTATCGACAGGAGACATTCGTGTTGTGTAAGTTATGCACGAATTTTAAATCCTTTCAAACAGTTGCATAATATAAAAAGTAGTATCTAGCATAGGTTAAATCAGGTTTATTTAAAGATCACATACTCTTTGATATTTATTTATTTATTTATTTTTGGATTTTGTTCAAGTTAAATCTTGGAACTTAAAATTCATGCACTTCTATACTAACTAGAGAGCTCTGAAATTATCTACAGATACGATCAGGTCAAGAATTGCCATATCCAAAGAGGTAGTCAACAAAAAAGATCACTCCTATTTAACAGGCTTCATATTGGACTAATGAAGTAAATGGTCAAGTGCTATACATGGAGGGTTGGACGGTATGGTTCAGAAACTGACATTACGGAAGTTAGAGAAGCAATATTTAGGGAGCTTCGAAATGTGGTGTTGGAGGAAGATGGAGAAGATAAAATGGACAGAAAGAATAATAAACGAAGATGCTTTTAAAACGGATAGGAGAGAAGAGAACACTTCTAGCTAGTATCCTTCGTAGAAGGCCAGTTGGATTGGACACATCTTGCGAAGAAATTGTCTTCTTCATAGTAAGATAAGAGGAAAACGAGGAATAGCTGATCGATGATTTGAAAAATAGAAGAAAATATTTTAAGTTAAAAGAGGAAGCTGAAGATCGAGAAACATGAAAGAAACATTTCCAGGCCCAAATCTGAAACAAAACAATATTCATTAATCCTAGGAACTACCAAAAGACAGAGTACTTAATAGGGTATACACAAACTCCAAGGTAATACAATACTTGAACGTAGTTTTCTCTGTAGCCTGTTGTTTTTCTATAAAATTAATATTATTGATTCTTCTCTCATCTCCAGCTATATATCCTAGTGCTTATGCAACCAAAAATGCTCTGAAGTTTATATGTGCAGTATAATTTCCAGGAGATCTTGGTGAATTAGTTTTGTTTCTCATTGTGACACTACGATAGACTTCCAGAACTGACAGAATGTGAAAATATCTTACAGTAAAAAAGTATAATAATAATAATAATAATAATAATAATAATAATAATAATAATAATAATAATAATAATAATAATTGTTAGAAAGCTTTTCTGTATCAAATACAATATTTTCACTAAAAAGAAGAAAATAATTTCCTAATATATGAAAACCTTAGCTCCCACCCTTAGGAAGTGCAGCCAATGCTATTAGTTTTACTGCAATTTCTACCCCTTATCCCACGTTAAAAAAAAACTTCCATCTAGTCAATTTCAAAAAAGCGCTGTTTTAATATTTTTTTAAAATTGTTAGTGGAGGCGTTAAAATATTAAATAATGCTTTTGATAAAGTGGATACTTTCAAATATTTAGGATCAATATTAACAGACGAAAATCATATTCACGAAGAAATTAAATGTCGACTAAAAGCAGGAAATTCGTGTTACTATTCGGTTCAAAATCTCTTGTCGTCGCGAATTCTGTCGAGGAATTTGAAGCTTAAAATATATAAAACGATAATCATGCCTGTTGTTCTGTATGGTTGCGAAACATGGTCGCTTACTCTGAGGGAAGAACATAGACTGAAAGTATTTGAGAACAGGATCCTGAGAAGAATATTCGGACCCAAGAGCAACGGGAATGGGGAATGGCGGAAGCTTCATAACGAGGAACTACATAGTTTATACGGTTTACCCAACATTGTTAGGGTCGTCAAGTCTAGGAGGCTTAGGTGGGCAGGTCATGTAGCTGTAGAAGGCCTATGTCCTTCTCCATCATCTGCATATCAAAATGCAGATGAGGGGCACATTTACATACCAATATGTAAATAGAGTATATTGTGATAAAATTAATTGCTTGAATATTAGCATACTTTTTACATATATCAAGGTATTATGATTAAATTGTGTAAAACACTGGAGCGTAGTACGGGAATATTAATACAATATTGTATCATATTGTATTATATTTATTTGTGTTATTTTCGTTTATAGGCTTGTTATATTGTAATAAAATGTTTGCATCTAATTACTGGGTATTGGACAATGCATAGCATACATGGGGATGAAAGAAGAATGATATAAATATGCATAGAATGGAAAAATAATTGAAGAAATAAGCATATTCGATGAGAATCATACATTGGATTTTTGGCTGGAAGACAGAGCAAGCGCTCACAGAGAATTTTTTTTTTCTTCCCGACTTCTCGTCGCCTTAGACTTCGAGATGTGGGGTCCTCACAACTCACCATGGAAAGAAATCACTAGTTTTGGGAATAAATAAAGCTCACAATACACAGGAAGGATTCTACAAACTTCCTTAGTGGTACCACTCTGGTTTGGAAACAGTGGGTAGAGACACACAGCTTCTATTGTGTAAAAAGTCATGAAATTTTTAGCTTCTACATGTGAGTTTTTAGATTTCTATAGGTGTGAGTTTGTGCGACGCTAGGCTCAAGCTTCGCTTCCGCCCCCACTTCCCCCATGACCAGTACGGGTCAGCAAGCGGACCTAGACTCCTTTTCCCAAGATGCAACAGCAGTTTGAATGTTTACTCTATTTTGACTTATTTTTCTATATTAATTATTAATATTATCGTATTACGCTCAAAAACGTTCTTGGAAATACCGTATAAAATTCCTGATTTATTTATCATCGTGTATCCCTTATCGAACAAGACACTTGGATCTTGTAATTGTAAAAAGTAAATATTAACAAAGATGTTTCCTCTATCCCTCTCCAAACAAACATGGATGCATTAGTAGCAGACAGTTTTGAAGGACAGCCACAGGAAATTGGGCTTACTGCTGCTTCTGATAGAGATGACAGTTCATGTATTTCATAACTATGTATTCTTTGTATATTTTCCTTTATTTTTATGTATAATAACATATGTTTCTCATATTAATACGTGTGTAACAAGTGAAGATCAACATAATTGTGTTAAAAACTCTCATAGCCTTCTGCTGGGAGCAGAAGCCTTCCGTGTTGACCGTCCTTGGAGTAAGGGCAGCACCTGTCAAAAGGGTGAAGGTGAAAATTGGCAACGGAAGGTAGCTGAACAAGTGTATTTGCAGATAGGACCACCCGGAATATAGCCGGAAGGCACACAACCTTTTGTCAAAGGACTCGAAAGGGACTTCTTCCTGTCTTCCTTTCCTGGTTTTGTGCTATTGATATACTTGTTTCTGCAGAGAAACAAGGGGAGTTCAACTTAGTATCTAGAAGTGAGAACATATAGCTTTTTGTCGTAAGGAAGTCATCTGACTTCGCTTACATAGTTGCTGATAACCCGGGAAAACGTGAGGACAGTGCCGGTCCCCGTGGATATTCCCGTGAACAACAGTACTACGCGAGTGTGTAGTGAACTCTACTTGTGCAAAACACCATCAAGTGAAATTACAGAATGTGTGAAGCCATGCACATATCTTCTGTGTTGGTAAATAAGTTGTATTAAGTAACGACGAGTGACCAATGGAACTAACAGTTAATCTTTTTTCTCTTTTCGTTCTCTAAGTGCTAACCGTCACTAAAAGGAGATTGCTAACTTTGACATTTGTCAAACACCCCACCGTTAATATTGGTGAAACAAATACTTCCAGTATGGGAGAAAACAAAATGTGCAATATCTCCAGTAGAAATATTGCCATAGGCCTGTAACGCTTTTACACAGTGCCTTTCCTTGGACATTTGAACAAGGAGTTCAAGCAGTTTAAATTGCTTGTTTGAAGGACATACTACATGTCTACTTTGTGAAACTTCACAAGCCAGTGTAACTAAGCTCATAAGGAACATTTCCCTTCACAGTAAAATGGTAATGCGGAAGGACATTGTGATGTTCATCTAGAACTATGTGCGTGACATCCTCGTCTACAACAGAAACTGTGTTTCGACAGAACAAAGATATTATATCAGTTTAAATTTTGTTGGTTTCTTTATCATCGTATTTATTTTAAATGATATCTAGTGTGAAATTATTCTCTCCTCTCTAAACTGTTTAGAGACCATAAACTCACTAAAAATGAGGAGATAAGAAAGTTTGTATATAAATTGTTTTTTTTATCTGCAAGGGTCAGACAGACCTTTATCTCACATTAAATTCCCTCTCCTTTTGTTATTTTAAGATGCAACAGTGGTGTGAATATATATATATATATATATATCTAGGAAAAGTGTATGTGTGTGTGGTAGTGCACTACAGAAGGAGTGAAAGTAACAAGTGTATTGAAGTGTAAACTATTTATCACCGCTCTCATCCTTATGTCCTGTTCTATAAGAATAAAACTACCATCTCTAACCAGAATTCTTGGTCTACTCAATTTGCTGCAGGGTAAGTACCTGATACTAATCAAATGTTTGTTTTCAGGAGTGTGATACAAAGAGGCATTTTCCCTTGTCATATGTATGTCTAACCGGCTCTCTGTATGGGGCCCAGAGAGTATAATTGCCCAAGAGAACCAATGACAGTCATGAGTATAGTCGGTTAGAAAAACAGGCTGCTACCTGTTATTATTTTAAAGTAGATTTTTTTATTTTTTTTTTTATTTTTAACCTTTTGATACTTAACAAACAACCCACTATAGTAGCTTTTGACCATGACTGTAGACCAGATAACCCTGAGATCTGTGGTTCATAGTAACTGAAATTTAATTTTATGCTCTACCGATTTACCAGTGGAAGTGGCGGCTCTTGCAGGACAACACTATCATCTCCAAGAGGGAATAGATTATGCAGATGTTGGTAATTTGCATTTCATCTAAATTTCATGTTTAATTTGAATATTCCCAGTCACTCCACTTCATTTATTTTATTTTATTTGTGTTGGTGTTGTAGTAACCTTAGTTTCGTCTCAGGCTACCTGCACCTCACAAAATAAGTGGCTACCCAGCTTCAGGGCTCGATATTCCACGCTCCTGCGCCAAAATACTTGGCGCCAGCAGCGTTAAGGGCATAGAGTATACTGCAGATACTCACTGGTCAGCATACAGTTTATGTAAATTTTCGGTATATGTTTTGTTACTCCCTGAAATTTCCAAGAACGTCGGTGTCTTGTGTATTTGAATTTATTTTGTGTTTTGAATGTTTGTATGACTATATTGCATTAGAGAATTCAAGATTTTGAAAGTTAGGTGGGAAGTAACCTTTTGTAACCTTTTTGTTTTTGTAAATGGTCATAACGCGAGCACAGGCTCGAAGATTAGAAAAAATGGACAAGGAATTTGTAAGTGAGGATTTCGTTCAGAGAGCTGACGAGCTCTCAGAAGAGAGTAGTCTAGTTGAAGCGCAGAGCGCTAGCGAGCGCCCGATCAGCGTTGTGGGAGACGCTGACGCGGTGGAAACGTTTCCGCCAGTCACCGGTAGGGAACCGGAAGTGCCCGTACGGGAGGAAAGGGAGGAAATCACCGAAACTTCAGAACGAAGTGTTAGCCCAGCCGTTAATATAGGTAGCTCTTTGGAAAACATTAGTACCATAAATTTAGCCGCCATTCTAGGTGAACTTGTTAAAAAACTTGAAGAAAGTACGAGGAGACAAGAAGAAAATGCGAGTCAGTTAGAAAGAAAACTAGAAAGCAAATTAGAAGAGAATTCATAGACTTTAGAGAATAAGATGGTAGAAAACTCCCACAGTTTGGAGAAGTTAGAAAAGAAATTAGAAGAAAGCTCCAAGGGTTTAGAGAAATTAGATAGAAGTCTTGAACAAGTCCATAATGAAACAAGACAGAATAGTGAAAGACTTGAACAGGCCATAGAGTCTGTTAATGCTCGTCTTGAAGTTCGGTTAGATTCCATGACGGCGAGACTTGAGCAGAGTGAACGGGAGTTGGCTGAGCGACTTGAGATCACCACAGTAGAGCTGAGGGGGGAGATTGAAGGCGCTCGGGAAGATCGCAACTCACGTGTCACTGAAACCACCAGGAAACTAGAGGAAAATTACACAGAGCTTTCTGAAAGTGTGAAACAGGTCTCGTCTCGTGTTGAACAGACCACACTCCAACTGAATAATCAGGTCAGGAGAGTGGAAGTGAGTTTCGCTTCCCAACTAGCCAGGATCAGGGGGGAACTAGAGCAGGAAACGCCACTCGAGGAAATCCGATCTGAATGTAACGGTAGCATCCAGCAGATGCAAGATACCGTTCAAGATGTGTGCGCACAACTTGAAAAGAAAATGGAGGAGTGGAAGAACTCCATTCAGAAGGAGAAGAGTGAGGTGATTGAGGGGAGACTCGCAAACATCTCTGTCTCCAGCATACAAGAAAGACCGCCATCTCCGAACAACACCTCGAGTCGCGACTTGCCCGGTTCTCATCCTGGGAACCTCGCTACAGCCCACGAGAGAGACCCTGTTCCGTCGACGTCTCGCTCATGCAATCATGAGACGAGACAAAATCTCGCAACCGCATTTGGTCTCATACACAGGGACGTCACTTTACCTGTGTATACAGGAAACGAATCAGAAACCGAGACCTATAATTTTCTTCTAAGATCTCGACCGGTACTTCGAGGTCACTGGAGTACCGGACGAGATGAGATTAAGTTTCATACCTCGAGCGGTCCGGAACACCTGTTACCAGTGGTTCCAGGTCAACCGTGGCAAAATCCACACATATGAAGATTTTGTATACAATTTTAGGCAATGCTATCTTAGCGAAGAGCGGTTGGCGAACTTGAAATATTCTCACATCCCACTTCGATAATCGTGTGCACAAATCCCCCGCAGAATATCTGCTGGATTTGCTGCACAAAAATAGTATATTGGAACCAAGAATGTCAGATGAGACTTTATTAAAGGTACTCCCGAGGCACTTCCCGAATTGGCTATTTAGGGCAATAGTCTCGTCTCGCCCTAAGACCATAGCAGAACTGTTAAACTTGGTACAAGAACTGCAGTCGTCGATGACGAATCGCGACCAGTTTTACCAATCAAACCCGAGGAAAGGGGTCAACATGCTCCAGGTGAGCATGGAAGGAGAGGAAAACAACCCCTCTGACCTCAGTGGTAAGCACATGGTTAGAAAGAAAAACAGAACACATAATAACCATCGTCCTTACCAGAGACGACGACAAAATAACTCGAACCAAAACAACAGCCACCAGCACTCCCCGCCTCGAAACCAGAGTAGCGGAAGTGGGTCAGTTGGCTGGTCACGTGGGGGGAACTCCCACTCCACCCACAACAACGGTCGTGGAGCCCGGGGAAGGAGGGGCGGAATGCGCAACACGGATGGACAGCGAGGGAATTCCTTCCATCGAGAAGAGGAGAGAATTCAACTGCTTGAGCGCTATGACCGTGCGCCCCCTCCTCCTTCACAAAATGTAAACAACACCAGGAGTAACCAATCCTCTTCTCCTTCGTCACGAGAATGAGGATTGTCCGCATATACTTGCGGCGGCGATAGGAAGGGCACGGTGAGAACTTGTCCAACCGAGTTGACGAAATTATATCCCAAGTATGTGCGTAATTTTGAAGATAATGTAGAAAATGAACATGATGAAAACTCTTGCGAAACCGCAGTAAAGGAAATTTTTGTAACTGAGGAAGAAAAAGAAGAAGAAAATTGTAATTTATGTTTAGAAATAACATCCAAGAAGCATTTTAGTGAAGGCATGTTTGAGAATAAATTAACCTTACTTAGTAGGAATGGGGAACATATTGACCTAGATAGGGGATCTACGAAGAAGCAAATGGCATCTTTAAAAATTTGTTTGATTCTTGTAATGATGAATTACCTACCAATAACGTCATCTCACTACCAGAGATAAAAGTGTATTTGTTTGGAACAGAAGTAAATTGTTAGATACTGGGGCTACTTGCTCTGCAATTTCGAAAGAAATTTGGGACACTGTCTCAAATAGCCACCCCCCTCCTGCATTTTTGAGTGCAAAGAATATACGGGTTACGTCTGCTTTTGGAAGTAAATCAGCGACGATCATAGGCCAAACGCTGTTAGTCATTGAGATACAAGGGAAGGAGTTTCATACTTTAGGTATTATTATTTCAGGCCTGAACAGGTCTCTGATATTAGGATCCAACTTTTTTACCGAATCTCGTGCCGTGTTAGACTATGACACCGGCCTTCTACATCTCAAACATCCTCATGATGTAGAAGTGGTGTTTAGATCAGTAGATTGCGAGACTGAGGATCTAGTAGTTCGTTGTTTGGAATTGAGTGGAGAGTGCCAAAAACCTTTCAGTATTATAGATGAAGTAGATACCTTTGATTGTAATTTTTCCCCGTCAGATGAAAGACGGAAGGCCACACGGGTTAGTGCACAGAATGAGCCTAAGACCTGCAGAGAGAAGGCAGCTCGTGCCCCAAACTTGGATGATGGAAGATTCCCAAGTGCCCAAGAGATGGCAGCTCACGTATTCCCACCAGAAGAGTGGATGAAAGTGAGAACTCGCGCCTCCCATTCAGAGATAGAGGAGTTTGTATCGAACTACTCAGATCTCTCAGCCTCACAAAGAGAGAGTTTGAAAGCTGGGCTTCTTAAGCATCAAGCACTTTTTGATGTCAAGCCAGGTTGCATAGCTAACTACGAGCATGAGATTGGCATAACGGACGACCGTCCTATCAAGACAAAATTATACCCTTACCCGAAGCGATTTCGAAACTTGGTATCCAATGAAATTTCGCGTTGGTTGGCCTGGGGTGTGATCAAGAAACAGCCTACGGCGTTTATAAACCCTCTGGTAGTGACCCCGAAGAGTGATGGACGTATCCGGGTCTGTATAGATGGCCGAGCTCTGGCCAAAATTTCTGGTGACCTTTCCGACAGACCAATGCCACCCCTATCTGTTCTTCAGTACATTTGCGACAATTCTTGGTTCAGCTGTGTCGACGCAACCGAGATGTTCTTACAAATACGAGTTAAGGAGAGCGACCAAAAATACCTAGGATTCCTACATGAAGGCATATCTTATGTCTTTCAAAAACTTCCGTTTGGGACGAAACAGCCTTGCTTCTTGCGTCAGAGCATTAGATATGCTGATAGGAACTGAAGCTAGAGAGTACTGCGGCGCTTACGTGGATGACCTGATTTTAGCCGACAGGAGCTTCGAAGATCATATTGTACACCTCGACAGAGTGTTGGGTTTACTCACTGCGGGCGGCCTAACTCTCAGGCTGAAAAGTGCAATTTCGCAAGAAAAAGCTTAAACATACTTGGTTTCCATCTTTCTCAATCCGGTATCGGTAAAGATCCGGAGAAAGTGAAGTCGGTGTTGGATTTTAGAACACCCCGGAACGTGAAGGAACTGCGTTCCTTCATTGGTTACTATCAGTACTATAGACGTTTTAGTAGGAAATACTCGGAAGTTCTCCATCCGTTGTTCCAACTACTGAAAAAGAATGTGAGGTTCAAATGGGAACCAGAACATCAGGCAACGATGGAGAAGATCAAGCAGATCTTCCAGGAAGAAGTAGTGTTGAAAACCGTCCTGCCTGACAAACAGCTAATTTTAGAGTGTGATGCGTGTGATATTGCGTGTTCATCTCTATTGTACCAGCGTGATGATAATGATGACATTAGAGTTATAGCATTTACATCACGTGTGTTTAATGCGGCACAGAAGAATTATTCTGTAACGGAGAAGGAATTTTTTGGACTGATTGATGGGGTTGTTAAGTTTAAACAATATTTAGTAGGAACTAAATTCATAATTCGCAGCGACCACCTTGCACTTAAGTTTATTCTATACTGTAGGCTTACAAACCAGCGCATCACCCGGTGGGCGATGTTGCTCTCCAATTTCAATTTTGAATTCCAGTTTGTTAAGTCGAACGAGAATTTGAGTGATTATCACTCTAGGTACCCTCCTCACACAGAAGAAGACCTCAGTGTTGCACGGAAGCCTATCCTCCAGGAGTCGCTGATGTCCATCCTGACGGAAATCCCTTGTGAGTTGAGGAAGATGATAGCCATACTACCGGAGATGCAGTCTTCAGATCCTGTCTACGGCAAGATCAAGAGAGATGTAGAAGAGAAGACGGACTCACCAAAGGTGAATGGTGCTTGTCACCGGTTTGAAGTATTGAACGGGCGCTTATGCAAGCGTGACCGGGAAGGAGTCCGAATATGCATCCCAGAAGTGCTAGTAGTTCCACTGCTCGATTTTTACCATACAGATCGAGGGCACATGTCGGCCAGTAAACTACTCCCACTTCTATCAGAATTTTTCGTATGGCCGAAGATGCGAGCAAGTGTGAGGAAATTTTGTGCTTCCTGCGAATTATGCCAGAAAAGCAACCCTCCCCAATGTTATCGTCCGGGACCACTGAATCCCGTTGTTGTTGAGAAGCCAGGCTACTTGGCCTGCGCCGATTGGTTAGGACCTCTAACCAAGGGAATTGGGGGAGTCCACTATATCCTAGTATTCTACGACGCATTTTCAAAACTGATTGGATTGTATGCGTGTAAGAAAGCAAACACGACCACTGCAATAAGGAAACTGAAGGATTACTTAAAAGTTAACCCTAGTGTGGAACTAGTCTTGACAGACAGAGGGTCACCTTTCCAGTCTAACCGCTGGAAAAATGAGTTAGCAGATCTTGGTATCAGGCACATCACTTCCACGCCATATTATCCCCAGGGTGAGATGGCCGAGGTGGCTGTCAAGGCGACAGTACGTTTACTACGTAAATTGTGCCATGATAACCAAAGATTGTGGCCCAAATACTTGGACAAAATTGAGAAGTGTTTCAATTCGGCAAAGCACCTGACCACTGGCGTGTCAGCCTTTGAATGTCACTTTGGACAATCTATGTCTAGACATAGCCAGGCTATTTGAGATCCCAGAAGTGGAAAAACGCCATGACGTGCAGTATTACAATGAGATTGCTCGTAAGAACCATAAAAGGAATGCTGCTGCACGAAAACGCAATTTTGACAAGTCACACCGTACTATAGAGTACAATGTGGGTGACCTTGTCCTATCTAGAGTTTTCCCCAAGTCGGATGCTCTAGCAGGTGTGTCGAAAAAGCTCTTACTCTTATACTCGGGGCCATGGCAGATAGTCGCTACCACTGGCCGGAACATGTACACACTAGCGGACCCAGCGACAAAAGAGGTCAAGATGACCAGAAATGCTTTTCTTATAAAGCCGTATGTTGCAAGAGAAGAAGAGAATCACAGTGGTACTGGTGCAATAGAGATGCAATAGTATCACACAGTGAAGCATCAAAACCCGGATTTGACTTGTGTAAATAGTGTAAGTGCTATAGTGTATTTCAGTGAATTAGTGTATTAGTGTAATTTAGTAGGTATGGGAAGTTATGTGATTCAAGTTTTATGTAAAGTTAGGGAACACTGAATTCTCTATATTTAGCTTTGTTTATTTTGGATTTGTGTCATTATGATTACTATGTAGTTACTTTGTTTTTTTTTATTTTACCTTATATATTTTGTGTGAATTAGATTTTCAGGAACGAAAAATGTGCCCTCTTTACGATCTACGTCCTGTACTAGCAAGTGCAGCACCTAGAATCATAGGGGGGAAAACTGTAGAAGGCCTATGTCCTTCTCCATCATCTGCATATCAAAATGCAGATGAGGGGCACATTTACATACCAATATGTAAATAGAATATATTGTGATAAAATTATTTGCTTGAATATTAGCATACTTTTTACATATATCAAGGTATTATGATTAAATTGTGTAAAACACTGGAGCGTAGTACGGGAATATTAATACAATATTGTATCATATTGTATTATATTTATTTGTGTTATTTTCGTTTATAGGCTTGTTATATTGTAATAAAATGTTTGCATCTAATTACTGGGTATTGGACAATGCATAGCATACATGGGGATGAAAGAAGAATGATATAAATATGCATAGAATGGAAAAATAATTGAAGAAATAAGCATATTCGATGAGAATCATACATTGGATTTTTGGCTGGAAGACAGAGCAAGCGCTCACAGAGAATTTTTTTTTCTTCCCGACTTCTCGTCGCCTTAGACTTCGAGATGTGGGGTCCTCACAACTCACCATGGAAAGAAATCACTAGTTTTGGGAATAAATAAAGCTCACAATACACAGGAAGGATTCTACAAACTTCCTTAGTGGTACCACTCTGGTTTGGAAACAGTGGGTAGAGACACACAGCTTCTATTGTGTAAAAAGTCATAAAATTTTTAGCTTCTACATGTGAGTTTTTAGATTTCTATAGGTGTGAGTTTGTGCGACGCTAGGCTCAAGCTTCGCTTCCGCCCCCACTTCCCCCATGACCAGTACGGGTCAGCAAGCGGACCTAGACTCCTTTTCCCAAGATGCAACAGCAGTTTGAATGTTTACTCTATTTTGACTTATTTTTCTATATTAATTATTAATATTATCGTATTACGCTCAAAAACGTTCTTGGAAATACCGTATAAAATTCCTGATTTATTTATCATCGTGTATCCCTTATCGAACAAGACACTTGGATCTTGTAATTGTAAAAAGTAAATATTAACAAAGATGTTTCCTCTATCCCTCTCCAAACAAACATGGATGCATTAGTAGCAGACAGTTTTGAAGGACAGCCACAGGAAATTGGGCTTACTGCTGCTTCTGATAGAGATGACAGTTCATGTATTTCATAACTATGTATTCTTTGTATATTTTCCTTTATTTTTATGTATAATAACATATGTTTCTCATATTAATACGTGTGTAACAAGTGAAGATCAACATAATTGTGTTAAAAACTCTCATAGCCTTCTGCTGGGAGCAGAAGCCTTCCGTGTTGACCGTCCTTGGAGTAAGGGCAGCACCTGTCAAAAGGGTGAAGGTGAAAATTGGCAACGGAAGGTAGCTGAACAAGTGTATTTGCAGATAGGACCACCCGGAATATAGCCGGAAGGCACACAACCTTTTGTCAAAGGACTCGAAAGGGACTTCTTCCTGTCTTCCTTTCCTGGTTTTGTGCTATTGATATACTTGTTTCTGCAGAGAAACAAGGGGAGTTCAACTTAGTATCTAGAAGTGAGAACATATAGCTTTTTGTCGTAAGGAAGTCATCTGACTTCGCTTACATAGTTGCTGATAACCCGGGAAAACGTGAGGACAGTGCCGGTCCCCGTGGATATTCCCGTGAACAACAGTACTACGCGAGTGTGTAGTGAACTCTACTTGTGCAAAACACCATCAAGTGAAATTACAGAATGTGTGAAGCCATGCACATATCTTCTGTGTTGGTAAATAAGTTGTATTAAGTAACGACGAGTGACCATTTGACATTTGTCAAACACCCCACCGTTAATATTGGTGAAACAAATACTTCCAGTATGGGAGAAAACAAAATGTGCAATATCTCCAGTAGAAATATTGCCATAGGCCTGTAACGCTTTTACACAGTGCCTTTCCTTGGACATTTGAACAAGGAGTTCAAGCAGTTTAAATTGCTTGTTTGAAGGACATACTACATGTCTACTTTGTGAAACTTCACAAGCCAGTGTAACTAAGCTCATAAGGAACATTTCCCTTCACAGTAAAATGGTAATGCGGAAGGACATTGTGATGTTCATCTAGAACTATGTGCGTGACATCCTCGTCTACAACAGAAACTGTGTTTCGACAGAACAAAGATATTATATCAGTTTAAATTTTGTTGGTTTCTTTATCATCGTATTTATTTTAAATGATATCTAGTGTGAAATTATTCTCTCCTCTCTAAACTGTTTAGAGACCATAAACTCACTAAAAATGAGGAGATAAGAAAGTTTGTATATAAATTGTTTTTTTTTATCTGCAAGGGTCAGACAGACCTTTATCTCACATTAAATTCCCTCTCCTTTTGTTATTTTAAGATGCAACAGTGGTGTGAATATATATATATATATATATATATATATATATATATATATATCTCTAGGAAAAGTGTATGTGTGTGTGGTAGTGCACTACAGAAGGAGTGAAAGTAACAAGTGTATTGAAGTGTAAACTATTTATCACCGCTCTCATCCTTATGTCCTGTTCTATAAGAATAAAACTACCATCTCTAACCAGAATTCTTGGTCTACTCAATTTGCTGCAGGGTAAGTACCTGATACTAATCAAATGTTTGTTTTCAGGAGTGTGATACAAAGAGGCATTTTCCCTTGTCATATGTATGTCTAACCGGCTCTCTGTATGGGGCCCAGAGAGTATAATTGCCCAAGAGAACCAATGACAGTCATGAGTATAGTGGGTTAGAAAAACAGGCTGCTACCTGTTATTATTTTAAAGTAGATTTTTTTATTTTTTTTTATTTTTAACCTTTTGATACTTAACAAACAACCCACTATAGTAGCTTTTGACCATGACTGTAGACCAGATAACCCTGAGATCTGTGGTTCATAGTAACTGAAATTTAATTTTATGCTCTACCGATTTACCAGTGGAAGTGGCGGCTCTTGCAGGACAACACTATCATCTCCAAGAGGGAATAGATTATGCAGATGTTGGTAATTTCCATTTCATGTAAATTTCATGTTTAATTTGAATATTCCCAGTCACTCCACTTCATTTATTTTATTTTATTTGTGTTGGTGTTGTAGTAACCTTAGTTTCGGCTCAGGCTAACTGCACCTCACATAGCTAGAATGGAAGAAAGTAGAAACGCTTTCAAAGTCTTGACTGGTAGACCCATAGGAAAACGACCATTAGGAAGACCTAGGCGCAGATGGGAGGACAATATTAAGATGGATCTTGCAGAGATAGGAATACAAAGTAGAAACTGGATGCAATTAGCTAAGGATAGAAGTCAGTGGAGAGCTTTTGTGTACGCGGCACTGAACCTCCGGGTTCCATAAGCCATAGAGTTAGTTAGTTAGTTAGTTAGATTGATTAAAGTTTAGTTTTCTGTAAATTTCAGAGAACATAAACATTTTTACGCCAAGGAATTCACTCAGAATATATGTACATACAAAGACCTTTGTATCAGTTTCTCAAATACCTTTCAAAAAATTGTTTAGAAACTTTATTTTTACATATTATTAGCGTTTAACGAAAAAAAATGTTCAAAGATATTATATATATAACAAGTTATGCAGAGTTTTCGAAAAGAATAGAGAAAACAAGTTGTTCTTGTAGACTTAAAAATTGATGTTGGACGATAACCACGTCACGTAATTAAGATAAAATGGATACAGAGATGTATCCCCTCAAGATTTTCATTGTAGTGCTATTATTTGGTCTAGGAATTAATTCGTGCGGTTTTTAATAAAAATTGAAGCTTTATTTCAAAAACAAAGTAAATGAATACGTTAACAAAAATATTGTCCATCGCTAGCCACTACTTTCTCCCATCTTTCAGGCAATTTACGGATTCCGTGTCGAAAGAATTCCTCATCTTTTGACGCAATCTAATCAAAGATCCATTTTTCGATATTTTCTGAAGAAGTGAACCGCTGTCCAATCAAATCGTTATTCATGCAATCGATCAAGTAGTAGTCAGACGGAGCAGTGTCTGGTGAATATCGCGGGTGGAGTAACACTTTCCATCCGACATTTTCCAAATAGGTTTTGACCGGTTTTGCGACATGTGGTCGAGCGTTATCATCTTGATAAATAAGTTTATTATGCCTGTTATTCCATTCTGGTCGTTTTCAGGCCAGAGCTTGCTTCAAACGCATTAATTGTTGTCGATAGCGGTGTCCATTAATAGTTTCACCAAGTTTCAGAAGTTCATAGTACACCACACGTTTCAAATCCCACCATATATACAGCATAACCTTTGCACAATGAATATCTCGTTTCGGTTGTGAAGGACCTGGTTCACCTTGCTTCACCCAGGCCTTTTTTCGTTTAGGATTCTCGTAATGAATCCACTTCTCATCACCAGTTACAATTCGATGCAAAAAATCCCTTCCTTTTCTGTCTTTGAAGCAGTAATTCGCAAACGGTTTTTCTTCTTTCAACGTCTTTCTTTTCAATTCATGTGAAACCCAATAAGACATCTTTTGAATCATTTCTATGGCTTTGAGACGTTTGGAAACTGTTGTTTGCTCAACTCCAAATGCTTCTGCAAGTTCGTCCTGCGTTTGACACAAATCCTGACCAAGCAATGCTCTCAATTCTTCATCTTCAAATTCTTTTGGCTGTCCAAATTGCTTTTGGTCTTCCAAGCTGAAATCACCACCTTTAAACCGTGCAAACCACTTCTGACACGTTCGCTCAGCTAGAGCATGGTCACCAAACACTTCCACTAAAATATGATGACTTGCGGTAGCACTTTTCTTCATGTTAAAGCAATGAAGAATAACTCCCCGCAGAAACACTTTATCAGGCACAAAATGCGCCATTTTCAGTTGAAGAAAAAATGTGGTTGTTTCCGCTTCAAGCAACTGACATATACTAAACAAGATGCTCAATGACAGTAGTTTTCAACGCATGTTTGGATCAACGAAACTATGGGACAATAAGCTAGTTACGCCATCTTTTGTAAAACCGCACGAATTAATTCCTAGACCAAATATTATTATTATTATTATTATTATTATTATTATTATTATTATTATTATTAAGTATTTTTATCTCTCGCCATATATCCTGAGACTTCTTTTTTTTTTTAATTTTTGGGCTTAGAAATTTTTTTCATGTTTCTCGATCTTCAGCTTCCTCTTTTAACTCACAATATTTTCTTCTATTTTTCAAAATCATTAATCATTTGTGTTCTTCTTCTTCCAACTCCTCGCTTTCCTTCCATCTTTCTGTCTATTGCGGTATGAAGGAATTCTTCGATTTCTTTAAGTATTTTAAAGAGTTTGATCCAATTGACATGGTCGAAAGCTTTTTAACAGTCAATGAAGTAAGATATCACATTGTATTGTTACTGAGATACAGTCAACTTTATAATCAACACATAAACTTTAATTTTGGTTTAACTATAATATTCTCCACAGATGAGGCACATATCAACGATAGATCAGATCGAGCTAAACAAAGCGACATATTAAAGAGTAAATTCTTATATATAGATTTTGAGAATATCGAGAAAAACGAATTTTAATAACCCTAAAATGTATGTAATTCGCTGCCGATAATGATTCATGTTTTGTTTTAATTCCACTGAGATACATACTTTACTTATTTACCAGCAGAATGGCTAGCGTTGCACAGGAAGAATAATGTTAATGCAAAAATCTTTGAAAGTAAAGAAATACGTAAAATACTTGTATATAACGATGATGCCCCTAACAAGGTATACAACCTGCAACACAGCAAATATTTTGGGTTGCCTACCTCACATGTGCAGGAGTTTAAATTTTGACCGCCCCAATCGGTTGAAAGGGCTTCGTACGCGCTTAAATCTGATCAAAATCTATCTATGTACAATACTTGATGACTCTAGGTAACTCCTTTGTATGAAAATTTGATGAGGGATAGCACTTATGTTCGCGCTACTATACACGTTATTATTGAATATAAAGCTATTGTGTTTCAAATAAAATATAGTTAGATGGTTCACTGCCAAAGGGGCGTAACTGCTTTTTTAGCACTTTTGAGAAAATCGAGTTTTAAAATGTGATGATTTGTATTTTCACAATGTTTTCTAATGTGTTGCCCTCTGAAAACTATATTTAAGTTACAATTCAAGTTTAGTTCTGTCACAACAAAATTCAATCCATGATACATCTCATGTCCTCATTGGCATTAACTCAGAATATCAAAATTCGGCAGTTACACCCCTTTGGCTCTCAACCATCCAACTAAATAGTAGAATAAATGTACTGTTGTTTCTCTTCCACTAACGATGACACACATATTACTTGTAAATACAGTAAAACCTCTGAATAACGAACACCGATGGGCCATGATTATGGGTCCGTAAAAGAGAGTTGTCCGTTACAAAGAGGTTACACAAATTTAGGCTACTTGTAACTAATGTGGTAGTTGTATGCTATATACAATAAGTTAATTAGTTAAAAAGTAAATATAGGCTAATATCGAAATACTGCATGTAGGATTAGTCACATGAAGTTGGCGCAACCACGTTACAAAAATACAAAAGTTTTATGTGAAGATTTTGTGCTTATTAGTGCTCAAGTCCAGATAATTAGTGCCCAAATTGTTCTAGGTACATATCGACTACTATTGGTTGAATCAATTTCTCATTTACTTCAAACATAAATATACCCCGTATGCCCTTATTTATTTAATACTAATTCTGGAATCATGTCTGATTGAAAGCACTTTTTATGCTAATCCCTGACGTGAAAATTTTTCGTTTTTTTTTTCTAAGTGGTTGGGTCAACTTCGCACATAGGCCTACCCCAAACATAAGTATCCCTCGTATCTATGCCCTTATTTATTGAGCACTAATTCTGGGATTATGTAGGATGAAGAGCACTAATTAAATACTGAATTTGTGTGCAGTTTAATTTTGATTTTGAAACCACTTTTAGAAAGCTTGAAATTGGCTCAACCATATATAATCAGTATATCTCCAGAACAATTTGAGCACTAATTAAGCAGTAAATTTTGACAAAAGTGTTAGTATTTTTGTGATGTGATTAGGCTTACTTCATGTGAAACTTCATGTGACTTTCAGTGTTACTAGGGGAATGATGGGGATTTAAAAATTTTATATTAAAAAAATATCGCTGAAGAATGTGTTTATATATGTGTGTATTGTTAAAAGATTGTATGATCATTTTCTTCTGAAATACAAGTTGCAGCTCTATAAAAGTTCCTAGATTCAGGTTCTGATTACTAAAATAAGAACATACAACATTATTATTAAAGATCCAACATGAAGAAAAAGTTAATATGACATTTTTCGCTGTAAATTTCTTCAGTAGTTGTCTGCCGTATCCTGCAGGTACAAGTTTCTGATCGAAATTTGCTTGAAACTACTGTATCAGTTGAAGATTTATTTTCAATTGCAGAAAGTATTTGCTCTTCTAAATAAGTATGAGTTGTGAATATAATTCCTGTCCGCTATGAAGAGATTACTAAAACGTTGTGTGTAAACAAAGACTGTCCGTGTCTGTATTAGGGATGGCCAGAACCGGTTCCTGGTGGAACCGGTTTTCGGGTCTGAACGGATCCGGTTTTCCGATCCAGATCTGGAACCGGTTCTTCGGATCCAGGTCTGGAATCGGTTCTTCGGATCCAGGTCTGGAATCGGTTCTTCGGATCCATGTTTGGAACCGATTCTTCGGATCTAGGTTTGGAACCGGTTCTTCGGATCCAGTTTTGGAACCGGTTCCCAAGATCCAGTTCTAAAAACTGGATTTCCAAGAACCGGTTCCACCGGAACCGGATCTTTATGGCCATCCCTAGTCTGTATTTGAGAGTGTATGTAAAAAGGAGGATTTCTTTCCTGTAATAAAAAGAAAAAAACATATCACTTAGTATAACAGCCCATCATGGGCTTGAGCTGCTCCAACGCCATCTGTTAACGACCGGCTGAACTACGTACAGCCTGTGACTGATACTTGGTCAGCGTGCAGTGTCGCCCTCTCTCTTACAAGATGTCAGGACCTTTCTTTAACCTAAAGATTGACACGTCTTTTATTTACATGATTTCACAAATTGCCTCACTACGCTGGGTGGACGCCGAAAATTGGAAAGCACCGGCCGGGAATCGAACCCGAGACCACGCAGCCCAACACCTTAAACCACCAGACTACACTGTCCTCTTCTCTTCTATAATAATATGTACATTGTTGTAGCTTTGTCCATTGTTACAAGTTTGTCCGTATTACGGAGATGTCAGGTATTGAATGGTGTCCGTAAAGGGAGATTTCCCTGTATTGCGTAAAAAATGTTACATTGAAATATTATGTATCAAGAAGTTGATGAACTTTGCGATAAGTTATCTGGAAGGTCTTTTGGGGATCACGCAGAAAATATATCGTTTGGGGAACTACTCAAAAAAAGAAACGCATAAAGAAGAATGAACATAGAAGATAAAATGAAAAGTGACAGCTTTGAAGCATGAGATCATATTGTCTCCTGGTGGGACAATTTTTCAATCCTTTTGTCCTTTTGTGTTCTGTCGCACCCATTGTGTTGTACTGGACAAACCCATTAATTATTATTGGCCAGTTATGAATGGAGTGGATGGAGGAGAGTGAATGGTTTTCGAAAGCGAAATAAACCAAACTAAAGAAACAAGCAATGAGGTGAATGTAATTCCTGTATCTTTAAGGTATAATAATAACAAATATAAATAATGGTTGTGAGAGATAAAAGTAGAATAATGACAGAAAACTTGAGCTAGTAGTATCTTGATCATTTTGGCTTTGGAAATATTTGGTAGTACAATTTTAATAAAACAAAATTGACCGAAGCACCAGATATATACTTTAATAATACTTGTGTAACACTTTCCGCAATATAACATCGCCTCCATATCTGTTTGAAGAAAGCTATGTTACAATGCCGAAACTTTACACAGGTATCGTTCTTTGGACAGTTATGGTTTTATTAATATTGAGTTATTACTCCGTACAAAATATTTTGTTGTTGCAATTCCTATAGAAGAAATTAGCACTCAGTGCATAAGAGAATCAAGTCCAATTTATTTTTGGATCAAAAGATCCAACATATTTCAATCGAAAATTTTCTTGTAAGCCTTATACCTGGAGGATTACATATAGCGTAGCCAAACCCAAACTATCACTTAACTCAGTATGATGTGCTTATTCCGTAAAAAAAAAAAAAAAAAAAAAAAAAAAAAAAACCGAAAACTCGGTTTAGGGGTCGAACAAAAATTTTGTGGCCCCATAATCCAAAAACTAATGATTTCCCAAGATCGCAATCTTTTGATGCATTTTTTAAAATTATTCCTAAAATTCTGGTTATGCCTTGATATTGTAAATACTGTGTTAATTTTTTCATGTACTTAAGCGTATCGTATAACTTTATGTCTTTTTTTTTCATATACTTAACCGTACCGTATAAACTTAATGTTTTTTTCCACACAGCTGTGGATTTCATTTGCTTGTGCTCTGAACTCCCGAATTGAAACTTAAAATCAAGTAGACTGAAAATAGGTTACACAAATATACCCTGATAGGTAACATATTTCGACTATAAATTTAGTTCTTTTTTTGTCATATATATATATATATATATATATATATATATATATATATATATATATATATATATATATATATATATATATATATATATATATATATATATATATTTGTAAGGCTTATAATACCTTAAAAACTCGTATTGATAAACTGACTAACTGGCTGGCCGACTAATTAACTTATAGAAATATAAAGTTAATTATATGCGTCTCTGTATGATAAAGCAAAAGACGAGCACATTGGTTATATAAGGATTATTACTATTATTAAGATTCTGCCTTTTGATAGGTACTAGGACTAAGCAGGTGTTTATTATTATTATTATTATTATTATTATTATTATTATTATTATTATTATTATTATTATTATTATTATTATTATTATTTAATTTTAGATTTGGGCCTGGTAATGTTTCTTCCATGCTTCTCAATTTTCAGCTTCCTCTTTTAACTACAAATATTTTCTTTTATTTTCAAATCATCGATCAGTTATATTCTTCCTAGCACTCGTTTCTGTTCCATCTTTCCTTCTATTGTGGTATGAAGAAGATAGTTTCTTTGCAAGATGTGTCCAGCCCCAATCCACGAAGAATGCTGCCTAAAAGCGTTCTCTTTTCTTCTATCCCTTCTTTCAAAATCTTCGTTTGTTTCTCTCCCTGTCCATTTTATCTTTCTCCAACATCACATTTAAGGATTATCAACTGTAAAGCTAAGAACAAAGATAAAAATAATACATAAATTTTGAAAAAGATAATAAAATATGCAAAATACTATACAGAAAAGACCACAAGTAGTACATATAATAATAATACATAAATAAAGTATAGGTAAATAATATAGCACAGTACTATTCAACCCTTTTTTCCCCCTCGCGTACCCCTAGACACAGTTTACCATCCAATTGTGTACCCCTGAAGCTGTTTAAAAGAAATTAAATCGGAATTAACTTATTAAACTTAATACACATGCATGTTATGTGGATTAAAAAGGGAGACAAATAGATACCCAATAAAAGGACAATCAGTGTGCCAATCAAAAGATTATTTACAGGGGATAAATTGCACGTTCAAAAAAAAATTAAAATGGAAATTTTCAAAACATATTGGAGACATCCAGCTATACTGAGAAGATTTTCCCTTCATCCTCCCTGATAGTTTAATTCGCACACACAACAATGTTAAAAAGTAAAGAACTAAAACTAACCTTAGAACTAACCTGTTAATGAGATAACAGGGACCCCAGCTCCTCGATTCTGTGTCGAATTTTCGAAAGTACGAGAATCCGAGCTGATTCTGGATTCAAGCAATTTCTGTGCTTCATTTCTAATTGGTGTTAATGCAGAGAAACCCTGTTCACACAAACATGTTGATGAAAATGGAAGAAGTTGTGGAATAGCACTGATCACTCAATAAATTCTCCAACTATGATCATTCAATAAATATTGAAAATATGCTTATTATAGGATTACGTACTCCCTTCCGAGAAATATCTTCATGTACCACCAGGGGCACGCGTACCTCCGGTTGAATAGCACTGAATAGCATAATAATACAGCCTCGGAGCTAAGAAGGAGCGGAAAATAAACTTAATCAAATCGAACCAAATGAAGTAACTGTATCTGAAAAACGAAGTAAAATCTTTCAGGTTAACGTACCATGATTATGCACATTAGGCTAAGGGAGATGGATAATTAAGGTAAATGAATGATGCTGGAAAAATTGGTGGAATGAGAATGCGGGAAGAAACGGGAGTAGACCTTGGAATTCTACTAACACGATGTTGTCCACCACAAACTTACATAGCCGAGAATCGAACAAGAGACCTCACGCATCAGAGGTGTAAGCGCTTTGCTGCCGAGTTACTGCGTCTTCCAATGAACTGGATCTCAAATATTACCTCTTTTAATTTCTCCATAATCACGACATAGGGCGAAGAGTTTTAAAGTAGGGCTTGTTATGTAAGAGGTATTATAGAAGCTTAATAATATTTTTCCCTTCTTTTATCTAAATATAAGTCTAATAAACTCTGCTAAGGACAGTAAAGAGGATCACGCATAGGCTTCTAACTTCGTCCGATAGATTTGAAACGCTGGAGCATGTGTGCTGTCATCTAACGTTGCGATGTGTAACTTCTAGCTTTCGCATTTGTTTCAATAATAGATAATGCTATATGGATAGCCATTGTTACCAGCAACGATGTTAATAAATTGACTCCATTAACGAATTCGGCCAAGACAATCGTTCTAGTTGTCTGTTGTAAATAAATAAATAAATAAATAAATAAATAAATAAATAAAATCGCCTTTGTTCAAGAATTATCGTGTGGATGGACGGATGTTACTAATATTACAATCTTATAAGGCCCTCTCGGACACACTCTCGTCGGACGCATAGGTTTTATGCTGCGTGGTTTAAATCATCCGTATTGTAAAGATTGTATTGTCCCACTGAGTATTCGGCACATTTTTGTCGAATGCCCGGAATACTCAAAACTCAGAGAACGTCACGGACTGCCTCGTGAACTTGACTCAGTACTGGGAGATGACATTAATTTTATCGGTCATGTTTTTTTTTTTTTTTTTTTTTTTTTTAATCTACGCATACGACCTAAATCACGTTCTCTGAACATGTTATTATTATACTGTTTCTCGCTGCTTCTATTTATCTTTTCCTCTTACCTTTCAATGTTTTTTTATTTACTTATTGTTATCTGTTTTATCTCATGTATTTATTATTTTAATTTATTTTTGTTTTCTTTTTTAGCAAATTGTTTATTATTTTATATATTTTCTTACGGTTTTTAATTCTTTTTATATTGAGCAGTCCGTGCTTGAGCTGTCATATATATCGTGACGGAGAGAAATATCCTTGCTGCTGATGTACACATTCACTTACATTCAATGAACCAATCAATTATAATGCCCACCAGCGTGATGTGATAGTAATAACGTTTTCACATCTGAGGGAAAATAAAATGAAATCTTTGGTTTCGTTTTTATACCCTGTATTCTAAACAGGGTGTATGGAAAAGTCCAAAAGAAACAATGGTGTTGTTCGTCACATAGGGAGGTTTTTCACTAGAAGTGATTTGCATTAGACTACTATTTAGTTATCCTCTGTAATCTAACGACTAGATGACTTGCTTGTTAATAATATCGGTCAATATATAGACTTATCTTCCTGGCTGGTCTAGTGACTAGGGCACCAATAACCAAATGGTCTCGGGCGTTTGGCTTTGCATTACGTAGGCGCAATTCATCATGAGTTCGACTCCCACTGAAGAACTTGTTCTCAAAGTTTTTGTGTTCGTATTCCTGTTGTGTTGAATTAAGTAGAATATTGAACACGACTCGTGAGATCATTGAGACAAGTGTTTCGGTTAGGGCGAATTTTTAAATAATAACAATGAAGTGGCTAGGTGATGGGTCTTTGGTGCACGTGGTACCAGGTTCGATTCCCGTCTGGAGATCTTGAACGCATGGAGGTAGTTCGGATTCGACCTTAAACTGTAGGTCCATGTATCGTACAGTTTCAGTGTTGAAAACAAACAAAAAAGCAACCAACATATTGACTTCCATTGTCACTGTTCCGTCTTTATATTACGGAGCAACCGCGTAATTTAAATGCCTTCCTACTGCTCACCAGAACCAAAGCTAGAGGGGGTGAGCGGGGCGGTTGCCCCGGGCGCTGACAGCAAGAGGGTGCCAAACGAGCAAGAAGAAAGAAAAAGTGTTGGAAATGAGTAAACGAAAAGTATTAGGGCCGCAAAAATATTGGCGCCCTATTAAATCAATTTTTGTCGGTTTATAAAGAAATACATTTGTTAAAAATTTTCTTGCTCGCTAAGCTCGCAATTTAAACTTTTCATAAGAGTCACAACATATTTAATTCTTATTACGTAAAGAATATCATTATATATATATATATATATATATATATATATATATATATATATATATATATGTGTGTGTGTGTGTGTGTGTGTGTATGTATGTATGTATATGATTTCTTAATGATGTGGCTTATAGTGTACGCAGGAGCCATTCTTCTAGTGTACCAGAAACGATCAAAGTCTGAAATACGTGTTCGGTGTTTTGATGCAGATGAACTTTTCTATCGAATCGGATTAATCACGACTGCGAGAATGATAATTAAGGTATGAAAATGGGAAGGGTGAAGAAACACAAGCAAGCTACTGTTTGTGCGGAAATATTAAAAATGAAGGTAAATAAGGGGAATAATAACATTTTTGAACTTGAAGCAGTTTAACTCAGTGGATTTTGTCTTTTTCAAAGATTTATCACTATCAATGTTTTTTTTTTTTTTTTTTTAATTCCATTGACATATGAAATGCTTCCAATTTGAAAGAATTTATTGGGATTATTTCCCCATCAACTAGCCTACTTATATCGCAAGGATTTGTGTGTGTATGTGGGTGGGTGGTTGCATACATATCTTTCATAAGAACAAAAGCTGCTTCCCAAAAAGTTTGAAAAGGTGAGTATACGGGGGCACCGAATTCTACTTCGCCCCGGGCGCCGAAATTTCTTACCCCCGGCTCTGTTGCTCACCCCCATTAAATATGTAGCTGAATCAACAACGACAACAGCATGCACACATACAAATTCTTTCCTTTACAGGAATGGAACTTAAGACACTCACTTCAAAATCAGGCGTGCTAACTACTCAACTACAGAGGAACCTTCTTTTTTGACAAACAAACCATGAAATTATTTTTGAGATATGGCACCCCTGTTTATCGTCACAGTTTTCTCTTGATTTTCTCCTGTCCTTTCTTTTTTTCTTCTTTTTTTTCTTACCACGTGAGTTTTGAGAGGCAAGAAATGGTTCCCAGGTGATACCACTTAACGTGGGTGTCACGGCATAAAGCACAGTCAATGAACACCAACATCTTTTGTAGTCATTTTCAGGTATTCTTGTGACAGTTGTTATTCCGCCAGGGCAGCGGCTGTTTGGCCTGTTGGTTGATTCAGATTTCCGAAGTGTCCTTTTCGTTCGAGCTTTCCAACCATGAAGTCTTCTTGAAGAAGTGACTGTATCTTCCTAAATAAAAAAGAGACAGGCGAAAAAGATTGGGATTCTCGTAGCTGAAGAAGGTGTGGGCTACCATAAGCTCTAAGAACCGTGCACATCAATATAGATGGTCACCAATACGTGGTATTAGGTTTAAATAATCCTTGTTTGACATAGATATAGGTTCACTAACAACCGCTCTGTTACCTTGGTGTGACACCTTCTTGCTACCGACCATCAGCTGCCGCCGGTGTTAAGTTTTACAGAAGAAAATCCACGTTAATAATTTTCTTGGGAAATGTTGTTTGTATAAAAAAAACGGATCCTAAAGCTATATTTGTCACAAGGATTACAGGAATGGTTTTCGTTTTCTGTCTGTAGAAGCCATTTTCAACTTGAGGCCAACAAAACTTGCTCCAGATGGCCGATAACAAACTTTGTTCACCAATGCTGAAGCCATGTTTGTTCCTCTGTACGTTGACCAAACTCATTCATACTTCTATTTACCTTTGTATTCTTTGTCCTCTTTCCGAATTTGCCACTCCGACATTGCCCTTTCATGTACTTTTGTTGTGTATGTATGTAAAAGCCCTGCGAGTACCGTTAAGTACTTCCAACGGGAATTTAAAGAAAGGAAAACAGAGAAATGGCGGGGTGTAATTAGCTCTTTTATTAATGGATTTGGTGAAAAAGGCTCACGACCACCCACGCATATGATTTCGGAAGTCTACATGAGTGAATGTAAAGTCCATAAACTCTTGTCCAAAACAAAAATTTCTTGGGGAGACATATTGCTGTCATATGTTTCGTCTTACTTATAACTCCTTCAAGTTTATTCTACTAAGGGGTATATAGTATGTATATACAAATTGATCTTCCCATATTCACGAAGTTAACGGTGTCGAATATTTGGGCCATTGTTTTATATGGAGAAGTAGTTTTCCGTTTTGTTTAAAATAAACTGGGATTTTAATAGTTTTGATTTTACTTATTACTTCTTCAAATATATATTAAATGTCCCTTACTTTGTGAAAATTAAATGTTACTCTATAATGATTTCAATATGTAATAATCAAATTTTATTTAAGAGGCCCCATCACGGCGAAATTAAAATACCGCTAATTTTACAGTAATTCTGTGATATCTTCAAATAGATTAAAAAAAAAAAATCAAAAAGTGGAACAAGACCTCCCTTGACAATATTATTTTACATGAGATGCCTTCGATTTCCAGCCATTTAGAAGCCCGGCATTTATTTTCGCGTTTCTACATGGCTGCAAACGGAATGCTACTAGGTGACTCGTGATAACGAACGGTACCTCATGCAAAATAATATTGTCTAGGGCGCTCTTGTTCCACATTTCGATTATCTTACGTCTATTTGAAGATATCACAGAATTACTGTAAAATTAGCGGTTTTTTAATTTCGCAGTGATATACGAGGGTTGTCCAAAAGGTAGCGGACGTTTTGAAATTAAAATGTCACAGAACGAGCAAACCAAATTGTAATTATTATACACATTTGAAAGATACACTCTTAACCTATTTTTCCATATAATCGCAGTGATATACGAGGGTTGTCCAAAAGGTAACGGACATTTTGAAATTAAAATGTCACAGAACGAGGAAACCAAATTGTAATTATTATACACATTTGAAAGATACTCTTAACCTATTTTCCCATATAATCGCTATGCAAATTAAGGTACTTATCATACCGTGGCACAAGGTTTTTCAATACAGTCGCGGTAGAAATCTGCTGCCTCCGATTTCAACCTCTGCCTTACACCGGCATGCAGTTCGTCGTCAGTATCAAAGCGTTGTGTAGCGAGCCATGTCTTAGTCGCTGGGTAGACATGGTAGTCGCTCGGCGCCAAATCAGGACTGTATGGTTAATGATCGAACATCTCCCATCCAGAATCATCCAAGAGCTCTCGGGTACGCTTGGCCGTGTGTCACTCAGCCTTCATTCATTATTTAATGACCGTCCGTACACGTCACACAGTTGGCGATGAATTTCAATTGGGTTATTTTTTTTTTTTTTTTTTTTTTTTTTTGCAAAAGAAAACTAATCACAGATTTCTATTGCAGCACACATCATAACACGTCACAGAAAGCACAGTAAGAGCGTCACAGTCCTCACGCTATCACAACTGGTTGCGCACTGAATGTGACAACGTTCTGAGGCCAAGATGGGCACTCTAGCCCCGCCCACTGCCGCGATAGGCCAAAACGTCTGGTACTTTCTGAATAGCCCTCGTATAATGGAAATTCAGCGCGAAAAAGTATGTAATATTTTGCTGGATCTGATAAAGAAATCGGTAAAACCACAAAATTAAAGTGTACCAGTTAATTTAAGAGAAAACAGAAAAATAATTTCCTAAATAAGTCAATGGGCTAAAACTCAGAAATAGCGTAAGTATAATACGCTCAAGATCGTTGAAGACAACAAATGTTTATTTCCTCTTCTTGTAGTGATTTTATGAAATCAAATGATATAAAACACCTTTAATTTATTAAAGAAAGAAAGGAGTGTCAAAAATTACACGTAAAGTGTACAGAAAGAAGAGGCCGCGTTGGCTCAGTGACAAGCGTTCACTTCTGGTGCGTGGTGTCCTTGGTTCGATCCCAGTTGGCACTAAATGGGTTTTGTGGTGGACAAATACCGTGTGAGTGGGTTTTCTCGGGGTTCTCCCGTTTCTTCCCATTTTCTTTACTCCACCATTTCATTCATTTCCCATCTCCTTTATCGCATACAGCATTATCGTGGGACGTACGTAAAACTCATTTCATTTTTGTATAGAAAGACTGAATATCCATGTTTACAAAGTCTCTTACTATAGTGTGCGTCAGTGGCGTATTTACGATTTTGTTTCGGGGGGAGAGGATTTGCTAACTTTATTCCCGGAAATACGAAAATTGTGGAAGATATTTCATTTACTTTAGAATAATAAATTAAATTTGGGGGGTTGCTTATAGGGATGGCCACAAAGTTCCGGTTCCGGCGGAACCGGTTCTCGGAGATCCGGTTTTCAGAACCGGTTCCAGGCCTGGATCCGAAAACCCGGTTCCAGAACCGGATCTTAGGAACCGGTCCCAGATCTGGATATGAAAACCCGGTTCCAGAACCGGATCTTAGGAACCGGTTCCAGACCTGGATCCGAAAGCCCCCAAAGACCCGTAAAGGAGGCACAAAGTTCACCTTCAAAAAAATGCAAAGAGGACCATGCGCTTGTGCCTTCCCCGCCCAGACCCGTTTGTGCCCCCAGAAAAAAAATTTGGTCCACCAGTGAGTGTTTAACCACATGAGTTGGCCAGTTTGCCTGTTTATCCAATGAGTTTGCCAGTTACCCAGTTTATTTGGCCAAATGAGACAAGCTGCCGCCGCCTGGGCGCCTGCCTGTCGCTTCCATCATTTCATCTAGCATACTGTTAGCCTGCCAACAGCTCGGGTTTAGCTTAGGGATGGTCATAAAGTTTCGGTTCCAGCGGAACCGGTTCTACGAGGAACCCGTTCTTGGAGATCCGGTTCCAGACCTGGATCCGAAGAACCGGTTCTAGATCTGGATCCGAAGAACCGGTTCTAGACCTGGATCCGAAGAACTGGTTCCAAATCTGGATCCGAAAACCGGTTCCGGAACCGGATCTTCTAGAACCGGATCCGTTTAGACCCGAAAACCGGTTCCACCAGGAACCGGTTCTGGCCATCCCTAGTTGCTTAAGCCCGGAAGCTTCCTCTTAAATACGTCACTGGTGTGCGTAAAGATATGCATCACAAAAAAAAAAGATAAACAACAGTAAATAGGTCTACTATCTGCTATGTTAATAGTGTATTTTGCTATAACAGTTTCTTCTAGCAAAATAAAAACTCAATTATTATTGCTAACGAAGGATATAGATACGTACTTTATACCCCTATAAAATCAGTTGTTTTTTCTTTTCTTTCTTAAAAATTACGTATGAGCATTCGCTCATAAACATTTATGTTCCTTTGTTTAATTCAATGTGATCTATTTATGTCTTACATTTGGAGAATCTTTTAGTTATAGTCTACAGAAATAATAATAATAATAAAGTCAGGTCTTATGTCTAATGATAATTGTAGACTAATATAAAATCCGTGCTTAGTGCCAAAACGATAATATTGAGTAAACAGCCCAGTTGTTACTTCAAAACTGATGGAACTTATAGGCACGCGCATTCTTCTGGGGATTATTTGAACTACTTCGACAGTGAATACTAGATAGCCTGTTTTTCACTGTGCAGTGTTAGGCACATAGGCCACAGTTTAACATTAAACCAAACTTCTCCATTTTTAGCACTTAGCACGGATTTTATATTCAGTCTACAATTATAAACTCTATCTCATCAGCCGTATAATGTATTTGGCTCTAAAATGAACAATGAAACGTCCCACATCTTTCAGTTTAACGTCCCACCATTATGACCTTTACGCTAAGGGAGGCGATGAATGATGTGGCAACACTGAAAATTCTTGAGGTTATTGTTTTTCTGCTGTAGAATAATATTATCTATGATTGTAGTAAGTTACATTTCATTATCTCATTTCACTTACGAATAAACAAGCAAAAGAAAAAATGGTAAATTTTGTATTGTTTTTAATATGGCAGGCTCTTAAAACCTGAAAAATGAGAATAGATGTTTTTTTTTTTTTTTTTTCGAAAATCATCCCCTAAGCATAAAGGATTTTAGCTGATTCACTAAATCTTCAAAACCATTGTGCATACAAATTTCAAATTTTGCACAAAAGAGAAAAAAAAGAGATAGAAAAGAGTGCGAAATTTGATTTCTAATGAAAGAGGACAAATTTTGAAACATTTATCTCATATTTCTTTTCTATTGCTCGACGTGCAAGCACAAAATTTGATATGCGCCAGCTTTCTTGATATATCTACTGAATACAACTATCTCACTCTTTTGGACGATTTTTTGGAAATTCCAGCCCGGAAGTATGTGCACGAAAGAGACTTTAAAATTCTTACTTACCATTGGATATAACGACATAAAACTCAACACGTGAAGTTTTGTTTTCTTCAGAGAATGCGAATCTGTTGTTCATTTGCTCGAATTCAATATGGGGATTTGCTATTGTCAAGCCATCTAATAACACCTTTGTAGTTAACTATACTGTTTATTAATTTAGATTTAGCGTCCCTTTTCAGCATTGAGGCCGTACAAGACGTGAATCTACAATTTAAGGTACAATTCGGATCACCATAGTAAGTTCAATTCTCTCCCATAGAGAATTGAACCTGGAATCACGTGCACCAGAGATACGCGCATTAGCCACTAAGCAGCGGAGAGGACTATCCTGAACAAAGAAAACAATGTTGAGATAAGTTACTGTTATTTAATTTCAGTAATATACGAGGTGTGTTCGAAAAGTATTTAACTATTTTTTCACGCGTAAACCAATGAAGCGCGGGATACTTTCTTCAGTGTAGATGTAGAGGGGACACTCATGCGCAGTCGTGATTTTTTTTCCCGCCCACTGAAAGCGTCAGTCGCTAGCAGTCGGCCAACGAATGAAGACTTGTAGCGAGCCGTCGTCGGATTTAAGTTCTTTGTAAAATGACAGAAACACTTTCGCAGCGATATTGCATAAAATTTTGTTAAAAGCTTGGGGATACCCAAGCGGAAATCATTCAATCGGATCGGTACATTCAATTTTGAATGAGAATTTAGGAACGAGGAGAGGGTCCGCGAAATTTGGTTCAGGCTTTCATCGCCAAACACAACATTCCTGTGTGTCGTCAGGCAGGGACGTACGCAGGGGGTGGGTCCTGGGTCCAGACCCCCCGAAATTTCGACTTTTGTGTAAATTTAGCCTAATTTTGGGGGCAATTTTAGGAAGTTTAATATAAAATACCCTCATATTGAGTTTGGATCCCCCCGAAATAAATTCCTGCGTACACTACTGTCGTCATTCCCCCTACTCAACCAGTATAGCTCCGTGTGACTTTTGGTTATTTCCCAAGCTGAAAATGCCGACTTAAGTCAAGAGAAGACATTATGCGGAATGTGACGACACGGTTGATCACCAGGCCCGCAACCAAACTTTTCGTACCCCTCCAGATCTCAATACAAAATGCACAAGTTAGATATTTGTAAGATAATTTTTAATGACTTGCCCCCCCTAATATATTCATGCCTCCCCCAAACCTCTGTGGCTGGTTTCGGACCTGTTCATCATTCCAAAAACTGCGTTCCAGAAATGTTTTCAACAACGGCGGGAGCACTGGGAGATGTGTGTGCATTACCAAGGAGACTACTTTGAAGGAGAAGGGGATTAGTGTCAGATTTCTAAATCAATAAATGTATTTTTGCCAAAAAAAAAAAAAAACAGTCCGATTTTTCGAACACACCTCGTATATATTGCAACAAATTCAAATGTGTGGTCGTTCTGTATCCATCTCAATTTTTCACACGAAATTAATTTGTTATCCATGTTTTATATAACTGTGGTGTTTATGATTAGATGGAGTCTTCTTGCCAGTTTTTCATATATTATAGGTAGAGCATATACGAGTGGTGCTATCCAGCCGGTTCGCTAGAACCGGTTGTTAAAATATTTCGAGTTCGCAGAACCATTTGTTACACCCAGACATAACAGTAAATTTTACCCAGTTATACCCAGGAACAGTAAATTTTAGTTTAACTATCTTTGTTTTTAGAAATTCTTACAGCTATGATCTCTCAGAACAAGGTATAAGATTTATTTCTTAATCTTAAATGCTCAGTACCTGGGTTCGATTCTCGGCGGGAGCTCATGTGCTTCGGATTCCATATTAAGCTGCTGTAGATCCACGTCTCATAGAGCCTCGCTGCAGGAAGGAACGCTAAACTAAAAATCAAATCTAATCTAATCACCACATGAGTACAGTGGTCAGGGTTATTTATATTTGAAACGCATACATGCAATTATCAACAATTGCCGATCTATTGCTGGATTAAGGTCTTTCCAATACATTTTGACAACCATCCACCTTGGATAATTGTTTCCGAGATACTCACAGTGATACCTAATTTCGTCACACCACTTTGTATTAGGATGTTGGGTAAATGTTTAGCAGACGGGGTCCAGAAGTACGTAAAAAAAAATACAAAATTTACGGAAGAAATGGAATGCAAGTACTTAGACCTAAGATAACCTAACCAAATCTAACCTAAACTAAACTAAACTAACTTAACTAACCTAATATTAATAGAAATAAGCGAAATTCTATCATTTTTTCGAAAATTATGCCGGACACCTCTGCTAACATAATCTAACGTAAAGTAACCTAACCTAACCGAAACTAACCTAACCTGACCTAAACTAACCAAATGTAAACAGAAACTACCGAAATTGTAACATTTTTTAGAAAAAATAGCTGCACCCCTTCTGCTAAACGTTGTGCGGATGTTGTGTAGGTCTCTACTTGTCACTTGTAGTAGGCCTACCCAATAAAAAAATTGTTTTGTCTACCTTGTATGGTTTGTTTCCTAAGAGAGATACATCTATATATCTATCTACCTATCCATCTACTCTCTCTCTCTCTCTCTCTCTTTCTATATATATTTAATGTAACACATTCTCTTGTTTGATTGTTAAGGAATTTTTAAACTTAACGAATTCTTATTTAGAACAAGATATTTTTATAATTTATATGGCAAAGAATAACTTCTAACTTGACTAATGTTTAGTTATGATGGTATATCCTTCCTTTTCTTCAGAGGTTTGCTTTTATCTAAAGTGGTTACTAAAGCTGATTATTCGGAAAACATCCAAGCTCTTATTACCACAATATATTGTCTTTTCTTTCTTCTTTATTTGGCGTATAAAATAAAACGAAAAAAAAAATGATAAAAATCCGTTGCTATAGTAACCGTCAATGTTTACTTGTACTTTTTTCTGTTTTCTTTCTTTTTTATGTAATGTTCCAGGGGGGAAAGGAAACTTGAAGTTGCTAAATGAAGAAGAAGAAGAGGAAGAAGAAATAAAAATTATGAGAAAACAAAAACAAAAAAAACAGAAAAAAGATTTGAGTCTATGTAAAAACCGCACAGCATACACACACACGCCATCTTGAATCGAGTAAAAGTAACTTCTCCTCTCTCATTTCTCGTTTTTCTCTGTGACGAAGAGGGCGCGTTTGGCGTCCCGCGGTGTTGCCAAGTCGAGGGATTTCCTGGCTTTCGAGACGAGAGCTCCAACGGGGAGAACGCCAGGATTTACAAGCATCGCAAAAGAGATACGATGCAAGGGGGCAAAGGCACTTTTCTTGGCTAAAATGTGTGTGTGCACATTCGAAGTAGAGTAGCCTCTCTGTTGAGTAGCGATGAAAAAAGGAAAGAAACGGTTTTAAACGCTGGATGGCGCTGGAGTCGTTATTCTCTTCCTTTCTTCCATGAACTGTAGTTAATTTGTCACTGGCCCTGCCACCTCTTACGACCGACCTTCCGACCTATGAGATAAACTATCTTTACTGTTATTGTCTGTGGTAGTATTTGCAAGGCATACAAATACAATAGAATGCATTACACATCACGTAATACTTATTCTAACATAATTATACAATCAGAAATAAACAAATTAATGCATTTTTTTTTAAAGTCTGAAATAATTATTTACTTCTGCAAAGAGGAACACAAGTAATTTGTTCATCAACCAATTATTTTAATATCTTTTGTACAAGAAGAGCAACAGAAAATGGAGTCAATCAACTGGGTGATATCAGTTTTGCCATATTTTAATAGCTTATAGCAGTTTCTTTTTTTACAAGGTAAGTAGAAATCAAGAAGATTACTCATACTTAAAATACAAGGTTTAAACTGGGCTAGGTTTTATTTTCACGAAGTTCGAAACAAAATCAAACGTTAAAAAGGAAAATAAAATTGAAAGCATTTTCGGAAATAAAGATTCCCTCAGCGGCGGATCCAAGAGGACTATAGTCCTATACCTCTTTTCTGAGGTCCAAATTTACATTGGATTAAATAGTTTTATTGAGAAAGTGTACAAATGTATGTTGAGTTAGGACGTTTTGGCGGGGTCCGAATCTGGTGGACCCCCCGAGGGTGCGCCCCTGCTACGTACTGTTGTCTTCCTAGTGTCATAATGAAGAGCTTAAGGTGGATCACTAGGTGTTCTCGGTGCTATGTTAAACGCTCCTTGAATAGTGCGGCATTGCCAGATAGTGTCGAGTGCTTACTGATGCCAGATAATAAAGAGAGTAATCATGGAATTCTACTTAGATACTTTACTGGAGAACTTAGTTTTCGACCCTTACCGCGATTCCGCTTCTCGAACTGCAACGCTAGAATCCAGGAATTTTCTTATTGTGACTACTACAGTAAACATACAAATTTGGAAACAATGCATTATGGCGTTCTACGCAAGTTTCGTCTCAAAATCTATTTCCTTAAATATAAATTAATATTTAAATAAAATATGAAACGTTACACGAAAAACGGTCAAATAGAATAAATATATCTATTTCGTTATAAGATTGATAACTTAAAATACTTTACAGATACAAATAAACATTTCATAAAACAGAGCACTTCTAGTAAGATCTACCAGCAAGTGCCATCTTGTGTGCTGATTGTAAAACGAATCAAATATTTTCTTTTATTTACCTTTTTCGATATGAGACGACACAACCAAATGAATCAGTGTCTTATATTGTAGCTGAAACGTAACTCTATCTTATAGTACAATATTTATAATATGTTACGTTTCATCACGCAGTAGTTAAGGGAATGAGCTAAAATGTGTATTGACTTCCGGGTAGTGATCCACCTTAAAAGGTTACATTTCAGTACCAGTCTAACCAAGGATGTTATAAAATAGAGGATCTGCCCATACAACAAAATCGTGAAATCATACGTCACAGTTCCGCCACACCTACTCTGCCCGCTCCGCGCCACTAAGATCGCAATGTTTCGAGCCAACAAACATGGCGGAAACGAGAGTAGCCAATCAGACGTACCAGCTCAGATGATGCTCAGTTGTTTTTCGGCTTCACTGAGCTCATAGGATGAAGATACGTATGGGCAGATCCTCTATTTTATAACATCCTTGAGTCTAACCATAATAAGTGGTATGGCTTTCCTTCAGCATCAATTTTTAGGTTTACATAATAATTGATCTTTTCCAATTTTCTCGAAAATTACGCATGAGTTTTTACATTAACGCATATTGTTTTGTTCACTCATTGAGATCTATCCAGGCACGCACCCAGAAACATCATTGAGAGGGGTTCAAAATTTTAAATGGGGGGAAGGTCCAATATTACAAGAGCCACTTCGTCTATGTAGTATTGAACGATTGTCATTATGCACTCGAAAAGACGGTAAGTAATTGTAAAATACTTCCATCTAAATTTTCAGAAAAAATGATAGAACTACTTGTTTTTATAACAGAAAGAGTACAGATGAAGTGTAAGATAAAATTTTCATAATACAGCAATAATTTCCCTGTTAAATAAGTAGGCTACAATTTTATTGGAAAAGTGTGCAAATGTATGTTGACTGAGGAAGTTATGGGGGGGGGGAGCGGATCCGATGGACCCTCCCCCTTTGGGTACGCCTCTGGATCTATCGATTGATATAGGTATGACCGATATTTGGAATTTTTCCCTCCCTCAAAGAGATCCTTCGTCGTTTCTATTCTTTGTGCGATTATACACACTACTGACCAATACAAATCAGAATTTTATGCAAATGCATAGTTTGTTTGCTTATATGCATCTCTATTAAACTTTGTAAGCTTTCTAACAACAATAATACAGCTTAAATTTGAAGTTTTATAGTGCATATAAGTGCATATTTCAAAAGTTAGAGTATAGAACCCTATATTAGTGCTTAAAAGCATATTCTATAAGTTTTTATTTCAGATGTTTGCTTATAGAATGTTCTAAATCCAGCTATATTTTATATTTTCAATGCATTCACATGTCTATGCAACAGAATGGCTTTTTGCATGGGAGAATGGAAGAATGCCTAGTTTATGAAGGAATAATGTCAGCAACCGATCAGCAGAGCAAAGACGCTTAAAATTACCAAGATGTTAAAGAAAATCCGATAATGATAAAGACATTATAACATCGTGTCGACATCAATTCACAAACAAGAGACCCGTGAAATGCTGCTTAGTGAATGCTTGGCCCTAGTTGTTGAAGTTCAACACGAGTTCCAGTCAGTTCCTGGTAAATATGGGCGTACTGTGGAAAAGAAATTGATGGATATTGTTGCCAGAAACCCCGACTACAAAACAACTGAAGCAATGGGAAAATACCTTCAAAGGGGTAATTACAACTTGCCAGATAATTTCAACTGACCTTGCTCTACTGCATAAGTATTGTTCAGTAATATCTATTGGTGTTAAGAGGTCATTTTCTGGCTACAAATGTCACACCAAAAGATGAAGAGAAGCATCTTGTGATACACTGTAAGGATAATTACGAGAAGGGGTAAATCCTTAAAAACGATCACTTTTTTTTTTTTTTTTTTTTTTAGTGGAAATATGTACAAAAGTAAACCTTCTATTATTTCGTGTAAAGTAAATGCACTCTGAAATACAAATGTAAAAAAAAAAAAAAAAAAAAAGAAAAAAAAAAAAGAAAACGAGATCATGTTTTCATACCACTTTGTTAATTGTAATCTCACAATTTGTGTCTTTTTTTTTTTTTTTTTTTTTTTTTTTTTTTTTTTTTTTAAGAAAGTTAGGGCTATATAAATCTGTAACTGTCATAAAAAGTTATATTTCACCTACAAAACTTTATCACAACTTTACTGCATGTTTGAAAATTCTTTTATTATATTATTAGTGCATATTAAGTGCATATTTTAACATATTTAACAGCATAGTTGCACGTATATTTCATTATTTATTTTTTTTTTAAGTGCATAGAAGTCCGATGTCTACTGTTCACTAGATTTTTTTCTCGCTTTGTGTCAACTCTACCAGGCTTATAAGAGGTGCTTCGTTTAAATCAGTGCACACTGATTCTCAAAATATTATTTAAAAGAAAAAAAACGAGGCAATAAGGTTTCGAGTGTTTCTACTATCCAATAAAAAACATAATAGAGCAGGTTATAAACAATTCTTCCTTCTTCTCGGAACAGCTAAAAACTTTTCTTTAAAAAGATTTAAAAAATGTTCTACAGGAAACCGAAAAGCGAAAACACAAAAGAATCCATTATTCACAATTGGACGTGTCAAATCTTATGTTTTATCTAGGTTTTAAAAAGAAGGATCTTGGATTTTATCGTTGTCCCTAGAATGGCTGTACAAAATGTCAACCTATAGTAGATTAACCGCATATAAGGGATTCCACTACACCCCGAAAGAATGCATTAAAAAAAGAAAAAAAGAAAAAGAAATGTTTGCGTGTGTGAAGTCACTGCGAGTTTGTGTTTGACTGTATCTCCGCTAAAATTGTACCTGTCGTTTCACTTTAGTTCGCGACAAGACCGCCAGATGGCTGAAACCGATAACAACACAACCAATTTAGCAGCAACGATTATCTCGTCCCCCGATCGTTGAGCCCTTATACAGCAGGGGTGCAAAAATAAGTACAGTATACACGAAACGTAACATATGGTTTTCGGTAACACAACAATAATGAAAAAGGTCCAATCAAGAAAGGTTCCTTTAGGAATTCGATCATCGAAAAGTTGCGTCACAATAAAAAGAATAAAAAATCCTACTTTATATGCCTACTAATAAAATATTTGAATATACAATAACTAAATATGTAAATATGGTAATTAATTTCCCTATACCATCATTGATATGACTTGTTTCTGGATCTTAACAGTGGCGCAAACACAAGAGGTGATAAAATCCTCAAGTTCGTATTGTTGGAATACGCTTGATTTTTAGTTGCCTCTATTTGAACGTTGCAAATGTTAATTTTATTTTGTTTTATAATATTGATGCGTTTGTCACTGAATCTTAATAGACCTATATGTATAGTTCACAATCTTGTATTTCCCTCCGTTACTCTACATAGGCGAATGATTACAGTAAATAAATACTGGCGTTTGAAGGGGTATTCAGTGATAGTTAAAATAAGGTATAATTCCCCCCTGACTTAATTGGATTCGGAGCTACGGTCGTTTAAACAAGCTTGAACGAAATCACACACACACAAAAATAGGCGATGTGTAAGGATTAAAGGTTATCATTATTATATTCGAATCAAAATTAGAAACAAATTGACACTTCCAAACCACGTGGAAATTTGTGCTGAGAAGTGAAGCTGCATCACGGGGTTAATAAACGTTGTGGTCGTACTTACAAATGCAGACTTTTTTTTTTTTTTTTTTTTTTTTTAAAGAAAGGGACAGCAATATTACTATTGCCTCCTTGAAACATTTTTTGAAGTATCAATCAAGCGAAGTCCGTTGAAACGTCAGTGAACACCTCAGCGGAACACTTATGGCATGGCATAGCAACAGGACAGGACAACACATGATATGGCATGGCGCCACCAAAGGTCAATTTGTTTTTCATTTGATCTGAGCGGTACTATTAACTAACATCTTCGTGTTCACGATACCTTCGATCAATATTAGTCTAGGCCTATTTCATCCCTTCTCTCTTTTTCTTTCCACCACACCTTCTGTCACGCTATTCACGACTCAGTTCTCTTTTAGCCAATGCTCCAACCAGTAGCAGAGAGTAATTCTTCCGAGAACCTAGCTCCCAAGTGAAATCAAATAGGCTTATGCTTAATACTTCGTTTGCGACATTTTTTTTTTTTTTTTTTCAGTTCATCAGGTCATTTCCCTACAAGTTCATTCAATCTCAATACATCTGACCTTACGTCTGTCACCATTCACTACTAAACAAATCAACGTTACATTACCATATGTTCTTCCTTGATACCAACATACAATTAAATGTCATGGTATATGTAAACCTAATCCTCCAACAAATGCAAACCTATAAATCCTACAGTTCAAATATGAACTCTATTCAAACACTCTTCGATCCATTAAAGAATTTAATCCCTCAACGAATATAAAGGCACAAACAAGTCTCACAATTCAAACATGAATTAGAATCTAACTACCTCCGATGCACTAAAGAATAAAACTCTTAAACAGAGGCAAAGCTACGAGTTCCACATTTGAAATATGCATTCGATTCTAACTTAATTAGAATATAAAAACTTTTAAATTACTGAAATGTGTTTAAATTACTGTATCCATTGTTGTTAGGACATGCAACAGCGCGTCTATTGGGCAACTGAACTCTGGGTCATTTACGCTTATTACCGACAGTAGCGACACCATACGGTGCAGCTATCAAGATTGTTGTTTCTATCAAAGTCGACGGCCACATTCTCATCATTTCGAGGTTGATTAGTCCAGTGGTTCTCAACCAATGTGTCGCGACACACTGGTGTGTCACGTAGTCCCCTAAGGTGTGTCGCAAAATTTTAGAATTTAAAAATTATGAAGAATTTGATAATAATTAGTTAAAATCGAGATAGGCTGTACCAGTCAACACCTCCAGTGGTAGCAATAACGTTCAGTGCTATATAGAGTCATTATAAAATCTCATTGGTTTCACTATTATAAGGGATATTATTATTATTATTATTATTAATAATAATAATAATAATAATAATAATAATAATAATAATAATAATAGAACTATCAAACAAATGTGTCGCGATGTCATGACCTTCAGTAAAGTGCGTTATCAGTTAAGAGTCTTCATCCCGGCGAAATTAAAATACCGCTAATTTTACAGTAATTATGTGATATCTTCAAATAGATAAAAGATAATCGAAATGTGGAACAAGAGCACCCTAGACAATATCATTTTACATGAGAAACCGTTATCACGACTCACTTATCTGCTTTCGATTTCGAGCCATTTTGAAAATCGGCATTTATTTTCGCGTTTCTAAACAACTGAAAATGGAAAGCCACTAAGTGACTTGTGATAACGGTACTTCACGCAAAATAACATTGTCTAGGGCGCTCTTGTTCCATATTTCAATTATCTTTTATCTATTTGAAGATATCACATAATTATGAATACTATACAATTAGCGGTATTTTAATTTCGCCGGGATGAAGACTCTTAAAAAGCTTGAGAACCACTGGATTAGTCTATAGATGTATTTCAAAATGCATTTCTAAACTGATTTTTGATGCATCAATTAATGCAATTTACTGTGTAAAAATGTGAGGAAATTTTAATCTCTATTGATCTAAATAAAGTGCTTCAAAGGATATATGATTTTGTTGTGTGTGGTCATGGGTTCGATTTCGGTAGAACAATGTTTTTTTTTTTTTTAATATTTGGGCAACATTGTTAGGTAATTTGGGAGGAACTTAATAAAAGTGAATTCTGATCTAGAAAGCCAAGATTCATTATTAGCTAACTTGAACCTTGCCATAATGCCAATCGAAAAAAAAAATGTTTTAAGAGTTTAGTGTTATATTCGTCGTGTTCTCTCTCTCGCTAGGTGTCAGCACCAGTTCGTATACGTAACCTTTAGAGTTCTTCCTTCCCCTCTTTCAGTCAATTGATGTCAGGGGTAACTCATCCTATTCCTCTTGTTCCCTAGATTTCCCCTTGTAATCCCCTGATGGTTGCTATGGATACGGATTCTGCGATTATCTGTCGTCACCACTGGCTGCTAAGTTAAAATACCAACAGACGACAAGAGAAAGAGAGAGAGAGAGAGAGAGCATAGTATTATGATTGGTTGCCCAGCGAGAGAGAAAACAATTGTAACAAAGTCTCTATGACAACAGTCGGTGAATTAACCCTTATTCAAAACAGATCTTTGTCCGTAATAAAGAAGGGATACAGTTGTTTTAAATAGAACAAGCTCTTGAATGCACAATACAATACTAAGCTATTACACAAACTCAGAAACAATTGACTTAAGAGAAGGTTGAAGTAACTTCACCCTATTCGTAGCCAATAACAAGAAAAGTAACATGTATCTATAGTAATGTTCAAAAAGCTTAAACTTCTGTTTGTTTCGCTAAAGAAACTTTCTCCCTTATCCCTAAATATCTACAGTGATAATTTCAGAGGCGGCTTAGGCGGGAAATGGAATTCTTTCCAACCGAAGCATGGAAATTCCCCCGGGGCAATATTTCCTACCGTGCTTAATGTGGTTTCCCGGTATTCTCACAGTACTATTTCAAACTCTTATTATATTAAAATTCCTCCCTTGGGAAGCCTGCTGAAATCATCACTGTCTATATACCGTATCATCACGATTATTACGTTTTCAGCCTGAAATGTCCGGGAGAACAAAATATAAATATGAGAATGTTGTGCTGAAATTATTTCGATCCCCGGGAGGGGGAGAAAATATTTCTCGTTCTATTCTCGTTCCAATGTGATCAGTCTGATGTTCACTCACACTCTTTAAAATGGGTACCTGGGGTAACCTGGGAAAGCAAAGAAGAGCGGAGCATGGTGCTTTCAACATATCTATGAGTGTCGAAGTCACAAAAGTGTGGAGACACTGCTCCTGGTCCTTCATTGCCGATCCCCAAAATGGTGGCGACCTTTATTAAAAATATTCAAAATTTGCTAACGCGGACTTTAGCAGAGATAACCAAATGAAGGACATAGATAATCGTTCTTTTGACATTACGTGCCAAAAGATGAAGCCTGCATAAGAGTGACATAATCGCAATTTAACTTATCTTAGCTTCGAAGAGTCGAGAGCTTGGCAAACTTCGGGATTGCAAAGTTTCCCCCCGAAGCTATGCTTTGAAGAAACACTGATCATGATTATATATATATTCCACCACCACTGACACAAAACTATCCATACATTTACTTATTTACAGTTGCACAGTCCCGCACACGAGATGAGACAAATATTGCCTTACCTCGAGAATTCGAGACAAGACGACTTGTGAAATGTCTCGTTCCGTCTCGATTGTCTTGAAAAAACAGTCTGTTTTTTTTTTTTTTTTAATTAGTAGTTGTTCCTCAAGAAGTGTTTTGAAAATTATTTGCATACTAGCGACATCTCTTAGTGTCCGATAGAAGCCAGCGCAGCTAACAATAACTATTAATATGTTTGTGAAGTATTGGAAATTAGCGTGACAGACAGACAGGATTAAGAATACCTATATATTTTCACCTATATGTTTTGTAACCCGTAACAATTAAGTGTTTTGAAGTTTGCATATTAACGTTACTCATAGACTGATATGTTTTGCTATATTATAAAGATTAAAAAAAAAGTTGAGAATGCTCCATGAGCATTGCAAAAACAACTTAAAAAGAATGGAGAGATAGAGCAGGAAGGATAACTGTAATTTTTCCTAAATGTAAAAGCAAATATTTTTTCCACACCTTCTGTTTCTCGCAAACATTCGCAAAGTATCAGCTCTCTGTGACTTATGGTTCCCGAGACATGGTTCTTTAAATCTGCCGAAATTCGAACTTTTTTTGGCCAATATCTGGGGAACGGTGGCCAGTTGTTCAATGGCTACTGGTTACTATTTGGTATCAAAATGTTCACCATCCTCTTAGGTATTGATCAACACCAATATGATCTCTCTATGACTTACGGTTCCCGAGATATGATTCCTTAAATCTCCCGAAATCGGTACTATTTTTTAACCAATATATTGGGAACGGTAAATCATAGAGAGATGATGTTGATGTTGGTTAATACCGAAGAGGATGATAAACATTTTGATACCGATATTAAGTGGTGGCCACTGGCCAACTGGCCAATGGCGGAACCAGTGGCCACCGGTTACTATTTGGTACCAAAATGTTCACCATTCTCTTAAGTATTGATCAACACCAATATCGTCTCTCTATGACTTATGATTCCAGAGATAGATATGGCTCCTTAAATCTCCGGAAATTGGCCATTTTTGGGGCCAATATCTCGGGAATGGTAAGAGTGACGCGAAAAATTCCAGCACTTTCTCAGATAGTTTTTGATGCTCTATCGAATGGAAGACTCAAGATTGAAAAAAAAATCGCAAATAACAGACAGACGGACTGACAGACAGACACAGAGAATTCAGTAACGAACTCTTTAAGCTCGTTGAAAAATCTATCCACTGAGAAAGGGATATCAATGTTGGAATCAATACCAGCTTTCGTAATTTAAAATAGCCGAGGTAAATTTAATAGTCGACGTTTCGAAATCAAGCTTTATTAAGTATTAAGTAAAAATACTGAGATTCAAACGGTCTTAGCAGAAATCCAATTGGACACTTTGGTGGAAAGTATGGGAGAAGTCATGACTTGTACTAAGAAATATATCGATGTTGAAGGACATAATTTTGAACACTTACTTCAATCACCATTTGGAACATTCAATTTGACCAAAAAGTACACTTTAAAAAAATGGTTTATAGCCTACTTTTCCCAGAAATGTAACCCTGTATGTTAGAATTTTGACGTAGCCGATTGTATCTATATCTATATCTATATCTATATCTATATCTATATCTATATCTATATCTATCTATCTATCTATCTATCTATCTATCTATCTATCTATCTATCTATCTATCTATCTATATCTGAATTCCGGAATTTTCTAATTTTACTTCTATTCCGGAATTTGGAGAAATTTAGAAAATTCGGAAATTCAGAAAAAATCCAGATTTCCTAATTTTTCCGAAATCTGACTTTTTTAATTCCGGAATTTTCTACATTTGGAATTTTTCCGAAAATAAATTTTCAGGAATCCGGATTCATCCCCTAATATGTATATAGCCCAACTTCTGGCACAACAACTTTTGGGGACAGGTAAGGGGACTTTGGGGTCTGCCAACCGGTCTGTGGCAGTCGTCGTTGGGATGTTCTTTTTGTCATTAATGCTGCTTTCTAGACCAGAGGTCGCTACTTCTTTCTTTCAAGTAGGTCTCCATTTGTCCTCACAATGCTCTTTAGATGATGAGTACCACCCAGCCATTGTAAATAATTCAGCGATGACACTGCAAAAAGTGAATTTTTCAGCCACGTGCAACAAAAGGTTGCCCACTTTCAAAGGAATCACGTCAAAGTGCAAGGAAAGAGAACGCCATCTATTTAAGGATGAGCGAAAACTGAAATAACACGATCAGAACACTAATTAGATCCGTGTCAATCAAAGAGTAATTTAGGCTGCCATCTGGTAATGTAATGTTAAACAAAATGACGCAGCGCGGCCATGTTACGGTTTTGAAAAAAAAAATGAACAATAAAGAAAAAACATCTGCCTGTCGCGTAGTTATAGTGTCAACTATTCTAACTAGCACTGTTCATCAAATTATCGATTGGGGTTTGAGGGAAGAGTGCAACCGAAGCACAATAGGGGGCGTTTACGACAAGGGTGGTTTGCTTGATGTATTGTATTGTTGTGTAACACAATTAATGTATCTATCATATTGACGGATAGACAAGTTTGATTGAGCTTGCTATACGGGAAAAGCCGTAACAGAACAGAGCGCTTTTGGTGTGTGTTTCTAGTGTTGCTGATTGCCAAAACTGAAACAAGTAAATCCCTTGTGCGGTAAAAATCACTAGAAGAAACAGGAAGGCAGTCGTGGAACCATTCAAGATTTCAGATCATTTATCAGTTCAGAAGATGTCACATGAGCAAATTCACCTCGGACCTAAATATTGTTCCTCTCTCGAAGCCATATATCCGTTTTTGCTTAATCACCCTCCCGTGTGTTTAAAATTCCTCCAGGGAACTGAAATCACCATTTCTAAGGATCTTGTTCCAAATCAGGCACGTAGCCAAGGAGTGGGTCTGGGGTGTCCGGACGCTTCTCCCCCCCCCCCTTTCGAAACCAGAAATGAAAAAGTAAGGAAGGATGAAACAAAAAGAAACGAGAAAAAGAATAATCTGCGTTAAAAATGAAAAGCTATATCAAGTGTTTGGTTACTCTTTCTTATGAGGAACTTTGTGTGGAGGAAACGAGGGGGCGAGTCAAGTTAAAAGTGAATGGCTATTATTGTAACGGAGCATTCCGAATTCCATCTAGCTCCATGTTAATCCTATGGACCACAAATGACGATCGATAAACCGAGCAGATAGACTCTCAGGTAAAACTTAAGAAATGTTCACATTCACTAATAGTTATAGTGATGAGCCTGGCAATATAGATTCCAGTTACAAAGAAGAACTGAGTTGGAATGACCTCAGAAGACTATATATTTTTCAATACTTTTTAAATATTCTTTTCCTGAAGTTAGATGTGTACTAACGTTTCCCTTGAAATTTATTGGAGTAATGATTACTTTCTTTCTGACTTGTTCTATTATGCCTAGGTAGTTTGAACTTCTTTTTAAAAATTGTGTTGATGAGGGCAAATTATTTCCAGTAGATATTTAAATATGTGGATGTTTTTGTAATGTTATAAACAATGTGCTAATTCTATCTCGTTTCCACACACACAATCACAATGGATTATTAATAAATTACGGGCTCATTTTGAAGTAATGATGCAGGATTAAAATGCAATAATATATATATTAATCAGAAAGTATACCTATTTCATTTACTCATGATTGATTTTGTGCGCTTGAGCAATGTCCTGTGGGAGGAAAAGCCAAAAAATGAAATAATGTTTTAAAGTTTTACGTCTCACGGTTATGCCGGATAGGCTAAAGAAGATGGTGATGATGAGAAATGAATGAAATGGTGGAATGAAGAAAGTGGGAAGAAACGGGACAACAGCGAGAAAACCCACGCACACGGTGTTTGTCCACCACAAAGCTAACTTTTTTTGGAGCGAGTTGGAATCAAACCAAGGATCTCGTGCACCAGAGGTGAACACTCTACCACTGAGCCATCGCAGTCCCAGGAGGTAAAGCCACGACGACATTTTACTTTGAGGGGAAAAGGCACAAAGCCAAAACTGAGAAATGTGTAAAATTCTCTGTAGGTTTGTAGGAGAGATGAGGGCTTTCCACACAAAGGTATCTGGTCGTCTTCCATATATTTATTGCATAACTGACCAAGCACTCCGAAGAGAACTCCGTAGCGTGCTACCAAAGTCTTCATGACGCTGAAAGGCCTCTGGTTGTGATAGGGAAAGTTCTTCTGACCCTGATATAGAATACGGAGACAAAAAGCAGTACAGAGCTACAATAATGGCCTCCCACTGTGACATCTTGACAACCTGGTCAACAACAATAGACTGCCAGAGCCATCTGCCGGCGAATGAAAGAAAGAGAAGATAGTATGCAGCACACACGGGCTGGCGCAGGTGTAAACGTTGCGCTCTTGTCTTCTTTCTTTATTAACCATTATTATTGGGAATTGATTGAATGTTGATGCGTGGTTTTGCTTTACGCGCTTCTGCAATGCATTTACAATAGCCGGAAGTTACAGTGTTGATAACTTAATAAGGAATGTAGTAAGAATAATAAACTTTGGCATAATATTCCAAAAAATATCCATTGTTAAAGTGAGTGATTCTCCTTTTCACTAATTTCAGCTCCCAGCTATAGGAGTAAGTTTCTAATCTCCGACAAAACACAAAATATTTTATAAAAATCTGAGTGTGTTTTATATATATTCGGAAAAATATGTTATTTAATAATAATGGGGAGTACGCTGCCTCTCATTATTGGCCCGTTTCAGCTGCAAACGATTGAAACGATTGGAAACTCTTAGAAAAAATTATACCATATTCGACAAAACTTTTTTTTTTTAATGAAAATTATCACAAATTTTTTAAATTTAAATCTTCGGGGGAAGGGGGTTAAAAGAGAGTCGTGATATTTGATTCACTTCAACTGCAATAGTGAAGATTATATGAGAATCTCAATACACAAATAAATGGCATCATATTGTGTTAAGGTGGATCACTAGGTGCTTTCGGTGGTATGCAGGCCCGTAGCCAGCCCGAAAATGTAGGGGGGAGGGGCGGTGAAAGTTAGGGAAGCCGATCAAAAAATATAGTTCATCATCATATTATAGTTCATTTGCAAGCCTACTGTGAACATTTTAGAGGGGGCCAGTAAAAATTTAGGGTGAGCCCGGCCCCCCTAGACCCCCCTGGATACGGGCCTGGTGCTATGCTAAACACTGAATAGAGCGGCATTGCCGGATAGTGTCGAATGTTTACTTATGTCAGATAATAAAGGAAGTAATCATGAAATTCTGCTTGGATACTTACTAGAGAAATTAATTTTCGACCCTTACCGTAATTCACAGCAAAGTACCACTTCTCGAACTGCAACGCTATCCTCTTATTGTGACTACCACAGTAAACGTGCAAATTTGGCAACAACGCATTATGGTGTTCTGCGCAAGTTTCTTCTCAAAATCTATTTCCTTAAATATAATTTAATATTTCAAAAAAATGAGAAACGTAACACGAAAAACGGTCAAACAATATATGTAATTCGTAATGAGTAATATAAGTAATATAAGTAATAAAGTAATATAAGTACTTTACACATACAAATAAACATTTTATAAAACTGAGCACTTCTATTATGATCTAGCAGCAAGTGACATCTTGTGTGCTCATTGTGAAACGAATCAAATATTTTCTTTTATTTGTTACCTTTTTCAATATCAGAAGACATTATCAAATGAATCAGTATCTTGTATTGTAGCTGAAACGTAACTCTATCTTATAGTACAATAATTATAATATGTAACGTTTCCATTGCGCAGTAGTTAAGGAAATGAACTAAAATATGTACTGACTTCCGGGTGATGATCCACCTTAAAATGGAATAATATTTGCGAAAGTTATCTTAGAACATACTTTTTGAACCTGGAATGGGGGAGGGACAGATAACTCTTTCTTTCTCAATTGATTTGAAATCCAAGTAGTGGGAATGATTGTGAAGCTCTACAAATGTACACCATATTCCTTTTTTTTTTTTTTTTTTTTTACGGAAGACATCTTTGATCTAGTGTTTAATCTGAGGTCGGGGGTAATCAATATCCCATTAGAGGGGTAAATTCGCCGCTAATTCTTGATTGATTTTAATCCCAAGCACAGAGAATTACGGAAAAGAGTCAAAGAAAATATACATAATGTTATATCAAAACCTAATACTGTCAGACGTGAAAATGTTCCTGCCCTTACGATCTAAAGAGCTCTCCTAGCGAGTGGAAACATATCATTATGAGCAGTGACAGCACTCGAGCGTTATGAATGTGGGACAGAAGTTGATGAAATGTCATTTTTTTTTTTTTCAGATATCGTGGATACAATGCCCATAAAATACACATAATATTATACTTCGTTCTGAAACAAAAAATGGCAAATTTAAAGTGCATTTTTTGTGCATATTTTGCCAATTTTCAGCTTTTAGGTTCTTTTATGTTTGGTCATTTTTTTGTCATTTTCTCTAAGTTTTGGTGATTTTCTTCGTCATTTTTGGTGCGTTTCGGTAAAGAATTATTATTTTGTGTCATTCTTTAGGTTTTGGCAATATGATCGAGACTTGCACCGAGGTAAACACATTTCCTTATAAGATGACAATTTACAAGCAGAAGAAAGAGAAACAGAAATTAGTCTTTGGTCTTATATTGTCAAGACAATGGTGGTGTACTGCAACCATATATAAGGTAAGTGGAAAAATTTGGAGTTTTCATTTTCATTAGCTATTTCCAAAAAATTTGTTACTTTTTCGACGGTCTGTGTGTTAGAGGAAAGAGGCAGCGCGTTTAGGAAGTTTCCTGCCCCTCCCCCAAATGTGTCCCTGGTTTTCACTTAATGATTTTTCATATACAATTTGTTAATTTCAAAAAATTACACGATTTACGCGGAGACATTATTTCTTTACATATATTTGCAGTAGTGCGCAAAAGATGCAAATACACCATGCAATATACTAGGCCGAGATGCGCGAATTATGTGCATTTTACGCTGATTGATTTGCTGCATTTGTCTTAATTATTCAATTGTTTTATTTATTTATTTATTTATTTATGTTGGTTACTTTCATTTAAAATCAAACTTACATATTTGAACTGAAGAAACAACCTTAGGTTTCCGGTATCGTGGACACTATGCTCATGATTTAGTATGTTGTACTCCTTTAACCCTTTCACTACCATTTTTTTTCGGAGTGAGAAACATTACCGTAATAAATGATTACTTTAAGTTGATCATCTTGTATTTTCAAGTATGGTACGTATATTGCCAGAAAAACAGTTGGGTCGTATTTAAGATTACAAATATTTTACATTTCGGCATCCTTTTCCAAATGACAGTATATGCACCACGTTCACGTCCATAACTGTCTATTTGATAATGTTAATAAGAATTCTGTGAACCATTAGCAGGCTTCTCTTTACCAGTGGAACATCGATTCATAGCAATAAAATGCGGTAAATTACCACGGGTCCTCTGAGAATGTATTGTGGGACATATGTCCCAGTGGTAGTGAAAGGGTTAAAGTTACAGTTATAAATTTAATCCTCAGTTTCATAATTTTTAGGTCAATTTTCACAAGGTTTAGGTCATATTCCCATGTTTTTAGGGTATTTTATACATTATGTAGACTCTATCTATATTTTTATAGTTCATGAACTTCCGCCCCCCTAGTTATAAGACAAATTCACCTCCCACTGGAGAACAAGCCCAAAATTTTGAATCCCACGGTATAACCAAAGCCCTGCAGAGTCCAATCCAAACCAGAAACCTTAGACTTATCCGAGAAGGCTTGAATACTGAGTGAATGACAATTGAGCCAATTAGTAGAAGCTTAGCTAACGCTCACTTCAATCAAGAGTCTTCATCCCGGCGAAATTAAAATACCGCTAATTTTAAGTAATTATGTGATATCTTCAAATAGATAAAAGATAATTGAAAAATGGAACAAGAGCGCCCTAGACAATATTATTTTGCGTGAGGTACCGTTATCACAAGTCACCTAGTGGCTTTCCGTTTTCAGCGGTTTAGAAACGCGAAAATAAATGCCGATTTTCAAAATGGCTCGAAATCGAAAGCAGATAAGTGAGTTGTGATAAGGGTTTCTCATGTAAAATAATATTGTCTAGGGCGCTATTGTTCCACATTTCGATTATCTTTTATCTATTTGAAGATATCAGATAATTACTGTAAAATTAGCGGTATTTTAATTTCGCCGGGATGAAGTGGAGTTTATCATACTTTTTCAGTGCCGAGACGAATTCCCAGAGTTTTGGAGATTGGTTACGCATAGGTATATGGCTATGAGCTTTCTATCTTGAATTTTGCAATTGATTCGATTGTGATCCAGCTTAGACGAGTAGCATAAATAGAAGTGCAGAACCTCTACATTCTGAGATGGAATTATGTTACATCCTTAGTTAATCTAAGTAGGCCTGTTTTGAGCTCTGCTTTGTAAGTATTGCCAAGACACTGCACGAAAGTAAAAGGAAAATTTCCCACTGCTTTGACAAATGAAATGAAACCTCTAGTTTAACGTCCGACGATTATTTCTTTTGGGTTAAAGAAGAAGGATGAGTAATGAAAGTCAATAATTATGACATAATCATGAAATAAAAATGTGGGAGAAAAATTAGAGAACTCCGAGAAAACACTTGAACAAGATATTGTCCACCACAAACTCATAGCCTGGGATCGAACCAGGAACCCTTCGCACCAGAGGTGAGCACTCTACCACTAAGCAACCATGTCCCTACCCCATTACTTTACTCATTTAATGGACAGTGTGTCTACAGACACACTCAATAAAAAATGCCATTTCACATTCAATTACGTAGATCGTTTTCAATAGACATATATATAGCATTTACAGCAACTTGATAGCCTATCTCAAACAGTTCCGGAGATATGAAAAGACGATGGTAAAATATATTATGTAGCTCAAAAAGGAGTATGAGGTGTGTTCGAAAAGTATCGAACCTTTTTTCCCGCGTAAACCAATGAAGCGCGGAATACTTTCTTCAGTGTAGATGTAGAGGGAACACTCATATGTAGTCGTGAATTTTTTCCCGCCTCTGAAAGCGTCAATCCCTGGCAGTCGGCCAACGAGTGAAAACGCGTAGTGTGCGCTCGTCGGATTTCAGTTTTTTTTTTTTTTTTTTTTTTTTTTGTAAAATGACAGAAAAACTTGAGCAGCGATATTGCATCAAATTTTGCCGAAAACTTGGCGATGCGCAAGTGAAAACCATTCAATCGGATCGAAACATTCGATTTTGAACGAGAATTCCAGCATGAAGAGAGTCCGCGAAATTTGATTCAGGTTTTCATCGCGAAACACAACAACATTCCTGCGTGTTGTCAGGCTCCGCACTCACCCGACATAGCTCCGTGCGACTTTTGGTTACTTCTCAAGCTCAAAATAGGCGTCTACCACTAAAAGGGAACCGATTTGAGTCAAGAGAAAACATCATGCGGAATTCGACTGCACGATTGCTCATCATTCCAAAAACTGCGTTCCAGAAATGTTTCCAACAATGCTGGGAGCGCTGGGAGAAATGTGTGTATTACCAAGGAGACTACTTTGAAGGGGATTAGTGTTTCGGATCTCCCAATCAATAAATGTATTTTTGCCAAGCAAAAGTTCGATACTTTTTGAACACTCCTCGTAGATGTGGGAACTTTTAAAAATAATTTTGCTTCTATAACCTTTATAACAATAGTTTTTGGAAGGTGTAATTACAAGTCCTCGAAAACACATGATTTCAAGCAGTATTGCAAACTTTTATCACTGTTTACTAAATTAATATCTCAGGGACGTTTGAGATATCAAATTGCTGTAAACGGCATTATGATCTTAAACTTACATTAAAAACCATCTACCTGTTTGGATATGGTACTTGCTATTTATATTCAAGTTCTTTGAGAAAAAGTCAAATTTTCAATCCCTTGTAACTAAGTTTCTACTTGTTCGAAATATGTCATATGCAGGCCCGTATCCACGGGGGTCTGGGGGGCCTCCCTCTTAAATTTTTACTGGCCCCCTAAAATTTTCATGGTAGGCTTGCAAATGAACTATATTATGGTGATGAATTATAATAGGGTATATGGTTGGATCGCCCCCCCTCTAACTTCTACTGCCCCCTACATTTTTGAACTGGCTACCTGCCTGGTCATATGACCCTCGTAGTATCCGACTCTTAGGTACTTTGGATATCTATTGCCTCGTCCGTCTCATTTACATTACTACTGTTGTAGAAGTCTCCAAAGCTTGGTTGTTTTTTCAATGTTTGTGATACTGTAGCGCAGTGGCGTAGGAAAGGGGGGCCCAGAGGGGCCGGGTCCCCCCAAAGAAGTCCGACAATGTACTTTGGTACTTTGATGTTTGTAATTTTTTATATATTTTTATGTTTACATATTTTTTTGTTTGTAATTTTTCTATGTGTATCTATAACAACACTTGCCCCCCCCCCCAAACACACATCCTGGCTACGCTACTGCTGTAGCGTAACACTGAATAATAAGTATAGGGCCTAGTACTTTAAGTTTTCGTTTAAGATGTAAAAGAGCGATTCAGAAACTAATGCCTAAAAGGTGATACCTTTATTTGTGTTCGGCAGATAGCACCGACAGAGGTATCAGTGGAAGCTTGCAATGTTAGCTACAAATGGTGGCATTGTTTTTCAACATAGTCCCTATTATCACTAAAAGGGAACCTATTTGAGTCAAGAGAAGACATCATGCGGAATGCGACAGCACGGTTGTTAAGCGTTGCCAAAATTGCAACACACTTGCGCCAACGCGAAACAAGGTTATCATGTCGTCGGTGAAGAATTGTAATGGCTGCTGGCTATACCATTGCCCACTGCAGCATCCACCTCCATGTCACAAGTGTAGCGTCGGCCCTTAATTGACCCTAAACTTTGAGAAAGAGCCAAAAGTCGCAGGGCGCAAGATCCGGACTATAGGCAGGATGAAGCAGAATATCAATAACACTTTGCCATCAGATCGGACAATTTTTTTTTTTTTTTTTTTGACGAGGAGAGGACATGTGGCGGTACTCCATCGACTAACTGTTCGTTTCCAGGTCGTAATGATGTATCCACGACTCTTCGCCGGCGATGAATGTTCTTAGGCGCACAACTTTCCGCAATCAGAAATTCAATGACAGCCCGCTATTTCAGCCGGACGTCACCACTGGATGCAATTGATTGTTTCATTACTCTGAAACAAGAAGAGAAAGCAAGTGCGCTGATTTCTCTGTAACTTTAAAGGGGACCCATTCAGATGTGTTTGGGTGCAGAAAGGGTCTAAGAAGGCACAGAGGATTTTAAGACAAATTGAATTCAAATAATGCAAAATATTGTATATTCATAAAAAATACATATCAAAAAATACATATTCATAAAAAATACATGAGGCCTATATGAGCATTGGGAAACCGGGGGCCCCGGCTCCCAGGATCGGCGCCCTTGAGAGATAGGAAGGTGAAATAAGTGGCATTCTATACTTTAAACATCAGTGCATTAATGATAAACAATTCAGAATGTTTGCAGTACTATTGGCCACCTTGGCTTGGAGGTATTACTTTCTGAATCACGCTCCTCGATTCAAAATAAGTATGTTAACCTAATGCCACTTGGAAAACATATCTTTATGTTAGGTTGTAACATTGTTAATCTAGTGGTATTGCAGAATATGTCAAACTTCTCCTCTTAATGACTTTCTATGAAATTTCAATGTTTTGTGTCTATTAGCATGAAACTTTACAAGAGCACATCAAGATATGAATGCAAAGCGTGTTTTCAACACGAATGGCTCTTTCACTGGATCCTAGCTACGCTATTGCCCCGTAGAGTTCTTTGTGAGCGCCTTGAAGAAGATCAGTGTTCATATTACTTTGTTTGTTTGTTTTTCATTATCCAGCATAATTTATAGGAGCAGGGTAAATTTAGAGGGAGTCGGAATCCCCGAATGTCCCTAAGTGAGGAACCTTTATACCAAACGATACAGTGGTAAGCAGACCGGTAGCCAGCCCAAAAATTTTTTGGGGGGGGGGTCGATCCAACCATATTATAGTTCATTTGCAAGCCTACCTTGAAAATTTTAGAGAGGAACAGCAAAAATTTAGGGGGCCCAGCCCCTAAATCCCCCATGGATACGGGCTTGCAGGGACGTACGCAGGGGGTGGGTCCTGGGGGTCTGGACCCCCGAAATTTCGACTTTTGTTTAAATTTAGCCTAATTTTAGGGGCAATTTTAGGAATTTTAATATAAAAATACCCTCATATTGAGTTTGGATCCCTCCCGAAATAAATTCCTGCGTACGCTACTGGGGCCTGGTGATAAGGACGCTCAGTAATTTGGCCGATAATTATTGTACAGTTTCCTACCCATATTCATTGCTTTACACCAAGAATATTGATATATTTATGCACACGAAAACTACATTATTTCTTTGATGTTCTTTTGTTACTATCCCGTCTTCCCCCTGCGACCCTTCAACATCACCTGAAGTTACGGTACTTTTTTTTTTTTCGGCACCACCTTCTCTGTTGAAGTTGTCTGCGTTAATCATTGTCAACCTGCTGTCAGTGTTTAAAATGACAATGGCCGTCTGATGAAGAGGCGGGGTTTGCCCCGACTGGCAAGCAGGTCGTACGTCATTCCATCGCTTGTTACTATGACAACCGTGACGTGTATTTGCGCGCCCTCTTGATTGAGTAGCTCTATTGGTAGGCCTTATATTTGACGTCACACACATATGTGTGTAAATCGTGACAAACTTCTTTCGCAATAGTAATAATAAAAAGTTATATATTTAGCTTTGTTTTGTTTGTCGTTATTTTTCTTTTTTTTTTTAAAGTTGCAAGTTTAATTACGTGTGTATGTATGATTAAAAAATATTCCACATTTAATTTTTTTAACAACCCACACATTGTAATATTTAGCACTTCTATTTGCCATATTAAAGAAATATACGAACTAACTACCGTACCTTGTGAGTTGTGGAATGGCTAGTCGTCTTATTCTCTGCTATTCAGAGCCACAGTGAGTCAGTGGTAGCGAGTTCACCTCTGGTGCGTGAGGTCCTAGGTTCGATGTCAGTACGGACCAAGAGAGGTTTCTGATAGATAAAAACCGTGTGCTTGGGTTTTTTGGAAGTTCTTCGGTTTCCACCCATTTTCTTCATTCAATAATTTCATTAATTATTATCATTACCTTTCCCCATAGCCTCGGAGAGTAAACGTGGGACATTAAAACAAACAGAAAGGAACTTTTAACCCCTTAATTAGCAATCATTGATAGCATTACAATTAAAATATTTATTTTGTTTTTATGGTTGAACCATGTCTTCCTGATCATAATTTCGTAATTTTTAAAGTAGTTTTGTATTTTGGTTACAAAATATTGGATGTTAATTATCAAAGCAACATTGCCATAAAATAGGTCTTATGTGTCGTTACTGAGCAGTATTAACCTATAATGAACAAATATCACAAGAATACTCTCAGTAATTAGCAGCACTTTCCTTGAAATATTTTCCTACAAAGCAAGAAACTACAAATAAAATAAAAAAAACTTTCGCGGAACGCAGGAGATAAAGCTTCTACAATACTAAATTTGACTATCCCCTGTTGACGAAGATTAGAAGTATCTAAAAAAAAAAAAAAAAAAAAAAAAAAGCGACTCGTAAATCATGTATATGAATATTGTATGAAAGCAATAATGCCAATTAAATGATCACTGAAGTTATAATTCGTTTGGATAACGCAATAGAATGCGATGTTGCTTGTAAACAACAGTATCAAATAAAGGGTTAAAACTGGATCCAACTATAGGGATTTCCACCAAAATGCGGAATTTAATATTTAAATTCAAAAATAAATGTAAAACATTAATATAAAATGACACTTAAAATATTTCTTCAAACACCTTTCGATAGTTGGAGGTATGGAAGAGAGAAATATCGTCCGAACCCTCTCGAAAACAAAACGGAAATTTATTGGTCCAAGTTGTCTCTGCAGTCCTATGCGTTTGCCTTTGACCAGCACAGATATTGTGAGAAACTGCATAATTATACGATATATACAGTGTGCGAATTGAAAAATTTTCCCAGGGGGGGATGAATTTCACCCATATGCGCACCCAGTCCTCCCCCCATATATATATATATATATATATATATATATATATATATATATATATATCAGTGGTGCCCACCCCCCCTTATGTCTATGACGCACCCCCCCCAATTGTCTATCCGTAGGTGTTCTTCCATGAAAAAATCATCTTTTCGATTAATTTTACCCCCCCTCATCAAACATATTTATATAGATTTTAACCCCCCCCCAAATATTTCAATGACGCAGTTTGCGTCATAGCCCCCCCTTGTGGGCACCCCTGTATATATATATATATATATATATATATACACTAACAAGTACAAAACAGTTGAGATGTGAGATCTTTCATATTTATTTAAGCTTCGCAGTAATCGGTATTGCGATGGAAGTTTTCAGAAATCCTTCTTTCCTTTCTACAGTATATAGATAGCCGGTGTGCTGCCCACAGTTGAAGCTGCCCATGCATTACCGGGGGGTACAAGATGAGCAGCCAAAAACTACCCCCCAATAAATCATATTGACATCCGCTTTTATTCTTTCCTTCTTGTGGAACCAGATATATTACCAAAAGGATACCGTCTTTTAAGTTGGTTTCAGGGTTGCCAGTAATATAAAGGTACGAGTAAGGGACAGGGTGATCATTCAGCGAGTTCAAGTAGTGCTTATACACAAAGATTACCCCCCAATAAATTATTTTGACAAACACATGTAGTAGCTCTTTCTTCTAAAAGGAGATGACTTTCACCAACAGGTGCCGTCTATGAATACCAGTTTTAAAGAAAACCGAAGATTGACAATAAAGCAGGAGGAAAGGATAAGGAAGTTTAGTTCTCCCTACCTGCTCACGCGGTCATCGGGTCTCTAGTTGGCGTCAAAAGACATAAACAAAGCTCTTTATTCGATTCACAGCCACACCCCTAAATTCTTCGACCTTTCTAGCCAATACGATTCCAGTGTCTAATGTCAAACTCTCATCAACTCCACGTGGAGTAACACTTCTTTGAGAAACTTTTGTGTATCCGTTTGTAATGAGTAACGTAAGTTACGAGGAGCAAAAGCCAACGAAGAGAATTATGAAAGTCAGCTCAAATAATTGTCATATTTCTTACCTGCTGCAATACTTACAGATTCATTGAAGCTATTATGTCTATTCCTTCTTGCGTTTCATGTTAATTTTGTCTGATTTTAAAGTAGGAAATTTTCCATAATATTATTGTAAATATATATTTGTTTTGTGGTTTTCTTTGTTTTGTTTCAGTTTCAAGGCGTGTTATTTTTTAAAACATTTCTTTTACCGAGAATTACTTTTTTTTTAAAAAAAATCCGATTTTAAAAAGTCAGTTATTATACAAGAATAGTTATTATTTATTACTTTATTTATCGTACTGTTTATTAATTTTTCTTTGTTTCTCTGCCTGCATTATGTTTTAAATAAATATTTTAGTAATGCTTATAAGAAAAAGAGACAAATGATTGGATAATGAACCAATTAGTTAAAATAGATACACATATTTTCCCAAGTTGTAGTTCATAAAATTACCTGTATGCTTATTCGAAGTGACTGCAAATTGCAAGGAATAACCAATGGAAATCATAACACCATTTCACTTTGAAATAAGTATAATAAGCTACCTGATTCTCGTTTTATTGGGTTGGATTATATATATATCTGAGTTTAGTGTCCCGTTCAGCAGCAAGGCTGTATGAGACGTGGATCTACAGCTTAACGTGGGATCCGGACCACATGAATTCCCGCTGAGAATCGAACCTGGGCCTCCCACCCCAAAGGTGCGTGTGCTATACACACGAGGGAGTTATTTCTAGTCTGGTATACACTAACGCACATATATATTATATATAGAGTGTGTTATGTATCCACATAATTAAAACAATACACAACTAGATAGATAGGTATGCAGAGAAGAAATATCCTGGCGATACAAGTAGTTGATGGAGAAATCATAACAAATTCCTTCAAATTGGAAGCATTTCATATGTCAATGGAATGAAAAAAAATCACTGATAGTGATCCATCTTTGAAAAAGACGAAATTCGCTGGGTTAAGTTATGACCCTTAAGCTCCTATTCTACAACTGCTTCAACTTCAAAAATGTTATTATTCCCCTTGTTTACCTTCATTTTCAACGAATTTAAACAGTTGGTTACTGAATTCTCTATGTCTGTGTGTCTGATATCTGCATTTTTTTTTTCCAATTTTGAGTCGTCCATTCCATAGAGCATCAAAAACTACCTAAAAGAAGTGATGACATTTTTTGCGTCACTCTTACCGTTTACAAGATATTGGAAGAAGTTCCGATTTCGGTAGATTTAAGGAGCCATATCTCGGGAACCTTAAGTGATAGTGAGATGATATTGGTGTTGATCAATACCTAAGAGAATGGTGAACATTTTGGTACCAAATAATAACCGATGGCCACTGGTTATATCTGCATTTTCAGTATATATACGGTGATAAAAATGTGACAGCTCTATATAGCTAATTCAATAGATCCCCTAATACGCAGGTTCCAAATATGTAAGTGTATTATCTATCGAATTTAAACAAATAAATTAAATATTAAATTTCATATAAATTTCGGAAAAAAATAATTCGTTCTAAGTTAGTTCTGGCAATAATCTTCGAGCATTCTCAACTGGTTAATGTTCCTGCGCAAACAGCAACTTGCATGTCTCTTCGCTACTCTCATTTTCATATCTTCATTCTCACCATCGTGGTTAATCTGAGTAAAAAATTATGATTAACTAAGCAATTCATCACCATCGCAATGCCGAACACGTATTTCAAACTTGGACCGTTTCCGATTTTGAAAACACTCCTCCGTACACTATAAGATATTATTACACCCTACCTTGTATATCACATCGTTATTAAAAAATCATATACAATACATTTTTTTAAGTAATAAGTTAAAACTTGCAATCACTCTTATTGAAACGTTCGAATTGCAAGCGGAGCGAGTAAAAAAAATTTTTTTAATCTATTTTTTTTGCAAACTGATAAATATATTGGTTTAATAGGACACCAATAAGTTTTTGGAATGACTCGTCATTTACTCATTTCCAGCGCTTTTTCTTTCTTGCTTGTTCGTCGCAACGTACTATCACCGCCCGGTGCGACCGCTCTTCTTGCCACCCTCTTTAGCTACGGCTCTGACAATGTACGAACTGCTTTATATATGTATATTATATATATATATATATATATATATATATATATATATATATATATATATATATATATAGATATAGATATAGATATATATATATATATATATATATATATATATATAGAGAGAGAGAGAGAGAGAGAGAGAGAGAGTTTTCAAAATAGCAGGATATTGAAGAATTTATTCGTGTTTTCATAATTACTAACAAATTTCAGTGAAAATATATATCCTATATCCTAGCACAGTGGTGAGCAAATTTTTGTGAGTCCAAAGAGAAAACTTTAGGTGGGTATATATATATATATATATATATATATATATATATATATATATATATATATATATATATATATATAAGGAACTTCTTGTAATAGTAAAACAATGTTATTAAACTCTGAAAGATTATGAACTAGATGGTGAATACATGAACATCCGAACCAAATAGAATATACTTACATTATTAATATTTATTTATAATAATTAAGGGTAAAAGTGAGGGGGAACGCGGGGAGATACCGTCCTCCGACCCTGAAAAAATATGTAGGGCGTCCCTCCAGTTCCTAAAAATTACAATGGGCAAAGATAGGCAAGGGGACGGCGCGACCTCATGCCGCTACCTACCATACCCCTACCTTTTCAGATCCGCTTTTACCCGTAATAACAATTAATACGATTATCAATAACACTCATGCAAAGATAATTTTATAATTAATGTCACGTATTTATGTATTGTTATAACGTATTAAATAATCTTAGTGAGTGCCTCATCATTACAAAACACTCATCCTCTGAAACACTCATCGCAGGTTTGACAACAGCGCGCTGATCACTAATTGGTTGCCAAAAGTTAGTTTAGCTGGCTCACTGTATGGTAACTAACTACAGTGAATATAAGTGTTGTCTACTGTAGGGATATGTATCTTTCTTTAACTTAGAAATATTTAGACATTTCTGGTAACCGTAGGGACATATGGACGGAATTTTATAAATTGGTGCGGAAGATAGGGATTTAAATAAAAACTTTGTGAGTGAAAATTAAATGCAATTAATCCTAATATTGGTAATAGTAATTGTTCAAGGTCACAGTGTTTCATACTAGAGATGGAGTGGGTCATTGGGTCGTGGGTCAACAGTATGTGACCTACTGAGACCCACCACCCATCATGACCCACTGCAACCCACCACTCACCATGACTCACTCTGATCCACCGACTCTCTGCATTATAGACAGCATCTTCTGAATACTGGTGAATTTGTCTACGTTTTACTTGCATGACCTTCATTTCCTTTCGTTTTTATTTGTTTCTGTTTACTTATTATACTTGAGATGAGTATATTTAAGTGAAAAAAGAACTTCAGGCATTTTTGGATATTGATATTTGTAATCGTAATAAAAGCAATAGGACTTATACTACTACTTGGCTTTTGAGAAACAGCGTGTGAGCTTTTAGAGGAGCTAAATACTGGAAATAATATTTTTTGAATTACTGTAATATATAAATTATTATAATAAAAATTTGAATGTAATTATGTGTGCCTAACCATCACGGCCAAATTGAAAAGTCAAATGAAATTACTTTTGGCTTAGGTCTTAATCAAAACTGGGATGGTATCACATAGCTTTTATTATAAAACACATCCTAAGGGGGTAGTGGGGATCCGATTTTTTGCGCAAAAAAAAAAATGAGTATCTGCTACGGATGGGCACGGGTGAGTTTTCTTTGAAACTCGACTCGACTCGAAACAGACATTTTTCAGCTCGACTCGAAAATTTCGTGCAACTCGATTCGAATTTGGGCCGTTTTGAGTCGAGTCGAGTCAAAATGAGCCAATTCGAGCTAAACCCTGTGTGTAGTTCCAAGTACTCTTTTCAAGTATCCTACAGAGACAAAATAATTATCAATTATGCTACTCCTACTACTACTTCTTATTATTATTATTATTATTATTATTATTATTATTATTATTATTATTATTATTATTATTATTATTATTATTATTATTATTATTATTATTATTATTATTAGAACAATACCATGTATAACCATGAAAGGTAGGCGGTTTGTATCTGAATAATGAAAACTAGTTGACTGTAGATCTCGGTCTTCGAAAGGTCTTCAGGAGGCAAAAACATCGGTCACGAGGTTCTGGGTTTGAGTTCCGGAGGAATAAGTATTCGGACTCGAGCGAAAAGTTGTTAAAAGTTATACGGCGCCGGCCAAAGATATTCAATACTGCTCGGCCTGGGTTTATGGTTGTCAACAGTTCGAACGGCTCGGCTCACAGCTCATTCATATCGAGCCGAACCGAGAAGTGACCTGAGCCAACAGCTCACCTAAATGAGCAGGCTCGAACCGATGGCTCACCCAAGCCGAACCAAACCGAGCTGATTGCTCACCCAACTGAGCCAGTTCGAGCCATCGACTCATTTGACCTGAGTCGAACCAAGCCGATGGACTCGTTTCAACGGAGCTAGCTAGAGCCGAGTCGGTGGCTCATCCCAACCTAGCTGGCTCGAACCATCGGCTCAGTCGATGGCTAGTCCCTACCGAGCCGATGGCTGATCACAATCGAGCCGGAGCGAGCAGCTCGCTCAGTTGAACCGAGCTGAGTCGGTTGACATCACTACCCGGATTGAGCTTCTGTTTGGGCTCAAACATTAGACCGTGCAGGTCTTAGCCTTGATGGTAAGAACTACATACTTATATTGGTGGTCATGACATTTGAGGCTGTCTCGTTATTAAAATCTATTGCCTCGTTATCAAGATGAGACGAGACGCACTAAAAGTTCCCCACAAGATGCACTAAAAGTACGAGACGAGGTGCATCCCTGTCGTGAACAACATTAAAAGTATTCCGCATTACTGTTTACATTCCTCATGGCTTTCGTTTTCCAGGCTAATCTGGCGATGATTTCAAAACGAGTTAAAACGAGCTGAACGAGCAAGCCATTTATCAAACTCGACTCGACTCGAAACTCGACCTCAAAACAGTGACTCGACTCAAGAAAATTGAATTTGACTCGACTCGAAACTCAAGTCGAGTTGAGTTATAGCTCGACTCGTGCCCATCCTTAAGTATCTCGCAAGTCCTTAAACTTACGGAGCTGAAATTCAGTGTGTTAACTCTTTATTGAAAATGAACAGAACGTGTCCTAGCATTTTAAAAAATTCTCCTTTATGAGTGGGGGCGGAACTTTCTATATATAAAAAATTGGTAGTGGTTTGGTTTGTAAAAATAATCGAAAACGATCGATATTAGTTGAGAAACAATTATTAATTGAGAAACAAAATATTCAGTGCTTCGCTTCATATATTCATTGCTTTCTACTATAATAATTGTTGAAGCTTATATTTATTATATGGAGCGCTTATGTAGAGCACAGGGCAATCAACCCATGAAGTTGTGAGAAAAGTAGGCATAATATTTGTATTGTAAGCTTCATTACACGAAAATTTTAAGTTCAGACTGTACGTTTAATTGTATGAAAAATTTTACACTTTTTTCCCCTTTACGTTAGTGTACTTACCTTGATTTCAGACTCAAATTTCATCCTTTTTCCATTGAAAAGTATCAATAATTCAACAAGGAAATGTTAATTTAATACAATGATAATTTAATTGAAATTTAATTTAGACCATGACAAGCGCTACCATTTTATATCAAAAAGGTCAAATCCACCGATATTCTAACAGAGTGGTGCTTGAGCGATTGATCATAGAAATACAAACTCCGATTAGTCAGATTTTCACAGCCTGGTTTTATTACAAGTGTAAACACTTTAGAGGCCATGGATCATGTGTCAGACTTGATAACGATGGGTTTTGGTGGGTCAGAGTGGGTCACAGTGAGTGAGTGGTTTATGATTGGTGGTGCGTCGGAGTGTGTCATAGTGGGTGATGGGTCAGAGTGAGTCATGGTGGGTCGTGGGTCACGATGGGTGGTGGGTCAGTGGGTCGTGGGTCAAGATTTCATTGACCGACGGCATCTCTGCCTATTAGTACCTCTGGGGTGGTGGGAAGGAATTGACATGTGAAATTAATCAAAAACGATCAATATTAGTGTAGAATCCATAGTTATCGATGTCGCAGAGATTAACAATTACAATCCTGATACTGTTAAAAAATGAAATGAAATCTTTCAGTTTTACGTCCTACGGTTATGCCGGGTAGGCTAAAGGAGACGGTGATGATAAGAAATTAATACAATGATGGAATGAATAAAGTGGGAGGAAACATAATAACCCCAAGAAATCCCACGAACATGGTGTTTTCCACCCCAAAGCCCATTTAGTGAGAGCTGGGATCGAACCAGGGACCTCTCGCACCAGAGGTGAACAATCTACCACTGAGCCTTCGTGCCCTGATAGCGTTAAACTCCAAACTCAGCCCCCACAGGTATGAGGTTGACAAGATTGAAAAATGAAATGTCTGAAATGATTGAGATTAGTGTCGAATCTATAGTTTGTAATCGTCAAGCTATTAGATTACAATAGCAATGGCATTTAAACAGAAGTTTAGGCATAAACGGCATGTCAGCTGCATTGATAATTTACAAGGGCAGCAATGAAGGCGTTGGTCGCACAACTATAAATATTTTGATGTACGTGTATGCATTTATATTCCAGCAAACTTCTGGAGCTATTTTAACGAAACTTTCATATGAATTTCAATATTAAAAGAAATAATTAAAAAAGATAAAACTGTGGAAGTAAGTAAGATACTTCAATGGATGGGAGTTTGGTGGAATGGCATGTAAAAATAATGCACAAAGACTGATATTAGTATGCTATCCATAGTTTTCTGGGTCGCTAAAATGAATAGTGACGCTCCCAAGGAAGTTTAAGCCCAAGTTCATCCCATCAGCAGAGAATTACAGAGGGAGAGAGTGAAAAATAAAATATTAAAAAATACTTAATTTTTGTCTAATTCGTAATTTTCGAAGTCAGGAAAACGTCTGATCCGTTTTTAATGCCTTTTGAAAGGTAGGTAGTATTCACAAGCAGGGTGTTTTATTCATATCAATTTGATTAAAGGAGTATTTTGTGAGGTTAGGGTTTTTCAATATTTATGTCAAAAGTAGAGTATTTTCTGCATATTTTTATTAAACTTTCATTGAAATAAATATTCTAAGGGGAAGGATATTCGAATACTTCTCGTAAACCTACATATATTATATAACGTACGCGCGTTAGTAAAATCTGTTGAGTGTATAAAACTATTAGCCGTCTTTCGGAGTGAAGATTAAAGAAAATTATCTCAACAATTATAATAGAACTCAGAAAACGACATATTACTTTCCAATTAATAAAACTTTCCAATTGAAAATTAACTCTTGATAATACGGAACCAAGGAAAAGTCGAATTTCCAATCTTTTATTGCAAAAAGAAATGTAACTCCACGTTCGAAATTGAAACAATGACGCACCGTGGGTAAAGTTATGGGCATTTCTTTTATCTAAGACTGTCCATGTAGAAACTATACAGTTACATGATCGACCTACAGTGACAACAGAGTGGTACGTTACTTATTACCTTCCGAGTGTCTTTGAAGCTTGGAGATCTACTCACAGAAAGTCTTCACTGTCTCGCTTTCTTTATTAACACGACAATGGACGGCCATACATAGCAGCGAAAAGTTTAGAATTTCTACAGAAAATGGGTGTCCATATTTTACCGTACTCGGCTATCTCCAGATTTAGCTCCGTGTGATTTGGCAGTGCCCAAAACACAAGAAAAAGCTTCTAGAAAGCAGTTTTTAAACAAGTGAAGAGGCTATCGCAGAGTATAGTTATAGTAATGAGATTTCTGATATTCCACAAAACTAATGTTTAAAAATATTTGACTCGTGGTTTTCAAAAATGCAAAAACTGTATAGATACTTATGGGGACTTTTTTTTTTTAAATGTAAAAGTTATATTATTATTATTATTATTATTATTATTATTATTATTATTATTATTATTATTATTATTATTATTATTATTATTATTATTATTATTATTATTATTATTATTATCGAAGATTTGAGAAGTCGCAGAAGGGGTGAGCCAAAAACTACTTATGGTCAACGAGCAAAAAGGGTGAGGAATGGGGGTGATTGAAGTATGCGAGATTTATGAATGGGACGCCAAGTAACAAACTTGGGAAGCACTGCATTAGACAAACAAAGTACAATTCTATTAATACACAACTTTGGCAGTAAGTTAAATAAATATCAGATGCAAATGTCCTAAGATGAAGCATAACTGTAATCTAGCCCCTGTTTCAGTAAAACGCTAACTGAGGTCCTAGAAGTAATAAAAATGTAAATTACGGTTTTAAATTCTAGGAGGGGTCCAAATTTCATATTTCAAATTTTAATAGGGGTTATTGCTTCATATTTTTTTCTAGGAGCCCAAATATTAATGCTTGTCCTCCCAGAAGAAGTTTAAAATTATGGGTTTGACATGATGTTTTCATTATTTCTCCTTGTTCTGTTTCTGGTGCAGTTAATGAGTTTTGCAACTCAACCACTCATATACTGATACACGTTTTTTCACTAGTGTCTTTAATGCTTCATCGATACGGGAGTTGGAAAGTTAAGAAAGTTCGAAAAGTAACAACTGCGTCTGGTCTAAGATAAAATGAAAACTTGCATGTTTTGCAGTTGTCCTTGTATACTAAGGAGCTTGACTTGAAGTGAAAGTAAATGATAATTAAATAATTAACAGAATGAAAACAGTAGGAGAGAATTCAGAGGGAAGGGAATATGCTCTCTTTCATCACAAATTAACATGATTTGGATCTCGAACTAAAGGCGACTTGTATGAACACTATTTTTTTTTTTAATTCTTGTTGAACATCATAAGTAAAAAGGGTATTGCGCAAGTCCATGTATAGCAAGCATGTGGAATCCAAATCATACTAGAATGTTATCAGATTCTTTGTGTAAATCTTGTTTTAAAATGTTGGAATCGCCTAACGCTTGTATCGTACAAACAATTTGTAGGTCATTGCTCTTGTTTCTTTAATTAACTATTGATTAGTATGCACAGTTTTATCCATAATACTGTATCTGTAAATTTTTGGCACGTCAAATTTTCAAATACGAACAATGAAATACCTAGTAGTTTTGTTAAAGGACCATAAATAGAGAAGGCCTCATCGGGATAAGGTACAAGCTGTCATGCAATAGAATAGAATAACTTCATCTTCGGGAGTTTTGTTGTTGAAAATGTCTTTTTAATATTTTTGTGCTAATTTCCATTTGTTGTCTGCACTCTATAATATAGACAACAAGTGAATTAATACGAAAAAAAAAAAAACCTTAAAGGAATAATATTATTGACATTCTTCCTTTATAGGAACGACGGAACAAAAAATATTAGTTATTTTAATATGGAGTCTACTACCTTCATTAATGTTCAAGAGAGATTTAGCACCGTAGGGAAGTCACGACGCTTGTCAGGTATTCTGGCTTGTATCTGTCAAGCGTTCGCCTCCCTCACAGAACAGCCCTTCAAATGCTTGCCCTTGTGAACAATGTAATGACACTTTTAATGTAACTTAAAAAAAAAAAAAAAAACTTGTTTTCTATAGTTACATACGTCTTGCGGGCGAGAGAAGAGGAAATTGCGTCCAGCACCTCAACTCTGTGCTAACACGTATTACATTACGCGTGAAAAGGAGTGGTTTGTGCTACTTCCAAAAAAGGAATAACTAACTTTGTTTCAAGGGCGAAAATACTCCGCAGATTTTCGAATCAATAATGTTTTCTTTACAACGCTCATATATACATTATTTTGAAGAGAAAAATAAAATAATTCCTTTATTAATTTTATAATTTCGGAAAGTTACGTTTTGATGTATGTTTAGGCCTAATTTTGTTTACTTTTTGTAAGCATGCAGAAAACGAATTAATATTTTTGAACTACATTTTAAATTTGTTTACCTCTAAAATGATACTGTAAAAACAAACATACGAAGCCACAGACAAACATGTATTAAACGTTTTAATTGAAATAAATAATTAAATAATACCAACAAAAGAGAATAGTCAATTGTCAATTCATATAGGGTATGTTCAAGGCTTGGAACTCTAATGGAAGCTCAGTAACTTCCGTTCCCGAATAGAATTGCGGAACTTCACGTCAATTGATGATACCTCGTGGATATGATCTGCAAATGTGACTGCGGCATAAGATAAAAGGGTTCAATTCCCGATTGGATCACATGTGATTCAGATTCTGCCCACCTACTTTAAGGTGCTTTTTATCATCTAGCTTTTATTAAAGGGTACATCTTAAGGAAGATGGTGGGTTTAAAACATATGTAAAAAATAAAGTTGGTAATTATCACTACACTTTTATAGATGGGTTTGGAACCGTGGTTGATTATCGATAGATCGTTCACCTCTTCTGCACCAGATCTCTGGTTCGATCCCAGCTGGTATCAATTGAGTTTTATGATAAATAAACACCATGTGAATGGATGTTCTCGGAGTTCTCCCGTTTTCTCCCACTTTCTTCATTGAATCATTTTATTCATTCTCATCATCACCGTCTTTTTAAGCCTAAAGGCAATTCACCTGGTTACAAACATTACGAATGTTGTAACATAGAAGCGTTTGTAGAAGTCTTGCTGGAAATAAATGTAATTTATAGATTCTTCTTCTTCTTCTTCTTCTTCTTCTTCTTATTATTATTATTATTATTATTATTATTATTATTATTATTATTATTATTATTATTATTATTATTATTATTATTATTATTATTATGGAAGATTCAATAATTCAATGCAGTATCTGAAATCGCAAAAAGGGTCAGATCAATGAGCGGCAGGAAAGAGGAGAAACGTGAAGTATATAGGATTCACGAAGGGGTAGCCGTCAAACATAGTTTGGGAAATGCTGTCTTGGAAGAAATTGTATGATTGAAGTAAGAGTAATCAAAGGTTCTCCAAAGTTAATTGAAATGATAACATAGTACTAATGAAATGTCAGTTACATTTGACGTGATAATCGAAAAATTCAAATTTATATTGGCCATGGAAGTTTGAGAAGCTGAAAAATAATACTACATCTTGAATGAATTTCAAACAGCGATAGGAAGAGAGACAAGCAAACATCATAAATAATCATTACATAAAAATCTAAAATAATTAATATATGCAATTAAAAAAAAGATGTATTGATTGGAGCTTAATATTCTTTTCAACACAGAGGCTATACGTTACGCGACATACTATTTAAAATGGAATCCAAATTGCTTTTGAAGTCTGTATCTCAGGCAAGCCATACTGGGAACAAGGGCGCCGATTTCACTGTAACTTTGGGGGGACCATTCATAAAAATATGCATATAACAATACATATAACAAGAGAAAATACATATAAAATACATATTCATAAAAATACAGGGGTCACATGAGCTTTGGGTTCCCCCCACCCTCCCAGGATCGGCGCCCTTGACTGGGAACCAAATCCAGCATCACTTCTATTATTCAGTTCTTGTACAGTATATTTGAGTGTCTTCATTAACGAGTGTGTAGGTAAAGAAGAGAATATGCCGAAAAGGCTTCGACAACAGAGGAACAGGAGAGACAGAATACAGGTTATTGAAGGAGAGTACAGGAAATCCAGAAATTCAGAGCAGAGCAAAGCAAGGAAAAGAATAAGAAATATAATGTGCAAATGCACGAAAATGAAACAAATTGGCATAAGAGCAATACACTAAAATCGTACATTCCAGTACAATATTGCTTAATGGAAATAAAAGGCAACAGTCGAATAGTCTCAAGGATGACCAGGTGTTTTATGAGGGTGTTTCAATGCGGTGCAAGGAATGCATATAAACTTTGTATGGGATGAAGACGAGGAATTGTTTGAAAAAGACATCTGGAATATTATGAATTTGAGGAATATTATAAATATCCCAGGGATAAACTTGGTCAACATGTAAAATTTGTCCGATTGGGCATGCCTTAGGTACCATTGCAAGTGTGAACGTATTTCTCTATTCAGAAAAGAATAAAAATATATTCATTTTGGGGAATATTTTCTTCTGATTAATTACAACATTGTTTCGAGGATTATTCCTCAATTATATGATCGATCATAATCATTTCTCTTCCGATCGTGGCTATTATCATTGCACTGTACTGTATATCATTATTGTAGGTAAAATACTGTATAAGAGTCTGAATACTTCGTTTCACCACTTTTCTGCTTAATAAATTTTCATCATATGTTATGCTTATTTTGTGTTTTCGCCTAACATTCTAAGAACGAATGCTTATATTGTTTCATGGTATATTGACCACACATAGTTGTAGATTGATATGCACCGCACTTAAAATAGCCTAATGGCCCATTTTCCTATATTTCTCTCCCGCTCTCTGCACTCTACTTCAAATAGTAGCCGGCTATGGATCTGGTACCGTGAGAAAGAGTATTATGGTTTCTTCCAGATGAACACGATATTTTGTGGATGTGGTATTTATAGATTCGTATTCTTCAAGCTGCGTCTTGTAGGAAAGGCAACCTTTCTTTTCTTCCAGTTCCTCTCTTATCAATATGAGTCAGCTTTATTTCACGAAGCACTTGTTCTTTGAAACATTGTTTCTCAATGAGAAAGTGTCCCATGCGGCGTGCGCAAGGCAAAGTGGTAATATCAAAATCACTGCCTCCTCGATCCACCTAGTGGGAGCGGATCGGAGGTAGGAGGCGGTGGACAAGATATATTACTTTAGGAATATACGTAGCTTATGCTTGTTAGATACAAAGGATGTATAGTACTAGGTGAGTTGTCTACTTGCGTTTCTCACGAGGTCTTGTTCTAGCGGATTAGGAACAAGAAGGCCCAAGATCCTCATGGGACCAAGTCACAGGCTGTGTAGTGTAAAAATGATCAACCAGGTAGGCCTACTCATCTGTTGTATGAACATCTGTGAAATAAGCAGTATGTTCGTCTCGGAGAAATAAAGGAGCTTTTCTTTATTTTCAAGACAACCAACTATAATGTCAATCACGTCTGGACATACTGAAACTGGCATAAAAACAAGTTCTCTGTTTTAATATAAAATGTTATCAGACTTCCTATCAAATAACACACAGCATTTCCAATCAAAATCAAGTATAGTACAAGATATAAGCTTCAAATAACAAGATACAACATGAATCAAAGTAAATAACCTTGTGTCTTAAGAGGGCAGAAAGTTCATTGTCACAGAAAAATAATGGCAATGGTGACTTATGCTTTCAAGTTCATATAATTTCAGGCACATATCTCAACACAGGAAATATTTATTTTTTCATGATGTCTTACTCAATTTTAATCTTAAAGTAAACATCTTCTTTCGACAAATCAAGCAAGTAATTTAATAAATTACTAGGAGAATGTCCGTTCTTCGCACGAAAAAAAATAGGTTTATGAAAAAATATTTGATATATGTGCAAATTTTCTTCATTTAAAACACTTCTTAATAGAATTTTGATTTCCCTGGAATTACGTAAAACTTCACGCAACAGCTCCTAAATAACTTTTCGCAACGTTAAGGCTGGATCAGACCGTTTTTAGCAGCAAAAAATGGCGGATTCACCAAAATCTACGTAAATCATTAGGCAAAATTTTTAGGCGATACGCATAATCCCAAAATCTATTTTTTTTTAATGTATTTTATCAGAGTTGAGACTGAGGTGAATCAATTTCTTGCACCGGAAATCACAAGATGTTCACAGTGTCAATGGAAATTGTTACTAAATCTCATATTCATCGAAATTAATTTTCCGTAAAGCACCTTTAAATGTTTTTTCTCAGTTCCCAAACTTGACCAAGTCGATCTCTCGCACAATATACTAATATTCTGCAAGCATGCCAAAATATAGCTAGTTTCAAAAGAAGTTAGGGAGAGGAAGGTGGCTCAGTGGTATAGATACGCTTACCTCTGGTATGTGGAATCCCTGGTTCGATCCCCGGCCACATAAATTTATGGTGGACAACATTGTGTCCGTGATTTTTATCAGGATACTCCCACTTCCTCTCAATTCTCATTCCACCAATTCTTCCATCATCATTCACTTGCCTTAATCGTCGTCTCCCTTAGCCTAAAGGGAATAATCGTGGGACGTTAAACTGAAAAGTTTCACTTCATTTCATTCAAAAGAAATTAGCAAATTACTAATAATGCGAAATCTTTTGATTCTAACTCGTGTCCTTGGAGTTATTACTCAAATTCTGTCTTCCGTGCTCGTGGGTTTTCTCGGGGTTCTCCCGTTTCCTCCCACTTTCTTCATTCCACTATTTCACTCATCTCTCATCATCACCGTCTCCTTTAGCCTAACCGGCATAATCGTGGGACGTAAAACTTAAAGATTTCATTTTCAAATTATGTCTTAAAGTATACAGTTTATTATATATTCACAAAATTTCAACTTTCTAATGCGAGAAAACCTCTAACCCCATTTCCACCTTCTTACATGATTCAATTTTTAAAAAAGTTTTACCCATAAATTTATACCCTAATATCTATACAAAATTATGATTATGTACACCTATTTCGGAGATTTGGGGAACGAGAAGGAAGAGATACAGACCGTTTCCTCAGACCGAGGATCTCATTTCGTAAAACCGTGTCTAATTCAGGAGGTAGAAATGAAAAGTTTTCAAGATCAGGCACCTAATGTTTTAGGAAATCCAGAATGAAAAAAATTACATCATGTTTTTTTTTTCTTATTTGTTTTTCTTAGTGGTACCATTTCAAAAATCCCGTATCATCTAGAGCCTGAGTGAATCAAAAATATTTATGAAAAAGTTCAAAGACCAACAGAAAGGCAATAAGTTTAAGCCTCAGTCTCCCTTTGAAGCTCAAATTTCGCAAAATCACTTGGTGTGAATTGAAAATGCTTAAGCAAATTGTTCAAGGTTTTATACTTAATAGGGTTAAAGATCTGGAGAACGGAAAGAAGAAAGCCCTTTTTCCCATCTTTTTAGGAAGTCACAATTAAAAAAAAAAAATCTGCAGTAGGGAAAGAAAAATATTTACTCAAAATGTAATAATTCTACTCTCAAAATTGTACTGAACGACAAGAAAACAATCTTCCCTCCCTTACATAGGAAGTTGCATTTCGAAAATACCCGTATAGTCTACAGCCCAGGGTGCGATGAAAACAAAAGATTTTAAGGTTGTACGGTGAGTAGTTTCGGAGATTTGTCGAGGGCAAAAATCATTGAAGCTCTCCCCTCGTTCTTAGCTTTAGGAGTTACATTAAAAAAAAAAAAAAAAAAAAAACTGTCTTATCTACAATATAGACTAGAAGGAGAGCATTCATAAATAATTTCAAAGTTCGTCTAATAACAGAGAGATTTGCTTATGAATGACTCAGTGAATGAGCCATTGAATTTATACATATTACCTTAAATATCCGTTCTTCGCACGGGGAGAATGCGTTCCATGTTGGACATAAAAAGCGTCAAAACTGTCCCCAATCAACTTAGGGACCGCAAAAAATATGAATTTAACACTAATATCGGTCATTTTCAATTATTTTTATGTGGTACCATCTTCTCTTAGAAGTACTAATAGGGACTGAAACGGCATCGAAGTGTCACTGTTGATCTCACCGACCCCAAAAACTATGGATTCGGCACTAACGCTCATTTTCGCTCATTTTTACACATTTCCCCCTCCCCAAATTGCACCATCAAAATGAAATTATGAAAATCATCCCAGACCTAATTTATTTATTTATTTATTTGCCATCAACACAACAGGCATAAGCCCAATTATAGTGTTGGTGTATTATATAATACATTTACAATAGTTTTCTTAAACCTAGAGTTCATATTGCAGATGTCAATTTCTTTGTGTTTGATACATATTTTGTTGTAAGTAGAACACATTCTCCAAATTGGTGATTTCAATAATACGTTGGTCCTTGCTTTTTTGCAATAAAACAGACCAGAGTTATTAGCACGAGTTTTAAGTGTCGGGACATGAAAATTTAATGTTGATATGAGATCCGTACAATTAAATTCGTTATGTACTATTTTATGGAGAAAAATCAAATCTGTCACATTTCGCCTTTGCTCAAGTGTAGGGATACAGAAGTTGTCTATTAATGTTAGATAATTTTCATAATATGGATAGATTCCAGTTGTCTTGTACATCAAGTATTTGATAAATTTAGATTGGACCTTTTCCACTTGGTGTCTGTATTGCTGTTGTGATGGGTTCCAAATCACAGCAGCATATTCCAGTTTTGATCGGACATAGGCATAATACATTTTTGTTAGTGTAGTACTATTGTTAAATTCCTTCCCAGTTCTAATTATGAACCCTAACATCTTGAGAGATTCGTTAACTATGTTCTCTACATGGTTATTAAATGTCAGTTTCGTATCAAATATGTTGAAAATTTGATCGAGATCAATCTTATTGTTAAAGAGTTAATAAGTCACAACATTGTCATTTTCATTTTTATTTATACAATATAGAAAGATAGATTTGAAAGTAAAGAAATATGTTAAGTGAATAAATAAGGAAGAGTAGTTCCCTTGGCGTTGTACCCAGGAACGTACCAAGGGCCAGGCAACCCGGGCAACTACCCGAGGCGCCACAGTCAGGGGGTGCCAAAACGAGTCTCAAAAAGCAAATTTTATAACGTGTTCTCTACTGTTTTTTTTTGTTTGTTTGTTTGTTTATATTGTTGTAAACTAGCGTCAATTAGATAATCTTTTTCCATTCCACCATGGAAGAAGAGAGTTTCATATTAGTAGGGGACTGTATCGACAAATGGAGACATGGCATGTACAAGAGAGAGTGGAGGGGAATTTAATATTGTTTATAGCGGCCCATTTTCTTTGTAAACTTTTCCCAGGCAATGAATGTTATTGGAGTTTATATGTGCTACTCATTTAAAGTAGTAGTGGAGGGTTAACAGGCACCACTTATTTTTGTTTTCTTAGATACGATGCCGCCGCACCTAACTGTCGGCCTTTGTTGAAAGTAGTGTCTAGGAAATGTTATTGTATCGCTATGCACAGTTCTTGCAAAATCATTCATTTCGACCCAACAACATGACCTATTTGGGTTTTTATACAGGATCAAAAAGGAAGACTAGGATACCCCGATGAAGAAATTGGCTGACCTAGAGCATTGTGATATTGAGGGTTTCCAACTTCAACAGGAACTATTGGTTTTACTCCTCCTACTACCAGGTGAAAATGAAAAAAAAAAAAAAAAAAAAAAACTTGAAGCAAGGTCGCCGATCCTGGAGAACGTGGGGGCCCGGGCCTTCCAATGCTTATGTGGCCCCCCACGTATTTTTTAAATATTTTTTATTGTTATATTTTTTACAAATATACAATATTTTGCATAATTTGAATTTAATTTGTCTTAAAATCCTTATATATGCCTTCTTAGACCCTTATTTGCAACCAAACACATCTTAATGCCTCCCACCCTCCCAAAGTTACAAAGAAAATGTCAGCCTTGCTTTGAAGTATCAAAATACTTAAGGAGTAACCAGCAGACCCGTATCCAGGGGGTTTGGGGGACCGCCCCCTCTTCTTGTCAGCGTGGCTTCAGGCGAAAGGAGATTCTCAAAATTAAAATTAATTAAAAATTATTTTATATCTACCATGTGCCAGGAGCGCCTCGTGGGGATCGCCATGATGCCGATTGAGTTTGACATTCTTCAAGACATTGAAACAGATGTCATTGTTAGGTATTTTGCAAACCAAAAATACTTGGAAAATTATATTTTAATTGTTGTGAGTGCTGAAAACAAATATATTTAAAGTTGTTTAATTTGTTGTTAATTTTCAGTAATAGTAAAGTTTAACTTTTTATTTAGTTTCTAAATTTTGTTACACTATTAATTATCACGCCTGAGGCTAAATGTTGCAAAATTAGGAAACTAATTTGAGTAAATTATTCAAGATTTTAAGGTACTGTTTTTATGGAAGAAAAAGACATGGACGCTCTTTCTCATAAAGTTCCATAAATTGACATTGATATGATCTACTTACTTATCAAAGTCAGAGGATTTTTAATACTTAATAAAACCTGTTATTAAGCTTTAGTCTTGTAAGAGTGTTCAGCTTTTGTACAAATTCATGAGATATGTTTTATGAGTGCTATGGACTTCAGCTAGTAGGACCTACTTAAAAAGGGTAGTTTATATTGCTGTGCGTAAAAGACATTCAACATATATGAAGTGTCTTTATTGGTATTTCACGTTATTAGAATAGATTGTTACATAGTGGGATTTATGGTAGTGGGTGGTATTGAATACTACTACTGATGTTATTGATAACAAAACAATTGATTATATAGCACTAATCATGTCAGCATTAGTAGTATTCAATAAATGGTGTTCGATATTGTTTTTGTTGTTAGATATCGACACATAAATAATAATAATAATAATAATAATAATAATAATAATAATAATAATAATAATAATAATAATAATAATAATAATAATAATAATAATAATAATAATAATATAAACACAATATATCTGATACCATATTCATTTTTTAAGTACTAAATATATCTACATATGTCATGTATTTGAATATTAATTTTTCTCTTTGAACAATGGGTTTAAAATATTAAAATCACTCGAATAAAATGTAAAATATATGTTAGAACTTGGAGAAAGTGACAGAAAGTCCCTTTGCCCGGGTGAAAATTTTGCCTTGGTCCGCGCCTGGTTGTACCTGTCTATTCCCAGGCCAACTGACATGCCCCTTTCTGCCTAAACTTTGGCTTCAATGTCATCATGACTAACACCAATCAGCTTGCAAATTCGATACTAATATCGGTGATTTTGGATGTACTGTTTTTCTCTCCGTCCCCCTCGATTATAATGGGTAGAGAATATAACTTGAACGGCTTCGGGAGTGTTCTTATTCGTCTAAGTGACACCGAAAACTATGAATTAGACACTAATATCCGGCTTCCCGGGAATTATTAATCTCCCTTTATGCATAAATTTCGAGTCCTCTATAATGTCTTCAGTGGCGAAATAAAAAAGAAAGTGCTTCATATACAATTAGATCTAGTAACCTACCAAATTTGATAGCTCTAGGTCACGTCTTTCTCTGCGGAAAGCCGATGGGAGACAAACAGACACACATAAACGATATTTTATTGTATTAGTATAGATAGACAGAGAAAAGTAATTCATGTAGGTAGTAAAAAAGCAAATAATAATAATAATAATAATAATAATAATAATAATAATAATAATAATAATAATAATAATAATAATAATAATAATAATAAAAGTACCCTATGTGAGAATCAGTATTTAAATATTGTTATTAAATATTCCACGGACTAGCGGAACAAACGGTACACTCAAAACCATTTTAAAATTGAATGATACATGCATAATCACTGAAGTACGGTACCAAGTCCTAGAGTTGACTAGAAGAGTAAATTTATTGTCATGAATTAGGTGTGTAATGTTGGTTATAAAACTACAGGGTGTCCGAGAGGTCCTTCCCTGATTACAGAAATTGATAACTCAGGCTAGAAATAAGATAGAAATATGAAACTGGTGTTGAATTGTTTACAAACTATAAAAGTTTTGGTCACATCAGTACACTTCCATATGAGCACCCTTGGTAGCACGTAGCACATCTAGGCGATATTCAATTTCCATCCACACATTAGCCAACATCACTGGAGGGATCGATGCAACGACTGTGGTTATTCGTTGCTGCAGGGTTTCAAGATCTGGTACACGTGTTCGGTAGACCTCATCCTTGACATAACCCCATAAAAAGAAGTCTAATGGGGTTATGTCAGGAGAGCGTGGAGGCCAAGCTGTTGGTCCATCACGACCAATCCATCGCCCAGAAAATGTCCTATCGAGATAGGCACGGACGTCCAAACCCCAATGAGGTAGTGCACCGTCTTGCTGAAAAACGACATCGGGGCGATACTGAAGCAGTTGAGGAACAGCATACAGCTGCAACATATCCAGGTACACTGCAGATGTGATGGTATCCTCAGCGAAGAAGAATGGCCCGATAATTCGATCGTGCAATAACGCGCACCAAACATTCACCTTTGGACTGCCTCTGGTGAACTCCCTGACCTCCCTGGGGGGCTCTGAACCCCAAATGCGTACATTATGGCGATTCAGTACTCCACTGACAAAGAATGTCGCTTCGTCGGAAAAGGCAATTCGTCTGAGATAACCATTATCGTCCTCAATACGTGATAGCATTTCGACCGCAAAGTCATATCGACGTGTACCGTCGTAGGGCAACAAGGCCTGAACGAGTTGCACTTTGTAAGCACGAAACAATAAACGTTTGTGTAAAATGTCATGGATAGAGCTTTTTGGCATCTGTAATTCACGTGAGGCCCTGCGCACCGATTTCTTAGGACTTCCCAGAAAAGACTGCCGCACAGCCTCCATCGTGTCTGCTGAGGTTCTTGGTCGACCAGACCTCGGAAGGTCAGCAACCGACCCTGTGTTCTTGAACTTCTCATACCAGGCTTTAATGCTCTTGACATCAGGTGGAGTCCTCTCGAATGTTGTCTGGAACTGTCTCTGCACCGTGGTTGGTGATCGTGTCTCATGGTACCACAGGAAACACTGTGCCTTCTCCTGGTTGGTTGGCATGGCTTCTTGGGCTTCTTACTTACGTACTACAAACCTAAAACAAAAAAATTGAGACTTGGTAAAACAGAACAAACCTAACACAGACAAAAACTTTTATAGTTTGTAAACAATTCAACACCAGTTTCATATTTCTATCTTATTTCTAGCCTGAGTTATCAATTTCTGTAATCAGGGAAGGATTTCTCGGACACTCTGTATAATGTGATCCTTATTATTATTATTATTATTATTATTATTATTATTATTATTATTATTATTATTATTATTATTATTATTATTATTATTATTAGTTTAGCGTCCCATGATTATGCCCTGAGGTTAAGGAAGACGTTGATGATTACAGCCCGGATTTATATGCGAAATGCATGTTTATAGTGACATGCAAGAACGTATGGAAAATGTTTTCTTCCTTCCGACGGACTTGCAAGAATTCGTTTGAGATGCATGTAATGGTGCATGTAAGTGCATATTTTGAGTGAATTTCGATGTGTATGCATATTTTGTAAACTTTGCAGGATACTACATATTCCTGAATTTTATTGCTGCATACTAGCATATTTGAGAGTATATCACATGAAAGTAGGCTATATTTAAAGTGAACTGACTCCGTTTGTAAACGCAGTGTAGAACAAAATGTTGTACAGAATAATAGCAGAAAGTGTTGCGTAACTGAAACAACCAAATGCTAATATCTAGCAGTAGACGCGCTAGTATTAAATGTAAATAAATTATTGTGAAAGCTCCATCGCGCTTACGTATTTTTCGCGAAGTTGCGACAAATGTTCCAGTACCTTCTCATCCAGTGAAGAGCTCGTGGCTCCAAGCTGTGCAGTATTATACATATATCTTAAAAATCAATGAAGACAGCCGTAGACTCACTAAGTCCCGATGATGCAGCCGCTATTTATGTATCTCAAAAATGTTTCTCTTCAAGTGGCATTGAGAACAAAATTAAGTACATATATAACCACTTCTCGGCAATACCTGAAGTTGTCAGACAGTTGGAATCCTGTAAGAAGGCTTTGCAGCATTCACTCTCCTTGTTGGGCGAATTATCGCAGACTTTGTCCAGTGAAACAATTCATGGTCTTGCCAAAATAGCGTCAGATAAACTTTGCAAAGTATTTGGCAAAAAAAAAAAAAAAAAATCCGGGTACAAAACAATCTGTGCCATTACAAATGTACTTAATGGTGAAAACATGGAATGGGAAGAGAATGTAACACAGGAAGACTTTCATGTATTTCACATGTACGAGTGACTTCTGCTGATGTAGAAAGAAACTTTTCGATCTACAAAACGTTTCTTACTGAAAAAAACACAGAGTTGACAGAAAAAAAACTTAAGGAAGATAGTTCATTGCAACAGAGATCGTTAAGATAAGATATTTTTGTAAGAACCTGATATTTTATTTTCTTAGTGTATATTTCAGTGCATATGTTAAATTTTTAAATGCATATTTTAGTGCATATTTTTATACTGTATTTTTCGTGCATGTTTGCATGAATATTTTGGGGTTTGTTTATGTATGGAAATCCGGGCTCTATTGATGATAATGATTGAATAAAGAAAGCCGAAGGTAACAGAATACCGAGAAAACTCGCGCACACAACTTGTCAGTCACTAAACTCACTTGCCAAGAGCTGAGATCGAACCTCGGACACATCGATCCACCACTGGACACAGTAAGGCCTACATGACTGAACAACTCAAAGGTCAAATTTCTTAACCTGGAAACTTTAAATTTTTACAGTGCATGGGATTTGTAATGTGGGATACCATTCAGGAGAGATTTTTAGAAAATCGATATGGAAGGAAGGAAAGGGTGCTGGCAATAATTATACTAAAATTTCCATATCTCCGAATCTCTGAAGGCAGAGAGAGACATAAAATTTGGTATATAGACTTGCCATTTAAAGTAATTATACACGTGTTTCGTCGGTTTTTGGTATTTTCCCTAGAATGGAAGAAGGGGAAGGAATGGGGTTACAATTGTTATAACAAAATGAAAATATCTCAAAATCCTTTAAGGTTAGAGACATGAAATTTGGTATTTAGACTTTTCATTTAAAGTTATTAAAGATGTGTTTCAGCGTTTTTAGATATTTCCCGTAGAAGGGAAGAGAAAAGCAGAAAGTGAAAAAGGCGGTAAGAAAATTGGTGGATGCTGCAATTGTTAAAATAAGATAGCCATATCTCGAAATTCCTGAAGCTTCGAGACATAATTTATTTTATTTAGACTTTTCATTTAAAATAGTTAAAGAATTGTTTCTGCATTTTCTGGATTTCCTTAGAAAGAGGAGAGAAAGGTGGGAGGAAAAAGGGATTGGTTTGCAACTGTTATAATAAGATGGCCCTATCTCGAAATACCGGAAAATTTTGAGACATATGAGGGATATGAAAAGTGGTATTTAAACTCCTTAATCAACGAACTTCAATATGGATACAGCACAAAATCTTAAAAAGGCGAGCATTCAGAGCACTTGACTTGACAAAATTAACAACTTTAATAGCCAGTGATAATACCTGCTTCAGGTTTTCTGATTTTTTTTTTTTTTTTTTTTTTACTAAGGCTTGTGTGTGAATTAAGTAGTGCAAACCCATAACTGTAGAATTTTTGTTCTTTGCCAGCTTTATAAATCCAGACTGCGAAGCTAACATCGCTGGAGCTGCATCACCACATATTTCTACAACTCTGTTCCAGGACAAACCATTTTCAAGAAAAAATTATTGCGAGCAGGAAAAACAACAGAACCTTTTGATGATGTCTCCAATCTTTTTGAAAACAATATTTTCATGGAGTGCTCTGCTTGTGTTACCGTGTAACCTATGCTGTGGCTATCCGAAAATCTTACATGATAAAGTATGTAATTTGATATATCATTGAAAAGATAATGAATGACAAAAAGAAAATTTATGTAGGAAAAAGTTTTGTCTCGCTGTTCTTAAACAATAAGCGAGATATCAGATATATATGCCCCTTCGACAGAAACTTATAAAACTGAGAAAGAATGGGTAGGTTATTCATTTATTTATGTTTGGAAGACTTAAGTACTCGATATATTTTTAATTTAGATTATTTGAGTTGGTAATGTCAGGACAGTTGCGTGATCCTCTAATCCAACTCTCTGGAAAGTGAGACAGTGTGGTGGAAAATACTTATTCTGAGAAAGTTGATCTTATATGATTGTCTGTACACCCGCCGGTGGCTGTTCAAGGCCCACGTTCCGTCCTTCATAACCTTGGTGTTGCGTAATGACTAAAGAAATTGAATTTAATTGAAACATATTCTGGAGTAACATTTCTGGAGTAATGTTATCTACTAATGAACATTTTCCATTAGTATTTCATTATACACCTCAGACTTAGGGGGCATAAATAAATAAATGACATTCCTGATTAAACTAATAAATTTCATTTCAAGTAACTTAATTTTAATATATACAAAGATAATATTTGCTGTCTGGAACATAATTTGTCAACACTGATCAATTGATTTAAAATATATATATAGTGGACGCTCAAGTGTACACTGGATAAAATGGGCTTCAATCCTGCTTTACACTGGATAAAAGTGCAAACTATGGTTTAGCCCCTCCCTTGATTATATCCTGGATCCGCCACTGTATATATATGTATGTATATGTTTATGACTGATCCAATGAACAGTGACAGTTTTATTTATCTTGTGAAAGCATTAATATTTTATAAAAAGTAAAATGTATTGATTAATATAGAAGATTTTTCAAGAGACAGATTCTCCGCATTGAGCGGTTGGTTTATTACCTGTCACTCAATGTGTCGCGTGCCAATTTTTCCTCTCCTAAATTTGTGGTCAAGACGTGTGGTAGTTTTATTGCTCCGTGCCTTTTCCTTATTTTATTGGGGGTACAGAAATATTCTATCGTTGGACAAACTCCTCTCTGCAGTCCGTGCACTGGCAACCATGTATGACTACAAAACTTGTACCTCAAAAGCCTTCGTTTGAAAAAGCCATCTGCTGTTTTAACACAGTATGTTTTAACATTTTACAACTATGATTTATGAGGGGGTAAAAATTGGGACCCCGGTATTTCGTGCGCGCCACACCGGTATCTGTAGTATCGTATATATATCGTGGCGAATCCAGGATATGATCAAGGAAGGGACTAAACCATAGTTTGCAGCTTTATCCAGTGTATACCTGAGGCCCATTGAGGTCCATTTTATCCAATGTATACCTGAGCGTCAAGGGGGGCTATAGCCCCTATAACCCCCCTTTGGTTATATATATATATATATCCAGGGTGCGAATTGGCGGGGGGGATGCCAGGGATTTCCCGCCTGACAAAAATCTTTCCCACCCTGGAGAAGGAAAATTTTATCCCTGGCAGGGATAACTTTTTCCCCCTCTGGAGTATTTTTAAATGGACATAAAGATAAGTAGGTCTACTTTGAGTAGCTAACCTAAATATTACTTGAGTGAAAATTTATGAAAGATCTCACATCTCAACTGTTTTGTACTTGTTAGTGTATATATATATATATATATATATATATATATATATATATATATATATATATATATATATATATATATATATATATATATATATATATATATATATATATATATATATGGGGGGAGGACTGGGTGCGCATATGGGTGAAATTCATCCCCCCCTGGGAAAATTTTTCAATTCGCACACTGTATATATCGTATAATTATGCAGTTTCTCACAATATCTGTGCTGGTCAAAGGCAAACGCATAGGACTGCAGAGACAACGTGGACCAATAAATTTCCGTTTTGTTTTCGAGAGGGTTCGGACGATATTTCTCTCTTCCATACCTCCAACTATCGAAAGGTGTTTGAAGAAATATTTTAAGTGTCATTTTATATTAATGTTTTACATTTATTTTTGAATTTAAATATTAAATTCCGCATTTTGGTGGAAATCCCTATAGTTGGATCCAGTTTTAACCCTTTATTTGATACTGTTGTTTACAAGCAACATCGCATTCTATTGCGTTATCCAAACGAATTATAACTTCAGTGATCATTTAATTGGCATTATTGCTTTCATACAATATTCATATACATGATTTACGAGTCGCTTTTTTTTTTTTTTTTTTTTTTTTTAGATACTTCTAATCTTCGTCAACAGGGGATAGTCAAATTTAGTATTGTAGAAGCTTTATCTCCTGCGTTCCGCGAAAGTTTTTTTTATTTTATTTGTAGTTTCTTGCTTTGTAGGAAAATATTTCAAGGAAAGTGCTGCTAATTACTGAGAGTATTCTTGTGATATTTGTTCATTATAGGTTAATACTGCTCAGTAACGACACATAAGACCTATTTTATGGCAATGTTGCTTTGATAATTAACATCCAATATTTTGTAACCAAAATACAAAACTACTTTAAAAATTACGAAATTATGATCAGGAAGACATGGTTCAACCATAAAAACAAAATAAATATTTTAATTGTAATGCTATCAATGATTGCTAATTAAGGGGTTAAAAGTTCCTTTCTGTTTGTTTTCGACTCCCGATGTGAGCACAGAAATTTAATTTAGTTATTATCCGCTTTCAATAGTCATCCGTTTCCTTTAGTTTAAAGGGCATAATCGTGAGACATTGAACCAATTTTATTTTATTTATTTATTTATTTTACGAAGAGGTAATAAACTAGCGACTGTGTGTTGGGTTCGTACAAAGACAACTCAAAATGCATGTTTTATTTGATTATTTACCTTATTTATTTCTTTAAATGGGATCTGTATCATTATTCGGGTTTCAATCAAAGTCTTGATATGTCCAATGAGGATTGACTCCGTGAACACATCCACAGAAAGTACGATCATCAAAAAAAATCTACGGAGTATTCATTCTGCTACGGTTGATAGTCAAAACTAAAATTTTAAAAAAATACATTAAGGAAATGTAACGCTATAATACGATATTAGTCTACTTATACATTTTTAATTTCATACAATTTATTTCAGAGACTAGCGAGAAGTGATCGAAACTTAGCCCTCAAAATTGAGACAATTACACCTATATGTTGACTGAGACGAAACTGAGACTGAGATCGCTATTGTCAATTGTGACCTTATTAAGTCTTGTTTCGTCTCGTGTCGATACAATCTGTGAAGAAAGTTGAGGAAGACGATTAGTCCTAGAGACCGTTAAAAGGCGATATATGATAATTTAGAAGAAATTAATCTCTTATGGATTGACAAAAGGTACCGCAGAGAGCTGTCGATGATGCTGGAGATGGGACTGTCTCGTTTCAAAAGGTGTGGGTGTGTATATATATATATCGTCTCGGAAAATTTACTTCTTTCTATTGATTCTGTCTCCTCTCATAATCTGTTATGAATATTATGTCTCAACTCGTCTCATCAAATATTAAGTTATGAGTTAATTACACTACACGGTAATCTCTCGTGTATAAGCCGCACCTGTAGGCCCACCTGCAGTATCAAAAAATCACGTGCTTAAGCCGCACATATAAATTTATCTGTAATTTTCAAGGAAAAAAGCGTGGATAAGCTGCACCTCTAATTTTTATCTACTATTTCAAAAATCGCATGAATAATCCGCAATTAGTCTCCAAAACTAAACGGCGTGACAAACATCTTGGCATTTGAAGGCGGCGCTCAAAGTTCCCTTTAAGTGCTGCTAGCAAATGAGAGGTCAGCGGTATTGCCACGTTTATTTTGTACACATCCACTTCTATCCTCTGTCATCTGATCGCGCTGTAGTTTGCTTACCCATAGCCACACCCCTTTACCACTTGGCAACGTCACGCTAGAGCTTGCGTTTTATTCGTTTGGCTGAAATGCCAAGATGTTTGTCACAGGCCTTAGTTTTAAATCTGAGCTGCATGAAAACGGCTGACAATGAACATTACCTCTACACTTGCACAGAACATTATTTGAGCGAAACAGGTTCTTAAAAGGATCGAAAACCGTATGATCTGCTAGATCTACATTTAATTGAATTGCGACCAACGTTAACCAAACAGAAATGAGTACTATAGCTTCAAGCACCGAACATGAAGTAAGTGCGGCTGTGTTGTGTTAGGTTAGTATGGGGTGTGCAATGGAAATCACACTATGAAAGAACAGACTTGTCCTCGTGGTCATGCCACAATATTAGGTGGACGCAGGAGCACAGCAATGAGTGTGAACTAATCTGCGTCAACATTTTGACAGCGTTTGTTAAACACTGGTACGCATACTTTTATAATTTTACGTAGGTATCTATTGGTCTGGAACCACAAACGCCTCAAACTGTGATGGATGCGTGGGTACTAGTGTCGCTCACGAGACGAGTCGTAAATTTTGTAAGAGTCTCGTTTCATCTTGTCTCTTGTCTCGAAGAATATTTTCTCGTCTCGTCACGTTTCGATTCCCGAGAGAGCTTTTCTCGTCTCGTTTTGTAAATTTTTGCCCTGTTTTTTCTCTTAATTTCATCTAGAAGTTACCAGAATTCTTCCACTTCACGAGAGGTCCACGAAGGGTGTGATATAACAACATTTGAACCATGTTTATTATTGAAGTATATTGTGTAATGATTTATGTATCACTAATTGTCGATGAATTTTCTTCGTTGTGTTCGTACAATCATTTTATCAAAGTATGTTATTTACACTATGAATTACGTAATATTAATGTTTGAGATGTAAGACTTGGGTGACCTAGTGGTGCCCCACGAGACTTGTGAAATATCTCGTTTCATCTCGGTAACGAGACTACAGATGTAATGTTTCTGGTCTCGTCTCGAATTTAAAAAGGTATTGCTTGTGGGCAACACTCGTGGATATTATCGTTATCGTGTTGGAAAACGGTTGGTCTGCTTAAGTTAGAAGCGATCGTTGTAAGCACAATCTTCAGCTTCCCGAGTGGTCAGCGTGACTGTACAACGTGGTGTGGTTAGTGGTTCTACATAGATATACGTAGGGCAGACAGTCCCTCTGATGATACGCATTGAGGGCAACCCGCTACATCGGAAAAGTCCTAGGGATCGACATGAATAATTATGGAATAATTTGTGGAATTCGAATGTGAAAAGAAACAAAGGAATCCTGATACCGATGTTGTTCACCACAAATTCACATGGTCTGAGATCGCACCAGAGGACCCTTACACCACAGATGGGTGTTCTACCACTGAGCTATGAGACATTTTCCAGATTATTTGGATTCAAAAGGGGTCCAACCTTAGAATATTTTTGGCTGTAGAAAATATGTAGGACTTCCATTCCGCCTCTAACGTGTACCAGTCACTCGACGCTAAGGAGAGAAGGTTACCTATATGTTTATACTACTCTATATAGCATCTAGAATAACCAATGTTTTAATTCAGTTTTACTTTATATCATGGTTGTGTCCAGAGGGAACATCTCCCCACACTTGCTCAATCCCCAGACCTCAACATTGTTGAACACTTGTGATCATTTCTGGAGCCCAGATTCCAGAACAGATATCTTCTATCCTCGCTGGCCCAACTGAACCTGTACTGCATAAGGGATGATCAACATTCCTCTCTGGAAAATCATTTATGACATATCTATGTCTTCATTCCACGAGAAATCAGAACTGTTCTGCAGGCAAGTGGTGATCCTACACCATATTAAATAGATAATTTGAATTCTGCACAGATGTTGCGTATCCATCTGTGTATATATAGGCCTTACTCGTATATATGAGAACATTGACAGATATTTATTATTGGCACCAACAATGAAAGAAATAAAAGTAACTTGAGTTTATTTTCGGCTTTAACGGGACTTGGAACAAAGATATTGAGGTCACCCTAGTATTATACTGTATATATGCAGCTAGTCATTGTCAGATCTCTGCTCTGTCCAATATTTTCGGACACAAAGTGGACGAAAGAAGATGAATGAACCTCCGTTCCTTTCAGTGCAACAAAAGGTAATGGCAAAAGATGAAGTGAGACAGAGGAGAAGGGACAGAACGTGTTCAAAGGAACCGACTTCTCCCCGCCTTTGGACCTAACAAAAAAGGATATATAGTGTACAGTTCGCACGTACTGAACTAAACTTTTGCAACGTAAAGGAAGCTCTGTTGTAAGTATCCCTCTTCCTTTCAACATGGGACATGACTAAAATTAAATTAAAATCTACACTGATGTGCAAAACTTAAGGATGAGATAGATAAAGTAACGTAGAATATTGCGCAATCCTTGGAAATGTATTAAATCCCGGCAGCATGCTTCCAAAGGTGTCCCACATGTGCACAGGAGGCAAGACGTTGCAAGAGGGGACATCAGGGTGACCATAGCACAGAATGGATCTGCTTTTCCAACAAGTAGTAGTGGAATGAAAGGGACGAGACAATGTATGTCAGTCGGAGAGCTGTTAAGGTGCATTGTGGTTGATACAGTATGACTCGGAGACAATATGTGGATTACTTCACACGGGGAAAAGTCGTCAGGAAGCTGGAAGGTAAAAGTTGACAAGTGTGGTCCAGGAGTTTAGTATTACCCACATCATTGTTTCACTTGCACGAGGACAATTCCGAACCACAGACAATGCTGTACGAAGGAGAAGTGAAGTGGTGGTCGATCACGGTTCTACAGCAGAGGGCAACGGCTGCGTTGTAAAGCAGGGAACAAAAGAACGACGTCAAACAGCGGATGCAATTGCAAACACATCTAAGATGACTGTAAATCGTCCAATCTTGGTATTTTCCACAGTCCACATCGACTGCAATGCAGCGATCTCCTTGCCCGACGGCCGTTACATTGTATTTAGTTGACAGCGCATATCTACGACACCGTTTGCGGTGATGTCAAGAAATCAGGACTGGAGCGAGGAAGAGTGGAATCGCGTTATCTTCTCTGATGAAAGCAGCCTGAGTAATGATTCTGAACGTACATTCATCTGGTGGTAGTTGGGAACATGAATCTAGGAAGTCTGCCAAACATGGTTATTTGGTGGTCAAGTGTTCTTGTGTGGAGAAATATCATATTGCATGGGCAATCATCCTTCCTTCCAAAGACCTTCCAATCTTTGAACGTGGTACACTCACCGGTCAACGTTATTGTGACATTGTACTCGTTCTCCACATGCATTTTTCGGCCTAACTTCTTTACGGATGATAATGCACGATCGCATAGAACAGCGCAGGTAGTGGAGCTCATGGAACAAGAGGATAATCGGCGAATGGCTTAGCTTGACTGTTCCCCCGACTTGAATCCCATCGACATGTTTGCGATGCTATCGGGAGATGTTTTCCACCGTGTCCAAATATAATAAAGACCATCCAGTAATTGTCAGCAGTGCTGTTGGAGAAATGGAGCATGCATCACTGAATGTGGTAATCACATACCCTTCTAAGGACCATTTCACCCCTTCAGTAACCGTCAGGGTTGCATCATAAGTCGAAGTACTTTCAATGTAAGTTATTGCCTGTTGATTCCTGTGTCATACTGTAGCACTACTTTCTACTATGATATGTCACTTGGGAGTGACACAGCGTGCGATTTAGGAATCAGTGTCGCCATCCAATTCCCTTAAATAATATTCAAATAATCTTAACTTTCCCAAATTTTCCTCAATAACTTCCCTTTCAAAAACATCACTGTATACTATTGGAAAGGGCATTCCATCACATTTCAAATGCGCTATGTCTCGCCTCTATAGAATAACTACTGGTGTAAGGATTAGGGTCAGGAATTACATTTCTGGGCTTTCAGCATCTATAGTCATGTTAGCCCATCGCGTATGAGGGATGACGTCCCTTGGCGAGCACACTATCCGCGGAACGGGAAGAAAAAAGAATTGGGGAAGGGAGGAATCAGCCTGTGACCATTGTGTTAGGTACCATCTCGGCATTTGCCTGTTGTGAATGAGGGAAACCCAGGAAAAACCTCATTCAAGAAGGCAGGTCTGAAAAAGCTGTTACACTTTTTCGACCAAGTGTCCCCATCGGGAATTGAACTCAGGATCGCTCACACCAAAGGCTAGAACATTAGCGACTACTGGGTAAGCAATAAGCAACATAAGGGCAAAAATGATTCACTATCTGTAGCTCTCAAACCGTTGAGAACAATCTGTGAATCATGAACTCTTTTGCTTACAATCACCGATATTACCATTTCCCAAAGTATTGCTCTATCCCACTGAAACACCCTGTATACATCAATTGTTTCACAAAGTCAAAACGAATCCATTGATGGTATAAATTTTGACAGCTTCTGGAAACTTAGAACTGTAGATCTAATCTCTAAATTTAATATTCGGGTACCTGCAAGAAGAACTAGAAATAGTGAACTACTTCATTGCAACACGCCTCGATTATCAATTATTCAGCGTTCTTTGTTCCATAGACTGGCTTCTGAATTTAACTCCATTGTTTCTGACGTGGATATTTTTAAATCTGAGAATGTATTCCGACGGGAAATTATTGCTACACTTATAGAACCTTAGTTTTATTTCAATTTGTTATTGCTACACTTATGGACCTTTACATAGCTTTTTGTTTACACTTGTTATTGTTAATTTTATATTCTATGTAATATAGTTTCAGTGTAAAATGGCTGTCTTGCTGTATCTGGAACTTTGGCAAATAATAATAATAAAAAAGAAACTGGCTCCGGTTTCGAATCACAATTAACTTCCCAGAGTTTGAGCATTTCTAGTGACTCTATGGACCCTATAGACAATATATACAATACCATTCAAAAGTTTTCGAAGCCCAGATTTGAGTGAGTATCTACTGAAGACTTATTATATTAACACGAGAACTTCGCTGCCATGTGACAGTTACTTCCGTTTAAGAGCATAATATTTGACCGCAGTTACTGTGTGCGCAACGAAAGGTGGCTTCCGACAGTAGAGTAGTGTACGTGGAGTATTGGAGGCGCTGTTGCCAGAGACTCCGCAACAGACAGCAGCTCTGGCAACAAACTTAAGACGTTTAACAAGTCGTCTCAATTACCGGCAACAGCGCGGCCAGTTACATTCGTTGCCTAGAAACGGCGTGAAAGATACTGCTGTGATTGGCGAACAATCCTCCCTCTCGTTTTGTTTACAACATGTGCAGCTATCTGTCAGAGGCCACCTTTCAGTAACTCGATAGTAGATCTGGATCCGACAGATATTACAGATGGTACATCTAATTTTAATTCTTAGAATAGGCACTCAAAAGAACAGTTTGTAATAGATATTGCATAGTAAAACCCAACGTGTGGAAGATGAGGCATATTAACAGTGGCGTATTTAGGATTTTGTTTCGGGAGGGGTATGCATAACACGTGAATAAGCACATATATTTTTACTTTGTGTACAGACAAATTTTAATGAGGTTGTGAATATAACAAATTTATTTCGGTGGCTTGAGCCCGATAGCCAGCCCCTAAACACGCCACTGCATATTAGTTTTGTTTAAAAAACATAAAGTACACTCACGATTGATTAATCTGATAATTAATAATAGTGGGATCAGAAACTGACAATTGAACTTGAATAGTGTTAACTGTCGCCATATCGTAACCCCACTGAAATTAAGAGAACTAATAACAGAACCAAAAGATGGAGCTGATGCTACTAACAAGACTTGTTGCAGGAATAAAACTTTAAAAGAATAGCAGTAATGATAGGAACATGGACACACAAAGAAGAAATGATTCATGACGTCATTTCCTACAGGGCTTTTTCCTTGTTTTCGCTTTGTTTCCAGTAGATGGGCTTATTATTCCTCTCTCTCTCTCTCTCTCTCTCTCTTTCTCTTTGTGAAGTAACTGAGAGACATCTATGATTCTCGAGTGGAGTTTGCCTCTGCAGGTGGGCAAAGCAGTGTTTACAACTCAAACAATTTGTGATTCGTTTAGACTTAACTACAATTTCTCTACCAGTAAAATTGTAATATTTTCTAGAGGAAACATTAACAGATATCATCCACCTTTAAAATTTGAAGTGCATTTCTTAAAAGTAATCATCTTAAAAATGACATACTTTTTTCTTTCTTTTCATTCTTTCTTTCTTTCTTCCTTTGTTTTTCTTTTTCTTTTTTTTTTAAATTTTGACCCAATAGGACAGTAAGAGTTTCGAAATGATGTACATCATAATGAAACATTCCATAAGAAATACAATATTTCAGCGGTCGAATACTAGGGTTTGCCAGCAGGGACTCGCACGATTTTTTCAAAAGGGTTCGAGAGATTGACACACAAGCACAGTCAGAAAACAAACAAACACGTACACACTCTGATCATAATACAGGTGATTGTAATTAAAGTCCCACTTTCAAAGCGCTGTAAAAAAAAAAAAAAAAAAAAAAAAAACCCTGCTCAGAATGACTTCAAATTTTAACTTAATATACTTGAAGAAGAAGGAAGCGGTATGGCGTAAGAAACATAAAGTTCCAAAGTGTATCAATAGATGGCACTGTAAGCGGCATAACGAAAGTGAATTTGGCTACAAGTGAGATTTTGAATCGAAATACGACGGCTTTGGAATGAGTTGCACATTAAACCAACTGTACTATTCAATGTGCATGATTGTGTCGGTTTTGTGTAAGTAATCCACTTTCGTTATGTCGCTTACAGCGCCATCTATTGATACACTTTGAAACTTTTTGTGCCATATCGTTTCGCCTTCTTCAAACATATTCAGTTCAAATTTGAAGTAATTCTGACCAGTGTTTTTTTTTACAGCATTTTGAAAATGGGACTTTAATTATAATCACCCTGTACATAATCCATAATCCATTCAGCAGCACTAGGTGCTCTCGGTGCTATGCTAAACACTGTTTGAATAGAGCGGCATTGCCGGATAGTGTCAAATGTTTACTGATGTCAGATAATAAAGGAAGTAATCATGAAATTCTGCTTGCATAGTTACTGGAGAAATTAGTTTCGACCCTTACAGCAATTCACAGCAGAGTACCGCTTCTCGAACTGCAACGCTATCCTCTTATTGGGACTACCACAGTAAACGTGCAAATTTGGCAACAACGCATTATGGTGTTCTGCGCAAGTTTCTTTTCAAAATCAATTTCCTTAAATATAATTTAATATTTAAATAAAATGTGAAACGTAACACGAAAAACGGTCAAACAATATATGTATTTCGTAATGAGATCGATACTTTAAAGTACTTTACACATACAAGTGAACATTTAATAAAACTGAGCACTTCTATTATGATCTAGCAGCGAGTGACATCTTGTGTGCTCATTGTGAAACGAATCAAATATTTTCTTTTATTTGTTACCTTTTTCAATATCAGAAGACATTATCAAATGAATCGGTGACTTGTATTGTAGCTGAAACGTAACTCTATCTTATAGTACAATAATTATAATATGTAACGTTTCATTGCGCAGTAGTTAAGGAAATGAACTAAAATATGTACTGACTTCCGGGTGGTGATCCACCTTAATAGACGAAGAGGCCTATATTCTATAGTATTAGACCCCCCAAAGCTTGGACCTGTCCCAACAAAATTTCTGGGTGTCCGCCTGTTACTATAGTCTTTAATATAAATATATTAAGCTTTATAGTATGTGAGAGCAAATTAGAATGTTTTGGCGTGTACAGCCAAGAACTGAATACCATTTGAAAATCCTGAAGGGCAACTGCCCCCTTGCCCTCCTGCCCGGGACCATGATTGTCAGGTTTTCCAGAAATAAAAAAAAAAAAAGATTGTCGGGGGGAGACAAAAACAATGAGTTTCAGATAGTAATGTAGAATAATTTAATTGGAAAGTGGGACAGTTTCATTAATAATAATTGCAACTCACAAAACACACAAAAAGTATATTATGGTCTACAATTCTCAGTAGGAGTTCTTTGATTGGGATTCCACATTGAGATATGGAAACCCTCGTCTCATACAACCTCGGTGCTGAGAGGAACACTAAGGGTTAGGATTAGGAATTAGATTTCTGAGCTTTCGGTATTTATGGCAATGTTTACCCGTCACGCATGAGGGATGACGTTCCCCGGTGATCACACCTGGGCTCTGCATATTAGGTACCATCTCAGCATTTGCCTGGTGTGAATGAGGGAAACGTCACTCACGATAAGTGGCTTGAAAAAGCTTTTACACCTTTTCCCCACCGGGAATCGAACCTGGTACCGCTCGCACAGAGGAACGCTAATCTGAAACCAACCAACCGAGTATAGTACAAAATCTTTCTTGCCTTTTGGTTGTATTTTAATGAAAATTGTGCATGTTTTAATAGTCCAACGTCCTATTTTTATACGTTCAAAAATCCTTGCAGACAACGAAATTCATGATCACTTTGAGTTCTTTTATTAGCTCACAGTAGAGTTTGTTCCTGACATGAGTATATTCTGTTTTTATTAGTTCACAGTACCTTCTGTTCCTGATATCTGTATATCACTATCGATAAAGACTTGCCAAGATTGGGATGCTGGTTAGATAGGAAATGAAAACGCAGCCTGTTGCATTTTCTCTCTCAATATGTACTAAGTTATATCGTTGAATTTACGCTGTTGATAATGCATAAGAAATCAGTTCATCTAATTTTAAAAAAAAGTACTAACTTACAAAAACATTTTAAAGGTGTTAAGGACTATCATTTATTTTATTTATTTAAAAGAAAAGGAAGAAATGATTTTTGGAGGGAAATAAAAGAATAAAAAACACGTGCCTGAAAAACCTAAAACTTACGGGAGAAACAGAAGATCTGGCAACCCTATAAATAGCATTTCAATGCTTATACATCTCTCAGGTCGATAGCGATATCGACCACATCAGCTGTGACGCACCAAACGTCAGCACGGCTTTTTTTGTAATCCTGTCCACGATCCTGGGACTTGCTCGTCAGATATTCGCTGAGCAACAGCTATCAGACCTATCTCAGCCAATGGTAGCTCGTTGCGACACGTTTAGACTCGGGCATTTCCTCACCTAGACCACTATCCGAATGGGCGGTCTTCAACCTACTACCTGACACCTATATTTGTAGTATCATCTTTGTGTTAGGGTTTCAATAGCTATGTCTTCTACAGGACACGCTCACACCGATTCCGGCTCTTCCATTAAACGGAAGGAACGCCGTGGAAAACCTAAACCTAGTCCTGAACGCTCACGATCGCCTCATTCTAAAGAGGATCCTCAGTCAAAATCATCACGAGTTAAACGTCCTCATACTCTTAGTGAATCATCATCAACTAATTCAGGTTATTTCGTGATGGATGCAGACTTTCCACCTTTACCTCCTTCGCAGAATCCACCTATAGCCAGTAATCTTCAGTCTCCAGTAATTTGCTCGTTTTTACTTACCAATTACGACCCAAAATATCAGGATCTAAAGCAACTCTACCTTCGACTCACCAAAATACGTTCCACGTGCAAACATCACTCAAATAGTCTCAACCCGTCAAGGCAACATCATCAAAAGTCCCGACTCCAACTTGGCTGCTATACTGTTAAATACATACTCCTATGAAATCTTTGGCAAGAACTCTTATCTTTCTAAACCATCTGCTTCTAATACGAAACAACCTCCACCACCTCGTCGATCACCAGCACTCTCAGTTGTTATTCGAGGAGCACCACCTGACTATACCGATGAAGAGATTGCCGAGGAACCCAAACTTGACGGACACACTATCCTTAAGTGTATCCGCATCAAAAACGCCTCTGGAAACACGTACATGGTCCGTGTGTTTACCAATTCCTCATCAACAATCGACAATCTTCTTTCACATGGCGCTTACATCTATCGTAAAAAGCATAGAGTAGAACCCTCTAAATCACCGGCACCCCTCCCCGTCCGTTGTGAGACCTGTCAAGTCTACAACTCACATCACACTTCTCAATGCCCGAATACACCCAAATGTGGTTTCTGCTCCGGACCTCACGCTACCAAAACATGCACAAATCTTACGCAACCTTCACTGTGCAGTACCTATGGTTTTAATCATCCCACCTATAGCTACAAATGCAAAGCCCGACCAACCGCCGAACCTTTCAAGCCAGAACTTGTTGTTCCTCTCCGTCCTCACGGGACTCAAGATGCCACAGTTCCTCCGCCATCATCGGTATATCAACCAATCACCATCAATCAATTCTTGTCTTTCATTACTGTAACTCTTCAGAATATCCATCCTTTCCTTCGTCATCACATCTTACAACAGGTTCAACAGACAGCAAAAGCCATCCTTAACGTCGACTTTGAAGCCACCTATTCTGGTCCTACTGTTTATTTTTACTCCGATGTGCTCCAAACAGCAGTGCTCCGATGTGCTCTTCAATATCTCTCACATAAACTAACTTTCGCTGTAGCTTTTATCATAGAACTAAACTTTCTGTGTTTGAACATTCGTTCCCTATCACAACATCAACCTCTTTTTGAGCAACTACTCCGGGAAGAAAATGTTACTACGTTTCTTTTAAACGAAACTTATCTGACCCCGCGCCTCCAACCACGTATCTCTGGTTATCAGTTAGTTCGACATGATAATGCTCTTCCACCACGTCGTGCTAATGGTGGAGTCGCCATCGGATTTCCACCCAGTGTTCCTTATCGCCAGCATCTCTCCACTGTTCCTAATCTTCCTGAACATCTCATTCTTACGCTTTATTTTAAACATCTATCTATCACTATTGCTACTCTATATGTTCGTCCTGGTCATCCCATTCCGCAAGACTTTTTTCACTACATCTCTTCTCATTTCCGCTCTTTCATTATTATGGCCGATCTGAACTTTCATAGCGGCTCAGCCCACCAGAAACTAGACTTTCAAACGTATATCACTACTCACACTACTGGGTTCATTCATACTCTTCCCAAACCAACTCGTCCCGAAAGTAACTCCACCCCGGACGTGGTGATAACATCCGCCAATCTCTCTCCACGCTGTGCGATCACGGTCTTAGACCCACTCGGGAGCGACCATGTCCCGGTAAAACTTACCATCCTTCTCCGGCAATCCCGTTCTAATGCCCAGTCTTTTCCAGTTCCTCGTACCACTCCTCGTTTCGATAAAGCTGACTGGGTTCGTTACCGCTCCTACATCTCTGAAAACGTCTCTGATGTTTCGCCTCCAACTACAGAAATAGAACTCTATACGACTCTTGACACTGTCACCAACACCATTCACTCAGCGTCGCAGAAATACATCCCACAATCTGTAATCAGACTACACCAACCGCCACTCCCACTCCACTATATCTCGCTGGGCTCATAAAAAGTGTTAAGTTTTATTTTTCTCCTACAGCCTAATATTGTATGATTGACTAAAATTACGTACTTTCCCCGCAATATCGATTTTACCCGATTCCGAAAGACAACACTGTAACATGGTTAATTGGCACACTATATTATATAATGGAGAGTTATCCGTGTGATAACAAAGTTGCTTTTATTGTGTGCGAGTGGTCCCGGGTTCGATTCCCAGTGAAGACACTCGGTCGAAAAAGTGTTTCCAGGCCAGCCACCCTGAATGAGGTTTTCCTGGGTTTTCCTTATTCACACCAGTCAAATGCCGGGGTGATACCTAACTTATAGGTCCCAGACCGCTTCCTTCCTTCCCCAATCCTTTCTTCCTTCCCTTTCCCCGGATTGTGTACTCGCCGAGGGACGTCATCTTTCAAATCATGACGGGCTAGATGGCCTTAGATGCCGAAAGCCCAGAAATCTAAATCCTAAATCCTGTTTTCCTCAAAAATGCTTGTAAAGAACTGCCAAATTAATCTGGAACGAAAATATTTTACTCGTTATTTACAAATATTGTGAACTGAATATATGAAGTAAGACTTAATTACAGCTTGTAACTCTTCTACAAATGAAAACAGTTTTTAAAAAATGGAAAAAGTTGGTTTACTGCGTGTGCCTTTCGCGTACGTGGTCTCGGGTTCGATTGCCGATGACACAGTATAAACATTTAGTTTCATAATCATTCACTGTGTTAATTATGCGTCTCTTTTAGCTTAAAAGGCCATGGAACGTTACAAAAAAAAAAAAGTTCAAACAGCCCCGAGTAGAAAATGAAACGAAGTCCTTCAGTTTGACGTTCCACGTTTACGTCCTTTAGGCTGAGGGTGACGGTGATTAAGACAAGTGAATGAAAATGGAAAAATGATGGAATGAGAATGTAGGAGGAGACGGTTCCTCGATAAAACCAACAGACACGATGTTGTCCACCACCACCACAAACTTACTTAATCGGGGAATCGAACCAAAGACTCCACGTACCAAAGGTAAATGCTCTACCACTGAGCCACCTTGCCCCAAATCTCGAGTAAATAAAGGTAACCAAGAAAGTTTTGTCGGTTTTTCATCCACCACTTTCGAACATCGATATGTCACCTAAGACACACCTGGAACATCAAAAATACTCCTCATCAACATCGACGACCTGCCAACGTTCTGAAAGACCATGGATTCCATCGCGGAAGAACTTGGTGGAAGGGATCAAGTGTATTTTCCACCTCTACTAGGGATTTGAACTGGCGTCCTCTAAGGTCATTATCCAAGGAATACCACAGGTGATAATCGGACGGTGCAATGTCCGGGAAGTATGGCGGATACAATAATGTTTCCTATCCAAGGCGTATAATTGTGACCCGGGTCAGCCTAGCCACGTGGGGCTTAGCGTTGTCCTGTAACAGGAGGATCCTTTTGCGCTTCAGAAGTGCTGGCTTTAGAGTTTTAAGATTTTCTTGAGCATGGCTCAACTGCTGACAGTACATAGTTGCATTGATGCTCTGACAAGCTGGTAGCTGTTCGCGATGCCACGAGCAGTCCACCAAACACACAGGAGGACCTTCTTCTGATCCAGTGTTGGTTTCGGCTGTTTTGGAACCAGTTCATGGAATGCTAACCAATGATGGCGGCGCCGTGGAGCTTCGTACAAGACCCACTTCTCATCACATTTTGACACCCTGTCCAGAAATGGCTCCTTCCTGAGACGAGACAAAGAAACATAGGTGTCTGCTCGCATTGCCTTCTGACCCGAAATCAAATCTTGTGGGACCCATTGACCCAACTTCTACTGCTTCCCAAGTTGATGGACATGCTGCCGAATGATTTCTTTACTCACACTGAATTGTAGTCAAAGTTCCTCACATATCTGGCCACTGTTCTGCTCAATTGGTGCCTGAAGATCTTCATTCTATACATGTGTTGGTCTTCCGGCACGTGGTACGTCTTCGAGTGTTTTGTCACCGTCCTTGAACAACCAATACACTGTCCGCGTAGTCACCACACTCACCAAAGGCCTGGCATATCTTCTGCCCCGCTGCAGCGGTGTTTGACCCCAGTTTGAACTCGTACAGCATATACACTCTTATGACGCTCTGTGGAGGTCCCATGTTCACTCTGTCCTTACTCAAGGTCATGGTGTAACAGAACTGCCACAATCAGGCATATGTTAGATATATCCACACCAACAACTGACCTTCGCCTTATCTCTATACGCATTCAATTCAGTATGTGAGGACCAGTGGAATACTGACCTCCAGAAAAAGCGACATAACTTTCTTGTTTACCTTTATACATCTGTTTGGACACAAAATAATTGTGTTTGTTGATTAAAGTTTAGCGATCCTCCTCAGCACCGAGGCAGTATGAGAGGTGGAACTTCATTTTGAGGATCGTCTGAACTACCATAATGGGTTCAAATTTGAATGTTCTCCGGGACCGAACCAGGAATCCAGTGTAGTAGCGTCAGCCATTAGACCCCTGGGGAGGAGTGGACAACGAACCATTTGTACAGATATTTAAATTACTAGATATGCACCTATTTTTATAAAACTTTATTCAAAACCATGAATGGATTACTATTTTTATAAAACTTTATTCAAAACCATGAATGGATTACTATTTTTATAAAACTTTATTCAAAACCTTGAATGGATTATTCTAATGGGTTACAGCTGTTGATTTACTTTTGTATGTTTGGAATGGAAACAAGGACAAATTTCCATAGAAAACTTGGGCTTTAGGTATATATACATATAGTATTTGATTTGTGTTTTTTTTTAAAAATGAATAATGTACTTTTGTTTTGATCTCTTAAATGGTATATTTATTCAATTCCATAACTCTTGCATGTAGAATAAATGAATATAGTATTTCGGGCTGTATTCAAAACTTTCTTTTACCTTTTATTTGTTTATTTCTTTTTTTAAAAAATAAATAAAATTGAGGCTAGTAAGTTTGAGCTGCAATTGTTTGGCAACACTGAACAATCGCGGCATCCATTATTGTTTGAGATTCCGACAAATCCACGCAGTCCGAGGCACAATTGCGCAAATGAGCGTTGACAAATGAAGGATGTTATGTTTATTCCTCTCCTTATTTCCAACCCACCACACAAACACCATCATTTCTCCCCCTCCCTCTTTTTCTCTCTCTAATTTCAACCATCATAATTCTCCCCCTCTCCCATGTCTGTTGTACTGAATGTCTTTTTACTTTTTTCCTTACCTCTTTTCTTAAACCAAAGAGTTTTTCCCCCTTTGTGAATAGCTAATGGTGTCCGCTTTACGTTTTGCCTGTTGATCAATGGTTTTGTCTAGAAAATAGATGATTACATACGAACCGTCCATAAGAAGGAAAGAATAATAATGATTCTTTACATTGCTTTTGAGATAAAAACTCTTCCAAATCAAACGCTTTGTTATTAAACACTCTTCATTTTTTTTCCTGAGGTCAAATGTTGCGGATAAGATAAGAATATTTCGTTTTATTTAAAATCGATATTCATTTCTTATATCAAGAGTACGTGATGATTGATTGTGTTTCTGTCTATAATGGTTGAATCATGGCTGACTACATTGGAGGTGGAAAACCCTTCATTCAATGTATTATGTGGAAAACCAAATATTACACTCTTAATTTATACATAAATAAGAATCATATGAACTTTCGCTACTCAGTTATCAATATATTAAAAATCTAGGTTTATATGTTTGTCTCCAATCCTTTCGAAAATGAGATCTCGAAAACAACAAGTGCTAGAAATGTGCCGTTTTTGCTGGTCTATTCTAAATTTTGCTTAGATTGTCGAGTTCTAATTTAACATTTAAAAAATGTAGTCGTTATTTCTTTATTACATTTTTAGTAGTACGCTGGAAGTGACATTTTTAAAAACAGTATCATATCCTATGAGTTATACATCCCAACACAACATTGTAATATATTGGGGCTGTATATCTCTCAGGCGTTTGTTTCATGGCCAAATGATAATGAAAAATGGAGGATAACCATTTCTCCAGTCCAAGATGAATCTTCATTGTTTGGAGTGTTTTGCCCAATGGACATCATGTATCACTCACATTATAATTAATTTTGTATGTAATGTACTGTATTTGCTTATTAGATACTGCATGCAAGAAGGAAGAGAACACTGATCATACATAAATTAGAAACTCGAACCGGAAATAGGCTCAATCTTGCAAACGGTGCAAGATATTGAAAAAATAATCGAAAAAAAATCTCCCTTATATGGTATCCCTTGCCGATTTTACAAGACGTCTTTCACTTGTGTCTGTAAAGTGACATGTGCAAATGTTGTGAAACAATATACAGCGAGTCCATAAAAGTACCATCACACTTTAAAGTGGTACTACGTTGCTTTGGGTAAAGTGTATTTCTTCTATACGTGGGCAGTTCGGTAAATACTTTGAACTTCCCCTGCTGGATTTTACAACAGTATCTCTTCCTCCCCTTATCCCTCTTTTGACCGCATTTGCGGGGTTGCAATGTCATAGCACTCACTGTGTCTCTCTCACTCTCTCTTCCAATACTATCGCTAATGTGGAACAGATGTCAGGCCTCCACATTTTGCTACAATCGAATATAATATATACACATAAGAAAAGTATATATGTTGAACAGGAATCTTCTAATCACTGACTCAACGGACAGCGTTTGGAACTGTGGCAACTATCCACGTGGATTTGACGAGCGGTTGTCAAATGCTGGAAATGAGGGTTTTGTTTGGCCATTTAGTTATCAGGGATGTTTACCACAAGTTCCTGCGGACGATGACTTATTTATGGCACTAGCCCTCACACGTAGAAAGCGGCATCCTTTATATACAAACTGCGCATGTCACTTTAATCGTATAAATGAAATTGGTCACACTTGAAAGAAAAACACAAATATGTTTTTACTATACCTCATAGACATTGAATGTTGTCCCCTCGACTGGCGATATTACCATTCCAACATATCTGATGAAATGGACTGGATGACAGCACTGATACGAACTTGCTCTTCATGCAGGGTTTGAGGCAATGGGGGTACACAGACTCGATCGTTTACGTAACCCCATAGAAAGAAGTCACAGACCATTAAATCAGGCGAACACGGCGGCCACTTGTAGAATACATTATCATCATTTCCTGAACGTCCAATCCATCTTCCTGGAAGCTGCTAATTCAGATGTTCCTATACATGTAAATGCCAGTGAGAAGGTGCTTTATCTTCGGTACCACTTCAAAATTGAAGTATGTGCAGGAGCCTGATATTGAAATTTTCGCCTAAAAGCACGCTGAACCTGTACCAGACTCTGCGTGCTGAATGGTTTCCAAAATACACCAACTTCGTTCTTGTGGGGTTGCCATAACTTCTTAAAACTTATTCTTTAATAACAACACAACACAACGGAAGGAAATAAATTTACGTTAGCACATTACAGCATAACAATACAGAAACATAAAAGCTTCCCAAGTGACCTCCAGCAGAAAGAGGCAGGCGCCTGCTAAATATCCAACAATGAAGCCATATCGACTAATCACAAAGTAAACATGAGTGAATTTACTTTTTCTGTGGTTGATCCTGTTCATTATTGATATTGTTTATATATATTTTGGAAATTGTTGGTGTATTTTGGAAATCATTCAGCACGCAGAGTTTGGTACAAGTTCGGCGTGCTTTTAGGCGAAAATTTCAACATCAGGCTCCTACACATACTTCAATTTTGAAGTGGTACCGAAGATAAAGCACCTTCTCACTGGCATTTACATGTATAGGAACATCTGAATTAGCAGCTTCCAGGAAGATGGATTGGACGTTGCGGAAATGATGATAATGTATTCTACAAGTGGCCGCCGTGTTCGCCTGATTTAATGGTCTGTGACTACTTTCTATGGGGTTACGTAAACGATCGAGTCTGTGTACCCCCATTGTCTCAAACCCTGCATGAAGAGCAAGTTCGTATCAGTGCTGTCATCCAGTCCATATATATATACAGGAGCGGATCCAGGATATGATCAAGGGAGGGGCTAAACCATATTTTGCCGTTTTATCCAGTGTAAAGTAGAATTGAAGCCCATTTTATCCAGTGTATACCTGAGCGTCATGGGGGGCTATAGCCCCTATAGAACAATTGGATCGCCACTGTATATATATATATATAAACAATGTATATAAGTTGTAATTGTAGTCGATTTGTATTCCACCTATCACGGAAACAGGTGTAGGTGACGACCTCAAAATTGAAGTTGAACAATTGAAATAAGCAGAAATATTGATGGGAACACTACATCTGAAACTGATAACATTCCATATTATATTATTAAAATCCGTAGTACAGAAGTTGCTACACATTTAGCAATCATATGTAACATGGTTAAAAACTGTAATATTTTCTTCGAAATGGAACCGAAACAAATAAATCCTATGTTGTCTCGATATCATAAATCTAGTGACCCAGATCATATTTTTTTTTTTAAAAAAAATATATAGTTCTATAATCTTACTAAATGAACTCTCCAAAGTTTTGAACTTTTATTATACGCAAACATTTATATTTTACTGTAATTACAAAAGATTTTAACGGATATAGTTTCTACAAAGACAGACCAATTATAACCAATCTTAATCATTTTATCGATATCATATACTATGCACTAAAAAGAAATTAATAAGTAGATGTGAAATACAGCGATATGCCAAAGAGATTTGATTCCATTGATCATAAATTACTTTTTAATGACTTGTGAGTTATCAAATATTGGACTACCCTATATTAGATGGCCTGAAAGCTACTTTTCAAATAGAATTCTTAAAGTAAAAATTGGCAATCTAATATCTAGACAAGATCAAATAGAGAAGGAAATACTTTAAGGTTACCCTATTGGGCCGCTTTCTTTTGGCTATTTATCAATAATTTATCTAAAAAAATAATAAATACTCAAAAATACTATGTACGCAGATGATAAAAAGTTCTTTAGAATAGTTAATGAAAAATATGAAATTTAAATGTATAGACCTATCCTTTCTCTGTTAGTGGAAAAATCGATGTGTTTAAATTTTAAAAAAATAATCCTTATTACATGTACTTGAAACACATTTTGTGCGCCATAAATTTGAGAATTTCAGGCAGATCCTTGGTACGTACTTGAATCACGCGATACTTCACGAAATACAGTATAGGGTAGCCCAAAAGTACGTATACAGTCCCGTAATGTTGAACCCATTGCTTTTTATATAATTTTTTATTGTATCCATCAGGTAGACTTAGTTTATCTATTATTTGTTCCTAATGTCTTTTCACTTATATCTTAAGCTCGGTACAGCCGAAGCAAATAAACCTGTACGCTAGAATGTTATACTTGATCAATGCAGGGGTGTATACCTACTTTTGGGCCACCCTGTATATTCAATTTACTAATAGGCCTATCTGTTAAAGTCAATATCTCTGATTGTACTCTTAATTGTAAATATTTCTGGTTTCAGGTCGGAACTAAGTCTGATGGGATAACTTTTACTGTATGGATTGCATATAATTCTGTTAATTGTTACAATTTCTCATTTCAGATGATGACGCCCGGATAGAGGTTCAGCCTATTCCTGAACTTGAATATCAGGGTTTTCTAGGCCAACTCCAACAAGATGAAGCTCCAACACATCTTGCAATTGCCGTAAGAGAATATCCTAACTAGGAAATTTAGTTAGGTAAATTTTGCACAGTTACTGGAAGACGCCATTCACCCGAAGTTTGGACCCATCATCATATGACAATGATCAAAATCCTGGTAGCTCACGTCTCTTTGGTTGAGTTAATTTTAAGTTTAACGTCCTTTTCAGCAGCGAGACTATATGAGACGTGGACCTATTAATTAACGTGGAGTCCAAACCACATGAGCTCCCGCCGGGAATAGAAGCCGAGTCTGCCACGCCAAAGGCGCGTACGCTAACCGCTTAGCCACGAATGAGCTCTCACGTCTCTTTGAATCTATTTGATGATACGTATATTGTATTGGCAACTTATGAAAATACTGTATAGTGACATGATGCAAGATTCGAATATTGTATAAAGAAATGTGTGTAAAGGGAATCATAAATGCGTAGTTTTCTTATGGTTAATGCAAATGGTAAAATGTAAATATAAATAAAACTGATAATATGATCTTATTTTTATTATTATTAGAAGTACACGTAGTAACTACAATTAATTTATTGAAGAATAGGGTTCCTATTTAAGATCAAGGCTGCATTAGGTGTAACCTTCTGTTTGATTTTTTTTAGTTGAGCGTCGCTTTCAGTTGCAAGGCTATATGAGACGTGAACCTTCAACTTAAGTAGAATCCGAATCGCTTGAGCTGCCGGCGTACGCTAAAACGTTATAGATATACCATGTTGACTTGACACCTAGTCTTCCGTTCCGAGCGCTGCTATCGGCTGAAGGAATTCCACTCCCTTTGGCTAAGGCTCTCTCGCTTAGCAACAGCTGAACCCTTATTGGCTCAACCGTGGGTGTGTCGAGGGTGTGAGCTTTAGTTCGCATATTTGCCACGGCTCAAGACATTTTGGCAGCACTAGCCTATAGCAACGAGAGGGTTCCACTTAAAATGGAAATTATATATATAGGCCTAGTAGTAGGCCCTATAGCAATTTGAAATCGGAGTTGGTGCTGTAGGAAAGAAAAAGCAAGTATTCATAGAAAGCTACTTATCTTGGATCATTCAAAGTAAAATCTTTATGCATCCACGCATCATTACGCCCTGTCTACCTGTGCATACAAGCATTGCTAGAATACACCTTAAAGTTAATTATTATTTCTCTCTTTTTCTATATCATAATGTTACAATTAATTGAAATATATGACAAAGTACTGTAGACCTATTTTTGCTGCATTCCTGTTCTTAGCTGTTCTCAGCACGTAAATAAAGTTTATTATTATTATTATTATTATTATTATTATTATTATTATTATTATTATTATTATTATTATTATTATTATTATGCACAGTTCGAGATTCTTTCTCATTATTACCAAGCAAGAAAGTAAAATTTACTTCACTCTCTGTTGAAAATTACTGAATATTGTCAAACTCTTTATGTTTATTATTCCAATTTGTAGTGTTCGCGATAAATTAAATGGCTTTCTAGGCCAATCTGAAATGGTCAATCTGAAAATAGGCCCTACAAAAAATAGTAGATTACAGAACAATACTGACAAGAAAATGTTTGAAATAATGTGCGTAAAGTAAATGTGCCCCATTTTGCCATAAGCCTCTCCAATCCCATGTGAATCAGTTAGTTATGCCACGGGCCACCGCTATCAATAACTTTTAAATAAAAAATTTTCTTACCTAGTCACACGTTAGTCAAAAGGTACTTAAATTAATGATAGATGGCAGCACAACACGCTCTGTAGATATTTTGAAAAGAAACTTAGTAAGAGATGTCCTAAAGGAAATATCGCTGCACACACAAATATAAATAAGCATATGTATTGAAATTGTGTTTAAATTAGGATCTGTAGCTTTACGTTTTGGGCTAGTATGATAGAAAATAGTAGTTCGCGACTACGATATTAAAGCATTGTTGCAATGGGGAAGAGACTGGGGCACCTAAGTTAACTCTGGTTTCCCTTCAAAGCGTATAAATCTTTCGCCTTTTACTAAAGATTTCCGTGGAGGGGAACAAAAGATGAGTCTTTAATAAATTTTTTTGTTGGCTCAGTTATTACTGAGCCTAAAAAATGAAACTAACCATAGTTTATGGATATTAATAGGTGAAATAAGGAAAGAATGCCTTTTGTTAATATGGGCTAAATACATAAATAGCGAAATAATTAAATAAAGGACATAGGCTATGAAGAAAAAAATGATAAGAAGGAAAGAACCTGTCAATCCCAAGTCAGCTGAAATCTCGTTGGGACTTTCACCAATCAGCTTAGCCATCTCGAAACACTATGGATTTTACATTATAATCAATAATTTTGGACATGTTACTTTTCACCCACTCACCATTACGATCGGACTAAACTTGGACTTGTGTGGCGTCGGAATTATGATTATTCTCCTCAGCGACCCTGAAACCTTTGAAAAAATGAAATCTTTAGTTTTACATTCCACGGTTATGCCGGTTAGGTTAAAGGAGACGGTGATGATGAGAAATGAATGAAATGGTGGAATGAAGAAAGTGGGAGGAAACGGGAGAACCCCGAGAAAACCCACGAGCACGGTGTTTGTCCACCACAAAGTCCACACGGCGTGAGCTAGGATCGAACCAGGGACCCAAACACCGGAGGTGAACGCTCTATCACTGAGCCACCGCGCCGAAATCTTTGAATCTGACTTTAAAACATGTTGAGAGCTTCCTTGTGCCGCTAAGATTGGCGTACACGCCTTTAGCATGAGCGAACCTGGTTCGATTCCTAGCAGTAGCTCAGTTTCGGATCCTCCGTTAAGCAGCACGTCCACGTCTCATAAAATATCGCTGTTGATAAGGACGCTTCAATCTAATACCACTTATATCCGTCGTCCTGTGTATTCAATCTCTTCTTACGCATACATTCTCATCTCCAAATCTGACTTCGCCGAACCGATGATCGAAAATAAGTGATTAGTCTATATCTGGTGAAGATCTGTCTGTGTACATATATGGTGAGTGGTGACTGTAAATCAATCCTGTCTAAGCAAAAAGCTTATGACACATAGACACAAGCATTATTCTACTATTATTGAATATTTGAAAAATGAAATGAAATATTTCAGTTTTACATCCCACGATTATGTCATGTATGCTAAAGGAGACGGTGATAATGATAATGAATGAAATAGTGTCTAGGAAGGATGAAGCAAGTGTTTAGAAAACGGAAGAACACCGAGATAACCCACGTACACGGTGTTTGTCCATCACAAAGGTCACTTGGCGCGGGATCGAACGAGGAAACCAGAGTTGGCGTGGGTCAATGAAAACTTGACCCACGACCCACTGACCCACCACCCACCGTGACCCACTGACCCACCACCCACCATGGCCCACTCTGACCCACGATCCACCATGACCCACCACCCACGCTGACCCACTCTCATCCACTTTGACCTACTCTGACTCACCTAAATCCATCGTCATCAACTCTGAACACGATCCATGGCCTCTTCTAAACTGACTAAAGAGTTTACACTTGTAATAAAACAAGACTGTGAAATTGTCACTTATCGGAGTTTGAATTTCTATTCAATCGCTCAAGCACCACTCTCTTACAATAACAGTGGATCTGACCTTTACGATATAAAATGGTAAAGTGTTTGTCAGTGAGGAAACTGAAAGAGTTCGAGGTGGGGGGAAATTAGTGTGTGCCTAAAATATACTTGTACTAAGAGAGTATTCTTGCAAGTGTTAATTTCTGAACGCATTCCACAGGAAACTTCTATTCGCAGGAAAATACCCCTGTACAATATGGAAAAGGTTATGGTTTCTCAGTTTACAGTATTTTTCTCACAAAAGACTTGAAAAATTAGTTGTTCATAGGGTATAAAGGTGTTCGGTTCCCTTTGTGAGAGCATCTCCATAAAGTATGCTCATAATTGTAATTTGTGTAATCACTAAAACACCATGTTAAATTTAAGTTACAAATATGCATAATTGCAATTATTATGAATATTTATTCAAAGTAGTTTACCTAAAGCAAAGAAGAGACTTACTAAAAATTAGGTACCAAGTTGAATAACACAAATAAGCCATTAGTAGTACAAGTATACATTTTCCGTAACTCGTAATTTCCCACCTTAAAACAAATCTGAAATCGGATTTATTTCCTGTTTGTACCTTTTTGGCGGTAAATCATCCGCAGTGGAATGATGTCAATTATTCAGCCAAGAAATAACTAGCTCGTCTACTTTGAGTTTGTCCAGCGGTGGGCCATTAACATTGATAAGCAACAAGTTAGACAATGTTTGAGCACTTAGTGTATTTCTAATATTAGTCATCTGTAAATTCATATGGGGAAATTCCCGTTGGCACTCTGTCGTGGAAATTGATAATATTTCTACCCGATTTCTGCAACTTCTCATCGACAATCTACTTGTTAGACTTGAGTCTGATAACGATTTTTCTTAGTTAGGTTTGAAATACTCAGCAAGAAGTATCATCTTTCTATCACCATACAACATCTTTTCCATATCGACCATGTCAGTTGGTAATGTCGACCCATGTAGAACAAAAACTTCATTTACCACGCCTTTGATAGGAAATCTTGTGAATAAATTATCAATTAAAGCCTGATAAACTGATGATTTCTTATTTGTTTATATATTTAATTTTTGTAATTACACATGAAGGTTTGATACCATTACCAAGTTCCCTCCCCCGTCTAGAAAGCGAATCGGAACGAGGTTCCTGAAAAGTGTTCAGAGTTGAATGGGAATTTCCCTTCTTCTTCAACTTCAATTACCACACTGCTGTTTGCCATGTGCCAAATTACGATGAATTTCAATTAAATTATCATAGTATAATTATTTCTTTGTTGAATTATCAATACTTTTCAGTGGAAAAAAGGATGAAATTTCAAAGTTCCAAATCAAAGTAAGTAGACCAACGTAAAGGGAGAAAAAGTGTAAAATTTTCCATATAATTATGCGTACAATCCAAACTTCAAATTTCCATGTACTTAAGCTTACAGTACAAATTTTATGCCTATTTTTCTCACGGGTTGATTGCCCTGTGCTGTAAGCGCTCCAAATAATAAACATAAGCTTCAGCAATTATTATAGCAGAAAGCAATGGATATATGAAGCCAAGAACTGTATTTTTTGTTTCTATTTTTTTTTCTTAAATAACATCGATCGTTTTCGATCATTTTTACAAACCAACTCACTACCAATTTTCCATATATAGAAAGTGCCCCCCCCCCCACCTAAAGGAGAATTTTAAAAAATGCTAGGACACACACACTGTTTATTTTCAATAAAGAGTTGATACACTGAATTTCATCTCCGTAAGTTTAACGGCTTGCGATATACTCATTTTTTTTTCCGCAAAAATTCGGATCCTCACTACCTCCTTAGGATTTTATGCATTATAATAAAAGCAATATAACATCCCAGTTTGCATTAAGGCCTAACTATATACCAAAAGTAATTTCATTTGACTGCGATTTTACCGTGATGATCAGGCACACATAGTTACATTCATTTTTTATATAATAATTTATATATTTCAGTGATTCAAAATGTTTTTTTTAGTAGTTAGCTCTAAAAAATCACAGGCCTCGAAAGCCAAATTGTAGTGTAAGTCCTATTGCTATTATTACTATTAAAAATATCAATATCCAAAAGTGTCTGAAGTTCTTTTTTCACTTGGTTAGATATACTCACCTCAGGTAAGTAGACAAACAAATGGAAAAGAAAGGGAAATGAAGGTCTTGAAGGTAAAACGGAGACAAATTTACCAGTCCTCAGAAGATACTGTCTACAATACAGTGAGCAGAGAGGGTCGGTAGATCATACTGAGTCGGTGGATCGCAGTGGGTTACGGTGGGTGGTGGGTAGCAGTGGGTCACGGTGGGTGGTGGTCGCAGTGGGTCACGGTGGGTGGTAGGTCACAGTGGGTCATGGTGAGTGGTGGGTCATAGTGGGTCACATGCTGTTGACCCACGACCCACTGACCCACCCAGAAAACTTGACCCACTGACCCACCTACCCACTGACCCACTCCATCTCTGGAGGAAACCCATGCCCCAGAGGTGAACGCTCTACCACTAAAGCCACCGCAGCCCTTGAAGATTAATAAATTAGTATGTGTGATTAGATTTGCCAATTTATAGAACTCACAGAGAAAAAATGGAGTTATCATTAACAGTGGATTACTCATAATTTTACCATAGAGTGAGTCTCAAGCATCCAAGTTTATATCGCTGGTATGCTAATAATAGGCAACAAACGTCTCAGTATGTGCGTCACGCTAATAGCCGTCACTATACTTACGTTATCGCTTGCATCACGTAATAGTGTCGCTACATGCGCTTTCTCTTATCTATAATAAAGCCTTGGAGTAATTCCAAAAATATTGTATGGAGTTTTTTGGGTGGGAGGTGAGGGTAAAATTTAAAAAAATATGTTTGTTAAATTTAACAATTAAAATTTTTAATAATTAAGCACATGCCTGGGTCGTACAACTACTGGTTTGTAAATTTTTATCTAGCGCAAGTAGATTTTTATAAACTTGAACATAGTTAGCATTTTTAAAATTGTAGTGAGACCTACCTGTTGTTCTTCGTTTCTATTTCTACTAGAAATGAAAGATGATATTTATCAATTTTGAGCAGAGGGCAAATGTCAGTAGATAGGAAGTCCAAACTCTACAAAGCTTTTACCAAAACAAACTATATCATACGCTTTGCAAATTGCAAATCGTAATGGAGACAGTGGCGTAACTACGATGGAGCGAATGGAGCAGTTGCTCCAGGGCACACAGTAAAAGGACGCAAGGACGAAAAAAAAAAAAAAAAGAATACACAAAACTGTTCCTTATGAAAAAAAAAAGTTTGAAAACATTCCAAAAGTTATGCTATGAAGGCACAGGTCTGAAAATAATAAACTTGAGACATTTTTCGATATTTGGTTTGCTAGCTAAAAATGTGGACTGCAGCGCTTCGTAATACGTATTCATCTTCTCCCTTCTGGAGGCGGCATTAAGAACAGCCATGTTGTTCAACACGAGAGAATCCAGGATTACCATGAACTGGAAACGCATACATTATCTGTAATGAGTGGAGAACGCACTCAGAATCTTCTGTCTGAGAGAAATTTTAAAACTTTTTTTTTACCCACAGCATTTGAACAAGCGCTTCATTAGGGATTAATTTGTATATTTTACTCCTCATGGAGGGGCACGCGAGCCCCGTGTCCCCTTTCTGGATCTCCACTGGGTGATACGCGGACAATCGTCACTGTAATGTTTATCTAGCTAGCTGCCTACTGTAAGTTTTGCATGAATAACTGCAATCTGCGAGCCGCGCCCCCTCCTGGGTTCCACTCCCACCCGGAAATAAAACGAAAATTGGACCTGTTTGAAACCTAGTTGACACTTATAAAACTATCCTGTATTCCCTATTTATATTAAGAATTATTAGCAATGATAGCATTCTACCTTTAAAGTATAAAAGGAGTAAAAAAAAAAAAAAAAAAAAGGAAAGAAGAAAAGGAAGAAAGAAAAAGAAACTTTCGCTCTTCTCGTCTCAACCACCCTGATTAAAATAATAAATAAACCTATGCAATAAAGTAATCATTCATAATTAAATATAATTTACATTTTTTACAAACCATATAAAAGAATTTTTCCCACCGCTCTCCTCCTCAAATCAGTATGAGAAAAATATTTAGCAGAGTAAAGGTAAGGTATAATTTTGAGTTTAACGTCCCGTTTAGCAGGGAGGCTATATGAGAGGTGGACCTACTGATTAACGTGGAATCCAAACCACATGAGCTCCCACCGGGAATCGAACCCGGGTCTCGTGAAGACCCTTAACTCCCAATATTCAACGAACTTAGAAAGTTCATTACTGAATTATCTGTCTGTTTGTTTGTCTGTCCGTCTATCTGTTATTTGTGATTTTTTCAATTTTGAACCCTGCATTCGATGGAGCATCAAAAAGTATCAGAGAAAGTGATTAAATTTTTCTCGTCACTCTTATCATTCCCGTTATATTGGCCAAAAAATGGCCAATTTCTAGATATTTAACGAGCCATAGCTCGGGAACCATAAGTTGAAGAGAGAGAATATTGAGGTTGATCAATACCTAAGAGGATGGTAAATATTTTGGTACCAAAAGTAACCGATGGCCACTGTCCAACTGGCCACTGGTTTGGCCAATGGTCAGTTGGCCAGTGGCCACCAATTATTATCAGTACCAAAATGTTTACCATCCTCTTAGGCATTGATTAACACCAATATCATCTCTCTATGACTTACCGTTCCCGTGATATTGGCCAAAAAATGACCAATTTCTTGGTATTTAACGAGCCATAGCTCGGGAATCCTAAGTTGTAGATAGATGATATACTGATAGATGTTGATCAATACCTAAGTGGATGGTGAACATTTTGGTACCAAATAGTAGCCGGTGGCAACTGATTAACCGTCTACTGGCCAACTGGCCACCGTTCCTCAGATATTAGCCAAAAAAGTTCGAATTTCTAGATATTTGAGCAACCATATCTCGAGTACTATGTAAGTCATAGAGAGATGACATTTTGCTAATTTTTGCAAGAAAGAGAAGAAGGTGTGGATAAAAAATATTTACTTTTACATCTAGGAACAATGACAGTTATCCTTCCTGCTCTATCTTTCCATTCTTTTAAAGTTCGTTCTGGCAATGCTTTTGGAGCATTCTCAACTTTTTTTTTTTTTTTAATTTTTTCTCAAATCATCAAACCAATGTTTTTCTCTCATTCCTACTCATCGCTTTCCTTCCATCTTTCCCGTTATTATATGAAGAAAATCTTTGCAAGATGTGTTAAATACAGCTGAACTTCCTAAGCAGGATACTGGCTAAAAACATCCTCTTCTCTCCTACTCGTTTTAAAACATCTTTGTTACTCTTTCGCCCCATATGGTCTCCTCTATCTTCCCCAACACCACATTTAGGAGCTCTCTAAATATTTCTTCTCTAACATCCGTAATGTCCAAGTTTCTGAACCATACATTCCCATACTTCATTTATATAGCACTTGAGCAGCTTCTTCCAATAATAAGCCCGCTACTTAAGGGTCTTCACTACGGTGAAATTGAAGTACCGCTAATTTTAGAGTTTTTCTGTAATATCTTCAAAACAAATAAAAATATTCGAAAAGCAGAAACGTAGTGAACTAGACAATACGATTTTGCATGTGATACCGTTATCACAACTCATTTATGTGCTTTCGATTTGCAACTGTAGATAGATTTAGCATTTTTTGCGGGTTCTGTAAGTAGCGGCATACCAAAAGCAGATAGGTGAATTGTGGTAAAGAATTAGAGGAGATCTTTCTCATATAAGGAAGAAAATAACGACTTGGTTTCTGAGTACCAACGACGGAAAGATATTTTAAACATATGCACTTAAGAATTTATCCCATCATAACTGTAATCGTCATTGAAAGACACATTTTCAATTTTACGTTTACTATCCCAATTTGATTCTAATGTATATCTTTCTTTTACCATAATTTCTTGTTCTTTTAGCATTTCTTGTTATTTTGCCACAATTTCGTCTTATCTTGATAGTATTTGTTTTTGTATTAATTCTGTTAAGAGCTTATGATCACATGAATTAGTTTAAGTTGATCGTATGTGTAAATTATAACAATACCATATTTTACTTAATATATATTTTATCAATGTTATATTCAATGTTTTACAACTAACAATACACAATAAAATTTTCAAAATCGTATTATCTAGTTCTCTACGTTTCTGCCTTTTGAATACTTGTATTTGTTTTAAAGATTTTATAGAAAAACTCTAAAATTAGTGGTAGTTTAATTTCTCTGTAGTGAAGACCCTTAAGAGTGATACTTTCTTGTTAAATGCTTCTTTGGCATAATAATTAAGCGCTATAATATGTGAGTAAGCAAATTAGTATATTTTGACATGTACTTCTAAGAACTGAACACCCTCTGTAATATGCCATTACAGTCTAATGATATTATGTTCTTAATAGGAGGGTGCCCGAAATTTTTTGCACCGACTGTACTTGACGTTTAACAAAAAATTTCTGGCTGTTCATACAATTCGTAATATTGTTCGGTATTCTATTTCAAATTAACATGGAAAACTGTAAAAAAAAAAAAAAATCATTGCGAATGATAGTTTTGGGAATCAATATCTTTATTTATATTTTAAATTAGTTATAAGTCTTGCATATGTATATGTAAATGGATTATTACAATTCTTACGGTGTCAGTGCTATCCGAAAATATAGATCCACTATTGGACGGAACTTTTCAGATCAAATAACCAATCTAAAATTCGACAGAATTTTCAGGACCACCCTTCACCTCTCTTTTAGATACCTAGGTCCTTCTAAAATCTAGTTTGATCCAGATTTTACCAAATTTTATTCGTTTCAAAGCCCCACCGCCAAAATGCTTAGTTTTGATTGGATGATAAACCCACGCTATGATATTAGGGCGCAATTATTCCATTCCATACCGGGAAATTTTACTGACAACAGCCAGATTCGGATCTTCTCGATCATAAAGTTGAAAAAGGAGTAGAAAAGCTGCAAACAAGGTAATATTTGGGAGTTTTTTAACATCTAAAATCTCTGGAAGTCTCGAGGAGCCATGAACTGTTAAATTTCGTAGTAAAAACTGAACTAAAAAGCTGAAATAGGAAGCATAACTCGGTGACGCCATGTTGTGCAGATATAGTTCGTGATGGACAGAATTCAGGATAGTGTGTGCATTTAATCTCCTTTCCCAAACCCAGTTTGCAGTTCAGTGAATCAAATAGTTAAATTTCCCTCTTGCCCCTCCTGAATCAGTGTAGGTTCGGTCAGACCTGTCCGTTCAGTAATCTGTCTGTGTAGTTAGTACGTGATTTTTTTTTTCATATCTATATATGGCGGTATTTTTAGGTCTGTTTGTAGTGTTAGTAACCATCAGCATGTACGTGTAAATTAAGCAGGGGGCTCCTATGTGACTCCCAAATTGGGAGTACGGCTTCCAGCGGGATGAGTTGAACATGTAGTTTGTTCCGGGTTCCTGCCCCTTCAGGGCAGGGGTCCTATTGTTAGCTAATACTTCGATATGTCCCCTCAGGGCATTGATTAAACAGGTTGAGTAAAGAATGTGATTTAGTAAATACAAGGGCCAGTTGGCCCTGTTCCTTTCTTTCCTTTTCCTTTCGAGCCGATTTAAAATGGTAAAATATGAATGTTTTCTGTGTATATTTATTAGTATAACATGTATTAATGATAGTGATGATTGGTGTGTAGTGGCATGTATGTGTATATTTGTAATGTAGTAGTAGTAATTGTGATAGTTAAGTGATGAAAGAGTGTGTGAGATAATTAAATATGGACAGTGTAGTATTTACTATGCGATAAATTTTTATTTTTCCGTCATTAAGTGAACGTAATATAGTATAATAATTCCGTGTACAAGGTCATATTCAGTTGTTCAAGGGTTGATTATATCGTCGCTAGCCCTAGTGTCAAAAGTCAGTACTAACCGCCATTCTTCTGTCGAGGTGCTTAGTGATTTAGTTTTCATGAAATTGACCCTTCTTTCCGAAATAAAACCTAGAAGATATAACTCACAGCCCATATGAATGTACAGTTAGGTCAAGTGACCCAAAATTAATATATTCTGAAAATTTCAACATTCTGCCTAGTCTAGAAATCGAGATATTTAAGTAAATAAACAATACGTAAATTTTTAACAGAAGTCGGGCGATATGATGCTAGTTCTTCGCTTTGAAATTATATTAAATGTCCATTTTTTCTTCGTGGCTGCAGAAGTTCATTGTTGCTGCAGAATTTCATAAACATTAAACATTATCGCAGATAATTCTAATTTCAGTGAACATACGTAGGATTTTTTTTCTTTCGTTCTTAATAAAGCTAACGAGTATTACATAGTATTGTGTGTGTGGTGAAAGAGTCTTGAGTTCGAGTGAGGTTGTCGTGCGGTGATCGGAATGGGAAATGTTTGTAGTGATTATAGATTTTAAAGTGTTATGATGAAATGTGTATATAGGCTGGGCGTAGATAGAGGAAACAGGGTGTTTGTACAATATACCGTCGTAATGAATGCAAAGAATGGTGATATGAATATTGTATGAATATTAATATGAATATGAATATGAATATTGTAGTAAATGAATATAGAAGATAGAACACCCATATAGTTAAATATATATATAGTAGCCCAGTGAATACTTCACCGCGTGTTGATATATAGATATTGAATAGATACGTGTAGCTACAAACATCTCGGGTTCTGACCCCTGCACCATGATATCACGCGGACCGGAGGGCGATATATAGTCGGACTATGGTAATACTTTGTAGTTTAATGTGTTATAATAATAATCAACCATAGTAATACCATCTGATAGAATGGGTAGCATCATATAATCGCTGACTAGACATGTTGAATAATAAATTATGAAAAGACAGTAGTAGTTATACAACAGGGCTGTAGTGAATCATATCTTCTGGTCGGTTTTAAAAAATAGAATATCCTGCTCCGTGAGATTTTTTTTTCCTTCACGTTACCTACTCAGGCTAGCTTACAATGTTCATGGAGGCGACAGCTCTGATAGGGTTACAGAATCAAAACAATTAGTTATTGAAATTTATTTTCCCGTACCCGGGCATCGACCCCATTCCCCTTGAATATTTTCGTTTTCTTTTATTAGTTTCTAAACTAGATAGTGATGGAAATTAATCGATGCCTCAGAATTTAGCGCATTCTGCGAAGGGGAGCTATCGGTGAGGTTTGGCAATAGAAATCACCGATCCAAAATTCAGTTTATTTAATTTTTTTTTTTATTTCGGCAAATCATTAGTTAGGGATATCTTAGATAATACTTCTATTCTAGTTTCATTACTGTCCTCGAACCTTCTTAGTTTTTCTAAGAGGTCGAATATTTTTTTTCTTACTTAGAGATTTCAAAATTGGGGACGCAGTTACCTGGTCCCTTCCCCCTCTCCTTTTATCCTGCTGGTCTGGGCCGGATACGGGGATCGGATTTCAATCTTACAAGCAAATTCTTGTGGGATTGGGATCTGATGGACACAGAACTTGCATCCTTGGCAGCAGGACCTCCCTCCTAGTTTACGTATTTAAGTAAACCACCCTCTTTCGGCATATGTGAATATTTTGGCTATGAGTTATTATATATTTAAATTCGATCACTCTTCTGTGTAGTGAGTAGTACTTTAATCTTTCTCCTTTCGTTGGCGCCGCTTTCTCTCCCTTGTCTCTTCCTTCTTACTTCGAGATTTTTTAAAAAATTTTTCAACCTTTCCCCCCGCCCCCCGATTTTGAACTTGTCACTTACGATTTATTTAACGTACAACTCTGATCTGAAATTACCAGCTGAGACGTTGCAAGACACGATTCATGGATAAAGTAGATAGTGATTGGGTCCTCCATCACATTTTGACCTATCGCCGAAATGAACAAAGACTTCGTAGTTGACGACACTTCGATTACGTTCTCTCACCGTCGTCCCTCTTAAGTTTTTTTTTAATCCGTTGGTCACTTTCCTTTCTGTTTTGGTTTTCAATTACCTTGTAGTTAACCTGGGCCCAGAAATTGTACTTTGGTTTATCTAGTTATATCTTTAGAAATGCTCTATGTTACGTGCCTGCCTCAGAAAGTTTTTTTTTTCATTATTTAAGCACGAATTGAATATATAAAAGTGAAAAAATTTATAGATGCGCGGTATCAGGTAGAAAAGCGACTTTCTTTTTCATATGTAATGTCGGAAGTCATTTGTTTTTGGACAATGTTTGCAACCTTGTAAAAATTTTATTATTGGGGTGATTAATTTAAATGTGTGCGCATTTATTGAATATAAATATATATATATATATAGAGAGAGAGAAATGAATACGTCGAAATGTATATGTACTTAATATGTGAATATGATTTTAAAGTAAAAGTATGATATTAAATGTATTATGAATATATGTAAGAGCGCTCGTGTCTGTCCCCCCTAAACGTGTATTGGTTGCTATAGTTTGCCAGTGAGTTTTCCGACGAATTTGAGAATGTAGATTTTGTTAAGAATACCGCCGTGCACTTAAGTAATTTTCCTTTTCTTTTGAATAAATGTAAATGATACCTTATGTAATTCTGTAATGGCATGTATTGGAAAGTAACGGCAGGTCTAAACGTAACCCACATCATAACGAATATTATCCCTGAACTACCAACCAAAAACCATTGTGGAAAGTGTACCTTGAATCCTTCTCACCTGCATATGTATCCTGTGACTTGACCAGTTTTTTTTATCCTCAATTTGAACCTTTATACTCCGTACACCTGCGGGAGATCGTTTTAAAAATCCGAATTATATACACATATATACGAAAGTGATCCTAAGGAAAGGCCTCATGACATGTCCCAGTGTTGCATAAATAACTTAAAACTATTCAATTAATAAGTTTGGAAATGGACCGTCTAAGAGGAGAAACATCCTCTAGCGATAGTGATTTTTCGAAATCCCTGGATGGGTATAAAGCGTCGCAGTGTGCGATTGCAGATATAAACTGTTAAAAGTTATAAACCAAGTATAGACGACGAATGGTTTTGTAAACCAATAGATATATATATATACATATAGAGATATATATATAAACACGAACGAAGTTAAATGGAGCGAAATGTTCTGGACACTACGAGTAGTGCGTGATTTGTGATTTGAACGCTCAAAATCATTAATATCTTATTACCCAATGTGAGGTAGAGACTCATATAAGTTCTGATACACCAAAAAGTTTTTTTTCTCTTTTCTTTCCTCTTTGTCAAATTTTTTTTTCAAGTGAAATAAGTGTCTTTTTTGCGTATGTCGCAAATCATAATTTGTTTTAGCATGCCTAAGATATGATACATGTAAATAATTTTTTTTTCCTCTTTCTATTTGTCAAGATGATTGGATATATAAAAATTTTACTAAAATATAACACTATGTACTCTATTAATATATAACCAAGAACTTGTGCTTTTAAGATTTTCGTTGTAATTAATTTTTTCTTCTTTCCACTATGACTGTAATAAACTATTTGTATCTTTGTAGTTAGTTGGTTTCCTTTAAACATATATACACTGTCCTGAGTGAGTGAGCGTGTGAATGCATGATAGATTTAATTTAAGTAATTTTAGTGATATCATTTGTCATATTAATATCTGTAATATATGTGTCATGTTTTAATAGATGTGTTAAGGTAAATAACCTAGGTCATGAAGGACCGCTACTAATGGTTTAAATCGGCTCTAGGAGTGAAGCAAAAATAGCAGGATGAGCCTAAATACGACATCTTTCTTCCAGGAAGTTGAGACTCTTATTGATACGATACATAAATTTATATTGAGTTGATAAGTTTGATTTTTTTTTCTTCTCTCTTGGCTAATTCATATGCGTGGTCGATCCTAGAGAACAGAGTTCAGATGCTGGATGGTTATCAATCACTGGTTAGAATAACAGTACAAAGAATTAAATTTCACTTTTCTCATTTCCAGGTCTAGGTCTGGGCAACCCCACGATCGTGGTGCCTGGAGCTAGGTCTGGGTGGTATGAGGGAACATGTGTCTATTCCGAAGCATTCCAAAATTGAGTAGTCATTAATAACATTTAGAATGATTCATCTTTCAACGACTTTCCCGACCTTTTACTATATTTCCGGAATTATCCAGTAATCTGTTTCTTATTAAAATACCCCATTTCTTTTTCTTTCTTCTTTTCCTACCTCCTTCTTTTACCCTTCTACTTTCTTCTCTTTCTTTCCTATTTCTGAATGAAAGAAAACGGAGTCATGACAGAGTAGTCGCTATTTGCACGGTCAATAAGTTGTTTCGATGAGTTTTCTTCGGGAGTCCGATATGGAGTAATTAACGATAACAAGAAAGTTTATTGAAATTTACTTTATTGAAGAATAATCATGATTTCGATTAGTAGATGATGTTTCGTAAATCGTTCTCGTTCAAAGAAAGTTAATTTTTAGCGACTCCTCTACATTGCACTTTTCGTTTACTACTATTAGTTTTTTTTTTAACGTTTTCTTTCACCTCCGAAAATACAGGAGGGGGCAGGCCTCCCGCTTTTATGGTTTAAATGTTGTTATATCATTTCCTTCGTGAATATACCTCGTTATGTAGAATAATTCTGATAACTTGTAGACAAAATTAAGAAGAAAAAAAATGGGGGCATAAATTTTGAAAAAAATATTTACAAAAGGAGAACACCGTATTCTAATGGTTAGTCTTTGTACTCATGGCCAGTATTTCTATGGTCTCGGGTTCGATTCCGATTTTCGGTGCCCACTCAGCGTCGTGAGGCAAACTGGGGAGTCATGTGTGTCAGGGCGTCCCAGCGCGCTCACCACGTGCTCGCCGCTAGGTTCGACGTAGTTCAGCCCGTCGCTAGCAGATGGCGCTGGAGTAGGCTTTGGCTCACAAATGGGCCGTTACGCTAAGTAGTTTGGTTTGGGATTTACATAACAAGACGAAATAAGAAAAGTTTTTTTTTTTTTGCTAGAAACGAGACGAGACAAGAAAAATTTCTTCGAGAACCGAGACGAAATGAGACGATACCTCTACAAAATTTACGAGACGAGATGAGACGAAAAATCGGTGGGCAACACGAAAATTTACTCAATTAAAATGTACTCATAGCAGATGTAAAACAAGCTACAAGAAATTAGATCTTGAAAAATTGGAAGAACAGAATATTTTCTTTAATATTCAAGGTAGTCTACTCATTTTTATTTACCTAGTTTTTAATACGATTTTTCCTTAAGAGTCTTCATCCCGGCGAAATTAAAATACCGCTAATTTTACAGTAATTATGTGATATCTTCAAATAGATAAAATATAATCGAAATGTGGAACAAGAGCACCCTAGACAATATTATTTTACATGAGATACCGTTATCACGACTCACTTATCTGCTTTCGATTTCGAGTCATTTTGAAAATCGGCATTTATTTTCGCGTTTCTAAACAGCTGAAAACGGAAAGCCTCTAGGTGACTTGTGATAACGGTACCTCACGCAAAATAATATTGTCTAGGGCGCTCTTGTTCCATATTTCAATTACCTTTTATCTATTTGAAGATATCACATAATTACTGTAAAATTAGCGGTATTTTAATTTCGCCGGGATGAAGACACTTATTTAAAGTCAGGTAGCTAAAGAAAACAGTGAATATCATCGTAACTAGTGTGAAATTCTAGTTGATTGTAGATTCAAGTCATGTCAAACAGTCCACGTACGTTATTTGTACAGGAGAAGCTGTTAACAAATTCAGAGTGGGGTCAGAGGTAGGAGGAAGACTTGTTCTTTTAACGAATAATAATAAACCGAGAAAAGAAGAAAAAATTTTCTTTCACCTATGTGTGTGTGTGTGTGTGTGTGGGAACAGAAGCAGCAGGAAATCAAAAAAAAAAAAAAAAAAAAATGAGGGTTGCGCATTTTGGTTTTCTCTGGTGGACAATATTGTGCAGGACCACATACAGTGAAGACGTTGGCTGATAGATTGGACCGTATCCTGTCGACAGAATAAAACGAACCAGGGTACACACACTACCAATATAGGCAAAAAACGAAGGGTTTTGGTGGAACTATCGAACAAACGGGATGACCTCAGGTCGCACCACGATATTGCACTCTGCGGGGTTCACCCAGGTAGGTGGCACAAGTGCTACGGTATCCGGGCTGCGGGAGAAGCCGTTAACCTTTGACCCTGCAGGTGGGTCATCTGCTCACAGCCTCTTTAGATAGATGCGAAACAAAAGCTTAAGACGCATGTATATTTGTGTGGGGGTGGCCAGAGGACAAGATTTTTTTTTTTTTTTTAAAGAAAGTTTTAAAATATGATTATAGTGAAAAGGGTGGCTAAATATCTTATACTTTCTTTAAGAAATTAAATTATTTCTGGGAGTTTCTTTGGAAACCGTTTCCCATGAACCAAATTATTTAAACGGCGCATAGGTTAAACATTTCAATCATTTATATTATGATATGCATTTATTCGAAATATTTTTCTTTCGCTGAGTGAACAGACCCTCGAGTCCAAGAATGAGAATTTGTCGGACTTTTTCAACTACATATAAGCCGTTCCGGGCACTCTATGCTACTACGCACAATCTTAGTAGTAATACTTTAAAATATCAAACAGATCATTTAGCAGCTAGTTCTCATGCTTTTACGTACGTTTAAAGAAACTTCAAAATAAATTACTGTATTGATTGGTCTGAATGTACTAGTAAGACGTATTTTCGGAAAACAAGCCTTAGTACTCAGACACCTCATATGATCTATGAGTATACCCACCTCCAGGGCCGGATCCAGCATTTCTTGAAGGGTGCACCAATAACTACCACTATATTTAATGTACATTTTTAAGTTTTTAAATGCCTTTAGGAATCTGTGGTGTGAATGAGGGATACTACTTTGTTCAGTGAATCCTTTTCCTTCAGTCTTCAGAAAATCGACTTAAACTATTGCTTTTGCAAAACTAAGCTTTCTTTTAAGTCTCAAACGGACACATGACAGCAGAAAGTTTCGGAAAACGTTGCTTTTTCACTGCTAGGTTATCATTTTAGATAATGTATATTTACAGTGAAGGGGGTGCATGTGTTCTGGTGCAGCCCCCCTAAATCCGGCCTTGCCCACCTCCATAGTTTATTATCCTAGATCTATAAACTACATTATTGTGCACAAGCACATACGCAAAAATTTATTTTGGGATGGTTCCAAAGCTTTTGAAGAGTCTAAATTCAAAATGAATATAAATTATTTTAAAATTAGTAAAATCAACCCTTCAGGATTTCAGGGATCCGGATTCCAGGACCCCTGTGTATGCCTCTGTTTGTGTATAATTAGAAAATGATGAACTGGTGGCCAAATATTTTATACTTTTTTTTTAGAAAAAAAAAAGAAATTAAATATTTTGTGGGAGTTTCTTTGGAAACCGTTTCCCAGGCACCCTCGTGTATAGATTAAACGATCCAATCGTTTGTATTCTGATATGCATTTACAGTATATATCATAATATAACACATATTTGGAATATAGTACATACAGTTCTAGATGATATATCAGAGACATCTAGTGATGCCATTTATTCGTTATATTATTTCATTTTTATTTATTTATTTTACGACAAGCACCTTGGAAATGGAATCAGTGTTTCTTTCAGAAAAAAAAAATGTTCCGGGAGACACATTTAGTATTCGAAGGGACATATTATTTTCATACGGTACTATTCTATTTATTCATATATAATGATGGTATTATCTTGGTCTCTTCCGGGGGGCACTCTCAGAGCTCCGAGGAGGCATGCCCCCCCCAAAAAAAAACGTGTCAGGAAGAAGCACTGAATGGAATCTTTCCCAGCAAATTTGTATAGAATATAAGTCCATTTTCTTAAGTTCTAGAGCATTTATGTAGGGTTTTAAGTGTTTGAGTACTCTGTTTTCACTTTTGTTTTTAAGAATTCATAATATAGTAAAATCCCTTACTAAGAAATCGCTAGGAACTGTAACACATACGATATGCTGCTCAATAAAAAACAAGTGTTAATAACCCCGAAATCAATTCCTAAAGTTTAACTGGTATTGTCAGCAGTGGCGGATCTAGCCCGAGGCTAAGGGGGCCTAGCCCTCCCAGTTTTTGGGTGACAAAAGTAATTTAAGCTATTATTTATACGTTTATCACATACCTATCATGGTCTGGGTTCTGGCTGCCCCCCCCCCCAGTTTTTACCTTCTAGATCCGCCGCTGATCTGTCAGTCAAATTTTGGCTATGATAAACTTGTGTAAATTTGAAACACTATATATTAAACTAAACTTTGAAAGAATATACAAATAAACACAGATACAATTTCATGTATTTGGGCTCATTCATTATACAGAAAATTAAAAAAAAAAAAAAAAAACCGGAAAGGAAGACGAATGTATTATATACTCTAGCTGCCCACCATCAAAACACAAGCAAGAATAGTAAGACAATTCAAATTCTCATAAATAGCAAAAAAAAAAAAAAAAAAAAAAAAATCTAAATAAAATAGCGGACAATTTTACGCGAAGTACCGGTACCTATAAGATATGAGCACCATACAGGGACTAATAATTGAAAAGTAAACATAACGAAAATATAAGCAAATAAAGTAAGTTAAAGAAACACTGACATCATGCTGAGACATCAAATATTTTAGACAAAAGTGGCATTTAACTTTTCCTCCATGATCGTGTTATGCTTTTTTTCTGTCCTTCCCATCCTCTGAATAGTCACAGAGACAAAATAAAGAAGCAAAATAAATGGACAGCTACCTCGAAAATGTCATATTCCATGAAAATATTGGAGTTCGTAATATGTTGTCCACCCTCAACTGAACAAAGAAATAAAACGGATGAAAGAAAAGAAACAAAAAGAAAAAACAGAAGTCTCTTTTCTGAATGCTCAATAAACTATTTTGGTATTTTTTAACTAGCAATGTTGCTAACTATATGTTCCGAAATTATTGTAAAAACTAGAATAACATTTCGGAGCTCCTTCGTGGCTAAGCGGTTAGCGTAGGCGCCTTTGGAGTGGAAGACTCAGGTTCGATTCCTGGCGGAGCTCGTGTGGTTCCGATTTCACATTAACCAGTAGGTCCACGTCTCATATAGCCTTGCTGTTGAAATGGACGTTAAACTTAACATCAACTCAATTTAATAACAGTTCGGTCCAAAAATTTCTAAAAATGTATCTGAGAAGAACAAAGCAAAGTTAACTTCAACATAATTTTACTATTTACTTGAGTCACAGGCACATAAAGAATAAGCTAGAACTGTTGTTATCTTTGCTGCAGTGTACGGTGTATAAGTTGAAACCATCAAGATACGAAGCAAAATGTGTATCCCGTTCTAAAGACAACATATGAAAACTACATATGAAAGCATGAAGTATAAAATAAATATTAGATTCTTCGTTTCATTTAATTGATTTGCCTAATATATTTCAAATATAAAATATTCATGACTTCATTGCATATAAGTGTAAATTAATCAAAACTGTTTTATCATAACACCACGTAATACAATTTTAATATGTGTGAAACTCTTATTTAAAAAAAAAAGTGCAAATCTAGTTTAATATCGTACTTTTACTAGAAAAGTGACATAATTAAAAAAAAAAGACTTCGTGACATATGATGTTAAAAATAGTCCTAAAGGATAGTTATGAAATTTCTAGTCTCGTCTCGATGCTAGTCTTGAAAAGGACACAAGAGTGGAGATGAAAAGTGTATTTTTAAATTCGAGACGAAATTAGAAACATAATAATTCTCGTCTCGTTTTCAAGACAAGACGACACATTTCTCAAATCTCGTAAGCAACACTAGTTCAGCCAAGTTTTACATCTCAGACTGTGTTTTAGTGCCATACGATTCATAGCAAATAATAATAATAATAATAATAATAATAATAATAATAATAATAATAATAATAATAATAATAATAATAATAATAATAATAATAATAATAATAATAATGTTAGGCATCTAATACATATCTACTTATAGTTTATACGATGCAAATAGGGCCTACACAAAACATTGACTGCATGAACTAGATTTGTAGTCTACAGTTTTGCCTTAAAGAAACTATAGTATTTATCAATATCAGCTAGAATAGAAGACTTAATTACGAAAGGCATCACACTGTCAAACTCAACAGGGCCATAGAAAATAACCCTTTTGTGCACAATATCTACATCTTCTCGAAGTGGAAAACGAGATTCCACGTCAATTCGTTCAAGGAACTTCATTTCATACACATTTTTCCTAACTGACTTTAACTCTGCCAAAATACCATTTTTTCACATAATCAGCTGCATAATATTCATTTTCTTCCACGTGCTCTAACCCAGGCATTGCACTGTCTTCATCATCTTCGATGTATTATCGGAAATACTCGCATTTGTGTTCGCCCACTTACCCTTCAGGTACAAAATTTGTGTCCCCACTTATCCCACTATTAAAAAATGTGGGGTAAGTGGGGACACCACACTTGTACAGCGATGGACACTTCTAAATGGTACACCTTAGCCGTAAATCTCCATATGCCTGTACCATTTAGAAGTGTCCACCGCTGTACATATACTGACAAATATAACACAGTACATTCAATTTTTATAAGTAATGAAAGCTTGACCCACGACCACTGACCCACCAACCACCGTGACCCACGACCCACTGACCCACCATCCACCGCGACCCACTCTGACCCACGACCCACCGTGACCCACCACCCACATGACCCACTCTGACCCACCGTGACCCACCACCCACCATGAACCACTCTCATCCACTTTGACCTACTCTGACTCACCAAATCCATCGTCATCAACTCTGAACACGATCCACGGCCTCTTCTGTACTGACTAAAGAGTTTACATTTGTAATAAAACAAGACTGTTAAATTGTCACTAATTGGAGTTTGAATTTCTAGTCAATCGCTCAAGCACCACTCTGTTACAATAACGGTGGATCTGACCTTTACAATATCAAATGGTAAAGTTTTTATCAGTGAGGAAATTGAAGCACTTCGAGGTGGAGGGATATTAGTGTGTGCCTAAAATATACTTGCACTAAGAGAGTATTCTTGCAAATGTTAATTTCTGAACGCATTCCACAATAAACTTCTATTCGCAGGAAAATACCCCTGTACAATATGGAAAAGGTTATGGTTTATCAGTTCACAATATTTTTTTCACAAAAGACTTGAAAAATCAGTTTTTCATTGTGCATAAAGGTGCTCGGGCACCCTATCTGAGAGCATCTCCATAAAGTATGCTCATAATTGTAATTTGTGTAATCACTAAAACACCACGTTAAATTTAAGTTACAAATATGCATAATTGCAATTATTATGAATATTTATCCAAAGTAGTTTACCTAAAGCAGAGTTTCCCAACCGGTATGCCGCGGCACACTGGTGTGCCACGAATAGACTGCTGGTGTACCGCGAGGAAATCGAAACAATATTATTAATTCTATAGCAACCAAATTGCAAGACAGGAAAAAAATGTATATTTTTATTTCACATTACTATGAACCTTTACAATGAAAAAAATATATGTTTCATACTGTGTTACTTTTCTGTACATTTTTAATGTTGAGAACAAGTATTTGTTATTATGACCATTTTTGCTTCTTTATTGTGTAAGCTATTTTGTAACTTAAAATTTTAAAATATCATTCAATCCTTTCGACAAAGCAAACATGCATACAAATTACCTACAATGCATTTGTGTTTTAAAAGTACAAGAGATTTGTTTGTTCGTTCGTTATTTAATGATGATCTTTCTTAGTGAAAGGTTGGATACAGTTTTCGAAAAAGAAACTGTATTTTTAAAAACCTGAGTCCTATAATTTATTGCAGTTGGTTAATATTGTTAAATTAGAACGAAAAATAAGCATAATGATTTACCACGGGCAAAAATCAATGATCGAGGTTTCTTCTCTGTGAGAAGGAGATCAGTAATCACAGGAAAAAAATACCATGGTATTTTATGTTTACAAATAATAATATCTATGAGTGTGCCGCGAGAATTCAAGTTGAACTCTAGTGTGCCAAAAGTTGAAATAGGTTGGGAAACGCTGACCTAAAGCAAAGAAGAGACTGACTAAAAATTAGGTACAAAGTTGAATAACACAAATAAGCCATTAGTAATACAAGTATGCATTTTCCATAACTCGTAATTTTCCACCTTAAAAAATCTGAAATCGGGTTTATTTCCTCTTGGTAACTTTTTCGTGGTAAATCATCCGCAGCGGAATGATGTCCATCCTTTAGCCAAGAAATAACTAGCTCGTCTATTTCGAGTTTGTGTAGCGGTGGGCCATTAACATTGATGAACAACAAGTTAGACAATGTTTGAGCACTTAGTCTATTTCTTAGTCTTAGTCTATTTCTTAGTCTTAGTCTATTTCTTAGTCTATATCAGTCATCTGTAAATTCATAAGGGGAAATCCCCGTTCGCACTCTGTCGTGGAAATTGATAATACTTCTACCCGATTTCTGCAACTCCTCATCGACAATCTGCTTGTTAGACTTAAGTCTGATAACGATTTTTCTTGGTCAGTTTTGAAATACTCAGCAAGAAGTATCACCTCTCTATCACCATACAACATCTTTTCCATATCGACCATGTCAGTTGGCATGTCGATTCATAGAGAACAGAAACTTCATCTACCACGCCTTCGATAGGGAATCTTATGAATAAATTATTAATTAAAGCCTGATAAACTGATGATTTCTTATTTATTTATAAACTTAATTTTTGTAATTACACATGAAGGTTTGATGCCAATACCAAGTTCCCTACCCCGTCTAGAAAGCGAAAGGGAACGAGGTTCTTGGAAAGTGTTCAGAGGTGAATGGGAATTTCCCCCCTTCTTCCCCTTCAATTACCACACTGATTAGGTTCATTCCCGTTGTGCCTACTTCCCGTTCTGCCTACAGACCCTCCAGCACTTTAAAGAAAATATTTTTAATTATCTTATCTCTAGGCAGAACGGTAATTCCCGTTGTGCCTACTTCCCGTTGTGCCTACTCTTTCGAGACGGGGAATTATGTGCAGGGAGGAATTTTTGTAGGGAATATTTCTTTAGTATTTCTAAAAGCTTCTGTAAAAACAACCACCACCTCTACAAGTTTCATCATACATGGAAAATTGGTTGACTCAGTTGCAAGAATGTTAGACATTGTATGTGAAACAAACATTAAAAAAAAAAAAAAAAAAAAATCTAATATCAAGCAATTTCAGAACAAAATTTTATTTGGGTTTCCAGTAGTTTACCTCCAGCATGCTAAGACTTGCAGTACTAAAAAATGCCACAGTTCACATCCCCAAGACATGTCTGGCCAACTATTAAACAAACAACGCAAGAGGATGCATAAGGCGGCCTTTAAAAAGAGTGTTTGTCTCCATCATATCTCTTTCCTCGAATTGATTGATTCAGTTGCCAGTAACCCGTTTGACATTGTATCTGAAACGAACACGAAACAGACTTACTTCGGGCTAATATCAATTCATTTCACAACCGAATTTTAATCGGTTTTCCAGTAGTTTATCTCCAGCATACTAAGGCTTGCAGTACTAAAAAGTGCCACAATTCACATCCTCAAGACATGTTCGGCCATACATTAAACAAACAATGCAAGAGGATGCATAAGGCGGCCCTTTTGAAAAAAAAGAGCCTTTGTCTTTTACATCACTGCTCCTTCTTTGGCATTACCTTAACAGGTAATTTGTCTTCTAACACGATTCTATACTACATGCAATGTTACATATACTTATATTGTCAATGTAAATACTACATATCGTCAATGTTAATACCATATATCGTTAATATAGCCAATATATTTAAACATAAACGCTCCGCTCGCAACATAAACGTTTCAATAAGAATCACAACAAGCTTTTACTTATTACGTTAAAAAGTTATTATATATGATTTGTTAGTGTCAGTGTGATAAGCAAGGTGCCTAGTAATGACTTATAGTCTACACAGGAGTGTTTTCAAAATCAGAAACGGTCAAAGTATGAAATACGTGTTCGGCGTTTTGTTGGTGATGAGTTTGCTTAGATAATCACGCTTCTCTACCCAATCGGATTACTCACGACGGTGAGAATGAAAACTCTGAGAAATTCGCAAAGAAGGCTCCTTCTGAATTTCCATTACATTTCACAGAATATTTTTACCGTAAAATAATCGAAATTAAAATGCTATTTGTGTGGTCACATACAGAATAAAATCACAGATATTTACGATTATTAGGAAGGCTGGAACCACGTGTAATAGGCTTGATGGCTTACATAGATGTGGTTGCATACTGTTTACATTTTGAACAACGATTATGAGATCTTTATTTAAATTACATTGGGTATATTGACGATATGTGGTATTTAGTATTTACATTGACAGTATAAATGAAATGAAATGAAATTTTTAAGTTTTACGTCCTACGGTAATGCTGGCTAGGCTAAAGGAGACGGTGATGATGAGAAATGAATGAAATAGTGGAAAGTAGGAGAAAACGGTAGAACACCGAGAAAACCAACGCACACGGTGTTTGTCCACCACAAAGCTCACCTGGCTCGAGCTGGGATCGAACCATGGACCCCATGCACCAGAGGTGAACGCTCTACCCCTGAGCCATTGCGGTCCCATTTTTTTCTTTTTTTACAATATAAGTACGACATATTGCGTGTAATACAGAATCATGTAGGGCCTATAGAGGACAAAGCACCTGATCATATATAGAGGTGATGCCGGAAAAAGATCTGTGATGTAGAAGACAAAGGCTTTTTTTAGAAAAAGAAAAGAGACCGAATTATGCATCTTCTTGCATTGTTTGTTTAATATATGGCCAAATATATTTTGAGGATGTGAACTGTAGCACCTATTACGTACTGCGAGCCTTAGAATGTTGGAGATGAACTACTGGAAAACTGAATAAAATTTTGTTGTGAAATGACTTGATATTAGACCGAAATAAGTTTATTTTCTTGTAACTGAATCAATTAATTTTCCATTTCTCTGTAAGTATTAAAAAAACACATCTCTACTAAAGTAGACGTGAATAACGCTGCTAATAACAAAACTGTACCTAGTCATTTTTTCTGAGAAGAGCAAGTAAGATAACATTTAAAATATATGATGAAATTTAAAGGAATAGTTATTCTTCTTACAGAATCTATTAGAATTACTAAAGAAAAAATCCCTAGAAAAGATCCCTCCCTGCACAGAATTCCCCGTCTCGAAAGAGTAGGCAGAACGGGAAGTAGGCACAACGGGAATTACCGTTCTGCCTACAGATAAGATCATTAAAAATATTTTCTACAAAGTGCTGGAGGGCCTGTAGGCATAACGGGAAGTAGGCACAACGGGAAGACACCCTGCTGTTTGCCATATGCCAAATTACGATGAATTTCAATTAAATTATCATAATGTTGAATTATCGATACTTTTCAGTGGAAAAAAGGATGAAATTTCAAAGTTGCAAATCAAGGTAAGAAGACCAACGTAAAGAGGAAAAAAGTGTAAAATTTTTCATATAATTATGCGTACAATCCAAACTTGAAATTTCCGTGTAATTAAGCTTACAGTACAAATTTTATGCCTATTTTTCTCACAACTTTATGGGTTGATTGTCCTGTGCTGTAAACGCTCCATATAATAAACATAAGCTTCAGCAATTATTATAGTAGGAAGCAATGGATATATGAAGCCAAGCACTGTATTTTTTGTTTGATTTTTTTCTTAAATAACATCGATAGTTTTCGATCATTTTTACAAACCAACTCACTACCAATTTTCCATATATAGAAAGTCCCCCCCCCTCCCATAAAGGAGAATTTAAAAAAATGCTAGGACACATTCTATTTATTTTCAATAAAGAGTTAATACACTGAATTTCAGCTCCGTAAGTTTAACGGTTTGCGAGATACTCATTTTTTTTTTTTCAAAAATTCGGATCCTCACTACCTCCTTAGAATATTATGCATTATAATGAAAGCAATATAACATTCCAATTTGGATTAAGGCCTAACTATATACCAAAAGTAATTTCATTTGACTTTGCAATTTGACCGTAATGATCAGGCACACATAGTTACATTCAAATTTTTATATAATAATTTATATATTACAGTGATTCAAAAATGTATTTTTTCCAGTAGTTAGCTCCTCTAAAAACTCTCAGGTCTCGAAAGCCAAGTAATAGTAGAAGTCCTATTGCTATTATTACAATTAAAAATATCAATATCCAAAAGTGCCTGAAGTTCATTTTTCACTTGGTTAGATATACTCACCTCAGGTAAGTAGACAGTAACAAATGGAAAAGGAAGGGAAATGAAGGTCTTGAAAGTAAAACGAAGACAAATTTACCAGTCTTCAGAAGATACTGTCTACAATGCAGTGAGCAGAGTGAGTCGGTAGATCATACTGAGTCAGTGGGTCGCAGTGGGTGACGGTGGGTGGTGGGTCACAGTGGGTCATGGTGGGTGGTGGGTCACAGTGGGTCACACGTTGTTGACCCACGACCCAGTGACTCACTCAGAAAACTTGACCCACTTGACCCACCGACCCACTGATCCACTCCATCTCTGCTCATAAGTAGTGGTTCTGTGTAGTATTGAACATTGTTGTTGCTGCTGGAGACCGTTGATTAGTATGGGACTGCACGATCTGATCCTATTTCATTTTACTTGGATAGAGATTGGGTTTATTTTACTTGAGCAATAATTGTTGAAATCTTTCCTTACACTGAACGATTTATAAATACCAAATTTATATAATCCAACTTTAAAAAAAGCATGAACAATGAAATAACTATAAACAACAACAAATAATTATTATCGGTAATATTTTATTCGTTGTGCAAAATGAATATACACTCAAATCCAAATCAATAGGCTAATTAAAGCAAGAATTTTAGGAAGGATCCCAGAAAATAGATCGAAAGATTGCGATCTTGACCAAAAATTTTAGGAATGATCAAAAAATGCATAAAAAATTGCGATTTTGGCCAATAATTAATTTTTAGATTAGGAACCACAAAATTTTTGAACGGCTTCTAAATCGATTTTCCCCCCCCTTTTTTTTTTACGGAATAAGCACATCATACTGAATTAAGTGATAGTTTGGGTTTGGCTACACTATATGTAGTTCTTCAGATTCTATAAGTCGTACACGAAAATTTTTGACTGAAATCTATTGGATCTTTTGATCCAATAAAATAACGTTTTTAGTGGACTTATTGAATTCAACTTAGGGATTGTCCAATGATATGAAGAAGGATTAAAATTATGGTACTGTTCTATCAATATTCTTCACGTTGGAAACACTGTAAAAACCAATAGCATAAAAGTACATAAAAGAATAGGTGAAACATCGTAAGGTCTGTTCTTTTTATTATTATTATTTTCAAGCTTTCTTCCTTCAAGGGAAAAGGTAACAGGATTTTTTTCACTTAAAAAAAGTAACATGAAATATCCAACCTTTTTTTCATCTCCATTCTACACGCACACACACACATACACACAGACTATTTCCGAAAAGAAGAAAAAGAAATGCGTTAGCAGTGGATTATTTCATTTGCTCTTGACTGAAATAGTTCTACTTGGTGGAACCACCTGTAGCGTGTCAAATGCTAACTGTGACATTACGGCAAACAAATCCTAATTTCTGTCTTTCGTTGGTGCTTGCCATGCGAGATGCCCAGCCATCATCTCACATGAAACTGTTCTAAGATATGCATACTTGATGGAAGATAATAGCATTATATATTTATAAACAAGGACTGTTTATGAAGCAATTCAAAGCATTTTGTATAAAAGCATAAGCATGGAATACATAATGAAAACGACTATAGAAAAAGATATCGTCCATCGTACTTGTTTTCCTAACGAATTTTTACTTTTAAAAAAATCATACCAGTGCTGGTACTGGCAACAGCATATCTAATATCAGGTTAGGTGGTGTATTTGAAATTTAACGTCCCATTTAGCAGCGAGGCTATATGAGACGCAAAAATTGAGAGGTGCGGGGCCAAATTGTTAGGTGCCCCACATTTTCAACTAACTTCTACCAAGGTCTATAGATATATATAGGGTGAGCGGGAATTAACTTCCTATTGAAAATTGTTCATAACTTTTTAAATATTTATCTTAACCAAATTTCATAAAGCAAAAAAACATCTAGTTCCTTACAGTGGTAGAATTGTTATACATGCTAAAAATCCACATAAATGCGGCCATTATCCATCAGTTTTTATAAATGTTTGAGGACAAAAGACTTCTCCAGATACTCCAGCGGTACGTTTGCAAGAACCTGGCGAATTTACCTCTTAGTGGGGTAGCATAATGATAGAATCATGCATATTCTGATAAGAACATGACATTTTGCACAGAGCTTACTAACATAGTAACAAATAAATTTTGACGTAGACCCCAAAAATCTGACGACAATTTCCTGGAAATCCAGGCGCTGGAACATCTGGAGCACTGGAGAACGGTATGTTATCGCTGGAATAGCCATTACGTGAAAACGGCTTGACCTACAGAGCCAAAATAAGACTCAAATGCAAGAAAAATAACAAGCCTTTAATTTAAATTCTATATTGTCTTAATTGAACATCATCCAGGGCCGCATGAGGGGCCCAAAATTCATTAAAAAACAAAAAAACTTATGGTGTACTTTTTATTTGGTCACTTCATGAAGAAAACGTTACATAAAATAGTAATAAAGTCAAAATTTAAATTAAGTAAACCACAGTTTCTTGCTGTAGTAATTGCATCAGTTTATAGTCATTTACAGATACCATCACAAGCACACAAGGCTGTGCATGGAAGGAATAGGCCAGCACATATACACATATTAGTGCACAGAGATTTGCATCAGCAATGAACAAGTTCTCGGCAGTGCTTGGAAAGTTCTGGAAGCATAGATCATAAAGGTGAATACCTGAATCACTTCTTTTCCAGCTCCACTGTTCAGGATCTGGCAAATTAGGTTGTAGCGCAGACCACTGTGACCAAATATATCCTCCTTGAAAAATGGATTTTTTTCACGTGTTGAAGAAGTGCAGCCTCAGTGGGGGGTACGCTTTCCAACTGACGACATTTTTAGTTACTAGCATTCGACGACAGTCGTTTACATTTTGCAGGTTGCTGGTTCGATCATATAGGTACACGGTGAAACCTTGCAATTTCATGAATGTAGTATAGTATAATTTTAACGATGCATGTGAGAGTTCTACAAATGCAGCAGTAATTTCTATATTTGTCCGCCACGCTTCCCAAGCTGTTTTCTTTCCCCGACCTGCAAAGGCAGATACAGTATTGCATCCGGTGAATGCGTGCCAAAACAGGATGCCGTCACAGATTTCTGTCCATAGTTTCTCCGCGTATTGGTGAATAGGAAGAAAGCGTTTATGTTTACCAACATCATACTCAACCCACAGGTGGGACAGAAGTAGTTTGGGGAAAGCATGCAAAGCCAGGACAACTACATCTGAATCTACCGTTTTGATGATAATGGATTTATGGCCTGCTTCGGCCATCACGGCCTCGCTTTTGTGCTGTCATCTCAGGTATATGTGCTAATATTGTTTCTTTTAGCCGTGAGCTGTGCACCATTTTCTCAGCATCATTTACTCCAACTTCTGACATTCAACTAGCAACAAGGCGAGAAAGTTCTGAAAGTTTGAAAGCTGGTGAAGATTCACCACGAGACAGGATATCTTTAATATAAGTAATAGCTTCGGTTAAAACAGCTCCATAGATTATTGAATTGTTGTCCCCATCCACAAATGCGGGCTGTTTCTTGACCTTACGTCCACCGTTGTGGAACTGCACAAGACACTTATGATGATATTTGGCATCTGTTGCGACCATATCCTCAGTACTCAGTTTTGCTAATAATTTAGTGTCATTTAGGATCACAGCTTCTTCGCGTACACGATTACTTAGTTCCAACGTGCGCACGTTTACTAATGTTTCATCACCTGCTTCATCACAAAAGAAGCAAGTGAATTTGACTTCACCTACTCGGAATGATGATCGAATAGATGGTCCCGCTTGAGAGTTTTTATCTTCTTGCTTTCGTTTGGCAGCAACAGCCCGCGCTAGCTTACTTTTATCGAACTTATTTCGGCAAGTTTTGTGAAATTTCGCATGTTTTCTACTCATCGTCTCCTTTATTCCATTTCCATCGTCGAGAAGATTAAGTTGACTGCTTGATGGAAGTCCAATTTTTTTCTTTAAAATCTAGATCATTGCACAAAGATTTATAGCCTGCTCCCTTGTCCATGTGCGAGCTGTGAGCAGGACAGACCAACGATTCAGCTTTATCGTTCTGAAATAAAATACACATGTTCCAGTCTATGGTTTCAGAATTAGAATGACTGAAATCGGCTGGGATCTTAACAATCTCACATTTCCTTGTTTTCGACATTTTTTGTAGCTGTTACTGTTTGTTCAGTAATTGTTTCATACATACAAATTAAAATTTCACATTATCGCCTGTTTTCTGTGATATTTTGTCCAATCTGTTTTTATATTTTATAATCTCAAAAAAATCTACAGTCAGATATTTTTACCAAAAATGTATAGCAGTAATTTGATAGAAAATAACCTCAGAATAGTTTTCATTCCAAGAAAAAAGAATTTTTCCTTTTTTGATATGTTATAACCAAACCTAACCAGATATATATCCACAAAATAGAACTCTCGAAGTAAATAGTCGAATGCAGATGTCGAGATTCACCTTTTTATTTTCAGAAAAAAATCTATTAAAAAAATAAACGTAATCCAAAAAATTCAACAGCTAAGTTTTCTTTTATTTAGCATCTCACATCACAAACACTGTTGTAACCTGTAAAATTTGAAAAATGAAAAGAGAAAGATCCCGGTGGTGGTCGCTTGTAGCGCCAGGTTTTGTAATAATAAAAAGAAAAAAATGAGATGGCGGGTTTTGGGTTCATATTCCGTCTGTCACTATTTATTCCCTTGCACCACCGTTAAAGTCTCCGTTCCTCGAACTAAAATGGTTTGTGACTCGATAAGGATTGATCTCACGGTTAGGAAATCCTATCTCCCCGCGGTGTCCCAGGGCTTTAGGGAAACAAGATCCCTCTAAAACCGTGTAAGCAAATGAAACTTGATATTATTCGCATACGTATCCTGAATTCACATGCTGCAACGCTGAAAGAGAATTTTGCTCTAATGTTTGGTTTGTGTGAACGAACTAGACTGACTCTCACTTTCCAAGTGGACTGAACAATAATAGTAGTAATAAGAATAAAACCAGAAAATAAACGAATATCTAGAATTTAGAATTTAGTTGAAAATTCTGAAAATCAGTCTAATCCCCACTATAGTCGAGAAATGCTAATATTGCCTAATTTGCCTAACAGATCCTTTGGAAACCAATGATATGCTTGAGGTTTGGGATACAACTTGTTTATAAAAGAAAAAGCTTACGAATTTGATTAACAATGTAATAAAAGTTTTAATGAGCAAATGAAAACAATAACAAAAAAAATGTTTTCTAAAAAAAATTTAAGCAGGCCGAAAGTTAACATTGACTTTTGAGTTTTCTGACAACAAATGTTCAGAATAGAGCATAAGGCCTTAAACAAAAAGAAATCAATTTAAGTAAATTACATCTGAGCTTTCTTTCTTGAACTATGTAGTGAATGAATTGTTATCATTAACCTGACACAAATAAACAAACTGTGGAATTGATGTTTATAACTAGTGCTAGATGCAATCTTACATTGTTTACATTTTATATAGAGCTTTCCTGATTTACATAGATATCATACCAAACTGGTTAAATTACAATTTTGCATTTGAAAAATATCTAATTATTTGACATCGTATGCTAAGTATATAGTTTACGTTGATCAGCTGATATGTTTTGACTATAACCTTTTTAATATTTACGAGATTAAGATATTATATATATATAGCTTGACGGAATTTGAATCTAACTGCCTATATCTTATTTGGGTGAAAACTAAGTATTGAAATGACTTAAATTAAGTTAAAGCGAGTTGAAGTAATTGGAAACGAGTTGAAGTAAATTAAAATAAAAAAATAAGTCGAGAAACAAGTCATGACTTTGATTTGAGATTCGTGGGAAGTATGAAAGAAACATAGAATGATCAAAAGGAGTTAAGAAAACCTACTGCCTGACTGCTAACCATTTCTAATTATTTAAATTAATAACTGAGAATGAGAATAAGTGCACTAAATATGCACTTTGACATTTACCTAACAAGCATACACTATCAAATACATAAAATCAATGAGCGTAGCATTACCATTTCGTTATGCATAAAGGCTACATATATATACTCATATTAACACAAGTAGAAAATTAATAGACACAAACATATATAGATATATATATATATATAAAATCATAAGTAAATACATGCATACATACATAAAAATCAAATAACATATGAATATTAATAATAAATGTCAAGACGTCTCTCGAGATTTTTAATCTGAATATATTGAGTTTTTCGTGATTTTTCTCTTTATCATTAATAGGATTGGTATACGGCCGGACATTTTCATGTATTCGTCTAGTTTGTTCGTCTAGTTTATGCGCATAAACGTCTGATCGCTCGATTGTTAGAGGATCAGACTGACGTAATAATTGCGGCTTTACTTAGCCTACTTCGTATTTTTCATCTGTATTCTACCTGACTGTACTAATGTCGGTTCCGCTTTATTTATGGATTACGTATCTCCAACCAAGAAAATGATTAATTGCGAGACCAGTCGCATATACATCATAGTTACTAATTAATCCTTTAGCTCTCTTACGTAACATATATTTGATGACTCATTACAATATTATTTATTAGAGTTTTACTAGTATATAGATCGAAATAGACTCATTTAGTACGTTCACTTCTATGCAAAATTACTTTACAAACACTATAATCTTTGGACAATTGAAGCAATGTCTTGAATATATTTTCTAGGAATATCTATTATGTCTTGTTCAAAATTATCTTAAAGTTCTCATATTACATGTACATAGCGCAGATGATGCATTTTTACTTCATACAAATTTCCATATGTTAAAGTAAATACTTCTTTCATCGTTAAAGGTCTACAACCTGTCATTCGATCTACTTTTAAATTAACTTTCTTTATATGTTATCAAAAAAATCTAAGTGACAAATAGAGTGATGGCCTAAACTACTATCTCCTTAATAAAAACAACGACATATTCACTAAAGTCACAGAATATATATATATAGAAGTATCATTTTAAAAAGTATCTCTATTTTTAATAAGCCTTGCTCAAAAAGAAAAAAAAAGTTCTAATTGTTTAGCAATTACAGTTCGAGTTGGAAAATCTTTTCTCCACGCGGTGTAAATACGTTAACAGTTTTTAAATAGTTCCGACTTTTATATCGCGAACGTCTTGCATTTTATTCAATGACGAAAATTTCCCTTTTGGAATCAACAAAAAATAATTTGGATGGGTCCTACCTTTCGTCGTACACACTGCTCTCACCACCAAGCTCACAACACACATACAGATGTCCCTGCGTTTACTGGCTTCCTTCTTTCGTGAGAAGTGTCCTGGATTCGGAGTTCCTCTCTTCGATTCCCGCTGCGTCCTCCTCTCAAACTGGAAGGGGCGTCGCTCTTGGGCGTCTCCTGATCCATCAAGGTGGGGCTTCTGTTGGTCCATTTCTGATAGGATGCACTCTCACTAAAAGCACTTTCAGACGTCTCACTGCACCAACATCACTCTCGGTGTTAAAAGTGTAGTGTTACACGGATAAACAGTGTTTATTGTTTTTAAGCATTGTGTATAATACTTCAAAAACTGATTATGTATGATTAAAACTAGTTCAAGTGCTTTCGGTGTGTATGTAGGTTATTCTAATTGTCTGTAATAGCTCGTGATTACGTTTATAAGTACGAAACTCTGTCACTCAAAAACAATGTTTGTAGGCGTTTCGCGATCTATATATATATATATATTAGCAGCGTTACAAAGTTTATATATATATGTTTATATATATAAATATATTTTGAAGAAGATCAATGTGTAGGTTACTATGCTAAGGAAAGATTGTAATTTCGTACACTCGGCTTCGGTGAGTTTAGCCGCACATTGTTATTGTGAACTTAACTTTTGATTATGACTGTAGTGTGTGTGTAAGTTCCGGGTATGTTTTTGTGTTGCGGTGGTACGCTGTTTCCCGGTGAAGAATTATTTTACGACTGACTTGGAGTTTTGAATTTTTAGCCTGCCGAACTTTTTGGATACGCCTCTAACGGTGTCTTCGATTTCGTCTCTGCTCTCTTATTCGTTAACTTGTTTTGGTGTCCTGAATTTTGATTCTCTTGGTCTCCGCCTATTTACGGTTTTCGGGCGTCGTTTCTCTAACGTACGTGCTTCCTTCAAATTTCACATGTTATATCGAAAATTTTTATGAGAGTTGATTTGGCTCCTAGTCGTCTCGTGCATGGTTTTGGACCATTTCACAGTTCTATGTTAAAATTTTATCTTGGTTCTGCGTGGCGACATATGGTCTATGCTGTGATTTTGACAAATTCGCAGAGATTATATTTCTACTTGGATTCTATTCAACGTGTTAGGACTTTATTATTTTTTTCAATTTCACAAAAAGATGCTAAAAGCTGTTTTGTTCTTCTTTCTTGCGTTCACGCCGGGAACTCTGCTGTGTGTGGTCTACGTATGTGGCTTAGGCAGCGGTATTGAGAGACAATGGAAGGGTCTTTCAACTGTCCTCGCCGCACGGACAGGTATACAGAAAAAAAATAAAACATCTTACTTCTCGGATAGTAAGGGAAAATAAAGAGAATGTTCTTTGGCTCTTTAAACAAACAAAAATGAAAATGAAAATTATATTCACTAATGTCCATAATTATACGCAAAATTGAATTTAAAAGATTTATTTAAAAATTAAATAAAAATGGTAATGATGCAACTGTCACAAACCGTAGTTGCTTAACCTCCACTTTCTAAAATCTAATCCAACCTAATGTTGGACATATCGCTTATTAGGATCACGTCAGTAACAATGTAAATAAACTACATTTTTAGACCTTCTCATACAGATTGCGAGAAAGTTATTCAGTAGTTGAGTAGGAATTTTAATATATTCTGGTAGCTTAAACAACGAAGATTCTTGTGATATATAAATCTTCTCTCAACTCTGTTTGTGTTAAACAAAAACTTTATCAACATTACCTGAATATCAGCATACATCCCAATGAACAGCAGAAAGACCGGCTGGTTATTTAAAGTTCCACCTTCAAGCCTTTTTCATACATATGCAATATTAAAAGGCTTTCTTGATGATAAAATATAATTTGATTTTTCAAGACAACAACCCGTTTGTCAAATATAAATAGATTTCTTCAGTTACGGCGCAAAGTTGCTATCATTACAACCATATTTTCAGCTGGGGGTCACTGTAGCCAACCAGTGCAATTATGTGCAAACATCTACCTATAAAAACAGTAAGGGAACGTATGGGAAAGTAAGTGCGTCCAGTAAGAGAACGTCTCTAACAGCTCGCAGTGACATTGCCACTACTCGCGTGTCAAGTTTTTTTTTTTTCGGTGCAACTGTAGTGGCAATTTAATTAATGGTATAAGACAGAGTGATCGTGGTTGATAACACTGGTATCAAAGTAGGGGCTGCAATGTCCCACCGCATGTGCTAAGAAACGTCAGGGACTATCTCTTGTTGGCCGTGCTATAGCCGTGCTTAATTTCTCACTGCTATCTAAACATTTGAAACTGTATACTGGGAGGAAACACTTACATGTCTTTGTTATGCTTCCCTCGGTGCCAGATACAACCACTGGGTGGGTCACTTTTGCATTCATTTTTTGCTCACAAAATGATAAAGTAAAGTGTGATGGTTGCAGGCTTCTATTCAATACTAACATGAACGGAAACCAGTGGTGTAGTGCATCACTTTAAATGCACATAGCTCCGAGACTATTGATCTCATATACACTAAAAGGATATCAACATAAAGCTTAAGGATTTGCTAAACGATTTACAAATGTGTTTTGCGATATCTGTTAAACCAAAGCTTCCAGATGGATAAAACCATAAACAAACGCCATACGTTTTTTTTTAAACGAATTTTGGGCCCCTCGTGCGGTCCTGGATGATGTTCAATTAAGACAATATAGAATTTAAATTAAAGGCTTGTTATTTTTCTTGCATTTGAGTCTTATTTTGGCTCTGTAGGTCAAGCCGTTTTCACGTAATGGCTATTCCAGCGACAACATACCGTTCTCCAGTGCTCCAGATGTTCCAGCGCCTGGAATTCCAGGAAATTGGCGTCGGATTTTTGGGGTCTACGTCAGAATTTATTTGTTACTATATTAGTAGACTCTGTGCAAAATTTTATGTTCTTATCACAATATGCATGATTCTTATGAATTTTTCCTTTAATCCACTCCACTATCTTTAATTCATTAAGAGTTTTTGGGTTTGTGCTTCAAACTTCCCCTTTCGCCCATCCTTAGAGGAAGAAGTTGCAGGATGTTAGGTCAGGGCTCCTTGCTGTCCATTCCAGTGAGCCACAACTAGCGTCCTGAAAAATGGGTGTCAAGCGCGATCCTGGTTCGATCCTAGCCCGTGCCAAATGAGCTTTATGTTCGACAAACACCGTTGCGTTGCTTTTCTCGGGGTCCTCCCGTTTCCTCGCACTTTCACCATTTACTAATATTATTCATCTCATTATCATCATCTCCCTTAGCCTCGGTGCAAGATCATAGGACGTTAAAACAATAATAAACAAAACGTAACGGTGCAGTGAGACTTACAGCTCCATGACTGATATTACAATATGGAATAATTTGTAACCACGAAGCTATCAATTAGATTCAGAGACCTTTACCTTTCGAAATTATGAAGCTGAGAGTAGTCTATTGAGTTTCTGTATTACCAACAAATGCATAAATAGAGCCTAAATCGAAGTATTAATTAGTTGTTTTCTTAAGTTTTTTTTTTTCGCCGATAAGAACAGCAACGTGTACTTCACGTCTCTTTTAACGTCACACAATTAAAGAAGAAGAAAATGAAATCTTTCTGTTTAACGTCCCACGATTATGCCTTTTAGATTAAGGGAGATGAATGATTAAGACAAGGGAATAATGATGGAATAATCAGTAGAATGTTAATGTGGGAGGGAACCCGAAGAAAACGCATGGACCGATATTGTCCACCACAAACTTACCTGGCCGGAGATCGGGTTCACACCCACATTCTCTTCTTTCTTAATTTTCTTTCTTTTTTATTTTTTGTTAGGAGGAGTCCAAAGTTTTTTTCTTCTGGCTGCAGAAGTTCCAATACGTCCATGTGGTACTAAACCTGTGTTATTCTGCACTCGAAAAGACGGAAAGTAATTGTTAATTAGAGTCTCCTATGTTCTCAGAAAACCTGATAGATTACTTTTGTAATAAAAGGAAGGTGTAAAATCAAATCTTTAGGGGACATCAATCATTTATCTGCTAAACAAGTATAGTAATACAAGAAAATGTGTGAATGTTAGTCAAGTTACGAAATTTTAAGGGGATCCGGATCCGGTAGACCCTGTGGGTGTGTCCCTGCCAGGGGATCGAACCAGGGATCCTACACACCAGAAGTAAGCGATTGAGCCACCGTACCCCCAGAAAAAAAGTTGCATTTCTGACTGTTCATAAAATGTGTCTTATTGTTACCCATTTTCAAATTCTGTGCTTCATCAGAACTAAATGTGAATGCTGACCATTTTTCTAGTTGGGGACATACGCAGGAATTTATTTTGGGCAGTCAGAATTCAATATGAAGATAAATTATATTAAAATCTATAAAATTACTCTTTAAATTCGAATATATTTACAGAAAACTTGGAATTTCGGGATGTCCGGAACCCCAGATCCTACTCCATGTGTACATTAACAATTTTAAGAAATGAAATGAAATCTTTAAGTTTTACGTCCCATGATTATGCCGGTTAGGCTAAAGGAAACGGTGATGATGAGAGATGAGTGAAATCGTGGAATGCAGAAAGTGGTAGGAAACGGGAGAACCCCGAGAAAACCCACGAGCACGGTGTTTGTCCACCACAAAGTCCACACGGCGCGAGCTGGGATCGAACCAGGAACCTCAAGCACCGGAGGTACATTAACAATTTGTATTCAATTTGGATACAGAAAATCAAAAGTATGAGTTCGTATTTAATACAGGCATATCAAATACAGAATATTTCGATGAGCGAAAATAATACACTTCAATAGCTGAACCTGCGCTCTCTGCACAGTGCATCATTCACATATGAGCATGACTCTAATTGTCATTCCTCACAACATCTGTACATGTCTCTTTACAGACACAAATTGAAGGACGTCTTGATTAAAAAAAAAAAAAAAAAAAATCGGCAAGGGGTACCGTAAAGAGGAGATTTTTCCGATTATTTTTTCAATATCTTACACCGTTTGCAAGATTTAACCCTACTTCCGGTTGGAGTTTCTAATTTATGTATGATCAGTGTTCTCTTTCTTCTTGCATGCAGTATATAATAAGCAAATACATTACACACACAATTAATTATAATGTCAGTGATATATGGTATTCATTGGGCAAAACACTCTAAACAATAAAGATTCATTTTAGCCTGGAGAAATGGTTATCTTTCGTTTTTCATTATCATTTGGTCATGAAACAAATCCCTAAGAGGTATACAACCCATGTATACAACTATGTGGTGTTGGAATGCACAACTCACAGGATATGATTATTTACTTTTTTTAAAAAAAAATATTTCCAGTGTATCCCTACATGAAGAAATAACGGCCATGTTTGTTAAATATTCAATTAGAATTGGACAATCTAAACAAAATTTGGAATCGATCAGTCAAAGCAACACGTTTCTAGCACTTGTGGTTTTCGAGATTTCATTGTCGAAAGGATTGGAGACAAATATATAAACTTAGCATTTTAACATATAGACTAGCTGAACTACGCTATCTACTCAGCGCATCGTTCTGTTATGACCATGAATCTCCTTCCCACTGTGCATGTCTCCTTATTCACACAAGTAAAGGATAGGAGAATAATAAAGGAAGTGAATTGCTATGTATAGATGTTAGAGTGAGTTTGCAGCAAATTTGTAGAAGTAACACGATATCAAGTGGAAATATTTTTTTTCTAATAAATCCATATCCGTCCGAGTAAGCCTTATTGCGCCTCTTGAAGCCTTTGAAGTTGCCAGCAAGGAATAGGTTTTGCCATTCAGATTTAAGCAAAGCGCCTGCAATGTCCGTTAATCCGCCATACGTAACTTCTCTGCTGGTTGCCTAAAATCGTAGTTTCGGTCTACAACAATGTTAATCTTATGGGTTCAAAACAGCCTCTAAAATGTTGAATAGAACAATAACGGCACGGTTTTTGAAAATTTGAATGAAAACTGGACAATCTACATAAAACTTGGAATCGACCAGTGAAAACGGCACGTTTCTAGTACTTGCGGTTTTCGAGATCTCATTGTAGAAAGGTTTGGAGACAAACATAGAAACCTAGCATTTTAATACATAGACAAGCTGAATCTGCGCTCTCTTCACAGCGCATCATTCACAAATGAGCATGAATCTCCTCGTTATTCCTCACATCTGTACATGTTCCTTTACAGACACAAGTGAAAGACGTCTTGATAAAAATTGGCAAGAGATACTATAAAGGGGAGATTTTTTTCTATTACTTTCCCAATATCTCGCTCTGTTTGCAAGATTTGAGCCTACTTCCGGTTGGAGTTTTTAATTCATGTATGATCAATGTTTTCTTTCTTTTTGCATGCAGTATGTAATAAGCAAATACATTTCACACACAATTAATTATAATGTCAGTGATATATAGTGTTAATTGTGCAAAACACTCCAAATAATGAAGATTCAACTTAGAGTGGAGAAATAGTTATCCTTCGTTTTTCATTATCATTTGGGCATGAAACAAACGTCTGTGAGGTATGCAACCCCTGAATACAATTACGTGGTGTTGGAATGTATAGTGCGTAGGATATGATGCTTTAGTTTTTTTTCTAATTTCAACACTTCCAGTGTACCCGTAAAAATGTAATAAAGAAATAATGGCCATGTTTTTTAAATATTCAATTAGAACTGGACAAACTACGCAAAATTTGCAATCAACCAGTGAAAACGTCATCTTTCACTTTCTAGAGCCTGTAGTTTCCGAGATCTCATTGTTGAAAGGATTGACCACAAAAATATAAACGTCCACAAACATATAGTCTAAAAGAACTTCAAAGATCGCAGCACGATTCATTTGCATTGATTTTAGAGAAGGCTTATTAAAATACAAAGGCTTTGAACAACAATTTTAGAACATAAACTTTATGAAAAAGATGTATTTAAATAATTTATTTAAAGTACACACACTTAAAATGTTTGTCTTTGTTAAACGTGAAAACACATAAAACCGTAAATGAAAGATATGAAAGCCAAAGTTTACGTTGGAGCTCAGGCGTTTTTAATTGCTATTGTAGCATTTTAATAGATACTATACTAAAGTATGAGCAAAGTTTAATTACAAGGAAAATACCACATTTGTTTAATATAGCCTATCGGAATATTTGAACAATTCGAATGAATGCTTGAACAATACAACGAAGTTCTTTGAACGAATCTAATAAAGGTTGATATCACTCAGGTTCTGTTCGGAAACATCATTAATAAACTAAGAATTAGCCAATCTTTCTTCGATGCATTGTGACAACTCTCTTTAATTAAATGAGAAATCCAATCACCACTCACTAGTCACTCAGCGAACCTTTAATTTTTATTCTCTCTCTTCTTCTTCTTCTTCTTCTTCTTCCAGCTGATCTCGCATTGTTGTCTGTGAGAAGCTGATTTCTTCCTTAAACCTGTCCTGTAGTCTCAGCAGGTGTTTAACAATGGAAGGCGAAAGGCTCTCCTCTTTCCTCTGCTGAAACAGAACGAAACCAAAGCGCCTGTGCGTCTAAAGCTTCATCAATAGCGAGATTTATGGACTAAGGTATCCTGAAGATTGGCAGCGCTGCGAACATTCCATTAACCCTCCCAGTGGCTGTGTCTCTCCCCTCTCCCATCATAAGAGAGGATTAGCTAATTATGATTTTTCTCCCCTTCCTTATACACACCTCCTACGGTTACTCTCGAACACCTGTGTCATATGACATTCGACCTATCGCTTCCTCCTCCTCCCCTTGCACCCAACTAATTCACTATTCTCCTCCCATCCCAATTGAAAGGTGTCTACGGTATAATAAAAATGAACAATTAATGAACTGACGGACAGTGGCTCGAATTTCTTCCCACCAATGAGGCGAAGATCCTTTTCTTTTTCTTTTTTTTCCCCCTCATCCTGTTTAATCACAGAAGTTTCGTCCAGAAAACAGTTCGGGTCTTCAGCCATCTGTAAAATACTCACTTCCGATTTTATAAATGGTTATTACACTTAACCTATCGTTAAATACTGTTTAATATCTCCTTTTAAAAAAAGAAATGATATTTTACCAACAACAATGTTTGTTGGCACAATTTATTTTGAGACACAATTAGTTTAGCTTTGCTGGAACTAGATAGCAGCCAGGGCCTAGAGTTGAATGGTATTCACCAGGTTATGGCGTATACTGATGGAAATTTAATACGGAATAATAGGAGAACAATAGAAAAAAATTCAGCAGAGAAAACGACATACATGGAAGTTCGTCGGGATCGTAATACGACAAATTATGAATGCGTTAAAATATCAAATAATGCTTTTGATAAAGTGGATACTTTCAAATATCTGGGATCAATATTGACGGACGAAAACCATATTCACGACGAAATTAAATATCGACTAAAAGCAGGAAATTCATGTTATTATTCAGTTCAAAATCTCTTGTCGTCGCGAATTCTGTCCACAGGAATTTGAGGCTTAAAATGTATAAAACGATAATCATACCTGTTGTGTTGTACGGTTGCGAAACATGGTCGCTTACTCTGAGGGAAAAGCGTAGACTCAATGTATTTGAAAATGAAATGAAATGAAATCTGTAAGTTTTACGTCCAACACATATGCCGGTTAGGCTAAAGGAGACAGTGATGATCAGAGATGAGTGAAATGGTGGAATGAAGGAAGTGGGAGGAAAGGGAAGAACCCCGAGAAAACCCACGAGCACGGTGTTTGTCCACCACGAAGTCTACACAACGCGAGCTGGGATCGAACCAGGGACCCCAAGCACCGGAGGTGAACGCTCTACCACTGAGCCACCGTTCCCCCTCAAAGTATTTGAGAACAAGATCCTGAGACGAATATTCAGACCCAATAGAAACGGGGATAGAGAATGGCGGAAACTTCATAACGAGGAACCACATAATTTATACAATTTATCAAAGGCTCAGGTGGACAAGTCATGTAGCCAGAATGGAAGAAAGTAGGAACGCTTCCAGTCTTAACTGACCAATCGGAAAACGACCACTAGGAAGACCTAGACGGAGATGGAAGGACAATATTAAGATGGATCTCGCAGAAATAGGAATATAAAGTAGAAACTGGATGCAGTTGGCTAAAGATAGAAGTCAATGGAGAGCTTTTGTGAACGCGGAATTGAACCTTGGGGTTCTATAGGCCATAGAGTAAGTAAGTAAGTTAGTTAGTTAGTTTAGCTTTAAGTAATATTTATAACTTGGATAATTTGTTAATAAAACAATTATTAAGGATTTTTGAGTCGATTGAGACTAGAGTTATAAAATAACCATTAGAGGCACAACTGGTGCTGCAAACGCATTGTCCTTTTAACCACACTACACTGGTGTACGGCACAAACACGATTGCATGGCATTGTGTATTACCAACAACTTTAGTTTGGAGAAAGCAAAATCTTAATTTCTCGCTTCAAATATTTCTCTTGTTTTGCTCTTTCTGAAGTCTTTATCTCTATACTTATCAGTGTATAGAGAAAGGGGTTTGTCCACAGTTCCATTGCCAGGGATCCCAGAAGGTAGACGTTGACCAATAGGTGTAATAGGAAGTACTCGTGGCCATGGGCGTCCGAAGGGGGCAGGAGGTCGGACCCCTGTATCACAAAAATGTATACGTAATTTAGCAAACCACGTATATTAAACACCAGAAATACCAGACATAATATAGCAACTAGGGAGATGCCCCCCCTAGAAAATTTTCTTCGGGCGCTCCTGCTCGTGGCCCTGAAGCCTCAGGAAGTTGGTCAAAAAGGGCAGCAAAGATAAGGAGATCATCTGTGACTTAGAGAAAATGAGAGGTTTTAGGAATGAAATCAATATAGGAATAAGATCAATATAGGAAACCATAATATGACGCATTAATGAGCTACATTTAGTCTTTGCCGTCATTTTCTATTTTACTTCAGTTAGTCTAGATAAAATCAAAAAGTAGCACAGGGTTTTAATAAAGTGTAGTATATACGTATATGCATTAATCATGCTGCATAAAATAATACGTACTAAAAGTATGCATTATAAAACCTCTTTGATATACGCATTTTCAGTTGATTGATTGATTGGACTACAACTTTTTTCAGCTTCGAGACTATGTGAGACGGGACCACTTGCTACATGGAATCTAGTACTCGGATTTGTACTGGAGGCAGGCACTTCGCCATGAATTCAATCTACGTCGTAATCAAACGCAAAGCTTCCTAGTGGCTGTATGGTTAACATATGCGTCTTTGACGCGACACTCTGGCTCTGTTCCTGGGGGCGCGGTGGCTCAGTGATAGAGCGTTCACCTCCGGTGTTGGGGGTTCGATCCCAGCTAGCGCCGTGTGGACTTTGTGGTGGACAAACACCGTGTTCGTGGGTTTTCCCGGGGTTCTCCCGTTTCCTCCCACTTTCTTCATTCCACCATTTCATTCATTTCTCATAATCAGCGTCTCGTTTAGCCTAACCGGCATAACCGTGAGACGTAAAACTGAAAGATTTCATTTCATTTTTTCTGGTTCGATTCCTCGTAAGAGTTCGTGTGTTTCGGATCCCACGTTAAGTTGTAGGTCCATTAAATGTATTATTTCTTCCTTTTATCATGATTAACCGCGCAACTGAAATTATATCTTAATAGCTTATTTTAATTATACAGGTAGTAACGTGTATAGTATGAGGTGTACACAAGCCTGAAATATTTATTATGTCTTTATATCATTTGTACTCTGTGTTTATGTGCATAGCCTTTTTTGCTGCACTTTCAGATAGCTGTCCGAGTGAATTTATAAAAATAATAAAAAATACTGCATTATTTCACGCTACGAAAATATTATGTATTTTTAATCCATTAGTAACATTGTGATTTTAAATAATTGATATGCTTTAAGGACGTTTTAGTCAGAAACCTTGTTTGGATCTTCTTTGATAACATCGCTTACACATTGAAACAAATTGCAGCCGACTGACTGTTTTTTTGTCATTCTAGTGGAAAACGAATGACTGTGCAATTGTCAACGTGGTAGTATCTGCAATCACACAGATAGTTGCGCCAATTGTGCCTCTAGTGGTTATTTTATAGCTCTATGATTGAGACAGAGAGGCGATGAGCGTAATCTGTCAAAAATTGAAAAGTTAGACTATGGCTACACTAGGATGCGTTTCCGATGCGTTATTCCCCGCAGAGAACGCGACCTAGGTGGCTATTCGGTAATTTTACTTTCGTCGGAGTTATAAATCATACTGTGAGTCAGTCACGGTTTCGCGATTTTTTTTTTTTATTCCCCACGCCGGACGGGTAGAATCAGAATGACCTGCTTCAGTTGGTTTCTTGTGAGAAGACATGAAGGTGTTGCTAAAAATCCCCTTGTCTGACAACACGTATTTCTTCCCCCCCTACCTTTAGACATCTTTTACTGATTCCGAAACAGCAGGCGCTCTATTGTTCCGAAGCGCGCTTTTTAGCGCTTTTTTTAAAGCTATCTGAAATGTTTACGGATTTTATCACGACTTTTCCTCGTTTCCACCAATCAAAATGTAAGATCAATGTTGCCAAATACTTTATAATAACCTATGTTACATTCAACCTCCCTAGCATGTTCCTAGCATTTACTTGTTGACACTGAGACACATGCTTTTTTAGGAATGTAGGCAAGGGTTTAGCCAGCAGGTTTATCTAGGAGGGGCCAGCTCAAATATACAAAGCCCCCTTCCCCCAAAAATGTGTTACAGTTAGTGATTTTGAGGCCCGGAAAAAACGGAAAATTTTGGTTTCCGTCCGGGAAACTAAAACTTTTTTTTTAAAGCTTTTTTCTCCATAAATATTATGTATACACTAGGTAGTTGTTATTATGCTTTACTGCCCCGGACCAAACATTATATCCTTATGCATAACTATTTCAATTTAAGCTCTTATACACAGAACCTGTCTACATAAGACTGATTTTCTTTGAAATTTCACTTATTTTTTTCTAATTTCTTTAAGGTTTCCTGACAAAAATATTTATTTATTATTCATGACTAAAAAAATACGTAATTATTTGATTAACAGCTATATCTCGCTTCCTGTTTTACACACACACATACAGAGAGAGAGAGAGAGAGAACGAATGAAATCCAAACTGAAAAACTGAATAAAAACGTTGTTTTCTTTTCACCAAACTTTCCATCTGATACAAGAGGAATTTGATACATCCACGTTTTAAAAGTAACTTCAGTGGTCATATTTCCGTTCACGATACAAATTATCCTATTGGCATAGATAACAATTATTTTAAAATAGGCCGATATAAAATATTTTAATGCTTCATATTGGACATGGTGCGCACAGGAGCACTAGATCAATCGAACGTAGCAAATGAGGTAGCAAGCTGTGCATTTGGTCATTTCTTACACGGAAGAAATATCATACTATTTTTCAAACGGTAAGGATCGGTAAATAATTTACCGTAAATTATTAATTATATGTAAACTTGGTTATTTTTAAATGAGCGAAGCGAGTAATGACTGAAGCGATGATGTTTTAAAAGCTGGTCATTTGCGGGGGGAGGCAAGAAATCATTTAGGGGGTCTGAATCCGATGGGCACTCGTGGTTACACCCCTGAATGTAGGTCTTTCTTGCTATATTTTAAAATATCAAATCTCGAAATACGGAAGTCGGTTAACAGTGTTTTTCTTTTCTGATTTTATATTAAAAAAACTGAATTAATTATCTAAGAATTAAATAAAACAAAGTTACATGGATGTGTATATACATAAAGTTACTTGCTTGATACAACAAGTGAGTAGGCCAAACTAGTAATAAAATTCAGTGTACACGCCATAAGTTGGGGTAGCCATTCCACCATCTACCATTATGACAACAGCGAGAACATTTTTACCCTTTTACATCTCTCGCAGCACACGTGTATTTGTGTGCGTAGATGAACGCGTGACCATGTAAGTGTGTGCCTCGTTAATAATAGCTGATCAATCTTAATTCTGTGTATGCACCCTTATATTCATTTATGTCGTACTAAAGCCACCTTAATAACATAAATCCAACTGATTTAGTTTGTCACAGATCTCATTCTTTTTTCTTTTTCTTCCTTTTTTTTTCGTGCAAACCCTATTCTGTGGTCTCTCTCATGACTTCCCTTCATCACCCTTACACCAGCAACGAATCCTGGAAGAGTCGTCGGTATTTACAAACGATTTATCGATACTTCTGTTCATATACATTATCTAAAGCATTCTGTTATTCCTATTTACGACGCGTTTCTGACGTACTTACTTCAGACGGGATATTATGAACCTTCAATTGAATTATAAGTAACGATGTTTTTCGGGGGGTTGAAATCTTGGGGGACATTTTCTTTCTTCCCCTCAATGTTGTTAAAACCAAATAAGGAAACTTTTCCCACTACGATGCCATATGTTTTCCCTTATTCTCTTAGTCTTTTGCGGATCGGCTATTACCAAGAGTGGGAGGTAGAGGGAATGAAAGCTGTCACTCGGGATCCGGATTAGACCTAATTTGATTACCGGCATGTAAAAGGGATACTAGATGAGTCTCGTGGGGGCGCTTTGGCGTAGGGTGAAGAATAAAAACCTTCCCCCAAAGATCTTGCAGCTTTTCAAGCGCTGTATGTGATGGGGTGTAAAGCGTGTTTTGATTAAATTCTCTGTTAATTTTAATTCTTCTTCTCTTTTTATGTTCTCTCCTTTTTCTTTCCTTCTTTTGAACCGAAGACTATACTCATCATTTCTATCTGCAATGTTTTTCGGATTCTACCACTACTTTTCCTCGTTTCCACCAATCAAAATGTAAAGTCAGTGTTGCCAAATACTTCATAATAACCTATGTCACATTCAACCTTGTAATGCGCCACTAAACTGGACTTGAACCTAGCGCATTACAAGATATTTAAAAAAGTGTTACCTCGAGTTTCGATCTGTATCTCAGGATGCTAAAACTGGAATTTGACCCATATCATATAATCTAAAACTTAAATTTAAAAAAATGTAAACAAACTTTATCTAATCCATATCAGTAAACAACAAATTTGATCTTATATACATGTTTTACAGTTTGCTAAATACGGAAACATAAGTTTGTGTTTTGTGGTAAGTAATTTGGATTGAAAACATATAGCTGTAAATTAATCAAAACCTCGGACCGACGTGTATATTGCAAATTCCAACTGTATCATATTAATATGTTTTGTATCTGATATGCAATTAAGATAATAGGTGAGAAACAATACTCTATGATTTTAATTATGAGTATGTCGAATGTCTGTTGATAGTTTTGGAAACAGTCTCTACAGAATCTAATGTTAATTATGATGAAATATGGATTATTTAATGTAGTGATATAGTACGCTTTGATTATGGATGTAAGGAATATGTTCTAATGTAATATAATGTAGATAAAGGGCTGTTAAAATTAGAAGGAATTCTATTAAAAATCAAATAAACATTCATTATTTTTCGTATGCATTTATACTGAATGATCGGATTGATAATTCATATGATTTAATGCATAGGTTGATCATCTATTTTCCAATTCTCAGTATGTACGATCAAATGGTATAATCATGTCCTTTACTATGGGAGTTTCTCCTGTACACCGAACCTCCAATCTGTTTACAATGGAATATGTACGTGTGTGAGTAGGTGTATCTCAACCTCTCTAGCATGTTTCTAGCATTTACTTATTGACATTGGGACACATCCTTTCCAGGAATCTTGGCCTTTCTTGTTACAATTTAAAATATCAATTTTCGAAATCTAGAAATACAAAAAAATAATGCATCATACACCTCTGGAAAGTTCAAATTTTCCTCTTTATGTAGCATATGATATTTTACATTCCAATAGACTATAATATGGCAGTTTTGAAATATGTATTATTTACTGCATAAAATTCCCTAAGACAAGAATTTTAGGAATGATCCAAAAATGAATCAAAAGATTGCGATCTTGGCCAAGAATTTTAAATTAATGATCCAGAAAATGCACCAAAATATTGTGATCTTGGCCAATTATTAGTTTGTTGATCAGGGACTACAATTTTTTTTGAACGGCCCCTAAATCGAGTTCTCGTTTTTTTTTCTTTTCTTTACGGAATCAGCGCATCATACTGAGTTAAGTGAGAATTTGTGTTTCGCTATACTATATCTAGTTCTCCAAATATAAGTCCTATAAGAAAATTATTGATCGAAAAATGATGGATCTTCTGATACAAAATTGGATTAGGGGCCAAATTTTTTTTGAATGGCCCCTAAATCGAGTTTTCGTATTTTTTACGGAATGAGCACACCCTACTGACAATGTGAATTAAGTGATAGCTTGGGTTTGGCTACACTATAAGTAGTTCTCTAGATATAAGGCCTACAAATATATATACACTTTATTGCATTGTAACACTTTATTATGTAAAGTGTTATTGAATGAAAAACTTTATAAAATTACGAATTTTGATGTCTAAGAAATAATGCAAGGTTGCTAACTGCGTACAAGTATGAAGGAAAACAGTTAAAATACATTTCGAATGAAAGCACGTACAGGGTATTCCTAAATGCTTATTAAGGTTTTAATTAAGTGTACCTTCTTTCTCATTATACAATACAAAAATTAATCTTAACTTAAAAGAAAGGGTAACTCAATTTTTTTTTCTACTTTGCAGGTGGTGATTCGTAACTTCGCCGTAGCAACGCGCTAGTTGTTAAGATGGCAACTACGCCTGAGCGTACTTAAAGATGTGTAACTCAGCAATTGAAGTTCAGTGTGCATTTTGGCGGTAATATGGATGTGATCCCCCATCAAATAACAACATCCGAAGGTGGTACAAACAATTAAGAATATGAGATGCCTATGTAAGAGGAAGAGCTTCGAAAGACCGCGTATATCAAATGAGGAACTATCTCTAACCTTTACAAAATCGAAGATATGGACATTGTAATATAAAACTTGCCAACCCTGTTTTCCCCTTTTCTCGTCGATTTTCCAAACCTCCTTTCTTAGTGGTATCTTACGTCGCAAATTCTATGAACTGTTCTAATTTCAAGTTTCTAGCTAAAAAAAAGATTTGCTGTGGGCGTTAATGAGTCAGTCACATGGAAAGAAAAGATGAACATGTATTTAGAAGGAAAATCCGTAAATTTCGGCTACAGGAGGCTTGCCTCGCGCTGCTCCTGCACCAGTAGGAGAATTGCATGTGTTGTGGTGTAGATTTCCAGCACTGCGTTGGAGCCATCAGGTCACCCTAGATAGTGCACACTCCGTGCAAATTTTCAAGATGTTGCCACGTTCTTGATTTCTTTCCTAGCGTGTTCATTTCCAGACAGAAGGAGAATCTAGATCGTAGACAAGAATGGAATAGTAAAGTGTTCGCACAAAATCAGATAGTGTTTATGAAGGTACATAATCATGATTTTCTGTGTTCTGCACGTGCAGACGAAGGACACTCGTGACTTTTGTCTATTTTCGGCTTTACAGAGTATTCCTGGTTAATGAACAAACTTGTACGTAGGCTGATACAGCCAAATCTTTTGTGTGATACAGAATCCTGCTAAAAAATTCACCTCTCCGGATTTTCTAGATTAATAATCAGTTTTTTTTTTCTCAGTGCAGTCATTCACTCAATCAGGACTTCTTTTATATGTAGATATTAATACTCAAAGTGTTAATATTTAGTACATCCTACCTTACTCTAAAGATGTTCTTTAGCTATCTAGATTCATGTTCATTTAGCTATCTAGCTAGATTTATATGATTTACGATGGGTGTAAAGATCATGCCACCTATAGTAATTTGATATCTGAAACCGTTTTGGATATACGAAAATCATAAGTAAATATTGTTATAAGCTAATGCATAGATCTCGTCCCAGTGCGCATTAGTCTGTCAAAGATCAAGGTGATGTTGGTTGTATTTTTTGATTGAAAAAACATTGTCTATCACGAATTTGTATCACATACTCAGATTATAAACAAACAGTTTTACCAGGATATTTTAGGGCAGTTGAGGGATGTTGTACGTAGGAAGAGACCTGAATTGGGGAAGACCGGACTTGGATGGTGCACAATGCCAATATGCCTACTCACGCTTCGGCTCCACATTCCCAATTATCTGGCAAAACATCAGACTCTTGTTGTGTCCCACCCACCCTATTTTCCGGACATAGCTACAGAAGGCTCATTCCTGTTTCTCAAACTTAAAACCACTTTAAAAGGACGCCGTTTCCAAGCCATAGATGATATTCAGGACAATGCAACAAGAGATCTGCACCACCCCAGAAAGTGCTTTCCAGGAAACTTTCCAAAAATGGAAGAAACGTTGGGAACCGTGTATTGACAGTAGACGGGACTACTTTGAGGGAAACAGTATTTAAAATGCTGTACAATGAGTAATAAAGATGTTATAGCAAAAAGTTCGGTTTGTTTTTGAACACACCTCGTATAACAAATAGTCTCATTCAACTGAACAAAATGATCTGCATGAGTGCAGGGCTGGAGTAACCACTAAGCTATATAAGCAGGTACTTAGGAAAATCAAATGAAGGAGGCACCAGAGAAATTTTCCATAGCCGAGATTACTTTGGTCCCCTCGGCTACGGAAAATTCCTATGATGGCCCCTTTTTTTCATTTGCCTCAGCACATGATCATGCGAGTTGTTGAGTTGTTAGTTTGTTACAAATAACAGAAATAAAGTAAAAATTCAACGACAGAAGTTATTTGAAAATAACAAACGCCGCCAGAACGTATTGCCAATGAATTAACCGTTCTAAAAAGAGAGAAAAAATACACCATGAATAAACAAAACATGTGAAAGGAAACAACATATCTTGAATGAGCTAAAACAGACTCTGAAAGCCACGAAACGTAACAAGTCCTGAGAAATTAAAAAAAAAAAAAAAAAAAAAAAAGTTTAACAGGGAACAGGGTGTAAACCATCTGCTGTTTAACGTCCCATGAGTATGCACCGATGCTAAGGGAGGCAGTTATAATAATGAATGAAACGGTGGAAAGGAGGAAGTTAAAAAAAAATGGGAGAATCCAGACAAAATTCGGTATATTTGTCCACCACGAGATGCCTCTGGGATTGAACCAAGAACTACACGCACCAGAGATGACTCCTCTGCCACTGAGCCACGGCAGACTCAATTTTTTTAATCTGCTAAAACAGATTGCATATTTATTTTTATACAGGGCAAGATAAAATGATGGACCCAGTTTCAGAAATTTATTCTGTGAAATCTAACAAATATATTATTGGAAGATATTTGCTAAGAAAGAGTTGTCCCGCGTAGCGTAATCGCTAACACTCTAGCCTTCGATGCGAGCGGTCCTGGGTTCGATTCTCGGTGGAGGCACTGTGTCGAAAAAGTCGAGAAAGCTTTTTCAGGCCAGCCATCCTCATTCACACCAAGCAAATATCATCACATATACGTCCCAGGTCGCTTCCTTTTCTTCCCCAATTCTTTCTTCTTTCCCTTCCTCCGATTATAGTGCTGCCAAAATGTCTTGAGCCATGGCAAAAATGCGAACTAAAGCTCACACCCTCCCACACCCACGCGTTGAGCCGATAAGGGTTCAGCTGTCGCTAATCGAGAGAGCCTTAGCGAAAGGGAGTGGAATTCCTTCAGCCGATAGCAGCGCTAGGAACGGAAGACTAGGTGTCAAGTCAATGTGGTATATTTATAGTGTGATCGTAGAGGGACGTCATTCCTAATATGTGACGGGCTAACAAGGCCATAGATGCCGAAAGTTCAGAAATCTAATTTCTAATCCTAATCCTAGTGACGGGCTAACAAGGCCATAGATGCCGAAAGTCCAGAAATCTAATTTCTAATCCTAATCCTAGTGACGGGCTAACAAGGCCATAGATGCCGAAAGTCCAGAAATCTAATTTCTAATCCTAATCCTAGTGACGGGCTAACAAGGCCATAGATGCCGAAAGTAAAGAAATCTAAATCCTAAATCCTAAAATCCTAAATCTAAGAAAGATAAATTGTCAAAGTTTTCTTCAAATATATCACAAATGATCTATGTAAGCATCTCGCGTAACACGCACACATCAAACCAATAGCATATCTCCTGCCAGGAGCTCCTTCGTGACTAAGCGGTTAGCGTACGCGCATTTGGCGGGGGAGACTCGGGTTCTATTCCCGGCGGGAGCTCATGTAGTTAGAATTCCACGTTAATCAGTAAGTCCCGTCTCATATAGCCTCACTGCTGAAAGTGACGTTAAACTCAAAATCATCTCAACTCTATCTCCTGCTAAACCTTTTGCATGCGGCCAATATCAGCAATTCATTTCATGGTTGCTGCTAAGTCCTAGCGGTAGAAAGTGGAAACACTACGTGGAAACTGAACTTTGCAAGTAGATTTCAGAGAATAAATTTCTTAAAACGGGCCCATCATTTTGACTTGTTCTGTAGAGAATGCAAAACAAAAACGTTGTTAACCACCAGATTGCATCTACTGTTGTTCATCTTCCTCAAACGAGGACACGTAACAGTAAATATGTAGAAGAAGTGCAGAAATTATATATGAGCTGGCACCCCTGCGAGCGGGTTAACAGTTCCATTGCAAATGGCATCGAAGTGGGGATGAGTAAGGAGTATGCGCGTAAGGTTATTGGCACACCAATCTATTTATCATCATTTGCTCCTTCGCCAAGGGTAAATAGTGATCCCAGCTTCCCAGTAGGGGGATTAGATTCTTATCTCTGAGAAGGCTTGACGTTAACTGCGTTGTTCGAATCAGGATATTGGCGAATGAGAATATCAGTTGCCCCACGCAATAATATGGAAATTTGTGTCCCCGTCGGTCGCTCGGTGTCGTCTATTTGGCTTCGAATTAACTCTGAAGGGATTAGTAAAGGCTAAGCGACGCTCCCTAAAGTCTTGATGTTCTTTTTTTATTATTTCTTTTTTTATCCTTTTCTCGTGCTCTCTCTCGAAATCTTTCCCTTCTCTCATCCCTAAATGTCTATCAGTTCCCTCTCTGAACGATAGCTAACACATAAATTGAACTGTTTAACTAATCCTGATCAAACGAAATCTTGTCTTAATTCATTGTTGTTTTTTTTTAATAGCTAAGTTTAAAAGTACAAGCGCACGTTGCGTGAAACCAATCTTAACACTAAACACAATGTATGTATTGTAAGTATTCACTTCCATTCGCTTTTAATGACTTGAGTTTTCTTCTTTTACATATTCATGTGCACATACTTTGTTCATTCATACGTTCCATCCATCCCTTTTTGTCCTGAGTGTATTTTCTGCTTATACTATGGACTTATTTAGGACAATTTACTGTTTAAATTGTGATTGAAATATAAACGATGTATATCTCATTCGCATTAAGTTTGATTGAGGAGGCCCGGGTTCGATTTTTGATGTGAACTGCACATCTCATATAAAATCGGTACTAAAATCGACGTTAAACTACAAACTCATCAACAATGATTACAATTATTATACGGACAGTTTTTTTCTGCTTGTAAACTGGAAGGAGTAGTGATAAATTTCCTGGGACTTACTTCAAATAGATGAAGTGTTTGATTTTTTTACTGTAATAGTCAACCATATGAACAGTCAATATAGTTAAGAACCATGAAGGGAGGGGATTGACTATCATTTTCCGTCTGATTATTGTGGGAGGAAATAACTCACCCAAAATGTTAATGCCGAGAAGTCAAAATCAAACACAGAAAGGGTAAAGTATAGTCCACCCATAATGTATTGATATCTTAGGCTCTTAAAATATTGTAGCTTATTGGCTTAGTAGCAAATGTTTCCGTGTATTTGTGGGCAATATTTTTCACCTCTCTTCTCCATGGGGCTCCTCCCTTTGTATCTTCTATATTGAATTAGTACGAGTAAGAGACACATTCGTATTCTCTGAAGATATCTAATAAAAACCACATTTCCAACTATTATACCTTTATGCTAAACGTTTTAGACGAAACATGCAGTTATTGTTTAATTGTCTCCATTCCTCAACCATTGAGATGAGATTCTCTAGCTTCGTGCAAGTTAATGAGATATTCACGTCCTATTAAAAACCTTCCTATAGAAAATATTGATCCTTCACTCTAAATGACCGAGGAAAAAGTTTTCCTCTGAGTCCGTCCTCCATATTGAATTCAACATTCAACCTTTTGAGTTTGAAAAAAATGAAATGAAATCTTTGAATTTTACGTCCCACCATTACTCCGACAAGGCTAAAGGAGGCGATGATGGTGAGAAATGAATGAAAATGGTGGAATGAAGAAAGTGGGAGGAAACGGGAGAACCTAAAGGAAACTCTCGCACACGATGTTTGTCCACCACAAAGTTCACTTGGCGTGAGCTGGGATCGAACTAGGGACCCCATGCACCAGAGGTGAACGCTCTACCACTGGACCACCGTGGCCCCCCTTTTGAGTTCGAGTTTCCCACATTCGAGTAAAATAATGAGAAACTGTATCAGAAGGCTTCGTGGATCGAACTGTGTTCCTTTGTAACAATTCAAAAGAATTACATAATAATATTTAAATTTTATTAGAATACGCTTATTTGGAGTGGAATTTCAAAATTCGTGGTAGTGAATTACTATAGTTGTCGAAAATTTTCCATAACTTATATAAAATTTCATGTCCATATGTTCAACGATTCAAAAGTGTCCCTTTTGATTTGAAATTATGGCTTTAAATCGCAAGGCACAATCCATAATGGGTTCGAGTCTTACTGAAGAGCATGGGTGCTTTTAACTGTCTTCGATGTTTCTATGTTCGTATCCCTGTTTACTTGGCTACAGACAAAAAAAGAAAAACAAGAAACGTGTAGAACAAAGAAGAATCGCAAACAATATTAAACAACACTAAATGATCCAAGCAACAGAGGATCGTTTAGAGAATGAGGTGCGACAAAGCCCCTAGCGTACAGGGTGGTTCAATTTTTTTTGTCATCCCTTATAATGATGTTAGGTAGCCTTCACACTAGGATCCTGTGAGCCATTCGCGTGAGCTCCAGCTCCTAGCTTTACATTGTCTTAAATGTACGCCTTCAGAACGCGCTTCGGTGCAAGTGAGCCGTAGTTCTGAGCTGCTATGAAGATCACCCACCGCCCCCAGTAGCCGGCTCGAGAAGGCTGCTGGCGGGGAAGAAAATAACATGCAGTCTTATGAGAGCCCTGCACACATGAGCATGAACTCAGTTGGAATTGAGAAAAGTGTACATATATTTGATGTTGAAAATTTTCTCATTTGATTTTACTTTGATTAAATGCACACTTTATAATTATATAGTTTGTCAAACGAAAATATAGACATCCTGAAGTAATTCAAAAATTTCTTTCATCTTCTTTCATTTTAGAGAACAAACTGTAAAATGAACATCCTTTCAATCTTGATCGATTTATAGGATGAATTAGCATTGTTCTATAGCTTATTATGTTTTCTTTCTTGCAATTTACCAGCAAGATTAAAGCTGGAGCTTCTTCTGGCTCTAGCATGATTGTCATTTTGGTATCACGATCTTTTGAGCAGTTCAGAAGTATTCAATGCATTCACTTTACAGGTTCACATGAGCGGCTCATGCGAGCGGCTCATAAGATACTAGTGTGAAGGCAGCCTTAATATCAGTGACAAGTGTCAGTGATCAACTAAATATGGTCTTTGGATTTGTTCTATTGTTCTTCTATTATTCTTACATCATTTCGTAGGGGGTGACAAGACATTTGGACTAATGTAGGCGCTTTCTGTGCCTGTGGTTCCAGGTTCGATCTAGGTGGGATGTTTGCTTCGGGTAAGATATTCATATTATGTTTAACAATGAATCCCGTAAGTACCCATTTTTGTGCCTTTTGTATCTTTTTTCCTTCAACATAAAATTTTGTAAATTCATATAAATGAATGATACGCTCATATTCTATATATCAAAATATTCCTCTGCAATAGATCTTACTTCTTTACATTCATCTCTGTTTGTGTGTCTGTGTGTTAAATCTTTCTCTGTTCCTACGTCCACCATATTGAATCTGCTGCCAACCTTCCTCGGATAAAATTTCCAAAAATTCTTGTTAAGTGCAAGTGATATTTGCATTCCATCTATTAAAAACTTCAAAGCACCAAATGTTATGGCATTATCTCCAACGGTTTAGAAAAATATTCTTTCTACTGTGTCCGCCATATTGATTTTGCTCCTCTTCTTGTCTATTTGAGTATAAATTCTGAAATTCTGGATTTTAATTTGCAAATGACGAATTTTCAATGTGGCCATGAAAAGTGTACTACGATACTAAACTCAATATTCTTGGTATCAGTTATTATACTTTCGGAATTAAATTAAAAGCAATAGTGATTTCTCCTTATTTTGTTAAAGATTCTGTTTTAAAAATGTTTAAGACAAAAGGTTGCATAGCTGATCTTAAGAGAATTCTAATTTATCAAACCTCGGTCCCAAAGCTAAAGATCTCTATGCAAAGGGGATAATGGCTAAATTTTGAGCTTTATAATTACGTAATATTGAAATGACAGGAAACTGTTCATCTATAGCGAACTAGTTCTGCCTCTTAATTCTGCATAAATGAAACATAATGTAGGTTGTAATTTCTCCTTCAGATTCAAATGTAATGACATTATTACTTATAATTTACTTCAAATGAGTCAAAATGTAATGAATTCAAGCTGGAAAATGATTTCAAAAATTATTTTGTACTAAACAAATCGTTTTAATTACAACTGGGATTTGAAACATTTATAAAATCTTTGTAATATTTTGTAATTTACGAAGACTTTTTTTCCGCCTTGATCGATGCTTTTGGCTAGAAATCAGAGAAAAGTTCTTCGTATGCATAATTGACTCTAGAATTGTTGGCAGAAATTCCAGAACGGACTCTTTTGGTAATTCATTTTTTTCTTTTGAAAATGAAAAGAAATATCATTGTCAGTTCTCATGAACTATGCTCTCCCTGCATTGCCAAATGAACACAAAAGAAAATTTTGGGCTTTGTACGAAGTACTAGTCACTTTGTACTTTAGAGGATTCAAAGATAGTATTTTTCTTTGTTTTAATTTTTATTTTTAAGTTAACCGCTCAGACAGTTATGATGTACCCCGCTAAGGAGGAAATTATCTTGAAGGATAATCACTGGATAAGCCAAGGATTTTCCCTATAATTTTCCGCAGATGGTGACACCATGTTTTCTGTAGGTAATTTTTTATACTGTGGATTTTATAGTGCTACGGTCTTAATGTCCATAGTCTATTTGTACGGGAAAACTGCTTCTCTTGAGATCAGAGAAGTCAAGTAGTACCGAATCTGATCGGAGGAAGGATAAATGGGCGTTCATGTTCATCAGGTAGTGTTGGCTTATGATCTAATACTGGAATTTTGGTAAATATACACTCCACCATTTCCAAAAATACCTACTCTATACACACTCCCGTATAGACTACGCTAGTTCTTTGAAAATTTAATGCAAGTGTACGCTGGACCATTAAAATATTAGGTAGGTATCAGAGGTGGTGTGAGTCAATGAAAACTTGGCCCATGATCCAGATTCACAATCCACTATGACCCACCATCTACCACAGGGTCGGATCCAGGACCGACTTCTGGCAGGGGGCGGGGGTTGTTATACTGCTACTTAGAGCTACTTTTAAGAGCTCAAAACTTTGGAGTGGGTTTTATTTAGATATAAAATAAGAAAGGTTCCTCTTCTGGGGGGACGATCCTCCCGATCGCCGCCACCTGGACCCGCCACTAATCCACCATCATCCACTGTGATCCACTCCGATTCACCAACAACCATGACCACTCTGACTCACTACACATCAAAACCCATCGTCATCAATTCTGACCCACGATTCACACCCTCCTCTCCACTGACTAAAGAATTTACACTTCTAATAAAACAAAGCTGTTACATTATCACTAACCGGAGTTTGTTTGAATTTCTACGGTCAATCGCTCAAGCACCATTCTGTTACAATATCGGTGGATTTTACCTTTACGATATAAAATGGTAAAGTGTTTGTCATGGGGACCATATTACGATGAATTTCAATTTAATGATCATATATAATTATTTCCCTGTACAGATATTTTTCAGTGGAAAATAGAATGAAATTTCAGTTTCAAATCAAGGTAAAATAGGCCAACATAAAGGGAAAAAACTGTGTAAATTTTTTTCATAAATTAAGCATACTGTACAAACTTAAAATTTCCATGTAATTAAGCTTACAGTACCAATTTCCCATATATAGGAAGTGCCCCCTCCTATAAAAGAGAATTTTAAAAATGCTAGGACACGTTCTATTTTTTTAAAATAAAGAGTTAATATACTGAATTTCAGCTCCATAAGTTGAACAACTCATGAGATACTAGATTTTTCGCAAATGATTCGAACCCCCCACTCCCCCTTAGTATGTGCATTATAATGAAAGCGATATGGTAACATCCAACTTGGGATTAGGGTCTAAATCTATAACAAAGGACGTTTCATTTGGCTTTGACATTTGGCTGTGATGATCACGCACACATAGTTACATTCAATTTTTTTAAATATAATAATTCATATATTATTAGAGACGACTAAAAAATATTTTTTTCCAGTGGTCAGCTCCGCAAAAAGTGCACAGCCTGTTTCGAAAGCCAAGTAGTAAGTCCTATTGCTATTATTACAATTACAAATACCAATATCCAAAAGTCCTGAAGTTCTTTTTTCAATTAGATATACTCATCTCAGGTAAGTAAATAGAAACAAATGAAAAAGGAAGAAAAATGAAGGCTTTGAAAGTAAAACGTAGACAAATTCACCAATGTTCGTTCAGAAGATGTACTGAGCAGAGTGAGTCTGTGAGTGGCAGTGGGTTATTGTGGGTCAGAGTGGGTCACGGTAGGTGATGTATATCACGTCTTGTTGACCCACAGCCCATTGACCTACTCACAAATATTGACTCACGACCCACTCCATCTCCTCCATCTCTGGTAGGTATACACCATATACGTCCTACGTCCTATTACGTTTCTGGTATTGGCCTTAAGGCGTCCATCCAGAGTCTTCAGAACAATTGGGGTGTTAACTTAAAGAAAGAAGTAACTCTCGTCCAGAAAGCTAGCATTAACAACACATCACACTAAAGACACCCTAAAAAGTATCACAAACCGGCTGGCAGGATCTGGTCCGCTAATGATTGTTGGAACAGAAGTTTTATTCTTTTCTTAATCGTCAGATTCTTTTAAATTATAACTTTATCGGGAAGATTAAATAAATTAGTAGGATAGTATTGGAACGTTACATAATTCAACAGAAAAAAAGAAAGAATTCGGAAATTGGAGGAGTAACTTATTTATTTTATTTATTATTTACAAGTATATTTACTTTCAGTGGCGAAGCGTACTATGAGGCTCTGAGGCCGGGTCTACCCGTATATTTTCTTTATCTTTGATTTCTTATAAAATAAAGTCAATACTTCAAAATTTCGTGTTTTTTTTGTTTTTTTTGGTAAAAAAATAGTAGCTTGGAAACACTTGGAGACCCTTCCGTCTGAGCCTCACCAGCTCGCTAGACAGGCTTACGAACTATGCTAGTCAGGGAGCGAAGCTATTATCGCTGGGGATTGCGCGCATTGTTGGGAAGGTGCGAAGGCTCGCCTCTGGGAGTTAAATTTTAGCGTTGAAGGCATCTTTCATACGTTATTAAATGATTTTAACATTAAGAAGTTTCTATGTAGAATTAAGTATTTACATTAATGATAACTTGTTTAATTTAGGTATATACTCTCATCAGTTATTCAGAGTAGCTGTATTTTTCCCTACATGGGGCCTGATCCATAATAGCTTGTAAAATGTAAGTCTGATACATTAAACATACGTATAAATTTACAAAACGCAACCGTACAGGATAAAATAATAATGTTTGTAATTTTAATTGACTTTTCCATTTCATAGAATCAGCGATGTATTTACGATTTTGTTTCGAGGGGTTTTGCTAACTTTATTTATGGAAATGTGAAAATTTTGCAATATGTATATAAAACAAAAAGTTACGATAAAATTTCCGTAAGTGCTTAAGCCCCGACGCCACCTCCTTAAATATGCCACTCCCCCACTGCATAGAATACAGTGTTAAATATCTTACGTTGATCCAAATGAAGTTCCTTCTGACCATTAACATTTCTATTGAAGTTATTATTACGTAATGCATAAATTAAATGCAGAATCATACTTACTTCAGAGTGGGAGATGCAAGTAACAAACGCGTATCCAAGAAATTTGACAGCTAACTGTAAGAATGTACTTTCTTTTTCTCTCCATTCATTTTCAAATATGCAGGAGTAGCCCCGTGTAGCGTGGTCACTAACGCTTTCGCATTGGCTGCGAGTGGTTCCGGGTTCGATTTTCAGTGGGGCACACGCTTTTTCAGGCCAGCCACCCTGAATGAGATTTTCCTGGGTTTTCTCATTCACACTAGGCAAATGCCGCGCTGGTACCTAACTTATAAGTCCCAGGCCGCTTCCTTCCTTCCCCAATCCTTTCTTCCTTCCCTTTCCCCGGATACTGTGCTCTCCGAGGGACGTCATCCCTCAAACGTGACGGGCTAAATGACCTTAGATGCCGAAAGCCCATAAATTAATTCCTAATCGTAATCCAAATCGAATATGCAGGAAATGAAAACAGCAAATGAGGAGGAAATTCTCCCCTGCAAATCCCAGACAGAAGAAAATATGAACTGCACTTCAAAATATTTGTAGTGGAGCTAAATGGGAATATTAGTTTATCGGGCCTACCCTACTTGTGGGATTACGCTTCGCCACTGTTTACTTTTATATATTTATTTTAAAGAAGCTGGCACACCACAACATAAAGATCCATTCAGAAAGAACTGCACTGTCATAATTTAAAACAAATTTCTGATGTAATAAATTTTGACTGATCTATATTACATGATAGTTGGTTAAAACCCATAAAACTTGTGTTTTTTGAAACTAGAGAAGGAAAAATGTAAATAAAATAATCAATGAACGAGACCAATCTAGAAGGAATCCCATGAGAGAGACCACAGAAGTAAAGGAGAGAGAAAACTAAAGAATTTGAAGAATTGACAATGAGTGTGGGGAAAGGGGACTCAGAAGGTAATACAGATATTTTTATAACAATATCTTTTAAAAGGTTCTTGCAAGGGGTCATGGCCCCCTCGAGCAAAATCCCCTTGTTACGCTAATGTGGGTACACCCCTGTACAAGGGCGTCGATCCTGGAGGGCCGCCCCCCAAAGCTCATGTGGGAGCCCTCTGTATTTTTATGGATATGTATTTTCTCTTGTTATATGTATTTTTTATGAATCCTCCCCCCCCCCCGAAGTTACAGAGAAATCGGCGCCCTTGCCCCTGTATATTGAAAATTGTGCTTGAAGTCTCCAGACCGGAGGACCTCCTTAGTTACACAACTAGATTATATAAGACACATTTCGAACTTGAGCAGCCAGTATGAATGTTAATGATTACGATCAATCCACTATCATCCCTATACTAAATCCACGTCTTTCCATTGATTAGCTACTACCGAAAACCGAAAGAAAAAGTACGACAAAAATAAGTTATGGTGGTTGTCAACAGGTGTCAGGAGTTTCCAAACCAATGTATTTGTACAAGTGGCGTCATCACGTGAGGAAACGTGGAACTTTTAGCACTATGTCATATGAATTAAATTAATTCAACATTCATTGTCCTGATGGAGAAGGATATACTGTAGGCCTATAAACGACAGAAGAAAACATGCCCATCAGATTTACACTGACTGGCAGAAATATTCATATTTGTATTTTCAGCATATTTCTTGCATCATCCAAAGAGTTATTTAGTTCATGTTTATCAACTCCGAGAGCAAGTTTGATAATTAATGTAATAATTTTGGTTAATAAGCAATGACGTAGGTAAAATCTTTATATATAAGCAAAGTAGCTCTTCATACGAGTCTTTAGTGTCTTCACTCGTTCATTAATCAATATAACGCCCTCTTCGCTGCTCTCTGGTCCCGATTACCAGAAACGTGGGCAAAACGAACTAAATTGGAAGTTTCGATTTTGACACTTTTAAGACCTTAAATAGTCAGGTTGGCATTTTTATTGTTAGAAACGACCGTCTTCGAGGGCCAAATGCATATAGCTGGCTGTCGAAATTTATTTTAATGTTAAACGTCGAACTTTACGTCGGATCTCACTCAGGATAGAAGTTTAAACATAGTAGGCCTATTTCCTTTCCTTGTATTTGAGGGGATATGGTGGTTTAGTGCAGCCTTCCCTGTTGGTCTAATAGTGCGTGCGCCTTTGGTGTACATATTCACGGATTCGATTCCCAGTGGGAGAGCCATTGAAATTTTAACAATTCTCTTTTGTGTTTCTGTGTTCATATCCGTGTCCTTAATCGAAAAGAGCTAAATTAAGTAAATATTGCTAACTACGGAAATAAAGTTACTGAGAAATGTTCGGTTAATCATTTTTTTTAATAAAAAGTGGTAAGCGCTTACTTCTGGTCCTTGGTTCGATTCCCCGTAAAGTAAGTTTTTGGTGGACAACACCGTGTCAAATAGTTTTATCGGGGTACTGCCATTTTCTTCTACATTCTCATTTCACCAATTCTTTCATCATCATTTACTTGCCTTAATCAATCGCCTTCCTTCGCCTAAAGGGCATAATCGTGGGAGGCTACACTGAAAGCTTTTATTTCCTTGTGTTTGTAATTAGACCTATTCTATTGTTTTCAGATGAGATCAACGATTGTAAGTAAATAAATTTTAAATATCCAAATAAATTGTGAATGCTATTAAATTATTGGATCACCTACAATATACACTGAGAAAAAAAATGTAGGTGGCATACTTAAAAACGTAGGTTACATTCGTAATTCCTGTAGTTTCTGGACTTAACGTACAACCGTATATAACATCCTGCAGCAAACGTATAGCTGAAAAAGTATGTATTATACGCACTGTCTGCATAAGTGCAATGACGTCATTCGTGTGACGTCATCTGCAGTAACAAATATATACGGAGGTGATATCTAGCTTTGTGACGTCAGGATCGTATGTAGCATGTGGGTTAATAATGACGACACACACTGACTATCAGGACGGAGCATAATTTCAAGAAGTATGCAATATACGTTCTTTACGTATGTTTCTTTTGTTCAACCCCAAGACAGCATCTATATTGTACTTGTGCCCCGTACGTACGACTAGATACAGTATACGTATTGTACGTATGTATTATACAGATTTTCCTTATGTCGCACACAGCTTGTCCAGATACAGCATACAGAATATCCATATGCACCATACAGAGTGCACATATGTAGCTTACAGACTGTATGCATGCAGCATATAGATTATACGTATGTCGCGTACAGGTTGGCCATATGTAATGTATGGATTGGATGTATATAGCTAATAGGTTGTCCATATGAAATATACGGATTTTACCTGTATCGCATACGTATTGCCTTCTTGTAATATATGGATTGGACATATGCAGGATCTAGATTGTACGTATAGTGCACCATTATTAAAGTGCTGCAACATACTGCAAAATGCATGATACATTCTTACTGTAATGTTGTCAAATATTGTTTTACTCTGTATGAAAACTAAATAGCTTAAAATATGTTTGATCTCCTTTGTGCCAATAATAATAAAATTAACAATCTTAGTTTGGAGCAGTGAAAGTGTCCAAAGAAATGTATTTACCTGCAGGGTGTCCTATAAGTTTGGATTTCCTGCTAATTCGTTGGGAAGCTACTGCAAAGCCAAGTGTTGAAAAGTGACACAAGCGTTAATTTTAAAATTATGGGCACAAAGGAGGTTAACCATATGTTAAACTATTTTCGTTTTCATACAGAGTAAATCAATATGTGATATATTACTGTAAGAATTTATCATATGCTTTGTTGTTAGTTAGTTCCAGCACTTTAATAATAATGCAAAATGCACAGCCATATACAATCCTATATTCAAACTCAAACAACTTCTCTGTACATTTTAATTAACAGGTATGTTTTTTTTTTTTTTTATGTCGCAACAATTAAAAGTATGGTGTCAGCTGAAAACGTGTTCGCTCACAAGATGATTTCTACTCAGTACTCGCCATAAAAATGCAACACCAAGAAGGAGGCTGGGTAGCTGCGCCAAAGTTCCCAGGCCGATACCTAATAGTAAGTGCAGAATACTCTTAAACGTCCGCCGTATTCGCTGTGCGACAACGTGGTGACAGCGGAGGCGTTGTGCAGCCATCGACTAAACATATTTATCCTTCCCTGCTCTAGACATTCTGCAAATTTGGATTTTCGTGGGTGCATCCTTCTTAGTGCAACATTTTAAGCAACGAGCGGATTAACAGTCTCATACATTGCTTAAAGAAAGAGCAATGATTCTCAGAATTACTCGGAAGATATTATATATATATATACAATAATTTAAAACTGTTATTTCAAACTTTGCAATTCAGAGCACGAAAAGAACTATAGCTAAAGGAACACTGATTTTAGCCAGATAGTAACTAGTAAACTCAATCACACTCAGTACCATTAGTTCATGGTGTTATCCGTAAGTCAGAGATCATGGTATCTCATTTCGTGTAGACTTTTGCATTTGTTTAATGCTAAAAATGTATTTTATCGCTACTTGAACCCAGTACCATATATATATACCGACAGGACGTACCTTAGTCACAAGGTGACATGAGTGAAACACTAAACTATTCGATTGACACCTGCGGCCTTGTCAACACTAGAGAAAGTTACAAAGTGATTAAGTAAATACGGAACATAGTTCATACAAAGTATAGCGATGTATGAAGTCTCCGTTTCATACGACTTGGATAAAGGATACATCTGAAATTGCAACAAAAAATATATGATTTCTCTGGATATTTGGATTAGTCCAGAATTCGAACACATATACGTTGGTAAGTCGAACTTTTTTTTTTTTTTTTTTTTACTTCTTTCTTCGGATTCCCAATAAAGTTGACTACTGAAAAGCTGAGTTACAGATTCTGTATTAAAACAACACCTTTGCTAGACATGTTCAGTATACACATTGTCTTACATACAGAACAATACATTAGTTATTAATGCATGTCTGAAATAATAGTGCTTCGTATAGAATTTTACTTCATTCAAACGTAATAGCACGAAGATAAAAAAATATTGCGAAAGATAATGTTCTTATTACAGAGAAAAAGAGTTGAAATGACTTAACAGTAACAAACATTTTCTTTAAACAGAGACAATATTTTATTCTAATTTATGGAAGAAAGAAATAATTTGTAGTACAGTATCTTTATTAGGGTTATATGTTCGTACAAAAGAATGTAAGTACAATTGGGTCTGTCTTCAGAAAGGACGTATTATTAGCCACAACCTACACTGCTTCTTTTCACTGTCTTTCAAGCAGAATCCTGGTTTGATGCACGAAATACCTGAAACAAAAATCAGAAAACATTTAAAATGTTACATTCGGTGTGCTCAACTTGGTTGTACTTAACAATACAAAGTATCTTAACATTTTTGAGATTAAATGGACAAAATCTGTTCGGTCAGGTATGGACTTTTAGGTTGCACATAGAAAAATTACGAAGTGTTTATTGATGCTGAATAACAACTCAAAATGTATTACTATTCAAAAGTAAGTGGGTACCCCAATGGTGTTCGGGGTACCATGGGGTATCTAATGTCTGTATTTTTTTAGATATATGGAAATGTATGTCTCTAAAATGTAAGGAACTGACATCTGTTTACCGAAAACCTCAACTCGGTAAGCCTTATGGATATTGAGATATGGGAAAATAAAGAGCGACACCATAGAAGTGTGGGGTTTGAGTACTAGATGGTGCAGTTTCGGAAATGTAATTACGAGGGCTTACAACAACCTCAAAAGTAATTTCAATTAAATACACTACACACACGCCCTGATGGGGCTTTTCGGGTACCATGATATTCGCAGAACTCTCATTTCTAAATATTCTAAAATATGTCTTAATAACGTTTTAAAGAACGTTAGAGGTGTGTGTTTGCCGAAACTGCAAGTCGGTACGCCTAACAGTTACCGAAATATGGTGAAATAAAAAGCGACACCATAGGTACGTGGAGCTTGCATATTAGACAGTACAATTTAGAAAATTAATTAAAATATGACTATCAAGATATTGTCAAATAAAGGGAGGATCCATACAGTTATGGGATTTTCGTGTTAGGTGGTAAAGTTTCCGAAACCGGTCATGGAAAGTTAATAAGCATCAGTAGCAATTTCATCTTAAAGTAATTAGGTACTTCCATGGAGTTTAAGAACATCATGGGGTCTACCAAGGTTAAATTTTAAAAGCTTTGGAAAATATATTTTGACATTTGTAAAGAGTATTAGAAATATGTATTTACCTAAAATTTCCAGCTAGTACATCTAGCAGCTAGAGAGACACCATACAATAAAAGCGTATTAGATCTTGAAATTTCAGAAAACAATTATTGATCCTAACAAAAGTTAAATAAGATGGTACTTCTATGGGTTAAGTGACTACCTCAGACTTGTCGTACAATTTCGATCGAAAGATTAATTCAGCTCTAAATTTTCTTTGGACAATTCCAAGCGTTCATCGGGCTCTGAAATAAGTGAACATTTTTTGTCAATATCTAATACAGCAAGCGAGATATAAGAAATTATTTTATGACGTCGTAAAAATAGAGACCCACATGGATTTGTACTTTTGAGTCTTTGCTGTAAGAAGAAATTTCAGAAAACAACCGTATATACCTTAATAGAAAATTAAATGGGCGGGAGCACGGTGGCTTAGTGGTAGAGTGCTTACCTCTGGTGTATTGAGTTCGTGGTTCGATCCGCGGCCGTCAGTTTGTAGTGGACATCGTATTCGTGGGTTTTCTAGGGGTACTACCTCTCCTCCCACCTTTGCATTCCATCAATTCTGTCAACAACATTCACTTGCTTTAATCGTAATCTCCCTGAGACTAAAATGCATAATCGTGGGTCGCTACACTGAAATATTTCCTTTTATTTAATTTTAAAATGAAATAGGGAGTTAAGTATGATCGTATCTCTATGGGATAAGTGAAAACTCCAATAGTTTCTGCAAAAGAAGACTAGTTAAAAACCCTACCACTAAGCTACTGTATCCCCGTCCATTGAATTGTCTATTAAGGTATATAAAGTAGTTTCCTGAATTTTTTTCTTATGGGAAAGACCCAAAAGTACAAATCCATAAAGATCTATTTTTACGTCATAAAATATATAATTCCTTATATCTTCTCGACTATCTTAGATATTGACAGCGACTTTTCATTCTTTTGCACAGCTCGATGAACCCTTGGAATTGCCTGAAGAAAACCTAGGACTGAACTAAATTTTCGATCGAAATTGTACTAAGGTACTCATTTAACCCATAGAAGTACCCATCTGATTTAATTTTGTTGCGACCAATAATTGTTTCCGAAATTTCAAGATCTCATACGCTTTTATTTCAGTGTTTCTCCAGATGTTAGATGTACTAGCTGGAAGTTTTGGGTAAACACATATTTCAAATATTGTTTACAAATGTCAGATTATATTTTCAAAAGCTTTTAAAATTTAATTTTGGTAGACTCCATGATGTTCTAACACCCCCTGAAGATATCTAATTACTTTAAGATGAAATTGCTACTGGTGTTTATTAACTTTCTATGACCGATTTCGGAAATTTTAGCATCTAACACTAAAACCCCTTAACTGTGTTGGTCCTCCCTTTATTTGACAACATCTTGATAGCCGTTAGTCATATTTTAATTCAATTTCCGAATTCTAGCGTCAAGTATGCAAGTCCCACATACCTATAGTATCGTTTTTAATTTCCCATATCTCGGTATCCATAAGGCTTACCGAGTTGCAGTTTTCAGTTAAAAAAAAAATCAGTTGTTTACATTTTAGAGACATGTATTTCCAAATATCTAAAATGCAGAAATTAGGTACCGCATTGGAACCCCATTGGAGTACTCACTTACTTTTGCATAGCAGGGTAAAAACGCCAATGGTTCTCACTTTAAGGTTGAAAACACTATTTTGTCTCTTCTCTGAGCATCGTGAATCTGTCGGAGCTGTACCATAGTTGGAAGGACTCACTGATCCTTCCTATAATGACCATATAGTCAGAATTCAAAAAGGAGTAGTCGTTGAAGGAAAAACAATATTTTAAAATCCTTGCACCAGTAGTCGTCACCTTAAAATCAAAATGTTCCAGTAGTAGTCAGGATTTTCTACCAGTATTCGTCACTCAAATAACTTGATATAATTTATTCAAAAACGCACTGTGTATCAGTTTAGGGTTAAGAATACAATATAAAGTAGTAAGCTTAATAACTTTGCATCACTTTTAGCACTCAAGAAAGAAAATAGAAACGTTTTTACATACTTTTTAAAGCAATTTCAGAAAGAAAAATGTTAACTGAATTCAAAAGTTAACTGTATATCACTTTCACGTTAAGATTACAATATTAAATACTATGTTTAATAACTATACATCACTTTAAACACTCAAGAATGAAAATAAACGTTTGTACATTCATTTTAAAAACAATCTGAGAAATAAAATAAGTTAACTGAATTCAAAATTTAATTATACATCACCTTAAGCTTAAGAATACACTATAAAATACTGAGATTAATAAAAAATGCAATCTTTAACGTCCCACGGTTATGCTGGTTAGGCTAAAGGAGACGGTGATAATGAGAAATGACTGAAATGGTGGAATAAAGAAAGTGGCAGGAAATGGGAGAACCCCGAGAAAACCCACGAGCACGGTGTTTGTCCACCACAAAGTCCACACGGCGCGAGCTGGGATCGAACCAGGGACCCCCTGCACCGGAGGTGAACGCTCTACCACTGAGCCACCGAAGAGTAGACGACTGAAGGCGCAAGTAGCATACAAATTTATGATGCTGAAGGCGTTATTTTTCACAGCTATGGAGGAAAGAGAGAGAAACAAAAAAAAAAAAAAAAAAAATAACAGGAAATCTTTGTTTTACGTCCTACGAATATGCTATGTAGGTTGACGGTCAGAATTGAGTAATGAAAATTGATGATCTTGGAATACGATTTGGCCGAATAACGAGGGAGAAAATAATCATTGATTAAATATTAAATTGAAAAGAATTAAGAACCTGACGCTTAAATACTTATCTATCCGGCACCCATCTTGATCCCCATAAAATATCATGAAGTGCTTGATTGATTCTAAACCCAATAATAGTAATAGTAATTTAACAAGAAACACAGAATATATAATTTACGCACCTTGAAATGTAGAAATTAATGATTGTAATCCCCAGCTTTCCAATAGACCTTTGATTTCTTCAAATGAAGATTCGGATATCTTGTTTCTTCTCAAGCAATAATGGGTTACAATAATCAGTTGCAGTCCAAAGCCAAGTCACTAAGTAACAGAGTTACCCTATGTCAGGGAACTTTTGAGACATACTGTATACATCATAAGAAGTTCCTTTCTAAATTCTACACGGATGTGGTTTCATTGAATGTGAGGTGGGTGATACACATTAGGCCTTTTGGGAGTACATCACACGGACGACCGTAATTTTGTGTTCAAAATTTTTATTATGAACTGGTGGGATATGTGATACATATGGCCACGGGCTAGAATTTTCTCAGTATGTCAAAAATGCAATCAGATTTCATGCAGCTTAATTTGGTGAAAAGCTATTGCCAATTGAACGTTACATTTACCTCTTTCTTGCAGATGTTAAACCATGCCGTTAGCACGTGAGGAATGGATCGAAATAATAAAACTGTGGGACTGGAGGAGTATATGTGCAGTGGTTGCCGATTGCAGAGTCATCCACAACGTGACTCTGTGTCACATGTTTCAGTGCTACAGTAATTAACTAAATTTGAGAAGACGAGCACATTCGTGAACATACATCGTAACGGTTCAAACTCGCGGGCCCTTTTTCCTTCCCCATTTTGAACCGGTACATGAAAATGCCATTTTCTTCATGCTTGCCTGCGCCGATTTTGAAAATTTCTTCACTAGTCGATTTCTCTCGTTGAGTACTACAAGAATCAGTTAAAATTTCGCGGCCCTTTTTTCTTCCCCATTTTGATCCGGTACATGAAAATGGGTTTTTCTTCATGCTTGCCTGCGCCGATTTTGAAAATTCCCTCACTAGTCGATTTCTCTCGTTGAGTACTACAAGAATCAGTTAAAATCTCGCGGGCCCTTTTTCCTTCCCCATTTTGAACAGGTACATGAAAATATGATTTTCTCCATATTTGCCTGCGCCGATTTTGAAAATTCTTTCAGTAATCGATTTCTGTCGTCGAGTACTACAAGAATCAGTTAAAATCTCGCGGGCCCTTTTTTCTTTCCCAACCCAATATTTTTATATATTTTGAATGTATTCAAGTATGGAACAAAAGTGTTTAATTAATTCCCTTAGTAGGCTTCTCAACTTAATATTTTTCAACTTAAATTTTATTTGTTTTGATTATTTATTTTCTTGTGACTCAATATTTAATTGCAATCGTTCATTGGGGAGAAGGGTGGCCATTCTCAAATATATAAATATAGTATTCTTAAAATTTATGTCTTCTCGTATTATTAGTTTCTTCCACTAGACCTGGAAATTGCAAAATTAATACCTGGAAAACCTGGAAAATTGAGTTCCATATTTATGTATGAACCCTGCTATTTACAATTTTTTTCGAATAGGGAGAATTGTACAAAAGGGTGTTTTGGGAATGGTATAACAGTAGGTTTCTGGGGGTGTTGTTCGAAATGAAATAAAATCTTTAAGTTTTACGTCCCACTATTATGCTTGCTAGGCTACAGATGACTTGGTGTTGTTCGGTGGGGGTCAATGTTGCCAATTTTGGGAAAAGTCACTAAATCAGGGGAATTCGACCTCAACGATAGCGTAGGGTGACCATAAAATTTTCAGTTAAAAACGGGATAGGTTCTGGCTTTTAGATCTACCTTTGTTCTTACCAGTGCCTTGGGGCCGCGGTGGCTCAGTGGTAGAGCGTTCACCTCTGGTGCTTGGGGTTCCGGGTTCAAACCCTGCTCCCGCCAAGTGAACTTTGTGGTGTACAAACACCGTGTGCGTGGGTTTTCTCGGGGTTCTCCCGTTTCCTCCCACTTTCTTCATTCCACCATTTCATTCATCTCTCATCATCACCGTCTCCTTTAGCCTAATCGGCATAACCGTGGGACGTAAAACTCAAAAATTTCATTTCATTTCATTTATCAGTGCCTTGATATCAGAGTTCCCCCTCTCTCTCTCTTTGTTACTGAGCGGGTACTTATGAAAAAGGAAAGACACGTTGAAGTTTGTTCAACACACAACCAACTGCTAAATCTCTGCTGTCTTTCGAGCAGTACTACGAACTATAGAGTATGTTTAATATAGGGAATTTCAGTTCAATTTTTGCCTCTTTGTTGTTATTAATACTTTTAAAAGGAGTAAAGGTACTGGGTTTGTTATTTACTTCTTCCATTTACATAAAATGGGACGAATACTACTTTTTTCCATCTACTGACGGGAAGGCCGGGAAACGCCCCTAAAACGGGACTGTCCCGGTCAAAACGGGACGTATGGTCGCCCTACGAATAATTTTTCCGATTGGAGACTTTTATGGGTGATTTTTAAATGACGATTCAGCTACTTATACATTTAGCGACTTTTTGCTGCAAACAAAATTTTCATCTGTAGAGAAGCATTATTAGTTCAAAACAGTTTTTGAACTAATAATGCTTCTGTTTGTTCTTTTTTCTGTTTGTTTGTTTTAATCAGCGCAAGTGATGAAGAGTTTGGAAATACAGCGTACCCACTGGCCCACAATCCTGCATTGTTATGTTGCCCTTGTCCTCTAACGAAGAAGAACTACAAACTTGATGTCCTTTAGTTCGCAGTTTCCGTTGAGAGACACACGTAATACATCTTTACCGATAGCAAAAAGATTAGCTATAGATGCGTGAATAAAGGCGATGTGGATGTTTGTTATATTTGTTCTTTGGGGTCTTTTAATTATTCTGCAGTTTTTCTTTTACAAAAAATTGCTTAACGTAAGTACTGTAGTGTTAATTATTTCGGAACTATTTTGACTCCACAATATGAACAAAAGTACCCGAAACAATCTGAAATGATCCCTGAATTCAAGGATTGGTTGCGCCCTGTTTACAAAGATGTGAGTAGAACCAGCGGCGCAAATCTGTCTTCAACATTGGGGGGGAAGGGTAAGACCGTTACCATACTTTTTATTTTGCGATGTCCAAAATAGTTATGAAGTTGAAAAACAATGTTGTGGAGTATCAGAGTTGTCTTCAGCATTGGGAAGCTGCAGATTTGAGGCTTATTCTGGGAGACGTCTATTTTATCTCACGTTCCTTTGTAGCAATTGGACAAAAATCATCAAATTTCTCCCAAAAAACACATTTCAAATCGGATTATTGGGGAAAACTCCCCCTCAGTTCCAAGATTGGAGGGGACATGTATCCGTCATCCCCCCCCGGGATTTGCGGCAGTGAGTAGAACATATTGTTTAGTTTACATCTACAACTTTAAAACAATGCTTATAGACAATGAATTTCTCGATTATTTTTTATAGCGACTTTTCACCCAAAATTCGAGTCGCCACCTCTCGTTTCGCAAACTTATTGTCAACAGTTTGGCAACACTGGTTGCGGGGAGAGCTACAATGGAAATGAAAATGAAATGAAATCTTTGAGTTTTATGTCTCACGGTTATGCCGGTTAGGCTAAAGGAGACGGTGATGATGAGCAATGAATGAAATGGTGGAATGAAGAAAGTGGGAGGAAACGGGAAAATCCCGAGGAAACCCACGCATGCGGTGTTTGTTCACCACAAAGTTCATTTGGCGGGAGCTGGGATCGAACCCGGGACCCCAAGCACCAGAGGTGAACGCTCTACCATTGAGCCACCGCGGCCCTAAGAGATTGAGAGTCATAAACTTAGTCACTTTCAATTTTGTAATATATATATATACTGTATATATATATTACAGTATATATTACTGTATATATATATTACATCACTGACTGATAACTAAAATGCTTGGATTGTATATATAAAAGTCACCGTAAAAAGCCCGTAAAAAGCTTCATTCGAACTCGGAATCGAACAATTGCATCTGTAAAGCAGTGCTGAGTTGATTTTAACGTTCCTTTCAGCAGCAAGGCTGTATGAGACATGGACTTACAGATTAACGTGAAATCCGAACCACATAAGCTCCGGCCGGGAATCGAACCCGGGTGTCCCACGCCAAAGGCGTGTACACTAACCACTTAGCCACGAGGGAACCCATCTGGGTAATAGTTAAGAACAGCTACTTCTCATCTCCCGTGCACGAGGATACATCTTATTGTTGCACTACCTAAACACCCTAAGTACAAGGGCAAGAACTCAGTCTATTACCTGCTTTTTAACATCCTAGATCAGCGTTTCCTAACCTTTTTCAACTTGCGGCACACTACGGATGTAACTTGAATTCTCGCGGCGCACTCATAGATATTATTATTTGTAAATATAAAACTAGTATTTTTTCTGCGATTATTGATCTCCTTCTCACAGAGAAGAAAGCTCAATCACTGTTTTTTTCCCCGTGGTAAATTATTATGCTTATTTTTCATTCTAATTTAAAAATATAAAACAATTGCAATGAAATATTGGACTCAGGTTTTTAAAACTAAGCTTTCTTGTTCGAAAACTGTATCCAACCTTTCACTAAGAAGTAAGATCACTAAATAACGAACGAACAAACAAATCTTTTTTACTTTTAAAATACAAATGTATTTAATTTGTCGAAAGGATTGAATGTTATTTTAAATTTTCAAGTTACAAAATAGTCTGCAACAATAAAGAAGCAATAATAGTCACAACAATGATAACCAATATATATTTTCAACATTAAAAATGTACAGAAAAGTAACACGGTATGAAACTTAAAGTTGTAGATTCATAGTAGAGGTTCATAGTAATGTGAAATAAAAATATACATTTTTCCTTCGTCTTGCAATTTGATTGCTATAGAATTAATAATTTGCTTCGACTTCCTCGCGGCACACTAGCGGCCCATTCACGGCACACCAGTGTGCCGCGGCGCACCGGTTGGGAAACGCTGTCCTAGATAGTCAATGAATAATTCCTGAAAGTATGGCGTTTCTCGTCCTTCCCTAAATGGGAAGTACGGCTCCTTAACTATAACCCTCATCTGTAAGGCAGTGTAAGCAACAAAAAATTAAAAAAAAAAAAAAAAACGCACACTGGATGTTTGCGCAACTGAGGATCAAAACATCCTCAATGGAGTATGAGAAATCGTAAACGTCAATCAAAGTGTGTTTTTGCTTATTCATTACTTCGTTAATAGTTAATTCCTTCTAGAAATAGTGAAACAATACTATGAAGAAACACTAATTAAACTAATAACTATTACGTTGTGTTTCTTACCATACCGTTTTTACCAGCCATAGAATTTGAACCTAGTACTATACTGCATTAGTCACGCCGGAACGAAGGGTGAAATTCAAACGCCTGGCACTCGTAGAGCTGTTGAAGCTGTGTTGTAGTTACGCGGCCTGCGTTGGTACTCCTCAACATAAATACGTCACTGCCCAAAACCAGGAAACATCACAGACAGAAGACAGGGGCACAATCAGTGCCTGACACTTCACGAACTCAAACCCGCCAAGACTCAACTCAACGTGACCTTCAATTACGTTCTACAGTAGAAACCAAACCAATGCTAAGGCACAAACTTACCAACTTCCTATATGAAAACACAAGAAAAAAAAAATCAAACTTTTTGGTTCCAAAGTGATGCCATAACAATAATACTAAAAAGGTTTTAATTCTCAGTAACCCAAACATTAATTAACTAGGGAACATAACAAGCAAAAATAAATAAATAGAAATCAAATCAAATTAAATTTAAAAAATAAAAACCTGACAAGTAAGCTCTCCCTGACTACTTTTTTTTTTTTAATTTCAGTGAGGCTGTAAAATATATCAATATCTTCGTCAAATATATATATTTCAATGTAAACAAGTTCTTTAAACAAAAGAAAGCTCTGTAGTAGAGCGCTTACCTCTGACCTGTTAGGTCCCTGGTTCGATTCCTGGTCCCGACAAATAGCCTTTTGGTGAACACTGTAGGTGTGGTTATTCTTAAGACTTTCCAGTTTCCTTACATTTTCTTGATTCCACCATTATCATGTATCTCATCGTCACCTTCTCACTTACGTTTATGTACAATCATGGGGCGTTAAACTAAAAGTAAAAAAAAAAAAATGCAAATATCCTAATAAAAATGAGTTTTCTAGACTACACAAGTGGCCCCGCGTAGCGTAGTTGCTAACGCTCTCGCCTTCGGTGCGAACGGTCCCGGGTTCGATCCCGTTGGGGATCGATTTCCTCAGTCGAAAAAGTATCAAAAGATTTTAAGTCCAGCCATCCTGAATGAGATTTCCTTGGGTTTTCCTCATTCACAGCAGGAAAATGCCGGAGTGGTACCTAACATATAGGTCCCAGGCCGTTTTCTTCCTTCCCAAATCCTTTCTTCCCTTCCTTTACCCGGATAGTGTGCTCATCGAGGGACGTCATCCCTCATATGTGACGGGCTAACAAGGCCATTGATGCCAAAAGCCCAGAGACCTAAAGCCTAAATCTTCACTACACAAGGGAATTTTCGCGCTGAAAACGGTTTCTTAGCAATTATGTTAAGCAGTCCTGTAGTAACTCTGCACCACGTAATAAATCGTCACATATAAAACGGAATGAATAAACACATAACATTCATTTTGCTACCTTGTAACGTAAAATGTTTCAAAACATTAATATTCAAAGATTTCTCAAAATTCAGATTCACCCATTCCATTCTCCTCAATCATTAACGAGTTGTAGTCATAAACTATATTACTTACTTAGTACTATACTAAAGCAAGTTACACTAAAAGAATATATAATTAATGGAATATTTAACTAAAGTAATAGTTAACTAGTGCACTTACCCATGTTTTTGTTTCCTTCCTCTCTTCTTTTCCGATTGTAACAACCTCGTTTCGCAAGCAAAAGACGCTAGTTCAATGACGTCAGCCATGGCGAAAGAAAGAGTGTCTATAGGCGGTCTGGATCTCACGTACAGATGGACGTATATAACGTATAACTGAAGTACTTAACATACGTATATGTATGTAAAATACAGAAGATTGTTAGATGTCAGACATCCTGCAGCGAAATGATGTAATATCTAAGCGGGTAAAAGGCAGTACCTGTGTAGTATATGGATAAAGTACGCTCCGTACAGATTTCCTTAGTAAACATAACGAATCCTTGTATTTGTACAATATACCGCTGTCCGGATAATGGATTTTTCTCAGTGTAGTTTCTTATCCTTTTCAATTTAAAGCACATTATATTAAATTACACAAGAGTAAAAAATCCACGTAATGCCATTCTCAAATACCTTTTCTTGATTTTTAAAATCGTTTTTCATTTATATAAAACAATTAGTTACGTCCACTTGCACTATTTGCTTTTATTTACATTTTTCTACGACGATGTTTATAGAAATATATTTGATTTTAGGCGAAAAATATTTTTCAAATGTCCTGTATGGAGTAGTCGTCGCATATAATTTCCTCATTAATAAACGACATTATGTCAAATAACGAAAATAATAATTTATACCTAATACATTATACCCTACTATTTACTCGACACTCTGATTATTTATTTGCTCAAATTCCTCGACATAAACGACGTAACATAAATAATAGTACTCATTAAACAAATATGGCTGGTACCACTCCCATGATGCATCACCAAAACGTTTCCGAGTAGCCAGATAAAGCTAGCTTACCGTGAAATAAAGGAAAAGTAACATCAAATTATGGGAAATGTATGAGAAAATTCTTTAAAAATAAAGAAAACTTGTTTCCGATGATAAAAGGATCGTACATATTTCTGAACACACCGAATCATTTCTGATTTCTTACAGAAAGGGTCTTATGTTCGTTAAAATGGAGAAACGTTCTGTTAATTTGTCCGGAAACCTAGACTTTTCTTTGCAAAAACGTTCCTAATTTCTTGACAGTGCACATTGCAATTTTTATTTTCGGTTTACTGCATTAAAAAATCAATAAAATGTAATCAATTTACTTTTCCGTTAATTTATCTTTTTAAAATTAATGGACCTGGAAAACTCCTCAACACCGATTTTGATTGAAATTGAATTATTGTTATTTTAAAACCACCATTTTGTTATCAAAAACTAATACAAAATTTGTAATCAACGACCTCGAAAACTTCCTATTACCAATTTTTATTACTTTTCAAATAATAATATCCAAATTAAACATCAGCAATTGCAAGAACCCCTATGCACTGAGATTAAGAAAAACTAAATTACATTACCAACTTTTATCCATGTTTTTGAAAATTGAGACTACTCTGGTGAAGTAGCTGCTGGTGGCAATGACAGAGTAGTCCTGGTCGCCGGGCTTCGAATCACGAGGGACTATCCATCGACGGTTCGAGTCCGACTGAGGATATTTTTCTTCAGGTTTGTTTAACTGGTTTAAGTGTTTGGACCACAACACGAAACTTTCTTCGCTTCCCTTCATTAAGTTAAATCAAGCGATGCTGTAGTTATTACTGGAATAGTCTATATGAATATAGTAGGCTATGTGTAGTTTTATGAAATTTGAATATAATTATATTAAGTTTTGAACTATCTCATTTGCATATTTTCAGGAAAAATGGCTTACGCCACATTGTAGATTTTTAAAGAAAATATATATTTTTGAAATATGAATAAAATCTACTGAGATATTTATGAAAACATCGTCCAGAAAAAATCATCTTAGAGTAAAATTACCTATTTAGTGCAGTAAATGAAGCTCAAATTTTAATAAAGAAAGGAACATTAATAAGTTGAAAATTGGTACAGATGTTGGGAATGATGTTTTAAACAACATAAAAAGTCCCCAGGAATCCCACGTGACCTTCTCCGCCATATTGGAAAATGGCCGCTGGAAGTGTCCAATGAACCCAGATAAAAATTGTAATAGTTTCGTTATGCTTGAACATAAAGAGATAAATTTAGTGTCGTTTTATAGAACATAAATAACATTTTTTAATGAACCAATTTTTCAAAAAACATACTTTTAAAAATATTTAGCAATAAGTTCTAAAATTCCGAAAACTACCGTCGAACTGATTTAAAGTTTTATTGAACTTAGGAAGTAATTATTAAGAAGTTGAAATTTGACATAGATGTTGGTAAAGATTATTTAAATAACGTACTAAAATCCCACAACTTCTTCGTTCGCCATATTGGAAAATGTCCGAAGTAATTGAAAGATGATTTTTTTTAAAAGTGAAATAGGGTCTACAAAGTCTGGAACGGGCTAAATATTTGAGAAACTGTAAATACAGTCGATCCGAAGTCATTTGGGATCAATGTTGGTGGGAGGGCAGAAACATTATGACGTTGTTAAGGTTGTCGTCCCCCATCTTGGTGGCCGCCATCTTGGAATCGATTTGTTTATTTTAAACGGTAACATTATCGTGTGGCATATTAAATAACACCCTCGTTAGAAGACAAACCCAACGGTAAGGTTATTTATCATAACCCTGTAATGGTTTTGAAGTTGTGAATAGATTTATGATATGTCTGAAATACTGTGAAATAGTGATGAGCGCAAGAGTCTTGGTCTTGCAGTTTTTGCAAGAGTCTTGCATGCAAGACCAAGACCAAGACCAAGACCAAGACCAGGAATCCCGATGCAAGACCAAGACCAAGACCAAGGGGTGCAAGACCAAGACCAAGACCAAGACCATACCTGCAAGACCAAGACCAAGACCAAGACTCTTGCGCAAGAGTCTTGCACAAGTACCAACACTACTTGAATTTTTTTATAGAATGTAAAAAGGAAGGGGAAAAATCATTACATCTTTCACGTGAACTTCTTGGCTCCAGTAAAAATACCGCCGGAGTGAATGTGTTCCCAGTAGTGTATGCAATCCATGTGAGTCGATCTGCTCCTGTAACATATAGCTACAGTATGTCGTTTTTTGAATCGGTTGTTCACGAGACGTCCGACAGCATAATTCTATGAATTGTTACAAGCTATAATAACTTGAGTGTCTGATTTACTTTGGTCATCATTTGATCATTCACGACGGCCCATGATTGGATTTTGGGAAATCATATGAAGAATAGTTGTGTCCATAAGAAGTGGATAAGCAAAAATAAACTAGAGCATGTTATAGACACGGTAGCTCAGTGGCAGAGCGTTCACCTCTGGTACATGGTGCCCTGGTTCGATCGCAGCTTGCGCGATGTGAGCTTTTTTGGTGAACAAACACCCTGTACGTGGGTTTTCCCGTTTCCTCGTACTTTCTTCATTCCAGCATTTCTCATCATCACTGTTTCCCTTAGCTTCAGTGTTATAATCGTGGGTCGTTAAAGTAGATATTTAATTTCATTTCAAAAACATATGAATGGTGTTCTTCTTCCAAAACTAACGGGAAATGTAGCATTGAACATCAGCAATTCCGTACACCATAGGTGCCGACTACATGGGTATGGCCTTGGCTCTGAGGTTCAAGCATCCGTTGGAAATTTTTAATGTCTTATAAAATTAATATTGAAATAACATTTTCATGACATTGACAAAAACTTAGCGCATGTGACCGCAAGTTTGATTTCATGGGCGGATGCTTATACGTTGAATAATTGTTTATCAATATAACTTATAACCCCCTTAGGTATACGGCATATCTAGGATTCAACGATATAACATTATGCAACAATAAATAATCTATATTCACAACTGAGAGTGATTTCGTACTTATTTCAAATAACTTGAAGTTTGATGCCGTGTTTGATGTATTTCTAATGTAGGTCAAAAGTATTTATATAAATTGAGTATATATATATATAAAAAAAGACAGACAGTTGAGTCGTTTTCAGTTTTCACTCAAATTATTCTAAAATATTGGGGCCGCGGTTGCTCAGTGGTAGAGCGTTCAGCTCTGGTGTTTAGTGTCCCGCGTTCGATCCCAGCTCCCGCCAAGTGAACTTTGTGGTGGACTACACCATGTGCGTGGGTTTCCTCGTGGTTCTCCCGTTTCCTCCCAATTTCTTCTTTCCACCATTTTCATTCATTTTTCATCATCACTTTCTCCTTTAGCCTAGCCGGCATAATCGTAGGACGTAAAACTCACAAATTTAATTTCATTTCATATTCTAAAATATTAAGAGGTTTAATTATTATTATTTTAATTTGATCTCTCTTTTTTGGTCAATATTGCAAAACATATCATCATCGTCATAATAATAGCTTTTCTGCTATTATTGGCAGGTCACTTGCTGCAGCTGAGAAGCTTCGATGACTGTGGTCCTCAGCTAGTCTCTTCGTCTTAACGTAGCAATTTTCTGTCTTAATATCTTTCTTCAACTACAATCTCCTTCGCCCCCTTCCTCTAGTACGTCCCTCATAATACAGTTCCTCCTCAGCCAATGTCCTCCTCATTATTACATCTAAAATTCTTCTTTTCTCTCCTACTGCTACTATTTCTAAAACCTTCCCATTCGTTTTCCGTTCAACCCAGCTGATTCTCTCCTTTTTTTCTCCATGCCCACATTTCGAAAGTCTAACTGTTTCATCGTTTTTGCGTATGTTCTTATTTCTGCCCCATACAGTACATATTAGAATCAGTAAAACAAAATTTCAATATTTAATTGGGAGATTGTTCAATACAAAGATGAGCTAATCGTGGTAGGGAAGAAAAAATCTGACGCCTTTAGAGTGTAAAAATAATTTTGCAATTTATGGTATTTCAGTAATCTGTCTTGGTTTTCTTTCATGCGTCTCACTGTCAGGGATAGCCTCCCCAGTTTGGGAACCAGTGGAGTATTGGATCTGTTAAAACATATAAAAATATTACGAAATGTTGTGATTTATCTTATAAGTAGTGAAGCGTGATCACCCATTGAAAAAAAAAAGTAAAGGTCATCGCCTATGTTGTACAGTATCAATCACACTTACACGAAGGTAAAATAGGTCCTATATTACATTTAGAAACATACATTGTATTTCCCTCACTATTGACGCAATGTAGGATTTATTATCCCTTATATCCAGAGTAAAATTTACTTATGAAAATCATAGATTTCTTAAAAGCAAAACTTGCAAGACTCTTGCAAGCAAGACCAAGACTGGGTGTGCAAGAACAAGACCAAGACCAAGACTAGGTGTGCAAGAACAAGACCAAGACCAAGACCGAGGGTTCCACTGCAAGACCAAGACCAAGACCGCATGTGCAAGACCAAGACCAAGACCAAGACCACCCGGGTCTTGGTCTTGGTCTTGCATTTGCTCATCACTACTGTGAAATGTGCTGTGCAATGTTTCGAATTGAAGGATATGGTAAACTGAAAAATAAGCTTTGTAACATCTTGCATTGCGTATTCTTTAATGGCCAGGAAAAGACAGAAATACAATGAAACTAATACAGTCACATGAAACAATTAGAATCACATGACAAGTTCAACATGTCCACCGTTCTGTTTTATGCACATCATTAACCGTGCGACCCAGTGCTTGTGCATTCCGCAAAGCATTGTCGGTGATATTTGTTCACAGGCCGTAATGATTCTCTTTTCAAGTGGCTAATGTCATTAACTTTACCATGGTAGATAATAGCTTTAAGGTGTCCCCAAAGATAAAAATCCAACGAAATTAGGTCGGAGAACCTTGCTGGCCACTCAACTGGTCCTTGGCGAACTATCCAACAACCGGGAAGCTTTCCATTGAGCCATCGATTACATTACGACTATAATGCGACTGTGGCCCATCTTGTTGTCAATATTAAGGAAATCTCCCTCGTTGAACAAAAGTGGCATAATAGTGTTTTCAAGCATATCTTCATATTGTGCAGCAACCAAGGTCCCATCAATGAAAACAGGTCGAATAAGTTTCTCACCGCATATTCTACACCACATTATTACCTTACAACTTTCATGCATCTATCCAATTAAGATTTGTATTAGCCCAGTACCAAGAAATCCTAAGGTAAAGATTTTTTTTTTTTTAAATCTGTAACAGTTTTGAAGTTGTGAATGGATTTAGGATAGATTATTTATCTTTCAGACTTTAATTTTTTTTGTGTGTGGAGCATTGTATGGATGGAAACTGACTGGCTATTTATTTTTATTCTTGTGTGTAGGACGGGATGCTAACTCGAGAGGAAATAGTCGAAATTATTTTTTTGGCTGGAGGACGCAGTTCAGCAATAATATCAGCCGTCTTCAATGAGCGTCATTCTAATCGCGAGGCGGTGAGAGACAGTGCTGTACGAAAACTAATACGCAAATTAGGCCAACAGGAGATGTTGATGATTTACCTCGATCAAGACGACCACGAAGTGCAACTAATCCAGATACATCAGCAGCTGTATTGGGTGTATTGGTGAAAAGTCCTACGAAGAGTGTGCGACGTCTATCTAGTGAACCTAATGGTAGTGTCAAAAGTGTTCAAAGAATCTTAAAAAGAGAAAGGTAGGACCCTTATAAATTACAGTTGAAACGTAAACTGTCAGACGAAGATCCTGATAGACCAGTAGAGTTTTGTGAGTAGGCGTTGGCCCAGATAGCTCGTGACCCAGTATTTCCTCATAACATTGTTTTAAGTGATGAGGGAAAATTCTATGTAAGGTGAGGTTAACGACCAAAGTGTTCGGTACTGGGCTAATACAAATCTTAATTGGATAGATGCATCAAAGATGCAAAGTGCAGGTAAGGTAATGCTGTGATGTGGAATATGGAGCGAAAAACTTATTCGATCTGTTTTCATTGATGAAACATTGGATGCTGCACAATATGAAGATATGCTTGGGAACTATTATGCCACTTTTGTTAAAGGCCACCGTAGCATTATAGTCATAATGTAATTGATGGCTCAATGAAAAGTTTCCCGGTTGCAGGATAGTTCGCCAAGAACCAGTTGAGTGACCAGCAAGATTCCCCGACCTAATTTCGTTGGATTTTTATTTTGGGGCACCTTACTGGGTCGCACAGTTAAGGATGTGCATAAAACAGAACGGTGAACATGTTGAACTTGTCATGTGATTCTAATTGTTTCATGTGACTGTATTTGTTTTATTGTATTTCTCTATTTTCCTGATCATTAAAGAATACGTAATGCACGATGTTACAAAGCTTATTTTTCAGTTTACCATATCCTTCAATTCGAAACATTGCACAGCACATTTCACAGTATTTCAGACATATCATAAATCTATTCTCAACTTCAAAACCATTGCAGGGTTATGATAAATAACCTTACCGTTGGGTTTCTCTTCTAACGAGAGTGTTGTTTAATATGCCACACGATGTTACCGTTTAAAATAAACAAATCGATTCCAAGATGGCGGTCACCAAGATGGGGACGACAACCTTAACCACGTCATAATGTTTCTGCCCTCCTACCAACATTGATCCCAAATGACTTCGGATCGACTGTATTTACAGTTTCTCAAATATTTAGCCCGTTCCAGACTTTGTAGACTCTATTTGTTAGTGAACTAAAATCAACAAAGATACACACTTAAATTCTTCTGTATATATACTTTTAATCTTTGCCGTTATATAACACAGCTATCTATATCAATCTTACTTTAAAAGTACATTAATCTTCTTACACATCAATCTATATCATTATACTCTGACTTCCAATATAATCTGACTCATATTATGTTCTAAATTCCATTATATTCTAACTTCCATCATAATCTAACTCTATTTCCACATACTATATCTCTTATCTACCGTAACAGTTTGTTTTTTATTTTTAAGCACTTTGTGCCCTATTCTCATATCCTACACTATTTCACTTTTAAAAAATATCATCTTTCAATTATTTCGGACATTTGAACATTTTCCAATATGGCGAACGAAGAAGTTGTGGGATTTTAGTACGTTATTTAAATGATCTTTACCAACATCTATGTCAAATTTCAACTTCTTAATAATTACTTCCTAAGTTCAATAAAATTTTAAATCAGTTCGAGGGTAGTTTTCGGAATTTTAGAACTTATTGCTAAATATTTTTAAAAGTATGTTTTTTTTGAAAAATTGGTTCTTTATGAAAAAATGTTATTTATGTTCTATAAAACGACACTAAATTTATCTCTATGTTCAAGCATAACGAAACTATTACAATTTTTATCTGGGTTCATTGGACACTTCCAGCGGCCATTTTCCAATATGGCGGAGAAGGTCACGTGAGATTCCTGGGGACTTTTTATGTTGTTTAAAACATCATTCCCAACATCTGTACCAATTTTCAACTTATTAATGTTCCTTTCTTTATTAAAATTTGAGCTTCATTTACTGCACTAAATAGGTAATTTTACTCTAAGATGATTTTTTCTGGACGATGTTTTCATAAATATCTCAGTAGATTTTATTCATATTTCAAAAATATATATTTTCTTTAAAAAACTACAATGTGGCGTAAGCCATTTTTCCTGAAAATATGCAAATGAGATAGTTCAAAACTTAATATAATTATATTCAAATTTCATAAAACTACATATAGCCTACTATATTCATATAGACTATTCCAGTAATAACTACAGCATCGCTTGATTTAACTTAATGAAGGGAAGCGAAGAAAGTTTCGTGTTGTGGTCCAAACACTTAAACCAGTTAAACAAACCTGAAGAAAAATGTCCTCAGTTGAACTCGAACCGTCGATGGACAGTCCTTCGTGTTTCGAAGCCCGGCGACCAGGACTACTCTGTCATTGCCACCAGCAGCTACTTCACCAGAGTAGTCTCAATTTTCAAAAACATGGATAAAAGTTGGTAATGTAATTTAGTTTTTCTTAATCTCAGTGCATAGGGGTTCTTGCAATTGCTGATGTTTAATTTGGATATTATTATTTGAAAAGTAATAAAAATTGGTAATAGGGAGTTTCCGAGGTCGCTGATTACAAATTTTGTATTACTTTTTGATAACAAAATGGCGGTTTTAAAATAACAATAATTCAATTTCAGTCAAAATCGGTGTTGAGGAGTTTTCCAGGTCCATTAATTTTAAAAAGATGAATTAACGGAAAAGTAAATTGATTACATTTTATTGATTTTTAATGCAGCAAACCGAAAATAAAAATTGCAATGTACACTGTAAAAAAAACTTAGAAAGGTTTCTCACCTTTGGGGAACGTTTTTTGTAAAGAAGAGTCTAGGTTTCCTGACAAATTAACAGAACGTTTCTCCATTTTAACAAACATAAGACACTTTCTGTAAGAAATCAGAAAGGGTTCGGTGTGTTCAGAAATATATATAGGATCCTTTTATAATCGGAAACAAGTTTTCTTTATTTTTAAGGAATTTTCTCATACATTTCCCATAATTTGATGTTACTTTTCTTTTATTTCACGGTAAGCTAGCTTTACCTGGCTACTCGAAAACTGTTTGGTGATGCATCATGGGAGTGGTACCAGCCATATTTGTTTAATGAGTACTATTATTTATGTTGCGTCTTTTATGTCGAGTAATTTGAGCAAATAAATAATCAGTGTCGAGTAAATAGTGGGCTATAATGTATTAGGTATAAATTATTATTTTTATTTTCGTTTTGCCTCACTCCTGCTCAAAAACACTACGATTTGTTCTTTTAACAGGTGGAGGCAACTTCATGCTGCTGTTCTAGCTGCTCTATCAGGCGTAATTTATCTTGGAGTGGGCGTTAGTTGGGTTACCTAACTCACTAATTTTGTACCTCAAGAATTTATGTGGCCCACTGTACATGTTGTTCCAAATTCATTCGAGACTTGTTCAAGTGTCTTGAACAATGTTCCTTTAAACGTGTAAATTTGCAGTCTTGAATGGTCTTGTTCAAGCTTTCTTTGACGGTGTACAGTCAACATTACATCGTTCATACTGACTTCTATCCTCCAGGTGCGTCATTTAGGGGGGGCAACTGCCTTCTAAGTTTTACACACACATACATATATGACAGACAAAATTTGTTGGAAGAAAAAGTATAATGGTCAACTTGGAATTCAAGAATTTTTTTGAAATTTGGGGCATCTATTGCTCTCAAATCTATGTGTCTCTATAGTTTTGCAGCTTCGTAGTTAACACTCAAGCACACGCGCCTATTTTCTGCCGTAACCCCACGCGGTGCGGGGATTCCCTCACTCTGAAAATAACTGCCCTTTGATTTCTAATGTAGGGGCATTTTATTTAGAATTTTTTACTACAGTATAAGCCATGTATCTATTTGTTAAAAATATCAAGTTTTGTAATTGTTTTTGTGCGAGCGTCAAAAGAATCTTTTGCAAATATGTTGAAATTGGAAAAAAAAAAAAAAAAAAAAAAACAAGATTTTTCTTCAAATGCGGAGAATCCCCGCTAGCACGTGTGCGTAAGTGTTAATGCAATAGAACGCAAGTTCCTAGAATTAATAAATACATTTTTTGTCATGTGTTTTCGTATTATTTTTCTTATTTTCAATTATTTTGCAGAAGTTCTCTTATTCCATTGTTTCATAGTTGAAACCTTTCATTACATATTAGATGGATAATATTAGAAAGATAACATATGGGGAAACATGGTTGGCACTGAATACAGATGGACGTTAATTGTTAATTTGTTTGTTTTTTAAATTACTAATTTTAAGATATTGCAGAAAAATGTTGTATCAATAATGTATGACTACTATTGAAGTATTTAGTAAATATAGGCATACACTTCTGTGTTTTTCCATTTGTGATACGCAATATGAACCATGTGTGATATACTTTAATGAATATATAGTTAACACATGAATATAGCTTTAAAATGATTTGAAAATGTACAGTACCAAAATCAGAGTGGAAATGAACTTTAAAATATTTTCCAAGAAATAAAATACTAAAAAAGAGGAAGTTTACAGCCATATAAATGGTGCAAGTGTTTTCTTTAAATAGGTATTGTATCTAAACATTAAGTCAGATAATGCCCAGAGTACATATAAAAGCTACAGACACAAACGATCTAACGATTGTAGTACGTTCAATGATCCTCTATTGGGGATCTAATTGGAACAATGTGCACGCGCACAAAGGTACACACTAGACTAGTGGAGACTGGTATTTATCCTCTCTCTCTCTGTTTTATATATACAGGGGCGGATCCAGGATATGATCAAGGGAGGGGCTAAACCATATTTTGCCGTTTTATCCAATGTAAAGCAGGATTGAAGCCCATTTTATCCAGTGTATACCTGACCGTCAAGGGGGGGGGCTATAGCCCCCCCTTGGATCCGCCACTGTGTATGTATATATGATCTTGCCCTCCCAAGCAAAAACTGAAATAACGCCCCTGCTGTCGTGGTCATACTAAGAAAGGTTGATCCTAATTCCTCCTTTTGTCTTTCTTTGGCTGCAGATAGATCATGGCAGCTCCATTAGAAGTTTGTACCAAAGAGGAACAACGAGCCCTGAACCCCCGGTTTTTGTGGTCGGAAGATGTATCAGGGGCCACAATCCATCAAAGAATTTCGGCACAATACGAGAACAATGTCTTGCCGCAACAGAGTATGTACGTGTGGATTGAAATATTCAAGAATGGTCACACTAGTATGTAGCCGGACGACCATCCTTCCTCGTGCATAACACGAGATCGAACAGCTGTATGGACATCGATATACAAATATCCAATTCAACCAGGTCCTTGCGCCTTCGAACAATTCCTAACTCAAAAGCTCAGCACAATATTCCTAATCTAATTTCCCAGTTTAAACATAGAAATTCACGTTCGAAAATAACCAATTTCTTCAAATCGCTCGCATGGCCTAATATGCCAAAATATACCTGGGTCCCTGGATAACGAATGTTTCATCTTTCCTTTTGCTTCGATTCATATTTTCCTAATATGGACACACGTACTCAGCATCAGGACTAGGGAGTCTACAGTTTCTAAACAACAGCCACCCAATCCAAATTAACCTGGTCCACCTCCGACCATACAGTCACCTTTGGTGTGGACGACAGAATGGATGTATCAAGATTGACGTATAAATAAAATCTACCAACCGTATTCAGAAGTTCCTATCTTCACCATGTCGAACGTTTCCTACCCGATGGCTTTCAGGGAGCTTGTGTTTGTTCCACACCGTTCCTCAATAGCTAAAACAAGATACTGTCAACACTCTAGCCGGCGATATTTCCTCAACCTTATCCACACACAATTCAGTTGGCCAAAATAACCCAGCGAAAAAAAAAAACGCTATTGCAAACCTCTCTACTTCTAATGTTCTTACATACACCATTTTACCTGAAACCAAAAATACGTTCTTTGCCCCCTCTCCCCACTCTCATTATGACAATTAGATCCTTGAAAGACTCCGTTCCTAAACTTGAAATGCCAGACTCATACGTAAAACTTGTCCTATATTCGATACTAGTTTGACTTACCAATATTCCATCACAAACATAACATTCATCTAGTTACTTACGGTTGTTTCAATTCTATATAGTCTGTATATTGTAAAGATAACCACTGTGCAGCCTCCCATGTTGGCTAAACTCTGGAGCTTATTTCGATTTGCATCAATACCAGTAACACTCAAATTCCACATTTACCTGTCCCAGAACACACAATCCTTCACGACAGAATTACACCTTCCGCGTGCCCAGATTCTTATGACCCTCACATAGAGATTAGAAGGCACATTACCATCGTGAGCCGTTTCCCCTCATTTCAATAATATCCTAGCTCTCAATACTCTGTTTCCCATACTTTACGTATTCTTTTGCTATTTTTCCTACACACACTTTCATTTTTCTCCATTTATTTATTATTATTCATAATATATTGATATTTTTAAAGTTTTTTATTTCTTCAATAATTTATAGTTTCTTCTTCATTTATTATTCATTCTCTCTCCTGCACTCTTACCAACCAACTGTCCCATTAGTTCTATCTTTCGCCACAACACTCTCTCTACCTCCAGTCTGAGTACACTACTATGTGATTCTACATTTCACAGCTACTCTTATGCTAATATTTAATTTTTCTTTATTTTCACCCTTCCTACTTTTGGTGCTCCTCACCTGAAGAAGCACTGAACGAAAGAGCTGATTCTGTAACTTCTTTAAAAGTGTATTTACGTTTTTTGGTCTCTCTCCCCATTTTTATGTTATACGAGGGAGTTAGATAAGTTTCCTAAGAATGAAAACATGACGCCAGGTACACAGTAATATCACTTCATTCACGTAGTTCCCTTTCAGGTTGACACACTTAGTACAGTGATCCCGCAGCAATTCTATCTCATGATAACAAAATTTTGTCTTGTGTTGCAAACCAGCCTCTATGGCTGCCATGACGTCTTTGTCTCTTTAAATTCAGCACCTTCCAGGCGTGTCTTAAGTTTTAGGAAGATAATAGTTTGAAAGGGCAGGATCTGGAAAAGATGGTCAACGATGTTGCATATTGTGGTGGCTACTTTTATGGCAAGGAGCATTCTCTTGCAAGATGGCGATGCGTTTGAACAGTTTTCCTCGCGTCTTTTCCTTCAACGCCGTACGCAATTTGTCCAGCAGGTTCACATATCATTCAGCATTCAATGTACAGATTTTTTTCAGATATTCGCTCAGCATACCCCCCCCCCCCTCACAATTCCAAAAAATTACGTTCACCACTTTTCTTGCGAATTCTTCTCCTAACATTTCTTCGCTCTTCGTGTCTCAGTATGGCGTCACTTCACTGACTGAGCTTTGGTCTTAGGATCATATGCAAGAAATAGAACTTTAGAGACGCTTTAGAGATGCTTTAGAGACGCTATGCAGTGGAATCAAATCACGTCCCTCGTACCCATGTTAGTTACATACCTACCTTACCTCAGGACAAATGATCTCTCCCTTTCGACGTCACACGCCAAGGGCAGTACACAAAACGAAGCGGACGAGCTTTATATTACACACATACGCCGGTAGTGTAAGGCAGGTTTCTGTTGTCACGATGTTTTCGAAACACGAACAACGGAGTTGGATAAAAAATTGACTATGCTGGAGGCCGTACAGCACCAAAGTGTCATCAAGAACTTCAAGGGGCCTCCGGGAATCTGCATTACCATACAGAACAATGACAAGATGGGTACGAGCCCTTCAAGGAGTGATGCCAAAATGTGGAACGCATGCATCAGCCTGGTCGTCCCCGTGTCAGTGAAGCAAGTGTGAATCCTGTTACGCGTTACTGGATACGATCGACGCACTCTGTTCGTGAGTTGGCCCAAAAGACAGAATCAGCGCATACTACTGTACTGCATATTCTGAAGGAATGCTCAATGGGAAAAACTGCATCATGATGGGATTCGCATGAGTTGACGGAAATGCAGAAATTGCTACGATAGGACTCTGCTCGTACCCACATGAAATGCTACGAACGGAAAAGAGAGCTTTTCTTACGCTGGGTAAAACATAGGCGAAATCGTACGAGCCACATTTGGAACGCCGATCAAACAAATGGTGTCATTATGAGTCATCACGAAAATCAAAAGTTCGTCAAAACCCCAGCAGTAGGAAAGTTATGGTGATTCTCGTGTCCGAGTAGGATGGTGTAAGCCTAACGCATACCATTCCCCCACATCATACCTTCAATGTGCAGAATTTTTCGTTCTTTTCTGAAACAGAACTTGAGACCAGCCTTGAGAAAGAAGCGGCGACACTTTTTGCAGAACCTACCTATCATTTTGTTGGACAACGCTTCGACACAGACAGCACAAGGTGGCTGATTTGTTCGATCGATTGGGGGGGATGCTGGAAGGAACCTCTTCGTGGTATTCGTTTCAGAACTTTCAAGAGATTCTTCAGGCAGTAGACCGATCCATTAGACCTATCAACACAACAGGTGCTGCTATAGGTATCCAACGAACTTTCTTCACACCGCTGGAAAAAGGTTATACACAATGCTAGTGACTACACTAAAGGATTGTAACCTTTCTAACATGTATCTATTTTGTATCAGTTTTAAATAAATATTTGCCATTATTAAATGGCACTTCATCAAGAGTAAGAATTGAAGCTCGAAACAGTTACTGAAAAACAGCGTAACACACACTGTGTACAGCCCCATCTTGTCCTCTTCTGCTCTGCTGTGAGGAATTCGGACAACCACTTTGCCGACAACTATTTTCATGCTCAGTTCTTCATGCACGATGTAATGACCGCTCTCCACATTCCCAGAGAAGTGTCCTAGGATCTCTCTAATACGTGACAGACCAATACACCTGTCTGCGAGGATCATGTCCTGCACACGATCTACAGATTCCAGGGTCACTATTGTTTTGGATCTTGCACACTCCTCCTTGTCTTCCGGTGCTCTTTCTTCCCTCTTAAAGTCTGCTGCTCACGACTGCAATATGGACAGTCAGTGGCCATTGTCTCTGTCAATTCATCAAAAATTTCCTTCGATGTCATGTTCTTCGCGAAAAGGTACTTCGTAAAAAGGTCTAATGTAGTGCTTCTTACATTAGGTAAAAGCATACTGTATTGAGCGATCATGTCTAGTGCTACATAAAATATGTTTTTTTTTTTTTTCCAAAACATTCTCTAAAATATGGCTATATAGCACATTAAAAGGATTTTGATATACGAGTTCATTTACTATGTTAGACTCGAAACTTATCTTACTCTGCTCGTATACATATATAAAAAGTACAATTTAAAATTTTCATTTTGATACGGAAGGGAACTAGGAAGGAAAAAAATAAGACTATCAAAACAATAGTATCCTCAGTGTAACCAAGAAAATCATAGTACTATCACATTCAATTACAAGAAGATTTAAAGAAAAGGTTGGAAAATAGGATCATGAATGTTGTAAGTAATGCCAACATCTCAACCGCTGCGGCATTCATTCAAGTGTTAAAAGAAAGAAAAGAAAAAGGAGAGAGAAATCATTTATACCTGGGATATTAAAAAGTTACGGGCAATTGCGACTGCGTACGACGCTAAGAATGCGCAGCAGCAAAACATAAGAAAAGACTTAATGCAAATAGCTTTGCATTTAGTTTATAACGCTGGTAATCACTATAACAAGTAATGTAACAAGTCATCGAGGCAACGATGGTGCTATAAAAAAAATGTTAAAGGAAGTACCTTTTGTTAATGCTCTCAAAGAATAAATTCATATCTGTCTGCAAAGAGAAGATTCATGTGATTGCTGCGACGAGGTTAGGTTTATTTATGCCGTTCTAATCCGCAATACTGATTCGCCGGACATCTAATCACATTTGATTCACTACCACTATTCGAAAGTGATAACCCTAATGCAAATCTTTCGGTAGCCAATATTCTTTATTGCCCTTCCTATTAATATTGAATACACCAACTATTGTCCTTCAAATAGCTCCTCGGACATTCAACCGTTTTGTCCTTTTAACGGTTTCTGACGCTGTGAATACCCTAGACCCACAAATTACATACAAGGAATTCAACATACACACTATAGTATCCGAATTTAATAAACAAATCAAATATAATACAACCCGTATTTTCTAACAAACAAATTAGTGCTGGTTTTCCTTCCTACTATGTTTCATTTTACGTAGTGCTTCCCGACAACTTTCTATTTTCAGTTCCCCACATCTTTTAGTCTACTACTCAGTCAGAAGAAAAACAATAATAATAGTAATATTATTTTGTAAATATCTAACTCCCAAATCTAATTTGAGTCCCAAGTTCCGATAATGTGCAAACACAATCATGGTGTGTCTGCAACAAAGAAAAACGTACTCAAATTGTTCTTTCGTTCAGAAGTTATTTAACAAGAAACACCTATGTTGGACATATTTCTTTTCTGGTGACAATGCCCAAGCACAAAAAACATACACAAGAAAAAGTGTAGTCAGACTTTATCCCACAAAACGATTTCCTGATGGGAAGGAGTAATAAGATAAGAACCTTCACTACAGAGGTTTGATATGTGATTTTATCCAATATAAAGTATAAAATTTCAGGTTAGGCTACCTCTCAAGATCCTTCTGCGTGAGTATAACCTTAGCTCCAACCGATACTGCTACATTACATCTTGAAAACTACGAGATTTCTGACATCGAAAGCAACAAGTTGTCTAGTTGACATTTTTATTATACCGTAAAATATACAATAATTTACATCAACATATTGCTTATGGCTTTTGTTTCCACTACTGACATCTGTCATACAGCTCACTCACGATTTCTTACAGTAAGTACCATCAGTTAGTCAGGTCTACAATATCAAATTTCACAACCTAATCCGTGACTCAAAGCAAACATAACTAACGTGCAGCTAACAGTTCAACCGTTCGAAACCAAACAGGAGCTCAGGACCTTCTGTCATCAAACCATCTTGGTCATCAAATCATTTTGGTAACTCTGGAAAAAGAAAGAGAAAGAAAATGTCAGACTAATCCTGAACAATTTTAGATTCCACTTTAATATATGCATAATCATTACTATAGAAAAAAAATTAAAGCATTTACAGCGTTGTATAAAACCAAACAAACAATATAAATATATGTTTCTTGTAGAAGTAACACCAGCATAAAGTACTATTTAAAGGAAAAAAACAATTTTATTTTTCTTGTACGACTCACACTTAAACTACAACTATGGTTGCCAGAATTTACGTTTTTTCAGTAAGTTTCGCGCTTTTTCTAGCATGTTTTACATTATATAATTTTATTTTCCCCGTAAAATGATTACTTTCCATTTTTTCAACTAAATAAAGGAAATAAGTCCTAGACTCCTTTAAAGTGTTTTTTTTTAAGTTAATGGGAAAAAAATACAGGAACTGATTCCTCACACACTGTTATCAACGGAACCCAACCATATAACTTAGTATTCACACAGGAAACGCAACAGGCTGCGATGTTATCTTTTATCTAACTGGCAGCCAAACCCTACGATTCACAATAGTTTTAGCATCTTAGCCTTCGCCTGTCAACACCATCTCGATGATATCGCCGTTTCGATCGATCATAATATAATGATGTCAGGAACAGAACCACCTGTAAACTCATAAAAGCAGAATATACTGTGCTGCTACTGTGAACTAATAAGGAGCAGAATATACTGATGTCAGGAAGAGAAGCTACTGTAAACTAATAAAAGCAGAATATACTGATGTCAGGAAGAGAAACTACTGTGAACTAATAAAAGCAGAATATACTGATGTCGGAAGGAGAAGCTACTGTGAACTAATAAAAGCAGAATATACTGATGTTAGGAACAGAAGCTACTGTGAACTAATAAAAGCAGAATATACTGATGTCGGAAAGAGAAGCTACTGTGAACTAATAAAAACAGAATATACTGATGTTAGGAACAGAAGCTTAAAAGCAAAACCATAAATGACAACGAATTTTGATATCAGGCTTTCCAATGCTAATGAAAAAAAAGATATAGGTTTCGTGAAGTTGTGAAAAAAGGAATATCTCAATTATTTTATGGAACATTTGTGCATTTGGAACATCTTGAAAGAACAAGGAACAAAAGAATCTCATATAACAATATTTCTACCTATTGGGAGGAACATTTCAATTATCCAATAGGTAGAAATCAGGGTTGGCAAAAACCATGTTTTTTATTGAAAAAAAAAACTTTTTTGTTTAAACCAGTTTTTTTTTTCGTTTAAATAATTTGCTCTATGTATTAATATCACATATGGACAGAAATAAGTTTGTTTCGTCTTGGTGTTAGTATGCAACAACCGGGTTATGCTGGAAGGGGTCACATAAGCTTAAAGCGGAAACCAAACCGTTTCTCGGCTTACATCCGAGAGAAATCGTTCTCCATTTGAACTCGAAACCGGGACTAATTGGGCATAAATGCGGTATGTCTGCCGACTCAGTCACGAAGGACTCCTGATAAAAATACGTTGCACTGATCTTTACATACTTGTTAATATAATTGTCAACAGTCACTTCAGAAGAACAAAAAGATAAACAGCTGAACAAGTGAAATCATTATATAGAATTACATATGGACAATTTCAAAATACTGCAGAGTACAGAAGAAGTTATTTAGTCCAAGTTGGTTCACTACGACTTTCATTAGTCCAAGTTAAAGAAATACAACGACATAATTTGCATAAAGTGAAAAGTGAATAAAGATACGAATTATTTGAGTCCACTTTGGCTCTGACCAATTTATCATAAACAGATACTAAAGATACTTCTAATTTCAATAAATGCCTCTCGTGGGGTTTGTATGACCCCTCGCCGCAAAAGTACAGCATTTCGATGTATTTTATCAATAGTAAATATTATTAAAATGAAACAATATTTAGAATTGTTCTTTCATTTCAATTGCATAACAATAATAATAATAAATAAAAAAATCACAAAAGAAACATTCATAACCTTATTAAAAAGTTGCTTTTGTAATTTTTCAACATAGTCCCCATTACGGGTAACACACTTGCGCCAACGCGAAATAAGGTTTTTCATGTCGTCGGCGAAGAATTGTGGTAGCAGCTGGCGACAGCATTGCCGAACTGCTGCTTCCACCTTTGCGTCACAACTGTAACATTGGCCTCTAAGGTGACCCTTAAGTTTATATCCTTAATCTGACCCGCAGTCGCTTTAGGGTGTCAGGTTAGACATCTGAATGCCTGCAGTCAGAAATTCAATGACAGCCCACTGTTTCAACCGGACGTCACCGCTGGGTACCATGGAATGCTCCATTACTCTGGAACGAGAAACAAGCGACATTCTATAGCTTAAACATCAGTGCATTAATGATAAATAGTTCAGAATGTTGCAGTACTATTGGCCAAGTAGTAGGCTTGGAGACATTACAGCGTTCCCACAAAAAAGAAGCTCGATTTCCCTGACACAAATTCTTGTTTTCCCTGACATAAATTCTTGAATATAAATGGGAATATATGGGGCAAGTTCTATCATACATAACGGCCTCCTTATCCTCATATCTGTCCAACACACTCCTTTACTTGTCATTTACATATTTGTTATGTTCAGTATAAATCATTGTTATTTACACAAAATTTATAAAGTAAGTATATAATAATATATGTATGATACAATACCACACACCTTGGATTTTTTTTTGCTTGAAAAAAATAATAAATAAAAAGCAATATAACATGCAGTCAAAAAAATAATATATGTATGATACAATACCACACACCTTGGATTTTTTTTTGCTTGAAAAAAATAATAAATAAAAAGCAATATAACATGCAGTCAAAAAAATAATATATGTATGATACAATACCACACACCTTGGATTTTTTTTTGCTTGAAAAAAATAATAAATAAAAAGCAATATAACAAGCAGTCAAAAATATATTGCCAACTCTATGTGACCTATTACTATCAATCCTAAAATGAAATGAATGAAATCTTTAAGTTTTACATTCTACGGCTATGCCGTCTACACTAAAGGAGATGGTGATGATAAGAAATGAATGAAATGAAGAAAAGTGGAAGGAAACGGGAGAAAATCCACGCACACGGTGTTTGTCCATCACAAAATTAACCTAGCGCGAGCTGGGATCGAACCAAGGACTCCATGCACCAGAGGTGAACGCTCTACCTTTAAGCCACCTTGGCCCACTAATAGTCATAATACTGCCAACTCTGAGACGTTAATCCTCACATTTACATCTTTTAAACAGAATTTTGTTTTGCTTTCTGTTCTTGAATTTGTTCTAAGAGAGCGTAAGAGAGTGAGAGAATTTTGTTTGTAACATTATTCCATTTGTTTCTTCTTTGCTTTCAATTTCTTAACTTCAGCACTTAGTTTTCTTTTTTCATCTTTGATTTTACTTTCTAGTACAATTTTGATTCGTTTCTGTTTAAGGTTTCATCATTGTGTCTCCGAGCTGAAGGAACTGAGAGAAGCATTCTTCGATTAACAGGAACAGATTCTAAACCTCCATAGTACATAATTGCATCATTCACCCACCTCTGTGCTACCAGAGAATCCTCAACTTGGTTTTCTACAATAAGTGTCTTATTGACTAAAAACCCGCTCTCCACTGAGACATTGCAGTGAGATGAAATTAAACATTTTCACAATATTCCACAAATCAGAACATTCTTGTTTCTTAGACATTACCTTTGCAAAGAAGTCATCTAACCTGATGCTGTCCATTTTCTCTTCGTATTCTCTGAAGTCATGAGACTGTATAAGTCAGTATTCTTTGACTCTCCATGACATTTTATACAAAATGGATTATTTCCCTGACATGTTTTCATTTCCCTGACATTCCCTGATTTTCCAGAATGTGGGAACCCTGCATTACCCTCTGAGTCATCCTCGTATTAATAATTAGTTGAAACGCAGTGGACAACACGGTTACGAATCTGAACTCCTTCCCTCCTTAAGGTACGTATTTCAATAGAAGAAAAATTATAAAACCCCGTAAGACAATCTATTTTTGGTATAAAATTTTTGAACTCCTATTCAATTAGGATACGCCTTTTAATCAAAAATACATGATAAAAATCCAGCTTGAGGTAGGCACTATCCTCCAAAGATCATTCCAATCGGTTCAGCCTTTTGCCCGTGGTTCGACACGCACACAAAATCAGTTTCATTTTTGTACATTACATTAGCAGATTTAACTTTTAGATGTATTTCTTTCCGGTTGTGAAAGTTCCATTTCAATCAGTCTACTACGATTTATCAACAAGATTGTAACATTATTGACATATTATGGATTTCTGCTAAGTTTCGCCATAATGCTATTTTTAGCGAAGCCAATCTCTCAGGGTTGGCAAAAAACCAGGGTTTTTATTTAAAAAAACCAAAAAAACAGTTTTTTTTGTTTAAACCAGGTTTTTTTTATTTAAACCAGGTTTTTATGGTTTAAATAATTTCCTCTATATATTCATATCATATATGGACAGAAATAAGTTTGTTTCGCCCTGATGTTATTATGCAACAACCGAATTATGCTGGAAGGGGTCACATAAGCTTAAAGCGGAATAAAAACCGCTTCTCGAGTTACACCCGAAATTGTCCTCCATTTGAACTCGGAACCAGGACTAATTGGCCACAAATGCGATACGTGTGCCGACTCACTCACGAAGGAATGCTGATAAAAAAAAAAAAACGTTGTACTGATTTTTACATGCTTCTTAATATAACTGTCAAGACTAATTTCAGAAGGACAAACAGATAAACAGTTGCACAAGTGAAACCATTATACAGAATTACATATGAACAATTTCAAAGTACTACGGAGCGCAGAAGAACTCATTTAGTTCAAGTTAGTTAACAACGACTTTTATTGGTTCAAATTAAAGAAATACAACGACTTAATCTGCATATCAATAAGAAAAGTGAATCAAGATACGAATTATTTGAGTCCACTTTGGCTCAGACTCATTTATACATAAATAGATACCAAAGATACTTATTTCACTATATGCCTCTCGTGGGGTCTGTATGACCCCACACACACACACACACATAAAATATGGCATTTTCGATGTATTTTATCAATAGTAATCATTGAAACGAAACAATATTTAGAATTTTTCTTCGATTGCAATTACATAACACTAATAACAACTACAAAAAATCACAAAATAAACATTTATAAACTTATTTAAAAAAAAAGGTTGCTTTTGTAGTATAATCTTTTTGAGTAATGAATGGGGAATTTAGGTCTGAATATAATATGAATAATATACGGGAGTGAAACGTGATAACCCACAAATGTGTGTTCACCAAGATTTTACAAACACTTACACTTTTACGAACATTTTTTTTTGTTTTTTGGTTTAAACCACCTTGGTTTAAACCAGCCAACCCTGCAATCTCTAATCTGACACCACTCTTTGTTCAATACACATTTATCAATACTGAAAAAAAAAAAATCCTTCTTCGTAACAAAATGATTTATTATATGAAGATCATAAAAAATGTGCAACCAACATGTAAATAGTGATACAAGGTATTGTAAAATATATGAAAATGATTTCAGAAAACGTCCATCACGAAAGCATGGCAACTTTATTGTTGTACATATTGGCAATTGTACTACCAAGTTTTATCTGAACTGAAATTTTGATTATTTGATTACCTTTGTAGAGAAAAAAAAATCCAATAATCACTACCTCAATGTGTGGAGATATAATGTGACTTTTTCATTCCACCATTTTATTTCTTGCTTCGCAACTTACAATTATAGATTTTGTACATAACAGTAAAGGGATGTGTAATAACACTTCTACATGAGGATGGCAAAACATGATAAGTGACGTTTTGGCTATTTTCTGATTTTTTGCCCCGGTACTTGGTCACAATGAGATTTATATGCTGGAAAAGGTTGATAATCCCTTAATTTAAATTTTCCCATTTAGCAGTATATATCATGTTTTGTCATCTCTTATACATTCATGACTAATTTGAAATTAAAGTGAAAACTTACTGATATTTTAAGAATTTAGTTATACTGAATTTATAATAACTCTAAACTGCTGAGACAACAACTTAAAACAACAATATGGCTATAACTGAGATCCTGGAAATCTGGACACTAAGCACTACAAACAGTATCTCAGCTTTCAATTCTTCATATGAGTATTACATTTTGCAAGAGTGTGAGTTGCTCAAAACGTGATGTAGCCTAGTATGTCAGAAATGCAATCAGCATATGACATTAACAAAGAGAAATGAATCAGTTGATGGTTTAGCATGGTAACAACGGTAAAGTGAAACGTGAAATAAAAGAACGAAACTGGTAGTGAATAGGTGCAGGAAAGAAGGGATTGGTGAAAATTTCAATGGAACGTAACGTCAGTTGTGTTGTCATATATAGGGTCAGTGAGGGTAACTATGAGACACCACCCACTGATCTTCAACCACTGTAGGATAAATACAAATTAAAAGCACAGGCATTTAGTAACATCCTTCACAATACTTTGTCTATATTTTTAAGTTTTAATTTACAAAATTTGGATGTACCCTTTTTTCTTTTTTTTTTTTTTTAACAAACTCATTCAAAAAAAAAAAAAAAAAAGTTTTGAAATTTGAAATCCTATCATTAACTTTTATATCTACTCGTGCAATAATATCACTGTTGTAATACCAATGGGAGTTGGTGGATGCCTGGTACGTCAGCAGTTATAGGTTAAGTTGAATTTGTTTCTTAGGCTTTCATTTCAGTTACTTTTTGTGTGTGTGTGTGTGTGTGTGTATGTGTATCTGATTTTGCTTATACGGAGGGTAATTATGAGGCGCATGCTAGATTAATGTATTTGAGAAATAACTGGAATCTGTCTCTGTATCCTAGTTAAAAAAAAAAAAAAAAAAAAAAAAAAAAAAAAAAAAAGCTGTATTCTGTAGTTTAGGCAGTCCTTTAATCTTGTTTCTTAGTAACTTTAAAAGTTGTAAACCTACATTATTTAGTTGAAAATAGCCTAGGCTGCATGCCAATACAGAGTGGCCCAAAACTAGGTATACAGAAGTATAACATTTTAATTTATTAAGATAAAGAATTAAGTGAAAATAAATTAAGAACAAATAATGAAGAAACTAAGTCAATACCTTTATGGATTACAATAAGTAAATGATATAAAATGTCATGACCGATCAGTACGGGACTGTATACGTACTTTTGGGCCACTCTGTATACTAAAACATAAAGAAATAGAAGTAGCCTGAGTTGTTTTTAGCGAACAGTCTAGAACTTGGTCTAAATTGGTTTCATAAACCTGTTTTGTAACCAGAAACTATCTAATATAGGCTATAAGCCTATAGGCCTATTATAGACAACTCACAAAATTGTTAGAATAACATCAGTAGCTATTTTCACTTTCTTTCTTAGCTATTTTCTTGTAACTCAGTCAAATATTTGTATATCTTTATGTAATAAACAGAAAATAACGAAGACTTCTTTACGTCACAACTGGACTCCTTCGTACTTCAATATCAGATCCAGAAAGTTGGGGGCAACAGGTGTCTCATAATTACCTATTGGGAGCGAAATTATGACAGCACAAATTTGGGATATTGTTTCATGATGGGAGAGCCAGCCTTTTCACTTACTTTTTTGCAACATTCTCCTCAGATTTGATCGCTTTATGGTCCCATACGTTAAATTAGGTTAGGTTACGTTACCAATATTTAATTCACAGTATTGCCAAGCGAGTGTCAGCGAGTTAAGGCGGGTGAGAATGTTGTTTTCTGTCTTCGTTACAAATAGTTTACTTTCTTTTCCAAGTCACTTTCAATTACAGTACCTTTACGGTTTGTACAGGCCCCGTACGATATTTTCTTAAGTAACTGAACATCAAAACAGGAATATCAACGAACTTCTCCGGTAAATCATTCTTTTTTTTTTTTAATTTTTTACGGGTTAAGTTTACAGTTACCCAGGGTTTGCCCAAGTGGGCCCAACCCGAAAAAACCCAACGGGTCTTTTCGGGTTGGACCCACCTGAAAAAAACTCACCTGGGTTTTTGAGCTTCTTGTTAGTATATTATTGGTACAACTAAGGTGATCACATTGAAAGTGAATGTTATCAGATTTTAGACTTTCTTTGGGCGAATTAGATGCTTTCATGTTAAGGTATACAACAATATTCAAAGACCTTTATAAGATTCTGAATGCACTGAATTAATTTTAAAAAATACCTTACCTTAGCCTCATAATTATAGAACAAATTAATGTACGGATTATGCTTATAGCCTATTTGAAGTAAAATATGCAATTTTATATTTTAGAAAATGCTTTCCGTGAATAGTGTGCTCACCGATTCGGCGACGCCGAGGGACGTTATCCCTCATACGTTTGACGGGTTTAAAGCAATAGGTGCCGGTACTACCAGTAAATTTGTAGTGCATTCGTAAAACTATTACTATTATTTTTGATTACCTTTGATGGTAACACAAGTATTGTTCAGTAAAATTTGGTTTTCCAACAACAACAGTTTAATTCAGTTATTTGTTGCTACTCTTCGAATAAGCATTCTGTAGAATAACCTAAAAATTCATGTCAAATTTAAGAAGCTTAATGCTCAGAGTTCCGAAAACTATGTAACGCTTATTATTTCAAGTGCTAAATTAAAACTTCCGTACTACTGGAAATTTCGATGTACAGTAAAGAAAGCTGCATTTTCGAAGGAAAAAAAAAAAAGTCAGAAAAGAAATACTCCGCAGAAATTTCCGCAATTGAACGCACAAAGCATCGGAACTGAATACTTCAACAATAAAACTATTTATTTCACGCTGGAAGGTATTTAATTTTAAACAATTACTTTATAAAATATGAATTATATCTTCGTTAATTGTTTAAAACTAATTTTCTGGAGAGAACCGTCTTGCAACAAGTGCTCGGGAACTTCCCGTAATTGAACGCACAAAGTATCGGAAGTGAACTTCAACAATAAAACCATTTATTTTACGCTGGAAAATATTTATGTCGTATAACACATTTTGAAACATTTATTTTACAAATATGAATTATATTTTTGTTTTGAATTAATATATTTGATGTTTATATTTGGCGAACGTCACTAAGGCAGTGCCGTAGCTTAGATTTATTCTGGGGGTCAAGCATTAATACGTGTATATTGACCCCCTAGAAAAAGTTGTTTTACTAATTCTTGGGCCCCCTCTTTCCATCATTCTTTATGAGCCTCCCGGAACTTGTGGGCCCTGAGCCTCCCGTTAGTTACGCACCTGAGTCCGTCCCATACATGATCAATTAAGGGGACAATATTGACAAATTTCAAAGCCATACGAATAAATATTATTTCTAGGGCTCCTTATAGTACTTTTTTTTTTTTTTTTTAACTGAAATGGATCCATGACTCATTTTTGTTTTATTTATCTTTTGTGTGCTGTTTTATGTAATGTAGTGAACCTGTTTGATGCTTCATTTATAAATTCATGATCGTATTGTATATGGAGTAACAAAATTTGGTCTTAAAGTGCCCCCCCCCCCCCCACAAGCTACGGCCCTGCACTAAGGCTACTGGGATGATTCAATATACATTTGTTTGTTCGTCTGCCTGTATCATACATACTACAGGGTACCACTTTCGGTCTCGTAAGTTTAAATTTTCAGGGTACAAGCACGAGACACTAAATTTCCTGTAGATTTTGGCGGCATACCTACGTAAAATTTCAAAATGGCTGCCATTTCTTTCAAAATAGCAGGTATCCACGTTACAAAGCGCAATTTTGCTTTTTAAGTTAAAATTTTCAGAGTACGAGCAAGTAACACTCTAAATTAGCTGTATACATTTTGGCGGCGATCCAACATAAAATTTCAAAATGGTGACCATTTAAAAAAATAGCAGTGAATACAAAATTGTTGCAAGTTGTGACAATGATAATCTTGAAATATAAATCACATTTTAACACTTTTACCCCAAAGACATTGAAATATTTCGAAAAAACCCAGTTAAACCCGAAAATACCCGAAAAAACCCATATGGGCCCAGGTGGGTTGGGCTTTTTCAGAAAAACCCGTTTTTTTTTCAAACCCTGGAGTTACCCCTCCGCTTTTTATAAAAATCAGGAAAATTTACAGGAGAAATGAGGTAAGAAATGATAATTTGAAGTTTTTATTTGATGTTTAGGAATGTAAGTTCGGCATGAGAGTTATGTTTAATACGAGAAAAGATATCTGGAAGTTAGTACTATTTGCCGGATACGGAAACATTCGCGGAAGGTTTCAGCAGCATGGCAGTTGTAAAATATGGCGAACATGGTGAACAGGTGTAACGGATGCTCAAAAATAATGAAGAAAACCTTTTAAATTTTTGTGAAGCCCACGGAGTACTAAAGTTAAGTGAAATGTAACAATTTTTAATACTTTAAGCACTGTTTTTTGGGGTTAAGTTTAGAGTTACCCCTCCGCTTTTTATAAAAATCAGGAAAATGTAAGGGAGAAATGAGGTAAGAAATGATAATTTGAAGTTTTTATTTGATGTTTAGGAATGTAACTTCGGCAGGAGAGAGATGTTTAATATGAGAAAAGATATGTGGAAGTTAGTACTATTTGCCGGATGCGGAAGCATTCGCGGAAGGTTTCAGCAGCATGGTAGTTGTAAAATATGGCGAACAGGTATAACGGATGCGCAAAAATAATGAAGTAAACCTTTTAAATTTTTGTGAAGCCCACGGAGTACTGAAGTTAAGTGAAATGCAATGATTTTTAATACTTTAAGCACTGTATTTTGTATGTTGCAAAGTCCAAGGGCAACTCTGGACTGGAGGGGCAACTCTAAACTTAAGCCTTTTTTACTAAGCCCCCCTTACCCATCTTGAAACTGTTACCCAAATTTGACATTTACTCATCAACTTATGAGAAGATAGGATGGCACCATAAACTATTTTCAAAACTAATGTAACTGAGTACAGGGGAAAAGTTGTGAAATCTGTCTCATAATCATATTCGCTGACTCTACATGCATACCCACCATTGCTGACGTGCCCGTTTTCTACATAAGTACCCCTCACAGCCGTCAACTTTGCTAACGTCCTGACTCGGTTAAATAGCATAGATAGCGCTTTTTAGTGGACACCTACCACAAGTTGATGTGTGTTCTATACTCAGTCCTAAAGTGAATCTGCTGGGCAAGGTTCTAGAACACAGGTCTCCCATCACATTTAATTGTAATAAAAACCGGAAAAAACCTGTCCTGCAGGGCTTTAACTCGCCTTCACTCGTTGACGCTCGCTCGGCAGTACTATGTGAATTAAATATTAAACTTTGGTACAGTAACGAACCAACCTGGCTACTAACCTATATGGGGGGGGTGGGGACGTGTAGCCTAGAACCTGCTGCACTTTTTAATACACCTTCTTCCTTAAGAAACACTATCTAAGGTAGCAAGAATGCATTTCATGTATGCAAGTATACCCCTATAATACAATATAACTCGATAATTAAAGTTTACGATCTTAGACTTACCATAGCTTGACAGTGCTATTTCCTTCACTAAAAGTGATCTCCCATCACAGATCGGGTTGCGAAGACCGGCCTTCCCTACTTCTGTTTTGCACATGATTTTTTAAAAGTTTCATTATTTCATTATCAAATTCCTCAGGTGTTGGCTTCACTCCGGTTGCCCAGTAGTAGATATCCCAATCATTGGATGGGAGATTGATTAGTCTATCATACTGTTCTAATAACTCAGGTGACATGATATTGAGATATTTTGAAGCAAACGTACCAAGCAATATATCATTTTCTAACATTCCTCGCTTTCGTGACTGATATAAAAGCCTTGCTTTTTTCGTAGATAAAGGTTCATCTGATTTATTTTCGTACGGTGGAATTTGTTGCTCCAAGCTACTTGTGCTAATATTTCTACCAATCACTACACTACTACAACCAAATTGGCCTGTAGCACTTCGGTAAATCTTGCATAAGGTTCTGTATCTAATCATACTTTCGTTTAAAATTTTTATGTTGTCTCACAATCCCTAATACAAACGTTCGGACTGGCAAAACAACAAATCACCAAATCTTCTGAAGTATGACTATATCAAAGTGACTCCTTGCAGTGAACAACTTCCTCTTTATTATATTTATTAACTTCTTTACAGATATCTCTCTAATTATTCCTGTTCCTACTATTGCTAAGAACTATAGACAAAGGGGCTTTCCGCATTCATTTTCGCAAATCGCTCAGCAAAATTTACATTTTAAAGTTTGTGGAAATCATAATAATAGTGTCTTTTTGCATTATTTGCGTTGCGATTGCAAATTTTCGAGCTTGTTACGCAATGAGGTCTAGTACCGGTAGTCAGTTTGATACAAGCTTTAAGATTTGATAATATATTATGAGTAGTGTATAGCCTCTCAGACGGGACTGAACTAAGGCTGAGATTCACGATATAAAACTCACGACCTTACTTAACGATCGTGTGAGAGGTAACTTGCCCTTAGTTCAGGTTGAAATTTTCTGCTGTCTTTATTTGGATCCTGACTTGGAAAAAATAGAAGCAGTTTCTATTTTCTTCTGGACTTCCATACAACTACCAATCAGAAAAGAGTAGCGCCTGACGAAATTCAAGTTTTTCTCGCTGTAATTTCAAAACAATGCTGCCTGAACAAGAAAAGCATTAATTATATTAATAGAGTCATATGAAAAACATGATTTTTTGTATAACGTGAGACACGATTTATATTTTATAAAACTGCAAGAATAAAGACATTAGAGAAGGTATGCAGTGAAGTAAATAGTGTACGCCCGAACACTACAGATGTGAACAAATATAATTACATCTTTTAAAAGAATAAAAATAGGTGATTTAAGTATATTGTCAATTTGTATACCAAAAATGTAACATGTTAAAAAAGCGCGCAGGTTTACTTTTGGCGCACCACCCGAAATAATTGTTCAAAAATTAGAATTCCTTGACTAATTTAATTCTTATTGTTTTCTAAATGATTTGTGCTGGGCGACATGAAAATATCCACATGGCATAGTTAAAATTCAAGGGGGTAACATAAGCAATAGTTGAAAAATTATAATTGTTTTACTATTTGCATATAAATACAGCGTCCGGATGCATGCATTAAAACTTCAGCCCAAAAAACACAAAACTACCTGCATTAGGTCCCCACTAGAAAGCACGAATGCTATTTAACTGAAGCTGGAGGGCCCGAGTGTTAGCGAAGGGGTGCGTCAGCGAACGTGGGTACCCTCATAAGCGAGGGTAGCGAAAACGAATGGATTTTGGCAATGATACGAGTTTTAATAGCATTTGTCATATAATAGTAGTTTTTTTCATAATAGTAGCGTTCCACTTGTAAACAAAATACTACTTCTGTACACTTGTGCAGAAATTCACCGCCAGTGGAAAATTGTTTCTCTACAGTCATCTTTCATATAAACTTACTTATTTTATCCGTCGTAAAGCACTTGTAATAATTTTACACTAGTAATCCTACATTTATAAATATAAAATTGAAATGTGGTGCGCCAAAAGTAAACAAAAACAATAAGAGTTAATTGTCATCAATGGTGTGTGGCCTTCGTGCAATTTTAGGGAACTGTTGTACAATGGTGACACAATACAAAAAGTCCGGGCGTCGTGCATGAGAGGAGCTCCCGGCGCGGTATAAGTTTACTTTATGGGCTATGTGGGCATTTTTTGCGGTTAGTGAGCTGAGCGGATACACTCAGTATCTACACTAGAAAATTGCTCTTTCTTCTTTGTTTTAGCTTTCCGCGCCTAATAACTGCCCTCATTTATATATTTGGACAAGTCATTTGATTTTCAGTTCTACAGTCTGGTGGATACGAGGATCTACAGAACTATTTCAGCTGATACAGTTTCCCTCATGTTCGTATCTTGCTGCCGAATTTTCGGAGTCCTAATTTCAATAGCGTATGGAATTCTGAATAGTCCATTTTGTAGGTTTTTATTTTATTTTTTTTATTTTTTTTATTTATTTTTTATTTTTATTTTTATTTTTATTTTTTTTTTAGGAACGAGGATCTTCTGCTAGTAGTTCATTATTCACCACTGAAAATACGGTCCTTTCCTGTGCTTTATTGCGGCGAAGAATTCACTTCCTGGTCAAGCAGCTCCTCTTTACTATTTTCTCTCTCTCTTTCGTTGTTTGGAGGGAAGGAAGGGCGGATTTTGTGTCGACAACAGAGCAGATATCGCTGCTATGGCTATTTCATCCTCTTCGGATTAACAAATATTGTCAAATAGAAAAACAATATTTACAATTACGACTGTTGATTGCCCTGTGCGTAACACATTCTTCAAGTGTTTTTCGTCTATTTAATACAGCGATCACGAGAGGCTCTGCTGGTAAAACCTACCTAGTTTTAAGGATCGTCTGAGACCCCTACATCACCTCAGGATAAAAGAAATTTCATGGAGTTTGAGTTAAGCAACACTGTTAAGTTGTAACCTGGGTTGAGGCCTTAGTTTAGACCCGTGTGAGACGGGCCTATGAATTAACTATCTCAAGGAATCCACTTAACCTACAAAATCCCAAGACAAGATTGACAAGATTGACTTAGGCATACCAGGGCGCTTTGACGTAATTTAAAGCGCCCTGGGCATACCATAAAAAAATGGTGTAAGAACAAGTCCTAGGAAATTTCTTGTCCTAGAGCTAAAATTTTAGCACCTTATGCAGAAACATTCTGACGCGAGACTAGTGCCATACTAAAAAAAATTCGACTAACATATGTTTCTTGCAGTAGTCAGACCTTTAGTATGTCACTAATCATACTCCAAAATGACTCTGCATAAGGCCATTAATGTATATGCTGGCCCGAGGTGGTTTAGCGGTTGGACGCTCATTTCTAGTATGAGTAGACCGTAGTTTTCCATTCAAGCTGACGCCAAGGAGGTTTTGTGGTGATCAAACATCTTGTGCATGGGTTTTCTCGATGTTGTCCCATTTTCTTCATTCCATCATTGCACCCATTACCAATATCACCGTTTTCCTTAAACATTCTGAAATCAGTCAGAATCGTATCTTCTGGTTGGTCTTCGCAAGTATCAGTTCTGAACTATGTTCCATCCCGCAACGTTGGTGTGTACGCAACATAAAATTTGCGCTTTATTATGGAATGATAGGAATAACAGTTATAATTGATTTGGGCATGTTTTGTGTTCCATTAGGATCCACAATATTAATGTTATGCTGGTACTAATACCTTAAGGGAGGCTCTGCAAGGCCTCATTATGTATGGGTTTGCGTTAACCGAACGCAAAATTCATGTTTCATTTTGCGATTATACTTTTAACAAATAATTGTTCGTTCCAGCTTTTGTGTTGCGTTATAGTTCGCAAAATTTTGTGAAGATTACCACGAACTAATGGCCAATTCTGGAAAATTCGCAATCACTCCTGAATTGAATGGGATTGTTTCCTATATAATTTGTTTATTAGTGGTATAATTAATGTATTAGTGGTGTAATTCCATCTTGCCCGTCCTAGGTTGGCTGTTATACAGAGGTCTCTTTTTTATAGAATACCAAACAGTTATAATCAAGTAACAACTGATGTGGACATTTTTTCGAGCTACCCAGTGTTTGAAAGAGCAATTAAACGAGCTTTGCCGGAATAGTTTTACTTTTACACTCTTTTTTTCTATGTTGTTGTTATTGTTGTCTTGTTTTTTTTTTCTTTCTTTTGTTAGCATGTCCCTGTGTAAAATGGCAAAGTTATGCTGTATTTGGGAAATTGTTCAATAAATAAATAAATAAAATACTCTGGCTAGATTGAGAAAAAATAGTTGAGCCACTGTCCCTCTTCTGTGATTTTAGAACTATTACTTTGAGGGTTATAGTGACAAATAGTGATGGGTCGAGGCAGTTCATTTGGTGGAGCTAGCTCATTCGCTCCGGCACCGATACGGGAGTCGTTCAAAGGTGCCAGTTCCTTTTTGAACGGTTGGGAGTTGTCGTTCAAAAAGGAGCCTGTTCTTTTTTTGAATGGTTGGGAATCGTCGTTCAAAGGTGCCAGTTCTTTGTTAACTGGTGTTGTGTCATTCAAAAGGTAACGACTACGTTCACTGAGTTCCCTGTATGCATTCTTACTGGCTTCTGGCTATATCGGTGTCGGTAGACGTGTGCGGTAGTTTCGTGCATTCTTATTGGCTGTTCGGAGCGGAGTCGTCGTTACTTTGAACTGCTGGAATTGTGTACGGTGCTCTCATTACTGAACTGCTGGTGTCGTCTGCGGAGCTGTCGTTACTTTGAACGGACAGTTCCAAATGTATGAACTAGTTCCATACTAGTTCACATGATGGTGTCGTTCAAAAGAGTCAGTTCGTTCATGAACGACCCATCACTAGTGACAAATCACCGGTAGCAATGAGCAGACAGCACGTTTAGGTAGCGTGTGGTATTGTATATACGAACCGTGCATGTTACTGATTTGAACACCTAGTGCATGGTATATGTGAATATTCTGTAAATGCAGTAAGTGGTAGGAAAATGGGTAAAGCTAAGAAACTTAAGTTATCAAAAGCTACGAGGCATATGCCTCTTCATAATCAAATAGAGGAACATGTGTTTGCCAAACCTACTGGACGTGTAAAAGTTCGAGATAGGCAAGATGACGAGGAGGAGGTAAGATATTTGTATTGAAAAAGTTCTGACTGTGTCAAGTAAAATAAATATTTTATCCCTTTAGGCTCACATTAGAGATACGTTTGTTGAAATTTGAAAAACAAACAGGAAAAATAAGGTGAAAATTATAAATACGTGAATATTTCTGAAAATGTAAGGTACCATCTGAGTGCTGTTGAACTTAGACACATCACTCGAAACTGTTGGAAAATTGTAAGTCTATCACTAATTTCCTACTACCAAAAGATTTTCAGTGGGTAGTATGAGGTTACTTTCATTTCATTTCATTTCATTTATTTGCCTGTTTCATTAGCTTACAAAGCATGAGAAATTCTCATGTAAGCATTACAGTTGTCAGAAAGAAAAAAAAAAACATACAATATTATCAAGTACCAGAAGTATACATCATGCAATCTTTCTAAAAATACAAAAGCACATAATTAGGTAACTGTTTCTACCACACCAGGCATGTACTCACGGGTAAGTATCTGTTTCCAACTCTTCGGTTAATGAGTCATTTAAATATTCTTTAATTGTATAATAGCACTTCTCAGTGAGTAGATTATATAAAGTCTTACCAAGAATGGAAACATTGGTCATATTTTTCAAGTACAGAGGAAGTTTATTATACAATCTGACACAATTCATGTACACGGTTTTGCTTATATTAGCATATTTTTGATGCATCACAAATATGTCACTACCTTGTCTTGTATTATGGCTATGAACATTTTTATTAAAGATAAAAAGATGCTTGTTTTTCACAGTAAAAAGAATAGATTTATAGATGTATAAGCTGGGGAGTGTTAAAATTTTTGCTTCTATGAAAACCTTTTTACATGACGATTTTGTGGGTAACCCAAAAATTATTCTAATCGCTTTCTTTTGCAATCGGAAAGTGCTTAAACTATTTTCAGCAGATCCCCAGTGTATTATGCCGAAGTTAATTAATGAATTAAACTTGGCGTAGTAAAAGCTAAGAAGTGCTTCTCTCGATACAGTACCTTGAAGTTTGTATAAGGCAAAACACACGCTACTTAGTTTCTTGTTTAAAGTGGAGATATGAGCAGACCATGAAAGATCATCACTTATGATTACACCTAAAAGCTTTGTTATGCAAGAATATTGGAGTAAGTTAGAAGATATTTTTATTCTAGGTGATATACGCGGTTTTCCTGGAAAATGAAAATGTAAGAGGATCGATTTATCATGATTTATAATTAACCTATTCGCTGTTATCCATTTTACTAATTTGTCCGTAAAAATGTCAGATTTCCTCTCAACTTCTTCTATTGATTTTCCTGATATTATCATACTGATGTCATCAGCATATAGAATACATTTCGCTGGATGCATAAATTCTAACAAGTCATTTATATATATCAAGAAGAGAATAGGACCCAAAATGGAACCTTGAGGAACACCTCTGACTACAGTTGATAAAGACGAACAAGTTGTTTGAAACCCATCTGCAGTTAATTTTGATATTTGTACCGCTTGTTGCCTACTGGATAAATAAGAGAGAAACCAGTTGTGAGCTACTCCTCTAATACCATAAGCATACAACTTGCTTAAAAGAATAGCATGATCAATTGTATCAAAAGCTTTGGATAAGTCGATGAATAGGCCAACAACATATTTACTGTTTTTTAATTCAAGAGCTATATTGGACATGTAATCAAACAAGGCTGTTTCAATACTTTTCTTATTTTGGAAGCCATGTTGTGATGGTGATAGTAAGTTACATGACTTCAAAAAATTGCAGAGTCGTGACTTCATCACATATTCAAAAATTTTTGAAAACGTGGAAAGAATGGAGACTGGGCGATAATTTCTTACATCATGCATACTCCCCTTTTTATGGAGAGGAATTACTTTTGCCACTTTTAACACTGATGGAAAACATCCTTTCTCAAGAGATAGGTTAACTAAATAACAGAGATGATTTACAATGAAAGGAAAACAAAATTTAATAACAGTCACTGGAACTTCATCAAAACCTGAAGATCCCGAATTAGACATCTTACTCAATATTTTCCGTAACTCCTCTACTGTTGCTGGAATTAAAAAGATGGTATGTGAATGCATTTGCAATTTCATCGAGTCGTCATAACTCGCTTGTATGGGGTCAGGTAATGGTACACTATCTAGAAAATAATCATTGAAGACATCTGCAATCCGCTTAGGTTCTTTAATAATTTCATCCCCAACTTTAACATACTCAAAGTCGCTCTTTTTGTTGTTTGTTCTACCATTTAGGATTTTCCACATAGTTTTAGCTTTATTAGTAGAATTAAGTATTGTGGAGCTATTTGATAGTAATTTAGCTGTTTTAATTACTCCACTTAGCATAAAAGAACCAACAGCGCTACCTGAAATACTTTTTGAAAATTTACAATTCTTTCACGATCTGAGTATAAATACATCGTTTGGAGGGTTAAGTTCCAAAGTTGGACATCCGTTTCCAGGAAAATTTATAAAATTACGGGAAAAATATGGATAATTTGATCGTTTGTGTGCTTGATAATGTATAAGGATCTCGAGAAATCTGTTTGTTATATATAAGCGGTTATAAACATGGGACTATTCGGCGAGCGGAGGGAACTACTTCGCGCAAGGTAACGGAATAGTTGCATTGTGGGAAAGAAATGAGCATTTATATTATCAACATGGCGGGTAATAAGTCCAAGGGTACCTCTGTTCTAGATCCTATCTTAACCCTTCCCCCACTTCGCAATGTAACGAAAAAAAGCCTAAAGTCAGGAACGTAGAAATTCAAAATTATAAATTTTAATAGCTTTTATTAAGATTTTGGTAGAAAACTATCGGACGTCTAACTTTGGAATAAATGCCTCGTTGGGACATATGTTGTAAAAACTTCAGTGCAAAAACAGAATACAAACGAACCTCTGCTAGTGTACCACTAAAAAGTAAAACTGGTAGTCAGAACTGGGCAAAAAAGATGTGACCGAGCGGGGTGTGTTCAAAGGGAGCAGACATGTCAGCGATGGTAGGTATGCGGCAAGGTTCTAGATTGCTGGTCCCTCTTCCCATTGAGCAGTAATAAAGACAGAAAACAAAGTGCCCTGCGGGGCTCTAACCCGCCTTCACTCGCTAACGCTCGCTCGGCAATAGTGTATAATTTAAATGTATAAACTTTAGTACAGAAAGAAACCTACATGGGGGACCAGTAATCTAGAACCTTCCCTAGGTATGCACGTACGCAAAGGTAGCGAGAACATGCGAGTTTTCGCAGTCAAACGAATTCCTATAACACTTGCAATTTTTTTTTAGAAGTAGCGCTTCATTGTAAACATAAAACAACTTTCGTACTGGTAAATGTTTAACAAAGCGGGTCCAGAAGTACGTAAAATATACAAAATTTACGGGAGAAATGGAAGATGGAAGTACTTAGACCTAACATAAGCTAACCAAATCTAACCCAAACTAAACTAAGCTAACTTAAACAAACCTAAACTAACTTAATTGTAATAAGCGAAATTCCATCATATTTTCGAAAATTATGCTGGATAACTACACTAATATAATCTAACATAAACGAACTTGACTTAATTGAAACTAACCTAACCTGAATTTTAATTAACATAATGTGAATAGAAACTACCGCAATTGTAACTTTTCTGTTGAACATTGTCCTTCGTACTTTATGCAGGAATACTTCGCTCTATAAGAAAATATAGTGCAGATGTATTCTGCGGATACATATATTGGCCTATATGAAGTTAGTTGTATACTTCTTTCTCAATAAATCTACTCACTGTATCTTAAACAAGTGTTTTTGGTGTATGGACTTGCATTCTCCTGTGCAGATTCACTTTAGTAGGTATTTAGTGTATGGACACTCATGTCCAAAATTATTGTCGCATGTCTATAAATATGTTTTTGTGGGAATATATTTTGATAACGAATTCGTCCGGTATTTACTATAATGTTAGTATGTGTATAATCGGCAAAGACATGTGTGTGGCAAATTTCATGTCAAAAGAGCAGTAAATAAGAATAATAAAACGAAAATAAAAACTTTCTTGCCCATTTAGCAACATTTTGTTTTACTCATTCTAATTTTCTTATTTATAATTCTTTTCCTATGAAATTTGCCACAAATATACATTTCCCGATATACACATAGTACCAGTATTAAAAGTACCCTGCAAAATCATTATCAAATTATATTCTTACAAGAAGACAGTTATAGATATGCGACAGTCATTTTGGACATGAGTGTACATAATAAGTACCGGTAGTATTGTGCATAAGCCACTAACCAACTTATGAAGATGCCAAAGAGCACGAATGCTAAGTAACCGAATCAGGGCAGGAGCAGCAAGAGTGCACGTGACACGCTTCCTTACTTGTTGGATTATTATTTGTGTGTTACTATGAACGTTATAGTACCGATGGGTTTTTATTGCTTGTACATTTGTGTTCAAAAATAACGTAACGTTAGGGCGCCTTGTGAGTCAAGCGGATTGCTCCATTCGATGCACCTTCTAAAATTTTCCGACCTTACGTTTTGTTTCATCCTTTTATCTCCAAGCGTGCACGTGGTACTGGGTTCGATTATTTCACTCATCCGTCCCCTTTAGTCTGCGAAGTGAAACTAAAGAAAGTTAATGTCATTTATCTCCAATCATTAATGTTATATAGGGAGTGGGTATTTTATCTGAATGTGCTAGAACACCCAATTGAATAACGACCATTTCGTAAATGGTACTCCACACGAAAAACTTTTTCCTTCCAAAGTGTTTTTTAAAGAAAAGTTAATGATCTTTTCAATGATGTAAAAAATTACATACTTTGCTATTTAAAATCTTCAAATAACTCCTTGTGCTTCATGGTAAGGGACCTTGTGGGTCAAACAAAAACTCCTATTTCACTTTTTTCTTTCATCATTTTATCTCTAACTTTGTTACTTATGAACACTAAACGTTTGTTTCTTAAACACCCGATATATGAAATAAGTAAGAGGCTCTTTTTGGTCGCTTACATTTGTTTCTGCTTGTCGGAAAAATCATTAAAATGCGGGCCGAGTAGAAACATTAAAAGTTGTAATGATGTTCATTTTCAATAATTGTGACGAATATTTGTCTCTGAAATATATTCAAGAGTTCCCCACTGAAAGAAAAGGAAGTAATTTTGAAACTTGTAAATTGCCGACTGAGAAATGTGATAAGAACTCACTGAGTGTAGTTAAAAAATGATTTTTAGCTTGGAACAGAGAGGTGGCCGGTAAATTACTTTGATTTTAGCTTAGAACGGAGAGGTGGGCGTAAATTATTATTTTGTTTCTCACGACGTAAGAAGCGTTTATATGAATGATTAAGTGAAAAAATCAAGATGTTATTTCCATCGTTGTCTTCCTTATTTAGGAGAAAAGCGCGAATAAGAAATGCTGCTGCTAGTCTGCTTTTGTGGTATTTGTATGTTCATCGTATTACAGTCAATGTTGAACGTTTCTGAACACACGCAGAAACATAGTCATACCTTTTTCTATACATTGAGTTAAAGAGAACTGTTTATTCTTCTTCGCATTTGTTTCGTAGGTGATATTGTTACGTGACATTTTCTCATGCGAATTCGAAGCAAAGGCTATCATCAGACTTCGTGACATATAAATACTCACTTCAACAACCAGCTTAATTGTAACCATCTTCTTCATATGTTGTTTTCATGAAAAAAATCTAATTTAGAATTAACTTGATGAAATAGGCCTAACACAGAAACTTATGGTCGCTGGTAGCTCAATTAACAGAGTAACCGGACGACGAATAGGAAATCAAAGTTCAATCCTGGCTAGACTTTTCTATTTATTATTCCATCATTTTTGTGCCTACTGGTGTTTAATCCAAATGATATAAATTACACAATAGTGATGCTATTTACACTCGAAATTTCATGCCTTGTGATATTCTTCTAGAAAGTATTATCTTTGTTTAGTCACCTGCAGGGACGCTTAACATTTTCCGAAGACGTAGATAATCATTGTAGAATGTGTGAAAAGTGTTCTCTAACACTGCCAGTGGAAGATATACTATGAAGTACTTCTGGATTACAGTTGTAAAAATGTGCCCTTAACGTATCTAATAGCAACGTTTTTTACGCAAATTAAAAATCAAATGAGATTAGAAGGAAGTGTTGATGAAGATGTTTTATAAATATTAATTATTATTTTTTATTTCTATTATGCATTTGTTTCATTTTTTAAAATATTTAATTTACGTGTATGTTATTTATACAATTACGGAACTTGTCTGTAGCTCTGTAAACTATAAAAATTGTGTTACTGAACTGTACACTTGGTTACATAGTTTAAAACTGAGAATCTTATTTTGTTGAAAGTTAGGGGTAAAGGTAAGATTTTGAGATAAAAATCGTAGTTTTAAATAATAGTGTTTTCACATGAATGATCATGAGGTTATGTTCATATATTATATAGCAACATTGGACTTCATATCACGTGGAACCTGTAATAGTCGTAACAGAAAAAGATTTTCGATATCCAAGGAAAACAAAGTATGTTATGCTGAAAGGGATGCTAAATTTAACTCAAATTCAGTATTTGACAGTACTTGTTCAGGCTTTTGAATTTCCACGTTTAGTGTGCAAGACTGCTTTTGATTTCAAAGAGGAATGCTGTTTTCTTCCGTTAAAAGACATGAACATTTTGCGTAAATCTGAATAAGCCTAAGCGTATAAAATAGGAGAATTAAGAATTATTTTCTTTTTTCAATCCTATTTAGTTATGCAGTTTTAGTGATATTTCGTATTATTGAAGCTGAACTTTGTCATCATCTAATAAAATTAAGGAAAGGAAAAATAATTAAAGTGCGAACATTCCCAAATTTCAGTCTCAGTTTCTGCGGCTGGGTATAATTTACTAGTCATCTTGTACTGTTTCCTTACTAGAAATGAAAACATTGAATATGAATTACAAATTGTTTATTTATTTATTTATTTATTTACTATTTATATTCTGCAGTTTGATTAGACTATGGTAACTCTTATCATCGTGTAAATTCCGTATGTTTCTTGATAAACATAGTAGTATTACTTCTTTCCTTTGCAGTTTGTGGATCCACAGTTGTCACAGCGGATCTTACGTCAAGCACGAGAACAGCAGCAGGACTTGGAAGATGATGTTGGAACATCACGGAAGCCATCGAGTACTCGTCCCCCTAAACTGGGCTTTCAAACAGCAGATTCAGATGAAGATGAGAAATCGGAAGATGATATGGATGGAGATTATTATGAGGATGTTGTAAGTAAATATAAAAATAAAAATAGTTAATGCTACTTACTATTTCCGTCTTCGTTAGGATGTTTAAAAATTTAAGATATGGTAGTTGTAAGTTGGAGGTTAAGTCAACAGGAAAAAGAAAGAGAGAGAGAAAGATAAGTTTAAAAAAAAAAATGTTATCCTGCAAACGTACGTGAATGAACATTTAAGTAAATGAGGAAAAGTCACGCAAAATTATTCTTGCAGTAGGTTCGCTATAAATTTAAGCTTTTAATTCAATATATATATATATATATATATATATATATATATATATATATATATATATATATATAGAGAGAGAGAGAGAGAGAGAGAGAGAGAGAGAGAGAGAGAGAGAGAGAGAGAGAGAGAGCACCTTACCTCGTCCAATTGTACGTTCAAGTGTTAAATGAGCTTCCTTGTGGCTATAGGATTAAGATATCCACTTTTTGTGCGAGAGACCGGGTTCAATTCCCGGCAGGAGCTCATGTTCGGATTTCCATATTAAGCTGTAGATACACGTCTCGTATAGGCTTGCTATTGAAAGGGTCACTCAATTCGAATTCGACTAACAAGCGTTTTAAATTATAAACAGTGCTATAAAACTAATCCTATATTACATATGTCGTTACAAAAGAAGTTCTAGGGGAAGCGTTTGTGCTAGTAGATCGTTCGAAAGAAGAGATGCTTGAGTAAAAATGATTCACATAAACAAGAGTATAATCGTTATCATTTTGCAACTGGGCACACGAAAAAAGTGCAAGGGGACATTTTGAGAAATGAGAAAACTTTCATGTGGGTTTCCCAGATCTACTGATAAAGGTGACAGATATTGCTGGAACAGTTTAGTATAACTAAAAGATATTTAGACGCATTAAGTTGTTATATTTTCCCATAAAATATATAAATATACGTTAAATCATGTCCTTAAATAAATATAGAAGGTGATAGTTTGTTTTCCAGATTTATATTTAGTCCGAATTTGCTGACTTTTAAGTAATTCGAGGAGTCACCTTCCATATTTTTAGCTAGCAATGAATTATTTCCAAGTAACTGAGGAATTTGTGACCATCAACTTTTCGTATAACATTTTTTTTTTTCCTGATTACGTTTATTCCACATGATGTTATATGTAGCTAAAAATAAATAAATAATTACTAGTACATGATTAAGTAGAAGCCTTGTCTGTTGAAAAGAGAAAAATCGTTTTGTGTATCAAATTGTCTAGAAATGATAATTCAAGTATCCACTTGAAGCAACCTGGAGGTGAATTAAGTTTATTGCAATAAGTTAATGATTTATAAAGTTTTAGTTAAGTAATTGAATTGAAAGCAAGATCTAAATTCAGCTATGAATACGTTAAGCACTATGTTGATATTGATCGTCTTTCTGGTTCTGCCGTGATTATTAATTATAAATTAACTTTTTGTAAGGAATTGATCAAAGTGTTTAGAATTACGCTGCTCATTAGTTACCTAAACTTACAATACCCGTAATCAATTCCTACCTAAAATATTCGGAAAAATGTGGCAGCCTCGACCACTGACAATTATCAGTTCTGTTGGGAGGAAAAACTAAGAACTGAAAAGGTATTAAATTTTGTAAAAATATCACCTTTGTGCAAGGTTGCAAAATGTCATTGTCGCAGTTCAATCTGAATTAAACTTAATACTTGGATGTGAAGCAAACTCTAATCATGCAGGAGATTTAAGCTGCGCTAGTATTTTTCTTTCACGTAAAATATTTATTGGTATTTTCACGCAAATTCTTGAACAATTGACTTATTGTTGATATTATAATTGTTTACTGCTTCGCAGTCCTTGGAAAAAGAAAGCTGAATAAGCGTCAAACTCAGTTATTTCTGGTAACCTTAACATTTTGATCTGACCTGCAAAAGTAGTAATTCTTACATACTTCGGTCACGGTAATCTCTGTTCAGGAATCTAATATGTTATAAAGAAAGAGAGAAAAAAAAAAATCAAATATTACCCTGAGAGTCGGGCACTTTTAATGCTTGTAATATATATAAGGAAGAGACTGTAGTTGTAAATCTTACTCTCTATTCTTAAATATGGACAAGCTCAGATTCTCTTTTCTCCGAACTTGTAAATGTCGTACATGAAATGTCAACAACCATATAAAAGATATTCGGATACGTTACCTGAATACTGAACATTTATTGCATATATATATTCAGAGAACTATATATGAAAATATAACATAAACACTTGCACGAATTAAGCGTGATATTAAGATAATGGATGATTAAAATACTTAAAATTTTATCACTATTATTATATTCTTTTGCTGGTATTCTCACCTTCAAGTCAACGTAAATACAATAATATTTACTTCACAAGTGAGAGGGAGTATAACTCGGGGGATTATTGGCGTAGGGGGATCGGTTATCTAAGACTTTGATGAATTCCCCTCCTTGCCATGATGATTCTACTAGCCCTCCAAGCGACTTGAAGGTAAGTGGCTGAACTACCACATTTGTCTTAATACCTCGACAGTGATCTCACAGCCAGCGACCAACGCAAGAAAGATTCAACTTTCCCCCGCAATGGAAAACCATTAACTACCATTTTACCGCTCTGTCATTGTATTATCTGTATAAAATATAAGACGTTGAACATCACAGCACTATATTCAGTATCTGAAGAATGACGTAACGAAGTTACTGTATCCGCGAAGGGCAGAGTTTCTCAGCGTTGGAGTTGAGCATTATCAGCCCGAAACTGGAAAATCGTGTTGTTAGTAGTAGTCCTTAAGATGTTACTAGTAATTGTGTGAAAATCCTTATATGAATATATGATAATCGTCTTTAAGTAAATTTGCTCAGTTCTAGTAACACTGAGAGTCGCTACGCGCTTTTACCTCCTTGAGAATATATCCAGTATGTATTTTGTCACGAGTAACAATCTCCTATAAATGAATTAGTCATTTCGAAAAGGCCATATATCCAGCAAAGTATATTGTTAGGAGAAAGAAAAAACTTTGAATTGCAAACTCAACATGTAGAATGGCATCGTTGATATTTAGGCAGTACTGTAGGATATGTAACATAATGTGACCAGGCAATTGGTCTTTTCACAGAGAATGCGCGTTTCTCCACATACGTCTCGACTTTGCACTAAAATGAAAATGTGGGGGGGGGGGATGGACATATGGCTTTTTTGCAATGACTGATTGAAATATTTTCAACTAACTTCTATGGAAAATGTAAGGAGTTGACAAATGTTTTTGGGTTATTGATACACAGAAAATATTTTGAATAATAATAATAAATTAGCAGTTCTGAAGTGTTATGGTTCGTAGCTTTCTGCCCAGCTACGCTTTGACATTCACAAAATGTTATTGTTCCCATTCAGTTTTTGTGCCTTATCAACAGTTCGCTGGCGACTAAACGTCTGGAGCACATCTAGCGACTCAGTTGAGCCCCCCCCCCCCCCCAAAAAAAAAAATGTTCATTGCAAAAAGAAAAATAAGGAAATTAATGATTTCAGAATGTTTTATCTTCTGCATTCACGGAAAATGAGAAATGGATTGTACATTTGGGTAAATTAATGAAACTGTGGATTGATTACATTAAAATTAGTGTAATCAACTGAATTAGAAGTAACACATTATTGAAAATGATGAGTGGAAACACAATTTATCATTAATCTTACATTAAGATCGAATCACTTTCAATAAACACATTTGGCAATTTTAGTGCATTCATAGTTGGAAAGAGACTTCCTGTAAAACTGATGATTTATGCAGAAACTTTTTACAGAATTTTTTGTGAAACAAGTGACAATTTAACATTTAACACCGTGAGAAACCGGTAGGACTACAGCGTAAGTGGCTTAATCTTTAAACGTCCTTTGACGCAACTGCTGCGTCGGGGCTAAAACCTTAAAGTTCAACCTGTAATTAAGATAGGAAAATGATTTGGTACCGATGTATTTCTGAAGGATGCAGCTTTCCGCCGGTGTGCATTTTATGTATGTGGGTGGTACCACGGCGAAGAGGGGGGGGGGTAAAGGTCGTGGGGTTTTTTCAGCCATTTTTTTAAGGGCCATTCCCTTCCTTGGGGGTACACTCATAAAGTTGGTATGTGAAGCAATGAAGTAGGCCACTACATGGTAATATCCTGTATTTGTACTTTCTGCTTACATGGAGGGAGTAGGGAGGGAGTAAAGTTTTTTTTTTTTTTTTTTTTTTTTTTTTTTTTTTTTTTTTTTTTTTTACGTAAATTACATGTATTTTTATGAGAAACATCAATAGCTCAGCCCCTAATTAAGCTAGAAAGATGATTTGGTACCAATGTGTATTGCAGCAATGGCTACCATTTTTTATATTATTGCTACAAATGCCTGGCCTACACATTAGCATCATTTTGTCAGGGATGATTGCAAGGGTTGCCAGTGCCCCGCAAAGTCAGTTTTTTTATATTTTTTATGATTTTTGTGTGTTTCTTCTGCGAATATAGCGGAAATTGCACGAATGTTTACCTCGTTGGAATCTATGCTTTATAAGCTTTCCAACGGTGTATGAATCATGACTCTGTGATAATGAGGGTGGTCACCAGAGCCCCAACGTGAGAGTCTACGATTTTGTTAAAATCCCCGACGGACGTCTAAAGGTTAAACCGACCACTAAAAGTCCTGTAGACGCAATCAAACTGAATTAGTGTTTCTATACTTCATTTTAATAATTTGATTAAAAGTGCTTTAATTTCATTAATGCTATCAAAAATATCACGCTTACTTAGAACGTAATGAGGAGGCTTAATTAAAGTTTAACGGTGCTATAATTAGCATATGTTCAACCAGTTAGATCAGTAACTTTATTCTCTAAACTTGATTAGCTAAACACTCATTTGTTAGCTAACATGCAAGTGTGACCGAGTAACTAGAAGCATCACTTCTTTTATAATCTAAATAATTATGATCACATATTCCATGGCAATCACTCATTACTAATATTGAATTATGTGTTCGATCCCCTTTGTCAGAAAACCACATATATCCTCAGTGAGTTTCAATCTTAATTCATTAATATAATATATCAACAGGTAACATTAACAAAAACATGCCACCCAAATCTATTAATTCAATAACAGACAAGTAAGATTGAGGCATGTGTACTTTTTACACGGCTTTTTGCCCGTAATATTTATATCTCTCAATAGTTAGATGGAGGGCAGAATTGGTTCAAATGTAATATATGTGAACCTAGTTGAGACTTATGTAGAGTTGATTTTTTTTTTTTTTTTTTTTTTTTTTTTTCTAGAAAGACAATGAATGAGTACAGAGTCAGCCAGAAAAATGTATACACTTTTTGTCATCCTGTATTAGGATACTGGCCTTGACAATTGTTCTGAGAATTAAGTATGTTGTAGTACGGTTTCTCGCCCAACAGATGGCGACATTGTCAATTGTTTTCAGCTAAAATTATGTTGTACAGTTTTTCGCTGAACAGATGGCGGTGCTGTGACCACGATTAGTGAGAAGAAAATAGCAGGAGCACGTCACTGGAGAGCAGAGTTGAACCACCAACCTGCCTAACAATCAACCGCATTGTTGACAAGTTTGAAGCGCATGGAACGATTTGCGATTTTCACAAAGAAAGATCGGGAAGAATGCCTACTGCAATAAATCTTGCTTCGTCAGCCAACGGCCAACATTTTAAACATCTAATGTAAACATATGCTTACTTGAAGGTTTGTAACACACGTTTGAATGTAACACTACAACGTATATATATCTTAAACAGTGTATACGTTTCTCTGGCAGACTCTTTACCTACTCTATAATAAATCATTGAATTCGCACCCATAGAGTGATTGATATGCTATAAAATCGGTCAGTTTCCTCTAATTATTGTTTCAACATCACCTCATGTATTTACACATTAAAAATATTTCTTTTCCTCATTCTCGAAGGAAGTGGACGAGGAGGACGCCAGAGCATTGGAAAGATTCATGACGAAGAATCCTGTGCCACAACGCACGTTAGCCGATATCATTATGGAGAAAATTACAGAGAAGCAAACAGAGTTGCAGACCCACTTTTCAGACACAGCAAGTAAGGAAGGAATATATTATGTTTCTATGGTGTCCTCACGTTTATTAGTTTATAAGAAATTGTCAAAATAGTAGTGATATCAGGTTGATTTTTTGTGTGCTATTTACAGCAACGCTACGCTATACTATGAGGGGGTATGTTGTCTCAGTGGTATAGTGCTTACCTCTGATGCGTTTGATCCCAGGTTCGATCCCTGTCCAAGTAAGTTTATGGACAACACTGTGTTCGTGAGTTTTCTCCGAGTACTCCCGTTTCCTCCCACTAGTCTTACCATCATCATTCACTTGCCTTAATCATACGTCTCCCTTAGCCTATTGGGCATAATCGTGGGATCTTAAACTGAAAGATTTAATTTCATTTTTTGCTACGCTATACTAGGTTTGAGAACAAGAAAGCCTCTATTCTTGGGAATGCACAGAACACCCATACAGTACAAGCAATAAATCTAAGAAAACAATAGGCAACCGTCGGTCAGCAAGAGGAAAAGAAGTTGCCAAACATCCCCTTTTCTCCAGATTTGTTTTATTTATCGTAAAAAGTAATAATATTATGCCTTTGTTTCTCACTTTTTGCTTTCTTTTTTTCTTTCTTGTTTCTTCTTCTACCTAATGACATCGGACAAAAGTAGTTTGCGGTGCATTTCATGGAGTTCAGTACTGTAAACGATCTACATGGATGGTTTCACCTCACCTGAGAAAGACAGGATGCATCACTCTCATCATAGGCCAGCATACCAGCAACAAGACTTTGTTTTTGGAGAGCGTTTTGAGAGACCGTTGTCCGGATCGTTCACAATTGTAGAAGATCCATTTTTCATCTGAAGTAACAATCGGATGCAAAAAACTATCCTGGTTATTTCTTACACTGACAGATCTGCATACATGCAGACAGCGATTCGTGTTGACCAGTGTTAACTCATGTACCACGGGAGTAGTAGAAAATGGATCGATCTGGGCCAGTATTAAAACATATTTAATCAACTCACAAGCCCCTGGGAAAATGACCACCTTGCACCGTGAGCCCACGGTCTTTTACGACCTCCATTTTAGGGGTGAATTCGTTCCCTTTTACGAGCACATTTTAGGGGTGTACTCGTTCTCTTTTATAAGTCCATTTTAAGGGGTGAACTCGTTCTCTTTTATGAGCATATTTTTCAACCCCTATTTTAACATAGCAGATAGCACAGCTAATAAAAGAGCATGGCTTATTTTTCAACCCCTATTTCAACATGACAGAGACTACGAAACATGGCGGACATAGCACAGGGGGTGTATTCATTTTCTCCACCCCTAATTGAACATAGCAGAAATTACACTGAGAGTACGTAACACACAAAAACCTCCATTTTAAGGGTGGACTCGTTCTCTTGTCCACCCCCTATTTTAAGACAATGAATACCTATGTAACATAGCGATTCGATACGCTCTTTGAACCGATTTGGATGGGGGTTTTCGACCATGCTGAGTAGGGGGTGAATTCGTTCTCTTTTCCAACCCCTATGAACATCAGACTACGTAACATAACGAACATACAGAAGAGCAAATTGAACTCGTTCCCTTTTTCAACCCCTATTTTAACATAGCAGAGAATAGAAGTGTACTCGTTTCCAACCCAACATTATTTTCTTTTACGGGGGTAGCAACACCCCCAACCCTCCTCCTTTCTCATCCAGGGCTTGGGACCGGCAATGGCGGAGTTTAAAAAAATAACATCATCATACTCTCATAAATGAATAAAGCATAATATCATTAGCATCAATAGTAGTGAGTGAGAATTTGTTTAAAAAATCCTGCATCGAATAACCAGATGCACGACATGCTAAATATAGGAAACAGTAATGTCCACAAAATTGAGATAAATCACCTTGAATACGTCTATTATTCCATGTATAATACAGACAGTTTCGTTTTAAAAACCTTATATGATGTTGTATATAGGGAGGTATACCATAGCTATCGAAATACTCTCCCACACACATATTAGATATATAAACAGCAACCCAATGTTCACCAGGCTTATCACTAGAATCAGTGTTTATAATTATGGCGGCTGGAAATGTATGAATAAACAAAGGTAACTCATCAGCAGCATACACACCAATAAAATGATCTTTAGGTAAATTTTGTTGTAATGCTTCATAAAGCTCAATTGTATTTAACATTTTCTTTAATTAATATATATTTTTCTCTGGAAATCAATTTCTAATTCTGAAGAGAATTCACCATAAATAATTGTTGTTACAGGAGATGGCAGTGCTTCTTTAAAATGAACCTCTAAACGTACACTTCCTTGTCGTTGTGGACTAGTATGAAATGCAGCACTTGCGCTTGAATCAGGAGTTAAATCAAACACCAGTAGAGTATAACCATTAGGATATTCAGCGAGTGAAATATCATTACCTTGATTAGAATAATAAATACCTGAACCTGTAAATAACGTAGAATATGCTTGTACATATAGCTTATTATCAAAATCTGGTTGTAAAGGTTTGAAGGGCATTGGATTTCCATCAACATACAATGTAAAAAATGACATACTAAAATGTTGAAAATTGAATGGATTTGTTTGATAAGTACCATTAAAAGCAGCATTAGTAACAAAACCAATAATAATACGTTTAGGCACTATGCCTGAAAACAGATCTGGAAGTGTACTATCCATAATTCCTTGTGGCAGAGTTTCTGTCTTCACCTGCACTTTTGTTATAGGATATTTTATTCTAAATTTAGGATTTTGTAACACTTTATTTTGTGCTATTTTAACTGCTGGTGATACATCAACCTTTTTCACAAGTAATGTTGCATCTGTAATTACAACTTTTCCATCAGCATCTGCGTCACCCATTAGACAAAATGTAGGTTTAGCTGGAATTAGTTTAATACGCAATTGTACACCATTCAGTAAAAATTTCTCCTGATTGAAAATATCAGCATGAATATAGCCCAATAGTTCAAATGACTGACTTAAAGCAGTGAGAAGAAAACGTTGTTTAAATCCTACATTAGCATCGGCCACACTGTCCATATGCCCTGCAGTATCTTTAAACCACATTGATGTTTGAAGATGCGTTGTTTTAGCTTCAGTATTATAATTTAGTAGTTTTTCAATATACGATCGATATGGATATGTATGTGAAGAGTAGGAAATAAGTTGATTATTTAAATATAATTGCAATTCACTGAACATTGCATTGAGAAAATCATTTACAGGGCCGATTTTCTTATCGGCAGAAGTTAAATTAGAACCATCTGATTTAGTAATTTTACCTTTAACATATAACATTGTGTGCGGTAAGTCAATATAGTCATCCCCATGACCGGGGACTACAAATTCTATTGGTGCATTATCAGCTATTGAAGCCACAGGTTTATATGGAACTATTTTATTACCTATAATACTGGTTTGAGTGGGTAAACCAGCAAATAAATCTAATTCTGATTTCATACACTCACACTGCATTTTTCTTACTATTAATATTCACACATGGTAAAATTTACAATACCATATTACGTCTACGAAAATGTAATTTTACACATACACTGCCATATTGGAACGGAAGTGGATTACCTGTACTATCTCTTAAATCAATAATAATTTGATCAAATTGTTTACGTTGCACAGTGACATAATGAGGATTATCAAAAATATGTACATTATTAATACCATGCTCTGTAATATTTGTATTTATAATACGTAACAATGGAGCTACGGTGTCACCCACCATTTGTGGTTCTACAATATCACTGTAAATATACATAAGTGTAGGTAGCGCTTTTTGTAAATCAGGTGGATAACGAGCATGATGTACAACTGCAATATCTTCTTGCTGAATATGATCAAAACCTAGTATTCTGGCTAGTTCAGGAGATAGACGTACTTGTATATGCTTCTCTTGATCTTTTATTACTCTATTAACCTCAATTCGTTTCACTGATGCTTTGACTTTTAATTGTAAATTTAATATATCACTTTTATGATTAATTTGAGATAGAATATCATCAACATGATAATAGTGGCCTGGTAAGATTTGAGTTATGTTCCAGTTTTTTGTATTCATGAGACGATAATAAATATTATTTGTATATTTGGAAACATTCTGAAATGAACTTGTATAATGCACTTCAACAACAGCTGTTTCCCACACTCCTTTCTCCAGTACAATAGGTTGATATAATTTAGTAGTATAACAAGCAAGAGTATTTTGAGGAAAATATTTCATAGAACTATTGCTAGGAAGTGTGAGATAAAAACTATCACTTTGCTCCATAATTAATCAATCAAAAATATCTTTGGATCTTTTTATCCGTTTCACACCAGCACCACCACCACTAAAATGAACTTTCTTTCTTTTTCTTCTTCTTCCAGATCCTTCCAACACCTGATTTAATTTATTTTGAGCTTTATTTTTTAAATTTGTTTTAGCTTCTTGCCATCGATCATGCAAAGACTCTTCAATAGGTCTATTATTATCTAGTACATCTCCTGCTACATTAATTCCTGTACGTATCAATTCTTTACCAACAGTTTTTGCACCTTGTTTTAATAAAGGAAATACAGTACGAAATAAACCTCCTAGAAAACTACCAATGCCATAACCTTCTTGATATGCTGTACCTCTATACACGTTATAATTACCTCCTGCTTGGTGTATGTAGTAATTGAGGTAGGGCTCATTCATCTTTCTTTCTTTCTATATACTTAAAAATAACAATAGATTACAATAGAATATTATTATTATTATTGCTTATAAGTACACCATTTGCGTTTACGGGGTGGAGGACCATCTTCTTCTTCGTCTTCTTCGTCTTCTTCTGTTAGTTTTCTAATATAATCTATTCGTTGAGGATTACCAATGTACTCTAAAGGTATATTGGCTTTTGCTAATAATGTAGCAAAAGGTTTCCAGCCGGCAACTGAAATATTTTTCTTACGACATCTAACAAAATCGGATATCAAATCCACTATATTTGCACCTGGAATTAATTTATTATTAATATTCACATTTCCATTATCGTCCCATTGAATATTTGGATTTTGTTTCAATTTACGTAATAAAGGTCTCGCTTTACGTTTACAAATTTCAGGGAGAGTAGATATTATTTCATCATCCTCCTCCTCGTCCTCCTCGTCCTCTTGTTCTTCTTCCTCCTTAGTAGTGGTAGTGGTAGTTGCTGTTGTTGTAACTGCTGCCGGTTTTTGAATTATATTTAAATATTTTTGTAAGACTTCTCTATATCTTGTCCATTTTTCTTCTGCATTTAAACTTTTATTATTTAAAATTTCTTTCATTTCATCATCAAGATTAGATATCGTTTGATAATGATGTAATTTTTCTGGTGCGATTAAAATAAGTTTTTGTGCGTTTTGCATAATTATTTAATTAAACTAGATAGTATACCTCCAATAATAGGTGCAAGCAAAGCAGTAAGAAAACCACCTTTTTGTATAATTATTCGTTTTTTCTTTTGTTTTAATGACGGACCTTTTTTCACCAAATATCTCAGTTCCTTTTTATATTTTTTTAGCTTATTTATCTCTGTTTTATTTAATGGAACATTTCCCTGTAATACGTTATAGGAACATTCACAAATAGAGCGAATTAAATCAGGATCTGCATTTTGTAAAATTGCCTTACGTGCTTTCGGTTTTGACTTTGCTAAAAGTTTTAACATATGTGCATTTTCCTTACTAATCATTTTTTTACGGCTATTAAAGCATAAATAGTTGTTAGAATATAAACCATATTACAATTATTATTTTTTTACAGGTACATAAACATAATTAAAAGAATCTGTTGGAAAGATATTTGTTCGAACTCGCTGCTCATCAGGAGTATTTTGTTTTAAATCAAAGAGTAAATACCCATGTGCAATTCGAGTTGCATCTTGATATGCTTCTTGAATAAATTTTGTATTACCTGGATACAATTGTCGTGCGAGATAATTAATTTGAGCTTGGTCTCTAGGATTTTTAAAACAAACAATATAATGACAATTTAACGAAATATCCCGCATTCCTTTTTGTTGATGGAAAATATTCTGTGTTATAAATATTACACTTATATTTCTATGATGGCTACCCTTAGTAAAAATATCTACAATCCGATGGTCACACTCACGCATTAAATCATCTATAATGACAAGATGTGGACCCTCATGTGCTTGAAATTCATTATTTTGAGGTAAACCTTCTTTAAACGTACAGTTTGAAAGAGTATCATACAATGGTTGCCATTCACCATAACACCATACAATATTTTTAAATAACTTGCTATAATGGTCAAGAAATGTTTTAACAAAATATGATTTTCCACAACCTGTGGGACCTGCTACCATACATGTAAAAGGAATTTTCCATTCCATCTCTATTACAGATATATTGCATTTATTTTAAATAGCGTTTTTAAATATTTTGCTTTCTTTTCTCCTTTACATAAAAAAACAGCGTTTGTGGAAGAACAAATTTGATTTAATATACTTTTTACTTGTGATACTGATAGACCTCGTGATGATGATGATGATGACAATTTAACTAAGCAACGAAAATTTACAGTGTTGCTAGAATTTAAAATATAAAATTCACTTTTTGAAATTATAAAATCTACAAGAAAAACTTGTGATGACATGCTTCACCTATAAATTCTTGACTTCTCTTTTTTTTACAATATAGTATGTTTTAAATCAATCCAAGAATTTTCACTTTTTGGCAGACCTAACCATTGCACATAGGCCTTATTATTTTTCTTTCGCAACACTTTTTCAATTAAATATGTGTTTGGAAATTTCGTTAATTGTAATTCGTGTCCGTAAAATCTTCCTTCAATAGGTTTATTATTTGAGTCTACTAAGTGATATGTCGGAGGATTAGTGAAGAAAACTTTAGCAATTCGAAAAATTTCTGTACTCCAATTGCGTGTAAAACCTCTATCAAAACCAGGACGCTTAAGTTTACTAATTCTTACATATTCACCTATCTTAAATTTACTTTTTCTTTTTATCACAGAAAACTTTTTGCAATAGATGTTTGTCAATAGATGTTTTTCATTTTCTTTTTTAACAGCGTCAATAGGTTTCATTTTAATAGTGGAATGAATAGTATTATTATATTTATGTAGTAATTCCGGCAGAATGTCAATCCATTTATAATTTCCCTGCAGTGTAAATTGTCTCCACATTAAATTACGTAACGATCTATTAAATCTTTCAATAATACTTGCTTTCACATCACTGTACGTGGAATAATGTTTAATTTTATTTTGGTTCATCGTCTTCTGAAACTCTGAATTATAAAATTCTCGACCCCTGTCAGTTTGTAAAAATTTAGGGCTTTTGTTTGCTTTTCTCAGTACTGTTATAAATGCTTGTGTAATTTCTTTCCCAGTTTTATTTTTCACAGGAATAGCCCAAGCATATTTAGAGAATGTATCTATCACAGTTAATAAATATTTGAAATTTCGATTAATTTTTGCTAGACCTTTCAATTTTCCACTATTCATTTCAACTAAATCAGCTTGCCATAAATCATGAATCCCTTTCGTTATAACGGGTATTCGAGGATAGTTTCGTCTTGCACTTTTATGTAATTCTGCAACTATTTGTTCTCGAACTGATTGTGACATATTTTTTTTAATACTAATATATCCAAAAAAAAAAATTATATCGTATTTACAATATACAAATCGTACATTTTACATCTTTATTATTATAATACCCCCAAGGAACAGTGTGTATATTACAATTTAAAATTTTTCTTTTGTCATCATACGGATCTAACGCTAATTTTCTCACCTGATTTGTTGTTAAATTATGGTATTTACTTTTAATTTCAAATTGTGTTTTATGAATCGTTTCGTTTTTAAATATACATGATTTATAATCGTCAAACGTAATTTGTTCTTTAACTATATTTTTCTTGATCCCTTTACATTTTTTCAATTCTTTATTTTCACCAGTTTTTATAGCATAATTTTTTGCTCGTAACCCAACATATTCAATCATAGGAACTCCACCTAATTCGTCTTTCATTTTACCCAAAACGTGTTTATTTTGTGTGCTATATAAAGAATTATTTTCAGGATAATTTGAGGTGTCAAAATACTCATTCATATCTTTTATATCGTTATAAATATTGTTAGTTTTAATTTGGTAAATGAAAGAGTCAGTATCCATATATGCAATTCTAATTTTATCTCCATATCGCGGTTTCATTATATTATAATGGAATTCATACATTGCTAATTTTGATAATTCTAAAACTGTCGCTCCTACGTAAATTGGTTTATTAAGGGTTACCGATTTTTTTACCATATGAAACAATGCCAAATTATCAGCCAATTTTACCCAATTTTCAAACTGATTTTGCGCTACTAATTTTTTACACTTTTTTTCATTGTTAATTAATTTTATATCAATTCGTTTTCGTACATTCTCCATTGTCTTTCCGTATACCGAATTATTTAATAACTTATAGAAATCTTTTTCAAATTCAATTGTAGCATTTGCACGGCGTTGAGTATTTTCTTGAATATAAGATGCAAGCCATTTAGATTGACGAAACCATAATATTTTATGTACTTTTACCAATATTAAACCTTGTTTTAGATAAAATTGTAATACTCTATAATGCAAAATATAATTCGATTTCGGTTTAAGTGTCAATAGTAATTTTGAATATTTACCATTCGGTGGAACTTCATTAGTTGGAGCACACGGAAAATCAGAATGGTATTCGTGTAAATCAGTTGGATATTCTAAATCCACTTCTAGAAAAAATCCCCATTCACTATCCGTGGGCCAATTGATAATTTTATGTTTGTCTTGCCAGTTGTCAATTTTATCCTCCCACCGAAAACCACCATATGGTAAATAGTCAATCATTGATAGTCCGTACAGATTGTTCATGTCAATATACAGTAAATAAGATTTTTCTTTTTCCGCATCAAAATCATGTACGTAAGGATTATTAGCTTTGGCATACCTTAACACAGCTTGAGTAATACCTCCGCGAATCGATTTTTCTACAAACATATACATATTGATATCTGATAAAAGTTCAAGTTCAATTTTTGTTCTATATAACATGGCTTGCCATGCCAACCCAGGTGCAGTAAAACAATTAATCGGATCAATACAAAAAGCATTTAAACATGTCTTTCTAAAATTCTCCAACACATCTGCTGTGAGAAGTACATCACATTTTAAATATAGATCGTGGTAGTCCCCTAAATTTTCACATTTAAACACACGCCAAATCAGTTTTGCATATTGATAATCAGTCTCGGAAATTTGTGTTCCATTCAATTTGCTACTAAACGCCTCTCTTCCAGGAAATTCAGTTTCTTTAAATGTATCTAAATTTGTTATGTATTCATAAAAATAAATTCCCTTACGGAGAATTAAAGGAAACTTTTCATCGGAAAAATATTGCTTTGTATAGACAAATTGCTCAGGTTTTAATTTTGACACCAAATTTTCGAGACTATACGGTAGGAATTTAAATAAGTCTACAAAACGTAACTCGATAGGTCTACCATTAAAATTAAAGTGCTTAGAGAATGTTATGTATTTCTCAGTGCTTTCAGCAATTACAAAAATATTTCCAGGGGTGCAACCTAATTCTTTCACAAATAAATGTGCATCATACCCAGACAAATTATGGAAGAAGACAGGGATAAAATTACTTTGACGCTTAATTTGTAAATTACAATTGTTGCACACCGTGGCAATAAATTGACCAGTTAAATGGTTATGATGTTTAACTTTTCTATTGTCACTCGTATATTTACTATCACAAACTGAGCATTCAGTGGATAGGTTAAACTCCTGTAACTGAGAACTATTTAATGGTATTAATGGTTTTTCTTGATCTAATATGTTTATGATTTTTTCTAATTCATTCTCCATAGCAGACATAAACTTCATCGATACATTTTCTCCTCGATAAATAACTAAATCTGATTTCATATAGTTGTTACTCCAACATACAATATAACCAAAACTGCATGGTATATGTTGGTGAATTTGTACTGTATGAGATCCACTTTGTTTATTTATAGGTTTTAATAAACTTTCCATATCTGCAATTATTATCACATCATTCTGTAATAACAATTTCAATTTTCGAAATTTTAAAACTTCTCCTTGTTTCGGCATGTTAATTTTGGTTGGAGTGTGTTCTTTACATAATTTGTCATGTTCATCTAATTTTGATTTGTTATAAAAAGATATTAAACATCGTCTACAAATAAATGTTTGATGACTACCTAACTGATGTCTGACTAAACCATTTAAATTTGTAATTAAACAATAATGAGAGTTTAAATATAATAAATCAATATGTTTAAATACACCTGCATTTTCGCTTATATGTAATGGGAAAATAGTTTCATGATCATAGTTAATGCCATATATATTAATGGAAATTTGTTCGTTAGGAAATACGGAATTATACATATGTTCAAATTTGCTTATGTGTGCTATTTCGACTGGAAATTTTTCAAATAATGGTAATAAAGTATTACTATATTGTATGTAATTATTCACACGATTTGGATGTTCTTTTACTGGATGCAACGCAGCTAGAATACTATACATAAAACTTCTATTATCGTTATTTTGAATATTTAAAACACATTTTGTGGATACAATCCATTGAGGCAATTTTATATGACTCTTCAATAACGCATTGATATTTTTTATTAGACAATAATGAGAGTTTAAATATAATAAATCAATATGTTTAAATACACCTGCATTTTCGCTTATATGTAATGGGAAAATAGTTTCATGATCATAGTTAATGCCATATATATTAATGGAAATTTGTTCGTTAGGAAATACGGAATTATACATATGTTCAAATTTGCTTATGTGTGCTATTTCGACTGGAAATTTTTCAAATAATGGTAATAAAGTATTACTATATTGTATGTAATTATTCACACGATTTGGATTTTCTTTTACTGGATGCAACGCAGCTAGAATGCAGTACATAAAACATCTATTATCATTATTTTGAATATTTAAAACACATTTCTTTTTGGATAAAATCCATTGAGGTAATTTTATAAAAGAAGAAGCGGAAAGCGGATCATATTTACTGATTTTAATTTCTAAGTGATGGTTTGGTTCAGAACATAAAGACCACCCTGATTTCTTAATTGCCCTATTTTCTTGTTCAACTAAAATTTTATTAAATAGTTTTTCAATTATAGAATTCAAATCTGTACTCGGCAAAATAATTTCGTTACCACTATTTACAAAGAATCGACATGTTTCTAAATCTACTGGTTTTACAAAAGTTGTAGCCAAAGAAAAATTTACTTTAAACGATGTCTTAGTTTGTTCTTGTTGTAATATATCTAAACAGTCTTTTCTTTTATTCTTTAAAAAACATCCACTATCCTCATTTAAATCAGTATCACATTTTAAAATAATTTTTTTTAAATTATTATTAAATAGAGTATCAGAATTGATAATATTTGATTTAACCTTTTTTGTTGCCATTTTTTTTTTTTTTTTTTTAAACTAACTCCTCAAAGTTACTATAATAATTTTGAACTGAGTTTTTATAATATAATATGAATAGTATTATTATAAAATGTCTTACTTACAAAAGAAAACAAAACCACACTATTAATAAACCACACTACTAATATAAACGCACACACACAAAAAATATCTGAACTTTACGCTTCGGATGCTGAACAGGAAGTGATTACAAAAAACATGTCGGTCAGTCTTTTATACCTGTCTGACAGCATTGCGTCATATTGCGCAATAGTATGAGTCATCCTCGGGAATTCCCCTTTTTTTTTTTTTATACCTTTGTGATTGATTACATTACGTTCAGGGATTCCTATCGTTGAATGACGACAAGTTATTGTCTGTTAAAGAGAAAACTAGGTCAATGTTTTTTCAAATCCGGATAAATGACGTAATGAGAATTATCTACATATGGCGGAAGTTATTATGTAACTGATAACAAAACACGGAAGTTTCGCATTCTTTAAATAATCATCTCTGCTATGTTCAAATATAGGTTAGAATCTTTGCTATAGGGTTCGAATGTATTCTCTGCTATGTTAAAATAAGGGTTGAAAAATGAGAACGAGTACACCCTCCCTCCGTAGCTATGTATTATCTGTTGTGCTGTATGTTCATAGTCTCAGTGTATTCTCTGTTATGTTAAAATAGAGGTTGGAAAAGGGAACGAGTTCACCCCCCTAAAAGACCATGGATTCAAATAGGGTGGAACAAGTCTTATGTATCTGCTGTGTGTTCACCTCTGCTATGTTTCGTCTACTATTGATGCTAATGATATTATGCTTTATTCATTTATGAGAGTATGATGATGTTATTTTTTTAAACTCCGCCATTGCCGGTCCCAAGCCCTGGATGAGAAAGGAGGAGGGTTGGGGGTGTTGCTACCCCCGTAAAAGAAAATAATGTTGGGTTGGAAACGAGTACACTTCTATTCTCTGCTATGTTAAAATAGGGGTTGAAAAAGGGAACAAGTTTTTGTGTGTTACGTACTCTCAGTGTAATTTCTGCTATGTTCAATTAGGGGTGGAGCCCTCTGCTATGTCCGCCATGTTTCGTAGGGGTTGGAATGAATACACTCCTAAAATGGAGGTTGTTGTGTTTATTATCTGCTCTGCTATGTGTTCGTAACTGCTATGTTGCATAGTCTTATGCTAAGGGGTTGAAAACGAATACACCTCTGTAAGGGTTGAAAAATATGCTCATAAAAGAGAACGAGTCCACTCTTGTGTGTTACGTAGTCTTATGCTCTGCTGTGTGTTCATAGTCTCGTGTGTTACGTACTCTCAGTGTAATTTCTGCTATGTTCAATTAGGGGTGGAGCCCTCTGCTATGTCCGCCATGTTTCGTAGTCTCTGTCATGTTGAAATAGGGGTTGGAAAATATGCTCATAAAAGAGAACGAGTTCAGCCCTAAAATGGAGGTGGTTGTGTTTATTATCTGCTCTGCTATGTGTTCGTAGTCTCAGTGTAATTTCTGCTATGTTCAATTAGGGGTGGAGCCCTCTGCTATGTCCGCCATGTTTCGTAGTCTCTGTCATGTTGAAATAGGGGTTGGAAAATATGCTCATAAAAGAGAACGAGTTCAGCCCTAAAATGGAGGTGGTTGTGTTTATTATCTGCTCTGCTATGTGTTCGTAGTCTCAGTGTAATTGGAAAATAAGCCATGTTCTTTTATTAGATGTGCTATGTATTATCTGTTCTGTTGTGTGTTCATAGTCTCAGTATAATTTCTCCTATGTTAAAATAGGGGTTGAACACGAGTACACCCTTGTTATGTTTCATATTCTTATGTGTTATCTAATCTTCAGTATGTTTCGTAGTGTTATGTGGTATCTTCTCTTCTATGTGTTCGTAATTAACATAGGGGTTGAAAAATATGCTCATAAAAGAGAACGAGTTCACCCCTTAAAATGGACTTATAAAAGAGAACGAGTACACCCCTAAAATGTGCTCGTAAAAGGGAACGAATTCACCCCTAAAATGGAGGTCGTAAAAGACCGTGGGCTCACGGTGCAAGGTGGTCATTTTCCCAGGGGCTTGTGAGTTGATTAAATATGTTTTAATACTGGCCCAGATCGATCCATTTTCTACTACTCACGGGGAACTCTCTCACTTTACCGATTGCACGGAGCCGCCAAATGACAGTGGTGTTTTGTCAAACTCATCTGCAATGACACGAACACTTACCCTACGGTCGGCTTCCACAGTGTTCCTTAAGAGCTAATTCGAACATGCTGATCGGTGCTCGTTTTTCAATGCTGTGTGACGAAAACAAAATTTGACAAACCAACTGCAAATGGTGCATTTATTCGCCGTTATGTTGCTGAGTTGAGTTTTCCACCAGACATCAAAGCGGAACATTTCATAGGCACCAACCTATTACATCATAAAGTATGAAAATACGAAAGCTGAGAAGCAATAATTTTTTGCGCCAACTTCCATCTCCGTTGGAAACAGATATAGTATATAAAAATCTGTAATATTTCATAAACTGGAGGCACGGTGGCTCAGTGGTAGAGCAGTTACTTCTGGTGCGTGGGGTCCCTAATTCGCTCCATGGCCAAGTGTTTGTGGTGCATAACATCGTATCTGTATTTTCTCGGGTTTCTCCCGTTTCCTCCCAATTCTCATTCCACCAACTCTTACGTCTTCATTTACTTGCTTTAATCATCGTTTCCCTTAGCCTAAAGGGCGTAATTGTGGGACATTAAAGATTTAGTTTCATTTTTCGTAAACTACTTGGTTTTTCTCCTGGTGGTAAGGCTTATGGCATGTTCCCATTTCTTACCTGTCTGATTATTAGATAAAAGTGTGAATATCTTCTATCGAACGTACACAAATATTTAAACATCGAATTGACGTACTAAACCTGTAAAATATATTTACAATTGTGAACGGTATATTGACTAACTCACATTTAGGGTCAATCCAAATGAAATCGACCAATTTCCAGGTCAGAGGTTGCTGACAAACTTTATTTATTTTTGATTTTTCCCCCTAAGATTGTACCACATTTAGGGAGTTGTAAACAAGTATTCATTTATTTTGTAGCCGCGCAGGTTTGTTTGTGGCGGCCATTTTGTATAGGCACCTGAGCGTATTTTGCACTTTTCAGAGGATTCCGTTAAACGCTGTAACTTTTTAGTTTTTAAAGATAATGAGTTCAAACCAAAACCATATGAAAGATAATGGAATGGACAACATTCTGTGTTCTGTGCATATTGAGACTTTAGAACGTCGAGAAAAGTAGCTCTGAAATTGAGGTTGGAAACCTAGAAATGGCCATTTTAGAATGTACATTTTGAAATGAAATAAATGATTCACCTTCAATCCTTTGTCTACATAGAAACTACATAGTAAACAACGTCCCAAACAAGTTTCAGATTTAAGAACCTTGTACTTGATTTTTTAAATATTTTTAAACTTCGCGAATTTTCGAAAATTAAGCCTCCTAGACTTGACGACCCTAACAATGTTGGGTAAACCGTATAAATTATGTAGTTCCTCGTTATGAAATTTCCGCCATTTTCTCATTCCCGTTCATCTTGGTCCAAATATTCGTCTCAGGATCTTGTTCTCAAATACTTTCAGTCTATGTTCTTCCCTCAGAGTAAGTGACCATGTTTCGCAACCATACAGAACAACAGGCATGATTATCGTTTTATATATTTTAAGCTTCAAAGTCCTCGACAGAATTCGCGACTACAAGAGATTTTTTTTCGTCTGTTAATATTGATCCTAGATATTTGAAAGTATCCACTTTATCAAAAGTATTATTTAATATTTTAACGTATCCATAATTTGCCGTATTACGGTCCCGACGCACTTTCATGTATTTAGTTTTCTCTACATTTACTTCTAAACCCATGTCCCTGGAAGCGTTTAATAAGATCTCTGCATTTCTTTCTATTGTTCTCCTATCATCCCCTATTAAATTTATAGCATCAGCATATGCCATAACTTGGTGAATACCATTCAACTCTAGGCCATGGTTGCTATCTTTGATTTTCCTTTTAGCGTATTTCAGCACAAAGTTAAATAATAATGGCGACAACGCATCTCCTTGTTTCAGGCCATTTTCGACGTGAAAGCTCGTGGACAAAAATTTTCCTACCCGGACTTTACTTTGGAATTCATTTAAACATATCTTAATTAATCTAATTAGCTTTCTCGGTATTCCAAATTTTGCAAGAACGTTGTACGCCTTTCTAAAATCAATAAATAGTTGATGTACCGGGGTATTGTTTTTTTTTTAGTATTTAGCGAATGGTAAATATTTAGTCGATAGTTAATCGATTTCGTCTAAATTCGCACTGATAATCTCCAATAATATCATCTGCGTATGGGATCAATCTTGCTAATAGATTATTTGAAAGGATTTTATAGGATGTTGACAGAAGAGAAATGCTTCGATAATTATTACAGTCAGTTTTGTCGCCTTTCTTGTGAATTGGAACAATGATTGATTCTTTCCACTCTTGTGGCAATTCTACCGTGTTCCAGATAAGGAGAATGAGTTTGTGTATCTTGTTCCACAATTTTTCGCCTCCAGCTAAAATTAATTCAGTCGGAATTTCCTCTATACCCGGAGATTTGTGTTTCTTTAATTTCTTTATAGCGGTTTCTACTTCTATTCCGTTGGGTTCTGCGGTGTGTATCTCCTTTTCTCCACGCACATTAGTTTTTGGCTGCGTGCTAAGCAAATCGTCAAAGAAATCTTTCCATCTATTTAAGATGCTATCCGTATCAGTGAGAACTGTTCCGTCAGCTTTCTTTAATATATAAGCACGAGGTTGATAGCCTTTCTTAAATTCGCTTATCCCCTTATACATGTCCCGAATATTTTTATTTTTACTATTATCTTCGAGTTCCCTACTTTTAGCTTTCAAAAAATCTCGTTTCTTTGTTCTAAAAGATAAAGTTGTGCAGTAACTAGTGATCAAAATTGCATCACTTAGACTTGAGTAGTTTCTGAGTTATAGGTTGTTGCAGTGATGTGAAATTCACGATTTTAAAAATTGAACAGATGTGCAGTTTTGTGTTGATATACTATCTCAGGCATACAATTTATCTCTGTTTCATGAGAAGAAGTGCAGTCAAACGGCAAGAAATTCGAGATTTGCTACTTGTAAAAAAATTATTAATACCAGATCATATCATAGATTTGTACCCCTGACGAAAACGCAAATCAGATGTTATGAATACTCACAATCAGATGAATTTACTGATTGCAGTACTTCCAGAGCATAGCATGTTGTCATGTGCAGCTAATGATACCGCAGCCTGTATTTATGACAGAAATGGTGGATTGGGGAATTGAAGACACCAGTCAGGAAAATAACTATTTTTTTTTTTTTTTTTTAATTATTATTATTATTACTTTTTCAATCCTCATGGCCCAGGAACCTCTTGTAAGCTATGTACGAATGACAAAGTGTGGGTGCCAATCACTAAGGTTCGCCGGAAACTTACACCCATAGAGTTCACTACTCCTACAGGTTGTACTTTCAATATCAGTGCCAAGCTCTGTACATAAATTAGTCAACTATTTAACCAGCGCTATAGGCAGAAAAGAACTAACAAACGACTTTCGTGTTATTTTGACTTTTGCTACAAAGTTTATATTCACTCCAATGGCGCTTCATGATATTAACTTCCAGTGAAGAAAACCCTTATAACTCAGAAATTGCTCGAGCCTCAGTGATGCAATTTAACCCATTTGTTACTGCATAACTATCGTCTGTTTTGTGCAAATTTGAGATTTTTCACTTCTCTCCTTCCTGAGATATTTGATGGTGAAAATACACGATTTTCGAAAATTCGCAATGTTCAAAAATTTCCAAAAAATCAAGTATATAGTTCTCAGATGTGACTTGTTTAGGACGTTGTCTGTTATCTAGTCTCTATGTAGACAAGGAATTGAAAGTGAGTCTTATTTATTTCGTTTCAAAATGTACATTCCAAAATTACAATTTCTAGGCTTCCGACTTCAATTTTCAGAGCTTCTTTCCTCGACGTTCTGAAGCACGTCTCAATGTGCACAGAACATAGAATATTGTCCATTCCATTATCTTTTATATGGTTTTGATTTGAACTCATTATCTTTAAAACCTAAAAAGTTAACAGCGTTTAACGGGATGCACTAAAAAATTCAAAAAGTGCTCAGGCGCCTATACAAAATGGTCGCTACGACAAAACCTGCGCGGCTAAAAAATAAATGAATATCCGTTTTCAACTAAATGTGGTACAAACTTATGTAAAAAATTAATAAAAAATAAATTTTGTCAACAACAATGATTGGTCGATTTCATTTGGATTGCCCCTTTAAGCATTTTTTTCTCTTAGGTACACGTAGAAACTCACTACCTTTTAGACTTGTAAATATACTATTGTTTACAAAACACTTTGATTAAACCTTTAGGGGATAGGGGAAGAACTGACGGAAGAGAGTGCAATTGGAAGGGGAGTTCGACAAGGATGCTGCCTCTCGCCAACACTATTTAATGTCTATCTAGAAGAGATAGTGAAAAAGAGTTTACATGATGATGATGGTATTTCGGTAGGAGGTAGAATGATTAGATGCATAAGATTTGCAGATGATATGGCGCTTGTTGCAGAATCTGAAAAGAAAATCAATAAAATGTTAGAAAAAATGAGAAAGGGCTTTGAAGAATATGGGATGAAAATAAATGTTAGAAAGACAAAAGCCATGGTGATTGGAACGAAGGGATCTGTGTCAAATATAAAAGTAGGAGGGGAGAAAATAGAACAATTCAATAGTTTTCGATATCTGGGTAGTATTCTTAGTAATAACATGAAGTGCGAACGTGAAATAAAAGCACGGATAGGAATGGCGAAAGAAGCCTTTAGGAGGAAGAAAAGTCTGTTTTGTGGGACTTTGAAGAAAGAGTTGAGAAAAAGACTCATAAAATGCTTCGTGTGGAGTGTTGTACTGTATGGGGCGGAAACGTGGACATTACGTAAAGGTGATGAAAATCGACTGAAAGCCTTCGAAATGTGGGTGTGGAGAAGAATGGAAAGAATTAGTTGGGTCGAGCGCAAAACGAATGAGAGTGTGTTAGAAATGGTGGGTGAGAAAAGAACACTTTTAGATATTATTAGGAAGAGGAAGAGAAACTGGTTGGGACATTGCCTAAGAAGAGATTGTATCATGAGGGACGTCCTAGAGGGTATGGTGTCTGGAAAGAGAGGGAGGGGGCGAAGGAGACTACAATTAATGGATGATATATTTGGTCTAGGAATTAATTCGTGCGGGTGGACAAGAGATGGCGCAACGAACGGAGCGTCCCACAGTTCCGTGTATCCACACATGTGTTGGAAACCCCTGTCATCGCGTATCGTTCGTAGTATAGGGCAGTGGATTAAAGCGTCAACAACACCAGTTTGTAGTTAAGTGAACATGGCGCAATTTGTGCCTGATAAAGTGTTTTTGCGGGGTGTCCTGCTGCATTACTTTAACATGCAGAAAAGTGCGACTGAAAGTCATCGTATTTTGGTGGAAGTGTATGGTGACCATGCTCTAGCTGAGCGAACGTGTCAGAAGTGGTTTGCACGGTTTAGAAGTGGTGATTTCGGCTTGGCAGACCAAGAGCGAGCTGGACAGCCAAAAAAATTTCAAGACGAAGAATTGCCAGCATTGCTCGAGCAGGATTCGTGTCAAACGCAGGAACAACTTGCAGCAGCATTAGGCGTTGATCAAACAACAGTCTCCAAACGCTTGAAAGCCATGGGAATGATTCAAAAGATGTCACATTGGGTTCCACATGAATTGAAAGACAGAGACGTTGAAAGACGAAAAACCATTTGCGAATTGCTGCTTTAACGACAGAGCAGAAAGGGGTTTCTGCATCGAATTATTACGGATGATAAGAAGTGGATCCATTACGAGAACCCTAAACGAAAAAAGGCCTGGGTGAAACCAGGTGAACCAGGTCCATCACAACCAAAACGAGATATTCACTGTGCAAAGGTTATACTGTGCATATGGTGGGATATGAAAGGTGTGGTGTACTATGAGCTGCTGCAACCGGGTGAAACTATGAATGGAGAACGTTATCGACGACAATTGATGCGTTTGAAGCAAGCTCTGGCCAGAACACGACCAGAATGGGAGAACAGACATGATAAACTTATTGTTCAACATGATAACGCTCGCCCACATGTCGCAAAACCGGTCAAAACCTATTTAGAAAATGTCGGATGGGAAGTTTTACCCCACCCGCCGTATTCACCAGACGTTGCTCCTTCGGACTACTACTTGTTCGATTGCATGAACAACGATTTGATTGGACAGCGGTTTACTTCTTCAGAAGATATCGAAACATGGGTCTCTGACTGGATCGCTTCCAAGGATGAGGACTTCTTTCGCCACGGAATCCGTACATTGCCTGACAGATGGGCGAAAGTGGTGGCTAGCGATGGACAATATTTTTCTTAAGGTATTTATGTATTTTTTGTTTGTACTACAGCTTCAATGTGTGCGTACCAACCGCACGAATTAATTCCTAGACCAAATAAAAACAGAAAGATCATATGCGAAGACGAAGAGGTTAGCGGAGGACCGTGGAGCATGGAAGCTTCTCAGCTGCGGCAAGTGACCTGCTAATAAAGGCAGAATACCTATGATGATGATGATGATGATGATGAAGATTGATTAAACCTGTTTATTGTAGTATCAATCGAATCTTACTATCAACCGATTAATTTGTATGAAATCAAAGGGTTTTGTAAATACCATATTGACCAAAAATATAGTACAATATTTTTAGTAGAGTTTCTTAAAAACCAGAATCGCATTATAATCGCAGCCTCTAATCCTTTATCTTTAATAATAATAATAATAATAATAATAATAATAATAATAATAATAATAATAATAATCATACCACACAGGACTGTACCATCTATGTTACGCTACGTGCCGTTGCGTGACTCATCAATGTCAGACGTATATAGGAAATACGTAATGGTTATGCGTCATGTTATTGTTTGATTTAATTGACACGTAAACGTAAGACTATAATATTATTAAAGCGTGTATAATATTTAACATTTTCTATTTTTGCTTTTCCATAAAACCATTTTAAATAGTTAGTCGTTTTAAAATGTAAAAAGCAGAGAGCTGTTTTACATGCATCTAAAGAGATAAATAATTGTTTAAATACGAGTTAGTCAATACCATTGAAAGTTTTTAAGTATATTTTATAGACTCAGTTATACAAGAAGTTATAAATTTTTACGTACTTTGGGCAGAAGATATACACATCCACCGAATCTCAATAATCAAATATCTATGAAATAGAAACAGAGTGATACAAAAAAGATCATAAGCTTTACTGCTGGAAGAGAAGAAACCGATTATATTTTGAAACATTATAGATGTTTACACAATCCATTTGTCTTCAGGGGTCATAAAAGAGGGTATGAAAACTTTAAACAAAAACTTCGTACGATTTTTAAGTAACTATCAACATAATATTGTTAGTATTGAATAGACCAAAATGCATATTTGTAGTGCTTCAAATAAAATATTTAATTTTCTTTTTGGAATTACAAAAATTAAGGAGACTGAGAAGTTTGTGTCTCGTTCTCGTAACAATAAATAGGTATTGATTTTACATTTTACTGTTCATCTCGAATTCTTTAATTTTCTCTTCTATAGGAGAAAATTAATCAGTTTCATGGAATTCAAAAGTATATTGTTTTTCTTATAAATATACTTTATTATATGTAACTAGCTCAATGCCCGCTCTTGGCATAGGGGAAATAAGTTTATGGAAAATGCCTAAAATGTTGTATGGACCACTTTTCCTCCTTAGATACGTATTTTAATTGGAATTGGGTGATGACAATGCAGTGCAACTCAGGTTCTAAATATGTTCATATGTTTCCTTCGTTGTCTAACAGCTTCCCTGTGATTTCCTCTCCTTCCGCTGTTTTAAGCCTGTCGTTGGAATAGGATGCTTAGGGTTACCAGAAGGTTGTACAAAGTTTTATTCGTTCTGTTCAACTAAAGTTGGGGCTTAAATGTCAACGGTGGTGCCAGCAATTAGTTCAGCGACCCCGAAAACTATATATTCAACACTAATTCGTCATGGACGTTTTAATTTTTCACTTCTTCTCTCCTGTCATTCTGGTGGGAGCTGAACTTGGACTTAAACAGTATCGGGAGTCACTATTCATCTCAGTGAGCCGGAAAACTATAGGTCCGACACTAATATAGATCATTTTCAGTTATTTTTACATGTCACTTCCCCATAGGAGTGTCTTGTTCCCACAGTTTTTTTTTTTTTTTTTTAATTTTTATTGTTAGTCATATGTGTACCAAGTTTTTTTCAAATTGCTTCGGGTGTTGTAGACTTATGCTAGAACATATGTATATACATATACACATTGTATGTGTGTTTTGTCTTATATATACTATATTGGAGCCGCGGTGACGTAGTTAAGTACTACCTAATGTTATTCACTTATCACCCGAATGGTTCTGTTTCGGTTCTCGGTGGGGTGTTTCGATTATACCATAATCCAAATGCGGCACAGAAGTTCACTCAGCTCTATCAAGTGGGCACTTGGAGCATCATGCTTACATCATCGTCTTCATGTGCTAAGCTCATAAAAGTAGTGTCGAGCTTTACCTTCACATACCTTCGGGCTATAATAACCCATCCTGAATGGGGACTTAACTTTGTCTTTTATAATATGTATATTTAAGACACATGGTAATGCAAGACGTGGACAATCTATCTACATTGCTACAATCAACACTCTTCGTGTGTGTTGAAGAAATCGTTAGGGTAATTGCATCAGATTATATGCCCAGTAGCGAAAATGTTACACAATTTCTGGAAAATCCACTGAATGTTTCATATGTTTTGTCTTTCATGGCTTTTTCTTACAAAGATAGAGTTATTGAATCCCCGTGTTTCCGTCTATTTTCACAGGCATTCAAATTCAGGAACTGGACCCAAGAGTAAAAGAAATGTACGAAGGTGTACGGCAAGTACTCACAAAATACAGATCCGGCAAAATACCAAAAGCCTTCAAAATTGTACCCAATCTTAAAAATTGGGAACAAATCTTGTATGTAACAGGTAAGACGTTATATATATATATATGTAACTTTTTTTTATTTAAATTTATTTAAGTATTAAATACAAAATAATTTGTTTATATAATCCATGGTTTCTGTCTTCACGATGAGGCATGCATATGTCAACATTAAAAAAAAAAAAAAACTATTTCTTATCTAGTATTTACAGTATATTTATTTTGTTTTTAACTGTTTATACTGGTGTATATCATTTAATTCGTACTGTTCACAATCTGTTTAGTAAAAGGGAAGTTTTTAAATTACTTGAAGACATAACCTACTGTATAAGTCACGGACGCAACATAGTGGAAGTGCTTAGCACAACAATTCTGCACATCTGCTTACCAGCATGAAACGTGACATGTTTTTCACTGATTATGTATTCAATGAAAAAAATACCCGAAGCCAAACTGTAGGACCAACTGGGCTGACATAATTCAAAATTGCGGCTAAAGTAAAAATATTTAAGATTTGGTGTTACATGGGATCAATTTTAATGTTTTCTGCATGTGATTTCAAAATAAGTACTTAGGAAATTCTAAAATATTTATTTTTAATATTATTTGTTCCTCCTACTCCCTATCCAGCCCTTTTCACCTTATATAAAGTGTGATTAAAAATTATGGTAAGTGTAATTGCATAGTTCCATCTATCGATGTCGTATTCGTTTCAATTAGTAAGCCTGGTAGCCTAAATCTTTGGTACAGTTAGTGTCGAGTTCGAACAAGTTGTGACATGTTAGTTGGCTACCAGAGGCAGAAGAATGAGGAAGTGTCTGTCGCGCACCAACATTAAGTTTCTTCTAAGCTACAAACAAGTGCCAAAGAAGCTAACGAAATGTCAAAATCATTGTATGGTGATGAAGCGGTGGTATTGAATACTTTTTACAAGTGGTATGAGCGATTCAAAAGCAGCAAGAAGTCTGTTAAAAACGAGCAACGGTCGAGACGTCTTTTGATGTCAAAAACAGATGAAAACATGCAAAAAGTGGCATAGATGATTTATTCAAACAAGCAAATGATTATTCGAGAGCTTTCCGAAGAACTAAACATCTTGTATGGGTCCATGAAAAGCATTTTAACCGCCAATTAAATGAGCAGATGGCTTCCTTCTTCACCACGAAAACGCACCGTTCCACTTCTTGCTTTTGGTCCGCGAGTTTTTGGCCGAAAAAATATTCCTGTCTGTCCACACTCGCTGTGCTCTCAAGATACAGCATCATGCTACTTCGGGGTCTTCTCTAAAATTAAAACTGTGCTTAATGGAAAACGTTTTGACATCATTCCTGACAATTGAGAGGGCCACGACAGAGTGGTTGAATACCCTTGCAAAAGAAGCCTTCCCGAAATGCTACCAGTCATGGATTCAACGTTGGGATAAGTGCATTGCTAGCCAAGGAAGGAGATTAAGTTAGATTTGAAGGAGATTAAATCAAATTTCATGTAAGCTTATGACTTTGTTTCTAATAAAATGATTTACCGTACTTTTGATCACACCTCGTATTTTACACTTTCGTATCCTAAACGACTGTTAAATAGTACTCTGATACAGGTTTTTGTTCAATTAATGTCTCTGCAAGTTTGCGTCCATCATCAATACGGGATGAAATGATTGATGTAGACAAAGCTTCTAAACTTGCGAACTCCTTAAGGAAATGTTTTATTTAGAATAACTGAAATGTCACTAAAATGAAAACTATAGTTGATTGATGATAGTTCATTAGAAGCATCTGTTCCAGCTATCGATTGGAATGGGCATTAAATGTCGAGGAAAGACTGGCCTCCGTCTTCTACAAAGGTACACAAAGTGGTTAGGAAACTGTCTGAATACCTCAAGGAGTTCGCAAGTTTAGGAGCTTTGTCTACATCAATCATTTCATCCCGTATTGATGATGGACGCAAACTTGCAGAGACATTAATTGATCATGGTACACAGTATCACAAACTATGTCGACTCAAAATCACTGGTGTCATTCATATCATTCAACAATCGGTTGTATGATCAGTCTAGTACGTTGACTTACTTTTTTTTTTTTTTTTTTTTTTTTTTTTTTTTTTTTTTTTTTTTTTTTTAAAGGAGTTGTAAAAGCCCTAGAAATGTTCTGGAAAAATAATACAATTGCGCATACGAACTCCCTGTAGTTTGAATTGAATACCTGATAGCATTAAATTTTATATTTCTGTTTAGTTTTTATGGAGACAAGAGTTGCAAATGGGAATTCACTTAGATATATGGTAGCTGTCGAGTATTTTAAATTAAACAGAGATAGAAATATATTACTATTACAGTCAGTTAATTACAGTTGCTGCATATTACAGAAAATCCATTAAAAAGCAAAACAAATTACTGAAAATTACTATGTAGTTAGTTTTTTTTAAGTGTTAGAGATGGATTTTTTGTGCATGCCAGATTGTACTAATTTACTAATTATTATTATTTTGTAGATCCGCCATCGTGGTCAGCAGCAGCCATGTATCAGGCTACTAGAATCTTCGCTAGTAATTTGAAAGAAAAGATGGCTCAGAGGTTCTTCACTTTAGTACTTTATCCTCGAGTGCGGGATGATATTATAGAATATAAGCGGCTAAATTTCCATTTATACCAAGCGTTGAGGAAGGCACTATTCAAACCAGGAGCCTTTATGAAAGGAATTCTTCTCCCATTGTGTGAAGTAAGTTGGAGACATTTTCTTTTGAGTTAGTTTGGAATTGACGCCACTGAAAATACAATAAACCAGTGGTTCTCAACCGATGTGTCGCGAAACATTGGTGTGTTCCCTAAGGTGTGTCGCGAAATTTTAGAATGTAAAAATCATGAAGAATTTAATAATAATTAGTTAAAATCGCGACAGACTGTACCAGTCAACACCTCCAGAGGTAGCAATTATGCTCAGTGCTATGTAGTCATAAAAACTAACTGGTTTCACTATTATAATAATGGCGGCCGCGGTGGCTCAGTGGTAGAGCGTTCACCTCTGGCGCATGGAGTCCTGGGTTCAAACCCTGCTCCCGCCAAGTGAACTTTGTGGTGGACAAACACCATGTGCGTGGGTTTTCTCAGGGTTCTCCCGTTTCCTCCCACTTTCTTCATTCCACCATTTATTCATTTCTCATCATCACAGTCTCCTTTAACCTAGCTGGGATAACCATGGGACGTAAAACTCAAAGATTTCATTTTTTCACTATTATAATGATTTTATTATTGTTTATATTAAATGTTTCGCGTTGTTCTGGAAGTTCAGTAAATTGTGACGTCAGTGAAAAAAGGTTGCTAACCACTGTAGTAAACCCATTACGTAGTCACAGTTCAGAAATGAAGAAAAGATAAATTAAATTTGTAACATTTCACATATATGCCTTTTAGTCTAAAGGAGACGGACGATGCATGTAAGTGGATAGTTTATGGAGAAATTGGTAAAATGAGAACGTGGGACAAAACGGGAGAATCCCGAGAAAATCCACGAACTAGATGGTGTCCACCACAAGACTTACATGGTCTGCTATCGAACCAGGGACCCCTGATACCAAAGCTTGAGAGCTTTATCACTAAACCACCGTTCCTTAGTTCGAATGTGGAGAGAGCTTTTCTCGTTCATAGCATCAGTCTTTACAAATACAATGTCGTTGATAGCATCGTACGCCTTGTTCTCCTTCCTGCTGCGAGTAGCACGAATTTGTATAAATTGTAGTTGGTGTGATAGTTGATATATGTAAATGAAATTTAAAAATAAACAAAATAAATTGTTAGAAAACATAGTTTATTAATATTGAAATGTGTGTTGATGTAAGCTTATAATAAATTTCGCAAGAGGATTGACAGTTCTGAGAATTCGCTGAGACTTCACAGCAGCAGCAGGAAGAGGAGGTAACAGAAAGCATAAAAACTAACTTTAAGTTTCGATATTATCTAGGATAACTCTGCTTTTCTGTCGCCGAATTGTGACTTCAAAATTAGTTTATCTTTAGTTCTTATGTGTTCTAATCACGTAGAAGTACGTCAGTACCTAAGTCTCGCCTCGCAACCGGTTCGACGGATCACACTTGATCGTCGATTGAACTTTGAAACAGGTATACTTTTTAAATATTACTTTTACGTAAGATAACAATATTTATATAAATTAGAAAGTGTGGAATATGGAGAACTCTATTTGCCACATGTTTGAGGTCTCTAGTACGTTAGAGAAAGTGAAGTTTTGTTTTCTGTTGGCTTGGCTTTTGTTTTATTGTTGCCCAGCAATGCATTGACATTTATTCCTGTGTGAGGAAGAACAAGAAAGCTCCGAGACCGTGTCAAGATGAGGGAAGACTCTTCTCTCATTTCATTTCTTTATAACACTTTATCGGATGTGATAAGAAACGTAATGCAAAATAAGTTTGTGAAACCAGAAAATTTTAGCTCTTCGACTGCATTTGTACGAACTGATGTGAAAAATGAAGAAAAATCTGCTTCCTGTTCAAAATGTTGACATTGATTTTGCTACACATAATGTTTTTAAGAAATGCCAACCAATAACGGATTTGGACATTTCGAATTTTTGCCGAAATTGCAGAGAGAGTATCGGCAGAAATTCATTCTTTTAAATTATAAATATACTAGAGCTCTCGTGTTTGGATCTTAATATTTCTGCAAGGGTTGATGTTGCAGTGAATCACGTGAAGTCTCTTAGCGGACCTAGCTGTTGGTTAAATGGCAATAGGGCAGATAGAGTTGTGAAGCAGCAATCGAGTTTTGTTCGAATCGAAATTGTAAAGCAGTTATGAGTCAGTATTCTAGAACTAGTAAGAATTGGTGACTTAGCGAAAGAATTTGGATACTTCGGAGTAAAATAATTTAAAGGTGATGAAAACTCCCATCTAGAAAGAGGATTTTCAATCAATGGAAAATGTATACAGATAATTTAGAAGAACAAAGTTTAGTAGCACTCAGACTTGTGTACGATTCAGTAGCTTCCTCTGGTGGCCTTGAGAAACTATTCATAAGGAAATCCATAATTCATTATACACGAAATGCTCGTACTCGTTTTACAGAAGCAACACATCAACAACGAGAGGAAGAGGAATAGTCAAAAAGAAGCTGAAGACAGGAAAATAAATATCACTGAACGAGCTTGAAGCTAAGAAGACAAAATCATGTAAAGTATGCGGAATGTCGATGAGGAAATTAAGCATTTGGAGAAGTGAAATGAATTACATAATACTATCGTTTTTTTTCTAAAGATATGTTGTTAACATACTGCAACCAGTTTATGCACATACATCCACCCCCTTTCGACCTCTCTCTCTCTCTCTGAGACCATTTTTTTCTTTTGTATATAATGAAACTTTCATAATGCGAATAAGGTTATAAATTCGAGTTTCAAGGAAGATGTATAATATTTTGCTTTGTGCAGGAATTTTTAATATGTATTTTTTTTATATTATTTCATTTTTCTGTTTTATTAGGGAGAAATATATTACTTATGTATCATCGTTATTATGTTTTCTTGCTGCTGTTTTTCCATCAACATATATGCTTAATTACATATCAGGGAAAATTCTCAAAAAATGTTCTGGAAAACTGGTGAAAATCAGGGAATTGTTTAACGTAATTTTTGTTTCCACCTTATGTATAGTTTGAACCTCCAATAATTGTAAATGTAACTTCAAAACTTCGACACACAAAACTTAAGTTTTAATGTTTGCAGTTTTATGTACAGATGGTTATATATATATATATATATATATATATATATATATATGTGTGTATATAAATGAAAACATTGTAGTTGCAACTCGTGAGATACGTAAGATGGTAGCACTTTAGGATGTGTATTTAGCGCCTGGCCGATGTTAGTAGCGTGTTCGTTATGCGACAGAACGGGGGCTTGCATTCAGGAAGATAGACGATGATGATGCAAAATAGGAGGCTTCTCTTTGCGTTTTAAAGAAGCCAAATTGTGTTTCTCGTGGTTAGTTAATGCAATTATTTCGAAGGTGTAACCAGTATGTTAAGTGTATCGCGAGGAGCAATGTCCAAGGTTGTAATGGCCTACAACCACGATGGTAGAACTTTCTTTGTCTTTCTGTGATGAGCTTTAGTAAGTCAAAAGTTTTCTGCAGTAATTCCAAAATAAAAAATCAAGATAATATCATGTTTTTATTACAGCGTTACATGAAGCACTGTAAACAGTTTTCAGCGGTATCCCTAGTTCGAGTCACAAACTGTGAAGTTGTTGAAAGGTGGGTTCGTGTCACCACGGCATAGCGCGTCCTCAGGTTGCGGTTCGAGGAGAAGGTCTCTAGATATAGAGGTTAGCTGCGAATATACTGAATAAGCAGTCGCGGACAGCCGACTAGGAGTGGGCCTCCAGCTTGGGAGTTTGGGTAAGGCTAACAACCTCATCCTGTAATTTAGGAAAAAAAAAAAAAGCACATGTTCAGAAATATTCACAAAAGCCTCGGACAAGGACTGATAACTTGGCGCGACCTCAGCAAAAGAAAATGGACATGAGATTTGGAACATGGAATATTAGGAGTCTTTATAGGACAGGCGCGTTAAAATCCGTAACGAGTGAGTTAGAGAAATACAGGATGGACGTAGTAAGAGTTCAGAAAGTTAGGTGGGAAGGAAATGGATCTGTGAATTCCGGAAATTTTACGTTCTTTTACGGAGAAGGAAATATAAATTCGGGACAGGGTTTTTCGTTCACAAACGAATACTACCAGCAATTAAACGGGTTGAATTTTGTTACTGACAGACTTTCTTTTATTACTCTTAAGGGACGGTGGTGTTAAAATGTACATGCACCAGCTGAAGATAAGGATAACGATATAAAAGACAGTTTTTACGAAGAAGTGGAACGGATATTTGACCAACTCCCGCGATACCATATGAAAATTCTATTAGGGGATTTCAATGCGAAGATAGGACGAGAGGATATTTTCAAACCGATTATAGGGAACGAAAGTCTGCATATGGAAAGTAATGACAACGGTGTTAGACTCGTGAATTTTGCAACATCCAAAAACCTAATCGTGAAGAGTACAAAATTCCCACATCGCGACGTTCATAAATACACTTGGACATCACCAGACGGAAAAACATAATCAAAATGATCACGTTTTAGTAGATAGAAGAAGGCAATCTAGCATAATTGATGTCCAGTCGTTTAGAGGGGCTGATTGTGACACTGATCACTACCTGGTAGCAGCGATAATACGAGAGAGATTATCGTTGAATAAAAATGATAATCAATGTCCGAAAACGGAGAGATTCAATTTACAGAAATTAGAAGAGAGCCAAGTAAGAGAGGAATACCAGATTGAAGTTTCGAATAGATTCTCGGCTTTAGAAGATTTGGTGTGCACTAGTGTTCAGGATACCTGGATTGAAATTAGAGATAGCATTAAAATTTCAGCAAAAGAAAAGTTGAAACACGCGGAAATACGTAGGAACAAACCATGGTTCGACCAGGAATGCATTAAACTAGCCGAGAAGAGAAAACAGGCAAAATTACGCTGGCTACAAAATCCGAATGAAATAACTACACAAAATTTCGCAGATATCAGGCGGGAAACTTCCAAAACTTTTAGAACAAAGAAACGCGACTTTTTAAAGCTAAAATTAAGGAACTTGAAGATAATAGTAAAAATAAAAAAACATCCGGGACATGTATAAGGGGATCAGTGAATTTAAGAAAGGCTATCAACCTCGTGCTTATATATTAAAGAAATCTGGCGGTACAGTTCTCACTGATACGGATAGCATATTAAATCGATGGAAATATTTCTTTGACGATTTGCTTAACACTCAACCAAAAACTAGTGTGTATGGAGAAAAGGAGATAGCACACCGCAGAACCGTATGTTCCAGAACCCAACCGAATAGAAGTAGAAACCGCTATAAAGAATTAAAGAAACACAAATCTTCAGGTGCAGATGAAATTCCGGTGAGTTAATTTTAGCTGGAGGCGAAAAATTGTGGAACAAGATACACACTCATTCTCCTTATCTGGAACAAGGAAGAATTGCCACAAGAATGTAAAGAATCAATCATTGTTCCAATTCACAAGGAAGGCGACAAAACTGATTGTAATAATTATCAAGGCATTTCTCTTCTGTCAACATCCTATAAAATCCTTTCAAATATTCTTTTAGCAAGATTAACCCCATACGCAGTTGAAATTATTGGAGATTATCAGTGCGGATTTAGACGAAATCGATCAACTATCGACCAAATAATTACCATTCGCCAAATACTCGAAAAAAAAGTGGGAATACAATACCCCGGTACATCAACTATTTATTGATTTTAGAAAGGCGTACGACTCGGTTAGGAGAGAAACATTATACAACGTTCTTACAGAACTTGGAATACCGAGAAAGCTAATTAGATTAATTAAGATAGGTTTAAATGAATTCCAAAGTAAAGTCCGGGTAGGAAAATTTTTGTTCACGAGCTTTCACGTCGAAAATGGCCTGAAACAAGGAGATGCGTTGTCGCCATTATTATTTAACTTTGTTCTTGAATACGCTATAAGGAAAATCAAAGATAGCAACCAGGGCCTAGAGTTGAACGGTATTTACCAAGTTATGGCATATGCTGATGTAAATTTAATTGGGGATGATCGGAGAACAATAGAAAGAAATGCAGAGTTCATATTAAACGCTTGCAGGGACATGGGTTTAGAAGTAAATGCAGAGAAAACTAAATACATGGAAGTGCGTCGGGACCGTAATACAGCAAATTATGGATGCGTTAAAATATTAAATAATACTTTGGTAAAGTGGATAGTTTCAAATATCTAGGATCAGTATTAACGTACGAAAATCATATTCACGAAGAAATTAAATGTCGACTCAAAGCAGGAAATTCGTGTTACTATTCGGTTCAAAATCTCTTGTTGTCGCGAATTCTGTCGAAAGCTAAAAATATACAAAATGATAATCATGCCTGTTGTTCTGTATGGTTGTGAAACCTGGTCGTTTACTCTGAGGGAAGAACATAGACTGAAAGTATTTGAGAACAAGATACTGAGACGAATATTCGGACCCAAGAGGAACGGGAATTGGGAATGGCGGAAACTTCATAACAAGGAACTACATAATTTATACGGTTTACCCAACATTGTTGGGGTCGTCAAGTCTAGGAGGCTTAGATGGGCAGGTCATGTAGCTAGAATGGAAGAAAGTAGAAACGCTTTCAAAGTCTTGACTGGAAGACCAATCGGAAAACGACCATTAGCTAAGGATAGAAAAATCAGTGGAGAGCTTTTGTGAACGCGGCATTGAACCTCCGGGTTCCATAGGCCATAGAGTGAGTGAGTTAGAAGTTGTTGAAAGAGTTTTGCTAAAAGAACCAGATTTAAAATATGATACGATACACTTTTTTCTCTCTCTCTCTCTCTCTCTCTCTCTCTGGCAATTTTCTGCACAGGCGCGGCAAATTTTCTGCCATCACATCGTAGATCGCGGCATGTTCTGCTATGGGGCCTACAACACTCATAGCAAAGAGGAATAGGGTGGAAGAAAAGCCTTAGTGATAAGAATCGCTGGGGATTTTCACCAAGGACTTTCGAACGAAAACGGTAAAAATAACTGCAGTGCTCAATCAGCACCTGGAATATTCTATTGCGGCAATCACAGTCCGACGTGACTTCTATACACTGAATATCCCGGTCGGGTAATTTTCAAACCCATAATCACCGTCAACAGTGATTTAGCGCGAAGAAAATGGTGCCGAGAACATGTGAAGTGGACCACCAATGATTGAAAATGCCTGCGGAATATGGTCCAATGAGCTATGTTTATATATGGCAGATGCACGGAGAAGTTTATACCCCAAACTTTCTTCTCTTTATCGTGTAACGTGGCGACGGTTATGTGATCCTGTGGGCCATGATTTCTTGGTATTCTGTTGGTCTGTGACTACGCTCACAAAACCCATTTTTGCCATTGATTGTTGACATTTTAGGTGATCACGTGCATCCTGTTATCTTCAGATGTTATTTCCAGCCAATGACACAATTTATTGGCAATACTGACGATGTTGAGGTGTGGATTTAAGAACATGGGACGGAGTATTACTATAAAAATTATTATTATTATTATTATTACCTCCCCTGGCTCGCCCAGTTCTCAGACCAACATTGTTGAACACCGCGGTCAGTTGTCGACCTCAGACTTCATGAGCAGGTTCCCGCTGACGGAACTTATTTTTTCACTTCCTGAGAAATTATTTTTTCTGGAAATCATTTATGACTTATATGCCTTCATTTAGCGATGAATCAGAGCTGTTCTTCAGGTTAACGGTGTTCTTACTTCGTACAAACCAGATAAATTGTATTTTCTTCAGGCATATCTGTTATTTTAATAACAATCTGCATTCGTGTGTGTGTGCCGGTTTATTGATATTGTGAATATATTTATTTGATTTGTTTTATAAGGAAGTATTTTAATATTCACTTAAATAACAAACATGAATGTCATTAACTCGAATTCTTTTTCCAGAGTGGAACGTGTACATTAAGAGAAGCCATCATCATTGGCTCTGTGATAGCTCGGAACTCGATTCCCGTTCTTCATTCTTCGGCAGCCATATTGAAGATAGCTGAAATGGATTATAATGGAGCGAATTCCATATTCCTTAGGATATTCTTTGACAAGAAATACGCTTTGCCGTATCGAGTAATCGACGCTGTGGTTCATCATTTCTTAAGGTAAGTGATCATCAGTTAAATTGTTTGAGGATTTAGGCTTCATACAGGGTTTTCATAAAGTCTGGACGGATTTAATTTGCTTATAATTTTCATAAAAATGCTCATAATAAAATCAAATAAAGTGCAAACGGTAGCGGAAGGATTAAATTTTTACCTGTAATCTGCACCAGCTCAGTTCATTCACCGCCACACCTCCAACTGGGCGCCATTTACGTCCACACATTCGCGTAGGCGGCCGAATGTCACCCGACCTTACCCCCTGCGACTTCTGGCTTTGGGGTCATGTGAAAACGGAAGTTTATGCAAAGAAGCCAAGTGGTTTGGAGAACTTAAAGGACAAAATCAGGGCCTCTGTGGCTGGCATTTCGGATCAAACACGGCGGAACGCTGTGAGTGGATTACAGCGCCGCCTACGCGAATGTGTGGACGTAAATGGCGCCCAGTTGGAGGTGTGGCGGTGAATGAACTGAGCTGGTGCAGATTACAGGTAAAAATTTAATCCTTCCGCTACCGTTTGCACTTTATTTGATTTCAATATGAGCATTTTTATGTAAATTATAAGCGAATTATATCCGTCCATATTTTATGAAAACCCTGTATATGGTACATTGAAGTATTTCATGAGGAATTCTCTGATACAGTTTGCGAATTCATGTAATAGCTAAAACTACTTTCACATAGTTGCATTTCAGTAAAGTTTGTTGGCTGTAACGTAGAATATACAGTAACTAACTCACTGTGACAATCTTGTCGATGTCTTATTTATCTGCTGACATCTTCCAGGTCGTAGTACCTTAGTTACTAAACGAGTTGCTTGATTTTTACATATTTGATTTTCTAGTTTGTTCACTAAGTTAATAAACATAAAAAAAAACTGAACACTTCCAAAACTGACCTTTTTTTCCCATATTGGACGTATAAAAAAAATTTACACCAAATTTTTATCGTGCATTTTTCTGGGTTTTTAGTTTTTACGAGAAGTCAAGTATATTAATTTGGTGAAGAAACTAGATATGGGATATTATTAAGAAGAAAATTAAGACAATTGATAATGAAAATGGTTGATCTCGTAGCATCGTAATGATAAAATGGAAAGGAATTGTGTCAGGTTAATGAAAGTATGTCTAAGTGTATAGAAATGGTAATAAAATGTAAAGAGATGCATACGAAATACTGTTATGTTGTAACATATTGAAATAAAGCCGCAGTAAATGATTTGTTGAAGATTATATTTAAGTTTCTGCATATTTTGATCTTTGGTCTAATAATTTGCACACATCTGTAAGTACTGTATATACGAAGCACACTGAGAAAAACAACCAGTACCAACTAATACTGACTAAATTATTAACAGCTGATAAGCAGAGCCCGGATGTTGTGGACCTAAAATTTTCTAAAAAGTGACCTATAAAATGACACTAAAATTCCTGTAAAAATGACCCTAAAAATCACAAAAATTGACCTTAAAACTTGCGTTTTCGTAAACGTTTATTTCGTTAAACATTGACATTTTTTTTAATATCCATTGGATTTTTAGTTAATATTTCTCACTCATATTCAAAAAGTACTGTTTCACTTAGTTGCAGTCCATTGATAATTTATTTCTATTGATCAGTCCATTGTACGGCATTGTAAGTATTGAAAGCGTCAATTCACTCCCGAGTTAAAACTAGGAAGCACTCTTAAACAATAAAAGTTCGCAGGTGTAGACTACATGAAAATAATAGATAGAGACCTGTTTAAAATCCTTGTACGCCTTCTAATCCATTTTTAGTTATTCACGTGATCACATCCTTTGTGGTCAACAACCCAAAACTATCTGTTTGGCCACCTACCAACCCCACCTTTCGTTAACCAGCTACAGCTTAGTTTTCATTAGCTTGTTAAGAATGCAGTTTTTCCACCCCAATAGTCAGGAAGCAAGAAAAGAGATTATTCAACTTCGTCTTTTCCACATTCGTAAACCGTGTTCATTTAAAGATTTACTTATGTAGAAGAAAAGGAATAAAAAGACCATAAGTGACCTAAAAGTTACCTTAAAATATTAAAAAATGACCTGAAATTTCAAAATGGCAAAAAGTGACCAAAAGTTGACCCTAAAAAATTATAGTTTTAGAACCTAGAGTTGATGGATAACGTTTTTATTTGAAGTTGCCTTATTCTATGCGTAACAGAAAAAAGTTGACTTGTCAACAAGATCCGAGCCCTGCTTATAAGTGTGTGACATTGTTAAAATTATCACTATAAATAACCTGTTTTTATATATAGTAGACCATGTATTTTGATGTGCCCAGTTTGAACTAACAGACGAAAAACGTTGAAATTTTGTACCATGCAAATATCGGCAGGGAGATATGGTTTGATATATTCTGTGATACCAACACATTAACAGTGTTGCCAACCCAGCAGAAAGTATATTTTTCAAATGCACTACGTCAGGTTATTACATGTTTCAAATCTGCGTGTTAAATGAAAACTTACAGTATAACCAGGGTGTCTATCTGTCACGAAATTTGCTTTTGGGTCACTTTTTTTAATCTGTACAAATATAAGTACAAACTGGAAAATTTTGTTGTATAAAACGTCAAAATTCACCACTAAAAATGTCTATGGTGGTCTTTAAACGCTACCAAATTGAAAGAAAAACACGTTTCTATCGCATACATGAAAATTCGGCCTAATTCGCATCCACATTCGCTCTAAAGAATGTTACGAAATTTGATGGTTTGGTGAACAAAAGCTTACGGAAATGTCACGAAATTTCATTTTGGAATTTTAGTAGACACTCTGTATAACATTTGTTATTCAGTATTGCAAACTAAGAAAGCTACAGTATCACAAACATACAAAGTTCGGTAGCCTCTACAGCAACATTACATAAGAGAGATGGCCGGGGCAATCCGTATCCAAAGTACCGTAGTGTCAAAGACTGAAATCGTGAGATGGTGGATTTTTGAATGAAGAAGAACAGAGATACAAGGGACTCAAAATTTAACTTTTTACAACAGCTATTATTTCGAAAATCTACGTAGATAATACCTCATCCCGTTTATAGATGGCTTTGCATAAATATGAAGATGATCATGCCATTCACAGAAGTTTGATAATCCCAAACCATTCTGGAGATATGGTAAATATTGCTAAAATTTGCAGCACTGCTGAAAGGTATGTAACTCGTATAACATGTAATTACACGTACCAACATTGCTGTAATGTTATAGAAGCAAAATATATGGTAAATTATTTTTAAAAGTTAACATAACTACGCCATTTTAAGCAATATATCAAATTTAACCATTTGGTCCAAATGGTTTGAGATATCTAACTGCTATCATCATCTTTATAATCTTCGTCTAGAAAACCGTATATGTAATTGAATGTTATATTTATCTAAACACTTCTTCGAAATAAAGTACTTTGAAAAAAGTCAAATTTTCTATTCCTTGTAACTTCGCTTCTATTTGATCGAAATATGTCATATGATGACCGTAATATTCGACCTAAGGTACTTTAAATGTGCATTATTCTGTTTGTGTTAATTGCGTTATTATTGTTGTGGAATCCTCCAAAATTTGGTCGTTTTTCGATGTTCATGATATTGTAGCGTTGTTAGTTTGCAACATTACAAAAGAAGCGGTATTTTAAATTTTCCTTTTAAATATAGATTTGAAATATGTAATAACTGGCCGTAATCTCACTTGAAAAAAATAATGACTTACGTTGCGTTGGCAATACTGTTAATTTGGTTGTATTGCAAAGTATGTCAAACAGTTTGCAAGTTATGAAATTCCATTTATTATTATTATTATTATTATTATTATTATTATTATTATTATTATTATTATTATTATTATTATTATTATTAGTTACAAGAGCGTATCGAGATGTCCATCCTGTATATTTGAGACAGGTGGCGTGTAGTTTTAGCTGAGCGATTTGATGGTGAGGGAGGCTTCCTCTAGAAAATTGGTGCTGGGGTAAGGCCATCCGGGATCCCCCTAAATTTCGTCATTCTAAATAAATTTATCAACAATCGACTAAATTCAAAGAGTGCAGAAATGGTGATTTGGGCCATGAATCTAACCCAGGATAGATAAGCGAAGACTCGTTCGATTTTTAGACCAACCAATAAATGTATTAAAAACCGCTTGTGTAACAGTTTCGGCAAGGTATCATCACCTTTATCAGAGACATTCTGTCTGTGAAAGCGATGATACATGCCGAAACTGTTATACAAGTGTTTTTAATACATTTAATGCTTTGGTTAGTATGTAGTTTATTAATTAATACATGTGGAATATATCAAAAGCTATAGTGAACAATGTGGTAGCTTGGTAAATGAGGATAAGATATTCCCTACATTGCTCCCTTAAAATCTAAATTTAGAATACGAAATGGATAAATTAGGATAAAGGGCCTGGTGAAAGAAGAGGGTACTCTCATTTACTGCTGTTAGTAAAAACCAGTTGAAGTTTTCAAGACAGGTAACAATGCATGATTCTACAAGTTTTAGATAGCAAATTAGACAAGATTTGGTGTATCCTACAGCAAAAGAACTTTAAACCACAGATAAAAGATAAGGTCAGCTTTCATACTTAAATTCCCTCACTTTGTGGCCTGTCGGGACAAATGCTCATAACCTCCCCATTGATTGGTGGCCTTAGCCAACTGGATCGCTTCTACTTTGTATTCCTATTTATGCAAGAATCATCTTTCACACAATGTATGAAAATAATTTCTGTAGATAGGCACTTCTTCCACTTGGCCCTTCAATTCCGCATTCAAGTGCATTCTAATTCCATTTAAGTAATAATGATGTTTGTTGTGAAATAGTTTGCAGATTAAGTTGCTAATGAATAATGCTATTGCATTTATAGGTTCGAAAGGGATCATCGTGAACTTCCAGTGCTATGGCATCAAGCACTGTTGACTTTCGTACAACGATATAAACAAGACATCAGCTCAGAGCAAAGGGAGGCTTTGCTTGAGTTGTTGAAGCATCAGAATCATCCGAAAATCACTCCTGAAGTCAGGCGAGAGCTTCAGCATGCGAAGTGTCGAGACGTAGAAGGCGGGCAGGATGTTCCGATGGAATAATTTATTTTCTAATTCTTTGTGAATATCTATTTTGTACAAATATTGACATAAAAACTGTTATTAGAAAGTGTATTGTTATTATTTCTTCCTGTATTGCATTTCGGATATCATAGGACTATTCTTAAAGTAAAGTATAAAAATCCTCCTGTTAAAGTTGGGTTTGTGTCCGAGGCAGAATAACCTCCAACAGGACCACGTACACGCGTGTTTGTCATACCATGAAGTAGTACTTCAAAATTTCAAGGTGGATTGATTGTAGTAATCTGTATTATCTCGCTAAATGTGGATATGTTGTGATGTGGAAAATGTCTTCTACATTATTGCAAGGACTACATACGCAACTAGTTAGGAATATCTATGTCATCGTTAGAAGGCAAACAGCAACGTGAATATGTTCTAGATACAATCTGATAGTTAATATGTTTGTTTCAAAACAATACCGACGTTTGGGAGGTGATTCCTGACACCAATATAAGAGAAAAAGTATAGACCAACCTGGGTGCACAAATCAGGGTTTGCCCAAGTGGGCCCAGCCCGAAAAAAACCCGGTGGGTTTTTTCGGGTTGGACCCACCTGAAAAAACCCACTTTAAAACCCACCTGGGTTTTTGACTCATTTGTTAGTATATTATTGGTACAACTAAGGTGATCACATTGTAAGTGATTTTTATCAAATTTTAGACTTTCCTTGGGAATTAGAGGCTTTCACGTTAAGGTATACAACAACATTCAACATAAGATCTTTATACAGTTCTGAATGCACCAAATGAATTTTTAAAAAACACCTTAGCTTGAGATAGTTATACAACAAGTTAATGTATGGATTATGCTTATAGCCTATTTGAAGTAAAACAAGCAATTTTGTACGGTACTTTAGAAAATATTTTCCGTGAATAGTGTGCTCGTCGACTTCGTGACATCAAGGGACATTTATCACTCATACGTTTGACGGGTTTAAGGTCATACGTGCTGGTAGTAATTGTACATATGTAAATACATTAGTAAAACTATTAGTATTATTTCTTACCTTTGATGTAAAACACAAGTTTCTTCAACTAAAATTTGGTTTTCCAACAACAATAATTTAGTTCAGTCATTTGTTGCTACTTGAAATAAGTATTCTGTAGAATTAACACCAGCAATAGCGTAAAAATTCTTGTCAAATTTAAGAAGCTTAATGCTCGGGCTTCCGAAGACTATGTAACGTTTACTATTTCAAGTGCTGAGTACAAATTTCCGTACTAGTGAAAGTTCTGATGTACACGTCATGAAAGAAGTGCTCGGGAAATTCCCGAATTAAACGCAGAAGGATCGGAAATGAATACTTCAACAATAAAACTATTTATTTTACGCTTAAGCCTGCCATACGTCCCGTAAAAAAACGGGAATGTCCCGTTTTTGGGCCCGATTGTCCAGCGTTCCCGTAAATTTAGTCGGGACAGGAAAATGTCCCGTATTTTAACTTCGTTCCATTTCTGCTATCAATATCAGTAACAGTTTCCAGGAAGTTATTACACCATCCTGTTCGACTTGATAGCGAGCGAAATTTGCAATGCTACTTTTTCCATTGCACTTGATGGAAACTCGGATACTCTCCGGATTAAAAAAAAATTAAGAAAAAAAAGATGGCTTTGAGTGTTTCTACATTTACAAACACAGGGCAGATGACTAACTTTTTCTCCAGCAACACATTAGATAAGTTAACAAGAATCATAATCTTTTTCAGAGGCTAGGGGCACAGAATTGTGCTTTGGTCCAAGTCTTAGAAAAATGTAAATCTGGTCCTGACACAAGACAGAAGGAGAAAAATCAGCTTTTCATCAGATTAAACTGACGAACGTAATTTCGGCAAATACAGCCATGTAAATGGTGGGGTGCTGACTGCCACATCCAATTATTGCCAATATCAAGGTGCTGATTGCCACGATGGCGTGCTGACTGCCACGAGCCTGAAAGAAAGTTGCTAGACGTAACATTACCGGATGCCAAGAAGCATGAAAGAAACGTAATGAACCTTAGGATCATGTTGTTCCAACCAACTCCTAACAAACGTAAACATTTCTCTGTATGTACAGTGTTCTCACTTGAACTCCCTATGTCAGCATGAACTGTATACGTCTGCGCAAATTATTTCGAGGAGCTCTTGGAAGTTCCATCAAAAAATACTGCTGGCTGTCCCTCACAAGGGAAGTCCGGGAGAAAGCACTCGCCTGCAGAGAAACTAAGTATGCCATTTGAAACCCTAATTCATGCTGATTACAACAAGCTAATAAAATTTCTGTACGGTTGAGAACTGTTTGAGATATTCGACTTGGAAGTTTATATGAGAAAATGAGGATATGCGCATTTATACGCGTTAGTAACGAATATTGACATACGAATTGAAAACTATCGGAAGTAACAGAAGAAAACTGTTTCGCAATAACTAACGGATACAATTAGATACAATTTGTTAGATACAATTAGTCATTATATTGTTCACAATAATGATAGCTTAGAGATGAAAATTGATCACTGTTGTTCTTTTGTTTTATGAAGAAATGACGCAGGCAAAAGACTCCCTTGCACCATGAACATTTTATATGTGCAATTGCGTTGCATCCTTCAAGGGAACAGTTCGTAGAACCAAAGCAAAAAGCAAATTCGACAAGCGATTCAAAAGTTACAGGCCTATAATTTGTTCATAACCTGCTGCTTCGTAGAACGGAAACTGAAACAATCCAATGTATCGCAGTGATCGGATCTGATTCGTATGGACACGAATTGTATTTGATTGTTTCGTTGGTACATCATAACGTCCGAAGAAGTTTCGTACTATGCACAAATCTCCTGCCATAATCTTTGTTGGTCGGAATCCAAACATATCAAATGGTTTTACATATCGTGTACAGTTCTTTTGTATCTTATCAACCATTACGTCTTTGTCATTCGTCATGCAACTTGTAATGGACAATTTGTCAGTGAATGAACCCCAGTGATCAAGCAATAGCAAGTTCAAACCATTAGGCTTGGCCATGGGAGAAAATACTTAACGCGTTGAAACGTGCATCCACTCATTTTTTCATATAAACTTCCAAGCTGAATATCTCGAACAGTTCTCAACCATACAAGTATTTTATTACCTGTTGTAATCAGCATGAATTGATCTTTCAAATGGCATGCTTAGTTTCTCTGCAGGCGAGTGCTTTCTCCCGAACTAACCTTGTCAGCGCTGGCTTCAGACCATCATATCCAAAACAAAAAATCAGTTTATCTTATTCCAATCTATCGTACTGCAGAAAGGAAGTTCCGTCTTCGAAGCGAACATGATCCTCCGGAAAATCTAGTTCTTTAGACTTGGAATTGTTTTGCTTTATGCCAAGAGCTGTCCTTGCATTGTTTTAAATAGATCTTCCTTTGATTGTTAAAAAAAAAAAAATATTAGGGTGAATAAATACACACTATTTTACTTTATAATATTGATACATTAAATAATACAATAAAACAATTATGCAAATTGTACATATAACAGAAAAGACAATCCCTTTTTAAGCATCCAAACGTATGTCGTTCCACTTAGTGAGTAACTTTGTGACTTACAGGATGCCACATAGATTTACTGTGATGATTACTAAATTAATCCCTACTAAGTTAATTACTAATAAATTTAGTATGAGGGGTTAATTCCGTTCTTTCCAAATACAGTTTCTCCCAGGCTCGTGGCAGTCAGCACCTTGATATTTGCAATCAGCGCCAGTCGTGGCAATCAGCACCAATAATTGGCTGTGGCAATCAGCATCTACCCATGTAAATAAATATTGCTAAGCGCTCGAAAAATATTTTTTTGGCATCTTAAGTTTTTAGGCATCTTCAGTCTGTAGAATTAATTGCAAGGTACGAACAGAGAAAAGCAGCTGCTGCTTAGTGAACTTTCGCCTATTATATTCTTGAAAAAAATAAATAAATAAATAAAATGGAATCTTTTAGGTTTAGTCTTACGGTTATGCCTGCTATGCTCAAGGTGACGGTGATGATGAGAAATGAATGAATGACGGAATGAGGAAGTGGGAGGAAACGTAAGAATCCCGAGAAAACCCACGCACAAGGTGTTTGTCCACCACAAAGCTCACTTGGCGCGAGCTGGGATCGAACTAGGAACCCCATGCACTAGAGGTGAACGCTCTACCACTGAGCCACCGCGGCCTATTATACTTTTGTTCATAACCAGACTACAGTTCATTGCATTGTGTTGGAAAGTTGAGGGGGGAGGGGGGAATTGAGGTGTCCCGTATTCTCATGGAGAAAATATGGAGGTTTATTTACGCTGGAAGATGTTAATTTCATATAAGAGATTTTAAAACATTTATTTATTTCATACAACATGAATTGTACCTTTGTTTTAAATGAATAGAACCCTTTTGGTATTCATATTTGGCGAACGTCAGTCAGGCTTCTGGATGACTTGATCTCAGGGGCGGATCCAAAGGGGGATGCATCCCAAAGTTTGGAGCCCTTAAAAGTAGCAATATGACAAACCATCGCCCCCCCCCCCAGAAGTCGGTCCTGGATCCGCCCCTGCTTGATCTACATTTGTTCGTTTGTCTGCCGAGCTCCTTCATGGCTATGCGGTTAGTGTACGCGTCTTCGGCGTGGGACCCGGGTTTGCTTCTCGTAGGAAGCTCATGTGGTTCGGATTCCACGTTAATCAGTAGATCCCGTCTCATAGCCTCGCTGCTGAAAGGGACGTCGAACACAAAATCAACTCAACTCGTTTGTCTGCCCCTACCACACACACTACAGGGTACAACTTTCGACCTTTTAGGTTAAAATTTTCAGAGTGCGAGCACGAGACACACTAAATTTCCTGTATAGATTTTGGCGGCATATCAACGTAAAATATCAAAATGGCGGCCATTTTTTCAAAACAGCGAGTATCCACGCTACGAAGCACAATTTTCAGTCTTTTAAGTTGAAATTTTGACGGTGGAAGCACGAGATATGCTAAATTTGCTATATAGATTTTCTCGGCGATCCAATGTAAAATTTCAAAATGGCGGCCATTTTTTTTCAAAACAGCAGTAAGTAGAAAATTGTTGCAAGTTGTGACAATGACAATCTTGAAATATAAATCACATTTTAACACTTTTACCCCAAAGACATTGATATATTTCGAAAAAAACCAATTAAACCCGAAAAAACCCATATGGGCCCAGGTGGGTTGGGCTTTTTCAAAAAAGCCCGGTTTTTTTCAAACCCCGGCACAAATCCTCCGTTCCGGAGTTACAAGCTGCCGAAAACATGTAAAAAATGAACTTCAAAGGTCCATAGCTCCAAAACTATGGGACCTACAGTAGTTGGGTCAAGACTTTAGGAACTAATTGTGCGCTATCCAAAAATACATGTTTCAGAATTCTGCGGGACTCATGCAATAACTCTTATAGAGGGAGTTTCGCTACGGGCATATAATTCGACGTGCTCACCAACTACCTCTATAAAAATTGTTGCGAAAATACTTTTGAGTAAATCGAAAATAAATAAAGTGACATCTTCGGGGTTCTGTATGTAATTGCAAATTATAAAACCTATCTAAATATAAAGGTAACCAAGTCACCAATCACCTTCGAACATCGATATGTCAACTAAGACTTACCTAGATCAAAAATAGACCCATTCAGCATCGATAACCTTCTGCCGACGTTCTGGAAGGCCATAGATTTCATCACGGTAGAACCTGATGGGCCGTGAAGCGAATAAAGTATCAAGTGCATTTTGCGCCTCTACTAAGGATTTAGAGCGTTCACCTCCGGTGCTTGGGGTCCCGGGTTCGATCCCAGCCCCCGCCAAGTGAACTTTGTGATGGACAAACACCGTGCTCGTGGGTTTTCTCGGGGTACTCCCGTTTCCTCCCACTTTCTTCATTCCACCATTTCACTCATCTCTCATTATCACCGTCTCCTTTAGCCTAACCGGCATAACCGTGGGACGTAAAACTCAAAGATTTCATTTCATTTTCTACTAAGGATTTGAACTGGCGTCCTTTAAGGTGATTCTCCAAGGAATGGAACAGGTGATAATCGGACGATGCAATGCTCGAGGAGTATGTCGGATGCAATAATGTTTCCCATCCAAGGCGTAGAATGGTGTCCCGGGTCATCCTAGCGATGTGGGGCTTAGAGTTGTCCTGTAACAGGATAATTCCTTTGCGATTCAGAAGTGCTGGCTCCAGAGTTTTTGATTTTTTCTTGAAAATGGCTCAACTGCTGACAGTACACAGTTGCATTGATGCTCTGACACAGCTGGTAGCAGTCCACCACATACAGGAAGACCTTCTGATGTAGTGCTCGTTACGGCTGTTTTGGAGCCGGTTCATGGGATGCTAACCAATGATGATGGCGCCGTGGAGCTTCGTACAGGATCCCCTTCTTATCACATGTTAACACCCTGTCCAGAAATGCCTTCTTCCTCAGATGAGACAGCAAAGAAACGTAGGTGTCTGCTCGGGTTGCCTTCTGGCTCGGAGTCAAATCATGTGGGACCCAACTTTTAGTGCTTCCCAAGTTAATGGAGGTCAGAGCCCTGCACGGGCCGGGCGCGCCCGGTTCGGCCCGGCCCGACCCGTTTCAAGTAATATCAAACTGGACCGGGCCGGGCATATATCGGGCCGAGCCGAGTCGGCGGCCCAGATACTCTGGAAAACGGTTCGGAAACTAATGTTGTCAGTCTATTTGTTTTTTAATGTCCTCCACTACCTCTACCTTTGCCGTGTTCGTACGGTCTGTCAGCCTATGTTAATCGTAATGTGTTTAGGAAACTGACTCTATTCAAGACTGCGATGTAATGGTAATACTATTAATATTACTACTTCTTCTACTACTACTACAACTGCTACGACTTCGCGTCAGAGTTGACATGTCTGGTGGTACCGAATTTACCTTCTAAGTACAGAATAAAATGGAGAAATGCTAGTTTGACTACGCTCACTAATGCGTTACGAGTAACAGAGAAGATAGGTGAAACTGCTACACCGTATGTAGTACTAATATTACGACGACTACTGCTAATACTACTATTACTATTACTACTCATATTACTATAGAAATACGATAGCAAATACTACTACTGCTATTACTAGTAATACTATAATAGAACGACAACTAATAATAATACTACTACGTCTACTATTACTGCTACGACTACTATCGCTACTCCTATTAACATTACTACTACTGGCAGCGAAGCAAATCTGTCTTCAAGATTAGTGAGACGAGTAAGATCGTTCCCATATTTTTGTTTAAGCGATGTTCAAATTATGTATGAAGTTGAAAAACAATGCTATGGAGGATCACGGGAGCACAGTATTCTTGAACATTGGGAGGCGGACAGATTTGAGGCTTATTCTGGGGGGCATCAATTTCATCTCACTTCTCTTTGTGGCAATCGGACACATATCATCACATTTCTCCCCAAGAAACACATTTCAAATCGAATTATTGGGGAGGACAGTCCCCCCAGTTCAAAGAAGTGGATTTGTCTCCCTCATCCACCCAGGATTTGCGCCAGTGACCACTGGTATAACACTACTACTACTAATACTTCCGCTGATACTATTTCTAGTATTACTACTATTAATTGTAAGGCGGATACTACTACTACTGCTGCTGCTGCTAATACTACCACAACAACTACTGTTTCTGCTTACACTATTACTACTACTACTAATTTCGTATTTGAATTTAACAAATCTTCTACGTCGTGTTTTCAGTGTGTAACATAAAGGAATTCTCTAATATGAGCGGAGTGGGCCAAAACAGCGTATCTTGGTTAGCAGAACAAGGCCACTTCGAGTGTAGTTCCAGACGTCCAGTATCTGTCTGTTACATTGTGTTGTCTGTTGGCAATCAAGTCAACATGGACCGTCTGAAGGAAGTAAAAGAAAAGCTTGCAAATAAACAATTCAAGTTAACTGAAAAGCTACAAGGACGAAGTAAAGCATTTTGTTGGACAAAGTTTTTAGTTGTAGTTGACTCTGAAAGTGGTAGTGAACAAGGGTTCGTGTCCTGTAAAGAGTGTGAAAAGATTTTAGTGTACAACAGTAGAAAGTCAGGAACAATTCACCTAAATCGGCATGCAAGAACGTACTGTTCATCATTAAGTGCATCATTGACTGAAAACGAAGATAATGAGAGGAAATCATCTACGAATTATTGTGCATCCAATACCAAATATTCAGGTTATAAGAAACTGGGAAAAGTGACTTGATAGATAAGTGTGTTGACTTTTGTGCACGCGATCTGCGACCATTCGAAACTGTAGCGGGGAAAGGTTTTACTTCCCTAGCACAAACACTGATAAACCTAATTGCGACATACGGTAAGGTCGATGCGACAGACGTGTTGCCGCATCCAACGACGATATCGCGAAAAACACAGGAACGAGCACGTGCATTTCGCAAGGCGTATATGCCAGAAGTACGTGATGCTCTGCAACGCGGTGAATTATCATTCCAAACAGACTTGTGGACCGATAATTATCGCAAACACTCATATATCGGACTGAGTACAATATTTAAGAGTGGAACTTAGAAAGTCGTGTTATTCACTAGTGCATTTCCAACAACACGAAAGACGGCAGAGAATATTAAAAAAAGAATTAGTGAAACAACTATCTCAGATTGGAATCTCACAAGATTGGAGAAACGCTCCGTTCGTTACTGACCAAGGAAGTAATATTGTGAAGGCTTTAGAAGATAACAAACGCTACAACTGTGCAAATCATTTACTAAATACAGTTTTGCGTAACGTTTTTCAATACAACTTTCTCCGAGATGAACTGCCATCAGTAAAAAACCTTTTCGATTGCATTAGTAAGTTCGTTACGTATCTCAAAAGGTCTGGGTTGGTAACCCGGCTTCCACACACTGTTAACCAAGACACTGAGGTAAGATGGAACACTAAACAACTCATCATGTTAAGATCTGTGGAATCGCAGGTCGTCAACATTCGGCGACTACTAGAAGAGCACAAAGAAGATCAGCGTATAGATGGCCTAGATGATTCCTTAATGAAAGAAATTACTACATTTTTAGAAGATTTCTACGATGCCACCAAAGCATTGGAGGCAGAGAAAAACAGTAATTATGCATTTGATACTGCCTTGGTTTGACAGACTAAAAAAAACTTTGCAGAGTTAACAGTGAAGTGGATTCGAAAGATATGTCACAGATTAAGGTTCGAGTGGAAAAGTTTCTCAATGAGAAGGTCGACATTAGTATGGATCATAAAGTGGCGACCTTCTTGAGCCCCAATTACCGCGAGCAATGTCTGTAAATGAGAGATTATCTGTCTACACAGAAGTACGTCGCCATATTTCGTCAGTCATCTACTGCAGTTGGCTTCTTTGATTCCCGTGCTATGGATAATAACTTAAGCAGACAAGATTTGGAACCACCTTCCAAGAAGAATAAACTAATGGATTGGGAAGATAGACATTCAGTCTCTGGTGAATTTGATGATGAAGTAGACATCTACCTCAACATGTCATTATGTGTAAGAGAACTAGATATACCGCAATGGTGGAAGCAACAAGAACAAACATTACCAAAATTGTGTAAATTAGCGCGTCAGTATCTCGTCATCCCTGCTTCTAGTGCGTCTACTGAAAGAGCTTTTAGTACTACAGGCTATATAGTTCAGGAACGGAGAAATGCTGTAAAGCCTGAGATTGTTGACTGTTTCCGTGTTATTCGATGCGTACAAGGACATACAGTAAAGCGATGGTCATTTTGCACTATTGGTTTCTTAGGAAATCTTATATTTTCATTTTCTTAATATCAACTATCCCTTCTACTATATGTGATGTTAAGAGGCATTTTTGATAGCTGATATCTATACATTTTTCATTCAGGGGACTTTTGAGGTATTTTTCGTTCAACAATGATATGTGTGGATTTTGTTTTGATTTACTGCATCGCATTCCGTCATATAGCTCTGTTATTTTCTTGTTACGAACCGTTCCAGGAATACTTCATCGACCCTGGGGTCTGGGTGATTTATTTGATCATTGTTTTTTGTTATTATTATTGTAGAATCGAATTATGAAGAATACAGGAACATGTAACATGATTTGGAATCTGCCTTGCTAATTGAACATTACTACAAATTGCGCTAATCTTATGAACACGCCAGTTCATGGTTTCGGCCTCCGTGGTCTAATGGTAGCGGACCAAATTCTAATTAGTAGGACTTGACTTTCTCATATGTTCTTTAGGCAATTACGGCTCAAGACGTATGGATGATGATGGATGAATTGGTGGAATGAAGACAGTGGACGAAAACGGGCTAATCCGAAAACTCCTACGCTCACGGGGTTTGTCCACCACAAAACTCACATAACACGAGGAGGGATCGATCCGACGACCTCTAGCACCAGATGTGGATGCTTTACCTACTGAGCCACCGTTGCCCCTCGTCAAGCATCGGTTCGCATTCTACGCAGACCGGCCATAATAACTAGTATTTCTTCGATTTTTTCTGCACTTAGATTGTAAAGTATGTACCACCAGACATGTCAACTCTGACGCGAAGTCGTAGCAGTTGTAGTAGTAGAAGTAAGAGGAGTAGTAGTAATAATAAGAGTAGTAGAAGTACAGTACTTTACAGTCTTGAATAAAGAGTTAATTTCCCAAACACATTATGATTAACACAGGCTGCCAACATTAGTTTCCGATCCGTCTTTTACAGTGTTCGGGCCGAGCCGGGCACAGAATTCAGATCCATCCGGGCCGGGGTTTGCAGGGCTCTGATGGAGGTGCTGCCAAATGGTTTCTCCACTCACTAAATTGTAGTCTCACAGTCAGTTCCTCAAATAAGGTCGTCCGATCCAATGCCAAAACCGCGAATGTGCTAACTTTGAGTTATAAGCATTTTAATACTTAACTTGCCCCGAAAAATCAGTATATAGACTTAGGTACATGTTTTAGGAATTGACGATAACTTCTAATATAATCATATTTCACAAATGGGACTTTGGTATTGGAATCTGTGTGCCTAAATAACATGAAACTGCACTTACGTCAAAATAGCAAAATCTGCACGTTAGCGCTTTTGGCATTGGACCGACGAATCTGGCCACTGTTTGCCTCAATTGCTGCCTGCAAATTTTCATTTTGTATGTGTTGGTCTTCCGGCACGTGGTGCGTCTTCGAGTGTTTCGTCACTGACCTTCAAGTTGTTACACCACCGCTGCACTGTCCGCGTAGTCACGACTCTCTCACCAAAGGCCTGACGTATCATCCGCCCCGCTGCAGCGGCATTTGACCCCAGTTTGAACGTCCTTACGACGCTCTGCGGAGATTCTATGTTCACTCTGTCCTTACGCAAGTTCACGGTGTAACTGAACTGCAACAACCAGATTGTATGTTGGATATACCCACACCAACAACTAACCTTCGCCTTATCTCCATTCGCATTCAACTCACGGTGTGAGGGACAATTGAACAAACCCCTCTACAAAAAGGGTCAGAACTTTCTTGGTTACATAGTTCATATTACTCAAATATTGTATGTAGTATGAGCTGACTAGGCATCATTGTATATTTGAAGCATTTGCAACGTGTATTATAAGATGGTAATATCATCCTAATGAATTTTGCTGAAAACTACTCATTTGTTATGTAAACCGCTTCAAGATAAATCTCTCCAATAAATTCAAAAGTACTCACTTTTGTTCCTTCAAAATTTTCTAGGTCGTTTAAAAATTCTATTAAACATCGGAGTTTCGTTGATAGCTGTCAGCATTAACAAAACGTACGCTATTTCTTACCTAAGTTTTATATAGTGCTGGAAGCTGTCAGCAAAATTCGATGAGTAATATATGGTTTCAAACAATCTTATGAACTATAAAAATTTCGAGGAGCAAAAGTTTATCATTTTTGAGTTTATTAGTTGTCCAGATTTCCACTATGCCAAGTGACTGTATCTATTATCTCTTTGGGGATCCGATGGTACAATTTGTACAATACGAAGCAAAAAACCTGCAACATGAAAGTTTAAGTTCATTGTGAAACTATGCCAACAACATAGGCAACCAACCTAACGTCTTTGTGGCACTGATCACGCCAGGATAACCTTCGGCTTCGTCCCCCTGCACACTTCGTTTCGAGCAAGAAAAGCATAGACCACGTGACTACAACCCACAAATTTCTCACAAGATGGAGTAATAGATTGAGGTTCTTCTCATTTCTCTTCTCATTTTACATCCTCAGTTTTAAAGAGAGAGAAAAAGAAAAAGGTCAACGTGATAAAAACTAAATAAAGAGGAATATGCGAAATATAAAGGAAAAGAAAACGTGCGCATATATTGACAAATGACACATGCACTTCAAAGGAGACCACCTCAAATTTTGTTATGAACCATATATAATAACTGTGAGAATCAGCAAACCACAAAGACATAATTACACACAGTAAGTGTTATATAACACATATTTATTTATACAAATAAAAATGCTCGCAGAAAGCTGAAAATGTCTTTAAAATCTCAACCATAACTGAAACAAGAGATTACTTCTCTATTGTTTTTCTTCGTAGCATCCATCTACATGGAGAAATGAGAAAGAGAGAACATCTTAAGAGATTCGCACGTATACAATATCGGAAACTGCTAAATGGAAAAAAATACAGTCTTTGGATGGGATTCGAACCCAGAACCATAGTATTAGAAATCCCACACTCTACCGATGTAGCTAGTCTGATAGTAATACCCTGTTCCTCCATCATTACCTATGAAAGATGGAATGGAGTCTGCAGAAAACTACGTCTAACATGTCCACGACAGACCGCCTATAACCTATGTCTAATTGATACTTAAAAAAGCTAGTTCTACACGTGCATAGAAAAGTAAAATCAAATGAGTAATTAGTACACATCACTTTGTCTGTCTCACTCTATCTCTGACTATAGAAATCGAGGAAGAAGAAAAAAGTATAGAGGTGAGAACACAGGAAGAACAAGCAAAAATATAAGTTGCAGGAAACTGAATATCAAGGAGAGAGAGAAAGAGAGAGAGACATAGAGACAGAGAGAAAAATAGAGGAACGGAGCAAATGATTTAATATACATCGGAAAAGAAGGTTCACAACTGTGCTATACATTTAATGTATTGAATACTCTGCAGGCCCGTATCCACGGGGGGGCTAGGGGGCCGGCCCCCCTAAACTTTGGCTGACCCCAATAAAGGTTTCACGATAGGCTTGCAAATGAACTATAAAATGGTGATGAAGTATAATATGATTGGGTCGGGCTCCCCCTAACTTCGGCCGCCCCCCCCCCCCGTAAATTTTTGGGCTGGCTACGGGCCTGATACTCTGTTTCTTCTAAATTGCTTGCTAGATGACAAATATTAATTTGTAAAAACGTAGCAAATGCCCGCGTTGTCTTGTTTTCTTACTGTTTCAGTAATAGTGGAAAACGTGGTTTATGCAACATAATAAATTACTAATTTTCCCACAACAATCATTTAGATGTTGTAGATGATTTTGAGTTTAACGTCCGTTCAGCAGCGAGACTATATGAGACGTGGACCTACTTATTAACGTGGAATCCGAACCATATGAGCTGCTGCCGGGAATCGAAGCAACCATGTACTGTTGGTAATAAATTTCTAAGCAAAAGAAAAAACTGATCAGCAAAATACATAAAACGATAGTCCTGCAAACTATTACTTAAAGAGAATTTATTGTAAAATCAATACATCCATGTGGCGGTATATAGTCGTAAAGTGATTAGAAAACTTAATATCAAACTGTCGATCACATTGTTTTACTTATTTGAATTCAATGTCGTATAGATTCGGTTTTAGCTCTAGATTTCAGCGTTCTCACTACGATTCTTAACTTGTTGGAAATATGCATTAATCGAAATTATAAAAGTATACGAAATTTAACCAGCTAAAAGAAGAGAATAACATAAAAATCCGGATTAGAGTACGTCGTCGCCAACATGTGCTTTTATTTCAGGGAGCATAAAGTCGAGAAGATCAACATTTTTTTTACCATTAAGTCGGCCTATAATTCGATGGATACCACCTCAACCTGCAGTCTCGCATATCCATCCCCAACAGTGAATCGTCACATGACCCATTCGCGCTGAACGGGCCATATATTGTGGATCAAACCGTCTCATCTATAAAGACAACAGTGTCCCAGTGACAAGTAATATTTAGCTCTGCAAACGCCAGTCTATCGACTTTGTGATCTTCTGTCAATCTCTCCTTAACAGCAGCCCGGAAGGACCTTAAGCCTGCGGCCCGAAGTCGCCGTCGGACTGTAGTAACATCACCTGGAAAGTCGGTAGACTGCTGCAGTTGTCGGGCACACATAAAAGGCTGTCGACAGCATTGATCAACTAATCGTTGGTCTTGTGTCGGTGAGGACACTCGTGGCCGACCACTTCCAGATTTTCGAGTTAGACTTCCAGTTTCCTCATATTTTTTCCACCATCTGAACGCTGTTGCACGATGCACGCCTAATCGAGCGCCTGCTTCAGGAACACTCAATCCCGCATGTTCAATAAGAGCGATAACACTCTCACGTACAGAATGATCATATTGCGCCATTCTTACACAAAAGTAAAAGTGCTAAAAACGTCTTTGAATATAGGATAATGCACAATATTGCTATACATGACGTCGTATTATGAAAGACATGCGCAGAAGAAGTAGATGTGCCTGTAATTAACTGTTGTTGCACGCAAAAATACTCACTCACTGTTAGTAACAAAATATTTTCCATTTTTTTAAAAATCCAATACATTAGAATATAGTAGCAGTTACTATCTTTCAAGAACATAACTTCCATCGAGTGGTGGGCATAAACAAAAACTCGTAACTATGCAACAGTTAACTTCCATCAAAACCCCCGAAGCACTTTACAAATTTAATCCGATTTATTTGTGCAATTTAGATACATATAAGATTACAACTTGTTTGGGAAATTTGTTCATACTCGTCTAAAACAGTTCTATTCTATTATTCGCCACTCGTATACATTATATGACAAACAACAAAACAGAAACAAGTAAAGTGCAAATACTCTAGACAATATTTTTCAAAACGTACTAGAGAATTAAGATATAGCCGAGCGGTTTAGTAGAGTAGTCTACTACCTCCGCCTTCTCGTATTCAAACCCACCTGAGGTATGTGTCTATTCTCTGCTTTTTTTTCTTGTGCTTTCACAACGAACGTTTTTTCTATAATTCCTATAAGCTATGACTTGCAAACCCTAAACAAAATACACATGTTTATTGTAATACTCTAATCCGGATTTTTATGTTATTCTCTTCTTTTAGCTAGTTAAATTTCGTATACTTTTATAATTTCGATTAATGCATATTTCCAACAAGTTAAGAATCGAAGTGAGAACGCTGAAATCTAGAGCTAAAACCGAATCTATACGACATTGAATTCAAATAAGTAAAACAATGTGATCGACAGTTTGATATTAAGTTTTCTAATCACTTTACGACTATATACCGCCACATGGATGTATTGATTTTACAATAAATTCTCTTTAAGTAATAGTTTGCAGGACTATCGTTTTATGTATTTTGCTGATCAGTTTTTTCTTTTGCTTAGAAATTTATTACCAACAGTACATGGTTGCTTCGATTCCCGGCAGCAGCTCATATGGTTCGGATTCCACGTTAATAAGTAGGTCCACGTCTCATATAGTCTCGCTGCTGAACGGACGTTAAACTCAAAATCATCAACAACATCTAAATGATTGTTGTGGGAAAATTAGTAATTTATTATGTTGCATAAACCACGTTTTCCACTATTACTGAAACAGTAAGAAAACAAGACAACGCGGGCATTTGCTACGTTTTTACAAATTAATATTTGTCATCTAGCAAGCAATTTAAAAGAAACAGAGTATCGGGCCCGTAGCCAGCCCAAAAATTTAGGGGGGGGGCGGCCGAAGTTAGGGGGAGCCCGACCCAATCATATTATACTTCATCACCATTTTATAGTTCATTTGCAAGCCTATCGTGAAACCTTTATTGGGGTCAGCCAAAGTTTAGGGGGGCCGGCCCCCCTAGCCCCCCCGTGGATACGGGCCTGCAGAGTATTCAATACATTAAATGTATAGCACAGTTGTGAACCTTCTTTTCCGATGTATATTAAATCATTTGCTCCGTTCCTCTATTTTTCTCTCTGTCTCTATGTCTCTCTCTCCTTGATATTCAGTTTCCTGCAACTTATATTTTTGCTTGTTCTTCCTGTGTTCTCACCTCTATACTTTTTTCTTCTTCCTCGATTTCTATAGTCAGAGATAGAGTGAGACAGACAAAGTGATGTGTACTAACTACTCATTTGATTTTACTTTTCTATGCACGTGTAGAACTAGCTTTTTTAAGTATCAATTAGACATAGGTTATAGGCGGTCTGTCGTGGACATGTTAGACGTAGTTTTCTGCAGACTCCATTCCATCTTTCATAGGTAATGATGGAGGAACAGGGTATTACTGTCAGACTAGCTACATCGGTAGAGTGTGGGATTTCTAATACTATGGTTCTGGGTTCGAATCCCATCCAAAGACTGTAATTTTTTTCATTTAGCAGTTTCCGATATTGTATACGTGCGAATCTCTTAAGATGTTCTCTCTTTCTCATTTCTCCATGTAGATGGATGCTACGAAGAAAAACAATAGAGAAGTAATCTCTTGTTTCAGTTATGGTTGAGATTTTAAAGACATTTTCAGCTTTCTGCGAGCATTTTTATTTGTTTAAATAAATATGTGTTATATAACACTTACTGTGAGTAATTATGTCTTTGTGGTTTGCTGATTCTCACAATTATTATATATGGTTCATAACAAAATTTGAGGTGGTCTCCTTTGAAGTGCATGTGTCATTTGTCAATATATGCGCACGTTTTCTTTTCCTTTATATTTCGCATATTCCTCTTTATTTAGTTTTTATCACGTTGACCTTTTTCTTTTTCTCCCTCTTTAAAACTGAGGATGTAAAATGAGAAGAACCTCAATCTATTACTCCATCTTGTGAGAAATTTGTGGTTTGTAGACACGTGGTCTATGCATTTCTTGCTCCAAACGAAGTGTGCAGGGGGACGAAGCCGAAGGTTATCCTGGCGTGATCAGTGCCACAAAGACGTTAGGTTGGTTGCCTATGTTGTTGGCATAGTTTCACAATGAACTTAAACTTTCATGTTGCAGGTTTTTTGCTTCGTATTGTACCATACGGGTGTTTCATGGTACATTGCGTTATAACTCTCCTATTTGAGTTTTTTCGTCCGTTTTCTTTTCCAAGTCCAGAGGCATTGTAGAAGACCTTACGTATGGTTTCACACCTTCCTGCGTCGAGACATAGGAGGTGATGACGTCATAATTCTAAAATATATTTTCTTTTATTAAGCCTATGTTCATTATTTTTTGGCGGACTTATTTTTGCACGTAGAAGATTGAAATTTTGCACAAATATTCAGTCCACCGAGTAGTACTTACTAGATTTTTTTTAGATTTCTGCGTTAAAACAGGGGGGAGGGGGATCCAGAGGGGTAAAAAGTTGAAAAAAGGGATATTTAGACCAAAAAAATCCCTTTTTTCGGGATTTTCCCGCCTTAGATACATGATGGAGACACGTGAATGGTACCGCCCGAAAGGCAGTTCTATTCTGAAGAGAATGATTGGCGGATTATAGTCCTAGGGTAAATAGAGCTATCTCAGGAAATTTTTTTACCTGGGATCATGATGTTTTGCGGTAATTTGGGGCATTGTAGGAATTGATAATTTCTTCCGCCCTTAGTATTCAAGATAGAAACTTGAAATTTGGCACACACATTCATTCTACAAAGTACTATTTATCAGATTTTTCTAAGATCTCTACGTTCACACAGGGCCGCTCCAGAGGGGCCCAAAGTGTGAAAAAAAATTCCCCCGAAATTTTCCCTCTCCTGGTATATGGTATGAGCATGCAAGTGGTACCATTTGAAAGCCAGCTCCATTCTGAAGAGAATGAGGTATGAACCATGATCCTAGGATAAATAGTGACGATGCAGTAGCTGCTTGACTGAAAGTCTAAAAAATACCCCCAAAACCCCGGATCCCTTAAAAAATGAAATATTTTAGTTTGTCTCACGATTAGTTTTAGGCTAAGGGAGACGGTTGATTAAGACACAATGATGTAACAATTGGTGAAATGAAAATGTGAAATCAACCGGAAGTACCCCCGAGAAACCGAAGGACACGATGTTGTCCGCCACAAACTAACTTGACCGGGGACCAAACCAGGAACCCAACGCACCAAAGGCTAAGCTCTCTACGACTGAGCCACCGTGCCCCCATTGGTGGCAAAGAGCTTCAATCTTATCATTTGCAGGATCTGCGTTTCTTTCTTTCTTTAAGGAGCCAATCAAACATTTGAAAACTAACTACTGAATAAAGCATGTACACAAGTTATGCTCCAGCTATCCAGTACAAAAACTTGATTAGGTAGGTTGGGCGTAGACACTTGGGATCATATGTTCTTCTGGCATCCGCCATATACAAACACAGCCCGTAGTTTGACATGTGAACGATGGTTCATTCGATCGCATCATATGTTGTGTGTTGGTGCCATCATTGGCGTAAAGCTAGTGTTATGGTTGGTTCCTTATCAGTAGTTTCGCGCGTGCGTACCCACGCTCAAGTAGAAGTGTATAGGAAACCTTTTTATAACGATTATTTCTGTGATAAGTAAATTATTAAATAAGAATGACAGAATAACAGTAAGAAAATGGCAACCTCATTAAATTTCTCGCGATAGGGTAAGTTTGGCAACATGAATTTAAATCAGTTGTTGATACTTTGGAATTGAAATGAAATCTTTTTAACATCCCACGATTATGCCTGTTAAGCTACGGGAGACTGATTAAAGCAAGTGAATAATGATGGAAAGATTGGTGGAACGAGAGTGGGAGGAAACGGGAGTACCCCAAGAAAATGCACGATGTTGTGCACCACAAACTTGACCGGGAATCGAACCAGGGACCACAGGCACCACAGGTAAGCGCTCTACCACTGAGCCACTGTGCCTCAGTTATTGCTGCTATCGTTCGCCGAGGTTACAGTTGCTATCCATTGACCATTTAACCTCTCTGAGGAATTCAGTGAATATTATGGTGTGATTTTGTCGATTGACAGCAAGAAGGAAGAAAAAAGCAGATCTTAAAATAACGTAACACAATGCTGAAAACGGATTAGCTGCATTGACATTGAGTCACTTGCTGCTGTTTCCGTTTTCTCTTTCTCTTTCCTCTCCTGAATAGTACTACTTTTATCAGTGTAACAACTATTAATGGCAACGTCGCGCTGCACCACGTCACGTTGAATATCAGTTCAGTTTTGCTACTTTCGAAAAGTGGAATGAGTTTAGTGCTCGTGGCCTTTGGTACCTCGAAACTGAAGCATTTACAGTGAGACCAGCTGAAAATCCTTTTAAAGATTTATTTTATAAATATATATTAATCTTTGCCAAAAACAGGGATCATTATAGACAGGATTTTGAACTAATACACTGGAATCTGATGATAATGTATTTTTATCACAACAACAATACATTATGTACTAAATATTTTTTGAATGCAATGTTATAATCTAGGTGAATATTATCTTGCAGTAAATAATAATAAAAATGGAAGTGATACCAAGAATTTAAAAATAATAATAAACACAATTATACCAGTCAACTCGAAATGTCTACAGAGAAACTTAAAAATAATTTATTTTCTTTTTACTTCATCACTTGTTTATATATAATATTTTATATTTTAAAAAATCAAATCTCACTTCGTTGTTATACAAAAAGAGTACGTTTCTAGACAAAACAAAATTGCGCTAGCAGAAAGTACAAAACTCACATGAAAACATATATCACAAGCCTGCATATATGTATCACACATAAAGTGTATGTTTTATCACAAAATAGATTTCATATTTTCAACAGATATTGTAGGAAATTTGCAGTTAATTATAGTACGTAATTCAATTAATAATACATTACATATTATTAATAATATAATTCAGAAACAGCCTGAGAGAGCACACTAGATTTGGTTTATACTTATCAAGTCGCTCTTTCATTTAACTTCAATGATGCAGGACAGTTTGTACTTTCCACCTTTTCAGAACGCTTTAATCAAAATTATTTTCCAACATCATTCGTAGTTTACATCAAAAACCTGTAAACTGTCAAGATCAAGCGATTTTATCCCACAAAATTAGATTTTGAAACTCTTGTTTTAAGCCAAAACCTCAGAGCGAGATTTGGGATTGACAATCATCTTCTCTGTCATTCATACAAACTAAGCAAGACTCTCACTTCCCATACTTTTCAATAATAAAGTTCGACAACATACTACGAGGTTAAAAATAATAATCTATTGTGTTCTAAAGGATCCTGGTGGTCAAGAAACCAGAAGTTTAAATCAAACATAATATTGGCTGGATCCAGGTTAAGTTGTATGTTTTATATTGATACGTTTTTCCGTATTGATTCTCGTTTTCTAAGATACATAACCTCAGTTATACTGAAAGGTTCAATCACAGTATTATTTTCATGAATTATCGAGAAATTTCGCTTAATTTATTGAGAAATTGAGCTTTCAAACAACTGACAACACTGCTAAGAATGCATACCCAACTGTACAGATATTCTCCACAGGGAATATCTCCCCTTATTTACCTTCTTAGTATTTATATTCTAAGACAGATGAACAAGGTAGGATAGGACTAGATGAAACACTTATCGCTACACCGCCTAATTATAATAATAAAAATCACCGCCTTTGCCCGTAAAAAATGAATAATTTACGCTGCTACACAACAAACTAACATGAAGATGTTAACTGATTAGCAATTGCCTAATTACATTTTTCACTATGGGTCATGTATCAACCTTCAGTTACTGCTTGACTATTGTTAACAACTTTTGTAAAAAAGTAAGGTGATACCATCATTCACACCCATGATCCTTTCTTTTCACACACTTAATTCATGAGCTATTCTGCAAAATTATTTTCAGCAACAAACATTCAGTACTTTCCAGTTTTCAGACTTCATTATCCGTAAAGCGAAGAAAGGAAATACATCATCACACTAAGTATCCTTGGAAGTGAAGAAAGATGAAACTAGAAGACCAAAGTTAACTAACAAACAGGATCTATTTTTATATTATATTTTATACATAGACATTTATTATACTGTACAGACGCCATATTACGATCTATTCAACCACAATAACACTTTCAGTATAAAATATCCAAGTCCAATAGCATACAACATTTTTTCACGTTGCTGTCGCTGAAGGTTGTCCAGCTCTATTGCCATCACTCTACGATTAAGCTTTGCTATTTGACGACGCAAGTGGACTACTTCTTCACCTGGGGTCAATCCTTCCGTGATAGGAGGCGTCGAATCTCTGTAAGGAAAAACAGTTGAGAATGCACCAAGAGCATTGTCAGAATGAACTTAAATTAATTTTTTTTTATTAACTTCTGTAGGTTTTATACCAATTGTTCTACGTGCCTTATTATTATACACATTAAACAATTCTTGTAATATATCTATCCACTTATAATTTCCTTGAGTATTAATTTTTTTCCACATGATTTGTTTAAGACTTTTGTTTAAACGTTCTATCATATGCTGTTTTATGAAGAGACATGCTCAAAATTGAAAAATTCGAATATCATTTCTCTTTGACTTACGGTTCCCGAGATATGGCTCCATAAATCTCCCGAAATCCGAACATTTTTTGGCCAATACCTCGGGAACGGTAAGTCATAGAGAGATGATATTAGTGTTGATCAATACCTAAGAGGACAGTAAATAATTTTGCTACCAATAGTAACCGGTGGCTACTGGCCACAGGCCATATCAGTAGCCAGTTGGAGTGGCCACCGGTTACTATTTGGTACCAAAATGTTCACCATCCTCTTAGATATTGCTCAACACCAATATGATCTCTATGACTTACGATTCGCTCCTTAGATCTCCTAAAATCGGAACTTTTTTGGCCAATATCTCGGGAACGGTAAGAGTGACGCGAAAAATTCCATCACTTTCTCAGGTAGTTTTTTGATGCTCTATCGAATGGAGAGATCAAAATTGAAAAATTTGCAAATAAGACACACACACCCACACAGGCATAGAGAATTCAATAAGGAACTTTTTAAGTTCGTTGAAAAGTACTATTGAACTATCATTTTTTCTTTCATGAGACCACAGCCGCGGACGTGTTTATTCGAATATGAGCCGACACTGATAGTGATCGAACCTCCTGGAAAACAAAAACTAAAATTAAAAGAAGAAAGAAAAGAAGTTTATTAATAAAGCATAAGGACTACATCTTCTTGCTAAATGCTAATGAATTCTGGTAAATTGGATTATGCTTTTTATTTAAAAATCCAATGAAATCTTTCAGTTTTACGTCCCACGATTATGCCATGTATGCTAAAAGATACGATGATGATGATGAGTGAATAAAACGGTGGAATGTAGAAAGTGGGAGGAAACGGGAGAATCCACGCATACAGTGTTTGTCCACCACAAAGCCCACTTGGTGCTAGCTGGGATCGAAGCAAGGACCCCATGCATCAGAGGTGAACGCTCTAACACAGACTCCGCAGCTCGCATTTTATGTAAAGAAATTTATTTTTCTTCCTGTGAATTCTTACTGTTAGAATAAATCTCAACGTAGGCAATATAAAATTTGCATTCCTATCCTGATAAAACTAAAATCCATTATAATTAAAAGAAAATCCACTGACTCGGCAACACGAGGTTGCACGATGGCAAAATAATCTTACTTGTGGTGGCTTCTGATGATATTTTTCGATTTTTTTTTTTTTTTTTTTTTTCAATACAGTTCTACTTTATTCGCTGTATTAATGATTCCGCTTCCAAGCCAAGAAGTATTTTTGAACAAACAAAAACAAACCGAGGCCTGACAATCGAGTAAATAGTCTGATATTTATGCCCTGACTCTTGCAATCGCCAAAGAGCACAAGTATGGCTTTAAATTTTTGTCCTATCATACTATCCAGAACTTGTCCCATCGGACTATTTACCTGTTCCCAAATCCAAAGACGCATTTTGCTAGCATGAGATTTTCATTAAAGCCGGACATCGTGGTCTGAAAAGGATCTTTTTGAACACGCAGAAACTAAAGTTTCTATTCCGAGACTATAGGAATATTGCAAAAGTGCTGAACTGTGTGTGTTCCTAAACTCGACAGATAAAGTATCGTAGTCAGACTCAGAACTTTTCAGTCAGTTCTTTTATCTAATTCGCTTTCGGATTTTTGTTTACCAATTTATCTTCTGATTATTAAATATAGGAAGTGTCATTTAATCACATCACTTTTGAACAACTGCATAAATAACAACTCACTACTGACGTGTACTCAAACTGCTAATTATCATAAATAACAACGAGGAAAGGTTCTCGAACTTTATGTCAAATGCAACCATAACTCCCGAAAACTAGATATAATGCACGACTAAAATTGCAAAATATTCTTTGATTTTTATTTTATTTATTTAACTTCAAGCCTTCGTTAAAATATATATTTAAAGTACCACCAGGAAAGAAAAGAAGTATCACACAGTAAAATAACATTGATGTAACAAACTAACGAAATTCTGCAATCTTCGGCATTTCTTTCTTAATAGAAAACTTCGTACGTCAATATGACTTTTTTTACTTCAGTTTCTTGACAAATATAACAAACCAACTAATCTGGTCGTCCGTCCAACTTTACTCTTAACATTAAAATTAATGAGGTTAATGTGATAAAATAAACTAATACAATCTATTATCTTATTACAGAGGATAAAAGACCTGGTTTGTTTATTCCTAATATGTTCAAGAGAATTATATTAATAATGAGTACTTTTTAACGTCTTAATTTACACAAAAAATAGAGTAAACTTTTATTACTATTATTATTTTAAACTTACCTTATTGTACCCCTGTAGTCAGGCTCTATCATATTGGAGTGGCTGGGTGCTTTGTTAGCAACTGTGTCTTCATAACCCATAGGAGGAGGTCCATCGTCGGCACTGGGAAACATATGTTCATGCAATGTTATAACTCGTGGCGGAGTCTGTAACGGAAGCAGCACATTACTACGAACATAGTAATGAAAGAAATATCGGTTTCCAACATTAAATCAGTTCAGTTGTTCTGATGTGAGTTTAATAAGACTATGTCGAAAGCTTCAAATAGACAAAATTAATGTTGTCTATTAAATAAAAAATGAAATGAAATCTTTTAAGTTTTACGTCCCACAGTTATGTCGTCTAGGCTAAAGGACACGGTGATGACGAGAATGAATAAAACGATGGAATGAAGTGGGAGGAAATGGGAGAACTAAAAAAAACCACGCATACGGTGTTTGTCCACCATAAAGTTCACTTGGTACGAGCTGGGCTCAAACGAAGGACCCCATGCACCATAGGTGAACGCTCTACCATTGAGTCACCGTGGTCCTGTATATTAAATTAGTCAATCGTCAGGAATTGAACTTAGGCCCACCACGTCGTAATATACTTTAGTCGTTGAGCCAAGTGCCTACAATAGGAGCGATCGGTTTCATTCCGAGACAGTACATTTCATATACTTCCCCGTGTAGTTCAAGTTGTGGGCTATAAATTTCCGTATGATTCTCTCCCGGAATCGGTAGCTTTTAGCTGCTATGACGTCACAAAGTGAGCTAACTAGAAACTGTCAATATAATTTAATGGCATTATTATTATTTGTTTTATTTCTCATTATGACAGTTTCTTAATGAAATAGTAGTTGTAGTGAGAAACTAACCAATCATGCGATGTACCCAGGAACCTATCTATGAAATAATGTGAAGGAAAGGAGGGCCTTTATCTAGGATTGGTTCGGGATTAGTCTAAATTTATAACTTAAGTGTGATTTTATAGTGATCTTTATTATAAACCAATTTTTGAAACACTTATTTTATTGTGTGCAATGAACTTTAAAAGTGCATTTAGTTCTGTTTCTGCATTTTCTTTCATTTTACGTTACAATGGACTCTTAATCCACTAAAATCCGTTAAGGACTCTTTGGAACGTAAAACGAAACCTTGTAACCTCGGTGCGTAACCTCGTAACGTAACACCGTTGCTCATTATGTGCATAGTCCGCCTATACTAGGTTTCACAGCTTCTTTACAATGAAATCAAATTCCTAAAGTTATGGCTTTCAATATAACTCTTCTGGTTTATTGCGGTTGGTTGTGGTCATGCTGGAACCAAACTTCGTTTTGTTTGAATCACATCACAATTTGCATTGTAACAACATTTGTGTGCAGATAGCTTTGTACGTTTTTAGGCTGACATTAGCAAAGCTGTCGATACACGGATGTTGGACGGATTCCAAGTTCGATTTTCGAGTTTGATTATTACGCTTGTTCCTTTTGCCATCCGCAGTAAACGTAACCATGAAGTTCAAGTTCATAACTAAGAAATGTGTATCTGTTACCAGAAAACATAAAAATTTGAAAAGATGTCGGAGTATCCATACCCAATGACTCAGAACTTAAACAGGTCCTTGTAGCTGCACACAAGAAAGCTTAGGATTATGCAGATATTAACAACTACTACTAAATCATATTTTATCTGGGTTAAATCTTTCAAAAAAAAAAAAAAAAAAAAGTGTTCAAATATATGGTGTATGTAAGATTATATAAGAGGTATTGTAAAGAAGACAACCATATAGACTTGTGAAATGAAGGCAAAATTCTGATGCATAGCCATGAACAAAATAGCCGTGTGTTATATAATTCTTAATTATAGTAACAGTAACATAGTAAAAATGAGATTATTCACAATCTGAATTGCTGTTGTTATCAGGTAAAATATTTTTGCAACTCCATCCCTTCCACACACAGACATACAGTGTGTCCTGAGGATTTTCTGTCTATATAAGTTCTCAAAATGAATACATGACATGACTTTCTCTGTACGAGATAGTAACATATTTTTAAAAAAGCTTACCTGTACCCTGATGATTTCTGGTTCTGGTGGCATCACAGCATTCTCTAACTGTAGTTCTCTTGGTGGGGCTTTCGTTCCTATATGTTGGTCTTGACCTACAATAACGAAGTTAATAATTTATACAGATCCACCATTATACATAACAATTACATTACAGTAACTTTAAAATTTAAAAGTAAATGAAGAAAAGAGAAGTATAAGACAGGAAGACAAGAGGAGAAGCTTCATGGGATCCGATCTAATCTTCATAGTTAGTAGTGTAGACCTGAGGTTTGCAGAGAATGCTTTCCTCTGGATGAGAGTTCATTTTTGAATCATTAAAGAAAGAAAAAAATATTAACCAAGTTTACAACTTAATGTGGAATAAAAAATATTTACCTTATTTTTGAATACAGATTATCCCAGCACAACTATCAGTAGTGCTCTTATTCCCGCACATCACAAGGTGACTCGACAAGGATATAGGAATGTACTTCAACTCTCTGTATAAGCATAATATGCCTCGAACGTTTTTTTTCATAAGTAGTCGTGAAAAAAAAAAGTATGTTAATTTTTCACACCAGGTTCCTCGAGTTGTAAGTATGGATATACAAGGGACATTCAAGTCAATCCAAGACTTCGGAAAAGAAGAGATCAAGGAATGCACTGCATTTATTTATCCGCATTATCTCCTGCTACACTTATACATTTATCCCATAATTAATGCCTGGAAAGGGTTTGATATAGAAATATTTATTAGAACATTTGAATTATTCTAGGACAGTCTTCACCTCATTAACACTGTGGTAATGTTTCCAAAAAATACTGGTCTTCTATGTCATAGCGGTCAATTCAATGCAGGTTTCAACTCTTCTGTGCTGATCAAAAGCAGAAAACAGTTTTGGAATCCAGCGCGAACTTACTTTTCGGAATAGGAAATGATCGTGAATTATTGTGTTTATTGTTCCTAACATAAGATTATATACGCTTTGAAATTTCACGATAGGTTATGCGACAATCTTTTAACACGTTAAATGTTCCCAGGAATAACTCCTCTAGTTTGGGATTCAGCACGACCGAAATCGTCAGTAACAGACATATATGGTCATTTTTGAAGCGCTTGCACTATTTAAATGTCTTGCTGCGGCTGATTGTCTCAGCACCATATTGTAATTGTCTTTTATAAATTTCAGCTCTCTTTTACTAAAAACTCCATCACCTCACGCTGTTCCGTGTATACTTTCAAAATGCTGTCTACCATCTTGAACAACTGTTTCTGGACTGGCACAGAAATTAGTGCCACCTACAAGTAACACGAGTTGCCAGCTTCTGCAAATCCACCAGCCTAGGATTCGATTTTAAACATGTATTTAAAAAAGTCGCAGACTGACTTGAACGCCCCTCGTAAAAACTTAATACAATTCGATATTGTGTTCAATGGTTTATCAGCCTCGGCAACTGTAGGGAATAAAGGACACCTATAAAGATGAATGTTTATGTGAGAAGCTAACACGTCGTTGGCACGTCAGTCGCGCTAATGATGCACGGTGGCTGGCCATCAACGGCGGTTTCTGACTCTTCCCAACGTTAAAGAAAGAATTAATTACATAGTCGCCAATCTACAATGAACGCTAAGGTTCAAACTGCGGTGTTGTCTCTTAAAAAGCGTACTTGAATTTAGGAAGACTACGCTTAACAAATGGCAAGAAAGGATACGTCTGTATGTCAACAGTACTACATGTTGTTACTAAGAGCAGAAATGTAATAATACTGACAGCAACAGCGAACAATTCGTACGCCTACATCGTTGTCATATCGCCTTGTGGCGTTGCTCGGGAACTCGAGCGCCACCACTTACTGTCCTTTCAGACAAGCTTCTGTATTACATTAACATTTCTGTAAAACATTTTTCTTTTAACGAGTGTTTCTAATAATGTAACAATTTTCCATTGCTAAATAAATATAACACTCCATTAAACAAAATAGTATGTGTAACGTACTTAAAAAAAAAAAAAAAAAAAAAAATGTTGCTCTGAACGTTATTACACTCTTTACACGAGCTCCTTCGTGGCTATATTGTTAGCGAACGCGTCTTTGGTGCCAGATATGGATCTCGTGCAGGGTTTGCTCAAGTGAGCCGTGGTTTTTGAGCTTTTTGTTAGTATTTTATTGATACAATTAAGATGATCACATTGAAAGTGATTTTTATCAGATTTTGGACTTTCCTTGGATGAATTAGATACCTTCACGTTAAGGTTACAACAACATTCAACACAAAACCATCTAGTTTTGAATGCATTGAATGGATTTAATAACCTTAGCTTGAAATAATTATTGGACATAATGTATGAATTATGCTTATAGCCTATTTGAAATAAAATATACAATTTTATATTTTAGAAAATACTTTCTGTGAATACTGTGCTCGCCGACTCGAGACACCGAGGGACGTTATCCCTCATACGTTTGATGGGTTTAAGGCTATGGATGCCGGTACTACCAGCAAATATGTAGTGCATTAGTAAAATTATTATTATTTTTTATCACCTTTGATGGTAACACAATTATTCTTCAGTAAAATTTGGTATTCCAACAACAACAGTTTATTCCACTTATTTGTTGCTACTCTTCTGTAGAATCAACAGCATTCTGTAGAATCAACAGCAGCAATAGCGTAAAAATTATTGTCAAATTTAAGAATCGTAATGCTCAGTTCCGAAAACCACGTAACACTTACTATTTAAAGTGCTGATTTAGAACTTAAGTACTAGTGGAAGTTTCTATGTACGTCGTGAAAAAAGCTTGCATTTTCGAAGAAAAAAAAACGCGGCGAAAGAAGTGCTCGAGAAATTCCCGCAATTGAACGCAAAAAGCACTGGAACTGAATACTTAAATAAAAATATTTATTTTACGCTGGAAAATATTTAATTTCATTTAAGACATTTTGAAACATTTATTTTATAAAACATGAGTTATATATTTGTTTTAAATTAATATACAGGGTTGCCCAAAAGTAAGTATACAGTTAAGTACTGATCAGCTCATTGCATTCTATACCATTTCTTGTTGTTATCCATGTTTCTTTATTATTTATTCTTAATGTGTTTTTACCTACATTTTAAGCTAGGAAGAGCCGAAATAAATAAACCCATAAACTAGAATGTTATACTTGACCAATGCAGGGTGTATACCTACTTTCGGGCCACCCTTGGTGTTCATATTTGGCGAACGTCACTGAGGTTTCTAGGATGATTCGATCTACATTTGTTCCTTCGTTTGCCTGTACCACTTTCAGTCTTTTAAGTTTAAGTTTTCAGGGTACAAGCACGAGACACACTAAATTTCGTGTACAGATCTTGGCGGCATACCAACGTAAAATTTCAAAATCGCACTTTTTTTTTTTTTTTTTTTTTTTTCAAAATAGCGGGTATTCACACTACAAAGCACAATTTTCTGTCTTTAAAGTTGAAATTTTCAGAGTAGATGCACAAGATAGTCTCAATTAGTTGTATATATTTTGGCGGCGATCGAACGTAAAATTTCAAAATGGCGGCCATTTTTTCAAAACAGTAGTGAATAGAAAATTGTTGCAAGTTGTGACAACGATAATCTTGAAATATAACTCACATTTTAACACTTTTAAAATCTTTACAATCTCTAAAATCTTACGCTTTTATCAAAAGTGAAGGAGATATCCTTAACTTTGGCAATGAAACCGTTAAAAAAAACTATCACAGTCAGAGGCTAACACAGAAACTAGTACAGAAGAGTGCGCAAAGCGAAACCTCAGTCCTTTTCTTAACCCAATCGACAATCATAAGTCAATTTACCATCAAGTCTGAGAAGCCTCATTAAAAGAATGAAATAATGGTTACTTTTTACTTATATATATATATATATATATATATATATATATATATATATATATATATATATTACTTTTAAAGGCTAAAGGAATAGCAACTTATTTTAAATTAGTCATTATTCTGGGTTCAATTTTCTTAATATTCACTCCTAATGATTACAACTAAAAGAACTACCTCTTCTCAGTCTTACTTATTATTCGTATCTTATATAATAGTCTTACACAACCCAGTGTTATATATTATTCGTTTCGTAAACTTAGGTATATAACCTTAAATTTATTTGGTTTCCTCTCCATTCATTGCATTCGTTGAATACTTCGAGCTTGTCCCCCCTTCCCTCCGATGATAAACTATATCTGAAATACAAAATAGATTATATATATATATATATAAAATCCTAACAATGCTATTGTATATTTTCAAATTTACGGTCCAGACCATGTAGGCTCCAGTCCATCATGTGCATAATATCAAGGCAGAAAAAGAGAAAAACAATCACCAGGTTCTTGTCCTAAACCAGGCCCGTAGCCAGGGAGGGGCTTGAGGGGGCACTGCCCTTAAAGTATTTCTTGCACCCTCCAAAAAATAACACTGAGGAGAATTTTCAAACTGAATGAAAACCAGTGAAATTCTTGTTGATTATATTTACCAAATTCAATTCAAGTTTGCGAATTCTACTCATTTCTGTGTAAATTTATATGTTTTTTGTTAGATGCACCAAACATCTTCCATTGCCGTTACCCATTTCAAGAATTTCAAACCGTACCCTATTATTGCAACCATGAAAAACATCCAAAAAGGATACCAAGTGCAACAGTATCATAGTCCAAAACGTTAGTTATGAATATTAATAAACCGTAGTGTCTCGCTTATTTTGGAAGGTAGAAAATTGAGGAAAACGTTGAATAAAATACACACTTCTATTTTGTAATGATATAATCTAAAGTTGCTGTAATATAATAATAATGTTAAAAAAAAAAATAAATGCTTCAATTTTAAGTATTAAATAGCTTATGATATTTACTGCCTTCTAATCTTAATTTTTGCAATACTTGTCAACAGCAACGGACCATAAGATATCAAAGAATCCTAAAATTTTTTAAAAATGCGGCATAGCACTATATAGCCCCAAGCACCTCAATTGTATATCATCGTGTGTGTGTGTATATATATATACCTTTGTATGTTAATGATCAATGTTCTTAATCTTGAACTCGTGTAATGTAACATTGTCAATATAGGATATTATGTATAAAACAAGCTATAGCAGATTCTACAAATAATAAATAAATAAATATACAATCTTATGATGTTCTTTGATGTCTTTGTCATTGCTCCCCCCCCCCTACGAAATCAGGCTGGCTTGTCCTAAACCAAGAACTCTACGAGACTTGCAATTGAAAGAATACAGGAATAGAGTGGGAGGTGATTCTGACAACATCCTGTGTAGGTATGCCCTTGTCCATCTTAAAAACTTATAAATTGCTTCTAAGGCTTAGTACTGTTAAAAATAAAATACATGCATTATGAAATATTTTAAGTATGCATCCAATTAGTGATCTGAAAACAAACTAGGTATACATGGTTATTAAATGATATGCAAAGAGCAGCAGTATGTATATAGTTGAACGATACCGAAGACAAAAAATATTATTTTGACTTCTTTTCATTATGTATGATGTTAGATCTCTCGTTTTCTTTCTTTCTTTTTTTTTTCTTTATAATAGTATCAGGATATAAACAATGTATATACTATACTTTCAACATAAGTACAGGATACTATACGAAGTCCTGTACTTATGTTGAAAGTTGTTCAAGGTGCTGAAATAAAAATTAATAATAATAAAAAAAGGAAAGAACAAGAGTTGAGTTCTCAACGGAAAGATTTCCGGCACGATGACAACTACCTTGCAGATGTGGCCAGGGTATCTTCCAGAACATTCTGTCCAAGGAGGCAATATCAAAATGGGCTGCACTAGACACTATTAGTTTAAGGACGTGCCTTACACAAGAGTGACATGCAATTGTAATTCGTTTATTTTACCTCTGAGGATAAGGGACATTTGGATAACTCGAGAAGGGAGGGCAAAACCCCACTGGAAATATGCCTGGAAGAATCAGATTGTAGTCACTTCTTATTGAATCTTTATTTTTTATTCTTTATACTCTTCCGTTGTAGCACAGTAATAAGCGCATTGTGAATAATGCCCTATTTTTAAAATTTAAACTACAACAAAATACTAGGTCACTTGAAATCATCTAACACACAAAAGACCTGCCAGGAATACTGTCTGTCATCATTTCAATACTTACTGGATCCTATCCTGGAACAGAGTACAGCCATTGGATATAATACTTAAGAAACAAAATAACACTGAATAAAAACACCAAGTGTATCCTGTTTTAAAACGGATAGGAGAGAAAAGGACGCCTCTAGACCGCAGCCTTCGTAGGAAGCGAATTGTATTGAACGTATCTTGCGAAGAAATGGTCTTCTTCATACTGCTAGAGAAGGAAAGCTGAAAGGAAATCGAGGAATAGCAAGAAGAAAAACATAACTGATCGATGATTTGAAAAATAGACGAAAATACTGGGAGCTAAAAGAGGAAGCTGAAGATAGAGAAATGTGGAAGAAACATTTGCAGGCCCAAATCTAAAATTGAGAACTCATTTAGTCTCAGGACCTGCTAAAAGGCAGAATACTTAATAATAATAATAATAATAATAATAATAATAATAATAATAATAATAATAATAATAATAATAATAATAATAATAATAAACATTCAATCGGCTGAAAATCATAATCACGAAGGTACGACAGGAGAAGACAACGAAGTTTTAGTACTACGCTGTAAAAATTGTTATAATTCAACTAAGGATTTTAAAGATAATGGCAAAGATTTATGTGCGATAAAGGACGAAATAAGTCCTTATATCACATCAATCCTTCTATAGGTACGAATTCAATGATATACAACGATGGAAAGAAATACACGACTGGACCGTAACTCGAACCCAGATTTCCAGCTTACTTTTCCAATGCGTTGATCACTACGTTACGTAGTCCGCTTCCTAAACACTCATATATTCTATTACTCTTGAAGTTGGTGCCCATTATACCACATGAACTGTACTAACAGGATCTACCTCTCTGAATACCAACTTCAAGAATACATAGGGGTACCATAGCGCTTAACTCATCAGCACGGTAAGCTGGAGATCCGGGTTCGAATCCAGACCCAGTCTTACTCTTTTTCTATGCAAAGTGATTTCCTTACACTTAAAATCGGACGATAAGAAAATATTACTACAAAATTCTAAAAGCATGCCATCCCTTTTAATCTATAGAATAGACAAAAACAAGACAAAACAAGAATATAGCAGGACTTTTTCTTCAGATACACCGAGAAAGAGGTCAGAAATGTCTCGAAATTGCACCCAGATTATATATCTTGTGAATGTGCTAAAGTACGATAATTTTTATTTACAGTTAGGAGATATCTATAGTGTAAATTAGTAATTATAATTGGAGTAGAACGGGATTTATAACTTCTTTCATTTTTCATAATATATTCTTCACGCCAAATTCAATATATAAATACTTGTAGTAGCTTTCTAGACTTGAGGGCTTGTCAAGAGACTGACGAAAAAGTAAGCATAAGAAAAAAAACATTGAAGACAAAAATTCGGGCATGGATGTGGCTGACTGTGACACTATTCCAGATTAGCTTTATATATTCGGAGCAAAATAAGAAATGAACTGGCTTATACAGGAAGACAAGTTACCCTGATGCCTTGTCGTGAAGATTCTGGTGAACTGTCCGCTATAATGACCCTCTCTAACGAAAGGATAGTTATAGAAAATGCTTCAGCGAAATACTTTTGAGTCGTAACTGAATAACATATCTTTCTATAAATGATAATTCATTTCATATTTTGCTCTGAGTACAGTAGTCTTATCTTCACTCCGTTGATCAACCGTACAAGTCTCGAAAGCTAAGCGCTTATCTTTACTTCTCTCAATATGTTTTAGTTTATGTAAACACATTTGTTAGTATTGTTACGTATAAGAAGTGTTCCATAATTAAATGTAGGAATGTAAAATGTAGAATAATATGCAATCCAGATAAATTATATGAACTTACAAGTACATTATAAACTTACCAATAAGAATAATTCTATCTGGTACAGTCATTTCAAACTTTTCTGGACCATTCATTGTACTCCAGGTATTCATTGGTTCAATCGTATCATCATCATCATTTTCACCTACAACCCACAAGAGTCTGCTCAGTTAATGAGTTCGAAATTTCACTGTCATTTAGCTTCACAAAAAATGTTACTATGAACTCGGAAACAAACATATAATTCTTGAATCGAAAATTTAATATGTAATAATGTATATGAAAAAGAAAACATTTAATATGTTATAGTCTGAAATTTTTAAACTGTGGAAAAATAATTCATAATCTTTCAGAATTACAACTGGAAACCGCTTACGTAATTATCGTTATAGTTGATTAGTACAGTGTCCATAATATAAATTCACAGACACATTTCTTCACTTCGCATCGTTTATTACTGAAGTCAAGTTTTATAACGCTCACAACTACATTGGAAAGTATTCTTCTCGATATGATCAAGGTAAATTTTAAAGTTATGAGTTCGCTTACATTTTTTTTTAAATATCTTTAACTTATAGAGAAAAGTAACTTTAACAATACTACTTAAACTACGCGTAATTCATAAATATTAACAAATAAAATGTACTAACTTTGTTTCTAAACATTTCTAAGGGGAAATAATATATTTTGGATACTTCGTCGAGTATCCGTAGAGACTTAAAGCATATGTAGCAACATGCTTTCACATGCTTAAAGCTTCAGCTTCAGCGGAAATCTTTAAAAAAGGGTAAGGTATTGTATTTTGAGGGGCTATACTGTGTTCCTTTTTTTTTTTTCTTTCTTTTAAATGATAAAGTGCACCTGATATCAATAGGAATTTTACTTATTGCTTTCTTTAAGATATTTTTACCCGTTTCTCGGCGTATGTTCAGTTTACCACATACATCCACTGTGGAATCCAAACGAAGTACAATATTCCCATATCCTGTATAAATATTTTGTAATTTTAATACATGTCAAAACACTTCGAAACTTTTATACAACAATTTCGGTGCAATCACGAATTTTGTAATACTGAGTTTATATTTACCACAAACAGTTGATAATGGATACTCGATAAGCTATCCGAAATATTGAACATTATTTCCTTAATACAAAAAAAGATCAGTAAATTTTATTTGGTAATATGTATTCCACTCGCTCTATTAGTCATAAATATTATATTTATATACAAAAGAGCTTAATCTTTACAAAGCGATGTAACCACAATATTAACACAAAAGAAATAAGTTAAAAATCCCAAGCCTAAAATTCTCTTCCATTTCCACATGATTATTTCTCCCTATAATCAACAAAACAAAAATTAACTTTTCTTTTTCAAAATTCCGAAATATGAAAAATAAAATCTGTTTTACGGTTATGCTAGCTAGGCTAAGGGAGACTGTGATGATGAGAAGTGCATGAAATAGTGGAATGAAGGAAGTGAGTGGAAACGGAAGAACCCCGAAAAAACCTACACAAACGGTTTGTCCACCACAAAGCTCACTTGGCGGGAGCTGGGATCGAACCAAGAACCTCATGCACCAGAGGTGAGCGCTCCACCACTGAGCCACCGCGGCCCCTCCGAAATATGAGAAAACAAACAGGTTTGGAAGAGAAGTACGGCGAAAAGAGACTAATCTTTCTAATACACAATTGAAGGCACTTCTATTTGAAACAGGATGTGCATATTTTCTCGATTTTTTTTTTATAAAATTTTAACGCCACCTATCTGATAAGTCCGTACTATGCCATAAATAACCTATTGATGTGTATATATTTCAATCACAATTTAGAAATCATACCTAAAAATAATTTTCCAAAATTACTTTTAAATTATCATTTCAATAATCAAAGGCACAATTATAAAGTAAAAACTAGGAGGAAAAAAAAACTATCATCCGGAATCGCTTTGAATGATCCCTTCTATGATTGATCATCAAAATAATAATTAAAATGTATTTAGAAATTTCTCTACTCATTCGAAAGTGATCAGTATTTTTTTTTTTCCTTCGGACTGATGTAAAACTTTGGACTGCTTTGAAATAATACAGCTCTGCAACCAAAAAAAAAAAAAAAAAAAAAAAAAAAAAACTGCATGAGAGTTTTCCTCTGATTCTCATAGATTCTTGCATGCTCAATACGAATAAAATACTTACAAAAATTTCATCGCTTAAGAAGAGGAATTTAAACTGTCAGATACTGAAGTGGGAAACTGGAGAAACCGGAAATCGAAACAGAAACAGAAGTATAATAAAAGAAAAGGTTTCACATGTCAACAGATTGACTACTGAACATTTATTAATCAAAACTGTCATGAATGGCACACGTAGGCCTAGTTGTGTTTTGTGTCTTAATGAGTTTTTTTTTTCTTTTTTTTTTTTTATATTAAATGAATCAGTGTATTATACTCCCTTCCTTTGCACACTGTACATGATGAGGGAAAATGTTAACGACATATTTCGTAGGAAATCCTACCCTTTTGTGCCATACACGTAAAGATTTTTCTTGTGTGATCGAATGACGTTGGGAAATGTTAATCCACAGTGCACTGCGGTAACAAATGGTACCTACAATTGAACAAGCAATTGGTAGTGTGGAAATAGTGTTAATACTACAACAGCAAAAAGAAAAAAACAGACGTTGGACAAAACTGTGGCTGGCGGGGAGAAAAATTTATTTTCACTTTCTCTCACCTGATGTCGCTTAAATCGAAATCTTACGAATTTTCTTTCCGAAATAGAGCGTGCTCTAAACAAGAGATCTCATAGGATCGTTCAGAACATAGGAAATGACATGCGATCTGATGCCATACACGTTCAGATTTTGACTCTAGGACAAATCGTAAGATTTCCTAGGATCCATCCTATAGTGTATAGCAGGCCTTATCTTCAGACGCAGCACATCCCAAAACATAATAATTAGTGAAATACACAAAGCAGCTGACAAGAGAATTTTTTTTGCTCACCTGTGTATAATTGATTAGATACACATGAAAAGAATCCGTGTTATTCAACAAAAAATATAAAAAAAATTGGACTTACACCCGTTATCTAACTGTTTAACACAGAATGAAATCAAGACTGCGTTTATGTTCCATAATCCTTTAAAATTATGAAACCCGTGTTCGCTTCTTTACTAATACAATTTCCTATGAATTAATACTTCTCGGCACCCAGAAAAATGTAACAAAATATCAATTTTAAACGAACGTTGACGAATGATAAAAATTATTATATACATAAAAAATAACAATACCTGATACACGAATTCTTTTTGGTACTCTCATTTTCCGACTTATTTCTGCAGTGAAGTTTGGATCATAGAAATGATCCAGTTCACCAACGAAGCGTGTAGGACTGGCAACATTCGACATCTGAAAAATACAAAAGACAATAAAACAAACATTATTACATGAAACATGTTACATTTTATCCTTCTATGCGATTTTTATTTGCAAAGCCACCATGTTAAAAGATACAAAATACAATAAAAGGAAAATTCTGACCAAAACATATATTATGTAATAAATAATAGCGTTATAGTTTCGACAAAGTATCTTCGCCTTCGTCCGACACATTATGAAATGTAATTTCTAAGGCTACAGCTTATATACCACCAGAAAATGAGAGGAAGTCATATCTAGACATGATTAAACAGCACAGAGACGACGTTAGAATGAAGAGAGATAGTAACGTAATATATAAACAAGTGAAGGAGACAGGACATCAAATAGACTATGAAGTGTAAAGAGGCTGCGAAGAGAAAGAGAAGAAAATGGAAAGAAGCGGAATGGATAGGAAGGAAGAAAGCAAAGAACTTATGAACAGTGGACTAAATATACATAATGAATGGGGAAATATATTGGATAAAGCAAAGAAGAAAGAAGGGGTAACACAAGTGTATTGAATAGCACATAACCAATTAAAAGATCAAGGTTCTGAAAAGTGAAAGCAGGATCATTAAAAAGTTGAGAATACGTAATCAAGTAAAAATTGTTAAAAACGAAAGGATGTATCTTATTGGCTTCTAGATATGACCTCTCATTTTCTGAAATGAAATCTTTGAGTTTTACGTCCCACGATTATGCCGGTTAGGCTAAAGGAGACGATGATGATGAGTAATGAATGAAATGGAATGAAGAAAATGGGAGGAAACGGAGAACCCCAAAAAAACCCACGCACACGGTGTTTGTCCACCACAAAGTTTACTTGGCGGGGGCTGGATCGAACCCGGGACCCCAAGCACCAGAGGTGAATGCTCTACCACTGAGCCACCGCGGCCCCTTCTCATTTTCTGAGATAGCCTATATGGGGGGTGTTATCCAACAACCAGTCAACCCACAATTTTTTTTTTTTTTAAAGTTAACCCTGCTGGAGGGTTCGAACATATGTAAGGAACATACTAAAAAAATCATGGTAACGCGTTTGCGATCGGTCTGCCATCTATGAAGAGAAAAGTCAACCCACATACGTTAATAGTATCTTATGGGGTCGAGAAACCTATAATTGCAATTTCCCCAAAACTAATTCGTTGTGGGTTGACTGGTTGTTGCATAACATCGCCAATATCAGCTGTAGTCTTAGAAATTGTATTTCATAATGTCTGAAAGATATTTTGTCGACACTGTAACGCTACTATTTATTAGATAGTGTATGCTTTGATCAGAATTTACATTTTACTGTATACAAGAAGTTCCAAAGCTAGAATGAATGATATTCAGATACAATATACGGATCCGAAAAGTACACATTTTTAAATATATCAACAAATCAACAGCATTATGACTTTTACATGTTTTGATAACATGATTAAATGTGATCTCTTAGTAGTTTTTCGAAATAAAAACTTTGGAGAAAATTTCCTTATAACCGTTCCTGTTTATTCCAAGTCTAAGAGGGTGAAAGTAATTTTATTTGCCAAAGCTGGTGATCTTAAGGGCATTACTTGCTGTATCGCCAGACCACACGAAAATCGAAGGAAGATTAAAAGAAAGAAGGAGGAAAAAAAAAAGACGTTCCCCTAAATACTAGGTTGTGACCCTGTCTCACTTGGTAGTGATCATTGTTCGAAATACAGTGTGGCATAAAAACTAGTTCAAGAAACACGAAGAACTCGTGCTAGGTGGCCACTAAAAGGTACGAATGCTATCTCAGAGCCAGAGCAGGAGGGCAGCACGTGGGACCAAGCGAAGCAACGGGGTGCATCCGCAGGCGCGCTAGCGGCGGTGGGTATACACAAACGAGGATAGTGGAAAAACACTTTATATGTCACAAAATGCATGGCCTACGTGCTACGCAGCTTTGAGCGACATACTAAATGCCATCCAAAAAAAGTACCAAAATGTTCTAAATTAGGCTTGGTTAGATGTTCCTCTTCTTTTTTGAAGTTCGTTTCCACATTTACGAGAAGCTATTCCCCTGTTTAGTACACCACGCCTTTCACACAATTTCAACAACTGAGACTCAATTTTGAATAACTCGATAAAACTCAAACAAGATAGGTCACGATCTTGTCATTTATGTACCTTTTCCACACTTCCTTTCCCATAAATCACAATAAGTGTACCTCTCCGCCAAATAGTCCCTTCCGCCTCCACATATAGTACCCCTTACGGATATAGTATACGTAAGACCGCATCAGTTCCAGGAGGAGCTGGACGCTCATACTTTTAGGGATTATTCATTGAGTATCTACGAACTTAAAAGGGGGTAACAAACCCACTTTCATTTACTTACCGACTGATACGAAAATAAAAAATAACGTAGTTGTCTTACACTTTGTTGTTCTTCCTCAGTCGTGTTTACCTTCACGACTGCTGATGTGCAAATGTCTGAGGTGTATCTAGTAGTACCAAGTCAAGCATGATTGCTTAGCGGTGTTTGCAGACAGAAAGGAAGTTTGGGAGTCATTCCGTACAGATTTTCGTGAAAAGAACGTAACGCGAAGTTTGCTTTTGTTATGTTTACTTTTAGTTTCTGGTCATTTCAATGCGAATTATAATGCTTAGAATTACGTGTATAAATTGAGGAAAATTCCTCGCTGATCGTATTACATCTTGGAACTCTAAGCACAGATGCCATTTCTAGTGATGGGTTTGCACACACTGACATAAGCAGCGGTAGGTGGCAGCATGGTATGAAAAAGAAGTCATTAACAAGATGCAAGGAGGATTGTAATGGTTACTTCGTTTTACGTGAACTGCTTCTTGTATAAACGTGGGATCGTCGAAATAAGTATAAAATATAAAAGTGCTGTGCTGTTGGTGTGATGCAGGAGCACGTGCTGCTCCGCATCGATAAGTTGTCTTATGGATTGGTAGGGATGCGGCTCTTTTTTAGGGAAAGGAACATGTTTCGCTGTTGGAAAACACGTTTCATTGGAAATTCGAGGTGCAGTTTTTCCTCCTCGCTTTTCAATGGAACGTTCTTTTGTAGAGTTAAAGTTGATTTTTTAATGCTTTCTGTTCTTTATTGTCTTTTTACTTTAACACATTATGCCCTTGTACTCTATATCTGCATGTGTAGTGCCCTTGTACTTTATCTATGATTATGTGGGGGGGGGAGATTTAACGCATATCGCATGTCTTGTGCACATGGATACTTCTTACTATTGCACTACGTAGAAAATTTGTGGCATTTCATGTAGAAGTGGTATAGAACACAGAGGAAACTCAGATCATGTAGTATTCACACTCGAATATAAAGTGTGAATACAGCCTGATCTGCGTTTCTTCTGTGTTCTGTTACCACTTCTACATGAAATACCATCAATTTTCTATGTAGTGCAATAGTAAGAAGTATCCTCGTGCACGGAAGACAAGGGCGGTCTCATGTATACTCGACATGAAATGGGCAAATTAAAGACTTGCCCAAATCTTACTGTACATTTTATAGCCTACGGATCAATATAGTAAAAAAGTTTACCTCTCCACGAAATAGTCCATCCGCCTCCACACATAGTGCCGCTTACATCAGAAACAACCACTTTCTTAACTTTTGCCATTCCCCTTACCTGACTTTCACTCATTCTTCCTCACAAACTTAAATATATTCTCCAATCGACCCAATAAATTTCCAAAAATTGTCTGCCGATACAGCACTTAACGCCTCATTCTCCCTCACAAACCAAAATAAATTCTCCAATTCATCTGTTAAATTTTCTAAAACTGGTCCAGCGATACAGCAGTTAACACATCTAGTGTGAATATAATCATAATTTGTCAGAAACAAGCTGTGCACTTAGGCTCACGGACGTCATGTTCGATTTTGCACGGTATATTATCCGCAATTCTAGTCCTTGTTATTCATGTAATCTCCTACACAACTGTCTTTGAACTTGACTCATCATAAGCTTTCAACATATGCTCCTTTTATCTAAAACTACAAACAGAAATATCAATGGCGATCATTACAAATACAAGGTCACGCGACTGACCATGAATTGCTGACAATCAAAAGTAGTCATATTTCGCTATGAGACAGTTTGCAGATATCTTGAAATATTTGAGCTGGTAGCTACATTTATTTAACGAAACAATTCTGCGTGTGTTCACAATATTTTAATTCCTGCTACCTTGTAATTTCAATTACTACTGTAGAATTAGCTTAATAAGAACGATCAAATTTCAAATTCCACGTTAATTACTATTTTAAGAATAATTGTACAGTACAAATACCAATGTTAAAATTCCATATAATGAAACCTTAATTTTCCCATTTCAAATTTCTGCAAGAAATTTAAAATATTACTTGTATAGAATTCAAGGATAATCCCAGTTGTTAATACATAACCAATGAAACTACACCACAATAACGGTCAAAGTCCCCTATAAGGTCAAGACAGTACAAAATGCTTATATGTCCATACTAAAACTTCAAACTAAAGTAACTTGCTAATATACTGCATGCTTGTCTTTTAAAACTGACCTTACAACTTTAATGTGCCATTTATCAGTTATAAATATAGATATGTGCAGCAACCCGAGAACACAAGTCGATTACCTTTACTTACAGTTGCCAGACAAAAGCAAAAAAAATTACCACACATTCAGTGTTGCCAGATATGAAAATTAAAAAGTAGCGTGGTCGTGCTTCAAAAGTAGCTGATTTGAACTACTTGTAGCCCAAATATTAAAAAAAATTCTTTGCAGCTATGTAGTTTTACTAATTATATATATATTATTTTTAATCATATGTTATTGTTTTGTTTTTAATTATATGTTATTTTACGTAAATTTATATACATTTTTTTTAAATTTAGGCTAGGTTAGATTCAGTGGCGTATTTACGATTTTGTTTCGGGGAGGGCTTTGCTAACTTTCGGGGGGGCTTTGCCTGAAAATCCGAAAATTGTGCAAGATATTTCATATACTTTACTATAGTAAGTAAGATTTCGGGGGGGCTTAAGCCCGGAATCCCCCCTAAATACGCCACTGGTTAGATTACATTTTGTATGTTAAATCTGGTTAGAGTAGGTAGGGTAAGTTGGCTTTAAGGTTAGGTTAGGCTGGGATAGGATATGTATAATTTAATACTAATTATCACCCAAAATAATATTTTACCTATTTTTCACTACATTACAGTCGTACTTGCATTGCACAATTCTTGATCAATAGGTATAAAATATAAATTTAATGAACCCACAATCAGCTCACTCGAATAAAAGTCACGTGCTGATGAGTTCCGAGTAATAGGCTCAATTTATATTCACTTTTGTCTAACTCAGCCATATTTTATAAATCGTAAGATCAATTAATAAGTAGAAAATTATTTATTACTCATTTTCTGTTCAAAATTGTACGGCAAAAATGTATGTAGTCTCCTTATCTTCGTTTTCGGTTGGTTCTTTGTGATAGATTGTCGAATTAAATCTGAGCAGTTTTGCTATGATGTAAAGTTATAACGGCATATATTCCGCTCTTCAAAATCATTTTAACACGGAGAATTGAAGAAAGAAGTTCTAGCCCTATTTTGTTTCGGAGTTTTGCTTTTGTTACAGTTAATCTCGAAAACACTCTTTGACAATTTGCATTGCTAATAGGTAAGGGGTAAACAATCAGTGCAAATTGAGACAATTCTTTCAGAACGAAATTACCAGCAGAATTTTTAATGATTATTACTTTGCAACAGAAATCTGCTCCATTTGTCGGGATGCCATCAGAAAGAATATTTTCCCAGTCCATTGTTAGCAGAGAACGCCATTGATTTTGTATCTCACCAGACTCAGATCCCTTAGGGGTCATTCCATGTCAAATCACCTAGAGCACTGTGCTTCAATGTCTCAGATTCTCTTTAAAAATTTTTCATACATAAATACCAATGAAATTATGCTAAATTCACTTTTTCCGATTTTTTGGATGAGAAGTGGGCCGGGGAGAATTTTTGAAAAATGTGAATTTTGCTTCAATTTCACTTTTTGGCACTCAGCATCATGGAACTAAATTACCATAACTTTCTTATTTTTAAAATTATTTAGCTCATCAAGGTGTCAAACGAAAGCTTAATTTTTGCTCTTTCAGTAGATCTTAAGATAAGAATTCAGAGACGGTAGAGGATAAGAAACAAGACAAAACAGAAATGAAGAATCCAGCAATGGAGGTGCCCAAGCCAAGCAACAAGGAACAAAATTTCCAAGAAGCCACAGAAGGAAGAAGCTCCGAAGTATGTGAAAATGTAAGTGAAAGGAGACAACAGAGAGAGAGCATATCTGGAAAAGAAACAGGTAAAAGATTCAACACCAGACAGAGTAATCTTGAAGAAATAACATACATAGAGACAATTGGGGAAAAAGGAGAAAATGAAGTAAAAGAGCAGGGAAAAGAAGAAAAAACCAGGGAAGAAAAACAGCAAGTTACACAAAATCAGAAAGAACAGGCAATAAGTGAACAAGAAGAAAAGTATTGGAAAATAGTAAAAAGAGGAAAAAGATCAAATGCAAATATAGAAAGTAAGCAACAAAATCGAAATATTAAAAATATCTTACAGGAAGAAGATGTATTGGTAATAGGAGATTCAATGTTGAAAGGTGCAGCGAAATTCTGCAAAAAATATGGAGTAAAGACCCAGGTTTTCCCAGGAATTAGGATAAATGAATTAGAGAAAATGATGGAGAAAAATAAAAAAGAATATAAAAATCCAAAAGTAATTGTAGTGCATGTAGGAACAAATAATATAGGGAAAAGAAACGGAAAGCACCTGATCCAAGAAATGTGGGAGTTCCTAGAAAAAGGTAAGGAACTATATCCTGAAAGTAAATGGGTCGTAAATGGATTAATATATAGAAATGATGTTTATGAAGATACTATAGAAAAGCTAAATGATGGCATAAATTGGGTCTGTAAACAGTTAGAAACGGTTTATGTAGATGCAAATAGAAGACTAACCAAATATGAAGCAGCAAATGATGGAATACACCTTAACTGGAGGGGAGGGTGTTTCTTAGGACAACAAATCTTGGAAGAATGTGAAAAAATCCTTGAAATAAGAATTATGGAACGAAATTATTGACTGGAAGGGAAAGCAAGATGGAGTAAGGTTGCCAGAAATGAAAAAGTAAATAAAAATAATTCTGTAAATATAAAAATAGGTTGTTTAAATATTCAGGAAGGGGGAAATCAAACAGAAAAATGGAAGGAAATTATCGAAAATATGGAGGAACTGAATATAAACATAATGCTAATTACAGCAACAAACATGAGGGATGAAATTGCTCCACCTTTGGAAGATACTAAGTACATGTGGGAAGGGAGAAATAGAAAAACTGGAGAAATTAAAGGAGGAGGAGTTGGAGTTCTAATAAATAAAAATATAAGTGTCATAGAAAACAAATTAAGATGCAAAACCAAAGATGTAAAGGATCACTTATGGATAAAGGTAAAGCTGGGGGAAAAGGAATTATATGTAGGTGTAATATATTGGAGACCTGAAAAAAATCTAGAGTGGAACACGGAAATATATAATTGTGTAAATGAAGATTTAAATGAAATAAGAAAAGAAAATGTAGATTACATAATAGGAGGAGATTTAAATGCGCATTTGATAGAAACGGAAGGAGAAGTAAACAAAAATGGGCAACTTTTATACTCACTAGTAGAGGATTTTAATTTAGAAATAGTGAACATAAGACAAACACCAGTTAAGAAGACATACTTCAAAAGAGAGATGGCTACTACTATTGATTACTTTCTTGTTAGTGAAAAAAACAGGAAAATGGTTAAAGAATTTGATGTTGATGAAGAGGGAATTTACAGTGTAGGAAGTGATCATAGATTAATAAAAATGGAGCTATTTGATCAAGAGGGCAAGAGAAATTACCCAAAAAAAATAAATAAAAGAGATCAAAACAAACCTACTATTAGAAGACTGGAAAAAGAAGAAGATATAAAGAAATATAAAGAGAAATTAGAAAAAGATTACACAAATGAACTAAGCTATGAATCTTTAGTAACAAAAATTAAAAGTGCTGCAGCTGAAGTTACAAATGCGAAAGAAGGGAAGAAAGGTTATAGAGAAAGTAGAAAGTTCAATTGGACCAAAGAAACAGAAACAAAAATTAATATAAGAAAAGAAAAAAGCCGAACCCATAGACTAATACTAAAGAAATTCAAGAAAGGAGAAAGCGGGAAAGAAGAAGTAATTCAAGCATGGAACGAATATATAAACAGCAAGAAAGATGCACACATAGCTAAAATGAAAGAAATTAGAAATTTCAATGAAGAAATAGCAGAGGAAATTAAGTCAGGAGGGAGAGAAGCAGGGAAAAGATTCTGGAGATATGTTAGACAAAAGCAAAACGAAACAGAAAAGGAAATTATTCTTAGAAATGAAAAGGGACAAATAATGAAGGACAGGACGGAAATTGAGGCGTACTTAACAGATTGGGCGATGAAGCAAAATTGTGAAGAACCGAAAAATGAAACAAATAAATTAGCAAAAATGAGAAATGAGAGTGCAGAAGAAGAAAGTCAGGACTTAACTAATGATATTGAAAATATGGAAATAGAGAAGGCTAGGAAAAAGCTAAGAAGAGGAAAAGCAACAGGAACAGATGAGGTGTCAAATGAGATGTTAATAAACTTAGATAATAAATATTTGGAAAGTTTAAAGAATATTATGAATAATATACTTGAGTCAAGAACCATTCCTCCAAGTTGGAAGCAAACGAAGATTAAGTTAATATATAAAGGAAAAGGTAGAGATAAACATGATATAAAAAATTATAGACCAATAGCGATTACCAGCTGCGTATATAAGTTTTTTGCAATTATTCTAAGAGATAGATTAATGAACTGGCTAGAGAAAAACAAAATTTTAAGTGAGTTACAAAATGGATTCAGAACAGATAGAAGAACAACAGATAACATCTACATTATAACACAACTGATAGAAATATGCAGAGAAAGAAAAGAAGATTTCATAGTAGCATTTATAGATATTGAAAAGGCGTATGATACAGTCAAGAGAAAGATATTATGGGAAGTAATGGAAAACATAGGAATATCAAAGAAATTTATTATGCTCCTTAAGGAATTATATAAGAACAACAAATACAGATATGAAATGGGAAACGTAAAATCAAAATGGATAGAAAGTAATAAAGGTTTGAAACAAGGATGTCCTCTATCACCAGTTCTATTCCTGATATACATACATGAAGTGGAAGAAGCATTGATCAAAACAAACAGAGGGTTAGAATTAAGATTGCAAGGAAAAGAAAAAGTAAGAAAAATCCCTGGCACTCTATTTGCAGACGATGTGACTCTGATGAGTAATAATATAGAAGATATTAAGGAAATGTTAGAAACAGTAGTTAGGAAAGGAGAAGAAATTGGTCTAAAAATAAATGAAGAAAAAAGCAAGTTCATGGTTTTTAGTGGAGACATAGAGGATAAAAATATACAAGCAGGAAACATAGAAATAAGCAGGACTGAAAAAATAGAATTTTTAGGAATCACACTTGAGGAAGGAGAACAATACTTAGTTGAACATGAAAAAAAACTAAAAAATAAAGTACAAAAATATGCAGCAATTATAAAAAATAAAGCAATGTGGTCATACAATAGATATGAGGTATCAAGAATATTATGGAAACAAGTAGCAGTACCGGCGCTAACATATGCAAATGAAGTAATAACTTTAACGGAAAAACCAGGAGTATTTTACAACAAGCACAAAATCAAATAGGAAGGTTTGCCCTAGGAGCAAATAAATTAAGTGCAAATGTAACAATAACAGGAGAAATGTGATGGAGTGATTTTGAAAAAAGAGAAGGTGTGAGTAAAGTAAAATATCTTGGAAGATTAAAATTTATGGAAGAAACAAGATTAGTAAAAGTGGTGCATGAGGCCACTAAACATATGAGAAAAGGGGAGAACACGAAATGGTTTAGGAGAGTTAGGAAATTAGAAAGAAAGTATGATCAAACTACCCGCTGGCATAGAGAAGAAAATTATAAAAATTGGGAAAAAATCACAGAAAAAACATTTAAAGAGAAAGCGCAGGAAAAGTGGTATGAAGAAGTTGTTAAGAAGAGCAGTTTAAAAGGAATATACACACATAAAAAGAGTTATGAGAAAATAAATTACATGAACAATGATTTAGGAAGCATTTTACTTTTCAAAGCCAGGTCAGGGAGCCTTGAAACAGGGGTAAGACTGAAAAAATTTAAAGAAGTAAATGAAAAATGTCAATTATGTTTTAAAGAAGATGAAACATTAGAACACATATTGTTAAAATGTGAAGAAACCCAAAAAATCAGGGAAAAATGGAAATGGATTGATGAAATGAAAGAGGAAGGAAATTTGGTTAAATTAGTTTGGAGGCAAGGCTTTAATGTAAATGGAAGGGAACTAAGTGAGAAAGAAATGGAAAAAACCAAAGAACTTCTTGAATTTTGGTGGAAAAAGAAAATGGAAAACGTTAAATGAAAAAAACAAAAAAACAGTACTTACTTTTTTTTTCTTTTTTTCCAGGATCCAAACTTCCGAAGAGAAGGAAGGAAAATACCTTGAACCTGAACCTGAACCTGAACCTCTTAAGTAACCTTGCAAAATATTACACTGTCAAACATTAAGGGGCATACAAAGCAAATTTTGGGGGTTTTTACAAATTGTGCTGTTGCTCAAAAGTTACAACTATGAAGCTTTTGAAACTCTTTTTGTACATTCATCTTAACACGTACATAGTATGGTTAAACAGAGAGTGTTTTTTGTAATTTGTAATTATTATTTTTTATGTACAGAAATATACAGTTTTAAGTGTTGTTACAAATTGTGCCATTGCTCGTAAGTTACAACTATGAAACTTTTGAAACTTTTTAAATAGAATCATCTTAGCCCATACATGATATTATGGTTAAAATATAAAAAGGGTGCTTTTAGTATTTTTGTAATTATTATTTTTTTTGGTATTTTACATGTACGGAAATATATAGTTTTAAGTTTTGTTACAAATCGTGTCATTGTGTGTAAATTACAATTGTGAAACTCTTGAAACCTTTTTTATAGGATCATTTTAGCACATACATGATATGGTTAAAGTATAAAAAGGGTGCTCTTGGTATTTTTGTATTTATTATTTTTGTACGTCAGAGAGCAATTCATGAATCGCTCTGGACCTTCTATATTCTGCTGCCCAGAAAATTAAGACTTTTGTTGGATACCTTTTGAAAATATCATCTGGGAAGTTCCTGTTCCATCTCTTACAAGCCAATCAGCCCGGACTTATGCAACTGAGAGTAAAGTCAAATGAAGACATCATATCATCAATGAAAAGAATGAGCTGTGAAATATAGGACACAACATTTTGTATGTAAATCTATGTAATTCTAAGAAGTATTAGAATAGAATAGAATATTTTATTGTCATTGAGCTTTACAAGCAATAGACAACGTCCGAATGAGATATACATATAGATACAGATATATAAAAAATAATCATTGCATACAGACAATCAGTTATTGGTTAATTTTATAATGAACAACCTAATAATATTTGAAATAAAGTGCCACTGCAAATTAGGACACAATATCTTGACATTCACTAAACTCTTGAATCGAGTAAAATGGATTCGTTACTAACCAATCATATAACTTTTTTCTTATAGACCTTAAATGGCAGCTGTTGTATGGAAGATGTTAGTTTATTAAATAACTTTGGTCCTATAACTAAATAATTATTTTTGATCTAGTGAAGGGTATATCGATTTTCTTACACAATCTAGTATTATACTGGTATGTATTATAGGTATGTATGTAAACATGTTACTGGTATGTATGTTTACTGTTTTCATCTATGTACATTAGTATATTGTTTCTTATTTCTGTTGATAGGGTTTGTAATAATCACTCAACATTGCTAGGCCTATATTTTCCATTCACAAAGCCGCAAGATTATTACAAAACAAAGTATCCCTTTTGTTATTTAATCATATCTAGTAAATGCAAACTAATCCAATAAAAAGTTATAAAAGTTTGATAGTTGTAAGCGATGGTACAATTGGGAAAAAATTGAAAGTCATAGTTAAAGTACAAAAATATAATATTATGGTAATACCAAAACTACACATTAAACCAGTTCTATTTTTAAGTATACCTAATATTTACTAAGATGATTATTTGAAAAAGTTTTAAAGTGTGACAGTTGTCACTTCAGAGTAGGGATGGCCAAAATTTTCCGAAATCGGAAATTTCACTTTCCGGAATTTTTCCGACTTCCAGATTTTTCCGAAATAGGAATTTTTTCCTTATTATTTTTTTCCGATTTTACTTTCCGGACTCCGGAAAGTAAAAATTCCGGAATTGGCCATCACTACTTCAGACAAAAGGTATAATCTGTTAACAACAGTAAATCTGTATATTTCTGTACATTTAAAACACAAATAACAATAATAATAATTGCAAAAATACCAAAAGCACCCTTTTTACATTTTATCTATATCATTTATGTATTAAGATAATTCTATTTAAAAAGTTTCAAAAGTTTCATAGTTGTAACTTACGAGCAATGACACAATTTGTAACAACACTTAAAACTGTATATTTCTGCACATAAAATATAATAAATACAAAACTTCAAAAAACACCCTCATCATTTTTTAACCATACCATGTACGTGTTAAGATGAACATACAAAAAAAAAAAGCTTTAAATCTTCATATTTGTAACTTTTGAGCAACGGCACAATTTGTAAAAAAACCTAAAATTTGCTTTGTATGCCCATTAATGTTTGACAGTGTAACGTTTTGCAAGGTTACTTAGGACCCCCTGAAAGAGCAAAAATTAAGCTTTCATTTGACACCTGGATGAGCCCAATAACTTTAAAAATAAGGAAGTTATGGTAATTTAGTTCCATGATGCTGAGTGCCGGGAAGTGAAATTGAAGCAAAATTCACATTATTCAAATATTTCTCCCCGGCCCATTTCTCATCCACAAAATCGGAAAAAAATAATTTAGCATAATTTCATTGGTATTAATATATGAAAAATTTTGAAGAGAATCTGAGACATTGAAGCACGGTCATGTTTTAAAATTTGGTGATTTGACATAATAATTCTAATGGTAGAGTGGAAAATGGTGGGCGTGTGTGAGACAAACAGATATTAGAAGAAAAGCTACGAATCTTCAATAGAATCCCCTTATTTCAAGGAATACGATTTAGTAGTTCCTCGCCACCGTTTATCAACTTATATAGCTCCATTTAAGAATCACTATGCAGAGCAGATCTATGAAACCAGCTATATGTTTCTCTGACATTGAGCAAATAATTTACATTTCCAGACAATTCATCTGATGCATGTGAACAGGATAAATGAAGAGAATGTCAAATGTATTTTTATCAATATTATATTTCAGTTATCCTTTTTCGTGCGTATGGAAAGAGAATTATTATTACCGCACAGGTTAGATGCACCATCAGGTACAATACCAAAGCTTTGTTGAATATTGATATCAATACGAGAAAAAAATATCATGCAGTATCTCTGTAGTACGGTAGTAACTGTGACAGTAATTGAGATAAACTATTCAATTATCCTTTGAGAATTTCTAGTAGGCCTACATAAGTATAAATGCTTCACAAGAAATATCGGTTGATTCATCAGTGATAAGATTAAAAACAAACATGATCCTTCATGCTACATATGAAAATAAAAAGTAGCGTATATTGAAGATTTATAGCCCACAGATGATTACAAGTAGCCCAAAAAGTAGCGTGTCGCCTAATTCGAAATTTTTGTAGCGAGGGCACTTAAAAAATCGCCCAATCCACTACTTGTAGCCTAATCTCGCAACACTGCACATTCGTCTGATAACCGTACACTTTACATTGCATAGAGTGTGATCAGTGTTACCTTGGGTGTCATACGGCAAGGGATTGAACAGTCACAACGTAAAACATGTGCTTTAATTTGCGTTAAACTTCATACAACTTAACTTCTTTCAACAATGCGTTGCGTGGCAGTTAGCAAAATTTGTGAAAACTCAGGAGCCCTTGTTTCTGTTCGTTTCGCTTGATTCTCAAATGACGTGTCCGACAAGCTCGGACTGGCCAGGGAACTAGGGCAGGGATACCTCTCTCTTTCTCTCTCTCTCTCTCTCTCTCTCTCTCTCTCTCTCTCTATATATATATATATATATATATATATATATATATATATATATATATATATATATATATATATATATATATATATATATATATATATATATATATATATATATATATATATATATATATTGTATTTTGTTCTGTTTCCAGAGTTCAGTGACCCCTAGCATTGAATGTAGTCTTGGGGGTCTCATGATTGGAATGAAACTAACAGTAGGCTATTATAAAATTCTGTTTGGGGCCCTTTCTTTATGGTCTAGTAAGAATATATTTAAAGAATACTAGCAGCGTTCACCCCGCTTCGCTGCGGTCACCCCGGAACGCAATAAACTTTGTTACTTAGATAATTTTTACTTTTTCGCTTTCAAGTGATATGATAAAAACCATAGAAGATTGCACTAATGTTAACATTATATCGCCTGTCATTTATGTTAACCCGCCCCGCTTCGCTGCGGTCACCCCAACCCGCCCCGCTTCGCTGCGGTCATCCCGGAACGCAATAAACTTTGTTACTTAGATAATTTTTACTTTTTCGCTTTCAAGTGATTTATAGCGCCTGTCAGTTATGTTAACCCGCCGAGTCACAGGGTCATGCGGGTTGCATATAAATACGTTTATTTTTATACCTATGATGAACTAATAACAAAGGATTTGTACGTATGGACACCTGAATGGTCAATTATCTCAAGACACTGGTAATTGAAAATTAAAGTGATATGATAAAAACCATCTAGGGTCCACATCCTAACAACCCCCCAAAAATGAAAGAAATCGGTTCAGCCGTATTAGCGTGATGAGCGGACAAAGGATTTTTTGTACGTATTGACACCTGATTGGTCAATTATCTCAAGACACTGGTAATTGAAAATTAAAGTGATATGATAAAAACCATCTAGGGTCCAAATCCTAACAACCCCCCAAAAATGAAAGAAATCGGTTCAGCCGTATTAGCGTGATGAGCGGACAAAGGATTTTGTGCGTTCTCTTTTATATATATAGATGAAGAATGGGTCCCCAGCATCATATTGTCTAAATGTATATTGGGGCCCCATGAATGCCGATATGAGGCTGACTTTTATAAAGTCCTGCTGGGGCCCTCTGTTAGTCGTTTGACAAGTTATTGCAACACCACAAAGAAACAGATCAGGTCCAGACTCTGGGACCCCATTACTTCGCGTAAATGAAGCTGACAGCTTTATGAAGAAAAGCCACTCCCCATCGCAAAGGTTTTACAAGACTCTGTTAAACTTGTACTACTACTACTACTACTACTACTACTACTACTACTACTACTACTACTACTACTATAATAATAATAATAATAATAATAATAATAATAATAATAATAATAATAATAATAATAATAATAATAATAATAATAAGGGAAGATGGGGTTCTCAAAGTTAGGCTCCTGCCGGTGTCCTATATGCCCTAGTCCGAGACTGGGTCCGACAATATTGTAACTTCTAATTTGGAAGTAATAGTTGTGCTAATTTACGTGTATTCTCATCTTTGTTTCTCACTTAATAATCTTGCGTAATTTTATTATATTATTCTTATACAGTTAAAGAATCTCACTTAACTATAAGGCATGCGGAAACATACGGGAAAAACCCACTTAACACTTTTAATTGATCTACTTATTTGAATTTGCATCTTTTATCTAATGAACATTGTCCAGAAAATTCAAATACTGTAATAATTTTACAACTAAATAATAGCAGATTGTTAGGAACCGTAACACTTCGCAACTTGTAGAGCTTTGCAAGATTGTTATTACGTTATACAATAGGTTGAAGTCGGACTCTTCTCTAGTAAATGAAACACACATCAAAGCTAAACGACACTACAGAAAGGAAATTAGGGTAGTAAAATTGAAGTAAACGATATAAATATACAAAAGGTTGTCCAAGATTAAAAAAAAAAAAATACTCGATTTTCATTGACCTTCCCGAACAACGCATTTAACAACTGTTAGGTCTCAATACAATCAGACTTGTACTTGGTATACCAACTGAGCACTTAAAATATACTTCCTTGTCTTCTTTACCATAAATGGTGTTTATCCAGTACTCGCACCCACCATGACGTTCATGTGCTAAGTGCAGAGTGGGTAGGTATCTTATTTTGCATTTTTTTTTCTTTTCCGGAAGTAATAAGATTCAAGTAGTGGGGGCGGCGCGGTGGCTCAGTTGTAGAGCGTTCACCTCCGGTGCTTGGGGTCCCTGGTTCGATCCCAGCTCGCGCCGTGTGGACTTTGTGATGGGCAAACACCGTGCTCGTGGGTTTTCTCGGGGTTCTCCCGTTTCCTCCCACTTTCTTCATTCCACCATTTCATTCATTTCTCATCAATCGTAAAACTTAAAAGATTTCATTTTTCATTTCAAGTAGTGGATATGATGTTGATTTATTATTTACAGGATTACATCGTTGAATATCAATTTATCCTTGTCTTGGTAAAGTTTGGAAATGTTAGTAAGAACGTTTTATCAGTCAAAAATATTACTTCCTTAGAATATAACCACAGAAAGGTGAATTTTATTATGATTATTATTATTTTTAATCTTGGCGCTTGAGTTCTTCGACGATAATTCAGTAATAACATTGAAATACGTGGATTTTTTTGGAGGTGAGACAAAATGTGATGAGTTTCCTTTTGTTGAGAAGTTCTCTTTTCTTTTTTAATAAGTCAAGTCCTGAGTACAGTAAAAATGTATTAGCAATTTAATATATTTTAATTTTTTGTGGCCAGAATATTTTTGTATGAGAATGGAGAATATCCTAGAAGAGTATGTTATTGCTGAAGAAAATTGTCTCTATTATGATGTAAAAGATCGCATTCAAAGATGATGTTATTGAAAGTTCCTACTCCTTTGTCACCAGCAATGGCACGTTTCTCTCTTTTTAATTTGAAATAGTTTTGTTGGAGTTAAGGCAGTATCAAACAGTAGTCGTTAATAAAGAATGATTTCACTTATGGGCCAGGTATTTATTATATGCTTGCGTAGAGAATCTCGAGAAGAGTCAAGCGTATCCCAATAAAATTTTCCTGGAAGGACTGCATTTCTTGCTAGCCAAGTGATTAAATCTGTTTTATACCTTCCTGTACTTGAAATACTTCCAGAACTTAAAATGAATACAAACCAAAAGAAAGCACCAATACAGTGTTTTGTAAAAAATGATAAAAGAAGTAAATAAAATACAGATGAAAGAAAACACACAAATAGTGAAGAGTAAATACAAGGAATAAAATACAAGTGAGAACAAGAGTAACAAAAAAATAATGGTACAGCGGGGGACACTTCTAAATGGTACATCCATATGGAGATTTACGGCTAAGGTGTACCATTTAGAAGTGTCCCCCGCTGTACACAGGAGTGACAAAATAACAAAAATTAGAAGGATGAGAACGAGATATTAGTTCTACCAGTAAATTTTCAATTACTAATTTACATATTAAATTATTTCTTTTCAAGGCAGTATTAGGGTTTAAAGCTTTGGAATACTTCTGTAGTGTAAAATAATTAATAAAAATTAAGATAATAAAAAGGAAAACAAGAAAATTAAAATAGGACACTATTTAAAATAATAAGGTATCATGGCAAGAAAAAATTAGCCTTGTCTCATCGCTATTATTTATTGCCAAAACAGTAACGCTGTTTTTAATTAGATAGTATATGCTATGGTCAGAAATTATATTTTATTTTATGCAAGAAGTTCCAAAGCTAAATGAATTATATTAGTGTAAATTTTGCAGTCAATTGCAAGGGAAATGTTTTCCTGTAATTCGGTCAGTGTATCCTACAGGAAGGTCAAATACTATACTCCAATTAGTCTTCGGGTTAACATGTATGGGCCAATCAGTTGATAGTGGGCAAACCACAAAATATATTGAGTCCAAATCGGTGTTAATGATGCGTGATAACCGTACCATGGGGATGTGCATCTGCCCACATGTGTTTATTATGCATGTAGGCGATACCATCTCTTCCAAACGTGGCCTCGTCAGTGAAGAGTATTGATGTCTGAAACAGCATGATGGTAGTGGTCTGTTTAATGAACCTAGCAGAATGCTTCACGTGATTAGAAATCCACTTCTGTAAGTCCTTGTACCCTTTGCAAGTGGTATGAGTACAAGATATTTTCATGTAACGCACTCCACACAGTTATGTGACTAACATGCATCTCACGGCTAAGTTTCCGCGTACTCGAACCTGGCTCATTGTCTATAGCTGCTAACACACATTCGTCAACGACGTACACGACGTGGTCGACCAGCATCCACATAGGCAGGTAGTACAGTCCCTGTTTCACATAAGCGCCGATAAATTTCTGTAAATATCCTGTATGATGGTTGGCGCATGTTAAGAAAACGCTCCTGATAGAGTTGTGCAGCTTCACAGCCATGGCCATTTGCACGGCAGTACATGAACAACATGCTGGCCTATTCACGGTCTGAATAACGCACCGATGTTTTAGTCAAGTACTGCCACTTACCCTATTCAAAATTCGCAGCAAATGACCACACTCCTGTACTGTGGCGTCTTGAATACGAGTGGCACCTGTGTGTGTGTGTGAACCGAGAAACTACGCATTGAATACCAGGGCAATTTCTAGACATCCATAGACCGCCATCTCTAAGCTTATTGATTTTCGATATCTACCGCTTCCAACTTACTTGCTTTGCCATGCTTTTGGCCCTCTCTAACTCTTCCAATATGCCTAATATGCTATATGTTCATAGGACTTGCTTTGCTTATCTTGGTTCCAACGTTTGTTACATTTAGTTACACCCTGTATAAAGGAGCAAAACAATGAAAAAGACTTTCAAATATGACCTTAGTACATAAATTTACAAAGGAAAAAATGGCTATGAAATTGTTGTCATCAAGAGCAGCGATGACGGATTGCATTATTTCATATGTTATAAGGGTCACAGAGTTTACAACTGGAATAATTAGGAATATAAAGGCAAAATTATCCAGTTATCTACACGAGAGCTCATCATTTTAAAATTTACGTTAAGAGTCAATCAATTTTTAATGATTCACTACTTATTCTGTGACCAGTTCAATTTTCGTAGTTCCTTTTTTATATCAGGTTTCCAAAAAGTATTGAGCCTTTGGAGGTCAAAATTGAGAACACATTAATCGTGATTTGAAAATTACATTACAAAACAAAGTATGCGCCATTTTGTTCTTCATTCTGTACTTTTCTGGAAGCGCGATAGAACTTATGTGATTTCTGGCCAAAAGAGTCTGACACGAATTATTCACAGGGTTCTTTGAACCTAACACCATTCAAGGAGTTCTTCAGGTCGAAATAAATGATAAGTCTGACAGCACAATGTGATAGTATTCGGGGTATATAGTGGAAAGACTACAACCTCACAATCAAACTCCTTCAGTTTCTGACGGGTTGTTGAAAATGTATGCTGTCCGTCATTGTTAGGGTGGTATACAACACCCTTTCCGTTAACCATTTCCTGGTAGTTCTTTTGAATTGCTAGGTGCAGAAGTCTCGATTGCAGAAGTCCGAATCTATTCTTCTACTCGATGACAGCATCTCGTGATGCACGATGTCCTTCCAATTTCACCAAAAGCAGAGCATAACCTCCCTTGGCGACAATGTAGGCTTCGCCAGAGCGACTACGATCTTTTTCCAGTGGGGGCCGGTGGATTGTGGTTTCGGGTGTTGCAGTACGAACGATCAGAGACAGAAGATATAAACTGCACTCATTGCCTAATCAGCATAACTTTAGATGCAAATGCTATGTGACATTTGAAATTAAATCAAATTCTGATTTTTCTAAAAAAAAAAATAAAATAAAAAAATAATGCAGAACATTTTATCCTTGCTGTTTTTAAAAAAACAGAAGTCATGTTATAGAATTTATTCAGAATTTGTAGATTATTTACAAAATTAGAGTACACATCAGGGGTAAAAGTGGATCTGAAAAGGTAGTAGGACGGTACGTAGTGGCATGACATCATGGCGTCCCCCTGCCTATCTTTACCCATTGTACTTTTTAGGAACTGAGGGGACGCCGTATATATTTTCTGGAGGTAAGGGGACGGCGTTCCACGTGTTCCCCTGCACTTTTACCCCTGGTACACATAATTCAAGTAATTCCAATAACTAAAACACAAAACAGCTGATTCAGAAAAGACAACTGATACAAAAGAGGTATATGAATCCCGAATGTCACATATACATCAACCAACGCACGTGCGTAAAAGAAAAACTACATTCCAAATCATCCTTCTTTGTTGTAAGCAATGCACGATGAACACAATATAGTTCCATAGGACGCGAAACAATGCTTATTAATGTGATACGTTCTAGAAACGAACTTGGAAATCCGCTAGATGTAGGATAAGCATGTAACAGAAGCCAAAAGTTAAAGAACGTCAAAGCAAACAGCATTGCCATTTCTACACCCAGAAATGTTTGTTGGGAGGGGTCCAAAGTATTTTTCGAGGTCCAATACGTTTATGTAATATCGAACCTGTCTTATTCTGCACCCGAAAAGACGATAAGTAGTTAATTACTGTCACCTATATTTTCTTAAAAATATGTAGATCGATTATTTTTAAAGAAGAGTACATGATGAGTCGTAAAATAAAATATTTAGCCTACATGAATCGTTTCTCGCACTGTTAAACAAATATATTTCGTTAAGAAAGTCTACAAATGTTAGTCAAATTTGGAAATTTTTGGGAGGTCCAAACCCGGTGGACCCTCCCTCGTGGCAGCGCCCCTGAGCATTGCTAATTAAATAATTCAATGTGGCGTTTCCCATCATACAGTTTTATGTGGAAACTTATCAAGAGTATAAAATACATTTGTTTTATAAAACAAATATGCATATACTAAAATACTATCCACAGAGGGGGATTCTATATATTGACTTACTAATATCTGGTTCACAAATTGCTGTACAAGAAGCCTTCATTATCTATATAAGCTAAGAATTAAAGTATAAATGCGTGTTTACTTTCATTTGTTTTCTGCTCTATTACATGTTTTCTTTCTTATTTTGTAATTCTACAAACAGTTTTTTTTTTTTTTTTTTTTTTTTGTCGTTACGTTGATTTGCTTCAGTATTGTTCCGTAATTTAAAAATATGGATGCATAAAAATAAATTCCATTTGTAATTGGTAGTGAAATAAAATTCAGAAATCTTATTTAGCGCGAAAAACCTTCTTGTTCACTGGAAACCGAGCCGCATTGTTGCAGAAGCACTGCAACGACCAGAGCCTTTAACTTCTGAGATAAGGGAAAGGAGACTTAACTTTCGCTCCAATTGCTAGGCTGAAGAAACCTAGTCGTTGTATGCGGTACAACGCAATATAAAGTAGAGACTCTCTCTCTAACGGATTGTTTTTCGCTTTTTAAAACGGATTAATAGATTTTACAGTTATAGAAGTAAAATAAAATATGTTATTTAAAGTATATGGGAGTATTAGAAAGTATTATTTCCTGTTCTTTACTACTACTGCTAATTTATATCTATATAATTAGCAGTAGTAGTAATAGTATATATGTACGTATTAAATACTTTGGTCGTTGCGCAACGGCGCAACACCAACATTATCCGCTACTGTCTTTTTCACTCAATATTGTCTAGGTATCCACTTTTTCATCACTCGTGGTCAACAGCTTCAGAAATGGGCGTGTTCGTCACGTTTCAGCAGAGATTCGCAGATAGCAATGTTTGATCGAGTAATGTTTTTTGAGTCAGATCATATGGAACCAAAATGTCGAGCTTCTTTTTGTAGATACTATTCTCCAAATGGTTTAACACTACTGATGCACGTTTAAGTACGAGGCGCATCCAGAAAGTAAGTTTCCCACGCGTGACATAGCTAGGAAACGGTATGTTGCGCGAAGCGCCTGAGTGTATGTGATAGAGTAAGGTCCTAACATAGCACATGCACTAGCGGAACTTCCCTAGTGCTCTCAGTAGCGTCGTGGCAGTGATTGAGGATGGACGTTCCTATTCCAGCTCTCGCTGCGTTTGAAGTTCGAGCAGTGATGAAGTTTTTGAATGCACAGGGCATAGCACCGATTGAAATCTATCGTCAACTGTATCGTTGCAAAAATGTCAATGCTGACCCTGTACGCCTTGCTTTGTGCTCTAGGGTCAGTTGCTTCAACACAAAATTTATTGATCAACAGGCACTCCGTGACAGTGGTGTGCAATAAGGAGCGGAAAATCTGCAGGGACTGCTTGCTCATGCCGTTATGCCCATGGACCTGGCACAGCTAACATGGATTTCGATTGGTGCTATAACCTGTGCATTCAAAAACTTTATCACTGCTCGCACTTCATACGCAGCGGGAGCTGGAATAGGAACGCCAATCTTCAACCACTGCCACGACGCTACTGAGAGCACTAATGTAGTTCCGCTAGTGCATGTGCCATGCTAGGACCTTACTCTCTCAGGTGCACGTAGTCGCTTCGCGCAACATACCGTTTCCTAGCTATGGGACGTGTGGGAAACTTACTTTCTGAATGCGCCTCGTAATTGACAATGTCATGATTGCTTCCATTGCCGGTCTTCCTCGAGTTTTGTCAGAATATCATCCACTTTTTCTGTAAAGATAATCTTGGACATCGAAATTTCCAGAACGAAAGACTGAAAAAATTTTTGACTGTTGATTTTGATAACAAATCTTACCCACACCATAAAAAGCGAAATTTCTTCGCAAGCCTGCGCAGCATTTACGCCTTTCTTGTAATCGAATTGTTCCTGTCACCACGGCACGGCGCGTCCTCAGGTTGCGGATCGAGGAGAAGGGTTAGCTGCGAATATACTGAATAAGCAGTCGTGGACAGCCGACTAAAAGTGGTCCTCCAGCTTGGGGGTTTGGGTAGGGCTAACCACCTCATCCTGTAAAAAAAAAAAAAAAAAAAAAAAAAAAAGCACTTGTTCAGAAATATTCACAAAAGCCTCGGACAAGGACTGATAATTTGGCACGACCTCAGCAAAAGAAAATGGACATGAGATTTGGAACATGGAATATTAGGAGTCTTTATAGGGCAGGCGCGTTAAAATCCGTAACGAGTGAGTTAGAGGAATACAGGATGGACGTAGTAGGAGTTCAGGAAGTTAGGTGGGAAGGAAATGGATCTGAGAATTCCGGAAATTTTACGTTCTTTTACGGGGAAGGAAATAAAAATCACCAGTTAGGAACAGGGTTTTTCGTTCATAAACGTACATTACCAGCAATTAAACGGGTTGATTTTGTTACTGATAGACTTTCTTTTATTACTCTTAAGGGACGGTGGTGTGATATTATTGTTTTAAATGTACATGCCCCAACTGAAGATAAAGATAACGATATAAAAGACAGTTTTTACGAAGAAGTGGAACGGATATTTGACCAACTCCCGTGATACCATATGAAAATTCTATTAGGGGATTACAATGCGAAGCTAGGACGAGAGGATATTTTCAAACCGATTATAGGGAACGAAAGTCTGCATAAGGAAAGTAATGACAACGCTGTTAGACTCGTGAACTTTGCAACATCCAAAAACCTAATCGTGAAGAGTACAAAATTCGCGACGTTCATGAATACACTTGGACATCACCAGACGGGAAAACACACAATCAAATTGATCACGTTTTAGTAGATAGAAGAAGGCAATCTAGCAAAATCGATGTCCGGTCGTTTAGAGGGGCTGATTGTGACACTGACCACTACCTGGTAGCAGCGATAATACGAGAGAGGTTATCGTTGAATAAAGGTAATATTCATTGTCCGAAAACAGAGAGATTCAATTAAAAGAAATTAGAAGAGAGCCAGGTAAGAGAGGAATACCAGATTGAAGTTTCGAATAGATTCTGAGCTTTAGAAGATTCGGAGTGCACTAGTGTTGAGGATACGTGGATTGAAATTAGAGATAGCATTAAAATTTCAGCGAAAGAAAAATTCGGACACGCGGAGATACGTAGGAACAAACCATGGTTCGACCAGGAATGCATAAAACTAGCAGAGAAGAGAAAACAGGCAAAATTACGCTGGCTACAAAATCCGAATGAAATAACTACACAAAAGTTCGCAGATACCAGGCGGGAAACTTCCAAAACGTTTAGAACAAAGAAACGCGATTTTCTGAAAGCTAAAATTAAGGAACTTGAAGATAATAGTAAAAATAAAAACATTCGGGACATGTATAAGGGAATCAACGAATTTAAGAAAGGCTATCAACCTCGTGCTTATATACTAAAGAAATCTGACGGTACAGTTCTCATTGACACGGTTAGCATCTTAAATAGATGGAAAGATTTCTTTGACAATTTGCTTAACACGCAACCAAAAACTAGTGTACGTGGAGAAAAGGTGGTACACACCGCAGAACCGTATATTCCAGAACCCAACCGAATAGAAGTAGAAACCGCTTAAAAGAAATTAAAGAAACACAAATCTCTGGGTGCAGATGAAATTCCGGCTGAATTAATTTTAGCTGGAGGCGAAAAATTGTGGAACAAGATACACAAACTCATTCTCCTTATCTGGAATAAGGAAGAATTGCCACAAGAGTGGAAAGAATCAATCATTGTTCCAATTCACAAGAAAGGCGACAAAACTGACTGTAATTATCGAGGCAATTCTCTTCTGTCAACATCCTATAAAATCCTTTCAAATATTCTGTTAGCAAGACTGACCCCATACGCAGATGAAATTATTGGAGATTATCAGTGCGAATTTAGACAAAATCGATCAACTATCGACCAAATATTTACCATTCGCCAAATACTCGAAAAAAAAGCGGGAATACAATACCCCGGTACATCAATTATTTATTGGTTTTAGAAAGGCGTACGACTCGGTTAGAATAGAAACATTATACAACGTTCTTACAGAAGTTGGAATACCGAGAAAGCTAATTAGATTAATTAAGATATGTTTAAATGAATCCCAAAGTAAAGTCCGGGTAGGAAAATTTTTGCCAACGACCTTTCACGTCGAAAAATGGCCTGAAATAAGGAGATGCGTTGTCGCCATTATTATTTAGCTTTGTTCTTGAATACGCTATAAGGAAAATCAAAGATAGCAACCAGGGCCTACAGGTGAACGGTATTCACCAGGTTATGGCATATGCTGATGATGTAAATTTAATAGGGGATGATAGGAGAACAATAGAAAGAAATGCAGAGATCTTATTAAACGCTTGCAGGGACATGGGTTTAGAAGTAAACGCAGAGAAAACTAAATAAATGGAAGTGCGCCGGGACCGGAATACAACAAATTATGGATGCCTTAAAATATTAAATAATACTTTTGATAAAGTGGATAGTTCCAAATATCTAGGATCAGTATTAACGTACGAAAATCATATTCACGAAGAAATTAAATGTCGACTAAAAGCAGGGAATTCGTGTTACTATTCGGTTCAAAATCTCTTGTCGTCGCGAATTCTGTCGAGGAATTTGAAGCTTAAAATATACAAAACGATAATTATGCCTGTTGTTCTGTATGGCTGCGAAACATGGTCGCTTACTCTGAGGGAAGAACATAGACTGAAAATATTTGAGAACAAGATCCTGAGAAGAATATTCGGACGCAAGAGGAACGGGAATGGGGAATGGCGGAAACTTCATAACGAGGAACTACATAATTTATATAGTTTACCCAACATTGTTAGGGTCGTCAAGTCTAGGAGGCTTAGGTGGGCGGGTCATGTAGCTAGAATGGAAGAAAGTAGAAACGCTTTCAAAGTCTTGACTGGAAGACCAATCGGAAAACGACCATTAGGAAGACCAAGGCGCAGATGGGAGGACAATATTAAGATGGATCTCGCAGAGATGGAATACAAAGTAGAAACTGGACCCAATTAGCTAAGGATAGAATTCAGTGGAGAGCTTTTGTGAACGCGGCATTGAACCTCCAAGTTCCATAGGCTATAGAGTTAGTTAGTTAGTTAGTTAGTTAGAGCTTTGCGTAGTTTTGTATCTTCACGGTGGAATAATTTACAACTGATTATAAGAATTTCAACACATTTCGGACATCTACTAGCTTCAGCTGTCAGCTGTCGAGTGATGTTATATCTGACCAGCTGCGGCTCTTATACTTTGAGATTTGGCATACTACCACTATCGTGCGGAAAAGGCTCAAAATATTTTAGACTACCTGAGATATATTTAATAGTCAATGTTTTATAAATACAGTAGAAATGCATTCCTTTAAAAACACGTTTACAAACTAGTTGTCATAAATGCAGAAAGACCACCATTTACAAGCAATGGAAAATTTAACTTAAAAAGAGAAAACCTTGTTTCGTTGGTATTAAATTTGTGTCAGAAAATCTAGGAGCACTACAAGAGATCAATCACAAACCTAGTATGAGTGTGTATTTTTATGTGAGAACACACGAGAACTAACATTTTTTATTACTCTAAACGTTGAATAAATTAACGACAATAGCGATGAAACAATAATTACAAAAAATGTCGATTTAAGAGAAAGAAATAAAAAAATACAACAATATTCTTCTATAACCATAGCAGCATTTTATTAATTTATCTTAATTTTCCTCATTGCTTACATAGAACACCTTCTTTCAAATTTCCATAATTTCTCATCTTCCACAATCCTGTACACACACACATTAGCATCCTTCTACTTCATAATTCTCTGTTCCCCCTTTTCTCTAATAATAACAAATTCTTTGGTAAAGTATCGCAGCAAAATCTTTGGGATTGAAAGAATACCAAAGGGTTTGCGTCGTGAAATACCAAGGTATTTGTTAGAATTCCCTCACCCTTCATCTCATCATCACCCACTAGCAAGTTACTTGATAAAGTATCGCAGCAAAATCTTTGGCATTAAAGGAATTCCAAAGGGTTTGCTAAGTGAAATATCAAGGAATTTGCTAGAATCTGGTTCTCCGGCGTAAGATTGTATGGTGCATATGATCTTACGTCCCTCTCCAGTCAAAAGTAGGCCCTCACAGAGGTAGAGACCTTGACGAGGTTGTGGGGCTTTCAACCAACATCTGCCTGCACCAACCTTCTTAGTTTGTTTCGAACAATAAATAATACTTTTTTCGTTTTCTTTTCAGGTTCACAAAGTATCTAGGGGTGTTTAAACCACATCATTAGTTTTGGAATTAGAACAATTAAAGGCGACATTCTTGTATTGAAAATTGGAAGTATGTACTTATTCGTAAGTTATGAGATGAATTTAGCTATCATACGTCAGTTCCACACACATCTATTGGCAAACTGCGTTACGTTTTGGAACCTTAGTTACTCTTCCGTATGTAGATAGTATTAAAAGTGGTACAATTAAAGATTTTATATTTTCGTTATATTTATTCCTTGGACATTATTAATTTAACAATATTCTTAATTAAATTGTTCGAAGTAACAAGAAATCATAACACTGAATCTCTCTCTCAAAATTACTGTTCAATTTATTTCACTAATTAGCATGTATTTCTTTGTCCTAGAATAAGCTAATTTTCCAAGCACAAAGTCCGACAATTAAGTAATGAAACTGATATTATGATGAACAAGTAAATGCAATTCGTAAACCAATATGTGCCTTCGAAAGAGTAATTATTTATCTAGAATTTGCTAACACCGCATTGTCGCACGCGAAACATGACGGGAAATAAGACGCCATTACCAGCAGTCACTGAGAGGACCCCGTCACGTTAGTAGCATGGAGCAGAGCGGAATATCAAATTGTGTCAAACTGGGTAAAAGTGCCACAGAGACTATTGATTTGATGCAGAGAGTATATGGGGATACGTGTATGTCTCGTGTACAGATCTTTAGATAGTATGAACGTTTTAAACGCGGTGTGGAATCGATTGAAGATGGACCTCGGCCGGGTCGTCCAATGTCTGTTCTGTTCGTAAGGAAGAAGTCATTGCAAAGGTCCGTGAGCGTGAGCAAGAAGATCGTTGCGTGACTATGAGAATGATGACAGATGAATTTGGCGTTGACAAGGAAACAATTCGTAAGATCTTAGTGGAAGATTTGGACAAGAAGAAGATCGTATTGCGGTTACTGCCTCACTCGTTGTCTGAGGAACAAAAACAAGAGCATATTGCTCACGCCGCTGACACCTTGGTTATGGGCCGTAGGAATACAAATTGCCTATTTTACATTGTTGAGAAGGATGAATGTTAGTGTTATTGTTATGATCCAGCTACTAAATGTCAGAGTGACCAATGGAAATATCCAGAATCTCCAAAAGGTAAGAAACCTCGACTTCAGAAGTCAAAAATAACTTTTGTGTTTCTACGACAATAAGGATATCATTCATCATGAATTTGTACCAGACAGTCACACAGTGAATGTCCAGTTTTATTTAAGTGTATTGAGGTGTTTCATGAAGAGAATTCGTCGTATTCGCCCATAATACTCAGCCACAGGTAGCTGGTTGTTTACCCGTGACAATGCACCTGCTCAAAGGGTAGTACTTTTTCAGGAATATTTGACCATAGAACAAGTGTGTGTGCTGCAGCACTCCCTATTCACCAGGCATGTCCCCCTGCGATTATTATTAAACTGAAGTGACCATTAAAAGGACGAGTTTTTTTTTACAATATTGAAGACATCCAAGCAGCTGTAACAACGGCATTACGGAATATCCCACAAACTGTGTAGTGTCGTTCTACTTCTTGCGTGATCGTGCCACTTGCTGTATTGAAGCAAAAGGGATGTACTTTGAATAATAAGCAAGTATTATTACATTATCTTCGTTTATTTGGTCACAATAAAATCAGTCTCATTACTTAATTGTCGAACGGGTAAATGGTTGGGGTTTAGCAATGTTAAATAGACTACTATTGGCCACGACACTTCCACTCGCTTTTCCTGTTTACGCTCCCTTTTTCTCCATTTTATTACTCTCAGATCATTTTCATAAAACAGAAGTCTCTGCTGCAATACTGAATCCTTCTCTTCTGCAAATAAAGAGTTCATTTTAGTGGTTTATAGGAATTTTTACATGAAAATGGGCTGTCGATGTTTCCGGAATTCAAAGAGATCACAGCAGCTTATTTAAATTATCTTTAAATGTTACTTCCCAAATGTGGAAATGAAAACAACTGGATAGCAAATAGCTTCAGAACAATTATTGACGGAACTATTTTGCTGATTCTTCTTTGAAGGCTAATTTCAAAAGAAAAAGTCTTCGCAGCATCTGGGGCAAACATCAGTGATAAGTATGAACAACTTAGTGTAAAAGAACATATTTCTTTCGTTATTTACGAATACTGAGCTATTGCAGTGGACTTGTATTCTTCTTACTCTTATATAAAAAAAATAAATATAGGGACAAGTTTAATATAGATTCTATTTGAAACTATACCTTGCGAACTTTGATTTTAAAAAGCTGAGTGTATCAAAATAAGTTCAAGGATCTCGATAAAAGTGAACTAAATATATGTTGTTGTTAATATACACTTCTAACGTAACTTAATTATTTATAATTCTATCCAGAAACTGTATTCATAAACTTTCAAAAAAAAATTGTGCAAAATGCAAAAGTTTTGGTATGTTCAATAAATACTCGGACTGAATTTTATTTACCGACTTCCCTGTTAATAGTGGTCGGCATACCCTCCTCCGTTGTTGAGGTAGACATTCCACCGCTTCACAAGATTTTAATGCCCTCGTGTCAGAAGTTATGTAACTGTTGTGAGCACTAATTGAAGACTGCCTCATGCAGTTGTACCTCCGAGGCACAGTGAATTAAACTTAAGGCATGTTTCAGCGGGCTGAAGCTACGTGAAAGACACACAGGCAGATTTCAAAAGTGTAGGAAGAATAAGTCAAACATTCTCAAGTTATTTTCGTGCCATTGTCCATAGTTTGTCTCGCACTGTGGAGATGTGTATTGTCTTTAAGTAGAATGACAACTCGTGACAACAGGCCAAACCGCTTGCTTTTAATTGCAGGTGTCACCTTATTTAGCAAGATGTATAAGTACATAGTAGCGATAACCTGCCGGATGAAGCGAATGGGACTCGCTCGGATTCTTTTATGGCACCTGATACTTCATGTTATTAGTCAACTGACTGGCGGCTTGGAGGCATCTTATATCTACACAGCATTCCATTCCAGCGCTCCTGCCGCTTGGAACTCGCTGAGTCTGGAACTTGTCTCGGTAGCATGTTGTATACTCACACCTGGACTCTAAGTCCCGTACGTTTCATTGCTGTGACAACGTAATTATATTTTTCACGCCATTTCTCCAGTTATTTATTGACTGTACCAAAAAAAAAAAAAAAAAAAAAAAAAACTGAAGTGCTTATTGATTTGAATTGTTTTTAGAAGATTATTTAGTGATGGAATATCATGGTAAGAAATGTTGATCCTACCATTACTCTCAAAAGACTAATTACAGCCTGTGATTATGTGGACAGTTTAAATGTCCAGGTACTGTACATCCTATGATACTAATAATCTTTCCTTACAACGATTGTGTCTCTCAAGATGACATTGCACCAATACAAACATTCAGACCTGATCACGCGTGGTTTGAGTACCTCACTAGAATAAACTTCAATGTCTACCCTGACATATTGAATCCCACAACTTCGACCTTACTGAACATGTAAGCTGAGTTTTAGACTAGCATGTGCTTCGCAGGTTTTCTCCCCAATCATCATTGAAATAAATGAGCGCTGCACTGCATGAAGAACGGATACTAATCCTCTGGAGATATTCATTTGTTATACAGAGTGCCTGAGAATTCCCTAACCATTTCTTTGAAAGAGAACTTTCAATTCGAATGAAGTGTTTATAATATCAAAGAAGACACTGTAAGCCAACGAAATCACAACATTTCGACATGACCGACCTCCATATCCAAACACAGTTACCATCTCTCCGCGGTGGATCTGAACATACGCTGCAACATTGCTGGAGTAATTGTATGCACCAATGCCGAAATGCGTTCACGCAAGTTCGCTAAATCCCTAATCTTCAGGTGTACAAGGCAAAGATTAGGGATTTTGGCGCACCTGCGTCAACGCACTTCGGCGTTGGATGTGTTTCGTATCCATTCTGAAAGTTACAACGCAAGTATACGGTTGTATCATCCAGAACATGTAGGGAACATATCTTATCATTGACAAACTGTATTTATTATAGAACAAACTATAATAATAATAATAATAATAATAATAATAATAATAATAATAATAATAATAATAATAATAATAATAATAATAATAATAATAATAATAATAATAATAATTTGTAAGTATCCATAAATATGGTAATGAAATATTATTGACCAAGCACACAAGATATATCTTGACTCCACTACCATTTAGCACTGTGATTATTTTCTCACTTACAATTACTCATATTCATGTTTGAATATCTTATAACTCTTAAAATTTAAAATTAGTTGACAGAATTGTGGTTGCTACCTTGAAAAAAAAAGTATTTCGACACTATGCAGTGTCGTTTCGATCTATGCCATTTCAATCGTACGCAGTCTGTGCATGTAGCCCGCACCAACATAGGATCGACAGGAGTTAATAATTTATATCAGATAGGTTAAACATCTAATAAAAATATTTATTTTACAAGCAAGATTAAAAATTAAATTATTTCAAGGAAGTGGTGTAGAGCGAAACGACATAGGACCGAAGTGGCGTAGGGTCGAAACAGGTTTCTGAGCTGAAGTTTTGGCTGTATGCCATTTCGGTCCTACGCACATTCTCCTGACCTCCCACAGCCGGCTTAGAGGCTACTAACCGTCGTCAGTTCAGCTTCGCTGTTGCGTGTCACTCAAAGAGATAGGTTTAATCATTTGATAGTAATACCATGAGTTTTCTACTTGTCAACTTTGGCGCTGCTATTTTGTCTTCTTCATGGTGTAACATTTTTAATGCCGAGCAGTATATATTTTGAAAGAAAAGTCTGACGAAACAAACTAATATAAAACTCTTGATTTTTTAAAAGTAATCTGTGAAATAAATATTTTTTGTAACGATTCTGTTTTTTTAAAAACTTATATCCATTGATCGTTAAACGGTATCCATAGTAGAAATGTTACAACAAAGCCGTAACTTCCACTCCACACCGAATATAAGTTTTTGACAATTTATTCATTTTCTTGTTTATTTGCATGAAACATTAATAAATAAACTATTCAAACGCTTTTTTTCCTCAGCAGGATCATAATTCGTATCACATATAGTTAATTTCATTATTATTCATTTTCAGCTATTATCGGTCTCTTATAGCCAAAATGACATAATCATAAGACACTAAACTATCTAGGTAGTTTCATTTCGTTTTCTACGAAGAGGGAAGTCTCGTATTAGCTACTTCTGTACAGAATTTATTCAAAGAGAACCTCATACACATTATTAATTATTATTTGATTATCAACCTTATTTATTTCAAATATCCGTCGAAGGACCATCATCTCTTAGCTAAACATTCATCTCTGGTGCGTGGGTGCCCTGGTTCGATAAAGCACACGTCCAATGTGGTGGGCGAACACTGAGTGCGCGAGTTTTCTAGTTCTCGCGTTTTGTCCCACTTTTCCATCCCATCATTTCATTCGTTCTCTTCTTCATCGTTCCTTTAAGCTTGCACTGCATAAACATAGCACGTAAATCTGAAAGATTTAATTTCATTTCACAGAACTTCGAATGTAGTAATAGATATTTAAGGACAAATTTTGTTTGTGCTACATTCATTTCACAAGAATTTACTATGTACAATTTTGCATACAATTCAAACTTGCATACAATTCATGTGCGATGTGTGAATGTTAAATAATGTATTTGTCCTATACACTTTATGCACAATATAAACTGATATATACTAGTATCAAATGCTGACCTTTATGATTTAAATTATATATCATGAAATAAGAACTTAAATGGAAATCAGCATAAATTATCTGTGGTAATACATAACCAGGAGCGGCTTTCTAATATAGTCAGAAGTTCACATACCTTCCCAATTAATACGAAGATAATAAATTGACATTTTTCCTGCATACGAATCAGGAATGACTGAAGAAAAAAGTTAGTTTATTTTGCAACCTTAGAATTTGCAACCTTATTGATGTCTATGAGAGTTTTGACAAGATAGTGTAAAGCCCATTATACATTGTCATAGTTTTCCATCAAATATTCTATCAAACTTTTCTTTGACGGTAATTTGATCAAATAAGTTGACTAATACTGCTTGTAGACGATCCAAGAAAGCTTGAACAAGAGTCTTGTTCAAGACCATTCAAGACTATTTGATGAAAAGGATGTCAGCACAGACGTCATTTTTGTCTTCAATTCAATAGTTTGGTTCAAGAGATTTGTTTCGGTCATGTTCTAAACAATCCAATTCAAGAGCATTCAATAGCCAATCAGCGCTCGAATTGAGTGCAGGAAAATACAAAATAACTATGATGGTGTCGTGAGACAGAGCGGCAGTTGTTGAATAAATATATTTTTATTACTCTTTTCCTTAATTATCTGATGTTCAAAGTATGCTTATCTGCGCTGGATATTGTTAGTATTTTTGTTGACAATATACACGATTGATGTAGTTACAGTGCTTGCATGCCCATAACTATTGTTAAATCTTGAGGCAATGATAGGTATAAGTATTAATTTGAGAATTTAATACACAAGAATATCGGGTGTAGATTAAGAAAGTAGAGTTCATCAAAGGCCATTGCATGCGAAAGTGAGCCTGCACCCAAATTTTCAAAAACTGTCAGAACCAATGCATTTTTCATAGGGCTATATGTGAAGTAAAAAGATCAAAATTTACTTTGTAACAAAGAAAAACTTATTTTAATTCTTGTTGTGGACAACATTTTACGGTATATCGTGCATTGTTGGCTATAGTAACTTCGAGCTGCTCAAGATGCTTCTTTTCTTACAAGCTGGAGTTGAAAAAGTGTTTACAGGATAAAAATTGTTTATAATATCATTAAAGATATGAACGTCAACTTGAATGTCCTGCCCGTGACCGAAAATTACCATAAGTTATTGTATTGAATTATTAAATTTAAGAATGCAGTTCGTACGTAGTAGAAGTATCAATTTGCACGTGCAATTCACATTCACAAAATTTTGGACTAATGCTAATAATAAATTTCGATTTATTTCAATTTGAGAACTTGTCCTGCCCGTGACAGTGGGCATGACACTGGTGGGAATGTGTGTTTACATTGGTTTTTCATGATGGAAAATGATTCCATGTGTACTAAAATAACGTTTTCTAAGCATGAACATTATTTACTTAAATAGAGGATTATGTATTACTGTCAGTATGATGATTTAAATTAAAATAAGTGTCATATAAATATTATCATTAGCGTCAACTTTTTGTTGATTTCAAGCGAGCAGTGGATGGGCTTGGAGTACGTACAAAGAGGCGAGTATGGAGCTTTGTGAAACAAAAGAAAGTAATTGTAGAAGGTGCTGCTGATTTCGTAGCAGCTTTAAGCTCTTCGTTTCAAAATATATCTGTTTTACTACTATCATCAGCAGAAATGGAAGTAAACAAAGAACAATTGAAGTACAGTATAAGACATTTTGAATAAAAGACGGGAAAATGCTCTGTCAATTGAATGTCTCCAATCAAAAGACTTTTTTCCTGCGATTTAACAGCGAAATTTTGGTCTTTCATCGAACTTTTAAATCAGAGCTTCATCCGTGTAAATTTTTTAAAATCCTAACAGACGTTTATTTAGATTTTGAAAATGATGATTCCGAAAGCTACGAAGCTATCCTGAACGACGACTTAGGTTTGGATGGTAACAAGATTTCCGTTAGGCCAGCTGTTGAAGATATAACACAAGGAAAATTTTCGTTGGTGGAATTTTTCTCTAGTGGAGAGAAAAAGAGAACACAGGCATGCATCTATCGCACAAAGGCCAGTGGAAGAGGACGAAGTCAAGGTAATTTGTATAAAGGCCGTCAGCGATTGCGGTAAAATTTTCAGGACTGTTGAAGAAGCTTTGTTTTATGTGCATTCCGATCAAATAATATCTGTGATACCAGCAGTGTCGTGCCTTGGGAGGGGGCGAGCGAGGCGACGGCCCCGGGCGTCAAAGTAAGGGGGCGCAAAATTCGGGAGGAAAAAGAAAAGATATGTATAAAATGGAAGGAAAAAACGTATTAAAAAGTGCTCAACATCAAGGAAAAGCAGGGATTATTTTTGAAAGTTTTTTTTTCACGCTTCGCGCCAACCATGGTGGCGTTTTGCGGGTGGTCTGTTGAAATACAAAATAATGGCATCAAACCCCAAGTTATTTGAAATAACTGTACAAAATCAGTCTCACTTGTGAATATGGATTACTAGCATCAATTCCCACTTCCACTTGGTTATTATTTTTCTAAACAATAATATATTTCATTAGTCAGTCACATTTACTATTACTAAAGCGCTTTGTAATATAGGTCATTTTCGATGATTTTTATATTTCTCTTCCTTCCTCCTCCCTAAGTTGCGGGGCTGAATTTGGATGTAAATGGCATTAGAAGTGTCACTGTTCATCTCAATGACTTCGAAAACCATGGATTCGACATTGATAATGGTCATTTTCGATAATTTTTATATATCTTCTTCCTCCTCCTCCCCCAAGTTGCTGTACTGAATTTGCATTTAAATGGGATCGGAAGCATCACTGCTCACCATAGCGACCCCGAAAACTCTGGATTCGACATTAATATTTGGTCATTTTTTATCATTCTTATGTATCTCCCTCTCCCTCAGGTTACGAGGCTGAATTTGGCCGTAAACGGTATCGAATTGTCAGTATTCAACTCAGCGACCTTTAAAACTATGTATTTGACACTAATATTTGTCACTCCGCCAAGCTACGTAGCTGAATTTTAATTTAAACATCATCGGAAGTATCACTGTTTATCTCAGCGACCCCCAAAACTATAGATTCCACTCTAATATCGATCATTTTCGATCATTTTTAAATATCTCTCCCCTCTCCCTCCCCTAAGCTGCACCATCAAAGTGATATGACAGAAACCATTTCAAGTCCGAACTTCATCTATGTTGAAAATTTGATCGATATCGGTCGGGTGTTTCAAGAGTTATATATATATATATATATATATATACAGGGAAACTCCACCGAAAAAATTCGGGAGGTGATTCCCGACACCGAAATAAGAAAAAAAAAGTCATTTTGCACTTTTCTCTAGGACACATAGTTTCGGAGCTACATGATGCCGAAAACGAGGCAAAATACACTTTAGAGTGTTATATCTTCTCTATTTCGAATGATAGATGCAAGGCGGCATGGTTACCTCAAAGGAACGAAACCTGCTCTATTCAAAGATGGGTATGTCGCAATCGTGAAATCAGTGCATAAGGAATTCCCCAAAGAATCGTAGGGACTCCCGGAGAAACTGTCAGGTAAGGATACGTCAAAATAGGCGTGAAGGGATGTTTTCCACCTGGTAACCATAATTAGTTGTAACCATGTCGAGAACTCAAACAGAGACGAATTGATGAACACGTCATATTCGCTATGATGGTTGCATAACCACCAGGTACTGATGGTGACCAACAATTAAGTTGTGGATATGAAGTTTGGATGAATACATTTCGGGAGGTGACTCCACAACTGGAAACAAGGAAACAAGTCATGAACAGAAGTCGAAAGAGGCAGCGTGTTCCAGCAGTAACCGAGCAAAAGATCGCCCACACACCGTGGGTAAAGTAGAATATCTCCCGAACGAATTGAGATAGTGACGTCGGTCCACAAAATGAGAAAGAAAATCATACTCAAGGGAACTGATGGTGCAAACAGAATGGGGCAGATGCAACTGCGCAATGGGAATCCATACAGGAAGAAGAGGATTCCGCAAAGCAGATATGGTAGGGGCAGTGAAAAGTGAAACAAACGTATGTACTATGACGTGTTACGTATGGCTTACATACGAACTGTGGGGTGGGAGCTGGAAAAGTAGGGAGTCTCCATTGCAGCGTCGGGAACATATTCAAGGGAACACCGCCGGACATGGGTGTTGGTGCACGGTTCTGCAAGAAGCAGAGTACGCAGACATTGCAGGCCCGAGAATCGCTGTAGGCCCTACCGAGTAGGCAACTGAGGCATGAAAGACATGGACAAAAGTAAGCATGCGTACAGACAAACATGGACTGTATTTTCAACGATGATACACTACAGCTCGTACTAGTGTCCGTGATGAGTATCACAAAGAATAACACTAAAGGTTTCAGAAGTCTTACAACAGTCTTATCTGTGGCAACACTAAAGAAGATGCTGAAAATGACGTCCACCACTCTGAACACAGGCATTCAGATGTCGTCACACAGACTGGCGCACACGTCGAAACGTGTCTGGTTCTTTCCGCAAAGCGTCACAAGCGGCTCGGACGCGTTGTTCCAACGTTTGGATATCAGATACCGGAGTAGCATAAACAACAATTTTGAGATGGCCCCATAAATAGGAATCCAGAGGGTTAAATCCGGCGACCGGGCAGGCCATGACATAGGACTACTACGGTCAATCCACTTGCCCGGGAAAACAATGTTCAAATAATCACGCACGGGGCGATAGAAATGCGCCGGAGCACCATCGTGCATATACCACATACGTTGCCGTAAGACCAACGGCACATCCTCCTGAAGTGTAGGAAGTATCTCGCGCAAGAAGTTCAAATAGAGAGGCCCAGTGAGTCGTTGTGGAAGAACAACTGGTCCAATGAGATGGTCACCCAGAATCCCTGCCCAAACGTTGATACGAAACTGGTGCTGGCCTGTACCATTCCATGTTGATTATCCATAGATAGAGCCGGATTTCCCAATAGGCCCGGGCCTATGGGCGCAAGCTCCCAGGGGGAGCACGGCCGAGAGAAAAAAAATTAAAACATATCTAGAAATAAAAATAAATAGCCATAACTTAACATATAGGCCTGATATAATTTTTTAATAAAGGTTTTTAGGAGAGTAACTTTAACCAGACTAGGGGGCGGATAAAATTATTGGGCCTAGGGGCGCCAAAATGCTAAATCCGGCCCTGTCCATAGACCACAGATAACTATTATGAAAATTCTGGATACCATCCCTTCCTAATTGGACTTCATCTGTGAACAAAATGGAAGAGAGAAAACCGACAGTTGTTGCCACCAAATGAAGAACCTGATTACAAAAGTCCAGCCGGAGAGGAAAATCCCCTGGCGATAGACCCTGTACCTATTGCAAATAATAGGGGTAAAAATTGTTAGCATGAAGGATCGACAACACCCTCTCATGACTGACATGCTGACGGGCAAGCTCCTTGGAATTTACACTCGGGTCATCGAGCACATGTCGTAAAATACGTTCTTCGGTATGCACAGTGTGTTCCTCACGTGGTCTTCCCGTGTCATACATGGCAGAGTGGTCCGTTCCGGTCTCACACAAACGACGAAACAGCTTTGAAAATGTCGTATGATGCGGTTGGCGTCTATTGCGATATCGATCGTTGTATAATCGGGCTACCTGCCTACCATTTCCATGTGCTGCTCCATACACAAAAATCATCTCGGCCTGTTCCTGATTGGTGTAATGGGCCATTGTCACAACACTACACTATGAACATGATTCACAACACACAACGTAGTAGTTGCCCACTTCAACATCACGGATGACTTTGACAAACAAGGTAGGTCTGCTCAATGGCGATGTATTGTTTGTTGGTTGTGCACTCAGTGTTTCTTCTGTGCTAACTCCGTGTGCATCGGAATGACCTGGACTGGCAACTTGGGGGTCATCTCGAGGCAAATCAACGAAGTACGTATGTAGTGTGGTTTAACCGTATGGTAACTATGGTCCTCTGTTTGTGACCGTGCAATGTTCCCGAAAATAGTCAATGTTTTGCTGTCGGCAGTGTTTGAATAAACGAGGGGGTGCAGGGGAAATCACCCTCACTTAAAAGCTTATCCCCGCTTTATATCATGAAAATAACATAGTATCCCTGGCCGGAATAATTAATACCACTGTATTGTTGGTTACCATCAGTACCTGGTGGTTATGGATCTTCACCACAGCGAAATGAAACTCCCGCTAATTTAAAAGTTTTTTTTTATAATATCTTGAAAACAAATAACATTATTAGAAAAACAAAAACATAGTGCACTAGATAATATTCTGCATATGATACCGTTATCACAACTCACCTATCTTCTTTGGGTGTGTCGCTATTTACAAAACCCGCAAAAAATGCTAAATCTTTCGGCAGTTGCAAATGAGAAGCAGATAAGTGAGTTGTGATGACGGTATCATATGCAGAATCATAATATCTAGCGCACTATGTTTTTGCTTTCCCAATATTTGTATTTATTTTGAACATATTGCAGAAAAACTATAAAATTAGCGGTAGTTTAATTTTCGATGTGGTGAAGACCCTTATGCAACTACACATAGCTAATATGACATGTCCACCATTTCGTCTCTGTTTGAGATCTCGACATGGTTACAACTAATTATGGTTACTAGGTGGGAAACTTATCCATTCGCGCTTATTTTGACGTATCTTTACCCGACAGTTTCTCCGGGATTCCCTATGCTCCTTTGGGGAATCCCTTGTGCACTGATTTCACGATTGCGACATACCCATCTTTGAATAGAGTAGGTTTCGTTCCTTTGAGGTAACCATGCCGCCCTGCCTCTATCATTGGAAATAGAAAAGATATAGCGCTCTAAAGTGTATTTTGCCACGTTTTCGGCATCATGTAGCTCCGAAACTATGTGTCCTAGAGAAAAGTGCAAAAGGAATCACCTCCTGAATTTTGTCGGTGGAGTTTCCTACCGCCCTGTACATATATATATATATCCTCCTCCTCTCCTAGATTCTACCATCAAAGTGAAACTTAAAAAAAAAAAAAAAAAAAAACTTTCCAGTCTCGAACCTCATACATGTTAAAAAGTTGATTGAGGTCGGTTGGGTGGTTCAAAAGTTATTAAGTTACAAACTTCTTCACATTTATTTTTGTTTATATTGATTTGGTATATCTCCCCTTCTCCTCCTCCCGTACGTTGCTCTGTTAAAGTGAACTGACAAATAACATTCTAGGCTTAAACCTCATCTATGTTAAAAATTTGATCGCTATCGGTCAGGTGGTTCAATAGATTAGGAGTCACAACATAGTCACTTACAATTTTATACTATAGATTTATTGTTGTACATAATGTTATATAGTTCAATCCTCGTTGTGCCGTACACCTAAGGAGGCTAAAAGTTATAACAATTAACTAGTTTGATAAATAATTATTCAAAGTATAAGCATCCGCCCACGAAATCAAACTTGCGGTCACATTCACTAAATTTTTGTCAATGTCATGAAAATATTATATCGAAAAAAATTCCAACGCACACTTGAGTCTCTCAGCCAAGGCCATACCCGTGTAGTTGGCACCTATGGTGCACGGAATTACCGATGTTCAATACTTCATTTCTCCTTAGTTTTAGAAGAACAATACTAATACAATGAGAACGTTCAATAACTAACATAGTAAATATATTTAAATCCATCTCTCTAATCGTAAAGTTAGAGAACATAGTGTACTTTATCAAACCCATCAATTCAGTTATGGAACTAAATAATATTTTTACGGTAAGAGTGACTTTGTTTAACGTAGGTGGTAGTAAGCTAATTATTATTGTGCAGTTTCACAATGTATCCTAAATTAAAAGTAAAACTGAAACTCCCTTTCTTTGCTCAATATCCACATAGCCTCTTAGACATCTAACAGACTCTCAGGCACCACTTTCGTCATTTCTGCAAAAAATGGCGCAAGGGCTGTCGAATGAGTGGGTGGAGCTTAAACGACTTTTTAAAGTCAATTTACTTATTTACTATTGCATATTTATAAAAGAAAATGATTATATATTCCGCACGCTCCTCGTTTTAAAAAAATACATTTTTAAAAATTGTAGAAACGACAATGGTTCATACAAAATTCTAAAAACACTAAGGCTCAGTAATGATTGAAGTTTTTCATAATTTGGTTCGAATTGAAATGCACTGTTTCTTAGAATGGATTTTTTAAAATACTCATCTGAGAGTCTATTTCAAAGTGTTGAAGATAATGTACTTGATTTTGAGTTTGGCGCTCCGATCAGCAGCAAGGTTATATGAGACATCGACCGATGAATCTACAGTTTAACGTGGGCCCCAAACCACATAAGCTCTAGCCGGGAATCGAATCCTGGTCTTTCACAACAAAGGCACATATGCCATCTACATAGTCACAAGGAAGCTCTTATTTCAAATTCAACTATGAAAGAAACCGCAGGATCTCATTATATATCAGTTTGCGTAAACACAACGTAAAATCAGTATTTTAGGTTGTAATAGTGGGAATAGCATTTACCTGTCGCATTGTGCTGAGTGCTTGGCAGTATACAAATTTTGCGAAGATATACTTAATGAAGGCGCCTTCTCTTTTATTTTTCCATTCATGAGATTACAAGTCATATGAACCTCACTGGGTACAACCTCTCAGAGGGCCGCGTCTGGTCCTGGGTCCAAGTTTCTCATGACAACATGATATTAAGTAGAAAATACGAAATGTCAAACAGGGGCGGATCAAGGACGGACTTCTGGGAGGGGTGGCGGGTTGTAATACTGATACTTAGAGCTACTTTTAAGAGCTCCAAAGTCTGGTATGGGTTTTATTTATATACAAAATAAGAAAGTATTCTCTTCTGGGGGGCTCGACCGCTCCAATCGCCCCCTGTATCCGCCCCTTCTGTCAAACGAAATGCATAGATACTCCGGAACATGTCGTAGCGGTTTCGTCAATCCATCGCTACTTTGCGATAACCAGCATAGCACTTATAACACCTTTTCGCATTGGCGTTCTTTTGTTATGCGCAGAACTTTGAGAAGGTTGTTGTTGAATGATAACCGCCGTACATCTAGATTCGGACATTTTAGTGATTTTCGATTATTTTTCCTTTTAGCAAGTATTCGTTGGCACTTGGCAGCCCTGATCGGAAGACGTAAGCATATGTAACTTCCGTTTCCGTCCGCGACCTCGAGGAAATTGGCTGGTGCTTGTTCTCTTCGGAGCTAAGGCCTTTCGGCGACTTGCATCATAATTTTGTGAATTCATCAAGTATTAATTTTGCTTTATATTGAAAGAATGGCAACCAAGGCAGAGCTTGCATGCGTTTACTCCGCACTTATTCTCGTAGACGATGAAGTAGCCGTCACGGTATGTATTGCACTGAAGTAATAAAACGTGCGTTTGTATGTTTCATATTTATAAGTTAAGTTAGTTAGGAATTGTTGATTTATTGTCATTGTATTATTGTTTATACAGCTGTATTTACTTTCATAATTCATTTTAAATTGGGTATTAATAAAATCGTCTAAAGTATATTCATATGTAAGAATTAAGATTATCTGCTTGTGAATTTTCATGCAGGGTATAAAGTGACACATATATTGCTTTTTTAAACTACGAGCATTACTCGAGTAGACTGTTCCATCAAATTTGACACGTTTGTTACGTTTTCAGATTAAGTTGTAGCTTTTAGCAGAGCATGCACTAAATGAGCTTCATTACTACGTGCAGATTTTCAGGAGTTATCAGTATAAATAGAAGGTGGACGTGTGGAATAAAATACTGCAGTGCATAAAACACGAACCAACTTTTGTTAGGCGACCACTAAAAAACACGAGTGCTATCGAACCGAGTCAAGGCAGGAGAACGCGAACCGCAGCGAAAGGGGTCTCTGTAGGGAACAGGCGCGTCAACGACTGGGTGTAGACGCATAAACGAGGATAGTAGAAGAGCACATACAATAGTTTCACTGTCACTTAAAGTTCATTTCAATATGATGTGCACTGACAGTATTTTCTTATATTCGCTCTCTCGTTCCTTCACGAAAAACGTTACATCGAATTTTGTCCATACATTTTCTGTTGCCCATATGAAAATGTGACAAATTCCAGGCAATGTTCTGTGCATGTACAGGTACATGTGACTTTAACAGGTACTATACAGGCGCCTGTAGCTGTAAAAAGCATGTTAGTTTCCCACTGACAGGTGAATCTACCTGTGGCTATGAACATGTGATACATGTGTAGATGATGTTCAATGTTAGAAGTTCTCAAACATGCAATGAAAAGTATCTGTACATATAAAGGAGACATGTAATGTACATACACCAAGGTACATGCATAGTACAGGTCCATGTAATATACCTGGGACATACAAGCGCAATAGGTATGTTCAAAAAACATGATTCAAATTGATGGCATGTGCCTGTAATCTATCAGTCACATGCATGGGAAATGCTAGTTTTTCCTCTTAAGCCCATGTACTTAACATGTACATGTAAAACACATGCAAAGTACCTGCAGAACGATAGAAAAAATGCAATGTAAATTACATGTTTACATGCGTAAGTTAGGAGTGAAAAACATGGAATGTACAATACGTGTACATATAAATGAAAACAGGTAAGGGACATGCATCCACGGAAAATGAATGTCACAGGTGCATGTATTGTACCTGGCAGACGTAGATAAAGCGTACATGTACAGGGAATATAAGACAGGTAAATCACTATGTATCGGAAACTACATGCCACATGCATGGGAAATGCATTATTTCACCAGTATGCTCAGGTACTTACCATGTACATGTAAAACACATGCAAAGTACCTGCAGAACGATAGAAAAAATGCAATGTAAATTACATGTTTACATGCGTAAGTTAGGAGTGAAAAACATGGAATGTACAATTCCTGTACATATAAATGAAAACAGGTAAGGAACATGCATCCACGGAAAATGAATGTCACAGGTGCATGTATTGTACCTGGCAGACGTAGATAAAGCGTACATGTACAGGGAATATAAGACAGGTAAATCACTCTGTATCGGAAACTACATGCCACATGCATGGGAAATGCATTATTTCACCAGTATGCCCAGGTACTTACCATGTACATGTAAAACACATGCAAAGTACCTGCAGAACGATAGAAAAAATGCAATGTAAATTACATGTTTACATGCGTAAGTTAGGAGTGAAAAACATGGAATGTACAATTCCTGTACATATAAATGAAAACAGGTAAGGAACATGCATCCACGGAAAATGAATGTCACAGGTGCATGTATTGTACCTGGCAGACGTAGATAAAGCGTACATGTACAGAGAATATAAGACAGGTAAATCACTATGTATCGGAAACTACAAGCCACATGCATGGGAAATGCTTTATTTCCCCAGTATGCCCAGGTACTTACCATGTACATGTAAAACACCTGGAAAGTACATGCAGATGGATAAAAGGATACGATAATGTGTATAACTAACATGCAAAAGTCAGAAATTAAAAAAACATGCAATATACAGCACCTGTAGTCCCTACAAATAAACGTAAACATGTAAGAAGCATGCACTTGACATAAATTATTTTGTGATCTTCGACACCCAAGTTACAGATCCGGATAGGGGAGGGCAGTGGTCAGGCCCTGTGTTGTAAAGTAGCCTACCATTCCTGTATTCACCTGGTGTAACTGGGGAAATGCAGCCAGGGTGGCCGCACTCTATAGAATCGATACTAGAACCTTCTGAATGCTAACATTCTATCAATGAGAAATACCTCTTTAGTTACATACATGCAGGTTTAAGATTTATGATAGTAACAAATGAATTTCGTTTCCAAGTGTGAAACTCATGTAGACTTCCAAAATATGAAAATTCAATATTCACATCGGAAATCGTAGACATACGCTTTTTGATTTCAATAGATGGATAAGGACAGAGATGAGACAAAGGTCATGTCCAGCTATCTGTTACCATTTTTGCTCTATAGAGATTTATATTTATGTCTCGGTGTGCTTATTTCTACATGTCTCGGTGACCCGCCTGGTGGTTCTCGGCCCTTTGTCGATGGGGCTGAATTTGGAATTATACGCGATTGGGAATTTCACCATTGATCTCAGCAACCCCGAAAACGATGTATTTGACGCTAATATCGATAATTTTCGATTATTTTTACATGTCTCGGTAAAAAAACCCTCTCTTTGTGCCTTTCAGTCCTCCAGCCGACGGGGATGAATGTGGAAGTAAACGCGATCAGGAGTTTCACCACTGACCTCAGCGATCTCGAAAACTATGTATTTGACACTAATATCGGTAATTTTCGCTTATTTTTATATGTCTCGGTGATCCGCCTGATGACTCGGCCCCCAGTCGATGTGGCTGAATTTGGAATTATACGCGATCGAAAGCTTGAGCATTGATCTCAGCGACTCCGTAACTATAGATTTGACACTAATATTGTTAATTTTCGATTATTTCTACATGTGTCGGTGACCCCCCTGGTGACTCGGCGCCCAGCCGACGTGGCTGAATTTGGAAGTAAGCGCGATCAGGAGTTTCACCATTGATCTCAGCGATCTCGAAAACTAAGTATTTGACACTAATATCGGTAATTTTCGCTTATTTCTACGTGTCTCGGTGACCCGCTTGGTGACTCTCGGCAGTAGCGTACGCAGGAATTTATTTCGGGAGGAGTCCAAACTCAATATGAGAGTATTTTATATTAAAATTTCTAAAGTTGCCCCTAAAATTAGGCTAAATTTACATAAAAGTCGAAATTTCGGGGAGGGTCCGGACCCTCAGGACCACCCCCTGCGTATGTCCCTGACTCGGCCCCTAGGCGATGGGGCTGTATTTGGAATTATATACGGGATCCATAGCTTCAGCGTTAATCTCAGCGAGCCTGTAAATTATAGACTTGACACTAATATTGGTTATTTTCGATTATTTGTACATGTCTCGGTGACCTGCTGTTGACTCTTGGCCCCCAAGGGGGGTGGGCAAGTGAACGCAATCGGGAGTTTCACTATGATCTCAGCGATTCCGAAAACTATGAAGTTAACATTAATATAAGTCATTTTCGACTATATTTTCATGTCGTAGTAAATCCTCCCTTGCGACCCCTAGTTCGAAGTTTGGAAAAAATGCTTCGTCTTGGTCTTGGCCGTGGACCAGCATACCCGTGACCAAAATTTGATAACTCTCGGTCCATTCGTCTGGCACCCAAAGAAGCATACGCACAAACACACTAACATTTTATTTATATTATATTACTGCACAATTAATTAAGAGATTCTGAAACTCATGGGGCGATTGTCCCCTTGACTTTCTCAAATGACACCCCTGAGTCTGAATAATAAGTTTCCTTTCCTTAAGAATTGCGATATGTGAACAATACACAATTATCGTCATACACATATAAGTTATTCTTATATGTATATTGTAAACTTGGGAGACAATATCGAAAACAACATAATTATAACGTGATCAGAACCTATATGTTTACGCACAGGAAAGACGCTTGGCGCCACAGCGTTCGTTTGTTCGTTGTCAATCGTCTGCTGGTTGTTGACGTTAGGGTTTGTGATCAGTGGTTTTTCTATGGTTGTGTGCTCGATGGTAGCGGATGAATTGTAAGTTTCCACAAGATTACAGTGGCTTTCAAGATGTCAACGGCAAATAATGCGTATGTTGTAGTTGAATGGGATAATAATACTTATTCCATTCTACACCGCAAGAAATGTAAATGTACAGGTAAACTTACACTTGGAAAAGTGTACCCTGTACAATGGAAAGGAAGCACGTGCTACGATGGTAGAATTCTTTATGTAGGTGAGTAATGTATTTGGCTCTAACAATACTTTAACAGCTATAGATGTAATTAATTTAAGATAATGACATATATTTAATGTGTGATTCATTACCGTGTGTTTTGCAGTGAACTGTCGAAACAGAAAATTACCGCGAATTTGTAGTAACTACCGAACGATGGAAATACAAATCGCATGAATCTACGGATGTTAATGACTCAGCGAAGTACATTGGAGAAAATGTCTTCTGGCTAAGTAACAGAGTATTGTGCTCACTTTTAATTCACTGTCACTCTGTTATATTTTAGAAGTATTTACTATTTATAATCCTAAGTTTTTTTTTTTTTTTTTAATTTATTTATTGTGTGGCTAGATCAACATAAACATGTTTTGGCGCCAAAATAAACTATTTAGTACACTTTAACTGTTGGCAGTCGACCTGAATCTAGATATCTGAGTTTAAATAACACTTTTGTAGGTATCAGAGTAGAATAGTAGATTTTTAGTGATTAACGTAAAACAGTGTGAACCATGTTGGTTCTTGGGGTTTAAGTGCGTACCGCCTCCAATATTTTGGAAATTACTGGGTGAATTGGATAATTTATTTTGGGGCCTATGTTTAGCAGAAGGGGTCCATCTCTTTTCTCTAAAAAATGTTACAATTTTGGTAATTTCTGTTCACATTAGGTTAGTTTAGGGTAGGTTATGTTAATTTAGGTAAGCTTAGGTTAGTTTATGTTATATTAGTGTATGGGTCCAGCATACTTTTCCAAAGAATGATAGAATTTCGCTTATTTCTACTAATAGTAGGTTGGTTTAGGTTAGGTTAGATTTGGTTACGTTCTGTTACGTCTAAGTACTTGCATCATTCGTTTCTTCTGTAAATTTTCTGTTTTTTACGTGCTTTTGAACCTCTTGTACTAAACATACTCCTATTTTGGTTTGTGAAGGAGTTTGAATGAAAAGCAGATTACGGGAATAGCTGAAATTAAGAAAGTGGTTTTGTAGGCTGGTTTTGGTGTTCTAAGCGTCATTGTATGTGGAGGCGGAAGAGACTATTTCACATAGAGGTACACTTGTTATGATTTAGTGGCGAGAAATGAAGTGTGGAAATGGCGCATATATATCAATATTATGACATATCGTGTGTTTTATAGAATTACGTACACGAAAATAACGAACGTCAGCTGTTGAAATTGTGTAAAGACACGGTGTACTATTTACAAGTGGAGTGTTACTAGTATGAAACAACGACAAGTGCTATTCAAACTCTTATCATTGCCAACACCCACCTGTTTTCACTACCCTCGCTCATGCGCCTGTTCCTTTACCCGCCCTAACTAACGCGCTCTGCTTTTAGTGAGCACCTAGCACAGGTTGGTTAATGTCTTGTACTGTAGTTTTCATATCATATACATTCGGACGTCTTATTTATACGCAAATAGTAATGTTCTATTGCAAATTGTAAAAATTTACATGCCTTTGTTTTGAAGGTAATTGACTTGTAACTGAACCTAACCTGGCCTAATGTAACATAACCTAACGTAAAGTAATGTACTCTAACCAAATGTAGTTCATGTTGGTACTTCTTTATCGATTTTCATGTGGTCTGGCGATACAGCACAAATGCCATTTCTTGGGATGTAGGAAATGAACTGCAACATCATACGTTGTAGTTTGCGTGTAGGTTTTGTAAGTCTCGAATGAGATTATGAAGAATAGCTACACCATGCAAACATTACTACTGTGCCTAGATTCGTGCATATTTACATAAGTCGGCAAAATAAAAATCATTTGTCTTAACTTTTCTTGCTTCAAATGATTCCATAAGGCATTCTTAAACTCTTACTGTACAGGCCCAAGTAACAATGTACTACTACCGAGTAATAATGTGTGTGTAAACCAATTTATAAAAGTTTTGTCTTCGGTTTACAGACATTCATAAAACATTTACTTCTTTCATCAATAAACTTTAGGAATTGCACTACTGGGGAATAAACGAGGTTTATGCTTATTCTAAAAGCGCACCCACTGACTTTAAGTTTTGGAGTTTCCCATTCTAATAGTTGAGTTGATTTTGAGTTCAAAGTCCCTTTCAGCAACGAGGCCATATGAAACGTAGACATACTGATTAACAGGAAATCCGAACCACATGAGCTTCCACTGGGAATCAAACCCAAGTTTCTTACGTCAAAGGCGCGTGCGCTAACAGCTTAGCCACGATCTATTCTAATAGTCTTGCGACAGCGACATCGCAAATGGACTAACTAATGCGAGAACTGGTGTTTGTCCTGCAGGAGGCATGGAGAATGCAGGGCACTCCGATAGTCGGAATTAATATCGAACACAGTCCTCTTTCATATGCAGTCACTCGTTTAACCGCAAAGTTATCATTTTTATGTCCACATATTTTTAAAAAATCTGCGCCCCTATATTAACTATCAGTATACACTGTTCTCTACGAAATTATTTATTATATATTTGTACTCCTACTGCGAACGAGTGATTTAGAAGCATCGGCTAGATTGAGGTATGCAGTTTCTGTAGTTTGCTAGCTGTACAAGGGACACTTTATCTCAAGCTTTTACCACCCGGGTCAATTAGATAGCCTTCTCACATCTCCCGCAATGGCACTACTTTCAATCGGTCAGTATCTGCCACGATTATTTAACTACTGAACCTACTACTTTTCCTTGGAAGCTGGTGCATGTAATCTGTAGTAGATCCCTTTAACGGGTGGCCCTTTTCTTGTATTGCTTATATTTTATGAAGTGATTATGATGTACCACCGAAAACTTCGGGATACAGATGACATCATGATGGATTTTTTTTTCAGGTACTAAAACCGAATGTGAGGTGGAACAAAGGAAGTTTGTCGGGAAGACGGAACGGGTAATAAGATATGATTCTGGCAGCAGTAATAATTCTGATGACCTAAGTTCAACAGATCCGATTCCAACAGATGAAGAGGATGAAAATCGTAGAAATCCAGGCAGTTTGAAAGAAATATTTGAAAGGAACTTTGAAACTATTGTGAAGGACCCCACACTATGTACGGATAATTTTCCATCTGAGTCGGCTACAGAAACTACACCCGGCAGTAACGTCTGGCAAGAGCAAATAAACAGAACTTCTTGCAACGGAAGTTTACAGTCAGCATCCGCCAGTAACGTTTGTCAAGAACAGATAGACAAGCATCCAAGCAACGCATACTTATCAGCTCAGAACAGTCCATCGAAACCAAAAGTACGAAAGATCGACAAATGTCAAAACTGCAGCGTACTGAAAGAAGAAGTTAATGATTTGCGCACCAAATTAGACGAAGAAAAATGCTTAGTAGATGCTCTAAAGAAGGAATGCGCTTCCAGAGATAAACAGCGGAAGCTCAAAGTACCGAGAAGTGTCAAGACATTCTTGTTCACATTGCTAGATGCCGAAGATCTTGAAGAATCCAACCATGAGGTGTCACCATCCAGTCAAAGTAGTAATGTAAGTTTCTTTTCTAGATTTTAAGACTAAGGTTTTAGATCAATTTACCGCCGTTTTGTAGGGAAGGGGTGCGGGCGTACAATTGTTCAAATTCTTAGGGTCATACAAATATGTAAGTGGCGGTCCAAATTTCTCTTTCTGCTTGCTTATTTCAAACTATGAGTAATTTAAGGTAACGGCATAGTCTCTATAAGACAGACAAAGTCTGCATTAAGTATTTTGTCTCTTTTCTTTGTGTGGGGTCGCGGTGGCTCAATGGTAGAGCGTTTACTTTTGATTATTTGATTTGATTATCGCTTACGTCTTTTTTTTTCAGGAGGGAGGTTATATGAGACGTGGACATATAGTTTAAAGTGGAATCCGAACCTCTCTTTCAATGCTCTACCACTGGGAATCGAACCGGGATCTTTTACGCCAAAGGCGCGCATTCTAGCCACTAGACCAGTGGAGAGGGTTACAGCGTTCACCTCTGTTCATTCCATCATTTCATTGGTTCTCATCATCACTGTCTCCTTTAGCTTACTCCACATAACTGCAGAACGGAAGACTCGAAAGTCATTTCATTTTCTCTTTCTTTGTGTGTATATATTTGCATTTCATCTGTGCTTATAGGAAGATTGCACCTCGAAAATTCTTGCGTATAATGTATCCATTCTCGTCCCTTTCAAATGTGATTAGGTCACTATTTTCGGAAAGCCATCATTTGCGGTTTGCTTGTTTTAATTAGATTTGACGGCACTGTTCTTACATATGTTTCTTTTTGTTTCCTTTTTGCTAGCTGGAGGCGTATAAAATTATATGTATTCCCTGGACAATGCAATTTTAAAAACACGCTCAATTTCGCTGTTGTAGTAGTGTTTGATACATACTGTTCATATGTTGGGCAGTTATTGTGCTTATATACGGTAGAGTTACAATTATCCGGATTAATTGGACTACACTCGATCCTGATAACTTACGAAAATAGTATTTTTATACAAAAATCTAAATTTGCTTAAATGACAAATTAAAGACTTATAAAAACAAAGTAGTTTAAATTTTGCATGTACAGTGTGTTAAAATCAGTCAATCAGCTCACACTACTAGTTTCGATGCAGCTAAGTCTCGCATCGTTTCGGCTTTCGTTATCTCTACCCTTGTTTTGTGTTGGGGGGATTCAAGAACCAAAATCAAGCGCAAAAGATTGTTCGTGGTAAGATCGTTTGTTTCCAAAGCAATTCGGGTAATTTTATTTCTACTGTACATCATATATGTAAAAGTAAATGGTAGAATGTGTTAAGATTAATTATTGTGTTAAACTTTTACTTACAGGAATACTCGAAATCCGTACATGGAGATGATGTGGTTCTCAGTCCTGATTACCCTGACATTACAATAAAGCATTCCCGATTAATTCGCTGCGTAGCCAGTGCAGGCCATTCTGCTACAAAGCTCACGAGAAATCTTATGTCGTGCTTTTTTGATGATGATGAGCTTAGTACAAGTTCAATAACTGGTCGTGGCAAAATAAAGAAAACACTGTCTCCAGATATTATTAGTGCTATCAAAGGTATGTTAGGTTTCATATGCCTTTCACTTATAATTTTTGTTTCGCATTTCTTGCATAGTACATCGTGGAGCAAGTGGGCTATATTTTTAAATACAAATTGCTACTTCTATAAATCTATAACAAAACAATTCTTTATTTATTTGTATCATGTTTAAGCACAATAATTTAGCTTATGCTGTATTCATTTTTTAATTCTTCCTTACTGGAAGTGTGAAAATTTGCTGATTTTGAAACTGCTCCGGTAAAGTGGATCCCTGGGGTCTTCTGTTAATGGGCTAGAATCCTGTAGCACAAAAGGTGCTGAACGAGAAATTAAAGACGCCGGTTTGTAACCTTAATTGTCCTATCAAAGTTTTGTCAAATTACAGTGAGTGATAGGATGACCTGTAGGTCTGAGGTACATTATGATTTCTCCATTGTAGAAACGTTTCAGAACTCCAATGACCGACTTGTCCAATGTCTATAACAATACTGCAATGACTTGAGAAACTCGTACATGTGTGCATTTGTGTATCCAACAGTTATATCTGCATTAAGTTTATACATTTTAAGTTATGCCAGTCATTAATTCAGTAAAAGAACCTTTAAAGGAGCACTGCTGGAAAGGTTGAGCAAATTGGACTCTGCTTCACTTTAGCTACCATGCCGGGGTCCACTTTATCCGCCATCAGTAATTAAATATTTTTACATGATGGTTTTGATGTTCTTGTAAGGTCTAGTCAAGACAATGTCACCTATTTGTTCTTAATATAACATGAATCTAAATGAAACTAAATACATAAAGAAAGACTTTTTAACCGTTCGAAAGTTTTGAAGTCTGCTACAGACATAAATTTGCGTATTCTTATTTGCATTCAATGACATCTTCAGTGAAAGCTTTCACATAAGAGTAAGCAATTTGCGTTCTCTGATAATGTTGCCAACTCACTTCAAGAAAATCGACAAAATAAAAAAAGGAGGGTCTGCTTTAGATGACGGGTTCGCCAATACCCGAATTCCCTCTAATTTGACCTCGAATATATATATATATTTTTTTTTGTTTTGTTTTGTTTTGTTTTGAACAATGTCAGTACTGCAATTCAATCTCAGTGTTGGTGCGAGAGGATTTATGACACTTCTTTTTCACGTGTAAAACTCTATTTACTGTTTCTTTATTGGTGTTAGTAATTGCTCGAATTTTCATGTAGCGGTTTCGAACAATTGTACCGATTTTCTACACACATTCTCTGTCACAGTGGGTTTTTGGATTGTCCCTCTTTCCCTCCTTCCTTTAACATTCTTGAACCACTCGAATACGCGTGATAGATAGATACTGATCTCCATTAACGTATGTGAACAAATTGTAAGTTTCTGTGGCGAATTTTCCAAGTTTTGTACTTGTTTAACTTTTACACTTAGCATGATTCCGACTGATCCACCTGAACCCTTTTCTTGGTCACCGACATGACCCGAAATGAGAAGAAATCAGTCCAGGATTGAATGGTACGTTATGGCCGATTAATTTGCCACTTCTTTACCCAATCCTATCGCTACTTGACTCATAGCTGTAAAGAACCCCCGCTTGGTCTAGTGGCTAGCACGCTTGACTTCTGTTCGCGTGGTCCCGGGTTCGATTCCCGGTGGAAGTACAGTTGAACGATCGAAGTAGTTCCGATTCCACTATAATCAGCAGGTCATTCTCCTTTAGTGTAGCAGACATAACTGTGGGACGTTAAACTAAGTCAAACCAATCTTATAGCTGTAAAAACTGTAAATACACTTCTAAAATACTCTTTAAACAGAATGTAACTATTTCTTTCTTAACAATAACTATATCTGTAGTTGTTAGTTTCTCTACTGTCCACCCAGTCACCTCCTACAATCAGTGTTCATTGTTCAATATATGACTTTTTTTTAACTTGGAGTTTGTTTCTTTCGTTATATTTTCAGCTCAGTATATGTGTAAAAGATCCTTGTTGATAAGACCTTTCTTTGATCACAGATTATGTTCTCCTCAAATTTCCTAATACCAAGACGTCTGCAGTTCACGCAGCTATGACGGACAAATGTGTACAGGCGGCTCGAAAGAATAGGCACGGAGACAAGCAGAAGGATCAAGATGATCAGTAGAGTTTGTGTTAATTCTGCTTCATACCAACAGTATAATAGTAATTTGTAGATACAGTGTATATATGTACTTTTGAGTTATTGGTATTTACATTTTGTATGTTCATTATACGTGTTTAAAATATAGTTACGTTAACTTACAAACTACAATGAAACGAAACTACAAACAATATGTTGCATGCAACAGTCCCACTCCCTCGGTGCTTCAGGTACCAAGAAAAACACGATATAGGTGGAATAAGCGTTTACATGTTAACAGAGTAAACACTGAAATTCCTGGCACTCAACGAGGAGGTACATTATGTAATAGCCTTAGTACATCGTCTTGTTCTTCACGAGAAAAGGATGAAAACAACCATTATTCTTCGATACAATCCGATAAACCACAAATTGACCCTTTTCCCAATTACGCGGGCTTAAAAATCGGGGAAAATAAGTTGACAGGCAGTGTAAGCGTTGGTTCATCGGGCTGTATCGATGAACAATGTTCGTTTCCGGCGTTTCCTCTTGAGGAACAAAACGAAGTACTTCACGGCACATATTCACAGCATCCTTTTAAATCAACGTTCGACTTTTCGCCTGATAGTTCAGAGTGCAATTCCGAGTTAAAAGATATTTCTGTTCCTGAATTGCAATTAAATGTAGGTCATAACGTTTCGGGACCAAACAGTTCTACATTGCAGGAGAACGTTGAAAGTAAATCTGTTATAAAAATAATGCAGTTTGTTCATAAGCACAAGCTCACGAAAACTGCAACATCAGATCTTCTTAGGTTAATGCATTCTGTAAATATTAAAGAAGTACCACGCACGAAATATTTATTATTGCAAGAATTCATGGCTTTACGTAACATAGAAGTCCAGCGGCATTTCTTCTGTTGTCAGTGTGCATATATTCACGATTCAGCCTGTGCTTCCCTTTCATGCAATAACTGTACCAAACACGTGTGCAAAAAAGCTCACTCTTTTTTTACTGTAGATATTGGTAAACAACTGGAGAACATGTTTTCCCGACCACATTTTCTGGCAAATCAGTCAATATCGCAATCACGTCAGGGTAACTTGAGTAGTGTTAGAGATGGTAAAATTTATAGGAAATTCAGGGAAGAACACCCATTATTAGTGGATGAAGATGGAATATTATCTTTGACAGGGATCATAAATGTTGATGGCGTTACCTGTTTTAACAGTTCTTATATCACTTTCTGGTCATTCTACATTTCCATATTAGAAATAGATGAACCGATGCGATGGAAACCAGAAAACATTCTTCTAGTTGGATTGTTCACTTTCATCGGACTTCCAGAGTTGCACGTTAAAAAGAACGATTTATTGCATTCTGTATTTTATTCATGTGTAGCTGCACAATTGAAGAAGTTTGAATGTGGTGTTCTTCTACAAGGACAATATACTTTGAAAAATAATGTTATCACTCAGGTACGCTTGCATGCCATTCTTGGCACGTTTTATAAACCTGCAAAGTGTGCTGTACAGCAGCTAGTACAATTCAACGGCAAGTTTGGATGCAGTAAATGTCTTCAACCAGGACAGTACTTACAACATGGACTACGTATTTATCCGTACAATGTGGCACATCCTAAAAGTCCGCTGCGAAATGACGCAGACCACTCTCGACATAGTGAGAATAAAGAGTTTGGTGCTAAGGGGATAAGTGTATTTGCATTCCTTAATAATTATCAGATTATTGAGAGTACAATGATAGATTACATGCATTGTATATGTCTGGGTATATTTCGTTCTTTAGTCATGAATTGGCTGGATTCCAAAAACAAGGATGAAGTGTGGTACTTAGGCCGCAAGATTAATGTACTCAACAAGCGTTTGACAGAAATAAAAACGCCATCATGTTTAACCCGTTCTCCACGATCGATCAAAGAACGTCGAAATTGGAAAGCTATCGAGTTTGAGAATCTTTTCTTACTGTACTTTCCTATATTTTCTGATATTTTCAATAATACTGATTATTTCAATCACACTTTGCAAATCATCAAACCAGTGGCGTGTTTCTTATCAAGTACAATTTCCGTGCAACATTTGGATGCAATGGAAAAATGTTTGCATGCATTTGTTTTCCAAACTGAACATTTATATGGTAGGAAGCATATGAGTTCTAACGTACATGATTTACTACACCTCACTGATTGTGTCAAAAATGCAGGACCTTTGTATTCTTTCTCATGTTTCCCGTTTGAGTCACTAAATGGAAATTTAAAACACTACATGCATGGAACACAAGAGATAGGTTCACAGATTGTTAATGGCTTTGCACGAGAAAATGCGTGTAGCGGAACATCTGCAACAGTTAAGATTACAGAATTCCTTTTAAGTTCAAAATCAGTCTCGTTTGCCAATATCACAAAAACTGATTGCTCTACACAGTATATTTTAACACAAGTGTCCGGTATTCCTATTACAGCAACGTGTTTTTCTGGTAAAGAAAGCGCAAAAATATATAAATGTTCTCGAATAGGTGATATACACACAGGAAAAATGCTTTTCTGCACTTCTAAACACTGCACTAACAGGAAGCACGATGACAGTTACTTTTTGCTTGATGACTGTAGCACAGCACATGTTTGTAGGATCATAGAAATATATGTTATTGAATGCGAATCTTGTTGCAAAGAACATATATATTTTTATGTTGAAAAGATGGAAGCTGAAACTGCTTTCACAGAAAAGTGGTACAATCTGCCCATAACACACGTTTTTCACTGTAATAATGATTCGTCTGTTACTCATGATTATGTCATCCTTACGAAGGAATTATTATATACAAAAGTCATATGCATAAAAGTTGGACAGGATAGGTACTTTTCAACCTTCTTGAATTGGATGATATACAATTGAACACTACACCTGAGTCATCTGCAGACGAAGAATTTAAGAATAGCAGTAAGGTACTTTGCAATTATTATGGAATGTAGAGTTTATTAAGTTAATAGAACAAAACTTGTATCTTTTGTCTTACAAGGGAAGTATCAATGAGCTCATATAGAAACCTACCGTAAAATTTCACTCAGAGAAAGGAAGTCCCACAGAAAGACCACACACAAAAAAGCAACTGCGTTTTTGAAGTGGAATTAACCGAAATGGCAGATTGAAATGTCGCGTATCCATGTCGACAATTGCACAATCGTTCAGTACCACATCTTGTAAACTGCTTGTTAATAATAAAAAGTCAATAACAACAATGTGGGTACATACTATACTTAAGGGGAAGTCGTACGGTAAGGTGAACCTTGACAGCAGCCATCTTGAATTCAGGTCAAGTTTTGTAAATGGGAATAGGGCAAAGTGATACATGATTTTGAGCAAGAATTTAAGCAGTAAAACAATAGTAGCAATAGTTTTAAGATAACGTACATTTGGTAAAAAGTTACAGGCATATTTGTTGTGTATATTTCCATGCACACAACTCCCGAATGAAGCAGCTGCCCAAAAGTAAGTTGTCGCTATTGAAATATAACTAAAATTTGTAACTAAATGTTACTAAAATTTGAGACAGATCAGAGGAAAATTGCACATACAGCATTTAATATAAGAATTTTGTTATCAACTATTTTGGCTAAATTTTCGTATTATCTAGTCTATCTCCGCTCCTATTCAACAGATTTGAACCATATTTTCAGAGTACGCTTTCGAAAGTATTGAGTTGTGACCACCGTAATTTCAAACAAATCATCAGAATTACATGGTGTTTAAACTATTTTGTATTTTACCAATGGAATTTTCGTTTTTCCGGCTTGTATCTCCACCCCTATTCAACCAATTTGGACCAAATTTGCCGACTAATCTCCTACAAGTGTGTAGCTTTGCTTAACAACATTTGGGACAAATTGGGAAAATATAAAGGGTGTTTCCTATATTTTTGTATTTTACAAATTGTTGGACAGCTGCTTCATTCGGGAGTTGTGTACATGGAAACATACACAATAAATATGACTGTAACTTTTTACCAAATGCATGTATCTTAAAACTATTGCTACCATTGTTTTTCTGCTTAAATTCTTACCCAAAATCATGTATCATTTGGCCCTATTCCTATTTACAAAACTTGACCTAAATTCAAGATGGCTGCTGTCAAGGTTCACCTTACCGTACGACTTCCCCTTAGGTATAGTATGTACCCACATTGTTGTTATTGATTTTTTATTATTAACAGGCAGTTTACAAGGGGTGGTACTGAACGTATTGTGCTATTGTCGACATGGATACGCGACATTTCAATCTGCCATTTAGGTTAACTCCACTTCAAAAACGCAGTTGCTTTATTGTGTGTTTTTTCTGTGGGACTTCCTTCCTCTGAGTGAAATTTTACGGTAGGTTTCAATATGAGCTCATTGATACTTCCCTTGTTTAGACGCACGGTTAACATTGTAAACTTGCTTTTGGTTTAATATTCACTGCTAAGATTTTCATAATTTATATAAAACGATGGAACAAAGAAAATATTGTGTTTTCTTTGCAAGAATTTAAAAAATGTATTTTCAGTCTTTATATAATATACATTTGTATGAAAGCATTTCATTATTTCTTTAATAAACAAAACGAATCTTAAACGTGTGTGTTTCTTTGTTGTAAATACATTTGAATTTCACGCTGGCAACATACAGCAAACCTGTTTGGAAGAAAAACGATAAATTGTGTACATCAGTATATCGTAAATTGCTTTGTTACTCAAAATATAAAACTACCATTCAGACAGTAAGACATGAAATAAAATTTATCCAGGTCTCTTTTCGGGTCAAAACGTGGTGACTGATTGGCACAAACATTGTTTCCAAACAGGAAAAGGTAATAAAGTATAAGTAAAAATAAAGGGGAACAACCGTACTTCAATGAAACAACTATGAAAGACAACATGATTATTATTTCTTTAATAAACAAAACGAATCTTAAACATATTTGTTTCTTTGTTGCAAATAATTCGCTGGCGATACACAGCAAACCTGTTTGGAAGAAAAATGAGTATATCGTAAATTGCTTTGTTACTCAAAATATAAAACTACCATTCAGACAGTAAGACATGAAATAAAATTTATCCAGGTCTCTTTTCGGGTCCAAACGTGGTGACTGATTTACACAAACCTTGCTTCCAAACAAAAAAAGATAATAAAGTATAAGCAAAAATAAAGGGGAACAACCGTACTTATATGAAACAACTATGAAAGGCAACAGGATTGCGTCTAAATATCTTTCGTTAATCGTAGTTTTTCTGGCATTTCCTGTTATAAACTTGCTTCTTGGAAATGGGATTTTAGTCGAAAATTCGCGTTACTCAGTTCTTCCATCGTTGTTTCGTATAGCATAGTAGCATGTACGAAAAATGTTTTGTAAATGTATTGCGCTCTCAGGAAACCTAAATATTCCTTGTAAGCAACGAAAGTGTTGTAAGTGCTAGCCTAAATGTTCATGTAGGTGACACAAATGTTACCGGCCCATGTCAAATGCTGTACAGGTATGTAAAATCTCTTGCCAGCAAGGAAACATGCGTTGTTTTATGTGCGAAACATGCGATGTATATGCATTGTCCTAGTACCATTCAGGCATGTCGTAAGCAACATATACGCTGTAAGTGCACGTAACAAGCATTGTGTATATAGATTATATGCACATGGCATATAACTAAAGTAGATAAAATAACTGTATTCAAGCATATAAAAGTAGAAAAAATCAGAATTAATTAGCACTGTTGCATAGGATGTACATGCTGGGTAACATATACTTGAAGAAAAATAATAGACGAAGAATAAGTATTTAAGAAATGACCGTACGAAAAGTAACAATACTGACTTTCACTCATTTATAGGCGTGCAAGGAGGAAAGGAAAATGTTCAACAGATTTTGTACATTACAGACTAGCAAGTACATGAAGTACAAGTAAGAACTAATTTACATGCGTGTTCCAAAACTTTGTATATATTTTCTTTTCTCCTTGCACACTTGCAAACTAGGTTTTGACCTCAAAAGCTAGTTCCATTACTCTTCGTAATGTCATTTGTTGCATAATTATTCCTTATTCAGTATTATATGTTACCCTGCATGTACACATGTCCAAAATGATTGTCGCATATCTATAACTGTCTTCTTGGAAGAATATAATTTGATAATGATTTTGCAGGGTACTTTTAATACTGATACATGTGTATAATCGGGAAATGTATATTTGTGGTAAATTACATGGGAAAATAATTATACATACGAAAATTAGAATGAGTAAAACAAAATATTGCTAAATGGACAAAGAAGTTTCATTTTCGTTTTATTGTTTTTATTTACTGCTCTTTTGACATTAAATTTGCCACATACGTGTCTCTGCTGATTATACACATACTAACATTATAAGAAATACCGCGCGAATTCGTTATAAAATTATATTTCTACAAAAACATATTTATAGACATGCGACAATAATTTTGGACATGGGTGTACATCACATGCAGTACTTGTGCAAAATAATTCTCAGAAATCTATTTTTCTACTTTTACATGCATGGCTATCATTTTATCTGCTTTAGTTAACACAACGTGCATGTAATCTATATACACAATGCTTGTTAAGTGCACTTCCGGTGCATGTGTTGATACCATGCCTGTATAATGCCGAGACAATGCATGTACATAACATGTTTCGTACATGTAACAACGCATGTATTTCACCTGTTTCCTTGCTGGCAACAGGTTTTATATACTTGTACAATACATGGGGCATGCACCTGTAACATGTATGTTACATACCTTAACATTCTATTTCCATGCAATGAAGCATCTAAGCAACAGGCCTGTTTCGCGCATGTATAATACATGTACAGCACATGTTTCTTACATGTTTTATATCTGCTACATGCAAGCAGCAGAGGCTTTCCAAACCCGTAACATGTATGTGGCATGTACCTGTCACATGTACAATTTTTATAAATTCTCCACCTGTAACATGCATTTCACATGTATGATTTTTCCATGTTCTCCACCTGTTACATGCAAGCAGCAGATGTTTTCCATACCCGCAACATGCATTTCACATGTATGGTTTTTCCATGTTCTCCACCTGTTACATGCAAGCAGCAGATGTTTTCCATACCCGCAACATGCATGTCACATGTATGGTTTTTACATGTATACATACATTACATGCATGTTTCGTAAGTACTTTTCACATGTACCAGGCAAAAGCTATTTATCATACACGCGTATAACTTGTGTTCAGCATGCATGTTACAGACATTATACATGACATGTACATCACATGTTCTATACTGGTACAGCGGCTGTACTTGCACGTCTTCTTCGCTGACAGGCACTTTACATACGTTTTTATGGTAGATCTACTAGGGTATCTACCATACAAACACCTGTGCAGTAATACCTGTTCATGCCGTGTACATGTTTGCTCAACATGCATGTGTAGGGCGTTCAAACTGGGGTCATTTTCAGGCACCTGCACATGTGCCTGTCCCACAGGTGGATAAAGGGCCTGTGTTACATGCGCCTGTACATGTGCCTGTTTTTTTCATAAGGGTGGGTATAACCGTCTGCTCGGGAGATCGTAAATAAAGTCGTAATGGACTTTAGAGCCATGTTAGATATATATAAATGCGAAGAAAGATTCCGCATCGGCACCATTATTGATTCAAACGTTGTTTGGATTACGTGTTGCGGAATAGGTGCAGCAATATGAGATGGAACCAAAAATCATCCAAGCTAATCTTTCGCCGATGGGACCCCCGAATTATACCCAAATAAACCTGTTCTCAAATGTGTTACCGTACTGCTGTTTCATTTACGTCGTTCATTCTTAACTGTTCTGGTCAGAGTACTAAATCTACTATTCAAAATATTGCTTCTGAGTAGGTAGCTTTCCCTTGCCCATGTCAATCATAAACAGAAGTCCAAAAGTGTTCAAAGGCACAAGTGTTTTTTTTTTTTTTTTCTTCCAAGCATGTTTTTAGACATTTTTGGCCTGAAAACATGCGTAAAGCACAGCTCAAGTAGTAGTTCGAAGGGAGGAAAGGACAGCTTTTTTAGTCTTTAAAAATTGTTTGTAAGGAAACATCTGTTACTTTTCCGTATTTTATATATATATACCTTTTTACCCCCAGTTCTTGCGATTTTTTTTTCCACCTTTATTCACTTCCAGATTCCTGTGGTCTCTTTTTGGGACTGTTATAAACATTATGCATGCGTTATGTTAACAAAAAGTTGAGTGTGTTGCCAACAACATATCAGAATTGCTGCTTATGGACCTCAAATGCCATTCGTGATTATGCAAAGCTACAAATCGCACTTGATAGTAATGCACGGCAAGTCTTTACTTTGACTCCATCTGTGACTTTAATCGGTTCTTATAGGTTCAGTCACTTTCTGGAACTGTTAGTTACGAAACGAGAAACCAACTCGTCTCCGAATGCACGAACAAATGGGTTTTAAGTTTGTGTGTTTAATTTTTTTTTTTTTTTTTTTTTTTTTTTTTCATAGTGTTAAGAGTTGTAATGTCTGTGACTATTGGCACTTTGGTACCGATGTTTCAGGGTTCGACTCCCTGTGGGGTTGTCATAGTAAGTTCATTGATTTTAACTTTAGGATCTTTTTCCAGCATCCAATTCGTAAAACTATCACGCTGTACTTCATTTGTCAATAATAATACAATCCCTTGACATTACAGCCTCGAAGTTTGATTAGGGGCAGGTTTTTTCGCAATTTGAAATTGAATATTTCGCATTTTAAATTAAAAATTTGGTATTTTGTCGCATTTTTAGATATAAAATTTCTCATTTTGTCGCTAAGTAAATTTTACAAGCTCCAATATAAATAATACAAACTCTTAATATAAGCCCAATATAAGTACCAAACAATAATACTATTTAGGACAATGAAATTAAGTTATTCTTTATGCAGTTACTAACAACAAATTACTTCCTTTACAAGTCCAAAAACTTAAAATGCACTAGCAAAGTATTTTCACGGTTGCCATTACAATTCACCATACATTGTATTAACTATACACCAAAAACATACACATGCAAAAGAGGAAAAAACACATTCAATAACTTAGCGCAGTATCTTCTTATGTATCTCGTCTGCAAATTACTATTGTGATGAAAAGTGCAGTATGTTGCACATTTCCACAATTTCTTAATTTGTAGTCATCTATCATTGATTACCAAACTGTATTTAAAAAAATCACAATTAGTATTCGTTATTGGAAGCCATATTGCAGACAGTCACAAGTTACTGAAATTGAAATTTTCCTCCCCTTTAGTTCTCTGTGCAAATAAAATATCCATCACACTGACAGTGCCATCTTGACTGTCACAAGGTTCATACATTGCAGTTTCGTTTGAAAATCCTGGTATGCGAACAAAAAGCTTGCACAAAGACTTTATATCATGATTTGACAGGCACCCAAAAAATGAGAGAAAATAATTTTCCAAGGTTTTGTGCTATTCTTTCTTCAAGGTATATAACTTTAAGAGTAACTTATCTTCGCATCTTTTAAACAATATAACAGTTTTTTTCTTATCCTCTAACAACTTCGTAAGACAAGTATCTGTCCGAGAACTAAATGACTGATTTGTGATTAAATTAAAACGAGACGTCAGCTGTTCTGGGCGAGCATGCAAAAGATGGGCACATGGCTTACTTTTTCTCTTGAGTAATGAGATCCACCAAATCCTTGCTGTTTTTCTTTAAAAAAAATAATAAATCTGCAATTGCAAGAGATCTTTTTTTACCTTGAACAAGAATCGTACTTTTTATTTTTGTATTTTAACAACTGAAATTAGTGTTTTAAAAAGTTTTTGTCGCGACTTCAAAATACATATTTCCTTACTCAATCCAACGTAGTTCGTTGAAAAGACAACTCTTGGCTTTGTCGGAAAACTGTCGTGATTTCGCAACTTCTGAGAAAAACTCCTGCCCCTATGATCTACCAAACGACTTTCAGCTCAGTGATGTGTGGGTAGCACATCGACTTCCTGTGAAATTTTACTAGATATCTAGGCCAACCAGATTGTATTTCGGTTAATTTTATTTGGTCGCCATACTGATTCAAACGTGGTTGTTACTGAATGTCTAGGCCTTCCAGAATGGTTTAGGTTGGGTGGTGTCAGCAAATTGACCCCAGTGCGGTTGTAACGTGATTTCTAACAGACTGCTTTCAGTTGAGTTTATGTGGTCCACACTTCTACCCCAACGCAAATAGTACTGAAATTTCTAGGCCTACCCTATCAGACGGCTCTTAGTTCAATAATGTATTGGCAGCACGTTGTTACTGGATATCTGGTCCTACCAGACGCTTCTAGTTAAGTGATACTGGTCAGCAGATGGACCTGAACGCGATTGTTTCTGGGATTTACAGTGTAAAAGCTTTATTTGAGTGATATCGTCACAACATCGACCCCGAACGCATTTGTTATTGGGCTATTCACGCCTACCAGATTGACTGTAGTTGAGAGATGTGTGGTCAGAACATGGATCCCAACTGAAATACGAATGGGTTTCTAGGTCTATCACATGACATTGGAAATTAGGGAAGTGCCGATTTTACACCGCCTGTTCACTGCACATTAATGTGCTACTCCTCACGTAGTACGGGCTTTGCCCTAACATACTACCATCAAAAGCTTTGACCGTTTCCAGACTTCCGACGTGTTTCCAACTTTAGATGTTTGTTATATGTGAGAGATGTGAGAACGGACTGGCTAGCGTAGTTGTAGACGCAGCTTGATAAGCGGACACGTTGGTTCAGTTCCCAATCCAGTCGTACGAAGCTTACTCAAATGTTTTTCAATGAAAATATTGTCCGTTAAAATACATAAAAGGTGCTCTGGCCCAGTATGTGCCAAATATTTTCATTATGTCTTCCAGTTTCCATTGTAATATCGACGACATAACGAATTCTTAACAATCTGTATCACTTAGCGTATAGAGCAAAACGTGGGATGTTAATCAAATATTTCATTTTTTTTCTTATCTGTACAAGAGACTAATAAACTTTCACTCATAATTTTCACAAACATAATTTTTAACAGTAATCTCAGATTGATTTTGTAAATTTAGTTATGTAATACCTGTATTCTTCACATTTTTGTTTAGGGAGAGAAAATCCAGACCATTTTGAAGGCAGCGTCTGTAGATGTGGAGCCCTACTGGCCTGGTCTCTTTGCGAAAGCCCTTGAGGGTATTAACGTCAAGGACCTAATCACGAACGTCGGCTCTGGAGTTGGAGCTGCACCTGCCGCTGGTGGAGCAGCCGGTGGAGGTAAGTTACGCACAGGACGTTCAGTACATTACATTTGTCTTTTTCAGGCGTTTATTTGCTTTCCTAAATGAGCTTTCCTAGTGTACAGCTTCTTAAAGTATTATAAGTCGCCGAAAATTTACCGTAACAAAAGCATACACTTGAGAGAATATATTTCAATATACAAGGTGGATGCAAATTGTTTGAATGGTGTAAATTTCACTGTTGATAATCGAAATGGATAATAGGGATCATAAGGGGTTCAGAGACAAGGGGCTAACTTCTATAAAATGTCATATTGATCCTAACTTCAGAGAATTCGTACAGTGGGGGCACGGTGGCTCAGTGGCAGAGCGTTCACCTCCGGTGCTTGGCGTCCCTGGTTCGATCCCAGCTCGCGCCGTATGGACTTTGTGGTGGATACACCGTGCTCCTGGGTTTTCTCGGGTTCTCCCGTTTCCTCCCACTTTCTTTATTCCACCATTTCACTCATCTATCATCATCACCGTCTCCTTTAGCCGAACCACCATAACCGTGGGACGTAAAACTTAGATTTAATTTTTCGTAGTATACAGCACTGTCCAAGCTTTCTTGAGGTTTAGCATTGTCTCCCACTTTCTGACTTTCTGACTTTTCATAACTCGTATTAGTTAACCTGTTCCTGAATGCAAAACATAAGACTAGAGAGACATAAGACTAAATTTTCTTTGCAAAGCATCTCTCAAATGTTTTGAAATTTGTATTTTTTAAAAATCAACAGTTCATTTGTGTTCACAAATATTAACTGTAGTTTCGTGTGTGTGTGGGGGGGGGGGAGGCAGTTTTTGATCTAAACGGCGTAACAAACATCTTGGCATTTGAAGGCGGCGCTCCAAGTTCGCTTTAAATGCTGCTAGCAAATGAGAGGCCAGCGATATTCCCGCGTTTATTTTGTACACATCCACGTCTATCCCCTGCCACCTAATCGCGTTGTAGTTTGTCTGCTTAGCATAGCCACACCCCTTACGACTTGGCAACGTCGTGCCAGAGCTTTCGTTTTATTCGTTTAGTTGAAATGCCAAAATGTTTGTCAGGCTTTAGATTCGGAAAGGAAAAACTTTCGTTTTAGTGCAGGGTGTCCACAAAGTCGGACCCCGGACAATTTTCTCAGATGTTTCAGTTTATTTCTGCTAATACGTAATGCATGTAGTGTGGGTGCCCACTGAAGTGTTCGTTGATAAGTGGGTGAGCTCCGGGGAACCGTCAGAAATCTCAGCTCAGAAATCTCAAATGGAAAGTTGTATCAAATTTGGGATTCGCAAGCTATCACATATCGATACACCAGAGATCACCAATAGTGACAGGTCAAGTTCAGTCTCTGTCGTTACGCCGATATGAAGTCTGGCCCCGCATAATTTTCTCAGAAGCAGTTCGTAGTAGTGGAAAGTATTGTGATTATAATGAGAAAAAGTACAAAATGTAGGATATGTAAAATATTCGTGTGTGTACTGAAGTGACTGACATCTATGGATGCTAGGATATTGGGTGGTAGTGGTTCGTTGATTGAGGGGAGGAGGAGTAATGGATGATATGGAATGTATTGTGCCCCTTTGTTCCCAAATACTAATCGTAGCTCCGAGAACTCTCCAAACCCATCATAATCCCATGTGCAGCTCATCCGGATTTCACGTAAGGGCTCCACTACAGCATTAACTACCGGCCCGAATTAATAGTTCTGTCCAGTATCTATTACAGTTCGCTGGGAAAAGACCAAAACCACAAGTTCCTTACTAAAATCTTAATTTTATGAACCAAGCATAATCTACTTGTGGCACTATCCAAAACTACTATTTTGGACCTCACTTCCCGCTTTGCCTCCTGATTACTTACTTAGGAATGTCGTACCTTATGACGAACATACGCCACAAATACCTAACAATCTATGCGTGGCCCGTAAATAATCTCATATACATAGCACCTTCTTTCCTCTTAAACTGTCATCTAAAAGAAGTAAAAAATTACTTGCATTAGTGAACTGAGTTCTAATATTTCTTAAGTTAGAATCTTAACATCTTAGATTAACAGTAATGACTCGTTATCAAAACTGAAATACAAACAGTTTACAATAAAATCCGGAATTACACCACTTGTTGACTACACCAAAAAGGCAGTTGGCGATCGACGTGATCAAACAACGCCAATCCAAGAACAGCAGTAAGTATAGAGATTTGCATAATTTCGCTTCAATTTTTACTCCCGAAATATCTTAGTCCTTTCTTCCACTATAAGAAGTAGGTTTTGGTAATGTGTGTTTGATAAAACTATAAAATCGTGATTTTTTTTTTTATTTATTTTTTTTTTTTTTACCAACTCCATCTTTAATTACTTGTTTATATTAACACTCGCTCCCGTAACTTCAAAACGTCACAAAAATATTCTCTATAATAGGATGAAACTACTCTCTTCTTGGAAGTGATAAAAATTGAAGTATGCATAGATCAGTTGCTACCCAACTAGTGATTTAAACCTAACTACGAATAAGGTGTTAAATATTTCCAAAAACCAATAGAATTTAAAATCATATTTTAGATTATTGGAAGAAATTTAGAAGTAGAATGGTGTAAAATCGATTAAAACGCCTCTTGAATCCAAACTAAGACTTAAAGATCATCAAAGATTATTCATGCCTCTTTGTTATAACAGAATTTTATTAAAGATGAAAATGTACTAAACGAAATAAAATCCCAAATAACCCAAATTAAGAAACACGATGGCTCAGTGGTAGAGCGATAATCTCTGGTACGTGGGGTTTCTGGTTCGATTCCAGCTAGAGCAAAGTAGGCTTTTTGTTGGGTAAATAGTCTTCTAGGATTTTCTCGGGTTTCTGCCATTTCCTCCCACTCTCTTCCACCGTTTCGTTTATTTCTCATCATCATAGTTTCCGTTAAATTTGCCGCATAACTATGGGATGTAAAGTTGAAATATTTTATTTTTTCCAAATTAAGGTGCGGAAAAGATCTTACCTGAAGAGATACTTACAATGATGACCTCTAGGTCGCAAGCCATCCCAGTAATGGTAGACGTTTTTGCTATATTTAAAAAAATCATCTCAAAATCTAGAAATATCAAATACTCGTATCATACACTGTTGAAAAGTGAATCTCTCTTTATTCTAATATATAATACGTTACATTATAAGGTCATGCCTTCCTTGGAAGTTTCATCACAAACGAGATGAAATGTATTAAAAATAGGAAGTTGACAAAATACATGACATTCAAAATGAAAATCTGTATAAAGATATGCTCACATGCTTTATGCTATACCTCCTCTGTTTTACAAAGTTTTTCAATTATATGGTATATTTTCAACACTGGTAATGCACTATAATTGACGCTGCACAGTCTCTCTTTGAATAGAAAAGCTCGACATACTGTTTCGATACGAAGAGCGACTTTGCAGTGGTAGCTCATTAGCATGTGTGCTTTTCAGCTTTCCCGGTTTCCTTTTGCCTTTCTCCGAGCAGATTTTGCACCTTTTCTGGCACTTCTTTGTCTCGGAAGCGGTGTAAGTTTCTCAGTGATCAGTCTAGCAGTTGCAAATCCGTAAAGTCTCCCGTGTGGTTCATCTTTCCATGCAGCTACTTCTTCACAAATAATTTTCATGATGTCAGAAAGAGAAAGTTTCTCTCCTGTGGTTTTGTTGTACAGTATGCAGGAGTTGATTAAAACCATAAGAAATATGTGAAATACAAGCTTCCTCCATACTTCACAGTACGATGCTTAAATGTTCCATAGGACATCCTCTAATCAGAAAGATCCACACCAACTTCTTTCGTATTGTGGTCAATAACACGTAGAGGCTTGATTTTGTTCATTGCCTCTTTTATTTTAATATGTAACCAACTCAGCTGTATACCTTGTGCTTATCATGAAGACATTAAGCTTATATTTCCAGCCTAATGCTAACATGTTTAGTTTCCTCCGAAAAATTTTCTGCCTGCTCTAGCTCGAGGAAAGCCCATTCTTGTTTGTTTTGTAGTTCTGCAAGCGCAGTCTTTCTTTTCCAACCTTTCAGCTAGAATTGTGCTGGTGTAAAATCTATTTGTAAACATAGCATATCGCTTTCCAGCTAAAATCCCAAGCAGCTTCATTGCTAAATCCATAATGTTTTCTCTCTTCCCACAAGAAATACTAAAGAAGTACCACATTACATTCAGAGAACTACGCTAACAGAACGATTATGAGCATTTGTCCATCTAGAGACTGAATGAGAAACTATTATGTCCAAAGTTTCTTTTACTTAGGAGTACTAACTCTGCAACTATACGTTAAATGACCTTTGAGATAAATCTTGAAACTCCGTACATTTACGTGATTAGCACTGTAATATAAAATAACAATCTATAAAGAAAATCAAGTGGCCATGTTCGATCTCATAAAGGATTTCAAATAAAACAAAATTTATAATGAAGATAAAATCAACGCCTTCTCTGTGCAAGACAGAACTTTTTCACCTTGCCTTCCTAGTGATGTGCCCTTCTCTCCAGGCTTGTTTCGAGTCACCTTCAGAGACTTTTGAGGAGTCCTTGGCGTATGTTACCATATACGGTTTTCGATAGAACAGGGTTCCTTCCTGTGACGACTTCCTGGATAATCAGATGTATATTGTTTGTCGAAGAAACCTCTAAAGTTCCTTGTCTCCAATTTTTGGAAGTTTGTCGCTCCGAAACTACGCGGTTTTCAACGTATGATTTTGTATTTTGGGGTACAGAATCACTTCCCGAATTTGACACTATATTCGTTAACGCTATATATTTTTATGAATGACAAGGCAAAAATAGAGGTTACCTGGATCTGCGTGTGAAGTACATCGTTAGGTCAATCCCACTGGATGGTCTTACTTCCTGTTAAATGATTAGGTTTGGGTAGGCTTCAGTAATCCTGTAAATGGAAAGAAGGGACAGAAGAGCTTTTTTTATTTATTTATTTGAGTGGAAAGATGTAAAGTGTTTCGCCAGTTGGATAGGCGAATGGAATTTCCTATACAATGCTTAATGTATTTGTTCGAGCATAGGAATTCGGAAGCATTAAAAAGTACACTTTCATTGCTCTTCACGTAAAAACGTTACTAGACTGTAAGCAGATGAGTTCATTGGAAGAAGATTAGGATTAATTGAACTAATAAGGGTAGGAGTATGTCTTCACTATTCTCTGAATTTTGCATATGTGCCTAATTTGATACTTCGTGGTTTTGTACGTTATCATAAATAAGTAGGTTGTCAAAATATTGTTGTTTCTTGGTAAATTTCTTGGTTCTATGAAATTTCTAAGCGTAGTATGATGTAACTATGCTGGTTTCGACGTTTATTGCGTATTTGATGTAGCTAAAAATATTATTTTGTAATTTCAGCACCAGCAGCGGCAGAGGCGGCGCCAGCAGAAGAGAAGAAGGAAGCAAAGAAAGAAGAACCTGAAGAAGAATCCGATGAAGACATGGGATTTGGTAAGTAAAAATTTCTGTAACAAAATAATTGTCAACACTAACACTTCAGTATGCTATCAACTCTAGTATCGCCCGCAGTTTTTCTACTGCTAAGTAGTCAGTGAACAATGCAACGTAGCAACCACAGACCTCGTTAATGTTCACAAAATGTTCAACGCCGCCAAATTTTGAAACTGCATTTACGCCCCCTCTCTTAACTGAGAGTTTTTATTCCAAATATTTATAAACCCTGTTGTCAAACAAGCGTTGATTGATTTCTCCATTAACCTAGACAGTAATATGTGAGAAATATATAAGATGAATAGGTTAAAAAATGTTTTCGATTTTGAAGATATCAAAAACTCTTCTTTAAAGAAAAGCCTTTTGTTAGTTGCCATAGAGAATGTACTGTAGAAACAAGGAGAATGTAGTCACTTTTTGTTCCAGATTAAAGTTTAACATCCGTCAAGCGAATATAATCGAGCACGAACGAAATTCGTTATACATAATTCCCAAAACTGGGCTGAGGAAAAACTTACAACCCTATTATTGTACATTTTTCTTTCAAAGCAACCACCCCCACTGTGGTGTTAGCTGAAAACGTAGCTTTCATTTGCCGTTACCATTTTATAGGGTGCGATTTGTGTAGAACATTTACTTGTATATACTTTCGTAATGTTATCGGCAATGCGACATCTACAGGCTATGTATGTGGTACTTAGGGATTGGGGGGAGGTAACGGTGAATGCAATATCTCACTCATATCGAAGTAGAGTTTCGAAGGTAGTGTTGGACTTTGTAAATGAGTAGTAGAGATAGTCTTTCCATAATTTCACGATTCAAGATCTGCATTATTTGGTACGTATGGAACCTCTCCAATGTCTTCTTTCACTCCAGTTTGAATCCTAAATTTTTTTTTCGCCTTACGGCAATTTTTTAAATATATATTAATTAATTTGATATATACGAACATAATAGGTAAGAGTACTTCTACATGCCCATACCAGCGTATAGATTTTTCTGCTCTTCCTTGGACACTCCTGGTTGAAAATATTCCTGATTTAATTTCGTATTAGTATGTTTCTTCCATTTCTTCTTCAGTCTTGTAGAATCTCCCTTGCTTGAATAGTTTCACTCATTTAGTCATCAGTCAAGTTGCACCTCCTCGTGGTGAAGTGCAGATAATCTCGTGGAGACTGCAAGACGAAGGGTCCACTGTGGCCTAGCAAGCCGATAGGGGATTGATCAAACTACTTTCTAATCTATGTGAAGCATTGGATATAATGCTAGTAAATTGTGGATACAAGCTATACATATAACATCAAGTGACACTCCTTTTCTCACTAGGTGTTTGCTTATGTACAGTTAGAAAGTAATTTTCTTGAACCAGAACATGTTACATGTGAAGACTAATAAAGTTACGTCGAGACAGCTCAATCTTCGTACTAGATCTATTAAAATTTCGAAAGTAGTAGCTTGAGCGTTGTCCTTTATCTGAAACAGAGTCGAGCAGAAATACTCTCAGGGTTCCCACATTCTGGAAAATCATGCTTTTTGCGTACAATATCATGGAAAGTCAGAGAACGTAAATGTGCAAGTATAAAAAGATCCCTTTTTCAGTCTAACATTGTTTTACTCTGTCAGTTGTACAGATTGACATGGAAAGAGAATAACAATGATACAGCATTCCCATGATGACAGTGTTGCTATTTTGTGCTGAGGGAGTGAGGTTGCATTTTCTTCATTCCACCATTTCATTCATTTCTGATTATCACAGTCTCCTTTAGCCTAGCCGTCATAATCATGGGACGTAAAACTTAGATTTCATTTAATTTTAGGACTAATAGTTATAGGTCTCAGGGAGAGTTGGCAATATATTCTTGACTGCATGGTATATTGCTTTTTATTATTCTTTTCAAGCAAAAAAAAAAAAAAAAAGTAATGTGCAATGTCAAGGTATGTGGTACTGTATCATACATATGTTATATGCTTACATGATAAATTTTGTGTAAATAACAATTACTCATATCGAACATAAATATATAAATGGTAAAGAAGTGTGTTGGACGGGTGTGAGGATGGAGGAGGCCGTTAGAAAAGTGTATGATAGAACTTATTTTCTCATAGTCAAGAATCTGTCAGGGAAATTGATCTTCACTTTTTGATGGAAACCCTGATTCAAATGCATTTTTTTCTTTCTTCGTAACGGAAATTACTGGAATGTTTAATTTAAATTGAAATGTAACCAGGAATTGGAGTAAATTATTAGCAGTAAATTACTCCTGTTCAGAAAACTTTTCCTGTTAAGAGCACACATTTCGCACATGTAGTATGGTCCATAAATAATAAATTTCCGAGTTCTGAACGTAGCTTGAAACGAGTCGAAATCATTTCATGAAACTCTTCCACTGCTCTTTGTCCAAATTGGATTCATATTTTTGTATGTTGTTTGCAATTCATGTACTTCCTTGGAAGTTTTAGTTGCCATAGGCTGTGATAACCTGTGTAGCGTATGAATAAATCTAGACATGGTTCAAACAAATAAATGTTGATAATAAGGAAATTATATCCACGTACCTACCGTGTGTACCTTTTTTTATTTAAATTTTAATTATTTTGATGCCTGTTTCAACAATCTAGCATCTTCCTCTGAGGACGCAACCCTTGAGTGTTTAAATGGAATCTTCACGTGATTTTCTTCATTCGCTGATATAGCTTTTTAGAAGGATTGCTGAAATCTTACAACTCATATTATCAGAATTAAAATACATCTGAAAACTGTTGCGAATAATAAACTAATTTTCTTGCACATGAATACACAAATTCATTTCTTCATAGATGGGCGTTCCCAGTCCAGTCACTGTATTAGAACACTGCTTATGAAAAATCGCTAAGAAGTGTATTTTTTAGGAAACTTAGTGACTCGAATTTTATATCCACAGATGATCAATTCGCTCGTTTATCAAAACGAATGTATCAACTATTTCCTTGGAGTATATAGCAGAAAAATTAGAACATTTAAAAGTGGTTCACAGCCTGTTTACTTAATGAATACCCCAAGGATACGTTAGAAAAATGCCATTTAAAAGTTTTACAGTTGTATTTAAAAAAAAAAAAAAAAAAAAAAAGTGAAAATATAGTAAAGCAGGGTGTCTATCGGTCATGAAAGTCACGAAATTTAGCTTTTGGTTAACGTTTTTTTTTTTTTTTTATCAGTACAAATTGGAAAATTTTGTTCTATAAAACGTCAAAATTCACCACCAAAAATGTCTGTGGTCGGCTTTAGACATTACCAAGTAGAAAAAAATGTCACTCTTCTGTCGCATACATGAAAATGCGGCCTAATTCGCACCCAAGTTTGATCTTGAGAATGTTAGGAAATTTTATGGTTTGGTATATATATATAATGTGTCACGAAATTTCATATTAGACACCCTGTAAAGGATTACGATAATTCAGTAGAATGTATTTCGCTCGTTTTGTGTCCGAAAAATTTCATACAAACTTCGGAAAGTTGCCAACAAATACGGCTAAAATAGTTTGAAATTTGGAAGTAGGTTTATAGATACATTATGTAAATAATCGCACTACTTCAGACACACATGTCAGTTTGTCAATGTAATCAAAGTTATGTCGAAATGACAGAAAAAAAAAAATTTCAACAAGAATTAGAGCATGTGCGGCGCCAAGGTTCCAGATCAGGCAGTATCAGGATTATCAAAGCATTTGTCTTCAGCCAAGCATATGATAAATGAGGTTAAATTGCTCTAAAAGACTTCTTCACAAATCGAAAACTCCTTATGAATCCATCTATGACTAAGGAAGTCGGAGCTAAACCTTGATCAAGGATCGCCTGATAAAGGTTGGAAGTTCTCAAGCTAGTTAACACCACAGTAAATATCTAATTATAGCCATGTTGGGAATACGCATAAAAATTTTCATACTTATTAAATAAAAGGAACATAACACTAGGTACGTGGAATTTTTCTTATTTATAGATAATGGCCTATAAAATGAATAATTTAACGTTCTAACAATTGTTGAATTTTAACAAGTAGTGATTTCTTTATTATGATAAACACCCATGTTACTGCGTTCTGTGTAAGACCATCCCACAATGAATAGTACCATACCCAATGATTACTTGTATTAGCTCCTGATTGTCAGTGATTATTTAGTTTTATGAGGGTATACTAATCTCGTAAATGAAGCTTGTGCTTGAAGGTATTTGAGATTTCTATTGGTTATTTATAAATCAAATTGCATAAAATAAAAATTGGAAGTTGCATGAAAATAAATTTGCTGAAGTTGAATTCTCTCTTCATGTGTACTAATATATTTTTTATTATTTTCAGGTTTGTTTGATTAAATCCTGTCGGCAGAATGAAAATTTCAACGCTGTAAATTTATTTTTATATTTTTAACGTTAATTAAACACGTTGTCCAGAGTAATTCGAGTTTAATTTCTCTGCTTTAATAGCAACCTGTGATTAATTGTAAACATATCTTAAGTATTTTACGAGTCAATAAGGTTTTTTAAAATAGCATTCTACAGTATCCTAATTGAGTGTGGACCTTCAATCTTCTGCCGGATTATTTGAAGCATGAAGTTGCCTCTACGTCTTGGCGGATGGGACCCCCAAACTTCAAAGCCCACGTTAATTAACCGCGTCACTGTTCTTGTTTCGTCCCATATTGTTTTGCGTTTACAAAAACTATGTAGGTTTACAGACTACATGGTAAGGGAGTTATTCGAAGTAAATTTTTTCTTTTAAGCTGGTAAACTTCACCTTGATCTGATGACTTGTTACAGCAGTTTTTCTTCCAGACACGTTCCGGAGTGAGAGTGCCTCTCCCCCCCCTCTCCCCCGAACATTTTTTTCTGAAAGAACTACTGTTATAGTAAATTTTACTTGTAAACCCGCTTGTGCTGCTGATTGGCACATTCACAAAATCAAATCGAACATTTGGATGAATTTACTTCCTTAAGGGCTTAGAGTGGTCACACAAGAGCAAAATTTTGAAAACCAATTCAAAATAATGCTGGGTTTAGAACTAAAGAATGACTGTAAAATTGAAACACAGAGAAACGGAAGAAACAGATGCAAAAATAAAAGTGGAAATAAAAATGGATATCATTCCTTCTTTGACCAGTTTTGGCGTATGAAGTTTAGACGCTAGCTAACAAGTTATGATTCAGGGTTTACGAAAAAGAGGAATGTGCGAAAAAGTAGAAAAGTCAGTTGTAAGGTATAAGAGCTATTTATTTTATAGATTAGCCCACTTGGACGTGTACCAAGCCGGTTGCGAATGTATTAAATCTATGTAGGGATGAATAAAAGATAGAGATTCTGTTGAACATGTGAGACGCCAACGATGGAGACGCAACATTATCAAAAGTGGAGTTATATAAGAAACTGTTTCGGTAGGTGAAAGATATGAACAAGTTCAGGCAAAGGAATTTCATTAGCAAACAACAGGACTTAACAAAAATTAACAAGTTAGTAACAATAGTATAATTTCATATAATAAAATAATATTTACAGAAAACAAATTCTAAGCACTCTCCACTCTGAAAATTTATTATTATTCACAGAACTCTCTCGAATTTTTTTGTTGATTTACTTGTTTAATTTGAAGTTGCCAGCATTGGCTTTAATCATAAACCTGTGGTGGTAGCAGGAAAAATTGTATAAATATATATTTAGTGGAACGAACATCACAGGTTTGTTCACTCTTGAAGTGTGAGGTATTTAAAATAAGTGATTGGAAGGAAGAAAATGGTTTGTTCACCTGAAGTATAATAATAATTTTCACGGATTCATCATGAGTCTTAACTTCAGTTTAGGTTTTTTATCTCCAGCTGGAGACTAGATCGAGTCACCTATAGCTAGAGGTTGCGCGCGGATACGGCTATCCGCTTCATAGCTTTTTGCGGATATATTTTTAATGCCTCTAGGTAGCGAGCAAATATGCAGATATTCGTGAAAAGAATTATTTTGGTGCTCGTCCCCCTCTAAACACTACCAATTATTTACATCCTGTAATAGTGTTAGTACCCTCTTGAGACAAATAACCGCCAATACAAAATTGGGTTTCGTATTATTTTATCTTTTTCTCTGCTTTTAAACTTTACAGTAAATATGAAATTCAGTTCGTGTGAAGTGACGTATTCTTCTTTGTAGAGGTCTCTTTATCTCAATATAAAATTTGCATTCTGAATAATGACACTTACATATTATGAGTTAGGAAAAATGAAGAAAAAAAGATTTGCTCTAAAATCGGCAAGATGATATCGTCACCTTCAATACAAGAGGATGTATTTTTTTTTTTTTTTTTTTTTTTTAATTTTGAGCTCTTCCGATAGATGTCGACCGTCTATAGGTACTGGCAAATTTTTGTAACTGTAGGGTGAACAGTTTAGCTGTAGGGAAGCATTAAGATAATATATCAGTAGCGGATCGTGGTCTGTAGAAGTACCGGTTGCAATATCAAAAATATGTAGGTACGCGCAAGTGTTCCCCTCCCCAACGTTCTTGAGTCTTCTCCAAAAAATATTTAGGAAATATGAAGAGGAAAATCTTTTTAAGCTCTATTTGTATATTTATTGATTAAAGTATATTCTCTAATATTGATTTAATATATAAGCTATTTCCGTTTTTTTACAAACAACCACTATCAATGTATGTTTATACACTATAATATACAAAACTTCTCCACTTATGTTATTGAACAAGAGATAAATCGAATATATAGCATGAATGATGGTGTTAACCCAAAAAGAAGGGGAAAAGAAAAGCACTAAAATTATCTTAGAATGGGTCTTTCTTCGTTCTTTTCGAGCTTCAAATTTTTCTGACTTCATTGAAATCTGAAATGATGCTCGCGAAGTCTTTCTGAATAGAAAACATGGCTACCGCAAATATTTTCCGATTTATTTTCTTTAGAGTACAGAAACACCTCTCTCAGACTATGCATTTTATTAGCATTTCTTTGAATATATATAAGGGACAAAAAGTCAATTTTCAGAACCATGTATTTTTGACTGTTGTTCTATAAAGAAACATGAAATCTAAGATTTTTTTTTTCTTCGAAAATGGAACAGGCTAAAGAAAACAGATAATTACTAAATTACATGATTTACTAAATATTACTATTCTATTAGGCCTTGTTTCCATTTTGTACTAATACACAATAACACACTGAGCAAGGCTATGTGATAATATATAAAAAACAGTATCACGTAACAGTTTCAACACAATAACTGTGTCTTCATCAGACTTCCACTCCTTCTGGCTGCTCGGGAGTTGGTCATCAGTTGTATATTCTCCGGAGATCAACTTTTAATTAGGCTCCGCCCCTTCATTAAAAAGTAACACTGTGTGGCTTTCACTTTCACTTTTTAGCTGCACACGTATCCAATTAAAAGTTTACTTTTTTCGCTGGATACATTCTGTCCTCTAATTATCGTAGTTTTCCTTATTTTTTCTCTTCTTCCTTTTCATTTCTTCTTTAAGCATAATCTTCTCCCACTCTTTATCGAGAATCCTGCATTCCGGAGAATATATGTGATGACCAACTCCCAAGCAGCCAGAAGGACTGGAAGTCTGATGAAGACAGTTAAGTGTTAGGAAACTGTTACGTGATAGTTTTTTTTTTTTTTTTAATACATATTATCACAAAGCCTTGCTCAGTGTGTTATTGTGTGTTACTAAATATTAATATTTAAAATGATTTGTCAGTTTTCAATCAGTGGGAATTAATCGTGAATTCGAATTCACTAAATTTGATGCTGAAAACACATTGAATATAGGAACTTCTCTTTGGGGAGTGGTAGGAGTATATTTCAAAGTAGGAAAAAAAGAACGAACTGCGATTACAAGCACTAGATATTTCTGCTATTATCAATGTTCGTTTGATTTGATTTGGTTTAGCATTCATTCTGTACATCATATTAGATGTATGTTTAACTATTGAGTCGTTTTTATTTCAGTTCTTAACTGTAACGATGTTTTTAATTAGAGAAATTTTGTGAAAATAAAATCAAGCAATCCTTGAAGCACAAGAATATGTATACTTCTGTGCATAGTAAGGTTATTATTCTTTCAGTGTTACAAATTATTTCCTAGGTTATAAATTACTTAGAATCAATGGTTCGATTCCAGGTCGCGTCAAGTGGACTTTGTGTTGGACGAACACCGTATACGTGTGTTTTCTCGGGGAAACATTTTCATCTCACGTCCTTCATTCCAACATTTCATTCATTCTCATCATCTCCTTTTGTATATGGCCATAAAAATTATCGATGAGAGATTAATTACAAGTTATTTAACTGGGTGGAGTGGGAAGAAATATAAAGTCCCGTTGATTGCATTTATACTTCAGTTTTTCATTAGACATACTTTTGGTGTTCCATGTTGGAATCTCCTTTTTATAGCTGGTTATATGACAATAAAAAAAAAAAATGCTTGAAAGAGAACCGGTACTAGAAAGTTCTTTAGGCAGTAAAAATTCTTAAAAACTACGCCGATTTGAGCACAAAATTAAAATGCGGAATTATTTTATATTTTTGATAATTCCTCTATTTTAATCATAATGAATATTTAGGACCACAAACACCTGCAGGATTTTTTTTCTCACCCGCAAATGGCGGAGGGAAAAGACCGGTACAAAGCGAAGCAACGAATATGCACACCTTGATGCAATTTTCATGTAATCTGGACTAAAAACGGAACTGAAAAGGTAGGGGGACGTATGACGTCACCGTCCCCTGTGTTCAGATTTTTCGTGCGAAGTTATACACTGTTACCCCCGATATTCTTCTGTTCGACCTGTTTCTCAGCAAAAGGAGACGGAAAATTTGTGCAATATAGGAGTGATATACCGCGAGACTACGACGCGTACTTCCGGAACCTCCAAAGTGATGGACATATCAAAGATTTTGTTGAGGTCGAGTACGCCACATAATAATTAAACGAACAGCTTGAAAGTAACATTTACATGAAAAAAAAAAAAATGTCCTTTGCCATTAAGCATGCAAAAAATTAGAGCTCCCCTTAAAGTAGTAAAAAGGTTATGTTGACTTGAACATATCATAAAATCTTTTGCTCCTCCTGTAAAATGTTAAACGTTAGTTACGCCCTTTTGTATTGAAAGCGACGATATTACCAGATTGATATGTTTCTTGCGAGAATTCTGCATTTGAAGGGAGGAGATGTTAAGTAGGTCTTCCATTAAATTTGCATGGATTTCTTTTCGCATGAATTTTATTACGTTTTATTTAGTGTAGTTGCACTACAGAAAGAGATTAGTTTGTATTTATGGATATTTCACAGGATTCGCGAAACTATAAAGGAGGAATTTAGTTATAGTTTAAACTACTTTTGTAATTGTCATAGAAGAAATGAGTTTTACATGTTTAGTATATGCGGATGCAATTTTTATGCCCGCGCAGACATCTATAGCAGTGTTCCCAGTATCTAAGCTCGTCCCTAGTCAGTGAACGCTCACTCACTGTAAACGCTGACTGAGGAATCTAGATCAAACGGAAAGGACAATAGACTGAAATAGTGTGACGTCACATCCGTCTCGTTGCTATGGTGATCGTAGTTTTATTTTCTAAACAACATGGCCTTAGAACCTAAGTACAAAGCGAAAACAGTGACGTGTTAACTTCCGGATTGCAAACATCAAAGTAAAAGAAACACTTATATGTTTTTAAAAGATTCCAATGAATGAAACTACGGAAACAGAAAAAACAAGCAATTAGGTAAATAGTATGTTAAAATATGTCAAGCGTTGAAAGTGAAATGTTTCCCCTGATATCGCAGATTTTGTGTTTTATACATTTAGAGGTTACGTTAAGTGTCAAAATATATTTAGCTTATTTATTATCGGATATTGAATTTAAATAATTGTGGAAAATTTTTATTTAGTACCATCGATATCACAAATTACATTCCAAACGTGTAGGTCTACAAAAATAGTGTTTAAAACTTACGCTGAACCATTCATAATTGGATGTTTCCTTGTTATATTTTTAAGGTAAGTAGGAAATATAAGGAAAGATCCGACGCATGTTAACTGACCAGAAATTGGTCCAGATTGAAAATTCTCAGAACGCATATGGTTACAAGCTTCGTGTCTTTATTATTATTATTATTATTATTATTATTATTATTATTATTATTATTAATTGTTTATTTTGTAGCCACTGTAACTATGTACTCATATTTTAAACGGTGGGCGTAAAATAACTGAATATGCCAATATAATTAACATCAAGGATTTCAAAGTGGACTATTATTTTTTCTTACAGACAAGTATTTGTTCTATTTTCATTGTGCCGACAGCTCGTCAGTCTGTACCTTATGAGTATTTGCATTGAGTGTAGTTGCTTTTGTTCATTGTACATTATCTGGTAATGGCGTTGGCATTATTTAAGGAATTTCTCTCTTATCAGATTACCTAGAGATATGCCCCCTGTAGAAAAAGGTTCCTTATATATTACTTCATTAATAATTAGATTTCACTCAAAAATTTTCTAAATATTGGACCCATATTCTTACTCTGTATCTTTCCCTGTCAACTTTACTTTGTCCTCAAAATATTCTAAAATTATTATTAAATGTGTGTTCTTATTAACAGTATATTCATAGTATTCCTATGGCTGCATGCGTTTGTTTGGAAAACAACATGGCGATCACCATGGTAACGAAGAGGAAATGATGATATCACAATTTCAGAGTATAGTCTCTTGCATGAGTTGACAGTTGAAACAAGAATAAAAAGAATTTATCATCATTGATATAGCAAGCAACAAGAGAAATGAGTACATACGGAGTCTTTGCCAAGTGTGCATTTTGACTTTCCTCGCATTCTGCTGATAGCGGCATTCTTCATCAGTGTTGCTGTGGTTGTGGTAAGACAGTGAGTCATCACGAGGAAAGAAACTAGCTTGAGAGCCTTGATTGGACTAACCATTCATCCTACTTTATTTTACTTCACAACAACGAGTTTCAGTTGAATTTATGAACAAACCACAACATAGAGTATGACGTCATTACTTAATACTTTGAACCCCTTCTGCTCAAAAACATAAAAAGTGCGGTTGTGTGTGTTATGATATACTAAAGAAGTAACTATTCCCGAAGTTATATAGGCCCATTGGAAATATTGAACAGTGAAATATGCCGAGTTGGCACAATTTCCAAACTCTACGATTTTTTTCTTTTTTTTTTTTTTTTATTTTTTTTTTTAGGCCTTTGGGAGCAGCTACAGGTCTGCAAAGTTTTGTGTATGAACTTGCACACACAAATTCAGACCTCTACGTCGGTTCTTTCCTCTCCCTAAACATGTCTTCAATGTCCAAAAATATTGCTACTGTAGGCCCTGATTTCACCCCTTTCGAGTGGTTTTAGGCGAAAAATGTTACGAGATCAAAGTTTTAGTTGGAGACTTTGCACAAGTTGGAGACGCCCAGCAATTTTCAATTTGCTAGGACAAATACATACTGAGATATTCAGAGCAATATAAACGCCTGATACCGAGAAAACGCAAAATGGCGGCAGTCGCTGCGCCGCCATTGGATGTTGTAAAAATATAATTAATTGTGGTTTTGATCTTGACTCACTTACAAGGGAACTTTTTCTGGTGTCACACGAAAAGTGAAACGAGACTATGGTCAATCGATTTGTGTTAGTGAACACGAAAATCCATAGGCGGGAAGAACCCTCGATCGCAATCGTTCCGTACGTACGGGGGGGAAAGGGGCACTACCAACACAACACGTTGTGGAAAATTAGACGAAATATGGTGCGACTTCGATCAAAATATGCATAGAAGCGCAGTTAAACATATACGGCATTATATTAGACAATATTCTGACAAAGTGTGGGCATCGACGTAGCACGTAACGACAGAGGAGGGTGGGTAGCGTGGAATATAAGGTAGGGGGAAAGCTCCATAGAAGGTATGAACACATACGAGCCGGACTTGAGGGGAATCGCGTAGTAATATATCGTGGACACGGTCAAGTACATGAATGGAGAGTAGAAAGGCAAGGGGGCAACGGCTCCCATCTTCGTGAACTGATCTTTCAATGTATAGTGGTGTATTGGACTTCGCAGTGCATTCACACAGGGGCGTATATTGTTGTCTTAATTTTATGTAATCATCATCACCAACATACGAAAATGAATGCCTACATGTATACAACAGTCTATAGACATCGGACGTTACGACGGAAGGAGGTCGGGACCCTACGGACAATCCCCTCCATAGCTCTTTTCCATTTCTGCTTCGGATCCATGAATGTTGAATTTGCTCTGATCACTAAATAAAGCAAAGTTCCAGAAGCTAATTGGCTTGTCCACATGAGCTTTTGGGGACTCTACACATTTCTTGGCATTTGCTTTACTAACATATGGTTTCTTTCTGACCATGCGACAGTTGTAGCCCGATTTTCTGATAGTGCGAACTTTTTCAGGAAACATTTGTACACCATAGCTAGTTTCAAGCATACTAGCTAGTTTTGGAGCACTTGTTTTGGGTTCATTTCGGATAGTTATTAAAATAGCACGTTTATGATTATCCTTTAGCTTTGTTGGGTGGCCACTGCGCGGTCGAACTTTGCAACTATTTGTTGCAATATACATATTTAGAGTGTATTGTACTGTAGAATGTGATTTCTTTACTGTCTCTGCTATGTTTCTAAGAGATTTATATTCTTGTCTAAATTTTACTATTAGTTCGCATATTGGAGTTGAGTTGAGTTGATTGTGAGTTTAATGTCCCGTTCAGCAGCGAGGCTATATGAGACGTGGACCTACTGATTAACGTGGAATCCGAACCACATGAGCTCCCGCCGGGAATCGAACCCGGGCCTCCCACGCCAACGGCGCGTACGCTAACCGCTTAGCCACGGAGGAGCTCTTCACATATTGGAATGGACACTTCCATTTTGACTGCCTCTGTAAGTCTTCCTTGCCCAAATTTAACAGCAGTAGTACCTTATCACTAAAGATATGCAACATTGACTTGACACCTAGTCTTCCATTGCAAGCGCTGCTATCGGCTCAAGGAATCCCACTCCCACTGCTGCAAGGATCTCTTGCTTAGCAACAGCTGAACCCTTATTGGCTCAACGCGTGGGTGTGTCAAGGGTGAGAGTTTAGTTCGCATTTTTGCCGCGGATCAAGACATTTTGGCAGCACTATAGTAGAGCACGCTACTGTCGTTTGCGTGTTACTTGCCACTATTGGAATTTCGTGTTACTTGCCACGGTTACCTTATCGCATATTTATCTGTCTATGACAGTGTGTCCGTTGCCACGCATCTGCATCTAGATTTGACCTTGAGGGGGTGGGAGTAATTTCCCAAGCAATTTTCAAAGCAAGGCAATCACCTGAAACGCAAGAAACAAAGCAAATTTCTGATTTAAGAAATAGGAATCTTGTTACAGAAGCGTCATTTCAAATTTTGCTTGGGGGTGGGGGTAAGAGCCCTTGAAATAAGTAAACTTTCGCGTTTTTCACTGATTTGCTACTATTCTGTTGATAAAATCTATATAAATCTCAAATTCAGGGGAGGGGCAAATGCCCCTCCCTGCCCCCCTAAATGACATCCCTGCCTTGTTACATTTATGCGTGTCACAAAATTCACAAAACTCGCACGAAATACAAGAAACAAAACAAGATTCTGATTAAAGGAGTATTCTTGCAAATCTACACAAACAATTGAAGTTCTTCAGTAATTCGAGCGCTCATTTTGCCGCCTGAAAGCATGGAAGAAACGCAATGATTTATATATTACATCACATTCAATCCATACTCCTAGGTGGTTCCAATAGGAACCTTGTCACTTGCGCGTCGCACGTCATAATGATTATAAGTGGGGTTTTTGGTGGACAAACACCGTGTAGATGGGTTTTCCCATTTCCTTCCACTTTCTTCATCTTGCCATTTCATTCATTCTCATCATCGCCGTCTCCTTTAGCCTACCCGGCTTAACCGTGGAACAAAACTCCAAGGTTTCATTTCAAAATCTAATAGACTCCTGTGAAAATACCTGTTATTTTTTCTTGGCTGGGAAGCTCATTCCAGTTTCTTACAATAGCGAAACACACTTTCTTCCACAATTTCTTCTCCCAATTTATATCTGAATATTCTTGCAAACTTTTCTTTTTATATAACGCTGGGTGTTTCTCTATTTCCTCAATTTTTCATTGTCTTTACAACTAATTAAAGACATACATGTATTAGCTTCCATTGCGAACACTTCTTTTCATACTCTATACAACGGAGCGAACTGTTATGTGAAAAAACTTGTAGAAAACATCTTTTCTTTTTCTTTTCTTTTTTTTTTTTTTATCTCTCTGCTTGGATGTACCTCGGCAATTTTTCTGTCGCCGTCGCCGCAGTGAGCGGACTCCCATAAGATGGGAGCAGGAAATTCGGTGTACGGAAAACTCGGTGTGGGGAATGTTAGGTGTAAAGAAAGATTCGTTATAGTAGGCCATAGGATTTATTAAAAACTCGACTTTGAGGATAAATGAGCGTATTAGTTTTAAGTTCAAACTGAAGTAGACCGTAGAATTTATTAAAAACTCAACTTTGAGGATAAATGAGTGTATTAGTTTGAAGTTCAAATTTTGTGTAGAACGTACTTTTACTGTCTACTATCATTTTTACTTTTTACTGTCTACTTTATATTGCTTTATATTGAATTGTGTTCCTGATATTATTGAAATTCTAGATTTCGAGGGATTTTAACATTTTATGGCCCTTACATGACGAGAAATTTGTCCTCCAATCAGACACTTTAATCCTCAGTCCTCCAATCAGACGCTTTAGTTTGTTTACCTTAAGGCAAACAAACTAAAGTATCTGATTGGAGGAGAAGTCAACTATTTGTACAACTATTATCTGATAAAACCATCCTGCTTTATATTACCCTTTCCAGTAAGACTTTTTTGATCAATATATTTTCGCATCTTACATATGTATATACAAAGTGATTCTTTGAAAACTCACGGATTTCATTTGGCTCTAGAATTTCTAACTGAAGTCAGATTTTCATGCAGTTTGCTGCAAATCATCAAGGAGGGATGGGGGATTTATGGGACTATGTTTACTGGTTTAAATTCATCCGCGGTAATATAGAGCAGGCCGCAAGATAAACAGCAAATATTCGCCATTGTACGTTACAGTTCGAATGAGATATTGGATATTTGAAGCGAAATCACATGTTGAATAGAAATTTCTTGGGTGACTTAGAGTCGGTACCTGACATCTTTCACAACATCCGCAAGCGAGGTCCGATGCTTCCCTGTCTCCCTCAGAAGCGATCCTGTTTCCTGCAATTTATTCACTAACGACCATATTATGTTCCTGTCTGGGGCAGAACGTGAGGCAAAGTTGCGTGTAAATGCCCTTTGGTAGCAACAACAGATCCCGTTCTCCAAAAACTTTTTAACGATAAAATCACGTTGCTCCAAAGGGTACATTATTGTAACTGTGTCCTGATCATATTGATACAGTAGCACAGCATAATTCTCAATACAACGGCCCAGTTTCTTGTTTCTTATTGACCGTCGCGAGGTTGCCATCTAACGAAGAAACTCAAATCTCCACACTGCACCTCACCTAATTCCAATTCGATACAGTGGCGAATATTTGCTGTTTTTCTAGAGGCGTGGCCGATATTACCCCAAATGAATTTAAACCAGTAAACATAGTTCCATAAATGTCCCAACGCTTCTTGATCATTTGCTACAATCCGCTTGAAAATCGGACTTCAGTTAGAAATTCTAGACCCAAATGAAATCCGTGAGTTTTAAAAGAATCACCTTGTATATGTTCTATGATGTACAGTACTATAGAAAAGGTGTTTTTAGTTGTTCCTATAACTATTCTCTGAACTTATAATTGTTTTATTTCTGACAAAATGTCCGCTTCATTGTGTGATGAAAAGTAGTTTATAGTAATACCCCGCGAAAGACATGCAAGAGGTAGTGGACTGAAGGCAAAAAAAAAAAAAAAAAAAAAAAAAAAAAAAAAAAAAAAAAAAAATTGCTTTTCTTGAAATAGGAAATAACATTTTATTCGTTACATTTTATGGTTTTCGTTTTCACAATATGAAGTGTCGTAAATGATCGTTAGTGGTAATATTCAATATGTATTACACCAAAATTTCCCCACACCGAGTTTTCCGTACACCGAATTTTCCTAGACCCCCATAAGAAGTAATGCATTTTTAGATGTTGCCCAACTGTTTCGTCGCCAAGCTGTTGCCTTAGGCCTACCGCTCACTGGCAACATTTTGTTGGGCAACTATCCTGTTGCTCTGGCTAAATGCATTGAGACTGATGGGAGTCCGCTTACTGAGACGACGGCGACAAAAAAGTTGCTGAGGTGTTGCTAAGCAGGGTGACAGCAGGGCAAGAGCTTGGCGACGGAACAGTTGCGCAACATCTAAAAATGCATTGAATCTTATGGGAGTCCGCTCACTGAGGCGACGGCAACAGAGAAGTTGCCGAGATATCTCTAAGTAGAAAGGTAAAAAAATAAATGTTTTCTACAAGTATTTTCACGTAACAGTTCGTTCCGTGTGTAGCGCGTGAAAAGAAGTGTTCGCAATGGAAACTGATACCTTCTTTGATTAGTGACTAGCATGTCTTTAATTAGTGATAAGGACTATGAAAAATTAATTGAGGAAATAGAGAAACGCCCAGCATTAAAGAAGAAATATATATAAAGAAGAAATTGTGGAAGGAAGTGTGTTTCGCTGTTATAAGAAACTAGAATGAGCTTTCCAGCCAAGATAAAACAACACAGTTAAATTACTCCCATCCCCTCAAGGTCAAATCTAGATGCAGATGCGTGGCAACGGACACGCTGTCATAGATAGATAAATATGGCAGATAGATAAGGTAACCGTGGCAAGTGACACGTAATTCCAATAGTGGCAAGTAACACGCAACGCTACTGTCACCTGTAACCACTGAAAAAGCTGTTTGGCGTGTGTTTTGCTTCCTTCTTTTGTATATTTGTGCCGTGTACGGAAACTTTTTTGACCTCAATTTTCAGCAACTTAAATCGTCAGTTATACTACCAGTATATTAAATACCATCACTATAATGTGTACACATTACAAGTAGACATGAACAAATTCAGCTAATGTAATTGTGTTTTATTATTTATTTATTTTAAGATATTATCCGCCTTATGCAGAGTCGTTTTGACGTTATGATTAGCGTCACACTAAAAGACTGATTACTGCAGGGAACATATGTTAGTCGAACTCTTTACTATGCCACTAATCACACATCAAAACGACTCTGCATAAGGCCTATTAACATTTTGAAATTACTAATGTCTGGTGTACGGAAACTTACTTGACCCACTATATAGGTATAGTTGCAACATCTATAGTCAAGGTATCCGGCCCAGGTTTGAAACCAGAACCACCCTACTACTGGTAGGCCTCAGACCACTCTAACATGATCATACGACTGCAAAGAAAAACAAAAACACACCCCTCTCTCTCACACACCTTTAAAATCGATATACTTTTGCATACGCTCTAACAAATTTTGAAAGTTTTTTTCCTCTCATAGGCTGCAACTTAAGAAACTGCTGTTCGTACCGCCTCATCAGCTGCTTCAGGTGACTAAAATCGCTCACCTGCATGTTATTATTCCTGTGTGGGAATAGACTGAAATAGTGTGACGTCACATCCGTTTCGTTGGCATGGTGATCGTAGTTTTATTTTCTAAACAACATGACCTAAGAAGTTAAGTACAAAGCGAAACAGTGATGTGTTAATTTCCGGATTGCAAACATTAGAGTTCCAATCAAGATTCCAATGAATGAAACTACGAAAACATATAGAAAGTAAAGCAATTAGGTAAATAGTATGTTAAAATATGTCAAGCGTTGAAAGTGAAATGTTTCCCCTGATATCGCAGATTTTGTGTTTTATACATTTGGAGGTACGTTAATTGTCAAAATATACTTAGCTTATTTATTATCGGATATTAAATTTAAATAATTCTGGAAAATATTTATTTAGTACTATCAGTATCACACATTACATTCCAAACGTGTAGGTCTACATAAATAGTGTTTAAAACTTATGCTGAACCATTCATAATTGGATGTTTTCTTGTTGTACTGTCAGTATATATGTTTAAAGTAGAAAATATAAGGAAAGATCCGATGCATGTTAACCGATCAGAAATTAGCCCAGATTGAAAATTCTTAGAACGTATATTGTTACAAGCTTCGTGTTTTTTTTTTTTTTTTTTTTGATTGATTGCTTGTTTCTTTATTTTGTAGCCACTGTAGCTATGCACTCATATTTTAAAGGGTGGGTGTAAAATATCTAAATGCGCCAATATAATTAACATTATTTTCAAAATAGACAATTACTTTTCCTTGTAGATAAATCGTATATTTGTTCTATTTTCATTGTCCCGACAGCTCATCAGTCTGTACCTTAGAGTTTTCACATTGCGTATAGTTGATTTTGTTTATTGTGCATTACGTGGTAACGGCGCTGGCATTAAGCAATTTCTATCTCATCAGATTACCTAGAGATGTCGCCCCTGTAGAAAAATGTTCCTTATATGTTACTTCGTTAATTACTAGATTTCACTAGTGAATTTTCTAAATAGTGGACCCATATTCTAAATCTATATTTTCCTGCCAACTTTACTTTGTCTCAAAATATTCTAAAATTATTATTAACTCTGTGCTCTTATTAACAGTATACTTCATAGTATTCTATCGCTTCATGCATTTGTTAAAAAAAAAAAAAAAAAGATCACCATGGTAACGAAAAAGAAATAACATCACTATTTCAGTCTATAAAAGGTCATTAGATGTTAAATCACGTGACTACGGACAATGACTCATTCAATATTTTTACTAGAAAAAAAGGTGTGCTGAGTGCGAACTGGTGTTTTGAAGAATGATGCAACGATTTGGATTTGTTTTACGCAATTTATTGATACTCTGGTAAACAAGTTGTTATATACCACTCAGCATTTAGTGTTCTTTGGTCTTCTAAAGGTATGGTGCCACATGTCCGGTATAAACGAATAAACAAGTAATCATAGCTTGGCAGCACTCCTCGAACGAAAACTTCTGTTGGTTTCGGCTCATTTTGAAACAACCAAACAGTGTATTGCTGTTTAGTTTCGTGTTCGTGTGAATAGATCCCAAATTTCGTCTACTGTAGCGATGTAGTACACCAAATTGAACTTACCTCGGCTGAATTTTTTGAAGCATTTCTTTACATCATTGCCACAAGCCTGTTTTTGAGCTTCGGCCACAAAATTGTGTGGGATACAACGGTTTGAAAGTTTCCGTACGTTCAGGTGATAATGCAAAATCGTATGTATTACTTTCATGTCAAGTGTTCTCGAGTGCCTATACCTTACACGCCGAACTCTATCATTTGACGCACAGAATCAACATTACTGGCAACAACAAGCATGGAAGGACAAACTTTACGAAATTCATTACTGAGAAATACGCGAACACGCTGGAATTCGGAAAACCGATCGTACAAATCCTATTAGATGGTGCTTCATCCCCAAAAGCCAAATGAAGTCGGTCGAGGTGTTGCTTCAGTGTTAAATTTGATCTGAAATCAGAAAATCATTGGCTGTGTGTTCACAAGAAATTTCCATTTCTTGCAGAAATCAACACTTCAAACTGTTGTGAAAGATAATCAAATAAGCTTAAGCAATCAAAGGTAATTTAAAACGGAAACATTTAATCTTCTGAATTTTATAATAACGAAACACTAATGCCACTGTTAGTAGTAGTTTAATGAAGGGTAAAAATTATTTTTTTTTCTCGAAAACAGCTCTAACGGTTTTCTTCAAAATGATCCTTATCAATCTGATGGAATCATGTCAATGTCTGGGGCGCGGAGTCTTGGGGCTTGGTAGCCATGTGTAACGGTTCTCTCGGCGTTATCGCCAAGAGCGAAGTTATTCGGTTTCTAAATGCAAAAGGCGTTAAAGCAATTGGAATTCATTACAAATTGACGTATGTATAATGGCGAATCGGGCGTGGATGTCACGTTCGCGTAGTGAAAGGAATTTGCAACTGGTCGTACTGAAGTTCACGACGAAGAAAGGAGCTGGAGACAGCTAGTTTCCTACGAGACAGTCGAAGATAGAACAAACCTGTTGCTAGTCCTCTCCTAGTATCTGTTTTCTAAAGTTGAAAGAACACTTGGCCGGAAAGGGCTTCAGCAACAGCGACAAGGTAAAAGATGAGATTCAACGCTTCCTCAAACACATGGCATGGCAACATTACATACAAAACTGTCTCAGTGCCTACGAAAATGCATTAACAGGGTGTCTATCGGTCACGAAATCAGAAAACGGTTATGAAAGTCAAGAAAAAGCCACGAGATTTAGCTTTTGGGTCTTTTTTTTTTTTTTTTTTTTTTTTATCTGTACAAATATAAGCATAGACTGGAAAATTTTGTTCTATAAAACGTCAAAATTCACCACATAAATGTGTATGGTCGGCTTTAGATGCTACTAAATCGCAAGCAACGCAAGCTTCTATCACATGCATGAAAATACGGCCTAATTCGCACCCAAATTTTCTCTTGAGAATGTTGTGAAACTTTATGGTTTGGTAAAGAAAAAGTCACGAAATTTTATTTTGGAATTATAGTAGACACCCTGATTAATTAAAATTGGCGATTATACATATAGAAAAGATAAATGCAGAAGTTTTAAAATGGTGTAAGGATTGTTCAAAATAAATGTTTCTTTCTTTATTTAAAAAAAAAAAAATAAATAAATCTGAAATTATTCTCTTACAAGCAATGCTTTTCTTAGTGCTGATACTATTTAGTATAATTATTTACGTCATAGTGTGATTATTTGGACGACATGAAAGTAAATCGAAAACAATCACCTTCTTTCACTTTTTTGAATATTCCAACCGTACGAATCATTAAGGCACTTCAAATATTTGCATACAATAATGATTTCAGGGAATGGTCCAAGGTCCCCGGAACCATATTTCATATTGTGCTCAATGTCCAGTATTTTCATATTACTTACTACCTTTCACCACCAGGTATTGAAATTCCTCCCCGAAGAAAATTTTTTGAAATCACTGTTTGCATGTCTTGAAAAACTAAGAAACTATATACTTTAATGCAAGATGCGATAAAATTGCAGCATGCTTGTAACGTTTAATTTCGACCGCGCAACACTGGTGGAGCGTCAGTCAAAAAGGCAAACTTCCTTCATTAGCTTCAAAAATTATTTGGGCACTGCTCCCAAACCGATTTCAGTTCGTCAGGCATAATAGAAAAAAATGTATAAAGCAGAAATTCTCAACCATTTTAACTGACAACACATTTCACTGAATGTCCACGACACTGTTCGGTTAGAATTAGGCATTGTTGCTGTATTTGAGGTTTTCTGGTAATAAATAAATAAAATAAAATAAAAACATAAAGTTAACATTTCCAAGCCTTCCAGATTAAAATTTATTTTTAAATTCTAAAATGTCGCAAAACATGTTCGGAAAGCCTAATGTAAAGGAATATCAACTTCTTCAGGCAATTATACGATTGTGTTCAAAAGGAGATCCTTTCAATGTAGTTTTTCTTTCCATAAGTTCAAAATGAATGGTACAACCATCGGCGAAAGTGAATACTCTTCTAATTTCTTTTCCCCAAGGCAAATGAATTCAATTTGCTGAAACTTAGAGAAACTTGGACAAGATAAGTCACACTTAGATAGTCGGGTCAATCCATTTTAAGTGATCAACCATGTGGCGCTCGACCATCTCCAAAAAATTAATTTTTTCATCAATGTTTATCTTGTATCAGGGTACTTCGAAACCACAATTAATTTATTATTATTATTATTATTATTATTATTTGCAACATCCCATGGCGACACAGCGGCTGTCGCCATTTTGCGTTTTTTTGATTTTAGGTGTTTTGAATATCCCAGCATGTATTTGTCCTGCCACGCACAAATTCAGATCTCTACGTCAGTTGTTTCCTCTTCCCAAATATGTTTTCAATGTCCAAAAATGTTGCTAGTGTAGGCCCTGATTTCACCCCCTTCATGTTCTAAGGCTATAAGAAGTACTGATTGGGTTAATAAAAAGCAATTGTTATAAATGCTCTTTAATGTTTATATTGTAGACTATCAACATAAATATACATAAGATAGTTGTATCACAGATAACATATGCTTTGTTCCCAATTTACCATATGGCTCTCTGAACACCAGCTAGTTTATTATAGTCTGCTAGATGTCGAAACACAATTCTACTTAGCCGCCATCGACAGACAACACCTCGTGGTCTTGATGTTAAGGAACACCTATTTACTAGCCGAATGGTTGAAGAATCACGTGGGAGTGCAGCTATTTCTTGATCTGCTATTTCCTGCAAATAAATAATAATAAATATACAATAAAAATGGTATTTTTCTTGATTAGAAAAAAAAAACACAAGATGTTAGGAAACAACACAATAAGTTTTAAGGAACGAGCACTCACAAGAAAACGTGAAAAAAATGGTGCACTAATACACCATTTCGAAGCAAGAGCCGGTCTAAATTTGGTCGCCAAGATATAAAAAGGGGTAATAAGTAGAGAACGAAATGTCAGATCAAGGTCGGGTAAACGATCATATTATTTATTTTGAGCCTACGTACCATTAATGTACCGCTGGATATGGAATTTGGATCAGTTTTCAGTTCCTGTTTTATTAATTTCCCTGTTCTAGAAGACATCTTGAATTTGATCCTATGTTTCAACAAAAACCCGGCCGCCGTCGCTATTCCACATTCAAGGGTACATTAACAGAAGTTAAACTAAAAACAGCCATCATGTTCGTTTACTCCACTTTGATCTGACAGTTCGTTCTCTATTTATGAGCCTTTACTTTCTCGTCCACAACTATTTTCGGTAGACTATCTTTGAAACGACGCATTTGTGCACTTAGGTTGGTCTATACGCCTTATTATTTTTTAGTTATTTTATTTTTCGTATATTTAACTATAAAAAGACAATACATTTCAAAGCACTTTGAACAAAAAAAACTAATTAACAATTTTAAATCAGTTTGTTATTTATACAGACTTGGTCATAGAAGCAAAAGTGCAAGATGCCATAAAAGGTGAAAATACACTATTTTCACCGATCAACAGCACTTCTACTGATCATATTAAAATGTATAAGGCGGTACTATATACCACAGATAAACATTACATTTTTCTAAGAAATCATGACACAATGCAGGGGTGCCCACAAGGGGGGGCTATGTCGCAAACTGCGTCACTGAAAGATTTGGCGGGGTTAAAAATCTATATAAATATGTTTCAGGGGGTGTAAAAATTAATCGAAAAGATTTTTTTTCATGGAAGAACACCTACGGATAGACAATTGAGGGGGTGCGTCATGGACATGAGGGGGAGTGGGCACCACTGCACAATGTAGTAAAATAAGGAGAACTCACAAAATTTGTTAACACAATGCAAGAAACTGTAACAATTTGAGATGACAGAAATAGCGTTTTCATTTTCACGCCTCTTTTATTAGTTTTCTTAATAAATTATAGCAAATTTTACTGAAAACTTAAAAATAAATAATAAAATAAATTGCACTCTTAGAAAAGCTTTGGACATAACACATGTACGACTTTTTTCCTTAGTGCTGTATTGGGATTGAATGTATTTCACAATTTTAACTTATTAATTCTTTATAAAATACTCTCCTTTCACCCAATTTCGTTGTTCTCAGCCTTGATAGGATCACATAATGTCATCGAAGTCATACCGGAAATTTTATACATATATTCAACAAAACTACCAATACTACAGAAGGTCGTTTGAGAATTATGATAACGAATTTGGAACCCTCATCATAGTTAATGCATACCGCAACGCCACCATCGCTTGTGCTCAGTATGCAAGACCTGTCTATTAACTACCATCTTCATCTCAGTTTTCACTGAGATAGACTGTGTTGAAGTTTCTTCAAGTATGTTCCATTCCTCTTGACAAACTTACCGGCAATATTTATATAACGAAACATTTCGTGAGGTAAGTGCTTGAGTGCATAGGACAGAGAGGGAGAAAGATAGGGTGTCTTCAATGGACTCTGTAACTCTAGAAGTACAAACTTGTTTTTGAGGCTTTGCTTTTTTTTTTAGTGCATTAAGAAAATAAAACATGTAAAGACAAAACTTAAGGCGCATTTAATTTATTTTGAACGAGCTACGGCAGCGCTTCCCAACTTTTTTCAACTTGCGGCACACTACGGGTGTTACTTGGATTCTCGCGGCACACTTATAGATATTATTATTTGTAAATATGAAACACAGTGGTATTTTTCTGTAATTATTGATCTCCTTCTCACAGAAAGAAAGTTCTATCACTGGTTTTTCCCCCGTAGTAAATCGTTATGCTTGTTCTTCATTCTAATTTAAAAATAGAAAATTGTAAAAATATTGGACTCAGATTTTTAAAAATACGCTTTCTTTTCAAAAAATGGATCCAACCTTCTACTAAGAAGGAAGATCACTAAATAACGAACAAACAAACAAATCTCTTTTACTTTTAAAACACAAATGTAAGTAATTTGTCGAAAGGATTGAATGCTATTTTAAAATTTCAAGTTACGAAATAGTCTGCAACAATAAAGAAGCAATAATGGTCATAATAATGATAACAAATACTTTTTCAACATTAGAAATGTACAGAATAGTAGCCCGGTATGAAACTTAAAGTTGTACATTCATAGTAGAGTATCATAGTAATGTGAAATACAAATATAAAATTTTCCCTGCGTTTTGCAATTTGATTGCTATAAAATTAATAATTTTCTTTCGATTCATCGCGGCACACTAGCGGCCCATTCACGGCACACCGGTTGGGAAACGCTGAGCTACAGTATAGTTTTGTGAGGTTGGTGGCCAGGCCCGTGCTGGCCCACCGGGACACCGGGACGTGTCCCGGTGCGCCCTCCGAAACACCACAGTATAAATAAAGTTACAAGTTTTTAGTAATAAATTCTTAGTTTTATTGGTAAAGAACCCATGAAAGGTGCGGTGCGTCCTTTACATTAGGCGCCCTTGCCAGTCCACGCCAAAGATGAACGATTTTATTCACTTTTCTGTATACCACAGTTCTGTACAATAAATACATACAGTTCTTACTGTTAGGAAAGAACCCGTGAAAGGTACAGTGCGCCCTTTACATTAGGCGCCCTACGAAAAATCACATTATAGATAAGTGGTTTCAGTTATTCTATATACCAGCTTTGTATAATAAATTCAAATAGTGACTGTTAATAAAGAATCTGTGAAGAATGCAAAGCGCCCTTTACATAAGATGCCCTGCGAAATATCACATTATAATTTTGTTTATTTTATTCTTCTGTATTTTAGTTTGTATTATATAAATTCATACAGTTGCTATTGGCAGAGAACAAGTAAAGAGTATAATCACTTACAAAAATATTATAACGTTATATAGCTATAAAACGAAACAATATGATACATCAAGAATAGTTTGGATAGTTAAACGTACGATGCATTCATAAAATACTATACTGACACTAGTTTCTAATTTACAATTTTACATCGAAGCTTTCACAGTCTTAATATGCATCCATATATCCGAGCATATTGATTGGTCCTGTGTGTTTTAAAGCAGTATTCGGATAATCAGTACCTATTGTACTTCTAAAATATAGCTATAATAATTTCTATGAAATGTGGTCTTCCTGTCGCTACGGCATGGAGCGTCCACAGGTTGTGGATCGAGAAGGCCTCTAGATATAGACGTTACCTGCAAATATACTGAATAAGCAGTCGCGGACAGACGGCAAGGGGTGATCCTCCAGCTTGGGGATTTAGTGTGGGGCTAACTACCTCATCCTGTAAAAAAAATACTGAAAACTTGGCACGAACTAAGCAAAGTAAAATCGACATGAGATTTGGAACATAGAATATAAGAAGTCTCTATAGGGCAGGCCCTTTAAAATTTGTAACGAATGAGTTTAGAAATACAGGATGGACCTAGTGATATATCAGGAAGTAAGATGAGAAGGAAATGGAGGAGTCAAGTCGGGAAATTTTACATTCTTTTACGGGGAACAAATTAAAAATTACCAACTAGGAACTGAGCTTTTCGTTCACAAACGAATAATATCAGCAATTAAATGGTTGAATTTGTTAATGATATATTTTCTTTTACTTTTCTTAAGGGTCGATGGTGTAATATTATTGTTTTAAATGCACATGGCCCAACAGAAAATAAGGATGACGATACAAAAGACAGTTTTTACGAAATAATAGAACGGATATTTGATCATCTCCTGCAATACCATATGAAAATTCTCTTAGGCGATTTCAGTGCAAAGGTAGGACGAGAAAGTATTTTCAAACCGATTATAGGGAATAAATGTTTGCATAATGAAAGTTACGACAACGGCATTAGACTCATGAACTTTGGAACATTCAGAAACCTTATCGTAAAGATTACAGAATTCCCACATCAAGACATTCATAAATATACTTGGACTTCACCAGATGGAAAAAGACATAATCAAAGTAAACACGTTTTAGTAGACAGAAAAAAAAAACAGTCTAACGCAATTGATGTTCAGTCGTTCAGAGGAGCTGACTCTCATACTTGTTACTACCTGGTAGCAGTGATAATAAACGAGAAACTATCGTCGAATAAAGGAAATATTCAATATCTGAAAACGGAGCGGTTTCATTTAAAGAAATTAGAGGAGAGTCACGTGAGAGTGGAACAGATTCTCGGTTTTAGAAGATTTGTTGAAAGTAGAAACAACATTAAAATTTCAACCAGGAATGCACTAAAGTAGCAAAGAGAAAACAGAAGAAACAGCATTGGCTACAAAATCCGAACGAAATAACTACACAAAATTTCATTGTCATCTGGCAGAAAACTTCCAAAACCTTTAGAGCAAAGAAACGGGATTTTTGAAAGCTAAAATTAATTAACTTAAAGATAATAGTGAAAACGAAAGCATTCGGTACATGTATAAATGAATCAACGAACTTAAGAAAAGCTATCAACCTCGTGCTTATATATTAAAGAAAGCCAATGGAATAGTTCTCACTGATCAGGATAGCATCGTAAGTAGATGGAAAAATGTCTTTGACAATTTGTTTAATACATAGCCAGAAACTAATGTTCCTGGAGAAAGTGAAATGCACACAGCAGAACCGTATATTTCAGAATCTAACCAGACAGAAATAGAAATCTATTAAAAAACTAAAGAAACACGTCTCCGGATTTAGACGAAATTAATTTTAGCTGGAGGGGAAAAATTGTAGAGCAAGATACACAAATTCATTCTCCTTATCTGGAACAAGGAGGAATTACTACAAGAGTGAAAAGAATCAATCATTTTTCCAGTTCAGAAGAAAAGCAACAAAACTGATTGTAATAGTAATTGAGGCATTTCTTTTCTGTCAACATCCAATAAATTCTCTTAAACATTCTATTAGCAAAATTGACTCCATACGCAGAAGAAATTATTGGAGATTATCAGAGCGGGTGTAGGTAAAATCGATCAACTATCGACCAGATATTTACCATTCGACTAATACTTGAAAAGAAATGGGAATACAATATCTTGGCACATCAATTATTGAGTTTAGGGTACGAGGGAAACATTATGCTATATGCTTACAGAGTTTGGAATACCGAAAAAGGTAGATTAATTAAGATATGTTTAAATGAATCCCAAAGTAAGTTTAGAGTAAAGAAATCTTTGTTCGCGAGCTTTCACGTTGAGAATAGCCTGAAATAAGGAGGTGCGTTGTCGCCATTATTATTTAACTTTGTTCTGGAGAACACTATAAGGAAAATCAAAGATAGCAATCAGGTCCTAGAGCTGAGTTGTATTTACCAGGTTATGGCGTATGCTGATGAAGTAAATTTAATAGGGAATGATAGAACAATAGAAAGGAATGCAGAAATCTTAATTAACGCTAGCAGGGATGTAGGCTTAGAAGTGGGCTTAGAGAAAACTAAGCACGTGGAAGTTTGTCGGGATCGTAATACTGCATTTTATGGATACGTTAAAATCCCAAATAATATTTACTTTCGTCAAGGTGGATACTTTCAAATATCTAGGATCATTATTAACAGACTAAAACCATAATCACTACGAAATTTGATTTCAGCTGAAAGCATGGATTTCTTGTTATTATTCAGCTAAAAATCTTTTTTGTCGCGAATTCTGTTGAGAAATTTGCAGCTTAAAATCCCAAACGATAATCATGCCTGTTGTGCTGTATCGTTGCGAAACGTGATTACTGACTCTGAAGCAAAATCCCAAACTGAAAGTATTTGAAAACAAGATTCTTAGAACAATAGTCGGTCTTCAAGAGAAACGGGAATGGGGAATGACGGAAGTCTAGGAGGCTCAAATGGGCACGTCATGTAGCCAAAATGTCAGAAATTAGAAACGCTTTCAAAGTTCTAATTGGAAATCCAAATAAAAAACGACCATAGGAAGACCGAGGCACAGATAGGAGGATAATATTAAAATGGTTCTCGCAGAGATTGGAATATAAAATAGAAACTGGATCAGGACAGAAACCAATGTAGAGCAATTGTAAACTCGGTACTGAACCTCCTGTGTCCATAGGCCATAGAACTATATTAAGTTGATATATTTAAGTTCTTTTTATTTGACAGAAATGTTATTACAGGAACTAAAAAGATTTTTTCTAGTAAAGAGGATTTCGATTCAAGGTTTCCACAAATTAACTATTTACGTTAATACTAAAACAAATTTGGTGATTTTGATATAAAATAAAATGGCACCCATACTTTCTTTCAAAGTCTGTATATATATATATATATATATATATATATATATATATATATATATATATATATATATATATATATATATACAGGGTGTTTAATAAGTAATGGTCATAAATTAAACCGTAGATAGTACATGCCAAAACTAACAAAAAAAGTCTTAGTAAACATGTGTCCGCAAACGCTTCGTAACGAAGATAGGGGCTGTCGAAAGTGTGGGAAAATGAAGTTTAGAGACGAATATCTCAAAAAGTATGAATCGGACAGAGGGCGGTCCAATGAATGACTATCGAAGTCAGACATGCGCTATGCAGAAATGCATGGTTGATAACTCTGCAATGCGCGCGCAAGGGATTCCCGAAAGAAACGGAGGGATTCCCGGAAAATTGTCTACGGAAAGGGGGCTCGAGATGAACATCGAGGGCGAGTCTATCCACCAGTAATTCATACGTCGTGGTACCAGGTCGAAAGCTCGAAAAGATACAAAATGGCGGACAATGTTTACGTGCCGTGTGCGGTTGCATAACCAGCAGGGAATGAGAGAGGTAAACGAAGTGTGGTTATGTACGTTCAAAATTGCTCCAGGAAGAATTCCGACAACTAATGCATATGTACAAGTGTGGCAGCACTTAGGTAAATCAAACGGTATGCAAGGCACTGATGAAGCATTATGTGCTAAGCAGTTAACGTAACGAATATCAGCAAACTGGATTGCAATGGAAAAAGCATGACAACATTCGAGTATGTAGGAGGCGAATCTGAAACATTCCGCATGTTGAACGCGTAAGTGTATTACAACAAGCAAGAAATGATGGACATGTCGTGTTTCTCCATATCACGGCACGTAAACGTACGGCACGTAAACATTGTGCGCCATTTTGTATCTTTTCGAGCTTTCGACCTGGTACCACGACGTATGAATTACTAGTGGATAGACTCGCCCTCGATGTTCATCTCGATCCCCCTTTCCTTAGACAATTTTCCGGGAATCCTTCCGTTTCTTTGGGAATCCCTTGCGCGCGCATTGCAGAGTTATCATCCATGCATTTCTGCATAGCGCATGTCTGACTTCGATAGTCATTCATTGGACCGCCCTCTGTCCGATTCATACTTTTTGGGATATTCGTCTCTAAACTTCATTTTCCCACACTTTCGACAGCCCCTATCTCCGTTACGAAGCGTTTGCGGACACATGTTTACTAAGACTTTTTTGTTAGTTTTGGCATGTACTATCTACGGTTTAATTTATGACCATTACTTATTAAACACCCTGTATATATATATACCCGTTTGTATGGGCGCCCTTTTAGTAGACTTGTCCACCGCCCTCATTAGTACCCCAGCACGGGCCTGTTGGTGGCAGAGGCCTTACACTAAAAACAGAGTAAAATGTCTGACCCATACGCAGAGGTAATTATTCCCACTGGGATTTGAAACCGAGACCATGACTACGGGCGAGAGCCATCAAACACGGAGCAGCAACTATCACAAGACGTCTTTGGATATGCGGTCCTGTACTTTTGATTTTATACAAATTAAGTTTTCATCCAAAAGCGTTTCATTTATTGTCAATTTTCAGCTGATGTTAAAAATGAAAATAAAAAGGCTATTGACCAGTGAAGCCATATCTAGCATCTTGGTGCTAGATCTAGCATAATTCACATGCATTTAGCATCTAGCATCTTGACTTTAGCATCTTGGCCAAATCTAGCATAATTTCATTCTTCCCTCTGATGAACAGAAAATGAACGAAAATTTAGATGGTTTAAGGACCGTCGGGAATTCTTCCTAGTTGAAGCGATGGTTGGAACAATGAGACCAGTCAGTATTTCCGCGGTTGTAATTTATTGTTGAATTCAGAGAAATGTTCAAAAATAGCAAAACATGACTCTACAAAACATATTTACTTACCTATAGTTTTATTACTGTCAACTGAAACCTGGATGTTTGGTTATCTGGGATGTATCTGTCCCTTTCAATTTACAACTTGAGAGGGGAGGGATATGAGCGTCAGAGGACAGCTAGTAATACACTAAGGAAATGCTTCAAGCCTGTGTCGCAAGCGGCATGTTGTGTATATATTTATTAAAATGCTATCAATTCATAAAACATAAATTCGACCTTCCTCCCTATAATGTGCCATTTACCAATTTATTTCATCATTCCTGACAGCGTCATATTAGCTTTGTACATAAATACAGTTGAAACACTTCATTAAAATAATGAAGATAAGTAGGAGTGGGTCAGTAAAATTAGTTAGGAACAATAATTTGAAAATCTGGCATAATTTACAAAAATCTAGCATAATTCAGACCCGTCTTTGGCATTATCGCGAGTCTCGAGTGTGGCAACCCTGCTATTGACTCGCTTAATTTCTTTTTTGCTGATATAAGTTCTTAGACCTTCAAACTATACTATGCACAAGTATTGAAAGTCTTAGAACATCTATGTCAATCTGTCCATCTTTCGACAGGTATCGGTAGAGACGACACTTTTTCGTTAATGCGATATGTTCGTCACGTTAAAAAGATGCGTATGTTTCAGGAAACCTCAAACTTTTCGATTCAGAGCCAGAAATCACGTTTATATTATCGCGAATTTTTGCAAAATTCGGCATTACTTCCGATAAATGTGAATGACAACAAAAAAGAGGAATTTCTGTTAATTATTGCTAATAGTAACTAAAAAATGTATTTCTAATGTTATTTAACTTTAAAAACGTTGCATTTACGAAAAAGCTCTGCGAGTTATTTGATCCAGAAATTTTCACTTCATACAGATATGAAACAGTTTCAGAAAGACATCAACAAAACTGAAGTTTTGTTTAAATCTTTGACTGTGTATTGCGGGGAAAATGTTCATGATCTCTTGGTTGTTTACCGTGAATTTAAAAGTAAGGTTATTGAAGTTCTCAACAGTGAGGATAAGGAAGTTGACATTATTTCATTGTTAAACAGTTTAAAGTTAACCACAGGTCTTTTGCTGTCAGCTCGTTACGTTTAATATGGTTGCCAGTCTCGAGTATTGATGCTGAGAGATTCTTTTCCAAGTGTAATATAATTGTTACTGACAAGCGAACAAACTTAAAAGGAAAACTGGTAATGTTTTGCTGCATGATATCCTTTAACTAACAAGTAAGGATGAGGTTAGAGGAAGAGTTTAAATTTTTGCATTAATTTCTATATTTCAGTGAATACATTAGCTAGGATATGCACTTAAGCAAGGAATATCCTCATTTTTGTATTAGATATACACCTTACTACTAGAAGTGTACTGTTTACAAGTTCCATATTTTTTTTTAAATGTGCTACATTTTAAAAAAAATAAATGCGAAACTGTGATAATTAATGCTAAGTTTCGTCTCTAAATATCGGCCAAAAACAGTAGGAGATATTGAGGTTATTTTTTAAAAATCGATTCAGTGTTTCAAGGAATTTGGCCAGTTTTTCTTATCTAACTGTACCTCTGTACTAACAAGGCAGGGTACCCCGGTATAACACTCCGATTGTGATACGATTACACAGACATAGAGAACATCGAAAAAGAAGCGACGCGTATTTTTTTTATATATCGGCCAACAAGCGCATTAAAAGGGTCAAATAGGGGCATAAAAATAGGATCAAAATGAGATATTGGGAATATAGCGAGAGCAAGAAGAGATATCGGAAAAGGTTAAATGTACGAAAAACTATCTATAGTCGACGCAAGGCAATGAGGTAGAAAGCACCCATGCGAATAAAGCAGAACATCTGGAAATAGACCAATCATGTGTACAATATTGTCACAATGTGTTACGGAAATGGGCGAAAAGGGTGGTACGGAGCAGGAAGAAAGAAGAAACGAAAACAGAAAATACGTGTTTTTGCTTTGGATGCATACATCGCCCGTATGCGAAAGAAACGCAGATTCATTTCAACGTACGAAGATGGGAGAACGCACAGGAAGGATGCAAACGCCGTTCGTATAGGTAGCCAGCGAAACAGTACTGCGCAGTGGGTTGTATATATCGCGTAATGGGAACAACGATGAAATGGATGTTGGGAACGAAAATATGTGTAGACAGCAGTAACAAAAAACAAAAATGTTACTGTTAAGTTGTACGCGTATTTTCGTAGTGATGTAATGTTGATACGCCTGGTACTGATATTACTGTTGCTGTTTATCTTACGTACGTGGACCACCTGCTATTACATTCTACTGTGCTATGCATTTTTGTTAGTTGTGTCACTCAATCATCCACCCTACTCCCCAGATGTCTCTCCTGGAACTTTTCTTGTTCCCCAAATTGAAATCAGTCCTGAAGGGCCAGAGGTTTTCGGACTTCCGACGTAATGTAACGACCCAGTTGAAGGCCATCTTTAAAGACGAGTACGCCAGGAACAGCTGTAAATCACTTGTTTAGCCATTCCCAGAAGTTCATTACCACCAACGGGGATTACTTCGAAGGACCGTAACTGCTGTCAATTCATTCGAAACACAGACACATTCACTATACCTTCTGGACAGAGGTATATACTCATTAAGTATATTCTGAACTATATTAATTTCATATATATAAACATATCAACCACGGCCTTGTCCACCCCTCAGAGCTCCGGGGGAGTAGTGCCCCTCCTAAAAACATGTCTGGAAGAGACACTGTGCGCCAGTACCATGGGAAATTCGAGACCATTTGGGATGTACGTTTTTCAAGATCCTGAACCCTCAGGGTAACCTTATCATTTCAGGCATGTCAGAGTAATTATCAGTTATCTACAGCGAACTGAGATTGAGTCAAATTTTAATTGTAAATAACTTTTGGATCATTTTTATAAAGAAACTACATAATTACTGCATTACATTTATGGAAAATTTTTCATATTATTTCATTTCGCACATTACCCTTTGCCAGAAGCGGATGAAGAAGGTAAGAACTGCGGGGAGGGGGCAGCCAGAACCCAAACTATGATAGGATAAGCTTACTATAAACTTTGAAAAATACATAAATAATACTTTAAATTATTTTTGCTACTCAAAAAACTGGAGGGCTAAGGCCTCGGCTAGATCCGCCATTGCCTCTTGCAAAACGTTCATTCAATATGGCAGATTTAAAGATGATGGTCATAACCTGGAAGTAACCTAATGCATAGGCACCCTTAATGCGATTCACACACGTTAAGTCGGATTAACGTTTTTTTTTTTTTTTTTTTTTTAAAGATTTTTAAAAGAAGATTCTAAGCCTTTGGGATTTCTGAATCATCCTGTATATCCGGAAAGTACGCAGTAATTAATCCCTCTGAAAATCATACATATATGAAGAAATGTAAAACTAATATGGGAATCCGAAGCAAATCATGTGACGATCTGCTACAGAACACTTCACAATGTGACCCAAGTTGGCGATGTGGCCTTGAAGTGTTGAGTTCTAACAGCACCACCCGCTCTTCTTTGACTAGACAAGTATTATTTCTAATTTGAGAAACAAAGCTTACATTAAAATATCTTTTAAGCGAAGCGAAGTGTGTAGGGCGATTCGGTACATGAGTTTTGTTTCAATCACTTCTTTTACATAATATTAACAAACCTTCAACAGGTATAGTGGTGCATATTTCCAAGGCCATTTATTTGCACGCATTATAGACAGGTGTCCTTGCATTTCACCTATATCACAAGGTATATCAAGACTATCAACAGAGAGTTAAACCTGAAGCTTACTACATAAAAAAGCCACTATTATTTTTGGTCAACAATATTAGATCGTAAAAAAGAAAATTTATTATGAGTACACTACTTTATTTCATAAACATATCTGCTTTACGGATAAAACTGAACACTAGTATTATTAATTTATTCGTTTTGTTCTATAGAGATCAACATTAAAACCGGAAATGGTTAATTTTTACCACTTCTAGTTTGAATATTGGCTCCGAAAACGAACGGGATTCCTAACTTTTAACCCTCTACATTTTCACTAAATTTGGTGATGACTGATCAAGCAGTTCTTGAGATTTTTTGCCTGCTGGACGGAGTAAATATATAAAGGGGTCTTGGAACACCAAACTCCTCAAAAGTGATATTTTATAAGCGACGTTGTATTGCTCGGTGCAGGTTTACTTTATGGAGAGCTTAATCATTATTGCGATAAATACGGTACTTTCTTGGTTACCAACGTTCGACTTAAACTGCCTTCAACGATCGAACTAAAATCATTTTTACTGTAAACCAGTAATCGCCAAACCGTCGATCGCGAGCTTCTAGTACCTCGCGGGGATCGAAAATGTTTATAGGCAATAAACAAATGTAAGATTTTTTTTTTTTCAAGTTGGTAGTTCTTTTGGTTGGTAGCTCACAGTAGGATTTAAAAACGGTTCGACGAGCACTGCTGTAAACTCTTCACACATAATGGCAGCATTATTAACGAGGCGTATGTAAAAAACATGGAAACGATAGAAGAAATTTATTTTGAAAATGAAATGAAATCTTTAAGTTTTACGTCCCACGGTTATGCCGGTTAGGCTAAAGGAGACGGTGATAATGAGAGATGAGTGAAATGGTGGAATGAAGAAAGTGGGAGGAAACGGGAGAACCCCGAGAAAACCCACGAGCACGGTGTTTGTCCACCACAAAGTTCACTTGGCGGGGGCTGGGATCGAACCCGGGACCCCAAGCACCAGAGGTGAACGCTCTACCACTGAGCCACCGCGCCCCCCAAAATTTATTTTGAATAATATATAAGTACATACCTTGGCTATTTTTCGACAGTCACAAAGATTTAGGATTTAGATTTCTGGGCTTTCGGCATGTAAGGCCATTTAGCCCTTCACGTTTTGAGGGATGACGTCCCTCGGCGAGCACACAATCCGGGGAAAGGGAGGGAATAAAGGATGGGGGAAACGAAGGAAGGAAGGAAGCGGCCTGGGACCTATAAGTTAGGCACCACCCCAGCATTTGCCTGGTATTGAATGAGGAAAACCCAGGAAAACCTCATTCAGGGCGGCTGGTCTGAAAAATCGTTTTTACACTTTTTCGACCGAGTGTCCCCACCAGAAATCGAACCCGGGACCGCTCGCACCGAAGGCGAGAGCGTTAGTGACTACGCTACATATAGTCACAAAGAATCTCCCGACATTTCTGTTACCGCAGCTTGACACATTTTTACGTATACCCTCTGTCTTCAGAACTGATGTCTTGAGCATTTCACTGTTGTTGAAACGTTTCAATGCAAGCCACTTATTATTATTATTTTAGGTAAAGTAAAAGGAAGAAATTACTGGGGGAAAAGTCGGGAATGTAAGGAGTCTGAATGTAAGGATGACTGAACAGTCTCCATCTAAATATTTGAATTGTCTCAATAGTACGAGCACCTGTGTGTGGGTAGGCGTTGTCAAGGATCAGAATAATTCCAGAGCGTAGAATTCCTTTGTTGATTTTGGATAGCACGAATAGATGCTGTTCATTTGAATTTTTGCTTCAGGAGAACCAAAGTGCCGCTATTGCACTTACTGCTGCTTCAACTCCCAAGTGACATACGAGGATCAGGATACATGCCCCTCCCCCAGCGGACTTCGCATTTGGCGAGATTCTATCCCTTTTACAAGCATAGAATACTAGGGCATGCCCAGCTTTATCAGCGTTGCCAATCCGGCGTAAACAACTATAGTTCCTTTTTACATACGCCTGGTATATATAGTGAAGTGTGCAACAGCGTAACTCTGGAACGCATACGACTTACAGTCTGAAAACATATCGTAGGGGTAATACACCCTACTAAGGGGGTGAGTGGGAAACAGTGATATACAAAAATAATATAAAAGTCAGATATTAGTGTCGAATTTATAGTTTTCGGGATTGCTGTGATGAATACTGCCACTTCCAATACCGTTTAAGTTTTAATTCACCTCCTATCGGTAGGATAGGTGCTGACTGCCACGGGTGCTGACTGCCACAGCCAATTATTGGTGCTGACTGCCACGACTGTCGCTGATTGCAAATATAAAGGTGCTGACTGCCACGACGGTGTGCTGACTGCCACGAGCCTGGGAGAAACTGTATTCGGAAAGAGAGGAATTAATCCCTTATACTAAATTTATGATTATTAATTAATTTAGTAGGGATTAATTTAGTAATCATTACAGCAAATCTATGTGGCATCCTATAAGTTACAAAGTTGCTCTTAAGTGGAACGACATACACTTGGATGTTTATAAAGGGATTGTCTTTTCTGTAATGTGTACAATTTGCACATTTCATTGTTTATATTAATTGTCTTATTGTATTATTTAATGAATATGATGGTCTGAAGAAAGCTGACAAGGGAAGTTTGGGAGAAGCACTCGCCTGCAGAGAAATAAGCATGTCATTTGAAGGACTAATTCATGCTGATTACAACAGGTAATAAAACTCCTCGAACAGATATTCAGCTTGGAAATTTATATGAGAAAATGAGTGGATGCACGTTTCAATGCGTTAAGTATTCTCACCCATGACGAAGCCTGATGGTTTGAACTTGCTATTGCTTGATCACTGGGGTCCATTCACAGACAAATTGTCCATTACAAGTTGCATGACGGATGGCAAAGACCTAATGGTTGAGAAGATACCAAAGAATTGCACACGATTTGTGCAACCATTTGATGTGTTTTGATTCCGATCAATCAAAGATTATGGCAGGAGATGTGTACATAGTTTGAATCTTCTTCATCTGGACGTTATAATGTACCAACGAAACAATCAAATAAAGTTCGTGTCCATACGAATCACTTCCGATGACCGCGATACATTGGGTGTTTCAGTTTGCGTTCTGCAAGACAGGTTACGAACAAATTATAGGCCTATAACTTTTGAATCACTTGTCGAATTTGCTTTTTGCTTTGGTCCTGCGAACTGTTCTCTTGACGGATGCAACACAATTGCACATATAAAATGTTCATGGTGCAAGGGAGTATTTTGCCTGCGTCACTTTTTCATAAAACAGAAGAACAACAGTGATCAATTTTCATCTCTAACCTATGATTACTGTGAACAATGTAATGACTAATTGTATCTAACAAACCCGTTAGTTATTGCGAAACACTTTTTTTTCTGTTACTTCCGATAGCTTTCAATTCGTATGTCAATATTCGTTACTAATTACGTCGTACTTAACGCGTATAAATGCCTATATCCTCATTTTCTCATATAAACTTCCAAGTTGAATATCTCGAACCATTCTCAACCGTACAGGAATTTTATTAGCTTGTTATAATCAGCATGAATTGGGACTTCAAATAGCATGCTTAGTTTCTCTGCAGGCGAGTGCTTTCTCCTGAACTTCACTTGTGAGGTACAGCCAGCAGTGCTTTTTTGATGGAACTTTCAAGAGCTGCTCGAAACAATTTGCACAGCTGTACACAGTTCATGCTGACATAGGGAGTTCAAGTGAGAATACGTAAATCGTACCAATTTTATACGCACCGCTCCCTGACAAAACTGAAAGTACACTCATGTCCAAAATTATTGTCGCATATCTATAACTATCTTCTTGTAAGAATATAATTTGATAATTTTGCAGAGTACTTTTAATACTTATATTATGTGTATAATCAGGAAATTTATATTTGTGATAAATTTCATAGGATTATAAATGCGAAAATCATAACGAGTAAAATAAAATGTAACTAAATGGACAAGAAAATTTTATTTTCGTTTTATTGTTCTTATTTACTGCTCTTTTGACATGAAATTTACCACATACTTGTCTTTGCCGATTATACACATACTAACATTATACGGGCGAATTCGTTATCAAATTATATTACTAGAACAACATATTTATAATCATGTGACAATAATTTTGGACATGAGTGTACATACAGAGACCTGTTTACCTTTGTTAGGTGTTGGTCTGAACAACACAATCCTAAGGATCATCTAGTTTCTTTCATGCTTCTTGGCGTCCGGTAATGTTACGTCTAGCAACTTTCTCTCAGGCTCGTGGCAGTCAGCACGCCATCGTGGCAGTCAGCACCTTGATATTGGCAATCAGAGCCAGTCGTGGCAATCAGCACCATTAATTGGCTGTGGCAGTCAGCACCCGTGGCAGTCAGCACCCCACCTATCGGTATGAAAGATGAGATGAGGTGAAAATAAAATGTCCAAAATGATCACCGAAGTTAATATCGGATCCACAGTTTTCGGGGTAGAGAAATCGGCTGATCTGTTTGAAATTAATTCGGAACATAGCCCTTACCCACTTTACGCTGGATGTTTATCATACCACTTTGATTGAAAGGCATATTCTAGGCAGCCTAGAGTGTTAAAAATTTATGGCAAAAGTAGGGTAACTTATTACACTTTCAATGAGATACGTATCCTAATATTTTCCATAAACTTATTCTCTCTATGGGAAGAACGGGCATTTCAGCTCGTGTTATTGAATACTCTAATAAGTATTTCCAAACCCTTTTGTACAGATTAGAAAATTGGGTGCGCAGTTTCGTAATAACGTCATAATTGTTGGCCACTCACAATTCTAGACAAAACGAAAGATCTTAAAAACAATCATTAGTTCACATAACAGGAATTTGGAGATACTATCTGGCTCACTTTCTGAAATTTTTGACGTTCTTAATTTCTTTAAGTTATTTACTAAAAACTTAAAAAAAAAAAAAAAAACTGGGGCATGCAGAGCGAAGGCTTTTAAGGATACCACGTATTCAAGCAAATAATTATGGCCTCATTACTCAGGTGCTCATATGAAGCGTGAACGTGAAATAAAAGGATAGGAATGACGAAAGAAGCGTTTAGGAGGAAGGAAAGACTATTTTATAGGCTCTTGAATAAAGAGTTGGGAAAAAGACTAATAAAATGCTTCATGTGGAGCATTGTACGGTGAGTCAGAAACATGGACATAACGCAAAATGATAGAAAACGACTGGAAACTTTCGAAATGTGGATGTGGAGAAGAACGAAGATAATTAGTTGGGTCGAGCGGAAAACAAATGAGAGGGTGTTATAAATGGTGGGGGAGAAAAGAACAATTTTAGATATTATTAAGGAGAGGAAGAGAAACTGAAATGAAATTTTTGAGTTTTACGTCCCACGTTATGCCGGCTAGACTAAAGGAGACAGTGATGATGATAAATGAATGAAATGGTGGAATGAAGAAAGTGGGAGGAAACGGGAGAACCCCGAAGAAACCCACACACAAGGTGTTTGTCCACCACAAAGTTCCCTTGGCGGGAGCAGGGTTTGAACCCGAGACCCCATGCACCAGACGTGAACGCTCTACCACTGAGCCACCGCGACCGTATGAAGAGAAACTGGTTGGGACATTCGTTAAGAAGGAACTGTATCATGAGGGATGTTTTAGATGGTATGGTGTCAGGAAGGAGAGGGAGGGGACGAAGGACAGAGTACAATTATAATGGATATTTGAGAGTACAATTATATCAAAACAGAGAAATCATACGTGAAGAGGAAGAGGTTAGCGGAAGACCGTGGAGCATGGAAGCTTCTGAGTTGCAGCAAGTGACCTGCCTATGACAACAGAATACCTATGATGATGACTCAGGTATTCACTAACACACGTCAACTATTTTCTAATGTAAAAGTCCTCTGGTTTGTTAATGACAAAGATCCTAGGAAAACTTTAAATGAATATTTGAGAAAAAAATCAGAATTTCATTACATTTGACATATGGGATTTAAAATTAAGCAAATACGTACAGTAGGTACTTGCACTTGATTTTGAAGTGGGCCTATAAGGTCCATTTTGTGTTATTAGTACAACAAAGTTACTACTATCATTTTAATATAAACAAAACATGTTGCTTCAATGCAGTTGAAGTAGGATGCCTAACTACCGCGCGCTGCTGCAGGGAATGACAGATCGGGTCTAGAGAATATCGATTATCTTGGGCACTCACGGTTCTGGGTTAGATGCAGTTGCACCGTAGCACGTCGCTGCATCAAATATGTTATGAACGGTTTCTCTCAATTTGCAAAAATACGTCACGAAGTACTCAGTGACCTTATGCACGCTTAACCACAATCATGAGGAAACGCACGAACATAAAATATCAATAATAAACAACTTGAGGGAAATGTATCTATTTTAATAGCAGACAATCGTATTAAATTATAGTTGAACACAACTCCTTTTGAAACTCTTTAAAGCTATATATAATAATTACGGTTTCCATTAATAAATCAAAACTGTAGAGTGGATTAGGTATGTACTCTGCCTCAAGTTCGATTCTCCTATCCTAGTTGATTTTGAGTTTAAGGTCTCTTTCAGCAGCGAGGCTATATGAGATGGGATCTACTGATCAACGTGGAATCCGAACCAGCCGGAAATTGAACTCGGGTCTCCCACACCAAAGGCGTGTATGCTAACAGCTTAGCCACGAAGGAGCTCTCTTCTATCCTACCACCTTCATTGAGAAATAAAATAATACACGTGTATACTGACAAGGAAGGGTCACGCAGCGGCTCCGCTGAGATCCGAATGAGACAATTGTGTTTGCATTTGATATGTTATAATTAGACGAATCCCAAAGTTATACGTGCCACCGAGCGGAATATCGTGAGTTACAACATATTTTGTAATGTAAAAGTTACGAAAAAATTACATTGTAAAATAATTTGAAACGGGCCATTTGTTCGGAAACGATTGGATAAATGGAAAACTCGGTGAACACGTGTCCCATAATTTTCAAGGGAGTACTTCTGGGGCTAAAAATTTTTGCCCCAGGGTCCTCTGTAGGGTCCCAGACGGGGTCCAACTCAAAAGTTTCAAATGGCAAGGGGGGTTAAGTCGCACATCGTTTGAAAGCTGTTGTTAAATGAAAGAAGATGGAGGAAGTCTCGACTCTCTACGACAACCCTGTGCAAAATGGCGGAGGGTCAAAATGTAAACAAAAGCTAAATTGAAAAATCTATGGCCACCTTGAATCCAAGATGGCCGCTTAAAACCTATGTCGAAAGTATAGGCATACCAAACTGCAACTACCCATTCGTACATGATCATGCCAAGTATTTCGATGAATGGAACATTATTACCACATATGTACGTTCTTGTTCCAGAACCAACTGGAGAATTTCCTGCCAATTTTCAAATCGATTTACCTAACATCAAAGCTTTTGCTGGTAAATCTGCAAACATGTCAAAGAATGACCTTACTGTTTTCTTAACGGATGTCTTATGGCCAGATTTGCAGGGTAAAAAGCAAGTTCTACTACTAGTTGATTCGTGGACATCCAATAAGGATTCTGACCTATATAACTCTACTGTTCCTGCAGGTGTGGAAATTATCAAAGAATTGATACCACCTAAGTGTACAGGACTTATTCAACCAACAGATGTTTACTTTTTCAGACCTTATAAGAATATGGTACGATTCATCACAGATACCGTTCTCACACAATTTGATATCAATTTGTGGCATAGAGATCATTTTCTTCGGCTTCAGTCTTTCGTACATTATCAGTTCATGGCGGACAGATTTAAAGACATGATAAAGTATGCGTTTTTCGCAAGTGGTTATGTTGATGACAAGCCAGAAGAGTTCGTAACGCCTCTGGAGTATTGTTTTGAAGCTGGATTGCTAGACAATTGTGCTATGGACAATTGTCAAACGCCAGCTTTCATGAAATGTGCTCATTGTAACAAATGTTTTTGCCTCAATCACACTTTGCTTGCATGTTTGCACACCTTTTGCACTGCTTCACTTACATAGATATGTTAAACATAGATATTCAGTTGTTAAGTACAATATCCTATGATATTTGTTTCATTTGTACAATTTTGCGTATTCTATATTAAGTGTTGCCGGTTGCATTACATTTTGTATCTGTTCAATATCATTTTGCTATTGTGTACATTCATAACAGTACAAATGTAAATTTCCACTTTTCTCTATTATGTAATTAGAAACAATAGGAATATTAAAGAACAACTGAATTTCGATTCACTTCAACTATTATTTCATTCCGTAATAACACATATATGTTTTGTTCCTAATGTACGATCGTCACGGTTCTTTCGATATCATTTACGTGAAAATAATGAATATGCAATGAACACATAACTCTGACTTTCTATTCATAATGCTAAACAAAAGTTGAATATCTTCGGGACTTTTCTAATTTTCTCATAAGTAGTTAATACATAAAGGACTTGCTGCACCAGTTAGGTTGAGAGCTCTATTGTAACGTATTCGTGATGGTTATATTTGTATGCCATTAGTTGGTTTGATCACAATGTTTCAAACAATACTAGATATAAAACAAAACATTCATTTACAAGATTGGCGAGCAGTACCAACCACGTGCAAATCACTCTAGTACATCGAGCTGCGTCAAAGTTTGTTGGTTTGGTCATAATACTCCAAATAACATATTTATATACAAACTCATTTTTCACGCTGGCAGACATAATGGATTATAGATGATACGTCTTTGATATTTTCTGGATATCTACTATTGACCATAAACTTAAATACCACATTTCGCTTCTCCAATTCCAGTGGTTTGAGCTGGACATGGTTCGATAAATAGTGTGGCATTTTGAACACAAGATGTCACTTTTTGAATATTTCGTATCCTCTTGTCACTTATTTTTCCTGATCAGCATTCATACCAAATTTAGCTTTCCTAGCTTCAGCAGTTTGGTATGCCTATACTTTCGACATAGGTTTTAAGCGGCCATCTTGGATTCAAGGTGGCCATAGATTTTTCAATTTAGCTTTTGTTTACATTTTGACCCTCCGCCATTTTGCACAGGGTTGTCGTAGAGAGTCGAGACTTCCTCCATCTTCTTTCATTTAACAACAGCTTTCAAACGATGTGCTACTTAACCCCCCTTGCCGGTTGAAACTTATGAGTTGGACCCCACCTGGGACCCTGTGAGGGCCCTAGAACAAGACGTTTTAACTTAAATCGTTGTACTTTGGAAGTAATACCACACGTCCTTTCCTGTTTTCACATTTGTCTCACCGTTTCCGATTTATAGGGGTGGCCATGGACTTTTCAATTAAGTTTTTGTTTACATTTTGACCCTCCGCCATTTTGCACAGGGTTGTCGTAGAGAGTCGAGACTTGTTCCATCTTCTTTCATTTAACAACAGCTTTCAAACGATGTGCGACTTAACCCCCCTTGCCATTTGAAACTTTTGAGTTGGACCCCGTCTGGGACCCTACAGAGGACCCTGGGGCAAAAATTTTTAGCCCCAGAAGTACTCCCTTGAAAATTATGGGACACGTGTTCACCGAGTTTTCCATTTATCCAATCGTTTCCGAACAAATGGCCCGTTTCAAATTATTTTACAATGTAATTTTTTCGTTACTTTTACATTACAAAATATGTTGTAACTCACGATATTCCGCTCGGTGGCACGTATAACTTTGGGATTCGTCTAATTATAACATATCAAATGCAAACACAATTGTCTCATTCGGATCTCAGCGGAGCCGCTGCGTGACCCTTCCTTGTGAGATCTATGGTGTGGTTCTATAATCAAACTCCCTGTGGAAAGCAAGGAGTGCGGTGGGAAGTGTATGTTCTTTCTTTTACGGTGACCTTGCACGGTCATCTGTATACAAGCAACTGTGTGGTTTAGAGCATACTAATCAATCAATCAATCAATCAATCAAATAATAATAATAATAATAATAATAATAATAATAATAATAATAATAATAATAATAATAATAATAATGGGTGAGGCACTTAATTTGAACCAGACCTTTAAGTGACTCGTATTACACGTAGTCTTGACGCATGTGTACTTCGCACTTCCAAAACCAACCGGAAGTGTTCTGTCTGCAACACAAACCGAATTTACTAAATAGCTAGCGGCAATTTTTAACCCAGACTGAAAATTATGCGAGAAAATAAGTTTTACTCAATCTCATCCTCTCCATTCATTCTATGCTCTTAAAAAAGACGATGTGATAAATGGGTAGTTGATTGATATGAGTTTTAACGTCTACTGAAACAGAAAAAGCCACGTAAAAAATCAGAATGTCCGGCCGTGGGATTTAAACCTAGAACCTTCAGGTTGCAAGGCGAAAGACAACTAATCATTAGTTTACATCATTATATGAGGTGTAAGGATTAAGAAGTAATGGGAAAAATCCATGCACACAGTATTACAGCACTTTACATTAACAGATGACCCTGTGTTTTATTAATAGGATCACGCTAGTGGGATTCACAAGATTGTAATGTTAATACGTTCATTCGTTACTCTACACAACTCTTGAAGGAAAGTGAATTTTTGAGTTCTATTTCTTGCAATAGATAACTCTAGAGCAGCCATGTGCAACAGCAGGCCCTCGGGCCGGTTGCGGCCCACTGAACTCTTATCTGGCCCACGCTGATCCGGTTAGAAATGTATTTCTTACGTAATCTCGTAACTTGTACTGATTTTTCCCGCTTGATAACTGATGTCCTTAAAAATATCCTTCGCGTTGGAACATTCAATTTACCATCATTGAGAGACTAGTTCAAAACATAAAGGATCAAGTTTCCCACTAAAATAGTAAGTAAATAGGTTTTCCTGCGTTCCTTTAGTGAGTACGTATATTGGTTATCGTTATAGCAGTTTTTCTGTTCCTGTTGTGTTACTGTACGATGAACAAGTTTCTCCATTGAACATGGCTATTCAGTTCTTGTGAAGATTTTATACATTGTCTTGTACGGCTCTCGACACTAGTAAGGCCTTTGTGATTGGCTTACCCTCTGTTCCAACTTGTACAGTCCGCACCAAAAAACCTGTAACATAAGCATGTAAGTTTATTGTGAAACTACGCCTAACAGCCCAAGGAATCAACCTAACGTCTAAGTGGCACGAATCACGCCAGGAGCAACCTCGGCGTCCTCCCCCACACACTTACTTAGGAGCAAAAGACTTCGTCGTTTCACAATAAAGTTACATGCTCATGTTGCAGGTTTTTTGCTGCGGACTGTATGTGCCTGCTCTACAGCGATTATCTTGACAGAGTTTGTTAACGGAGTCAAATCCATTAACATCTTCGTGAGTACTGGTGATTTTAACGGTAGCTATCCATATTCCATTTTTAAATGCACGTTTAGGCTAATAAGCAAATCTCAAAACATGAGTTGTATAAACATTTGGGTGAAACTACTTATACGGGGTATTTCAAAACAAGACCGGCAACGTTTGGGAAGTGATTTCTGACATCAAAATAAGATAAAAAGTATAGATCAACCTGGGTGCACAAATCCGTCATTTCGGAATTATAAGCTGCTGAAAACATGAAAAATGAATTTTAAGGTTTATAGCTCCAATACTATGGGACCTACCGTAGTCAGGTCAAGACTTCACTTAAGAACTAGTATGTGCGCTATACAAATATCCACGTTTCAGAATCCTGCGGTACTTCCGTAACAATTTTTATAGAGGTACTTGGTGAGTACCTCAAGTTATATGCCCGTAGCCGAACTCCCTATATAAAAACTGTTGCGTGAGTACCGTCGGATTCTGAAACTTGTATTATTGGAAACCATACATATTAGTTAACCCTCCGGGACGCGCGCAGTTGTATAAAGTACAACAGGAACAGTTTTCTGCGTTAACTAGTGTAATTTTGAATTGAGCGGTTAGCACCGCAATGTATTTTTTGGCCATCTCACCTTATTCGTGTCTCACCGAACGTCGCTCTATTCATAGTCAGTTAGTTGTTAGGCAGTAATATTTCTATCCACCAAAGAACGTGCAAAAAAAAAAAAAAAAAAAAAAGTCTGTTGTACAAAGAACAATGCGCGCGTCCTCGTGTTATACGGAAAGGCGCGCGTTCCGATGGATTAATAAGTGAAGTCTGCAATTACTGGAATTAAGAATTTCTGGAACCAGGTTGATCTATACTTTTTATCTTATCTTGGTGTCAGGAATCACCTCCCAAACGTTGTCGGTGTTGTTTTGAAACACCCTACACATTCTTATTCCTTATTATAAACGCAAGCCCATTCATCCATAAATGGACCTTTCAAGTGATCTTCTTTACTGTCTTGTGCAGAGTTTATTAAAACACAATGGAGTAATGCTGATTAAAATTAGATTCCGACCAGAATTGTCACTTAGGAAATGGTTCTACTTATCAAGCGACCAAATATAAATAGACATAATTTTATTAGAAGGACATTAGACCAACATTTTGAAGCTCATTTTTTTCTGTAACGTCGCTCGCTGATATATTCTTCGAACATCCTCTTTCCAGTGATCCTTATAAGTAATTGCTAGTCTGCAATAAACTTTTTGATTAAATAAGGTTGTTTTTGATTACATAAATGTTTGTTATCAGCTCTATTTAACAGTAAGTAAGATAATATTAAAAAAAAAAAGTTTATCAAAATAATTTCAAGATAACCTTTAAAAATCTTTTCACTTCTTATCGCGACTCCCAGGTTGAGAAGCTCTGCTTTGGCATAATTTGAGTGCAATTTGACTTAAAATCTTCATATATATATATATATATATATATATATATATATATATATATATATATATATACAGAGAAATCGGTACCCTTGTTCATATGCCTACCAGAGATCAGCGCTCTGTCACTAAGCTACTGTACTTCTCATTTACTTATTTTTAATAGAAAGTAATTCGAGCCCAGGATCTTCCAGCTACAAAACAAGAACGTTAACCTGCTAGCTTAATCGACGTTTTAAATATGCTATATTTTTCATGTTGCGTTGAAATTAATTTGCAGGTAGCATGTGCATCGATCGACCTCAGCGTGACTGAATGATACCAGACACATATTCATCCATGTCATCTACAGTGTTGACAATACATTGGACAAATGTTCGTTGGGTGTTTTGTGTAGGAATTTTAACTAACTCATCTCGACGAAACGGAAACAGGATGATTCGGTGTAAAAATACTTGTTTAGTTGAAGAATTAGATTCGTGAAACACTGTCTGGATAAAATCTAACGTATAAAGAACGAATGCAAAACCATCTTACGAAGCAGAACTTTATATTTCTAGTTCTAAATCCGAGACTCGTAGGAACAATTTACGCACTCACGCTTCCGGACTTCTAAATTTTTAATTTGATTGGTTGGTTGAAATTTTGTGAATCTAATCAGCAACAAGTCTATATAAGACGTAGACCTATAATTTAGGGTGGAATTTGAACCAACATAATACAAGGCATTCAAATTTTAAAACTCTTCCTACGTGCACCAAAGGGTCGTGTGCGCCAGCTGTTAGACCAGCAGGTAAGGTCAATTTCTAACTTGAAATGAAATGAAATCTAAGTTTTACGTCCCACGATTATGCCGGCTAGGCTAAAGAAGACGGTGATGATGAAAAAAGAATGATGAAAGTGGGAGGAAACGGGGGAACTCAGAGAAAAACCACGCACACGTTGTTTGTCCATCACAAAGCTCACTTGGTGCGGGCTGGGATCGAACCAAGGAGCCAGTGCACAAGAGGTTAACGCTCTACCACTGAGTCACCGCAGCCCCTAATTTCTGACTTGAATACAAAGTTTTGAACTAAAACAACATAATGAAGTGATAATTTGTACGTAAACAAGACAATTTTCGAAGTCTGGAATTTACAACAGACGATACTAGTCCGGCAGTATATTCAGAGATATAGGGCCACACCCGTCATTCAATTTAAATCAAGTTTTGAAGTTTAGATGTCAACAACCTTACAAATTATTAGGATTCTTTTCTTGTTTAGAAAGACATGAACACTAGTTTACTGATAGGGAAGAATTCTGTTAAATCGATTTTCTTGAAAATATGCCTCTCCCCTCTTTTGCTAGTATCCTATTTATAAAGCATATTTCTAATATGGTTGAAATAAAAAAAAAAAAAAAAATAGTACAAGGAAAAGTAGAAATTAGGAAGATTTTCTAGAATTCTCACAAGAAAGAAATCTAGTGGACAAAAAAAGAACAATTTTAAAAACTGAAATGAGATCTTTAACGTCCCACGTTTATGCCCTTTAGGCTAAAGCAGACGATGATTAAAGCAACTGAATGATGATGGAATAATTGGTGGAATGCGAAAGTAGGAGGAAAAGGGGAGTACCCACGGACACGATGTTCTCCACCACAAACGTACTTGGTCGGGAATCGAACCAGGGACCCAACGTACCAGAGGTAAGCACTAATAACAATTTCAAGCTCAGCTTGTAACTGTTTAATGTGGTAGTTTTTATTACCTAATGAAAGATATTTTGTGGGAAACGGGTGTAGGCACTTGTATTGCTGATAAGCTACTTTTCAACCTGAACAAAGTATTTTCCATACCAAACACGTATGAACTGAGAATAGCCTAATTCCCTGTCAATCACGAGGTGATTCTGGAAGAATAAAACTTCCCTTGACCGCATCTGATGTCCGTAATATAGGAAGGGTTTTGTCTCGTAATGACAGCTTATAGCCTATTTTGTTGAAAAAAAAAAAGCCCATAATTGTGATTTTACTGTAGTTCCGCCTTTCAGCAATTCTATTTCCATTATGATAGTTTTTTTTTTTTTTTTTTTTTGTAGTCCATTTAACTTGAAATAAACAACCTCGAAAATAATGAATATGAGGGATCCCTTTTTCAGCATATGCAGTCCATGCCTCAGGCTGCCAGACAGATATTTCATAGGCCTACAATTCCTTTCTATTTCAGAAATTCCTAGAGAGATTGTATGTGAATGGCTCAAGTGTGAGTCATGCGTTCGTTCGTTCCACTTCTCTGAGTACTAAGCAGCCACGCTTGTAGGCGCGCCATCTTGAGGGGCGGCGCCAGGGCGCGACGTGGACCTTTTTTACCATGCCAGACAAATCAATGTATTTCAATCTGTTGTTACCATGTACTGGGATTTGTCGTAAGAAAATAACAAAAAAAAAAAGTATTTTTCTCCTTTCTATCTCAACGCGGAAAATCATTTGCAACGGCAGAATACGAAATATAATTTTCATATTTTTAATCAGGTATCGTGCAAATCAATAAACAACCTACGCGATCTCCGTTCCTTAACACCTACACACGTCAGTTTATTTGATTTACTCATAGGGTGGGTTCCGCGAAAGACAAGTAAAGTAGGATGTTCCTTTGTCATCCATAACTGGTTACATATATGGACTTCCTGACTACAAATGTTCAATGACCTACCCACTACCATTTATTTCATATTTCTTAAAAAAGCACTGGAATAAAAAATAACAGTTTCGAGTGAATTATATAATTCTGCAATGCTTTTTTTTTTTTTTTTTTTTTTTTTTTTTTTTTTTTTTTTAGCATTCAACGAAATAATAAATGTGCAGCGGTGTAAACATATATCAATCTATAGATCTCACTCAGCTGAACAAAGTTATATGGGTGAGTACAGTGGCGTATTTACGATTGTTTCTGGGGGGCTTTGCTAACTTTACTCCTGGAAATGTGAAAATTCTGCAAGATATTTCATTTAATTTAAAACAGTAAATAAAATTTCGGGGAGGGGAATTAAGCCCGGAAGTCCCCCTTAACTACGCCACTGGGTGAGTATAAATCCTCGTGCGTAGTTTCCGAGAAAATCGATTACATTTTTTTTTCTGTAAACCTAAAAATGTATGCTGTATGATAACCACGCCAACTATTAAGATGAAACTGATAATTAAGTATATACTAATCAAGCTTTTCATTAACAAGCTATATCAAGCTATATTTCATTAACAATACTATACTAATCAAGCAACACCATCAAGATAACGGTTTATAGCACGATCAATGAGATATTATTATTATTATTATTAAATACTCTGCCTTTTGGCAGGTGCTGGGACTAATGAGGCTTTATTTATTTATGTTTGGGCCTGCAAAATGTTTCTCGATCTTCAGCTTCCTCTTTTAACTCCCAATATTTTCTCTATTTTTCAAATCATTGATCATCTGTGTTTCCTTCTATAGCGGTGTGAAGACAATTTCTTCGCCTAATGCGTCCAATCCAACTGGCCTTCCTACAAAGTATGGGGGCTGGAGGTGTTCTCTTCTCTCCTATCTGTTTTAAAACATTCCTTTTATGCTCTCTCTGTCCATTTTATCTTCTGCATTTTCTTCCAAGATCTCATTTCGAAGCTCTTTAAATATTTCTTCTCTAACTTCCGTAATGTCCAAATCTCTGAACTATACAGTCCTATGCTCCATATATAGTACTTGACCAACTTCTTCCTGTATGTCCAATATTGAGTCTGCTAATTAAGAGTGGTCTTTTCTTGTTCAATGCTTCTTTAGCTATAACAATTCTTGACCTGATCTCTTTGGTGCAGTAAGCGTCTCTCTTCAAAATACTTCCCAGATATTTGAAATTATCGATCTCTTCAAGTTCTCTTTGTTCTACTCTGACCCGTAAGGGCGCGTTTTCACGGGATATTCTCATGACTTTCGACTTTCCGATGTTGATTTCCATAAATATTTTGTCAATCATCTCCTGTAGTCCTTCTTCGGTTCTAGTTATAATAACCGTATAATCTGCATACCTGATCTTGTTAATGACCTGTCCTCCAATTTTGAAATCCTCAATTCCCATTAATGCGTCCTTCGTTAAGCATTCACTGTAAATATTGAATAATTGTGGCGACATATTACATCCTTGTCTGACTCCTCTTCCAATCTCCACACTATTGGTTTTTCCTTCATTCAAATGCAACTTCACTTGTCCTACGTACAGGTTTCAAATGAGTCGTAAGTTTCTCCAGTTAACTCCGATTCATTTTAAGTATTTTCAGAAATTTCATCCAGCTGACCCTGTCGAAAGTTTTTTGCCAGTCGATGAAGCACAAACACAACTCTTCTTTAACATCAAGAACTCGTTGGGAGGTGATTCCTGACACCAAGATAAGGCGGAAATTATAGATCAACCTGGGTGTAGTACTTCCGCAGCAATTTTTATAGAGGTAGTTGGTGATTACTTCAAATTATATGCCCGTAGCCAAACTATCTCTATAAAAATTGTTGCGTGACTACCTTAGGATTCTGAAATATGGACTTTTGGATAGGATACATTCTAGTTCCTAAGTGAAGTCTTGACCCGACTGCGGTAGGTCTCATAGTTTTGGAGCTATGGACATTTAAAGTTCATTTTTTTTTAATGTTTTCGGCAGTCCATAACTCCGAAAGGAAGCATTTGTGCACCCAGGTTGGTCTACACTTTGTGTTTTATCTTGATGTCAGGAATCACCTCCCAAACGTTGTCGGTGTTGTTTTGAAACACCCTATACGTATAGCTCAAAGTTAAGACTAACTCTTACATTTTAATTTTTAACTATAATATTGTCGTAGGTGAGAAATATTAATCGTAGATTACATCCGAGCTGAATAAGATTAGATACTTGAGGATATTTTTTATGGCGTTAGAAATTATGGCGTTCGTTGACAATCTGATGCAGATGATAGTTTTGTTCTACTAAAATAGATTATTTATTTATTTATGTAGCGTATATGAAAAATCTACATTGCAAATTGCACCTATTGTTATCTGATTGCTCCTAACAGTGACGCACACACTTCTTGTAAATTATTTATCTACATACATTAGCCACGCGTACTCATTAAGGAGACATTTCTAAAATCGATAACTTCATGTATTTGCAACATACTGCTCAACTGTATGTAACACACTATGTAAATTACCACTTTAGATTATAATAAAGTAAATATTACGAATTGGCTCTCTCTCTCTCTCTCAACAGATGGAAAAACTGCAAGGGACTTCCTTATTGCGTCAAAGTCACAAATTCTTATGAAATAGATGTTAAATCACTAGTCAACCTATTCTATATTAAATGTATATACACATATAATTATTTTATCTGCAATAAACAGTAATAGATAATAGAATGATAAGATACAGAATCTGGTCGAGATTACACAACCCGTACAAATCACAGAAATACAATTTAGAAGTATCTAAAACACTGTTTTAAAAACTGCAAATAATGTAAAAATAACTTTATTTAATATATTTGAAAACTTAAATATCAATTTCAATAATAAAAGCTAAAAAAAAAAAAAAGTTCAAATAAATCAATACACACTGAGCTCGAAATTGGTAATAAAACAATGCAAATCTGTGTATTACAAGATTTTCTCGTAATATACATATCAGGAGAAAAAGGAGATTAAATACACTGTATAGTGCATATTTATGAAAAATATATATCTGATGTGGCATAAACTACAAATAACATGACTAATAGATATTAGCTCTCACCTGGACTTGCTGAGCTAGGTTAGATGAAACACAAGATGATCTCACTTGTCACATATTTTCAGTTCAGCGTTCCTTTTAGCAGCGAGGCTATGTGAGACGCGAAACCACAACATGAGATCCGAACTACATGAGCCCACAGAGAATCGAACCCGAGTCTCCCAAGCCAAAGGCGTGTACGTTAGCCGCTTAGCCACGAGTAAGCTCAAAGAAAGCAAGAAATAATATAGTAAGAATTTAGGAGAATTAGAAAAAAGGGAGGGGGATGGATGCAATTGTCGATCAGTCGTTACGAAAATGAAAAGCTAGGTGTATGTGGATTTTCTGTTTTACTTATATACGCTAAAATAGTGAATTTCAGTGAAGTCTCGAGAACCCATTGATCAAGTCACACTTCTTATTCCCTCTAGTATCCCGTAGGATCTTGCTCCCGGCTAACTCAGGGAGGGGGGACGTGTAAAACGAAGAGAAACTATCATATCTACCATATTTTCTAGCAAAATATAAGCAGTCCATGTGAGTTTATAATGAATAACATCGTGTCCACAAGTTTCCTCCCACATTCTCATTCTACAATTTATTATCATTAGTCTAAAGGGCATAAAGGTTCGCCGTTAAATTAAAAATGTTCTTACATTCTTCATAATATCAAAGTAATGTTAGGGACCAACTGCCCACAATCAAAAGGCTGAGGAGAAATATCTCTAATTTTAGCCGCCTGCATAATTTGATTGGATATCTATGGACCCTGTAAACAGCTATGCATATGTTGTCTTGTGGAAAATACGCGTTTCCTACGGCCAATTTAGGTTGCACTGTAGTAAATTGTTAAAATAAACCTGTTAGTGATTTCTTTTATAAAAATACTCCTTGCTTTCTTTTGCTAGATGGTATATGTTAACAGAGACTGAATTCGATAGAAACTGGAGTTTAGGAGCACGAGCAACTATGTCAAACGTTGAAATGACTTAACTATTTGGGAGTCAATACATATAAAACATGGAAGAGTATCAAATGAAGATTTGACAGAACTCCCGAATCACAGTTGATCTGAATAAGAGCAAAAATTAACACAGAGAAACGCGTGTAAGTAAAACACACATACACGAACCTATCAAATTAAACATCCCTATTGCAAAGTTCGATACCTAAGAATTTTCGGACACATTTCGGTCAAAAACATTTCAATAATGTCATATGAAACAACACACAAAATCATGCTTTTGAACACAGAAATGTCTTAGTGGCTCAAAAAAGTCCTGAATATACAACTTGGTAGATAAATTAATACGTATATGTTAATAAAAGAATAACACTGTCAAGCTCCACCTCTAATTACAAGTATTTTCTATAATTTTATTACATAAGCATACTATTAACATCAACGCTATCACAACATTTCTTCTTCTCATACCCTTTACTCTTCATCAAATGTTCCAATGTGAAGCACGGCATGCAGGGTTTCTTAATCAAAATCTGACCTGACGCTGCCGTACTGTGTATGAACATATTTGTTAATATTGTGTGTCAAGTTGTTTGATAAAAGTAAACTACTAAACTCCCATTGTTTTGGGAAGAAAAATAAGATCTAGATAATAGTATTATCAATTACGAAAATTTTTATCTTCCCCCTTGATTGTTGTCCTGAGTTCTACCAATGGATTCTACTCTTACCAACAGAAACAACTGACCTATTTTTGGTCATATCTACAGATCTTCAGAATCAACTATGCTTGAGCACATTAGAACTCCGAGCTGTACGTATAGAAGCCTATTAGAACATCGTTATCAAATAGAGATTATTATCTAAGGTACTGGTTGTTTTGAACAAATTTATCGTCTTTGCGATCGTTATTTCGCAATCCTCACCAATCTGATAGAAGGGAAGAACTGGAAATTTAAGTATCACAATATTTTGGTGTATAATTAAAGTAGGTAACTCGTCTTTTTAAAAATAATTTTAATGTTATTTAAATTGAAAGCAGCATAATCTAAAATCTGTCATCCAGATCTAGTGCTGACAGTCCATGTAACAACAAAAAGCAAAACACACTTGCCATTAAAAAAAAAAATAAATAAATAAATAAAAATAAAAATAAAAATAAAATAAAAGTTGACTTTTCAGCACACACACAACGCTGGTCAAGGAACGATGAAAAAAGTGCGCCACAAACCAAAGAGGATTATAGCTGACTAGACAGAATTCCTACTATTCCATGAAGATTGTATACGAATCCCAAGTGGTTTATTATTATTATTATTATTATTATTATTATTATTATTATTATTATTATTATTATTATTATTTTAAGTTGGTTGTTGTGAACTTTAGCGTCTCTTTTCTGCACAGAGGCTACATGAGAAACGGATTTACAGTTTAACGTGGCGTCCACCACACAAACTCTTATCTCCTGGAGGCAAACTCATTTTATGAGTAAAGAAATGAAAAATGAAAAGTTGTTGGATATAGGTGGTTTTCAATCTAAAATGGTGGAATTTCTCCAACTGAACCAAACGTTTGGGCTCAACAATGGTAAGGCTATCCATATTAGATGAAAAATCAACGTTTCTAGTTCTGCAGGATATTCGAACGGAATGTACGAGCATGCAGAAACGATACAGAGACGTGCACTTGTGTGAGGGATTCTATAACGCCTTGAATCCTTTTCTCACCAATGCTGTATTTTTGGTGTGATGATGAGCCAAGAGAACAGCCAGTTGAACGGGCAACGTTGCTTTTTCACTTAATATAGGCGCCTTACCAGTGTGGAGCCCGAACGGCTGATGTGATTGAAGAGAGTCTACAATTTTAGATGAAAACCACCTACTTCCAACAATCTTCCTCTCTTCCCTATTTTTTTTTTAGTATCTTTATTCATAATGAAGTTGGCCTATCACCCTAGACTTTTGATGCATCCTGTATTTTTTTTTTTTTATTTTTAATATGGCTTTGAATTTATGGTGGTGCGCATGAAACGGGAGACAGGATACGCTCATACATTTTCCCATCCTCGTTAATTATCAACGAACTTAAAAAGTTCGTTACTGAATTCTCTATGTCTGTCTGTTATTTGCGATTTTTTTCAATTTTGAGCCCTCTATTTGATAGAGCATCAAAAACTATCGAAAGAACTGATGGATTATTATTATTATTATTATTATTATTATTATTATTATTATTATTATTATTATTATTATTATTATTATTATTGCGTCTCTTATCGTTCCCAACCTATTGGTCAAAAAAAGTTCGAATTTCGGGAGATTTAAGGAGCCATATCTCGGGAACTGCAAGCCATAGAGAGATGATATTTTGCGGATTTTTCAATTTTGAGCACGTGTCTTCGTAAAACAACATATCATAGAACGTTTTAACAGAACTTTAAAACAAAACACGTGAAAAAAAAATAGTACTCAAGGAAATCATAAATGGATAGATATGTTACAAGAATTGTTTAATAAGTATAATAATAAAGTACGAGAACAATTGGTATAAAGCCTGCAGGAAGTTAATAAGAAAAATTAATTCCTTTTTAGTTCATTCTGGCAATGCTTTTGGAGCATTCTCAACTGGTTCTGAATTATGATTCGAAAGATACGATGTTGTCATGGGCGCCAGAAGGGGGGCTGACCCCCATGGCTCACGAAAATGTATACGTAATAGCAAACCACGCATATTAAATACCAGACGCGATATAGCAACAACAAAGATGGCCCTTTCCTACAAAATTTTCTCCGGGTGTCCTTGAATTTTCGTATTGTTCTCCGTAAAGCTTTACTTATGCTATCTGTTCAGATAGGTCCTTGTCGCTTATCTAGTAGCTCGCAAGGGTGCCTTTGGTACACAAGGTTCCAAGTTCGATTTACGTTGGGAAAGTATCGTGCGCAATACAATGGTTGAGATCCATTGTTGAAGTCAGGTTCGTACTATACAACATCACTATTGACAAATACAAATCAATCAACATCCGTTCAGACAAAACTAGAAACTTTCTCAGTTACTGGTACTAAGGATCAAACCTTGGATAAAGCATGATCTATTTAACACCCATTCAACTATAGCCAGTAACAGGAAACATGGGGTATCCCATTCAGGGTTACACATCTCTTATCGTCATTTCCATCAGAAGATTGCTCCTTCACTGAAGATCGTTCCACACCAATGGCTATATCACCCTCTGACCAGTTAATCATAATTGATTTTTGTGCCAAGACACCACTTTCACATATTTGCTATAGTTGTTAACAGCTTCTTGCCCGAGGCAGTAAGATTCATAGGATAATAATTCAAGGGGACATATTATTACAATGCAATCCGGAATTTTCGCAATTTCCATTAAAATTAAAGTATAAGAAGAGTTAAGAAGGTTCTAGCCTATTTTAGTTCCACTATATTTTACCAATTACTGTGGGTTAAGACTATGTTTAATGACGGGAGCAGGAAAATTCGGTGTAGGAAATTTCGGTGTAGGAAAATTCGGTGTAAGAAAACTCGGTGTAGGAAAATTCGGTGTACGGAAAACTCGGTGTGGGGAATGTTCGGTGTAAAAAAAGATTCGTTGTCGTAGACAGTAGTATTTATTAAAAACTTAACTTTGAGCATAAATGAGCGTATTAGTTTTAAGTTCAAACTTTGTGTAGAACGTACTTTTACTGTCTGCTATACCAAATTTTGAAAAAATGTGATCGTGAAATAATTTGAATTCTAGATTTCGACGGATTTTAGCATTTCATGGCCCTTACATGACAAGAAATTTGTTTATTGATGTCCGTTTGTATGATTTAGCGAAGCGATCATCGATACCAATCGACATTTCATTTAAAACTTAAGTTTTTATGCTGTTTTGGAGGATGTCTCCTAGAATTTTATATTTAAAAAAAAAAAAAAAAAAAAAAGTAGGTTACTAGACGGGTAAAGTTGAAAATTGTAGATTTTTCAAAAATGTTCTGACGATTTTATGTATATTTTATAAATAAATATTTAAATTTAAATTCTTCAAAAACGACATAGTTTATTTATGTTACTCAAAGGTGTAAAAATAAATGCCTCAACTAAAGTATCTACGCCTGATTGGAGAAGAAGTCAATAAGGAGTCAATAGGGTTGCAGTACTTGTTTACCTTAAGGCAAACAAACTAAAGTGTCTGATTGGAGGAGAATTAAACTATTTGTACAAATATTATATGATAAAACCATCCATCCTGCTTTATATTGCCCTTTCCACTAAGACTTTTTTGATCAATATATTTTTGCATCTTACATATGTATATGCAGAGTGATACTCCCGGATTCATTGGGCTCTAGAATTTCCAACTAAAGTCCGGTTTTCATGCGGTTTGTTGCAAATTATCAAGGGAGAATGGGAGGTTTATGGGACTATGTTTACTGGTTTAAATTCATCCGGGGTAATATCGAGCAGGCCGCAATAAAAACAGCAAATATTCGTCATTGTACGTTACAGTTCGAATGAGATATTGGATATTTGAAGCGAAATTGAAGAATACAAATTAAGTGTTAGTGAGAATACAAATTAAGTGTTAGTGAGAATACAAATTAAATGTTAGTGAAATGAAATGAAATCTTTAAGTTTTATGTCCAACAACATCCGCCAGCGGTGTCCGATGCTTCCCTGCCTTACTCAGAAGAGATCCTGTTTCCTGCAATTTATTCACAAGCGACCATATTATGTTCCTGTTTGGGGCAGAACGTGAGGCAAAGTTGCGTGTAGCTGCCCTTTGCGTAGCAACAACAGATCCCGGCCTCTAAAATCTTTTTAACGATAAAATCACGTTGCTCCAAAGAGTACATTATTGTAACTGCGTCCTGATCATATTGGTACAGTAGCACAGCATAATTCTCAATACGAAGGCCCAGTTTCCTGTTTCTTATTGACCGTCGCGAGGTTACCATCTAACGAAGAAACTCAAATCTCCATACCGCACCTCACCTAATTCCAATTCGGTACAGTGGCGAATATTTGCTGCTTTTCTAGAGGTGCGGCCTATATTACCCCAAATGAATGTAAACCAGTAAGCATAGTTCCATAAATCTTCCAACGTTCCTTGATCATTTGCCACAAACCGCATGAAAATCGGACTTCAGTTAGAAAATCTAGACCCCCAAATGAAATCCATGAGTTTTAAAAGAATCACCTTGTATATGTTCTATGATGTACTATATAGGAAAGGTGTTTTTAGTTGTTCCTACTCCTATAGTTCCTATAGTTGTAATTGTTTTATTTCTGACAAAAAGTGTCAGCTTCATTGTGTGATGAAAAGTAGTTTATAGTAATACCCCGCAAAAGACATGCAAGAGGTATTGGACTCAAGGCAGAAAAATAAATTTGCTTTTCTTGAAATAGGTAATAACATTTTATTCGTTACATTATATGGTTTTCGTTTTCACAATATGAAATGTCGTAAATTATTGTAAGTAGTAATATTCAATATGTATTACACCGAATCTACCGTACACCAAAATTTCCCCACACCGAGTTTTCCCTACACCGAATTTTCTGTACACCGAATTTTCCTACACCGAGTTTTCTTACACCGAATTTTCTTACACCGAATTTTCCTACACCGAATTTTCCTAGACCCGTTTAATGACATGTAATGTTGGAACCTGCTAGCACTAAAACAACAATAATATGAACGCCTATGTTACAATGAATTTCAAATTATATGGCAATTTTGATGTTTTTTTTTTTTTTAATTTATTTGTTCGTTTATTCGAGTTTAGCACCGACGCTATATGAAACGGGATCTACTGTACAATTTAAGACAGAATCCAAATCGACATAATGCATTCAAATCGCAATGCTCTTCCAGCGGAATCAAATCTTCCAGCGGGACAATGTGAACCAAAGGCGCGCATGCTAGCTACTTTAAAAAAGGATTTTCGTTATTTAAGGATATATTTTAGGTATACATACAAGAGTAACCTTAATGAACTTTTATTTCAATCTATAACGTATTCGGTAAACTACATCGTTGCAATAAATGGTCCCACTACACTGGTACAATTTGCATGAACTGAGTTCACGTGCGTGACAGGATCTTGCTTTCATGTTAAGAAGTTTGAAGAAAGAAAGAGAAAAAAAGTTTGGAATCCTAACGTGTTGGTAGAATTCTGCTATGGCCTGTGTAGTAACACTGGGCAAGTTATCACGAATGAGTTCATAACAAAGGTCAGTTCATCAGTACATTCTTAAATGACCATGAACTTGTCTTTTTTATTAAACTACAGAGCGTCTAAAGCGGTATTTTTCAACCTCTGGTCCGCGAAATTATTTTTCAAAATTACGATTAAAGTATGATCTTTTATTATTTACAAGCAATGTTTTTCAATAGTATTTAGCAGGGTTAGCTGATTTAAACCAAGGTGGTTTGAACCTTGGTTTAAATCAGCTGTTAAAAAAAAATGGTTTAAACCAAAAAACGAAAACCGTTCGTAAAAGTGTAAGTGTTCGTGAAATCTTGATGAACACACATTTGTGGGTTATCACGTTTCATTCCCGTATATTATTCGCATTATATTCAAACCTAAATTCCCCATTCATTACTCAGAGAGATTATCCTACAAAAGCAACTTTTGTTTTTCTTTTATAAGTTTAAGAATGTTTCGTTTGTGATTTTTTTATAGTTTGTTATTATTGTTATGCAACTACAATCAAAAGAAAATTCTAAATATTGTTTAGTTTTAATAAATGTTTACTATTGATAAAATACATCGAAGTGCCGTACTTTTTCTTTTTTTTTGGGGGGGGGGGGGTGTCATACAAACCCCATGAGAGGCATTTATTGAAATCAGAAGTATCTTTGGTATCTATTTATGTATAAATGGATCAAAGCCAAAGTGGACTCAAATAATTCGTATCTTTATTCACTTTTCTTACTGATATGCAAATTAAGTCGTTGTACTCCTTTAACTTGGACTAATAAAAGTCGTAGTGAACTAACTTGCAGCAAATTAGTTTTTCTGTACTCTGCAGTACTTTGAAATTATCCGTATGTAATTCTGTACACTTGGTTTCACTTGTGCAATTGTTTATCTTTTTGTCCTTCTGAAATGACTCTTGATAATTGTATTAACAAGTATGTAAAGATCAGTACAACGTATTTTTTTATCAGGAGTCCTTCGTGAGTGAGTCGACAGATGTATCGCATTTGTGGCCAATTAGTCCCGGTTTCGAGTTCAAATGGAGAACAATTTCTCTCGGATGTAAGCCGTGAAGCGGTTTGGATTCCGCTTTATGCTTACGGGACTTCTTCCAGCAAAATCCTTTTGTTGTATAATAACACCAAGGCGAAACAAACTTATTTCTGTCCATATGTGGTATAAATACATAGAGCAAATTATTTAAACCAAAAAAAAGGGGGTTTAAAGAAAAAAAACTGTTTTTTTCAATAACAGCCATGTTTTTTGCCGACCGTGGTATTTGGCTAGCTACACAACTTAAGTGAATAGAAAAATAAACCTGCAAAACCATTGTCAGTTTCCGAACATCAAAAGATTGAAAACCAATTATCTAATCTACTACCATAGCTACCTGGATTTTTCACGTTCACATGATTTTGAATAAATAAATAAATAAATAAAATTTCTACTTTATTATCAACCGATTATGGACCGAGGCTAAGGGAGACGGTGATGATTAGAATGAATGAAAATAGTAGAAAGAAGAAAGTGAGAATTCCGAGAAAACTCACACTCATGGTGTTTGTCCATCACAAAGTTCATTTGGCGAAAGCTGGCATCGAACTAGGAACACTCATGCTCAAGAAGTCAGCAGTCTATCATTAAACCACCACGGCTCAAATAATCTTGGAAATATAAATAGTTGGATAGTCGAAGATGATTTAAATGTGTAATCCGGTATTTCATAAAACAACTATTTCCATCAAAATAAACGTCACCACTGTTGAGAAAATAGTATTTCAACAACTATAAAAGTTCGGATACAACATACAACCCTGCTAATAGACAATAGAAATGAATTTCGACGTTGAAAAATTAACTTGGTTATTTTTGCATTAATTATATTTATATGCAGGAACAACAATAGTAATAATAATGGTATAATGTGTGTTAATGTCATCAGATTTTCGGACAGAAAGGAGTCACTTTGATCCATCAAACTTTGTAAACAGATAGTCTTCACCAGATCTAATTGCGTACGAAGCCGTTCTTTTCTATTTTAGACTTCAAAATATAAGCAGTTTCTCGTGGCTTCTACGAACGCCTTGTCTATATGTAACCAACATTACATATTGGTAATGCGGGATTACCTAACAACAGAAGATAAATCCCTGGGCAGGGTTGGCAAAAACCATGGTTTTTATTGAAAAAAAACAAGCTTTTTTGGTTTAACCCCGGTTTTTTGGTTTAAACCATTTTTTTCTTTTTGTTTAAATAATTTACTCTATGTAGCTATTTATATTAGATATGGACAGAAATTAGTTTGTTTCGTCTTGGTGTTATTATGCAACAACAAGGTTATGCTAGAAGGGGTCACATAAGCTTAAAGTGGAATCCAAAGCGCTTCTCGGCTTATCCAAGAAAAATGTCCATTTCGACACGAAACCGGGACTAATTGGTCACAAATGCGATTGCTGACTCACTCACGAAGGACTCCTGATAAAAATACGTTGTACTGATCTTTACATAGGCCTAGTTGTTAATATAATTGTCAAGTCATTTCAGGACAAAAAGATAAACAGTTACACAAGTAAAAACATTATACAGAATTGTATATAAATCAGGAAACTCCTGCCTTAGCCATTGGGAAAATCCTGTTATTACTTCAAGTGTATTTGTATATAAAATTTTAAGGTCAACGTATCATAATCATTACGCTAAACGGTATTAAATTACAAATTTGGTATGTAGATACCATTCAATAAAATTAAAACAGTCATTAAAATTAAAATTAAAACAAACAAGCTGATATTGGAAGCTGCGTAGGCAGTTGATAAATTTTGCCAATTTATATCAATATAATTAAGCAACCTTGGCTTCTTTATAAAACAACAGGCATTCAGGCAAGTAGAAATATATAATTTGGTTTCGTTTCGTATGTTTAGGCTTAACATCCTTATGAAATACCAAGGTTATCACGGAGAAGACTTTCGCTTAAAGGGACACCTCGAATCGCTACTTGGTTTACACTTGAAAGATGGGTTGTGGTTCGACCGAGAACTGAACACGGGACTCCTTGATTAAAAGGTGAAAAGTACATAAACGTAATGCCGATGATTTCATATGTGGAAACGTCACCATGAAGTTCATACGGTGTAAAGCATTTTTCATTCTTTTTTTGTTTGGTTTAAACCAGTTTTTTTTGAAAAAAAAAAACAGCTGTTTTAAACCAGGGTTTAAACCACCTTGGTTTAAACCAGCCAACCCTGTCCCTGGGTTAGAGACCCGCACGGGCCGAATTTTTCGGCCCGAGCCCAATCCAGCCCGAACGTACCTAGGCCCGGCCCAGCCCGGGCCCGAAAAGTTTTGGAGATTTTCGGCCCGAGCCCGGCCCGGCCCGATAAGTTTTTTAAAATTCTTGGCCCAAGCCCGGCCCGGGCCCGATAAACTTTTAAAGTTTTTGGCCCGACCCCGGCCCGATAATTTTTTAAAAAATTATCTCGAGCCCCAATCTTTCTCAAAATTTAGTACTAAATTTGACCTAACCTCAGAAACATTTACTAAACTCTGGTTTACAACCTGACGCTTGTCTCCCGAATGGTACCATTGCCTCTTAGAACTTTGCCTGTCATCGAGAGAACAAAAACTCCATTCCCTGTAACAAAAATCTAACTTAATTGATTTTAGCATAAAGTGAAGATGGCAATATTGTTTAGCGACAGGCAAAACATTCCCACCCCTTCTTGTTATAATTTGAGTTCAGTGAAGGTCAAGGTCAGAGCTCAATTTACCGCATAATGCCTGCAATCCTCTATAGTGAAAGTGGAGCCGCTAAGCAACACAAACTGTAAATAGCTATTGCATTCTTTGTAACATTTTTCACGGACACACTTCTTTAACGTTTGGCTTTATTCTAATTATCGTTTAGCGAAAGTCAATAATTATTAAAGAATTGCAATTGATCAGCCCCAGCCCAGCCCGACCTGAAGAGAAATCAGTGTCGGCCAGCCCAAGCCCGGCCCGGCCCAAAGAAATAACAGTGTCGGCCCGCCCAAGCCCGGCCCGGCCCAAAGAAATAACAGAGTCGGCCCGCCCAAGCCCGGCCCGCGGGCCGGGCTTCGGGCCTCGGGCCAGGCCCGGCCCGTGCAGGTCTCTACCCTGGGTAAAGAAATAAGGACATTATTTTTCCTTTCTTTTTATCCAGATTCTGAATTAAGTCCCAGAAACAACGAGGGCTTCTAGCAAATGGCCCTCACATATTATTGTGGGCAATATTAGGCATTATTCTTTCGACACCTTTCAGAATCGAACTCGGAAGTTTTGCACAAAATTCGAACGTCTCGTATGGGAATCTAAGAAAACATCGAACTACTTTCCCTTTCTTTCACGGCCAAGCATCTAAAAACGCTGAAAAGGGTGTTTAATTATTTTAAATAAAAAGTCCAAACACCAAATTTCATGTCTCTAATATTAAGGTGCTCCGTAATATGCCATCTTATTACATATAATATTGTAATCCAACCCCTTTTTTCCCTGCCCACTCCATTTTCTTCCTTTCTACATCAATGCTACATATATATATATATATATATATATATATATATATATATATATATATATATATATATATATATATATATATATATATATATATATATATATATATATATATATATAAGCAGAAACAGGGGTTTAATAATTTTAATTGACAAGTTCAAAATTTCAAAATTTATGTTTCTAACCTTACGAGATTCCAAGTTATGGGCTCTTATTACAATAATTAAAATTCCAGACCATTTTGCTTTTCACTCTCTTTTCTTGTTTTCTAAATTCAATGTTCTGAAATACATACCTACAGTAATTATTTTAAATGAGAAATCCAAATATTGAATGTTATGTCTCGAGACATGGGCATCTTATAATAATTCTTTGTCATCCCCTTTTCTCTGTTTCTAGGTCAAATAGCAAAAACGCTGAAACGCGTAACTAATTAATTTAAGTGAGAAGTTCATATACCAAATTTTATGTCTCTAACCCTCAGATTCCGACATATGTAGGGATGCGCACGAGACAAGATTTGTGGCTGTCTCGTCTCGAAAATGTGCTGTAAAAGTGATGTCTCGACTCGAAAATGTATATTTCTTGATTGGAAGAGCCGGTCTCGACTTGAATTTTGTCAGAAAAATCCTGTCTCCACTCGTCTCTTGCATATCCCTAGACATATGAACATTTCAATATAACAATTGCCATCCATTTGTCTCCATCCTCGTCGAATTTCTAAAAAAAAAAATCATTCCTTAGTGGTACCTTACGTCAGAAATCATAAGCATATCCAAATTTGAAGACTAGTTTAAGTGGTTTGACCAGGGAGTTGATCAATCAGTCACTTTCTCAGGGCTTTTTCTTTTATATAGTTTCTGTTTTCCCAACGTAACGATCAGTGTTCAAAGCCGAAAGTGAAGATTCCCACAACTTCCGGTTTTAAATACAGGGAGAAAGTTTGAGAATAAACTTAATTTTGGGGCGGTGAGTTCATATCAAAAAGACAATTACTCGTTAACCGTTTTTGCTCTATAAAGATAAGTATTGAAATTAGAAGTAGCAACAAATTTCCATCATTTTCGATTAATACAGGAATTACGTCAGATATGGAACATACTATTGCAGTATTGAATCCCATATATATATATATATATATATATATATTTAAAAAAAGGATTGTCGTTAAGTCTTACCGTTTTTATTCTATACAAAAGATCAATACGGGAAACCAGTACCACTTCCGATTATAATACGGGAATAAATTCGGATATGGGACCCACACTTGCGATACTAAATTCACAGCAAAACGCTGCTTCCTGCTAATTATAGCCATTTTTCCACAATGATGATCAATGCTGAAACCGGAAATCATAATTTCCACCACCTTCGGTTTCAATAGAGTAAGACTTGAGACGGAACTTCCTCTTGGGTCGCATAGAAAGCCATTTCTTACTATGTCTTACCACTTTTGTTCTAGAGACCAATACTGAAACCGGTAGTAGTAAAAAAACTTGTACCACATCCCATTTTAGAAGAACGATGAGGATAAAAATTAAATTTATTCTTGGGACGCAAAATACATTAAAAAAAAGAAAAGCTTCTAACTATCGATTGCTGTTTTTGACCTATGGTGATCGACGTTGAACCCGGAAATGGTTGATTTCTTCCGGTCTGAAGAGAGGTCAATGAAGGAGACGAACCTATTCTTGGGACACTGTATCGATTCCAAAAAACTTTTCAATATATGTTACCGTTTTTGATTAGCGACGGAAACAAAGTTCCGGTTCCGGCGGAACCGGTTCCAGACCTGGATCCAAAAGCCCCCAAAGACCCGTAAAGGAGGCACAAAATTCATCTTCAAAACACTGCAAAGAGTCCACAACCGTTTGCGCTCCCCAGAAAAAAAATCTGTTCCACCAGTGGCTGTTTAGCCAATGAGTTCACCAGTTACCCAGTTTGTTTAGCCAAATGACACAAGCGGCCCTCTACTGGGTGCCTGCCTGTCACTTCCACTATTTCATCTAGCACATTGTTCACAGCCTGCCAGCAGCTCGGGTTTAGCGTACGGATGTCCACAAAGTTCCGGTGGAACCGGTGGGTTCTTGGAGATCTGGTTTTCAGAACCGGTTCCAGACCTGGATTCGAAAAACCTGGTTCCAACCGGATCCGTTCAGAGCCGAAAACCGGTTCCAATCATCCCTATTTTTGATCTGATACCTGTCGACGGACGGGTGGACACAATAACAAACAGAACTGATTTATGAGATTGTACGGTAGTAGACAAGGACCAAAGTCATTTTACTTTTTCTTTAACTCTCTCCCCGCGTGATTTTCTTTCTCTTTTAGATGCTTATGTAACGCATTTTCCATGACCGACTAACGAGGCATGCAGACAACCAACATATACTCGTATAATGAAAAAAAAAAAAAAAAAAGTACATTTAGAGGTAAAACGAAAGGATACAATCCCCATTCTTCAAAATCACGTTATGCAAAGCATTCCTGTATTTAAGCTAAATTACCGATATCTCATAAACAGGAACATAGCCAACCCCCCAAAAATACCTATCAGGGGCAGGAATGCTCATCCTCCAAGAGTTTTGGCCCAATCCATAAATTTACCAATGTCCTGTTTGATTTACCATTTTCGATAAAACATTGTCCCCTCCCCAAATACTCTCATGGGCGCAACCAGCGTCCTAAAACCAGTTTGTGGGCACCCCTGAAAGGGTGGGTGGGGAGAGGACGAACGTAGAAGAGGGAATGAATTTTGAATTGAACAGAAAAAGAAAAAAAAAAAACGGCCCTAAATTCGAAATTTCAGAGGAGCAAGAAAAAATGGAAAGCGGGCCCCGTAGATTCATGGATACTGCTCCTCGAAACTACATTGTCTAATTCTTTAATATACTCAAAACTAAACACTACTTGGGACTGTATTCTCAGGTCGCTTCTATAATGTTTAGTGTTCTAGATGTAAGGGATAGTTTATGCAATATTTCGTATCCTCTTACGAAGGGCGTTCATTATATTTTAAGCCTAAAGCTGGCGCAAAATCGTGGGATGACCAAAGATTAGGTCGGATAGGGAAGAAGCTAGAAACCGCTCTGTTGAACAGCAGCTTTGGAAACACTGTCTCTGTGCACAGAAGCATTGTTATGCAGCTTTCATGGACATCGTTGGGATCAATGTTCCGCATGACAACGTCTTCTACTTTTGTTTACATGCTAAGGAAGAATGACGTAATCGTCTCACCCAGTTTTATCATCCCACGGTTGTTGTGCCACATTTAGGCTTAGAATATAATAAATGCTCCTCGTAGTTACTAGAAAATCGTCTTCTTTTACTGCATTGTGATTTAATATTAAAAAAGCTTTTCTAACCAGGGGTCTCTTAAGTACTTATTGTATTTAAACTGGTGACTATCAATATGATTAAAGATATTGGTTATCTTTGTCATTATGTTGACAGTATTTTCAGGTCACACCTGACTGACATGCGAGCATTAGGTTGTGCAATCCCCCTTTTAATCTATCAGTATCGAGTTTATCGCTCTGAAAGGAAGTGGAATTGAAAACAAGTTGTTTCAATTCTTTATTTTTTAGGCTACTACTACTTTTTTGATATTTAACAAAAGAATAATTTTTATTTACTGCACCACATATAATAGACGCGGAACTTCTCAATTCGTTTGTTTTCTCAAAAAATCCTCTCATTATTCAGTTATCAACATTTAGAACATCTTGAAAAAGGGCAAGTGTTCACGTAAACTCATACTGATAATGATATCGCACGGGAGACTGTGACCTCTGATCTAGTAGTCCTGATAACAAACAGAAAACAGATGAGTATTTCATCGATGAGAGATGAGTAATATGATCTCATTCAAATTTATAAGAATTTCTCAAGAAAGGGATAGGTTTTATACTATAGGTGGTAAAAAATTTAATAACACTTTCCATTTTCATACAATTATACTAAATAATCAGTAACGTACGCAGAATTTCATCAAGGGAGGGGATTTAAGCATTTAATCTTGGGTCTAGGAAAATTCGGTGTAGGAAAATTCGGTGTAAGAAAATTCGGTGTAAGAAAACTCGGTGTAGGAAAATTCGGTGTACAGAAAATTCGGTGTAGGGAAAACTCGGTGTGGGGAAATTTTGGTGTACGGTAGATTCGGTGTAATACATATTGAATATTACTACTTACAATAATTTACGACATTTCATATTGTGAAAACGAAAACCATATAATGTAACGAATAAAATGTTATTACCTATTTCAAGAAAAGCAAATTTATTTTTCTGCCTTGAGTCCAATACCTCTTGCATGTCTTTTGCGGGGTATTACTATAAACTACTTTTCATCACACAATGAAGCTGACACTTTTTGTCAGAAATAAAACAATTACAACTATAGGAACTATAGGAGTAGGAACAACTAAAAACACCTTTCCTATATAGTACATCATAGAACATATACAAGGTGATTCTTTTAAAACTCACGGATTTCATTTGGGGGTCTAGATTTTCTAACTGAAGTCCGATTTTCATGCGGTTTGTGGCAAATGATCAAGGAACGTTGGAAGATTTATGGAACTATGCTTACTGGTTTACATTCATTTGGGGTAATATAGGCCGCACCTCTAGAAAAGCAGCAAATATTCGCCACTGTACCGAATTGGAATTAGGTGAGGTGCGGTATGGAGATTTGAGTTTCTTCGTTAGATGGTAACCTCGCGACGGTCAATAAGAAACAGGAAACTGGGCCTTCGTATTGAGAATTATGCTGTGCTACTGTACCAATATGATCAGGACGCAGTTACAATAATGTACTCTTTGGAGCAACGTGATTTTATCGTTAAAAAGATTTTAGAGGCCGGGATCTGTTGTTGCTACGCAAAGGGCAGCTACACGCAACTTTGCCTCACGTTCTGCCCCAAACAGGAACATAATATGGTCGCTTGTGAATAAATTGCAGGAAACAGGATCTCTTCTGAGTAAGGCAGGGAAGCATCGGACACCGCTGGCGGATGTTGTTGGACATAAAACTTAAAGATTTCATTTCATTTCACTAACATTTAATTTGTATTCTCACTAACACTTAATTTGTATTCTCACTAACACTTAATTTGTATTCTTCAATTTCGCTTCAAATATCCAATATCTCATTCGAACTGTAACGTACAATGACGAATATTTGCTGTTTTTATTGCGGCCTGCTCGATATTACCCCGGATGAATTTAAACCAGTAAACATAGTCCCATAAACCTCCCATTCTCCCTTGATAATTTGCAACAAACCGCATGAAAACCGGACTTTAGTTGGAAATTCTAGAGCCCAATGAATCCGGGAGTATCACTCTGCATATACATATGTAAGATGCAAAAATATATTGATCAAAAAAGTCTTAGTGGAAAGGGCAATATAAAGCAGGATGGATGGTTTTATCATATAATATTTGTACAAATAGTTTAATTCTCCTCCAATCAGACACTTTAGTTTGTTTGCCTTAAGGTAAACAAGTACTGCAACCCTATTGACTCCTTATTGACTTCTTCTCCAATCAGGCGTAGATACTTTAGTTGAGGCATTTATTTTTACACCTTTGAGTAACATAAATAAACTATGTCGTTTTTGAAGAATTTAAATTTAAATATTTATTTATAAAATATACATAAAATCGTCAGAACATTTTTGAAAAATCTACAATTTTCAACTTTACCCGTCTAGTAACCTACTTTTTTTTTTTTTTTTTTTTTGAAATATAAAATTCTAGGAGACATCCTCCAAAACAGCATAAAAACTTAAGTTTTAAATGAAATGTCGATTGGTATCGATGATCGCTTCGCTAAATCATACAAACGGACATCAATAAACAAATTTCTTGTCATGTAAGGGCCATGAAATGCTAAAATCCGTCGAAATCTAGAATTCAAATTATTTCACGATCACATTTTTTCAAAATTTGGTATAGCAGACAGTAAAAGTACGTTCTACACAAAGTTTGAACTTAAAACTAATACGCTCATTTATGCTCAAAGTTAAGTTTTTAATAAATACTACTGTCTACGACAACGAATCTTTCTTTACACCGAACATTCCCCACACCGAGTTTTCCGTACACCGAATTTTCTGTACACCGAATTTTCCTACACCGAGTTTTCTTACACCGAATTTTCCTACACCGAAATTTCCTACACCGAATTTTCCTGCTCCCTTTAATCTTATATTCTTTTACAACACGTGTATTCTTATATACAGCGTGAAGCATCTAAAAGTACCACCTGATATACTGAAGAAATGAGAAACGCTAGCCATATACGGTTTTCGGAAAACAGCAATATCAAATGTTGCTCATCAAACGGAAGTATCAAGTGATAGGAAAAATATCGACAAATGGGGCATTAGTAACGAGGACAAACGGCGTTGAATTTCTCCGCGTGTGTCATTTCATGTTATTCGTGTTTTGTCTATAATTTCATTACAAAAAATTGATTACGTTCCGGACGCCCCATTTGCCGATATTTTCCCTATCACACGATACCTCTTATTTGACGATTCCCATTTAATGGTGCCGTTCACCGCAAACCGTATATCACTAGCGTTTCTCGTTTCTTCGGTATTTCAGGTGGTACTTCTAGATGCCTCATACTATATTATAGTAAATGTTTATAAATATCTTGGTCAAGGGAGGATAAACTCCGAACCCTCCCTTGCGTACGCCACTGTCAACAATGCGGGTATAATTGTTCTCTGCCACTTTCTATTCTATGATACAATATATTTGCTCTTCTTGCACTAACTTTAAAGAGACTATACACCTTCTAATGAAACTAGCTCCCGGCGTTACACCTCATAAAGAAGTATGGCCGGTTATTTAGAACCTGCCAGTCATTTAGAACCTGCGTCATCAACCGGGGTCTCTTCGTCTCTATTGCTAGCCTTCTACACCAGAATTTGTTATATTTTAATTTAAATAGCTGTACCACTGCTTCACGATTCTAGGTCTACATCGGAAATCGAATCCAGAACTTCGCGCATGATAACTATTCGTATAAACATAAACAGCAGCATGCTTATCTCCAACAAAGAAAATTATAAATGGCGTTTCTGATTCCTAACGAACATGTTCTATATTCTGTGACGTACTATATTTGAGAAAAACTGTAACCAAAATATTTATTTTGTTCATTCGATTATAAATAATGTCTAATTTTTACTTAAGTTTTGATCACGCAAGTTTCAATTAAAACGTTTTTCTCTCTCATTTATGAAACACTTAGTTGAAATTAATTACATATTAACTGAAACGTCCATACCTAGGTAGTTAACCAGGATCCACAAGTTTGAAACCAGCGTAAAAAAAGAAGTGGAGTGAGTATAAACATTTTCTCTAGCTCTATTAACATATACTCTAATTAAAAAATGTCCTTAGAATATGAGGGATTTCAACGGTGAGTATGTAATCCAAGCTTTTGAAAACGAAGTATACAGAAAAAAGAAAAATATTTTCTAAGATGATGTTACCCGAATCTAATACTTTACTTATACCAGTATTCTTATCTTTCATAAAATAAGAATTTGGTTATTCACTGACTGGGAAAACAATCTTTTGTTAGGTTTATTATTATGATAAAACCACTTTTGAGAAAATGAATATTTAAGATGTAAAGCACCTAGCTAGAGAAAAGTTAGTGTCTCGACCCCCCACCCATGATCAGTTGAACCCGAAATAAATTCTGTACATTTGGGGTCATGTTTTGAATTAGTGCGACGAAGACCAGGACTCGAACTCCATTTTCTCTTCCTATTTTCCTAAGTGTGTAAGGCAAGGCAGAAATACGAACACTGATAAAGCATGGTTAAAAGGATTTATGCCACGGCAGATTCATTCACATGGTACTGAATTAGGTAATAGTGTCCATGCACAGTGGCGGATCCAGTCAAGGGAGGGACTAAACCATTGTTTGCAGCTTTAACCAGTGTAAAACAGAATTGAAGCCCATTTTATCCAGTGTATACCTGAGCATCAAAGGGGAGGCTACAGCTCCTATAACTTTGGTCGCCATCTACTTTAACGTGGTGTTCACTTCTCCAACCTATGAGGAATTTAAATTGTTAATATTTCTTTGGTCATGTCGGAGTATACTAATGGCTTCAGTTTTTGACCTTGACCGACGTGAATCAAATTTATCAGGTCACCTATGTACGTCATCAACTACTTCCATAACTATTTCAGTCCAAATCAGTCTGGCATTTCTCTTGGAGACGGACGAACCACAACGACGGAAGCCTACCAGAACTACCAAAAGAAAGAAATGCTGCACATGACAATTTAAAGAAAGAAAAAAGAGAAGAAATGCAACTTCAACAGGAATTTTTCACTTTTGAATTACTACTGCTTACAGCTGTCATCACGTTTTCGCATAATTTCAAAATACTAATCAAGCAATCAACAGCAAGAGTGAAGCAATTACGTAGTTTGTTCCTGTTGAGCTACTGCATTAGTTTTATAATCCCTGCTGTGTAGTTGCATGATGTTACTGGTAAAGAGAATGTTGAAAGGGGAGGAGATGGTGGTTTTCTGCATTACATTACAGGGTTGCCAAAATATAGGAGCAATTTTTTTTTTTTAGTTTAACGTCCCACGATTGTGCACCGAGGCTAAGGGAGACAGTGACAATGAAACATGTGATAACGGTGGGATGCCGAAAGTGGAAGGAAACAGAACTCTTGAGAAAACCCACGGCACGGTGTTCATCACCACAAAGCCTACTTGGTGGGAGCTGGGATCGAACAAGGGACTCCACGCGCCAGAGGTAATCGCTCTACCACTGAGTCACATCTGAGACCAGCAGATGTCAGCTCTAGTTCTTTTGTTTTTTGAGCCAATTGAAAAAATGAAATGAAATCTTTGTTTAACGTCCAACGGTTATGCCGGTTAGGCTAAAGGAGACGGTGATAATGAGAGATGAGTGAAATGGTGGAATGAAGAAAGTGGGAGGAAACGGGAGAACCCCGAGAAAACCCACGAGCATGGTGTTTGTCCACCTTGAGCCAATCGAGTCTTACCATCTGTTCATTGCTTCAAGTTTAAAATACGAATGTTAGTACTGTGTAAATCATTTGTGAAGGGAGTGCATTGTGTTGACGACAGGTTTTTCCATATATTGGCATGATACACGTGTTTGTTTTTCAACTATCCAACAAAAAATTATACTACAAACTATGACTTGATCGAGTCGAATGAACATTAGTCAGCAAGTGCTAATGTCCATTAAGATAGATGAAATTACAGATTAAACTGGATTGGAGTTGCAGAAACACCTTTAGCGCGCCATAGACGCACGCACTTGCATTACCAACATGTATGAAAGGTTTCTTTCATCATGCATCTTGAAAGAATTTTTTGTCCACACACGTACCAACGTGCTGTCCAACATACTGAACGTAGTTTGAGAAATGTGGAGGACGAGGAAACGCGTGCTTTTTCTTTCTGCAACTGCACGACCTTGGCATGCGACGGAGGAGAGAGTCACGTGATTTCTTCCGCTGTCGTGATTGGCGGACCTAAATATAAAACAGCCACCTTGCATGAACGAGCCCATACACGGTAAACATGCATGTAGAACGGCAAAAAGATCAAACATGTTTTCAGAAGATTTTGAAAACTTTCAACATGAATGAACGAGGCCATACACGATCAACTTGCCTGTGGTTTTATCATTTTTCATACAAGTCGGGCTGTTTCTTCAGGCATGTGTTTACGTGTATGGGCTGCTTTTCTCAGGCGTTTTATGCTAAATAGAACAAAATCCCATACCCTCAATTATTACCATTTATAACTTCGTGCCTTACATGACTCTTTTCGAATAATAATAATATAATCACTTACATTTCTGCCTCTGTACAATCTAAAAGTCTTGTATTTTAATGTTATACGTGGCAAGGACCAGCAGTTCTTTTCCTTGTAAATTGCCTTCTTTCTTAATCAGCTTTATTTTTGGGATGGAAATGAGACATGTTTGCTGTGCTGTCACGTAAAACTTAACGACGGAAGAAACAAGTAACAAGTACATCTATCGTATTGAACAACGTACGATAGATGTCACAAGCATGCAAAATGAACACATAGTGTGCAGCATAACTCTTACGTAACTTCGATCTTCTCTCATCTTTTCCTTCATGATGAGTATATCCACATGCTGGTTCACGTTCACATTCATCTGCATGAACGAGCCGAAGATATGATACAGTAACCATCACAGAGCCTTCTCCAACTTAAATTATATCCTACACACAATGTGGGTGGAATGCTTCTCTGGGCTTTCGGTGCACTTGAAACCCTGTTTCTTTGGAATACAGACATCCGACTCGCTGAACCATACTAGAGATCAGTATCTGAGCTCTTGAGCACATTAAAAACATGCAGCTTTATGTACCGCAGTACAAAATGGCCTTTTTCGTGGTACCAGACTCCATTGATCTTCCGAAAATTTGTTGGAATAAATCTGCATTCATGGACACCAGCAATTCTCACGGGTTTGAAAACGATTTTCCCTAACTAAGCGTGAAACTCGGCGCGGTCTCTCTTTCTGTTACTATCTTTCAATGACCATAGTTCCGCGTTTACGAGTGTGTAAGATCATTCTTTGTATACATGCTGGACTCTTCGCTGTATATCCACACGCACGACCACACACAATGGGACTTTTCTTCCACTCTGTCACACCTTTGCTTTGATCCATCTTGACCAGCTATTTACATACAGCCCACTCACACACTCACTCCCCTAACTGCGATGGTCATGTGTCAAGGTGATGGCGTGAAACGCCATCTATAAGAATATAAATGGACCATTTCCTGTTCTAGAGGGAGTGACTTGTTTTTTGTCCGGTGTGCTTAATATTGTGATCCCTGGAAGGGAGGTAGAACTGTCCAGACTCCATAAGAAAATTGTATTGTAATACTTGTTTCAATTAATGTTCTCTGATTTTGAGAGGATGTCCAAATAAATACGAAAATTACAATTTTTACTTCTAACATTGGTACTCCTATTTTAATTGTAATGGTTGGTTGATTTAGAGTTTAGCGTTACTTTCAGCACTGAAGCTATATGAGACATGGATCTACAGCTTAACGTTGAATCGGAACCACATGAACTTCCACTAGAAATCAAACTCAAATTTCCTCCGCCTAAGGCGCGAAACGCCACGAGGGAGGTCACTTAATTGGAACGTTTACATTTTCTTGAAATCTAGAATAACATTGTTATCTTGATTAATTGTAACAATCAAAACGTACCTGATCTTTCTTCCTCTGCACTCGCTTAAAACGCTACCTTCTCTAATTCCTCTCATTAATACACCCAATAAATGTTTAAGAAAGATAGAAGGGAAAACAGAGAGACAGGATGAAGAAAAAAATCAAAACAGAACAAAAAATACTACCTGTAAAAATATGCATTACAACTACGATTGTTCGGACATGTTAATCGAATGGAAGTGGAGAGGTTACCCAAAATATATGGCACGTTACATCAGAAGGAAACAAGAATTAGAATGAACAAGGCAAAAGATCCTAAATGGAAAGCCTTCAAATCTTGTAAACCAGTTAAAATGATGTAACACAATATAGATAATGGCACGATTAGCAGAAAGTGTTTTAGTGTTAGTGAATACATTTGATTATCATAAAGCTTGTTTTGCTTAGATTTATGAAAACGAAATTGAATTCCTAACTTTATATCCCATCGTGACGTACTTAAGACGAAAGAATACGGATCATGAAATATTTTGTGGACTGATTATGTGGGAGGAAAGGGAACAACCTCACCAAAGGGTCACATGGCTTGGGATCGAACTAGGGACCAGCTCTGAGCGCTCTACCACTGAGCCATCATTACCCCTTGTTTAAATTTATAGTAGAGTTACTTTCGATAATGAGTGAAAATTAATCCTTATAGAATTAATTCTTGTTTTACGACGAAGGTGGTCTTGTTTAAAATATTACACTAGTCAGTCATTTGTGGTGAAATTTTGTAGTATACATTAAAGTAAAAAGGTAACCAAAAAAATTCTTGCGTTCTAGAACAGTGATAAATAAAGAGCAATACAGTGGACGGTGCGTACCTTTAGGTTTCGAAGTAATCTCTATCAGCATCCAACACTCTTTGCCAAAATTCCTGCAGCTGCACAATACCCTGGTGATAAAACTCGGTGGTCGTGCATGCAAGTGCGTTCTGCAAGTCTCCCGCATTTGCGAATGATTTCCCACGGGAGGAGTTGTCGAGGAGTGGAAATTTATTGGCGCAAGGTCCATTGAATATGATGCATGACAGTCTCTCAGCCAAGTTGATGAAGGCTCTTCCGGCTCCTCTTTGGCACATGGGGCTTGGCATTATCGTGCAGATACAACATATTCTTACAACTGAGTAATGCCGGCTCCTTCTGCTGCAATGCATAGTGCACGCTTTGCAACTGTTGAGAGCAGAGGTCAGCAGTGATGGTGTGACCAGGTGGGAGGAGCTCGTAACGCACCGCTTGCCGACAATTCTACCATACAGAGAGCACAACCTTTCGTGGGTGCAAAGGGGTCTTGAGGTGTAAGGAACAGGGTCACGTGGTGACAACCAATCTTTGGTACGACTGGGAGTGACATAGAGGACCCACTTTTTCTCACTAGTGTGCAAGCGATTAAAGATGTGTGTGTTCAGCTGCCGAGTGAGCAAGGAAAACAGGCTGAAACTCGCTGTCCTTTGTTGGCTGCTGACAATGTGTGGGATAACTTGCTTAACTTGTATGACTTCCCTATCTCATGCAAGTGTAATCTCACTGCTTTTGCAGAAACACAGAACCTTTGTGCAAGTTCATCACTCGTTAAACCACTGTCCTCCTCGATGGCTGCTTTCAGGGCCTCGGTATCCAATACATGTGCTCGTCGATTATCAGGATCATTTGAAAGGCTCACATCTCCCGAACGGAATTTCTGGAATGAATGCCTGGCAGTGCGTTCGTTCACGGCATTCTACCCAAATGTCCGGCATAGGCGGCAACTGACACGCCCACTTTAAAATCGTAAAACAAATACACGCGAAGCTGCTGCTTCGATACCTCAATTTCTCTTGGATACTGGACGAGCTATGACTGCTGTATGTGCGCAATGTGTCTGTGTTACTGAAGGACGATGGTCTAACTCCCGATCGCTTGGCATGCACAAGTGTCATTTTGTTTCCTCTCTATAAAAGCATGATTAATGGGACGTCAAAACGACAAGAAGTTTTTTGGTTACTTTGTAATCAGAAGTTTAAAGTTGGCGTCTCATTATGTCTATATGAGGTGTTTTTCGATTAATCTTAATTAGCTCTTGTTTATAAATATAGTGCATAATGTATATATTTGTTATATTCCTGACTCACCCGATGACAACACAAGATTGACTAAGTAAAGTAAGTAATAGCAAAAATTCTTGTTGGTACTCACCCTTATTTCCAGAGGAAGAATATCGTTTTTTCGGATGGAATTAACCCTCAGTCTTTCTGCGCCGTACTCTTTAACCATTCTTCTCCTCTTAACATCACGTATCATACGCCAATCAGCCCACTTGTTGCGAACTTGCTGAACCTACAATTGAAATAAAATAATATTTTCTTCAGTGACTGACTATGTGTTTCTTTCTCTTTTACATTTAATTTTGAAGAAAATTATCTAATTTTATTAAAATGCAACATAGTTATAACTATTTGACGAGTAACTGCGTTTGTTTTGGGGAATTGTTGTTGTTTATTAGTCGAAGGAGCTGTCGAGGGGGAAGATCTGAGTAGTTTTCTGTATTACTTTAAAGACTGGCCAGAATATAAGAGCACTAAAAGTCAATACACACAATCCATGTCTTGGTTTGTTATGCTACAATGTTGTTAAAGTAGTTATTGTGATTTGAAGAAGAAGAAAAATAAATAAAAACAAAAATCGCTACACAAAGTAATGTATTTCGGTATTGCAAGAATTGTACAAAAAAAGGCTTATATTGCATTCAATAAAACAAGAGAAAGAGCTGTTTGTGCTGTAGACAGAAGTGTGATATCTTATTAAAATTGGCTTATTTTATTCGAGAGCTCCCTAATAGCTACCACCTGGATAACGTGCACGTCTTTGATGTGACAGACCCGGTAGGAGCTTATGTGGTTCGGATCCCACGTTAAGCTGTAGGTCAACGTCTCATATAGCCTCGCTGCTGAACAAGATACTGAACTTAAATTCTTCCCATTTTATTCATCTGTACTATTCAAAGTATGCATAAATATACACTATAGATTAGTAGCGTAAAGGGACTGACGCGCTCAAACCTACTCTCCTTGTTAGTGATATTAAAAATTCTGCTAATAAATTTACTTCAAAGAAGTTTCGTTTAACTCTAAGTAATATTTCAACAAATCGATTACATACTGTTCTCTTCTTTCGGGGAGAGGATTCTTTCTCGTTATCATATGCATCAAAATTGACAACCTGTGGAAGCGGGTAGAAAGTAGTAAAAACAACAGAATGCTGAACTTTATTTATTTATTTTTTGAATTTTATTGAGCTCCTGTTTAGCCAAGTTGTTAGCGTATGCGACTTCGTAGTGCGTGGTCTCTGGTTCTGCTCCCTACTGGATCACTAAAATTTCCAGTATTGATCATTATCATGATGGGCCGCGAAACTCAGTAGTAAAGCGCACATCTCTAGTGCGTGAGGTTCCTGGTTATATCCTAGCTTACTCTAAATGGCCCTGAGGTGTTTTTTTTTTTGGGGGGGGGTCCAGCTTCCTCCAAGTTTTCTTTATTTCACAATTTTGTTCATTATCATAGTCTTTCTTAACCACCAAGGCATAATCATGAAAGTAAAGCTGAAAGACTTCATTTATTTTTTTCATCGAAATGAGGCAATTGAAGAACTACGTGAATTAAGAAGTAGCGAACTCAAGTCAAGAAAGTAAGAAATAATGACACCTGATACGTGGTGCGCTGACCACGCATCATCCAGCTGAGCATGCTATATCTGGCTAGCACAGTCCTTCATGGATTGTAGTAGCACTGGCTTTAGTACTACTTCTTATTTGTTAATTAATTTCATCAGCATTTCAAATACGTACGACTGAAGAAAAGCGAAAAGAATGTAACTTGTTTGTTAGCTGTCTCCTCTGCAATCGGCTCAACTTTATGTGTTTTATATATATATATATATATATATATATATATATATATATATATATATATATATATATATATATATATATATATATATATATATATATATATAATTATGTGTGTGTGTGTGTGTGTTTGTGCAGCAAACATTTTTGTAGGTCAGTGCGTCGGCTTACATATACAGCATGTTAATGTGTATATTTGACAATGCTTGGAAAGTAATTTCTGACACCAAAATACAACAAAGTATGAACCAACCTGAGTTTAGAAATACTGCTTTTCGGAGCTATGACAAACAGAAAATTTATCAGAAAAATGCAAAACTAGCCATAACTCGAGAACAAAATTTCGGATCAAAGTCGGGTGAAAAGGAGTGCCCATTATTTTAAGATGTAAATTATATTAATGTATATTTGGCGATGCAAGGATGACCCCAAAGAGACTCGAGAATGTCTTGGGGATTCTCCAGTTTATTAAAAGTTAAAAAAGGAAAATAAACAACAATCAAGTACAATATTTCAACGAATAAACAGCATAATAATTAGACCAGTGTTAGAATCTGAAAGGCGAGAAACACAATTTTGATTGCTCTACTTTGTCTCAGCATAGAATAAACTCCCGGAGGAAAAACTGAAATGAAACGAAGTCTTATGACGTCTTACGTTTACGCCTTTTAAACTAATGGAGAGACAGGTAATAAATGAACGGTTCCTGTCCAAGAGCGCGTGAAAATGGAGAAAAGGAACTTTAATTCAGAACAGGTGCAAAACGAATGCGCATAAGGGGCTTTGTCAAGCGGCATGTAAAGAAACATAAAATGTAGTATCCAAAAGTGCAAAGGTCATATGTGATAATTTTTGTGGTAAGACCTTATTTATTACCAATCCCCCTGTGCGGTATATATATCTTTATGTGATGTTTTTCCAGAACAGTTAGAAAATATGCCCTTGAACATAAGCCATCATATGTGCTTCCAGCATCACAATGGATTTGCACATTTTGACAGGAGTGTGCTGATCTACCTAAATGAAACGTTCCCAGATCCTTGGATTATAAGGGTAGGACCTGTGTTATGGCCACCTCACTCACCTGATTTACACCCTTTGACTTCTTTTACAGAGGACGGAGGGTGAAACCCCTTATGTATGCAACACCAGTTAAGACAGCCGAAGAATTTACTGTCCAAGTTATGTTGCTACAGCAATCATCTCGGAAATGCCAGGCGTGTTTGACTGAACACGCCAAAATTTGTTTCATTGGTGTCTTCTTTGCAATGCGATCCATTTCAGCACCGTCTGTAAACTGTTACCCTTTACAACTGCCTCGTGAACACATACTGCAGTACACAAATACGCACAGTACATCTGAGTATGTCACAGCTATTTTAATTTGTACGAAACTTAATAAATTCGTAGTTCACCATCGGATTTCTTTGTATCGTTGTGCAACATGCACAAAAACCCACGTTTCGTCCATTCCGTTGCTCTTGTACACGTAATTACGTATCACGAGGAAAAAAATCCTTTCATACAATTTACTTTTGCCCAAATTGCATTCACGTAAATTGTGAGAATCCCTTGATCACTCGTTTATTATGTATGATCTTTGCACTTTTCGATACCACATGTTATGTTTCTTTACATGGTGCCTGACACTGCCGTCCTATGCACATTCGTTTTGTACTTATTCTGGATCAAGGTTCCTTTTTCCTCATTTTCACACATTTTAAACTTGGACAGGAAGCGTTCACTTATCATTCGTCTCCATAAGCTTAAATGGTGTAACCATAATGGACACTTCCTTTTACCCGACTTCGATCCGAAATTTTGTTCTCGAGTTATGCCTGTTTTTGCATTTTTTTTCAACAAATTTTCGGGTGGTCATAGTGTCGATATTTCTACACCCAAGGTAGTCTATACTTGTCTTATTTTGGTGTCAGGAATTACCTCCAAGCGTTGTCAATCGTGCACATTAACCCGATGTATTTTATTGCCATATGGGAAAATTATGTAACAGTGGTAACCCTGCCATTTAACTGTCATCACTTGTAAACAAGGAAATTAGTCTGCAACTTTGTCGTATACACAGATAAATAAAATAAAACGAAAAATGTTGACAAAGATGCTAAAAATTTTCACAAGCACTCTGCTCCAACAAAATTAGTTCCAATAAAGCTAGTGCTCATTAATAAAAATTGATTGTTAGTGAACTTCTGACATTTTTATTTAGTATTAACTTCACTTTTATGTTAACAAACCCCATTCTAGTTTATTATTATAATTTAGTTTAACGTCCCATGAATGGGGACGTGCCCTTTAGGGTAAAGGAGACAGATGTTTAATTGAAGTGAATGATTGTGAAATAACGTTTTTTTTTCTCCCATCGGGAATCGAACTAGGACCACGTGCTAACTACTAAACCAGCGGGGATGGATCCATTCTGGTTTATATGTATATATAGTTAAAACACACTCACAGATACTGTAAGTACTTTCGCTAAATGCTTCAACAGGTAGGGAGGAGAAAAAGTAAAAGAAAAGTATAAATCAAACAGAAAACACACTATAATATACTTTTTTCTCTTTTCGTAGGATGTATGATTATTTTCACCATTTTCTCCTAACTATAATAGTAAAAGATAATAATAATAAATTGTCAAACATAAAAATTAGATTATTTTAACTAAGGAGACACTGACCAAAGCTTAAGACCCACTTTATTTTAAATTATAATTTGTAACTGTTTCGGATATCTAGCATATCCTTCTTTAGACACTATTGAAAATAAATGAAAATACAGACATATATATAAATATTGTTATGACAAAGTTTAAATTCTTTAACCGTCATATATATAGTCATTTTTATGAAAAAGTTTAAATTCTTTTAACAGACATATATATATAGTCATTGTTGTACTTTTTTTATTTCTATTTATTTATTTATTTTCCTATTTACTGAGGCTAGATATCCGAAACAGTTACAAATTATAATTTAAAATTAAGTGGGTTTTAAGCTTTGGTCAGTGTCTCTTTTGTTAAAACAATCAATTCAAAGCCATGAATAGTCTTACTAAAAAATTAGATGTATGAGAAACGGACAAACTGTAGAAACTTTAGATATTATAGATGGTTAGTGAATACCAGAGAGGATTGAAGATGCTAACTTGGAAGACTGGTCTAATATACTATTATGACGGGTTATGTGCTCTGGGACAAGTGGATGGGCAATTTGAGTGCTGCAGTACTTTCGGTCATTCTTGATGCAGATCGGAAGATAAATCACTTTGGGTACGATAGAAGACAATGAAATCATTTAAGGATGTAAATGAGACTGGAAAAATAGCAACTACTGTCCAAATAATGCAAAGTATATATATATTATGTTTGTGATGGGATGTGGCAAGGTCAAACTAGTATCGAATATATACAAAATTTGCAGAAGTTTCTGGCATTTTTCAGTGGAGGTGGGGGTGTTTCAAAGGGACCAACTCTCGTTATAAGAATGTGAATGTTGGAAGGGATTCGGCGGGTCTAGAAAGTTTTTTTTTTTTTTTTTTTTTCCCTCTCATTCTTCGAGAATAGAGGCTGAGTTAATGTTGAATAAGGAAGTCCTAAATAGTGGATTTTACAGTCGCGTTTTTTCTTTTGTCTTCGGTAGGTTACTTTGCAGGATTAAATTGTTTGCGTATATGTTGGGGTTAGGATCGGAGTATGCTAACAATGAGAATTCTATTGTTATTGTTGTTGCTCGATGAAATGGAACAGATACAAGTTTCCCGCACGGCCAATTCATATAGTAGAGAACGTTTCACATGATGAGGTGCCGGTGAGAAGTGGAGGTGTTACATACCATTGGTGGCTTTGATGTATATCGATTTCGAGACGTCCTCATCAAGGATGGTGACTATAAAGATCTGTGGAATCTGACTGAATACTCGTTGATTAGGGGTAGTACGAATAGCTCCATTGGTTGCTAATGAGTCCAATTTACGACAGTGTCTAAGAATTAAAGTCAGCTAGAAAAAGTTGGTGATAAGCAATTGTTTTTTGTTTGTTTGTTTTTAGGTGCACCATGAACAGGTTGAAATATTAAGGAAGATAGGTAAAGTGGTCATGCGGATGCCAACGGTAATGCTGTTTGTTTGAAATGGAGTTATTCTGAAAAATCAAGTTATTGGTGGTTTGGACAGAGCTAATCTTATTAGGAATTATGGGCTAGGTTTCTGAAATTCAAGGCTGTGTTGAGGAATTCTTGAAGGGCGCTAAGGCTCTGGATGACTGGAACATGGATATTTGATTGAGTGTCATTATGTTGAGACTCTTTGTAGGTGTCAAAGATTCGACGATGGAACAAACAAGAGGCAAGAAGTAGTTGTCCTTGAGTTTCGATGGCAAAGCCTGGAAATGGAACTAAATGTGGTACTTCGGTGAGACTACCAATACTGGAAACAAGTATCTTTCCAACTTGCTGCGTTTATGGGTCTAAGATAATAGCTAGAATTTAAGTGTTTTTGGAGCAAGCTGCATCATGACGGATTAGAATAGATCTTTGAGTAGACCACAGCTGGGTTAGATAACACCCGATTTTAGTGTGAAAATCAAGCATGGGTAAATTCCATTGAAACAGTTAAACATACAAATTTCTCTCTGTATTGTTCCTTTCCCCAGTACCCTTATCAGTTTAAGCATCCTTTAATTTCATCTTCCACCACTAAACTGTTTCCACTTTCAATTTGGCAATACTAACACGCTACTGTATATTCCAATAAGACACCATCTAGATGCATCATAGCCAATTTACTGTTCTATTATTTTATTTTCTTCCATTTCCTATCTGATGATGCATCAACGAAGAGTTTACAATGTACTCTTTTTAGTATTCTGTAATACCGCTTTTACTTTTTTTTTTTCAATGATATACCGTATATTTCTGAATCGAAGACCATCCCCATATTTTTATCAAAGGATTGAAAAACCTACAGCTACAAAATCAACTCACATCACAAAATGAAACAGCATCTTGTACTTAAGAGTATTCAAATTCCTAGCAAACTAAATAGAACTTATATCTCTAGGCATCCAGTTTCCTAACATTTACAGTAATGTAATCTTGTTCATTAGAGCTTTGGAAATATTCACAGTATTAATAAAACAACTGACACAAGCACAAAATATATATATAAAAAAAATAACTGTGTAACAGCTTTGGCAATGTAACATCGCCCTTAAGAGACACGTTACGAAATATCAACCCAAGAATAATAACTTAAATATCCATAGAAATTATTCTTGGTTTGATCTTTTATAACATGTATGTTAAAAGCGATGTTATTGCCAAAACTATTACACAGTGAAAATATACGTGAAAGAGTACGGATGAATAAGATCAAATTGGCATGCTTCATGCAATCATTTCCTTGTTATACAAGTATAGTTTTATTGAGAAAGTGTACAAATGTATGTTGTGTTAGAAATTTTGGGAAGGGTTCGAGTTCGGTGGAACCCCCGTTGGTGCGCCTGTGGGTTGGAGTCTTTTCTGGAAAATTAATTCGAGTCTCAAAATGAAACATCATCTTGTAGTACAAGATTATTGTCATGAACTTCGAAAACACCATTATTGTTAGTATTAACTAGCAGAATACCCGTTCTTCGCACGAGGAGAATACGTTTCATTTTGGTTATAAAGTGGGGAATTTGAATTCAAACTGCACCGGAAATGTCACTGTCCGTCACAGCGACCCCGAAAACTTTGGATTCGAAACTAATATCGGTCATTTTCGATCATTTTTAAGTTTCTCTCCCCCTTCCCCCAAATTGGACCGTCAAAGTGAAGTGATAAATAATAATAATAAAACAGGCTCATATAATATATACTCATATATATATATGAGTATTATATGTCTTGGTATGAGATCAGGGTGACTGGAACGAAGCAGTTAATGTCAAATATAAAAGTAGGAGAGCACAAAATAGAGCAGGTGACTAGTTCCCCATGGCTGGATAGTATTATTAGTGATGATATGAAGTGTCAACGTGAAATAAAAGCAAGGATAGGAATTGCGAAAGAAGCCTTTAGGAGGAAGAAAATATTATTTTGTAGGACCTTGAATAAATAGTTGAGAAAAAGACTCATAAAATGCTTCGTATGGAGTATTGTTCTGTATGGCTCAGAAACATGGAAATTATGCAAAAATGATGAGAAACGACTGGAAGCTTTCGAAATGTAGGTGTGAAGAAGAATGGAGAAAATTAGCTGGGTCGAGTGGAAAACGAATGAGAGGGGAGAAAATACCAATTTTAGATATCATTAAGAAGAGGAAGAGAAACTGGTTGGGATATTAGATGAGAAGGAAAGGTATCATGAGGGACGTTTTATAGGGTATGGTCGCAGGAAAGAGAGGGAGGGGCCAAAGGAGACTACAATTAATGGACGACATCAAAACAGAAAAATCGTACTTGAAGACGAAGCGATTAGCGCAAGACCGTGGAGCATGGAAGCTTCTCAGTTGCAGCAAATGACCTGCCAACAATAGCAGGATACCTATGATGATATTGATGATTATATCTTGGTCAGTTTTGTTTTATCTATCTATCTATCTATGTATATATATATATATATATATATATATATATATATATATAACTGAAAGTCACTATGTTCGAGAGTTCATACCTCTTGAACCACCAGACCGATCTCGATCAAATTTTCAACATAGATGAAGTTCGAGCCTGTTTTATTATTATTATTATTATTTATCACTTGACTTTGACGGTCCAACTTTGGGGAAGGGGAAGAAACTTAAAAATGATCCAAAATTACCGATATTAGTGTCGAATCCAAAGTTTTCGGGGTCGTTGTGACGGACAGTGACATTTCCGGTGCAGTTTGAATTCAAATTCCCCACTTTATAACTAAAATGAAAAGTATTCTCCTCGTGCGGAGAACGGGTATTCTGCTAGTTAATACTAACAATAATGGAGTTTTCGAAGTTCATGACAATAATCCTGTACTACAAGATGATGTTTCATTTTGAGACTCGAATTAATTTTCCAGAAAAGACCCCAACCCACAGGCGCACCAACGGGGGTTCCACCGAACTCGAACCCTTCCCAAAATTCCTAACACAACATACATTTGTACACTTTCTCAATAAAAATGTACTTGTATAATAAGGAAATGATTGCATGAAGCATGCCAATATGATCTTATTCATCCGTACCAGGGTTGGCAAAAACCATGGTTTTTATTGAAAAAACCAAAAATCCGTTTTTTTTGGTTTAAACCTTTTTAATTTATTTTATTTATTTATTTTTTTTTGTTTAAACCAGGTTTTTCTGGTTTAAATAATTTGCTCTATGAATTTATATTACATATGGACAGAAATAAGTTTGTTTCGCCTTGCTGTTATTATGCAACAACAGGGTTATGCTGGAAGGGGTCTTATAAGCTTAAAGCGGAATCCAAACAGCTTCCCGGCTTATTTCCGAGAGAAATTGTCCTCCATTTGGACTCGAAACCGGAACTAATTGGCCACAAATGCAATGAGCCTGCCGACTCACTCACGAAGGACTCCTGATAAAAATACGCTGTACTGATCTTTACATATTTGTTAATATAATTGTCAAAAGTCATTTCAGGACAAAAAGATAAATAGTTGCACAAGTGAAACCATTATACAGAATTACATATAAATCGGGAAACTCCCACGTTAGCCATTGGGAAAATCCTGTTATTACTTTAAATGCAAAGCAAATTCTGTTATTGCTTTGCATGTAAAATCTAAGGTCAACGTATCATAATCAGTACGCTAAAACTGAGGTATTCAATTCTAAATTTAGTATGTAGATATCATTCAATAAAATTAAAACGAAGTCCAATCCAAGCTAATATTGGAAGCTACGTAGGCAGTCGATAAATTTTGCCAATGTGTATCAATACATTTAGACAACCTTTGCTTCTTTATAAAACAACAAACATTCAAGCAAGCAAAAACATACAATTTGGCTTCGTTTCGTATGTTTAGGCTTAACATCTTTATGTAATACCGAGGTTATAAAGAAGACTTTCGCTTTAAAGTGACATCCAAACCGCTACTTAGTTTACACATGAAAGAAGGGTTGTGGTTCGACCGAGAATTGAACATGGGACACCTTGATTAAAATGTGAAAAGGAGATAAAACTAATGCAGATGGTTTTGATATGTGGAAACGTCACCATGAAGTTTACACGATTTAAAGCATTTTTCATTCTTTTCTTTTTTTTTTGGTTTAAACCAGCCAACCCTGACCGTACTCTTTCTCTTATAAAAATAATTTAGTTGCATCATTTTGTTCTGAAATAGGTGGAAGTATTTTACAATTACTTATTGTTTTTTCGCGTGCCGGTTTAATACTATACAGAAGTCGTGGCTTGTAGTATTGGACCTTCGCCAACAAAAATCTCTGGATGCGCGCCTGCTCCAATCCACCGAGGAAGGTAAGCAGATCTGCCGAAACAGTATAGGAAAATTCTAGCAAGACGCAATAATAAGGGCTTGAAAAATCTTCGCCAGCCCAAAAATCTACTAACCAGACCGTTTTTTCAGTTACAGTGTTTATATAAACAAAAATTACTTTGCGACACAGTAAACGTATCAATACATTCTTTATTTTGTTTATTGACATGACTCTTACAAATCAAAAAGAGAGTGACATTTGTCCTTTACTCTTGAATTCATGTTTCCAAAGCTTCAACTTGAATTCTATCAAACAATGTGAAGTTTCTGTTAAATGCTTAGAAGACGAAACTATTTTGGCAATATCTAACGGAACAGAGATAAAGTGATATTTAGCCAAAACTACACAAAAATTTAAGGGTTTTCTATCGTAGTCGTATTTTGGGTTGTTCAAGAAGGTTCCCCAAATGGATTGTGAGGAATAAATAGTCAGCGAGAGTAGAGTTACTGAGGAAGACCCACAAAACACTGAAATAATTTAAAAAATACATTATTATTTTGGAATACAAGGTTAAAACTTAGTTTCAATTTAATAACATGTATCATCCAGCGTTCTTTAGCATATGTCAAGAACTTTTTTGTAGTTCATCCCGAGTATGGATACTTGATGAATGCTGAAAGGACACTGTTCGCACAAGAATATTAAGGCGACTAGTAATTCCTAAAGATTGATATGTAATCTGAACCTCATTCCTAACTATACGTTGGCATTTTTGATTTTGTGCGGGACATCTCGTTTTGGTAATGATTACAACAGGAGTCCAAAAATTTGTATGATTTATACGGAAAATTCAATAAAGCACTGTAAGTGATGCAAATATGAAAATCCCACCTGTGAAATGCGTAATTAAGGAGAAACAGAAGAAGGAAATTTGAAGGTATTTACTAAGGAATTCTTCATAAGGAAAGCATTACCCACGATATACCTAGTGCACGAACTCATGATACGAAACCATGGAAGTGTCCGTGAGGTAAGTACACGTAGACTGAAATTTTAATGTATAGAAAGAATGGAAGAAATGAAATATTTCAGTTTTACGTCCCACAATATGCAGAATAGGTTAAAGGATTGATTGATTGATTGATTTTCAGTTTTACGTCCCGTTCAGCAGCGAGGCTATATGAGACGTGGACCTACTGATTAACGTGGAATCCGAACCACATGAGCTCCCGCCGGGAATCGAACCCGGGTCTCCCACGCCAAAGGCGCGTACGCTAACCACTTACCACGAAGGAGCTAGAATAGGTTAAAGGAGTTGATGATGATAAGAAATGAATAAAGTGAGAGGAAACGGGAAAATAACGAGAAAACCAACGAACAACACGTTTGATCATTAGAAAATTCACTTGGCGTGAGCTGGGATCAAACCAGGGACCCCATGAACCAGAGGTGAACGCTCTACCACTGAGCCATCGCGGCGCTAGAGATTGTGGAGTAACGAATTATGACTGAATTAACATACATAACCTACAAAATCCGGAGCAAATTTAAGCGAAACTTAAAACTACCTAAATGTAGAAGTTTGCTGTAATGACTATAGAGTGTAAGTTAATTTTAGTTTACACGCATACCCACCGCCAATTCGCGCCTGCTCTCTACGGACACACTCCCGCGCGGCCTATCAGCTACACCCTGCTTTTACCAGGTAAACCTCGCTTGTACTGAACACTTAGTACAAAGTTGGAGCATGTTTTTGCGACAAACATTTCCATTCAAATCTGTATAGGGCTACAGTTGATGGATAGGCCACTCGTACAAGTGTATTTTTTAAAGGCACATTTGGGTCGAATTTTACTGGAAAAAGGCAAAATGTATACACAGTTAAGCCACCCATCACACCACATTCTGAAAAAAAAAAAAAAAAAAAAAGGTAAAATTTAATACTCTGTATGGAGATACGGGACAAATCTCTGCAGGCAGGAGAATTAAGTAGTAATACAGCTGTAGGAGTATTTTACAAGTGTAGGATTACTAATGTAGAATCATTACAAGTGCTTTACAAGGGTTAAAGTATGTGAATGCATATGAAAGATTATTGTATTGGATTTTATTTTCCGCCGGCATAGCATTCCTGCATACTGCACGAAAACTATACTTTATAAGTGTGGCATTACTATTGTGGAATGATTATAAGTGATATAAGAATTCTTATCACTACGACAAACCGTGTTCTTTTACTACCATTGCTTCCCTTGAACGACCCCCAAGCGCGCCCACAGCTTCGATCTGCCCTGAGTATGTTAGATAGCATTCCTGCTTTTTACAGGCTACACTTTGACTTGAGCCTTTTGCACTATAGTTTTATAACGTATGTCGAGACTGTATTTATACGCAAATACTGAAAGAGCTGTAATATTTCAACAATCACTTCTGGTAGCCAAGTTGAGCTTCATCAATGCTAAGTGGGGTATTGTCACATCGCCCAGCGCAAATCTCTTGAAGCATAATAAGGAAATTATAAATTTCAACAATTATTGCAAGTGTTTTGCCTAAACTTGACTGTCACGGTATTTTGCTAAAAGTTCGTCTGCTTTCCACACCGGAACAGGACGTAGAGTAAAAGGTAGAATGATACAATAGAATCATACTAACGGGTAATGAAACCAGGGCGGCTGGAGTTTTCATGTGACCAAAAAAATCCTCATAGTTAATAATTAGATATGACAAGAGCTCTACTTCCGTACATGCTTATTGTATGACATACGCACACACAAAATCATAGATTAAGGCAAACTTAAGCTGTATTGCTGTTTATACGCATAATCTAGTTGTGTGCAAATGGTATTTTTAGCTATCATCTACGTAGGCTTATCCTACTGGTAAGTGTCTAGAACGTTGTTAACAGTCTCGCTTCGAAACTTTGATTCTGGCTGCGCCATCGGCGTCGACTGGAATCGAATTCGGACTACACACATAGAGCGGTTAAAATAATTTACTATACGGGAGGACAAAGCAAGTTCTATATAGAATTAAATTGCACCCGTAACTTGATCGCAATAAATTTTAACTTTTTAGTATCACATGCACGAAATGAAATGAAATTTTGAGTTTTACGTCCCACGGTTATGCCGGTTAGGCTAAAGGAGACGGTGATGAGTAATGAATGAAATGGTGGAATGAAGAAAGTGGGAGGAAACGGGAGAACCCCGAGAAAACCCACGCACACGGTGTTTGTCCACCACAAAGTTCACTTGGCGGGAGCAGGGTTTGAACCCGAGACCCCTAGCACCAGAGGTGAACGCTCTACCACTGAGCCACCGCGGCCCCCCGTATCACATGCACGAGTTTGTGGAATGAATATGCTCCCTATCACGATCCCTTACACCTTAAAATAATCAGTTTTTGTTTCGAATTCTCTATAGCTAATAAGTGTAACTGTAAGCAAACGCACAGGGATTGGTAAGAGGAATTAATAAACCTCCACCCTAGTTTTCTCTTTAAAAGTTTATAATAACACTTTTACGGAAAATGAGGAATCATTGTTAATGTGTAACCAAATGCTGATTTATATCGTATATGAATTGCTTACTATTTGAAATACGTAACATCCAAAACAATACATTTATCATGCTGAAGAATTGCATTACTCATAGTAAAATAAATATTTTAATGCCAATAAATATTTTAATTCATGTTAGAACCAATAGACGTTTATACATATTCGCATAGTGACAGTCAATTTATTTTTCGTAATAATCCTTCAGAATTATTATTATAAGTAATATATAAGAATACTTTATTTCGGTCTAATTCAGCAATCATGAGAGCATTTAATTTTCTAATGGTTTTACCTGGTAAGGTATTGAACTCCCAAAATTCAACAATTTTAATCCCGCTGACGCAATGTAATTGCTCCTCCCACATGCAACAGCCATTTTCCTATACGCCATTAGGCTGTTCCAAGAATTAGGAGTCCCCTGCCTTAATTTACTATATCTTAATAAAATAACTTTATGAGTTCAAACTTATTTTGATAGTTTCTCAAAACTGAGATAACATTTAAAATATCTGTATTTGTATATTCTCATATTTTAAGATTCGTAACTTTTCTTGTGATTAAACTGAAAATGAAATGTGATCATAATGGGGGGTGACACACACAAAACGAAGTTTTCCGGTCTGCAATTCTGGGACCCCTCTAGTGAACCCCGTAGAACGCATGTCATTTGGCGTTGTCGGTCTCTTTCTGCCGTGGCATCGTGAGGTGAGTAGGAGTTCTCGTGTGGTTCTGCAAATCCAGTGGATATTGTGTATCTAATACGCCATCGGTTGAAAGGTATTGTGAATTTTCATAATTTAGGTAATATCTGATCACTCTAGGAGAATATACGAAGGATTTGTGAGTTATTAGTAGGTAAAAATTGATCGTGGAAATTTAACTTGGTGTCACCGGTTAGCCGACCGCATGGTTACATTAGACATATTTTACGAACTTTGTCTATATTAGAACTTTTAAATACTAAGTTTAATTTTATGAAAGCAAGCGAGTATAAGTAAATTCTTTTGGGAGAACTAAGATTGTTGAATTTCTACGTAATGAGAAATCTTAACCTAGTGTATGATTTGTTCGCCATGTCAAGAGAAGGCAGCCATTATGGAACTGTTAATCATATTAGTTTTGAGGTCACATTATTCACAGTTTTAAGAAGTTTAAACTAAATTAGCCAATGTTGTAATTGAAAGTTATTAAAAATAACTGTACTTGAGTGTTGTATTGACTTTTTGAGTGAGCCTACGTGGCACTCTATAGTGTCTACCAATTAGCAATATGTTGTGCAATTGCTAGTTCGATATGTGAATTATAGAACATGAACTCACGGTTTGTATATTAGTAGAAAAAGGATTTTGAGTGGGGAGTTTACAAAGGAGTGAAGTAAATTTAGAAAATCGTAAGACTTCAGACTAGTTACGTGAAAGTGTCTATTATGCCTTGGGGGATAAAGATTCTTAAATCTCTTCAGAAAAGACAAATGTGCCTTTGAAGTATGTACGTCCACGTGTATTATCAAATGGGTATATTGCAGCATGTCCAATTTTAGTACCGTATGTTCGGAATTGTTACACATGCTATCATTGATTTCATGGAAATTGCCACACACGCATATGCTAAAGTGTGAAAGTTTCAAGGTTAAGTATGTCATTACTGTAGAAATAGCGGGGTTAGGTTCCAATAAGCCTCGTCACGCCAATCATGTAAGTACGAAAATTGTGGGTATTATAGTTTAAGGGAGTTAACGCTTGACTGCATTTTGTACACGTGGTCGCGGGTTCGATTCCCCGTAGTGGGGCGCGAATCACACCTTTAGTCTGGATGTTTCAAATGTGTGCTTAAGTTTTCTTTATAAGTATTTTCTGATAACTCGTACAAATTAATGTAATGAGATTGATGGGTCCGGAATACAAGATGCAATGTGCATTCTAATTTTCCCATTGAGTTTGCAGTACCAGTAGACTTGTCATGTGTCCCAGGGGGGGAAGGCTTCAATCAGTGTGTAGGTCATAGATGGGAAGTTGTTCGGGTACTAAGTTTGCAAGATGTTAAGCATGTAAGGTGTTTAGTATTCATGAAGACACAGTGGTATGGCAGCGATGATTTCTTCGTGTAATTTTCCGGGAAGTGAATTGTTACTGCTTAGGCATTACTCAAGCAGATTGTGCTTCCAAATTTGGACAAATTTTAATGTTAGAGCTTGATAATTCAGGATTTTCTTGTAGTTTTTAAATTTAATTTGCAAAGGTTGGAACTATTCAAAATTAGTTCCAATATGCTGTGCACTAACTAATTATTTATGCTCATTATTTCACGAAAAAGTTCCGCATCGTATTTTGCCTGTCAATTATGTTTGGTAGAACAGTGTAGTAGAGATAACCCCTGCCTAAGTCATGTTTGTAATTTTATGGTTGGATGGATGGCAATTGTTTTCGATAATCAATTCCAGTGATGTGATGTTACTGGTGTCACAGTGGCTATTAGGGTTAACATGAGTGCGTACCGAAGAGTATACTAATTAAGTACCTGCTAAGGAGGGCTGACAGTTTCCACTATTACGTAGGAACCTGTATTTACAACTAGTTACTTGGCTGTGTGTGGAACCAGTGTTCTAACTATAGGATTTTTCAACCAGTGCCCTCGCTTACCAGTAGTTTGTCACAAATTTTTTGTGGTTTTTCTCGTGTAAGTAAAATTGATTGCTTTTGATTTGAATCAGGTTTAGTTCCCAGGGTTTCACTTCGTAGCGATCGCTTTGGGGTAACAAAGGCAGTTTTGAATGTAGTGAGTCATAATTACAAGGTAATTACTTTTCCGTCCTACGATTATACTCGAAGAAGTTTTGAGGGGGGAGGGTACATCAAGATGATTTGAATGGTAGTGCCTAGCCCAATTTATCTTAAGATTTCATTTACCTTTGGTTACTTTCAACCCCCTAAGACATATCAAGAGCTGTTATAAGTTTCACAGCATGAATATATTCCAAATAGTTATTATTCTGTTAAATAAATTAGAATAGAAATTGAATATTTTGTACCTCAAAATATTGGGGGAACGCGTCCCCCCGCCAGATACTTCTTGATTATACAACCGGAGTTAAGATCCGGGAAATTGAAGAAATTGACCACTTCTGGCTGCGTCTGATCCAAATAGTTACGAATTGATGTTATGGGTGTGGCGAGGTACTAATGTGCGGGTGTGGTCTTTCTTGTTTTTGGTATTTGTATGGTTTAAGGGTCTTAGCTTTAGAGATAATCTTCCAGTTTGAGCTACAGAAAACTTGTTTGGTTACGTTAACACTACGATGCTTCTGAATAAGCGAAAGCTTTTCGTCTTCATAATTTACGAAGGTTGCAAGTCAGTATTTAGGGCCGCTTTTAAAGGGTATAACTACTAGGATAAGGGCCGGTTTGGTCAGGGTTAGGGGAGGTTGGACCAATATTCTGGGCTGTACACCTGCGGCCATGTTCAGAAGATTGCTAGTCATTTTCCACAGTACAGCTATGCGGTAACCTTGTGCGAATTCTCTCCGCGAGATACTGTGCCCGTGTATGTTCGGATTCCACGTTAATCAGTAGGTCCACGTCTCATATAGCCTCGCTGCTGAAAGGGACGCTAAACTAAAATCAACTCAATTGTGCCCGTGTATGAAAAGTTGTTCTCATATCAAGCACAAGCGGAGAGGTTATCCATTTCTCGCTAGGGTTATAGTTAAGGAGCCGTACTTCCCATTTAGGGAAGGACGAGAAACGCCATACTTTCAGGCATTATTCATTGACTATCTAGGATGTTAAAAAGTAGGTAATAGACTGAGTTCTTGCCCTTGTACTTAGGGTGTTTAGGTAGTGCAACAGTAAGATGTATCCTCGTGCACGGGAGATGAGAAGTAGCTGTTCTTAACTATTACCCTAGCTAGTAAGATTTTGCTAAACAGACGACCGACTTAGGAACTTGACAAATTTCTCGTATTAAGCAAACTTTACTCTTCAAGCTTACACACACAAGGTCACATGGGAACAAATAAATCTGTTTATCATGTATTTTTGGAGGGGGCGGGGTGGCACCACTAAAAAAACGTTCAGATCTGCCTGGCTTTGTCATACGTACTCCTAGTTAACTTTTGAATCTAGTAGCCACATTTGATTCTTTGAGATTGAACCTCCGTAGTTTTATAAATTAATCGGGCGCGTGTATTATGCAGGAATTGCCAATGCCTCGTTAAGCAGCTGCGTTAGAGCATGGTAAGTGTCAGAGGTTGGACTGCAAGTTGTACAGGGTGTGTGCAAGACTTCTTACATCTAATCTACGGAACTTAGTGGCTAAGTGGTGGACCCGGGTTAATTTTAGATGGCTAACAGGGTTTGGATTCCACGTTAAATCAGTAGGTCAACGCCTGTCTTAGCTGCTGAACGATACGTCCAACTAAAAATGCTAGTCTAGTTAGGAATTTGACAAACTTCGGTTACAGGGTTGGTTGCATTAAAGTTTTGTTTAGTAGAACTGTTTCTGAATTTGTTCAACCCTATTTTTGAGATCTCGGGGCGTACACAAGTATTTAGTCCAAAATTACTTGCATAAACGGCTAGGTTCTACATTAATATTTGGTATTTTGAGTAATTTTTAAATATTCAGGGCTAATTGAGAATTTTCAAATTTTTTTTTTTCATAGCTGTAGCTAGATTTGGTCCCAGGCTAGGGGGAGGGGGGCGGAATACTTCGCAGCTTAATGGTAATCCATCCTGGTCAGTTTAACTGCCAGAACGTAGTATGCTTAGCTTAGTGATAAATGGGAACTCGTTATCTAAAATTCGTTTAGAATTGTTCGAAGATTTGTGCCGGTCACTATAATTTGGTAGTCAGTGTTTCTATTTACACGTAAGGCATGGAAGTTTCACACGCGGTCCTCCGCTTGTGGGTAGCTCGTGAGCCTTGAATGGGTTCGCGGGTTTTAATTGCGGGTGGGAGGATCTTGGGGTAAATCTTTCAGGTTAATGCGGGTCTTAGCCTTAGTGCTCAAATAGAAGTGCTGTTTTAACAATTTCCTTGGTCAGTATTGTGAAGTATTTTCTTTTCTTTGCAGTAACAAATCCTCTACAAACTAACCAATCACCATGGGCAAGGAAAAGATTCATATTAACATTGTTGTAATTGGTCACGTAGACTCAGGAAAGTCTACCACTACTGGTCACTTGATCTACAAATGTGGTGGAATTGACAAGAGAACAATTGAAAAATTCGAAAAGGAAGCACAGGAGGTAATTTCAGTTGTACTTCTAGGATTTCTTATATTACGAGACCTGAACGATGCTGTTCTTTGCTTTTAATAAAATATATATACTAATAAAACATGCTTTCTTACAGGTTGGACTATTTTATGTATTTGTATTTTAGGTAGTTTAAAACCATGCAGATATTGACGGTAATTGGATATTGCCGAATCTCTATCTGATTGAAAACGTTGGTTAAAACCTTTCGTGTCAATGACGGGCTGAGTTAGGTACCCACAAAGAATAATCCGTTGAACGATGTGCTGAGGTAAACTGCTCCAAGTATTTTACTATTACGCGCAATTTAACGAATTGCTTCAAAACTAATTCTTGAGTTTTTATCCTGCGTATCAAGTATTTTTTACCCCTGGTTCAGTGGGAATCCTGGCCATAGACCAACTTAAGAGTGAAGGGAAGTTTTTGGAATTAGGTGGTTTTCAATCTGCAATGAGATTTTTCTAACTAGCAGTTTGGAGTTCACACTGGTAACGTACGAGCTATCACAATTCCATTACAGTATTGTTTGCGAGTTACTTGATCTAAGTGTGCAAGACTTCATTTTTGTGCGCCCTTACATTCCACTTGAAAAGCCTGCTGAACTGGGGGCTTCATTTTACATAAGTCTTATCAGTATGAATCCCAAACTACTTGTGGATAGTTTGATTGCTACAAGTTTTAAACTTCAGTTTTCGTAGTTTGGCACAACAGTTGCCCTATGGTCCTAGAGTTGACGTACAATCTATTCATCAGCCAGTAAGATGAGTGGTGTCACAGGGTTGCAGACGTAAGTTTTTCATGTGGCAATCTCAGTTTAAGATTTTAAATATTAACTTACGATCTGATTTTTGTAGGTTCCACAACAGTAATGCGGGCAGTTTTAAAATTCAATCTTCTAATAGTTCGAGAAAATGCTGCAAACATCTAAGGAAATTAATACTCCTGACCAGAGTATATAGCAGTTAATTTGTTTCAATAGAAGTGTACTCTAGTCAGTGTTAATTACTATTTAGTGAATTAATGTATAGTTAAATAAGTCAATGGAAAGAAATTGTATAATTAGTGATAGTCCTTTCACGGCTAGTATTAAATTCCTTAACTTTCTGCTTGTTCGCTAAAAGTAATGATCGTATTAAAGACTAAGGTATTTTGGATGTTGTGCTGTGCGTCTCCTAATTATGTAACTGATTTTCGATGTTTTATACTGCAACGTCCGTAGTTGGAGACTGCAAATTAATTTTATTCGTACTTTGTAATTACCTGAATTACTGTCGTTGCAGAACTTTTCCTTCGATGACTCGAGTAGTATTTTAGGATGTAATTAACTTTTCGGTCCAACATGCTCATTGTGCGAATCCAGGATTGGATGTATTAGTGCAGGGAGCACTTAAACTATTCTTTGCATAGTCGAAGTTTTGAGATTAACAGGTATCAGGATAAGGGAACGGGAAGCTGAGCTGGTTTGGTTGAGGGAGTTCTATTCGAACAAGTGGTTGGCCTAACAATTTGTGGTTTAAACGTTGTTGTGGAGCCAGTACGATAACAGGCTGTTTTTATCTATTCAGCCAATATACTTCTCGCCGCATTTAACGATCGGAAGTAAGAATACTAGTTCAATATAACCATTCTTCGCACGGGCGTTTAAGTCAACGCCTGTGTAACACCATTGATCTCAGCGACCTCGTAGACTGGATTTGATACTAATATGGGTCATTTTGGGCTATTTTACATGCCCCGATATCCCTCCCGCTGACTTCCGGGTCCGCATGCAATTGTAACTAAATTTGCATGTCATTGCTAATGGAAGTGTCACCATTCATTTCAGCGACCAGCGTGCAGGCGTATGAGCTGGACTGGTGACTTTATTTCTATCGCTGATTGGCCTTCTAGCAGCCCGGACCTCAACCCATTGGACTACACGTTGGGTAGTCCTTCAGGCAAGGATCTGCCTTAAACTGCATCCATCTGTCAACAGTGAAAGAATCGTTGACCCGAGCAGTGAAAAATTTTCCCATGGATGTGGTTCGTAATTCCATTGACCACTGGCCGGACAGTTCGTGCCTGTATAAAGGCCAAGGGGGGAATTTCGAAAAATGATTCGTGCGTCAGGTGTACAATGTAAAAAATTACCAAAACAAAAAGCCTTGGTGTTAATACTGTTATTCGCATTTAAACTTAACAGTATTTGATATAACTAGATATTTACTGCTAGAGGAAACAATTTAGATATTTGTGGGTTTTCAGTAACTCTAAACTTGAGAAATTTTAAATGTGATTACTTGAATTATATCCAGGATTTCTTAAATGTAATTAGTATTAATTTCTAGTCAGCATTATTTCACTAGAATACTCATGTAATGTTAATTTGGATTTAAGTGCTAAGTACTTATACGGGACTTAATGCTTGAGTTTTTAATGTTAGTAATTTTAATGTAGTTTTCATAAAACATACTTTAGCAAAGATTTGTTCTTTATGCAGTGTAAGAACTTCTATCCAATGTCAACATACTCATCTATAAGACGTGATATTTGAAGACAAATGAATCTTAAATATTCTAAGGCATTCTTTTAATTTCTTTACAGATGGGTAAGGGTTCTTTCAAATATGCCTGGGTGTTGGACAAACTGAAGGCTGAACGTGAGCGTGGTATTACGATCGATATTGCTCTGTGGAAGTTCGAAACCAACAAATACTACATTACCATTATTGACGCCCCAGGACATCGTGACTTTATCAAGAACATGATTACTGGAACGTCTCAGGTGAGTTTAGCTTTAATTCTGGTATTTGCGTAGAAAACTTTTGCTTTTGCAATCTGATCACTGAAATTGCTGTGTGCAACTATTCACATCTGCACGGCTGAATATTATCTGAACGTAGTGAGATTAGTATCATGGGAAGGATTTTATTAGTTATCACTGCGCATATTTGGACGATTAAATTTCGCACTTAAATATGAATTGTACGCGTAATATTAGCACTGCTTGATGCATTAAGGTGACGTAAACTGATTTCAGTTGTATGTTAGCCAGGAGGGGTATTATTCAATGGCAAATACTAATCTAGTGAGATGTAGTTTCAGGCTATAAGCCTACGTCCATGGATTTTGTTAGGCTCAATTTTCAGCAGGCTTTTAGTCTACATAAGAACTTAACGTAGAAGCAGTGTAATTTATTCCTAATGTAATAGTAATGTAAATTTTTTCCTTAATAGGCTGATTGTGCTGTACTGATCGTTGCTGCTGGTACTGGTGAATTCGAAGCTGGTATATCCAAGAATGGTCAAACGAGAGAGCATGCTCTCCTTGCGTTTACGTTGGGTGTGAAACAATTGATTGTAGGTGTCAATAAGATGGATTCCACTGAACCACCTTACAGTGAGGTAAGTTGTGGACTAGTGAAGTTTGTATTTTATAATCGCAACGCTTTAGTTCGGTTCAGTTTGTACATAACACTTAACAAATGGTATTGACAATCTCTTAAGTAATATACTACAAAGACGAGTTACGTGAAGCTGGTAGCTGAATGTCTTCACTCCATGCTTATTAATGGTTTAAAATTTATTTTTCCGGGGTGACTGCAGTTTGAATATTTTGCTATATAGGCTTTAGTGACTGCCGAATTTTACTAGCAATACGAATTGTTCATGAAGGCTCTGATTTGTTTGTACGAATTTGAAATCCGCTGGTTGACTTCTTAAATTTGAATGTATTTCACACTGAAGATTCTTTACTTAGGATACTAATCTGATTTTATATTTCAGGCCCGGTTTGAAGAAATCAAGAAGGAAGTAGGAAATTATATTAAGAAGATCGGTTACAATCCAGCTGCTGTTGCCTTTGTTCCAATCTCCGGATGGCATGGAGACAACATGCTGGAGTCATCTGAAAAGATGCCATGGTTCAAGGGATGGAAGATTGAGCGTAAGGAGGGAAATGCCGACGGAAAAACCTTGATAGATGCTCTTGATGCCATTCTTCCACCCTCTCGACCAACTGACAAGCCTTTGAGACTTCCTCTTCAGGTTAGTGCATTTGAGTTGGTTGCATTGTAGATTTGTCCTGAAGTCTGTATATTTGAGGGATGAGTGGGACCACAACATCCTTTAGAAACTTAACATAGTTTGAAAAACTGTTATATTTTGCTGACAAGATTTTCTAAACTATCGTATTTACAAGGTAACAAGTGACTCTTAATAGTTCCATTATGAATAGTGTGGATGCCTAGGCTTTTTTTCAGCCACTAGATTTTTATTGATGTGATAAAATTAGTCTGAAAGCTTAGTCTGTTTCTTTGTGAAAGTTAATTTCTAAACTGGGCGGTTTATATACGCCAGAGTGAGAGAGTTTGTATAATCATGGAATCCATCAATGATCGTAAATTCCAGTTCCTTCCAGGGAATAATTCTTGCACATATACATGTGCAAATTGCTCAGCCTGAAGGATAGTTATTGCTGAGTGTTGGTTACGCAGTTTTTTCTTTACCTCGAACCAAAAAGGCTCTTTTTGATTTTTTTACTAGTGATCGGTTATTGTATGTGATCTATACTAATGTAGCCTATGCTTCCACAAGAATGACGTATCGAAACACTCCAGCTGCACTCTTGCATGAGTCGCACTAATTTATAATAGATCTCATTCATTCGCCTTCTGGGTTCCGGTGCTTCCTTAGACTAAATAGGTGAAGCGAGCTTTATAGTACGTAAGACTCAATTCTAGTTCCTTTGGTTCTTTACTCCCGTACCACCAATCGGCCTCGTAAGTTTCTCAGGTTGTATTGGCGAATTGAGTTGAAGCTTATGTGTAGAACTAACATTCCTCTCGTGCTCTGGTTGCCAAACATGGTCGCTGTGAAGTGGGGATGGAGGGAAAGTATTAGATTGGGCTGAAGGGACAAGGATCCTGGAATTTTAATAACTGGGAACTGTAAAAGATCCTTATTAACTGTCGCAACTTGTTGCATATGCTAGTTTCTTTACGGTTTAATAAATTCTTTTATAGGATGTATACAAAATTGGTGGTATTGGAACGGTTCCTGTTGGAAGAGTTGAAACTGGAGTTCTGAAGCCAGGCATGGTTGTTACTTTTGCCCCCGTTAACTTGACCACTGAAGTAAAATCAGTAGAAATGCACCACGAAGCCCTGACCGAGGCTGTTCCAGGAGATAACGTTGGTTTCAACGTCAAGAACGTTTCCGTGAAGGAGCTCCGAAGAGGTTACGTCTGTGGTGATAGCAAAAACAACCCACCAAAGAGTGCTGCTGACTTCACTGCACAGGTAAGTGTTCTCTTCCTGAAAGATTAGAAGTTTTAAAATTCAAAGTGGAGTAGGATGATAAAATTGCCTTAACCTACTGTAAAGACTAGGCTAGTACACCTATTCGTAGCGTTCGGGAGCCTAAAATTAACTCATGAAATTCTGTATACTAATTATGTGCTCAATAGGTTACAGGTCTTTTTCCGAATCTGCTTTCTAAAATGAATGTTCTGAGTACATATCTAATTCTTATGGAACGAGATTTAATTCAAGATTAGTAAGAGTACAGGTCTCGTGAGTGGCTAGGTTTGAGCCAAAATACTTAATATATGTTGGATATACTAAATACATTCGTGCGGCGTATTTTTTGTTCGGAACAGGATAATGACTAAACTTGTTGCAGCTCTAGTTTTCGTGTCCTCTCAGAGCTTTTAATTTTAGTTTTAATTCTGATTTAACCTTTCCTAGACCATAAGCTTGTGAAACTAATTTTATGGTTACCTCAGTGTGAAACTGTCGCAGGTTTGTTCCATATTTTTGGTTAGAAAACTGGTAATTTTGCCTGCGAAGGTTGAAATACCTCAAATATCATTCTTTATATAGATCTGATTACAGATGTTTCTCCGTATAGTCGGGAACTGCAGAAACATTGGGAATTAGTATTAAATGTTGCCATTTATGTGGAAGCATTGAGGTTGTATTTTGAAAAATTCCCAATCGTTATCTAACTTCAATGCCAGTGTCTAAGGAAAAAGTACAGCAAAGTTTATCAGCAGGACTTTTACAGTTACTGATATTTAGCAAGAGTATATTTGTAAAAATGGAACAAGCTTACGGCACGATATACATAAAGTACATAAATTTTGCCTAGTTTTGATTAAATAAGGTTTCGGAGAGGAAATCTGACCCCTCTAAGTACGCCCCTATTCGGATATGCACACGAGACACTTTGTCATGAATGTCGATGGCAATTTCCCCGTTGGAGGAAATTTCTCGTATTAACTTCCATTTTCGAAATATCAAACTGAATTTTGCATATTTTAATTTTCAATTTCCAAATTTAAATCAAACCCCCTGAATACCTCTAATTCGACAAATTGCTGGCTGTTATAATCTGCATACGTCTGCGGTTTTAAATTACTTCAGAAAATGGGATGATATCTTGGAATTTATTTTACTTATTAAGTTTGCTCCGTTCTAGAACCGAACAGGATATTTTTACAACCTAGTAAGCGATCTGTTAAATTCATGACTGCTAATATCCTTGGATACCGCGGTAAGGAATCTAAAGTTTTCTGGACTTGTATTTCAATGGAAGGTTTTGCATTTAGTTTTCTGGACTTGTACTTTTCTCAATACTCTTTATGGTTGTACATATAGATTATACATGGAAGTTCCCTTGAATATGTCCAGTTTATAACGGTTCGCTTTTTTTTTTTTTTTTTTATTATTATTATTAAATTGAGCCTCTACAACGCAAACTTCACTGCAATTTCATTTATTTCTTGTCCCTGACAACGACGTTCCAAAATCTTAAACATTTGAATATCTTTTTATGTATTAACATTAAATATTTCTTCTATTAGCTAACCTAGTACATATTTAGAATCTTACGGTCCAAGTGTACAATGTACCGTTGTAAGTTGAGTTTACACTAACGTTTCATTTTTGCAGGTTATTGTGCTGAACCACCCAGGGCAGATTTCCAACGGATATACCCCTGTTCTTGACTGCCACACTGCCCACATTGCTTGTAAATTTGCTGAGATTAAGGAAAAGTGTGACCGTCGTACAGGTAATTGCTCTTTAGTATTATATTCTTTTAATCATGTTGCCTGTTAATTTTATGCAATGTCAGCCTTTATAGGCCTTGACTTTTCAGATGTGAATATCGGATTGTAGAATCTGCACAAAGAGTATCTTCTGACGGGATTTAAGATTTGACTTTTTCTTTCTACTACAATTGCAGTATTTTTCGCGATTTTAACGTTAGGTTTTTGACTTGATCCAAATCCTGTCTATATTGTAATAGATTGCATCTAAGTCTCACATTTGTATACGTTAAATGGTTCGTAGTTAAGTTTATTGGTTTAGTCTTCCTCACATCACGATCGATCGAAACTGCAATATGGTGCTGTTCAGATACTAAAATCTAAGGTTCGGGTGCATGATATAGGACGTGTAAGTAAATCTTATCTGACCATTGTTATCGTTATTGCTTCAGTGCGGGTAATCAGGTGCTTCAGTTAGATTGTGCTACCATATTTTTTTTATATATAAATGTCCAGGACAGTAAATTGTTTTTTGCGGGGCAAGTAAATGTTCGGTGTACAGTAAATGTGCCAAACGTTCCTACTTGCTTGTACAAACCCTGGTTTGCAAATCTAGCATAAATAGGATTGCTAGTTTGTATGAGGTACGACTATTCAACTGTTGTAATGCTTAAGTTATAGGGGACTGCACTTTTGGGTAGTTCGTGATCATGGAGTTAGCATGAAATGTTAGGCAAGGTTTACCTAATGTAGTGTTATCTAATGTAATGTTAATATAGCTGTTAGGTATGCTGGGCTTATCCATTGCGTTGAATTGTTTTCACCTGGTGTAATGTTCAGGGTGTTTTAGATTGTTTCTCGATAAAATTTCTTATGCTTCATTGGATTTGCGATGTGCACAGATTAAAACAGCACAGATGTTTTAGGATAGGTCTGATTGTAATAATTGATTAGTAATTGTTGGTTCTTTTAGCTAAATAATCTCCTTTCTCTACAGGAAAGACTGTTGAAGAAGCACCAAAATCTATAAAATCGGGCGATGCGGCCATTATTACTTTGATTCCGAGCAAGCCCATGTGCGTAGAATCTTTCCAGGAATTCCCTCCCTTGGGAAGATTTGCCGTTCGTGACATGAGACAGACGGTAGCTGTGGGTGTTATCAAGGTAAGTTTCTTTCAATTATATCATATCTAATGTTTTCGTAAATTCAATGTGACTTTGTCGCAGGAAGTTGGTGCAGAGGCAAAATGCGTTTCTTGCAATCTATAGCAAGTTTGGTTTCCCATATTTTGTTGCTTATACTGAATTTGCCGATCTATTGGTGGTATTAGCTTTGATGGGAGTGGGACGATAGCTGTGGTCAGGGTTGGCAGGTTTAAACCATGACTTACATCTCGGTTTAAACCAGCTGTTTACAAAGTTTCTAAATAAGTAAATCGGGTTAACTTCATAGTGAAGTTTCCACATCATGCCATCTGTATTAGTTTTCTCATTTTCCCTTTTAATCAACGCGGCCCGTGTTCAATTCCCGGTCGATCCAAAACTCCCAGTGTGACCAAGGTAGCACTAAGCGGATGTTACTATCTTGACCACGGTATTACGTAAGGATGTTGAGAATAAACATGGAAAGATTACATTGTATGTTTCTGCTTGCTTGAATGCCTGTTTATATAAGGGGTCTAAGGTTAAATATTCATATCCATTGGCCAAATTTATCGACAACCTATGTAGCTTTCAAAATAGGCTTGAATTGGACTTTAGCGGTACGTAGATATTCAATAAAATTAAATTTGTAATTTAATACCAGTTAGCGTACTGATTAATACGTTGACCTATATATTTTACATGTGAAGATATTACGGGGATTTTTTTGCTATTTAAAGTAATTGGATTTTTCCAGTGGCTAAGCCGGGAGTTTCTCGATTTACAGGACTCGGTATGTTGCTTTAGCTTGTACAGCTGTTTTTGTCCCCTGAAATATCGTGGCAATAAGTATGAAGCAGTTGGCTAGTTTAAACCAAGGTAGTTCAAAAACCAACTGGTTTAAGCAGAAAATTAAATAAAATAAAATAAATTCTTTAATTCGTGTGAACTTCATGGTTGAAGTTTCCACATACCAGACCATCCGCATTACGTTTATTGTTCACCCTTTTAATCAAGGGGTCCAGTTTTCAATTCTCAGTCGAACCACAACCCATCTTTCAAGTGTAAACCAGGTAGCGATTCGAGGTGTCCCTTTTTAAGCAAGTCTTATCCGTGATAATCCTGGTATTTCATAAGGATGTTGAGCCTAAACGTACGAAATTGAACCAAATTATATATTCTACTTGACTGAGTGCCTGTTTTATGAAGCAAAGCTTGCTTAAATATATCGATAGAAGTTGGCAAAATTTATTAACTCTACGTGGCTTCCAACATCTGATTGGATTAGACTAATTTTATTGAATATCTACATACCAAATTTGTAATTGAATACCTGTTTTAGCGTAGTAATTACGTTGCCCTTAAAATTTTACACTCTACATTTAAACTAATAGGATTTTCCCAATGGCTAAGGCAGGAGTTTCCAGATTTATGATTCTGAATGTTTTTACTTGTGTAACTTTTTGTCCTGAAAGAACTCTTGCCAATTATATTAACTAGGCCTATGTAAGGAAGACTTTTTATCCTTCGTGAGTCTGCAGTCGCGTTTGACAAATTAGTCCAGTTTCGTGTCCAAATGGACAATTTCTCTGGGATGTAAGTCGAGAAGCAGTTTGGATTCCGCTTTAAGCTTGACACTTTCCATCATAGCCTTGTTGCATAACACAAAGGTGAAACAAACTAATTTCTGTCCATATCTTTTTTTTCTTCAATAAAAACCAGGGTTTATGCCAACCCTGATGTGGAGATTAGTGCAACTTTTTAGTCCGTGGGTCTCCGTGTAGCCAGTTAGTCTCGGTTTAGTCCGAATGGGGGCAAATTTCGGATGTGAGCAGAGAAGCGGTTTAGATTTAGCTTTATTAACCTTGTGACCCCTTCCAGCATAACTCCGTTGTTGCACAAGACCATGGCGAAGCACATGTTATTCCATATGTAATATGAATGTATAAAGCAGATTAAGACCAAGATACAGGTTTAAACCAAAAAACTGGTTTTCTTTCAAAATAAACCAGTTTAACAGTGGTGGGGTTTTTGCCTCTGGTACGTGGGGTCCCTGGTTCGATCGGATCCCAAGTGAGGAACTGCCTTCTTTTTTTTTTTTTTTTTTTTTTTTTTTTTTTTCGGGGTGCTATTTTCTCATCTGCTTTATCTGCCTTACGCATGGCAGGCATTGTCGTGGGATTTTCCTAAATTTCATTTTCGAGGGGCACACGGCCTTGGATATCTTAGAGGTAAGAACTTGCTCCAGAAACCAAATGCTGAAATCACACCTGGTTTCTTTAGTTGCAGACTCGGAGGCGTGATGAGCTTATATAAGATTTGTGTTGTGGAGAATGGTAGAATTTGTATTATCTGGAATAGTAGTTCCCAGACTTGGTTAGCGAGTTGTCGTGAGTCAGGGAATGTATATTTTTACTTTCCTAGTAAGTTTTCCCTTACGGAGCTGCTTGGTAGGGACAGGTACGTGCTTAAGGTGGACATTTTCGGCGGGAAAAGTTTAATTATAGGTAGGGATTTGTAGATCAGTTACTCTCTCAAATTAAGTGAACTATTAATACTGTTCAGTTCGCACAGTGATACTGGTCCAGCTATTTTCATAAAATTTCTTTTCCCAGGTTAAAAAATCGTCGCATCGAAGTTTCCTTCAGATTTTCGGTATTTGGTACCGAATCAAGTGCATTTAAGTTTGCAGTCCTATTATGCCCATAGCTTTTTCTTGCCGCTGTACTTAATGGATTTCCTTAGATTTTGTTCGATTGTGGGTTTTAATTTTCAGCTGTGGTTTTGGTTAGTTTTGTTGAACATTGAAAATTCTAGTGTTAAATTTCTGAGATTGTGTAGATATAATTTTCATTTCCAAACTATGCTATGCATAAGTATCGGAGGTTGTACAAAACTGTCCGACAGGTACTAGAGGATATACTAAGGTGTCGGCCAGTTGGGGTCCCCCCCTCCCGAACTCTTGCCGCCGTGGCTCATTTCCACCAAAACAATTCAGTGCGGGATGGAGGTTAGACCTTAATAGTTTAGGTTCGAGGAAGTTTTTGACCTTATTCTATTGCAACTGGTATTTATACATATGCTTACAGGTTCTTGGATTTGCAGTTTCGGAGTGTACTGCAGTTTGACAAACTAAATCACTTGTGTTAAACGTAATAAAGGTTCAATATGAGGCGAAAGTTTTATAATGGGAATGATTGATATTTGATTTTTTCTTAACTCCTGTTAGGCCTAGTTCTTGCTGTATATTCAATGGAAAGTGAGCAATTTATGCCGAAGTACACCAAGGAACACATTTCTGTGCGTACTTATGTTAAGCTGTGTATTTTAACTACTTGGAATTTACCTAAAGTGTGGTAGTCAGAAAACAGTGTGCTTGCCTTCGGTTGGAACACTGCATTCTTCAGTTGACCTACTGGAATTGCTATTACATTCAGTGATAGATTCTATTTGTACTAATTCGAGCTTGCGGCTCTATAAATGCAGTAAAGCTTGTCAACTGCCACCTGTCCTGTTAAGGCCATTGCCTGTATCGGCTCCCTTCACCAGTGGGAGCTTTAGTAATGCGGGGAAATCCTGAGTTAAATCTGACAATTTCAGTTGGCGGGTTCACTGTTGGCACCTGACGGAGTGTTGCGTACACATCCACCTATGAACCTGTTTCGAGGTTTCGTCTGTACAACAGGATTGATTTTTCATTTGATTTTTCAAAACGCTCGTAGGGGACTATTTTGCAATAGAAATAGTGATAAGTTGCGTATAGATCGTTCAGTTTTCCTAGTTTTCAATCTGAATGTCCTACAGTATAAATTTGCATAGGCGTGTTGGTCTCGGGTTTTCAATCCGAATAATTTAGTGTAAACTAGTTTTCAGAAAAGGGGATGTGCATATATTAATCATGCTGTAATTTTTCTACTATATATTACTCTATATCATAGCTGTCGTGCCATCTTATGACAATTTTAATAGTAATATTAAATCTTGCTCTAGAATTGCGCCACGCTCATTCGAACAGTTAGTGGTCGACAAATGTAGTGAAACCTGTCTATGCTTAAATTTGAAAATAGTAATTTTCGGTACTAGTGCCTTCAGGGCTCTTCTGAATTGAATTTTGGAATGTTAAAAAGTATGAAGTAACATGAACATGCAGATTGCACTGAGGCATTGAATAGTTGAGATTTTTGTAATTTTTGGGACTCGCTCGAGATTGTAGCTAATTTCGGCATGTCGGGAATGACTATTAAATCTGGTTTTAATTTTCCTTTTCAGAATGTGACCCACAAAGAAGTTTCCAGTGGCAAGGTGACAAAGGCCGCCGAAAAGGCCCAGAAGAAGAAATAACTAGCTGTGGTTCTTGGTCCTACGCATTGCCTCTCTCCACTACGTCATCAAAGCTTCGTGGACTTTCCCAAATATTTCCAGCCCTCTAATCTTCAAGCACTGGGAGAGTTGGCCAAACACAGGAACGGGGAGGTCCCCAAGGGTTTATATCGACTATTGCTTTTATTTCTTTCAAAGTGGTTACTAAAGCATTGTTGTCATCGTAAAGAGTTTAGAAGGAAAGGCAGGCCGTTTTTTAGCCTTTCTATTTTAATTTTATTCTGTTTACATGTGGATAGAGAGGACAGTTTAAGTTTGAATGAAAAAGTACGAGAGGATGAACATTATTTTTTTAATTTCATTCCTTTTTTCATGTGGCATATTACGTTTCTGTTCTAAAAACCGAGCAAGACAGCTTCTGTACATACACGTGATGGTTTTGAAGGGCCAATAAAGCTTAATCCACGACACATACTATACTTTTGATTCTCCATACTACCTGTCCAATTAATAGCGAGCAACAAAGGTTGGTTTGAGCCATACTTTGATCGGCGTAAATTTATATGTACTAATGTACACTCATGTCCATGATGATTCACACATCTTTATTGCGAATACGATTGGATAATATCGTATTGTACTCTTAACGCTCCTACTGTGCATAATCGACGGATATAAATGAGTTTTGTCAAGAGCTGTCAATAAGAACAATGTAGCGGAAGACTTCTATTTAAATTTTTTATACTCTTCTAATTTTATTTTCTATGAAGGTTAGCAAATATAATTTCCCGATTATACATAGTAATAGAAGTGCCCTGAGATTTAAATTAGCACAACTGTTGGATATGAGATTCATTTTGGACATGAGTGTGCCTAAGTTTATTGCTGGCAGTATGGCTAATTTGTTGAAGTTCATACTGTACACTAAAATTGCGAAGATGCCCTGTTTAGCATTAAGGATCCCAACTGATAGTTTTGAACAGCGCAAGTTTCCAAATTCTTCATATGCTAAGGTTTTAGCTTACGATTGTGCGGGCACGCCATGCATTGGCAAAAGGACACTACTCAGGTGAAGGATGGCTTTTTCGAGGGGGAGGTTCGCGCAGCAGCTCCCGAATTTTGGGCTACTCTCGGCTTGCACTTTTCAGTAATACCTTTTTATGTGCATTAATTTTCTACTTCGAATATCTACATTTAAGATTTTTTGAAATGTCTAAAGTGGGAAACAACTTACAGGTCTAATGTAATATAGATTTAAGCAAAAGGTGTAGGCACTGGATTACTCCAAGCATGAGTTGTGGTATTGCAGTGTGTAGTGAGTGGGAAGAATTGCGGCTGGGCAGGGAGCGTTCTAGGTATTGCATAAATACTAAGCGGCAAATCTGTTTGGATGTCGATCCATTCGTCAATTTTTCAATGTTAACACCTAGAATACAGGAGATCATTTAAATACAGGATCTGTTTTAGTAGTCACTAACTTTTGGGTAGTTCGAATTTCTCTCAAATTTATTGTAATTTGGGAATAACTGATCCTACGACAGCCATTTCCTAACTTGTTCCAAGATGTTAAATCTGGTATGCTTAAGAGCGTAGTTTGCATAAGATGGTCATCTGTAACTAATCTTTCTAGGCTTGAAGCGAGATAGGATGGAAGACTAGTTTTTATTTTTGTGCGGAAAAGCTACTTTTCGATGTAAAGGTAAACGAAGTACGCTTTGTGCCGCAAGGACAAGTTCCATAAATATTTCAGCCTTTTATTTGAACTATAAAACCTTTATCATAAATACTTTGTGAAGAGGAATCATATCATCGAATACAATATATATATTTTTTGAGTTTTTCGCTTATGATTTTAGTGGAAATAAGAGCGAATGGGGCTGAAATAGTGCAAAAATTTCAGTACTTTCCGGCATCTCAAAGCATGCTCAGATTACCCTAAAATTTTATTTTCCGCATAAAAGGTAACATTTCCACACTATTGGAAAGAAATGTTAAGTCTATTTTTTCGTTACTCAAATCCTGCACATTCCTTCTGTATATTAGTGACGCCGAAAAGTTAGTTGGCGAAACTTGCAAGTATTAATTTCTCTCCTTTGCGGTTGATCTGAATCTTGTCAATGGAAAACGCTAAACTTCGTAGCTATACTGTTCAAAATAAGCACATTTAGACAGTCGTGCTGCTGCCATGAGTATCTCGGTGAAGTACCCTCTACCTTTAGAGGGTAGTTATAGGGGACGCCTTAGTGGCATATTAGTGATGTAACAGTAAGTTTTTCTCGAAATGTCAATTAGTTTATTTTGAACAGTAGTTTGTCTACCAATGAATCTTGCAAAACAAAAAACATGGATTTTTAATACACCCTCTGCTTAAAGCTCATCTTTGGACTTTTCGAGTAAACTGTTTCTTACTCGGAGTAACGGATGCAGTTTATCATGCGAGTCCTGGAAAGCAATTTTAAGATTGAGAACCAGAATACATAAGGAAAATAACGGAAAGGGGTTTTGTACCAGGTTACTTCTGTGTAAAAACTATTATAGATTCTTACTGAGGTATAAATTTGAAATCAGTTATTTCTCTAGCAAGTTCCCAATTTTAGGTGAAAGCTGATTTGATTTTATCTAGTCTATTCCCACCCAGTTACGCAATTGAATACAAACATCTGCAAAGGTACTTCGTAATTTTAGGTGGTCGAAGGTCTGACGTTACCACTTCCCACAATGTAAAGTTTGAGATTGTAGATCTTTCTGAAAGAGGTTATTGTACTTGTTCCTGGCCTTCTAAAAGGAATTGTCTGTGCCCTGGATAGGGAATGTTCTCCATAGGCCCTTTGTATATGTACTTTTCATAAATGAGTAGCTAATTTGCCAAGCTTTAATAGTAAAAGGTTAGATACTCCATTGCCGGTGTAGGTAAAGCTTACAGCGTTGTAGGTTCGTGGATGCCAGTCTCTTATACACGTTGTATTTTAATAATAGGCTAGGGAATTAGTGCCGGCGACATTGATAATTAAAATTGAAGCGGCAGTGTTGCCACTATTAATGTTAGTTTTAAACTACATGTTTAGTTTCTTTAGCAAGTTGAACGTTAGAATTGTACTCTCCACCCGCGACGATAGTATAGTTCAGCGTTGCTTTAGTACTTAACACCACGAACCTCGCTGCATTTTTGGTAATCTCCATTACCAGGTTTTTTTCAAGCCTTAGATCACTTTCAGGCGGCGGAGCTTAATCCGTTATAGCTAGTGTAATTCGGTTACTTTGAGTTTGGAAAATGAAATTTTTGAGTTTTACGTCCCACAGTTATGCCGGTTAGGCTAAAGGAGTGATGAGTAATGAATGAAATGGTGGAATGAAGTGGGAGGAAACGGGAGAACCCCGAGAAAACCCACGCACACGGTTTGTCCAGTTCACTTGGCGGAGCAGGGTTTGAACCCGAGACCCCTAGCACCAGAGGTGAACGCTCTACCAGAGCCACCGCGGTTTGTTTGGAAATTAAAAAAAATATATTCGGAAAAAAGTACGGACAGTATCAATACCTGAGCATTACGGTTGTGGTGCAGCACGCTCATTTCTGGTTCGGTCCCAGGCTGTGTAGTGTCCGCAGTTTTGTCGAAGCTCTTATGTTCCACTTAATTCAATTCTCTAATTATTTCATACTCACTTTCATCACTCATTTGTTTTGACTTTATGGCTTCCGGATTGACACTTCGAAAAACCTTGATACACTAGCAGTGAAACCCACTCAGATCTGGAATCACGCTTGGGTATAATTTCCACGAGTGGTGAAACTAGAATCAGTTTGATTAGTTTTGGTTCAAGCTGTCTAGTTTTCGTGTGCCTATTTTCTGTGCGATTTTGGCCCACTAGCCCTAACGTAGCTAGATCGGGGAAGTTGTATTGCGAGCTCAAAATGGAGATTGAATTGATTAAAGCTCACTTGTACCATTAATGCAGTATTTTGGCAGTATAGTGCGGTTCACCTTGAAATTTTAAATTTTGGAAAATCTTATTCTATAGTCGGTTTCGTAAGTACCTAGACTCAACTGCTCATGAGATCGTTGGACTATAAGTGACTGGAATTATAGTAAATGCATTTTAACATGATCATGTATTTTGTAAGGTGTCCCTGAAAGTTTAATGCATCCAGGTAAATAGAATTGAAGTTATTAATAATTCTCTAAGTTGAAACCTCCTTTTTGAGACACGGTGACGGTAAAAGCTGCCAGGTAATGTGAATTTAAGATGGATAACTTGTCCTTGGAATTTCTCTGGATACTAGTTTCCTGGGCTGTGGTGGCTCAATGGTAGAGCCTTTACCTCTGGTACATGGCCCTCGGTTCGATCCCAGCTCGCGCCAAATAGATTTCATGGATGTGCGTGGGTTTCTTGGTTCTCGTTTCCTCCCACTTAATTCCAATTCCTTTCTACACTCCTCCCACATAACACCCTTGCATAATCTCGTTCCTTGTGAAGTCCAACTTTTTTTTTCTTATCCATGTTAAACATAAGGATCTGAAATGTTACAGAATAGCAGTCAGTTTATAAAGTTTAGAGCAAACCTATATCAAGAGGATTTGTTACCGATTTGGCGTTCCAAGAATAAGTTTTCCTCATCCGTTAATCCTCTATTCAAATACAACCTTTCTCAGTTTAAGAGTCGGTCATTATAGAACAAAAGTACCACCATAGTGACGAGCTGGTTTTCGGAATCTATTCTCAAGAAAATATACAAACTTCGCAAAAACTGATTGGAGTATTAATCTTCATATACGAAAAATAGTAAGATGGCAAGTGGCTTTTTGATGTCCCAAGAATGAGTTCCATAAGAGACACCATCCTCTTACAACTGGAAGTTAATAGTATTCTAGTTTGTATTTAGTGCGCGTGGTGTGGGAAGTGTAATTGAATATGGAATTCCATCAGCTACGTATCGCAAAGTCTTGAAATCTATCCTGCCATTGATCGGGACTATGACTGGAGGCATCTTTCGCTATTTAACACAATGTGCGTCCCAAGATCTTTTTGCGCTGAGAACCATGGTAAATGCAGTACATAACTAGCGCCAGGCTCGTATTAGGTAAGTGCTATTCTGCTCGAGCACGGGGCGGCAAAATTTTTGATTTTTTAAAATTCAAAATAAAGCAATATTATAAACTAGCAACCCGCGTGAGAAAATGTTAGTGTTTAATTCGCTCTAATTACAGTAGTTACTAATTAGCTAGCTTATCTGATTACTTCTAAAAAGTAATCCTCTCCCACCCCAAGGGATGAGGATGAATTTGAACATGTAAACTGATACTCAGTGACCTCGAAAACTAATATTTGTCGTTCGATTACTTTTAAAATCTCGCTCCCTCCCTGGGGAGTAGAGTATGACATTGAAATGGAATTGGATTAAAACTACAACTATTCGTCTGAGACCCCAAAAACTATGAATTCAACTTGAATAGTGCTAGTTTTCGATTATTTTAAATGTCCCCATGTTATTCTTACGGGGACTTTTCACCCCCCATGTGAGTTGGTGTGACATAGGGACCTGGAACAGGTCATGTGTCTTTTCTCTGAGAGCTTTAAAACATTAAAAGTTCATTCTATTATAGTTCTAGAGTTGAAAAGCGCTACCGATAAACACGGCTGCTATTAAACAATTACTGACGGTAAATAATATAAACTATTTTTATCAGTTAATAACTATGGGTGTCTCAGTGACGTTTACAAATGGGTGCCAGCCAATCCCAGCTTCAAAGTCACACCCCATTATATCTCGAGTAGGCTACTCTCTCTCTCTCTCTCTCTCTCTCTCCCCTGTGTGTGTGTGTGTGTGTGTGTGTGTGAACTAGGTGCCGCTTCTCCACTTCCTGTGGGTCTGTATCGGTGGCAACCTCTTCTCCATTGTTCGCCCGTCGTTATAATCCCATGGAAGGTAATGCAAATTACCATCTGTTCACCTTGCCCAGGGATGTTCGGGTCAAGCACTTACCTTCGGGCAGAACATCATAGGCCATTTAAAATTACGTTGTAACTTGTAACACCTAAACTGCAATTCAACAAGAGCTGGTGTTTGCAAAATCACGGCTAGTTTCTTTGAGAAGTTTGTGGAGGGAGGGGCGGCAAATTATTTTGGGCACAGTGGCGCACAATATATAAATACGGGCCTGACTAGGGCTACCTTTTTAGACTAAGTACCGGGATGTTCATAGTTACGCACTTCTTGCTGAAACATCAATGATTAGGCGGATTTTTTCTCTCACGAATGATTCCCCTTGAATTTGGAGGGAGGCCGGACATCTGGAGTCGCGAACAATTCGTTGGGATCCGGGACATCAGGGAGCCCTAGATATAGCACACCTGACTGGAGTTCGGACCTGCGACTGACAACTCTTGTTTCTAGTTTAAAATAGATAATTAATCCTAAATATTGTCTTGTGGGAATGAGTTGATAAATGAATTTAGTTAGCACTTTAGTGATTTGCTTAAGCTAATAAATTCTTGCTCTGTGAAGAGAGATTTTGAAGTGATCTTAGTACCGAAATTGGTTTGTATAAGCTTGTTTTTTTCGTTGACATCTTCAATATGAAAGCCTTACCTTAAATGACTAATGGTTGTCAGACCTTTGCTTATGACAGGCAGGCTACACTGTCGAACAGATAAATCTTGTCCTCAATTAGATCTATTAAACAGCGTACAGCACAAGCAAATTAACTGCTACTGGCTTTTTTCCTCCATGGTTACAATGTAAGGTTTAAACAATCCCAGGGCTAGTTTTCTATTGGAATTTCAGTATTATATTATTGAATTGATAGCAAATAAGTATTTTGAACTATGCGTGTAATAAAGATATTTTATCACATTCCAATCAACAAAATAGGACACATTAAACCTGGAAGTGCAGTGTGCGTATGTTATGCATACTCGGTTTTATTGCTGGGAGTTATGGGAGTACGTGAAATGCGCAAAACAAACCAGTGAATGCTGCTGGTCCCAGACTGAAACACCTGATTTGATTTTTGGGGCTTGTCGCTTAGTTACAATAATTAACACTGCCAAAGACGGTAAAGAGGATCAAGCATTTCCATGTATGGGACCTGGCTGGCTACTTTTCTACATGTTTGAGTAATTTGGTTTACCAGAACTTTTATATTTTTACCTGTCCGGGATAGAGAAAATAATCGACCAAATTTGGTGAAGATGTAAAGGTTCAAAAGTTACAAATAGTCCATTGATGGAACAATGTCCAAACTGAAATTGTATTGGTGAGTATACATCAAAAACCAATACATTACTCTTTGTCCCACCCTAGGAAGATTATAAAACGGAAATGACGTTCAACTAGCGCGATGTTGCCACTTATTATGAGTAGGAGGAAGCCGATTTGAGAAAATAAAGAACACAAACCAAACTGTGCAGCGGTAAGCGACTCAATAATAATAATAATAATAATAATAATAGAAGAGGAATTGTAATTACTTACCTCACGTAATCTATTCCTGGAGGCAAGAAGCACCCAAATCTTTAATCCACACAAGTTCAGTGGGAGGGAGTTCGCAATGATAAGGGGGAGACGAAGAACTTAATGCCTTCTATTCTGTAGGAGACTTCTGTGTTAGAAGCAACTTTATTTAACATTTGTATTACTTCAAATTTGTTGCAGCTTGAATCACATTCAACACTTCTTTTTAACCACTCTACAATTTCTTTTTTGGAACATGATTTCGTAAGGATTTCTTCGTCTTTTATTGAGTATGTGAGGTCATTATCTATAACAATCACGGAATTTGGTGGTACATTCGGAAAGAGTATTTCTTGGAAATATTCATATTCTGCTGCTCAAATTCTTTGTGATAATCAGCTGTTTTTGTGTCGCGAAAAACGAGGTCAGCTCCAGGAATTTACCCACTCTGTCATGGTATGAATCACATTATTACTCCCCCCTTTTTTTTTTTTTTCAGAGATGCCTTGACGCCTAAGGACAAACCCTCTCTCCAGCTTCACTGCCTGGTTTCGAAAATATGAATAAACGTTTAATAACATGATTTTTTCACCAGTAGAAAGAGGTTTCCCTTCTTTCTTTGCTTCTTATAACAATGTGGGAATTTTTAGCCACTGTCTCCAAAAATACCACTATAGCAGTTAAACACAAAATTAACTACTAACAGCACTAATAATAACACAGATAACACGGAATAACTATAACAAGAAAATAACAAAATAAAACAAAACAGAAGAAATTTGCACAACAAAATTCACTGAACTATCACAGAACACAATGAATCAAAACTGTCATCCCGCTTCCGCCGACGTGGCAACAACTGAGCTCATGTTGCCAAACTTACCTTATCGTAAGAAGTTTAACTGATAAAGAATGAGTTTGCATACCTCTATTATTATTCTAACAGTCAGTCTTACTTTCTTCGTGTATCTACTGCAAAAGTAGCTCCATTTTAAAAAAGTTTTTCGATACACTAATATTTGAGTGAGAGTAAATCTGACAATCTTACTTGTGTCATGCTTCTGCTGTTGTTGTCGGCTACCGTTAGGGTTGCAAGCACTTATATTAATATGCTAGATGAACTTACCAGCTACGCTGGACACACGAACAATTATAAACTGCCGCGCAAGTCAACTCTGAAGTTTAATTTGTTTTTACCCCAATCTTCAAAAACATTTTAAATTCTGTCACTAATCGAATTCACCAAAACTGTTTTTGGTCTTAAACCGGCTCGTTTTTCTACTAAAAAACGGTTCGGTTTTCTATTAAAATCGGCACCAGTTACAAACGCAACAGTTTTTAAATTCGAAAGAATTTCCTCTGAAAATCGGAATTTTCATAATCTTCCCAGTTTTTGAAAAAATCTGTCGGTTCTTTTACAAACCGTTATTTCTTTACGCACCAGTAGTATGGAATACCACACAGGATAGTGGGTGGTCCGGAACCCTCCCCCGCAAAAGTTGTTTTAGGCTTCATTTTTTACAAATTTATATTTCCCCACCGCTTCAATGACTTGTTCAAGCGAATTTAGTTTTGCTTAAATACTTTCAATAGAGAAAGGGCAAGCGCATTTAAACAGGTTCTACATCGTAAATAACGATAAAATACATAAAAAATACAGTGCACTGAAAATAAGAATAGCATAGGCTATTAACTTTGACAGTTTTAAAATTGGCTACCTATAACTTTGACAAAAATAATAATGCAGGAATAAAAAAAAAAAAAAACCTTTTAGGGGTGTATAGCCCTGGATCGTCCTCCCTGACACACTACTGCTACAAAAGTTAACATAGTTTAAATTTTTGTTACCTTTCGTAAACCTTTCGTGATGAGGAGGGAATCTCATAATTTGTGGATGAAGTTAAGAAAACTCAGGGCATAAATAAATTTACAAAACAATCCGAATAAATTTTGAGATAAGACGAGAACTAATCCTTCGATAATTGACACGAGAAGTAAGTCTTCCATGATCGAGACGAGACGAGAAAATCTAATTTCTCGTCTCGTGAGCAACACTATTTGCACAAGTTGGAGATTGTCACTATTCATCTAGCGACCATGAAAACTATGAGTTCTACACTAATCTTAATGAGTTTGGACATTTTAATTTTCATCCCCACCATGTGGATGGGGCTAAGCTTAGACTTGAACAGCTTCGGGAGAGTTACTATTTATCTCAGTGACCCCTAAACTATGAATTCGACACTAATATCAATCGTTTCCGATTATTTTTACATATCAACCCACTACCAACTCGTAATATACTAAAAGCGCGACCTCCCACTAAAAAGGGAGTCAATATGTACGCCAGGAACTTTTTCTTACAGGGATGTTCAAAACAAAAGGGGGTGTATTCACAAAGCAATATATTCTGTAACTCAACTATTAGTGATAACTGGTTTAATGGTCTCTTCCCTTTCAACCTTCATTTTTCCTTAAAAAAAAAAAAAAAAAAAAAAAAAGCGCTTAATTATTTCTCGGAAGGAACTGCGGCGCCCAAAAGAGAAGGATTAAGCATGTCTATTTTGTTGATTGTCTTGATCGAAACTCCGAAACAATGAAATCATGTGCTTTACAAAACCAGACATGAGCATGTGTTTACTTCATATTTTGAAAGGAAAGAAATTAGCAAACCTTTTTTTTTTTTTTTTTTTTAATTGATGCAATAAACATACAACACTGATTGATGGAATTGGATTTGAAGAAAGAATTGGATTCCTTTTCTATCCAGGGGGGTGTGTAAAAAAAATTGAATGTTAGAAGGGTTTAGAATCTGAAGGGAATTCTCAAAAACGCTAAAATTCCTGGGCTGTCTGCTATTTTTAAAAAATGTCAAATTTCAGCTTCCAGTAAAAATTCGGACTCCTCCCCACTCCTCCTTGGTATGCTATTATAATTAATGTGATATGATAACATCTTAATTGGGATTGGGGTCTAATATAAACCGAAAATCTTTTCATTCTGCTTTGCCGTTTGGCCATACATAAAATTGGATTACACACGCTATTAAGTTATTTTAAGTAAAGATATAAATAACTACATAAAGTGACTTGTGTTGTTCACTTCCCACTTGTTCTACGAATAGAGGCAACCGTAAAGTCTGTAACCTTGTTGTATGAGACTATATGCACATGTATAAAGGGACAATAGTCTTTCATCCTTTCTGACAGAAAAGTGCACTTTTTGCTACTGGCTACACTGGTTTGACGCGTTTGACGTATTTCCGTTTTATATTCTTCCTAGGGTGAAACAAAGATTAGCAAGAAACTGTTCCCTGCCATCGATTAAGTAACCCAAGAGTGTATTCCATCGTACTCTTAAAATCGGAAGTGGCGAAAGAAAAATCAACCACTTTGTTTTCTTGAGTTAAAAAAATCTGCAACAAGGAAATTTGGAGTAATCATTATGGGTATTCTGTAATTGGAACTTGCCGCATATGAAGTATCCATGCACAGGGCTGGCCATACCATATGTGCAGCACGGTGTGACAAAATGTCATAACTAGATTATTTAAAAGAAATATTTCTTGTTGGAAACACTTCATGATAAGCTGACCTGTTTGAATAGTACATTCATATATCATGTTTAGATCGGATTAGTTTGTCACATGGACAGTGCTAAAGCAAATGGTCAAACAAATGACGACATGAATTACTTTATTATGGTCAAATACACACTCAATTCTCGAACAGTATCGAACACACATGAATGCAAACTGACATACGACATTGAATTCCATAAAAAGGATTCAATTTTTTCCTCTGCATGTGTGTTTGCTTCATCTTTCACTAACATAATTAAAGAAAGAAAACCGATACAACGAGATAGCATTTAGGCCTTTGAGTGCAATTGCGTTTTATCTCCGTTGTTTATGATGGGGTAGCGTACTTTAAATCGTGGCTTTTAATGCTGTCCTCTCACGTGGTCACAGTGACGTGACTTAGTTGCGTCACTGCTTGTGAAAAGAAATACAAACCAGGCAACCGGCAGCAGATACCAAGGGCACTTGTCCTTTTCTGTTTTTCGCTCCCTTTGATTGTCCAAATTATGTAGTGTTGCCAGGACACAAAAATACATGGAATACTTAGAAACACACCTATAGATTTATGGTTCGATATTGCAGTGTTCATTCGGTGACTGTTAAGTTCATATGATTCGTAGAATCATTTCTACCGTCTTAAGTTATTCCAGTTTGAGAAATTGCTTCGTCTTCATATGCTGCTCAAGAAGAAACGTAGAGGGGAGGAAAAGAATGTATGCATCTTATGCAGTGCTATCAACAAGATTGCAAACTGACCTGTATCATACTTTGTATCGTGGTCTGTCTGCAGACAAAATGAAGTTCAACTACTTCCGTAATTCGAACCCTTCATTTGATGAACTTCTGGAGTTAATACGGACAGATATTACATGGATTAACACAATGATGAGAACAAGTATTACGCCAGAAGAGAAGCTACCTGTAACTTTCTGTAGCGACGAACTCGGACGAGATACCGTAATGCTCCACATATTTATTGCAAAAACAGAATATGAAAATTGGGCATTTGTCCAAGAGTTATCGTAGGAGTAACGAACTGACGTACTAACAGTACAAGATGATTAGTCCCGCTACGTGATAATAATAATAACGTAGACCCAGAAATGATTCATTTTGGCATTTTAGGTTGCTAAAAATCTTATGATTAATATAAATGACTAACATCCAAAGAACAAAACATAATAATGACTAGGAATGGTTGGATCCAAAACTAGGCCCGGATCTAGGGGCGCAACATTTTGAGGAAAGCAGTTTGAACGAAATTTTAATAAGCAAGACGGAGAAAAGTGAAAAAGTATAATAATAATAATAATGATTATAGTTGAATTAAATACTCTTCAAATAATAATTCATTTAGCAAGTCTATTGGCTTCAATCATTGGTCGTCGGAGCTAAATGGAATTTTAACGTTACGAAGAGACCAGTCGCGGGTTTTCCACTTCTCCCGAATGGGAGAAATTTTTAACAATGAAAAATAATAATAATGAAAACACTTATTTCATGCATACCTTTATTTCGTTTTTTCTGTAAATTTTAATGAATTTTCATTTTGTATATGCTGTGAAGAAAGACTTGAATTGCTGCAAATTCATGATCTGTCTGTTGTTGTGTTAAATAAAGTGACAGAGAATGATGAGTTTGAGTTTTACAACATGCATTGGTGCAACAATGAAAGAAATTAGATTTGAATTTTCAGCCGTAATAGTTTGAATATTCAAACACTAAGAATTTCATTAAAATAATTAAAATAATCGGATTGTTGAAATTTATCTAGATTGATATTGTGACAGTGTTGAGGAAAGAACATGCACAGGACGAATGCGGGGGAAATGACGTACACCATATTCACCTGTCTCTTCGTAACGTTAAAATTCCATTTAGCTTCGACCAACAATGATTAAAGCCAATAGACTTGCTAATTCAATAATTATTTGAAGAGTGAGTGACTTCTATTATTATTATTATTATACTTTTGCACTTTTCTTCGTCTTGCTTATTTTTCATTCAAATTGATTCCCTCAAAATATTGCGCCCCTAGACCCGGATCTAGTGGTGAATCCAACCGTTTCTAGTCATTTATTATGTTTTGTTCTTTGGGTATTAGTTATTTATATTAATCATAAGATTTTCAGCCACCTCTAATGCCGCCACCGCTCTATTTTTCATGTAAGAATAAAAAGAAGTCTATGTGTAAATAAATCAAATGAGTACGGACAGTCATTAATTCGAAACTTTTCCTTTACGAAAGTTCAACAATTGAGGAGTTTGATGCAATGAGGGCGTAAAGACTGAAACATGTAGTTGGGAAAAAACGATGTTGAAAATTTAAGTAGGTTTCTTTTCTTTTTTTTTTTTTTTCTTCTTTCTTTCTTACATGAAACAATGTAATATGCAGCATTTTATTCCGATAGTGGATTGAAATGTTACCAAGAGGCTAAACAAGTATGGCAAAAGTCACAAATGTGTTTGATGCAAAAAAGGGCGTTACCCCCTTATTACATCACACTCCTCAATTTGCGTTTGTTTCACGCAATTCATTGATGACCTTTGTTGGGTGGTATACAACAATTTGTCGTTTAGTCCTTCGATCTTCTAAAGCCATGGTTGCTACATTTTCGGTATAACCGAAGAACCAGGCAAATAATTTGCTTGCAAGCACTCTTCGAGAAAAAGAAAAAAGTTTGTATGGCTAGATCCAAGTTTCGTACTCTGTAACAATATATTTCACCAAATTTAACAGTTTTTTGAGCATTTCTTTACACCAATTGACACGAGTCTGTTTTTGAGCTTCGGTCAAGTTGTGTGGGGTCCAACGACTTGAAGTTACCGTAGATTCAGGCGACTGCGAAATCTTACTGCTTTCATGTTAATATTTAAGGATTCCTAAAGCTCATGATATTTGTCACATGCCGATCTCTCAATGATTTCACGCACAGCAACAACAGGCATACATGGATGACCTTTACGAAATTCATCTCTGAGAAATATACGGTCACACTGGAATTCGGTATATCAGTTGCACAGAGTCCTATTGGATGGTGCTTCAACCTCAAAAGCCAAATTAAATCACTCGATGTATTGTTTCGGTCTTGAACTACATTTGACATAATAAAAATCATTGTCTAAAAGTGTTCACGAGAAATTTCTATTTGTCACACAAAACTACTTCAAACTGCTGTGAAAAATAAACGAATGGACTTAAACAACTGTAATTATAACGTAGAAAGGTCGTTTTTTCCGAATTTTATAATAGCAAAATACTAGCGCCGCTGTTAATAATAGTTTGCAGAATTTTCCAGCAGCCTTCGCAGAAATAGTTTCTGATGTAGCATATAGTTGTCTCCTCGAAATTCACGATTGAGTACCTGAAGAACCATGTAGTTGTCAGGTTTATGGTATCACAACTTCAAAGCTCCTTCGTGAACAAATGATCAGGTTGGTGTCTTTGATGCGGACGTCTGGTTCTACTCTCAATAGATGCAAGTGAGGATGAACTGAAGTGGGATCCAGAGTATATCTGATAACGTAACGTCAGGAATAATTTGTACACGGTGGCACGAAGTAACTGGAGATTTTGATTTTGTTTTAACGTTTTTTCCTACAATAATACATTTAGGAATGTATTATTGTAGGAAAAAACTGAATGACTGGAAAGGAATGACTGAATGGACCGGTACAACACCTGCATCTGCACTTTACGAAAACTGCTTATAAGCTCGTGATGAGTTTTGACATCATTTTCAACTTTGGCGTCAGAAGAAAGTAGTCAGCTCACGCAAATAAGGACCTGGGTTGAAACATTTCAAAACAAATTCAGCACCAACAAGCAAGAGCTACGAAATCATAACTCGAGTTACGCATTAAGAGTTCTATATCCTTAAGATCATAAAGTAGTTAATTACCAAGTTATTAGCTCCAGTCCGCCAATAGGAAGAAAGTGATTCGACTTCAAAGGTAACATTGGGGTCTATGGCAAACACAAGAAAAAAAGCGTTTCTCCCATCTCTCCTATGTATTTGGGAAGGTGAGAGAGCGTTTCAAGTGATACGTTCAAGCCACACAGTTGACGTGGAGAGTAGAAGGAATTGAATGATCCAAACAAAAGCAGTTTGTACAATGTGCACAACTTAAAAAGTAGCTATTGACTCGCAGTGATAACACAATTCTCCCACTTCGATATCTACGTATCTCGCTTTGAAGAAAGCAAATCGAACCCTGTTGTGGAATGGGAAGCACAGAACTGATACAGCGTAAACGATTGGAGATTCAAGAACTTGTCACGGTGCCATATGTTCGTTTCCTGGGAAAGTACGATTGTGTAAGTGACAAAGTTCTTGTAAGGACGGAAGAATTATACATCCAGGAGCTGCATTAGTCCTGTACATCCAGCCGAGATCAGTTTCTTCGTGAATGTGACTTCGCAGAGAAATTGTCGGAAAGTTCGTTGTCTTTGTTCATTGTTGTAAGACTTGTACTTTACAAACTGCTTTTGTTTCGATCCTTTCTACTCTCCACGTTAACTGTGTGGCTTGAATGTGTCACTTGAAACGCTCTCACCTTCCCAAATACATAGGAGAGACGGGAGAAACGTTCTTTCTTTCTCGTGTTTGCCATAGACCCCAATGTTACCTTTGAAGTCCCATCACTTTTTCAATAATGTAATTAACTAACTACTTTATGCTCTTTAAGGATATATAAATCTTATTGCTTTCAATAATGTAATTAACTAACTACTTTATGCTCTTTAAGGATATATAAATCTTATTGCGCAACTCGAGTTCTGATATCGTACCCTTTGTAAGCACGAAGCATCCAGGACGAAGGGAAACTCCGAATACTAGATGGTCATGACCTTTTCTTTGCAGAGTCCACAGCATTCTGAACACAATATGCTGTTTTAATCGAGTTTGTCACATCACACTTCTGGCAAAAATATTGTTTTAAGACCAAAAACACTTTCTCAAACATAATTTTCATAAAATCCAAGTGGTTGAGGATTTGTGATTTGAATAACAGTTCTTAGTTAAAGTGAACTAAAATAAAAATTTCCTGGAAACTTCTGCGTTGGGTGTGTACAAAGGTAAGTCATGTCTTGCAATACTTCCTCAACGCAAACAGCAGACACGTGTACGCTGTGGTATAAGTACAAGGTTAAACTGGCCCAAACGCTATTCGTCGGTATGTTAAGTCAAGTTTTAGTAGCAGTGATGATGAGTGCCTTACATCTGATACATGAACTGTTAACTCTATCAGTTGGAACTCTGGTACAACGCAGCGCCAGCAACTCAAAACATTTAAGAGGCCCCATCACGGCGAAATTAAAATACCACTAATTTTACAGTAATTATATGTAATATCTCCAAATATATAAAAGATAATCAAAAAGTTGAACAAGAACTCCCTAGACAATATTATTTTACATAAGATACTGTTATCACGACTCTCTTATCTGCTTTCGACTTCCAGCCATTTTGAAAATCGGCATTTATTTTCGCGTTTATAAATGTCTGCAAACGGAAAGCTAATAAGTGACTCGATAACGATACCTCATGCAAAATAACATTGTCTACCGCGCTCTTGTTCCACATTTCGATTATCTATTTAAAAATAAAACATAATTACTGTAAAATTAGCGGGATTTAAATTTCGCAGTGATTCTTAAGGGTTAACAAACACGCGTTTTCTCACTATACGACACATAGTAAATGCAAGTTGTTTTTGGTAAAGAATATGTCTCTTTGTGAGCTAACATCATAACACGTATGAGACTAAAAACAAATTTTATTTCAAAATATTCTCATTTAACACGAATTAACAATTTTTCCGTACGCTAAATATCAAGTGCCTCCTCAGTGGATGGATCGCCTGGTATATCATTACACAAAACGTAAAGAAGCATCGCTGTTTGGTTGGCACTGTCCTGCTGCTCAATAACAGTTCCATCCTCCAAAATATAGGTGTTACCTGAAAAATGAAGACGAATGTGTTGTTAAATAGTGTTTTCATATCTATTACTTGAGTTTAACTGAAAATACCAGTCTTGCAAATAATTTCAAACTATGAATTAAGATTACGAAGTATAGCATTATGCTTGACAAACATAATGTAAATAAATCTGTCAAATATTTTGTTTATATTTTTGAATTACATAATCTTAGCGCGTCAGGCACATATCTAGTGGAGTGTGATAGTAATATCTTACCGTTAGAAATATTTTCTTTCAGTGATTATTTTCATTTGTTAAATTTTGTTTTTACTACGAGGGGCGGTCAATATAGTTTTGACCTCGTATAGAAATGTTTTAGCTATCTGCATGCAAATTATGTACGAAATGCGGCAATGTCTGATGAGACAAATGTTCAAAACTGTTGAAGGTATGGCGTCTGCAAAGAGTGAAAGTGTAGAAGTGGCAAAATATCGCGCGATCATAAAGTTCCTCCAGCTAAAGGGAATGGAAACCAAGGACATCTATGCACAGATGAAAACTGTTTATGGTGAAAAGTGCCCATTCTTAAGCACTATTAAAACATGGAAGAGACGGGGGAAATGTGGACGGATGAGTTTGGAGGACGAATCTACAGAGTGAAGACCGTGTTCAACGATTGATAAAGACATGATTCGGAAAGTGGAGTTCCTAGAGATGGACGACAGACGAATAACCATAAATACTATTGTTAATGAGTTGAATATTTCCCATGGCTCAGTATCCACTATCTTGCATGATCACCTGCACCTATCCAAAGAGTCTGCACGGTGGATTTCCAGGTTACTCACTTCTTTTCAAAAACAACAACGCGCTGATTGTGCATCGGAAGTGTTGGCTCTCTGTGTAACCAATGAGAACGACTTTTTCGATCGTGTCGTGACAATGGATGATTGTTGGGTTTATCACTTTCACTCAGAGACTAAATTGATGAGTAAACAGTGGAAACATAGCAGATCCCCCCCCCCCTTAAAAAAAAAGGCCCGTGTGCAGCCTTCTGCTAACAACTAAGAAGGTCATGCTTTCAGTTTTCTGGGATTACAAGGACGTTATTCTTACGGATTATCTAACTTATGGGCATAGTGTGACGAACATATTACACAGGTCTGCTGGAAAAAATTCGCGATCCCCTAAAGGAAAAGCGCCGTGGCATCCTCACCAAAGGTGTTCGCCTGTTGGTTAACAATGCTACCGCCTACAAAGCCCAGGCAACCATGAATCCTGTCCAACGCCTAGGGTACCAATTACTTAACCATCCTCCATATTTACCTGACCTCACATCGTCAGATTTCTTCTTGTTTCCAAAACTGAAACAATCTCTGAAAGAACGGCATTTTTCTTCAGATGCGGAGATCATTGCTGTAGTGGAGCACTGTTTTTCTAGCCAATGTGACACTTTCTACAAAGAGGAGTTGTGGAAGCTGAAAAAGCAGGTTGCAGAAATGTGTTACTTTGCTTGGTGACTACGTAGAGAAAGAGTAATCATATGTCTGCATTTGGCCCTTCTGCCTCAACTCCTTCATAGTGAGAACAGCAACTTATTGACCGCCCCTCGTATTATGGTTCATCCTAGTTATGTCAATGAAGAATTGCAATTTTTCATAAGTGAGTGTTAATATACAGTGTGTCTGGAAAGTTGCACAACCCAAAGTTTGATTATGTATATCTTTTGATCTAAGAAAGATAAAGACCTGAGACTCGAAACAAATGTAAGTATGTTCTATGTAGATATTTTTGAGATCATGACCAATGCTGGAACTTGTAACGTTTTTCTGCAGTAACAAAAGAAATCACCGTAAGTGTAAAATAAAAAATGTGCAAAATGAAGAAAATGAATGTTAAGTTCCAGAAAACTGATTTCCTACAGTGAGTTCCTCTGTATATGTACAATATGCATCAACTTTTATCCATTGGTGCGAAAATGACAAGGGTGATGCAGTGTTGCCATATAAAAAGGCTATTTAATGCGTTCGTAAAATGGGTGTTTTTTTGACACAAACGCGACCCCTGGCAACACTGTTGTCGTAAAATTACTGCAACGTGTGTTTTAGATTAATTAATGATAAGCAATGAGAATTTGGACATAATTGATAACATGATTTTTTATGCAAAAATTTGCGATATGATATATAATGGCGTAAACATAAAAAACTTAACTTAAAATAATATACGCAATTATATATATCGTCAAACGGAGACAATATTATGTAGAAATGAATTATTCCAGCTAAGCTATTGTAAATAGATACTAATGCAATGTTTTCTTAGCTTAAATAATAATAGTTATTTCAGTGTCTCTAACATCAAGTAACCGTAGACGGGCTATATTGATGTGAGTTTTCATTTCAATTTCTTGTTTCAAGCTCCCTTCTCAAAATTTACAAGGGTTGATTCATAAATCATGGCAATCGTTATTTTTCTCTCGAACTGGGGACAACAATAAACTTAACAGTTTAAGTATGTGATGTGTATGTATGAATGTTGCCATTAAATGGAGTAAGGATGCAGGAAACTCTGTAGAGGAGAAGCAAAATGCAAAGTAGAAGTATATTCTGTTGAACAGTTTGTTAAAAGTTACTCTTTCTTGAAGAAAAAAAATGGAGATGTGATCGTAGTCACATGGACTGAAATCAGGATAATAGGTTGGGTTTAACGAAATCTTCCATCCTCACCGAAGTAAATCACGCCCAACAATGTCTGCTATGTGAGCTGTTGCATTGTCGTGTAGAATAATGTGTTAGCCAATAGCTCTGGACATTTGTTCTATGCACGCCAAAATTTGGATTTCAAAAATGAACTCTAACCTGTGCATTAACAGTGTGGCTCTCACGCAATGGATGTGACAATGGTACGTTGACAATCACATGTCAAAATAACCATAATAATGTTAGAATGACAGGACGTCCACTGTGCAGCAGATCAGCAGTTGACATTGCTCCATTTGAAGCCTCCACTGATCTCGCTACTATCTGTTGATAGGGAAGACACGCGGACTCACTGCTTCTTGTAGCTATGGATGGCATTGCATCCCTTGTGCATTTCTTCCTCGGAGAACTGGTATCTTGACGTACGAACGTTGGTTGTGACTCATCACCTCCATTCCCGAACATTGTGACTCGACTACTTAAGGTTAAGAGGTTAGCGTACGCGATTTTGGCGATGGAGACCCGGGTTCGATTCCCGCCAGGAGCACATGTGGTTCGGATTCCACGTTAATTAGCAGGTCCCGTTTCATACAGCCTCACTGCTGAAAAGGACGTTAAAATCAACTCAAGTCGACTACTTAACTTGGGTACATACATTCACCGCTCTGCGCACATTCTTCATCTGGTGGCTAAATATGGAAGTATGTCATACATTTCAAAATGTATATCTTAGATTTTTAGTGTTGTTCCCACGGGAGAGAAAGAAAAAATGATTGTTAAGGCTTAGAAATCAGTTTGTATATTAATACTATGGAAAGATGTAGCTTACCTCCAAGAACTATTTCATTCGATCTTTGATTAATTAGTTCCCCAGACTGTTGAGATGCTTGTGGAATGGATTCGCCTGGACTTCCTACAACAACTGGAGCGTCTAGTTTCGTGATCAGATCCGTCTCGATTTCAGCCTGTACAGCATCGTCCTAACAATAAAATTGTATAGTGATAAAATCAATAGCTCCTAATATTTTAGCTATTATATTGAAACATTGAAAGGATCTCTCAATACTACATTTACTCGATGCAGACACTCTTGAAAAAACATTAAATGGAGAGTTAGTGGGTCACTTTTGAAGCGCTTTATAAAATTAAACAGCAGTAAAAATACCTGATCACTCGCTTTATTTGCAATCTCTATGAAAAAATATTCTCCCAAATCATTCTAGTGTTCACTTCATTAAAATTTAAAGGTTAATTTGACAATTGTAACAAACCATTAAAAGAAAATGATTCTTCTGAGATTCAATCATTTTACGCCACTTTCATTGCAGTTTGAATCAGAAAAGGACAATATTCTACGAAACATATTACGCAATAAAATTACTGAGGTCTGACAAAAGCACAAATAGGATAACTATAATACCACAACATACACTTTCCTCGCATAACCATAAATGAATATGCCCTTTAAGGAGTAAATGAACCATTTTTCACAAATCGAAACCTGGCTTTAAAAAGAAATAATAATAAAAAAAAGTTTTAGGCTGGAAAATATTAAGAAACAGACGGGAAGTTTCTATATGTAAGTTTCTGACCTCTTTTCAAGGTACTGCTCCAGCATTCACCTGATTAGAATGACGAAAAATTCAGAATCTTATTATCTATATTCACTCTAACATTATTATCTATGTCCGCTCGGAAATTTGAAGCTACCTCGCACTTTTCTTTTCCTCTCTAAATCTATTTCACTTCTTGAAGTAATTCAGTTTAAGAAAATTCCATATGATGCCGAGCTTTAAGATAAACGTGGCATGTAAATAGAAGTTTAATTTTACCTACTAAACTTTGAATACGAGATACCTACAGAGTACCATCAGTATGAAAACTAAACTGTCATCTTTCATTGATCACGAGTTTTGTTTCGGCGCCAACTAAGAATTGGAATTTGCCTATACTAATACATGTCTTCTGATGGGTATACAGTAAGTTGAGGACTGAATGTGTGCATTTAACAGTGTCGCCTACATTTACCAAATTTCAATTTATATTTTTGATAAAACGTAAAAAGTCATACATTTGTATGAAATAAACTTGATAATATAATGAAGTTTCCTGTTATTTTTGATACTGTTGGTGCAATATGATTTCCTTCACACAATTCTCAATTAGAAAGAAGTCATACACACGGTCCAACACGTTTGTCTTCCAGTGTTAAGGATGGATTCTATGCAATTGTGATGCATACACCCAGGGTGTTCACTGGAGCCTACATTTTACGGCTTGTATTTTTAATACAATTAACACAAAACACGAATTCAACCTAATACTTCTCATTAACAGATATATAATAATAACTACAGCCGAACTACGTACGAGCTAAAAATAATTAATGAAAGAAGAATGAAATCCTCAGTTTTAAGGGTTCATTGTTATCATCTGTATTTTACAGAAAAAAATTATGAAACAATGAAGGATGGAAGCCAACGAGAATGCTCCAAACTTCCACTCACTATACATGATACTAATTCAACATACACTTCACATGGTTCAATATGAATCTAATTTATGACATTCTACACAAAAGTATAATTATATTAACTTATATATTCGCCTGCAGAAATGCAGGGTTCAGATTGTGGTAATAAAATGAAGGAAAAAAAAATCTCTAAATTTTACGTCCCACGATTATGCTGGCTAGGCTAAAGGAGACGGTCACAATGAGAAATGACTGAAATGATGGAATGAAAAAAGTGGGAGGACACGGGAAAATCCCGAGAAAACCCACGCCCACGGTGTTTGTAAACCACAAAGTCTACTTGGTGTGAGCTGGGATTGATCCAGGGACCCCGCACACCTGAGGTGAACGCTTTACCACTGAGCCACCGCAGCCCGGTCCCTGTGCAGCAAAATGCGAAAGTTCTATCTCCACATTTCTATCTAACACTTTTGTGGTTAGCGTACATGTCTTCGGACCTGGGTTTGATTCTTGTTAAAGTCACATTTTTGTTGAATAAAAATTAAATTCCGCATACTTTTGCCCTGATGAAGATACCAGGATTGTGTGAGGTATTAAAATTATCAGAATCCTAAAAATAAAATAACGCAAACGTATGTGGCATTTATTTAATTTACGTAATTGTGTATTACTAAAGATGAAAACTGACTTTTGTTGAAGTTTAGCGCCTCTTTTTAGCCCCGAGAGTATATGAGACTTTGAGCCACAAGTTCAAGGTGGAATCTTAACTACCTATGGCATTCAATGCTCTACAGCTGTGAGTCAAACCCAGGACCACATGTGTCAAAGGCGAGCGAGCGCTAACAGGGTGTCTAGAAAAATTCCAAACTGAAATTTCGTGACCTTTTCTTTATCCAATCATAGAATTTCCTAACATTTTCAAGAACGAATTTGGGTACGAATTAGGCCTAATTTTCATCCATGTGATAGAAACGTACTTTGCTTGCGATTTGGTAGCGTCTAAAGCCGACCATAAACATTTTTGGTGGTGAAATATGACGTTTTACAGACCAAAAATTTCCAATCTGTACTTACATTTGCACAGTTAAAAAAATCGTGATCCAAAAGCTAAATTTCGTGACTTTTTCGTGACTTTCACGACCGTTTTCTGATTTCGTGACTTTCGTGACCGACAGACACCCTGGCTAACCAATAGACCAATGGAGAGGGCTGGAAGGTCATGTGGTAAGGATTCCAAAGAATTAAATCTTCGTTTCATATAGCCTCGTGCTGAAAAGGGCGCTCAACTTCAACAACTCTTCACTCATTTTTAACAAAATGATTATAATAATAGTAAAGTGAATATAATATGAAGACAAGTGGAAGTAAATTTGTCAATCTTAACTGTTTCATGCAATGGCAATAAGAATTTCAAAGGTACTACCATGAGCAAAATAAATGACGCGTCTCTTTATTTTGAAGTTTTTTTGAAAATATCTCCGTTTTCTTTATATGTTCGAAATTTCGGAAGGTTTCCCCAGCAGGACAGGTTAATAACAAACCCGTTTTTAATATTTGTGTTAGATATTAGCTTAAAATAAAGAAATTAGAAGCAAAAAACATTAAATCGACAGAAATCTCGAGAATTACCAACTCTGCTAAAGTGGGAAATTTTCAAGAACGCGAGGGAATTCTGCAGTTCAACACGAAGCAGCGACATTTATGTCATTGAGAGAAGCGTGGATTAGATCTACAAACGAAAATTTTAACGAAATATTTCTAGTATGTCTTATTATATGCATTATCAGCGAACTCCAAATATATGAATCTATGCTAAGTATTAACGTATAGATAGTGCAAATAGTGGAAATTACCTATGGAAAAAGACGAATTGTTAGCCCAATCGTAATGAAAAATCGTCTTTACTGTAGAACAGGTGCAGCTTACGTAAGAGAGCAAATAGCTCAGTTAGGTAAAGCAACGAGTTTGTATACCGAAGGTAGACGGTTCGAATCCCGTGGAAGTACTGTTGTCATTTTTATCACTAAGGTTATTTTATTTATTTTTTATTTGGGAAAGAATCAAATTGTAACATATGTGTAAAACTCATGACGATACCAAAAAAAAAAAATAAAAAAAAAAAAAAAAAAAAAAATATCGTCGCATTTGCATTAGTGTCTCTAATTTTTGTTTGCAAACAGATTCGTAATTATTTCCCCTGTGCTCACTGATGCATAACGAATGTTTTCCAGTAAATGTTAATTCTAATTTGGAGAATTTTATAGTTTCACAATGTTTCTCACTACATAGTCTTCTATCTACGTGTTTGGATATTTTGATAACAGATTTCCCTATTAAATGTTTAATTTTCTCTATAAATATTTGTCTTAAATTGAAATTGTTTTGAATTTACTACATAAGCAAAGTTGCCCGAAGAAGGGGAGCTCAAGTAATAGATATTCTACGTAAAAGCAACCTATTGTAGAATGATGATGCTTCTTACCTTCAGCACATAATCTTAACGTTAGAGAGTCAGAGAGAGAAAAATCCTGGTTTTTCCTCCTCTATGACCACCCATCTTAAACCTCTACATATCATTGTTCGTCTCACATAATTTCGGCTCTCCAAAGACATTCATATTTATTATTATTATTATTATTATTATTATTATTAATGAATATGCCACCCTTACATAATGATGTAACTTTACACATCTTAGTTTAAAGTGCTTTCTTTAGTAATAATTTGAGCAACCACGTCACAAAATTTAAAATGTATGAGGGGGCACGACGTTTTATTTCCCCTCCTCTCTTTTCAGCACCCTCCAACAGAAGGTATATAATTTCTGAGAAGCAGGGCAGACAAAATGAATAAGAAATATATTTAGAGCATCCTTTCCTCCTTCGTGAATGTAATATCACGTAGCATTTTTTATTCTACTGAAGACGACCCTAGGCCGTTATGGTTAGGTAACAAAAGAAATACCTAATATATTTATAGCGCCCCTTATCTGTAATATTACCTCTTCTTTATTTGTTCGAGGCTTCCTTACACAACCAAGGGTGACAAAAAGAATAGGAAAAGTGTCCAAAGATTACAAAAGACTTTATATTTTGTCAGAAACAAGGCAGTATATACACAACATTGCTTTCGTTAACAAGTGTTTCACCCTTGAGTCGCTTATAAAATTATGCAGAATAACTTTTGCCGATCATTGTTCTAGAGGGATTTGTCCAGGATGGTTTGGTGTCGAGCTAATAACGATAAGTATATTTATTTACATCACTGTTAAAGAAATAGCAAACTTTCTGAAAGGAACTTACTTAGGAAACAGATCTTCCTTCTACTTAGCCAGAGCCCACTCTGAAAAATTGCATCTGGCATTCTGAGTGAAAGTTCTATGGGACTATTAGAAAAATATATTCCCGTTTTCACGCTGATGGTAGAATTTCTTAAACAGTTATTGAATTACGTTCGAAGGGTAGGCGTAAATAGCGCCCCCGCAACAATGTGGCGTGGGGACCGCACAAGCTGCAAGGCCAAAAAATATACAGAAAGTACGCAGGGGCGGAGGAGGCCAAATTTTCACACGGGCAAAGTGACTTTTTGGCGCCCTTCCCCTAGTAGTAGCCTATATTTTACATTTTATCATAGTGTTTTAATAGTTTAAACCAGGAGCGTCATTTCAGATTTTGCTTTCGGGGGAGGGGGGGGCAAGACCTCTTGATATAAGTAAAATTTCGCGTTTTTCACTGATTTACTACTATTCTAATGATAAAATCTATATACATCTCAAACTCACGGGGGGCAAATGCCCCTCCCTGCCCTCCCTAAATGACGCCCCTGTTTTAAACCCATTTTCAAAAAGAAATCCATTACCTAGGAAAAGTTCGCAAAGAATATGGCCCGCTATAAACAATACCAACTCCACCCCCCCTGGTCTAGTGGCTAGCACGCCTGCCTTCTGTGGTACCGGGTCCAATTCCCGGTGGATTACTGTTGAACGATAAAAGTGGTTCGGATTCCACTATAATTAGTATCCACATCTCCCTTGCCCATTAAGGCATAACCGTGGAGCGCTAAACTCAAGCAAACAAACAAACAATACTTAATTCCCGGCACTCTTTATTCTACTTGCCATCTCTCAATTTTTCGATACAGCCCCCTTAGTACTATGAAACTCTCTTCTTCCATAGTGAAATGGAAAAAGATCATATAATTGCCACTACTTTACAAGAATATAAACCAAAAACGTCAGTAGAAAGCACATTATAAAATTTACTTTTTGAGGCTCGTTTTGGTGCCCCTCTTTCTCTGGCGCCCCGGGCAGTCGCCCGCCCTTAGTCCGCCCTTGAAAGTACGGACGCATAACTAAGGACTGCGGAGGAGAGGTTAACCTTCATGTTATGCCACTGGTTTGACGTGTTTGAAATGTTCAGTAAGTGATCAGTTGGTGAAATAATTTCGACGGTTACTGATGTTTAAAGTTTAGCTAAGACAAAGCTACCTAATCAAATACATTTGATATCGCGATGTCACAATTTGATTTTTCCTCACATAAAAAAAGATAAAAACAATAGTAATAAAAACCCGTACTCGTACTGGGCTCCTAACTAACTAACAACCTAATTCTTACAGACTACTTGCTCTGACCAACTGAGTTTCCATTTCTTACGCGAAAGAAGTCTGTTATATTAAGAGGCATGCTTTTCTTTATCAAAACTGTTCGAAGTAATACGAACATGGCTTAAGAACAGGGACGGAACTGAATTACCACTCGATTGACCTTGAGAGCAAATCACCAAAGCGTAGCTATAAACGTAAGTTCAGCATGCATTTCTCTGGAGTTGTGTTCAGTATTCCTATCTGCCAGTCATGCTTGTTCGTAGGAGTAATATGTTACAAACCTAACCTTTCGATAGAGCACAATGACAGAGAATCAAAATTAATGAATTCTTGTCCTTGTGAACTTGGGATACCACCATGTGCAATAAAACTGTCGCGTCTTCTGAAGTGATATTTTATCGAAAATAACTCGTTTTCCTTTATATATCCGAAGTTTTTGGGGGTTTCAAAATGAGGAAACGTTACTGACAAACAAGGACGCATTTAGGGGTGGGTCCAGGTGGTCCGGACTCCCCTCTGAAATCCCAACTTCTCTGTAAATTTAGCCTAAATTTAAGGATTATCTTTTAAATTTTATTATAATTTATCCTAATATTGAAGTCGGACTTCTCCCGAAATAAATTACTGCATACGTGCCTGCTGACAATTTTCAATATATTCCTTAAATAAGTAAAATAACTAAATTAGGAGCAAAAAGCTTCAACACGGGCTAACTTTTGTCCACTGCCAATATTGTTAGAAGGGATATTAATAGCAAAAACTGCTAGGCAATGCTGAACCTTGGAACTTCAGTCCGAACAGCAAGCTTATTATTGAGAACTACATATGAAACATTTTATCAAAACTTATCTAGCTTTTACCTGGCATGAAATTATTATATACACCAAAATTCACTCTCCTAAAATGTGTATCTAAACATTGCTCTACGTATCTACGAAGCAATGAAAATTATTTATCGAAATATGTGAGCAGGGAATTCTAACAGCCAGCCATTTTATTTAAATCGTAGTAAACCCTGTAACCGGGCGTTAACGTGAAGACAAAGCTTGGTCCATTGGTAAAGTGTTGGAAGAATATAAACTCAATGTTCGTAGGTTCGAATCTATCCACTCACCATAACATTTTGTTCTTATGTGTAACGATGAAATAAGAAAGAAAAAATGTATAACCGTTAAGACAAAACTTCAACCAAGTCTGAAGAGAACAATACTAAAATAGTAATACAATGACGTCAACCAAAAATTATTTCATGTAGCGTTTGGACGAAATTACAGCTGTTAACAATTGCTGTAAAAACAGGCTGTAATGCAGTCTAGACTTCTGAATGCATTTACTTCCTGAAAACTTCCGTCTCGTCATTGGTATGCCGTTAATCATTGTAAAACCTTTCAATTGGAAGTGAAATGACACAAACTAAAACAGTTTTAAATCAATAAATGTCTATGTGTAAAAGTAGGTGTCTTTTATCTGTAGTTCTGAGTTCCTTTTACTTTGAAGTGACAAATGAGAGAAGAAAGTATGGTGTTCGAAAAAAAAAAATCAAATTTGAGATTTCAACGAATTTACACGTATTATAGCCCCTAACACCGAAAAAGTTATTTTTCGATACATGTCCATCAGTTTGTCCGTCCGTTCGCTACACTTTTCTGTGCACTCGCCTAGAAGCCATACCTGAAGCCATACCTCGCCTAGAAGCCATACTTGAACATACCGTAAATTAGTTGAAAAATTTACGGTATGTTCAACTTATCTGCACCAAATTTTAGTTTAAGATTTTCATAGTATTTCCTATAGTTTTTTTTTTTTTATTTTCCTCCTACTCCCAAAACAAGGGTAGTTTCCTGTACGATGAAAATAAAAAAAAGATATTTTCTCATAACTGGCTCTAACGATCTTGTTTTCTTTCTTTTTTTATAAATCAATATTTAATTAGCAACCCTATTTTGTGGTATAAGGCATTTATCTGAGAAAAATCTACAAGGGGTAGTTTATACTAAGGGGGTGAGTTTTTTCTCAGTGATTTTCTCAAAATGGACTCAAATGTTTTCGTTCATATTTCATAAATAAAGATTTCATTAATAACTTATCAATATGGCATAACTCGTTTGTCCTAAAAAAAATGCGAGGAGTAGTTTATTCTTGGTGGAGTGTTGTCTGGGCGATTTTCTCAAAAACGACTCAAAAGAGTTTATTCATATTTCAAAAATAAATATTTCGTTAATAACCGAACAATATGGCAAAACTCGTTTGTCCTGAAAAAATATGCGAGGGGTAGTTTACTCTTGGGGGTGTTTTTCCTCCACGGTTTTCTCAAAAATGAGTCAAGCAATTTTGTTCGTACTCAGAAATAAATATTTCATTAAAAACCTAGTAATATGGAATAACTCGCTTACCCTGAAAGAATCCTCAAGAGTTTATTCGGGGAGTTATTTTCCCTCACGATTTTCTCAAAAATTACTCGGACAATTTTATTGATAATTCATAAATAAGTATTTCATTAATAACCCTATATTTTAGTATAAGTCATTTCTATGAAAAACAATTACAACGGATAGTTTATTTTTGGGGTCAAGGTTCTTTCCCCGACAATTTTCTCGAACGACAGGCCATTTTGTTCAAATTTCGCAAATAAATATTTCATTAATAACCAAAAGTATATCTTAACTCATTGTTCGAAACAATTCACAAGAGGTAGGTTACTCCTGACGTGTTCTTTTTGAACGACTTTCCCAAAGTGATTCATTTGATTTTTTTTCATATTTCATAAACAATGATTGCATTAATTGGTCTATTATATGTCTAATGAAAATGTGCTCAAAGTGTGAGTTAGTTTTGTAGTATGGATTTTCTTCAATCGAAGTTTTTTATTCGATAATCTGACATTCGATGTATTTGAATAATACGATAATTTTATTCGTATTATCCAAATACACACTTCAGTAACAACTGCGGCCTAACACAGTTAAGAAATTGAATTGAAAAAGTTTAGTGCGGTGGCCCTGTAATTGAATATTTTTTGAGAAACTCCCTAGCTTTTTGTGGTAAACTCAGGCTTTTCTTTTTCGAGCGACAAAAGAGAGAAGAAAATATAGTGATTGTGAAAATAATATCAAATTCAGATTTCAACGGATTTACATGTTTCATGGCGTCTACATACCGAAAATGTGACTTTTCGACACCCGTCCTTCCGGTCCGTCCGTTCGGCACACTTTTATATATACTCGCCTAGAGGCCATACCGTTCAACTTATCTACACCAAATTTTAAACTTAGGGTTTACTTAGTATTCTTACAGGAGCTTTTCCATTTTTTCCTACCACCTAAAATAACTGTGGTTTACAAACAGCCGAAAATCGAAAAACGCTATTTTCTCAAAAATGGTTTTAACAATTTTGTTTATTTTTCATTAATCAATATTTAATTAACAACCCTATATTGCAGTATCAGACATTTCTCTTAGAAAAATTTACGAGGGGTAGTTTATTCTTGGAGGTGACTTTTTCTCGACGATTTTCTCAGAAAAGACCCTGGCGAATTTTGTACACACTTCATAAATAAATATTTGACCTTACAATATGGTATAAGTCAATTGACCTGAAAAATATATGAGTAGTAGTTTATTCTTGGACTTGAATTTATTCCCAGTGAGTTTCTCAAACGCGACCAGTTGGCAACCCTGTATCTCGACAACGAAGCTGAATTCGAAAACTGCAAGAGGACCATTTGTCTCCTTTTGATGTCACGAATCACCTCCCGAAGTTTGTGGACATCTTTCAGGTTCACCCTTAATGAAGCTTCTTTTCGAAAAGTTAACTATTAACTTTAGGCATTGTTTATCTTTTTTTAAATCACAAATGTCGTTATTAATTTTAAGGCAGAGAACTACTTCTGAGAGAATAGATCTTGAAAAATAATTTTAAAACTTAGACTTTTGTTTTCGAGACATTCCAGACAAGTCGAGACATTTTACAAGCTATCTCGTGTCCAAAACATTTGCCTCGTATTATCTTGGATGTCACAAAGCGCGTCTTGTTTCTTTCTCGAGACATGTCTTATCTCGTGCGCATTCGTTAACACTTGGAAAGGATTATCTTTCTACTCAAAGCATTGTTTTTATAATGGTTGCATATTTATGATAATGGCTGTCCACATAAATTACAGTCCTTTCAGTTGAATTAATTTTTATTATTATTATTATTATTGAAATTGCAATATCTAGTTTAACGTTGGACGATTATGCACCTACGCTAAGGGAGAATGATGATGAATGAAATGGTGAAATGAAGAAAGTGGGAGGAAAATGGAAAATCTCAAGAAAACACATACCCATGCACACGGTATTTGTCCACCTCAAATTTCACTTGGCACGAAGTGGAATCGAGCCACGGACCCCCTGCACCAAAGGTCCCTACAATGCTTTATTATTATTATTATTAATAATAATAATAATAATAATAATAATAATAATAATAATAATAATAATAATAATAATAATTGAAGCGAGCTTAACGAGTTCCAACCGTACGACTCAACCAACGTTTGGGTGCCTGTTCGTTCGTCTGCTCCTCTCATAAAAGACATTTCATTTTAATGAAACTAGTAAGTGCCTTCTTTTAGCTCTGCGAAGTAACTATTGCTTGGAATATGAATCTGCAAAACATATTTCCACTTATATATACAAAACAATTTTGCAATATCAACTACGTGAATCTTGTCCCATAAAGAAGCCGAAACCCCTACACCGAAGAGCCCTCCGAGATTTGATCATTGTCCACACGGACTGAAATTCTCATTTGAAACCAAAACTTTAATATGAATCCAAAAATTAAACTTTTACATCAATTTAAACTGACTGGGTTCCAGTTCCCCCCACTATTGTTTAGTTTAGTTAACTGGTAATTTGTGACAGCTTCACATCATCAAAAGAATGTTTCACTTCCCCTCCCCTCCCCCAGGAGTTATTGCTGGATCCACCACTGGAATCAATAGACACTCTTCCTATTCTTTTTGTCACCCTTGATTGTGTAGGGGCTCCCTCGTACAAATAAAGAAGCGGTAATATTACAATCAAGGGGCGCTATATATTAGGTATTTTTTTAGTTACCTACCCCTAACCGCACAGGGCCATCTTTCGTAGAATAAAAAATATTACGTGATATTCCAATCATGAAAGGGGAGAGGATGCTGTAAATATATTTCTTATTCATTTTGTCTGTCCTGCTTATCAAAAATTACTTTCTGTTGGAAGGCTACTGAAATGAGAGGGGCAAAATAAAAAGTCGTACCCCCTCCTACATGGTTGCTCAAATAAGTACTAAAGAAAGCATTTTAAACTAAGATATTTAAGATTTAAACTAGGAAACTAAGATATCCTACATTATGTAAGGATGGCATATTCAGGATTATTATTATTATTATTATTATTATTATTTGAATGTTTTTGGAGCACCGAAATTTTGTGAGACGAACAATGATATGTAGAGGTTTAAGATGGGTGGTCATAGAGGAGGAAAAACCAGGATTTTTCTCTGTCTGACTCTCTAACGTAAAGATTATGTGCTGAAGGTAAGAAGCATCATCATTCTACAATAGGTTGCTTTTACGTAGAATATCAATTACTTGAGTTCTCCTCCTTCGGTCTACTTACCTTATGTAGTAAATTCAAAACAATTTCAATTCAATACAAATACATTGTAAAACTTTTCCGTAATTAAACATCTAGGGAAAAATTAAACATTTAATAGGGAAATCTGTTATCAAAATATCCAAACACGTAGATAGAAGACTATCTAGTGAGAAATATTGTGAAACTTTATAAAATTCTCCAAATTAGAATTAACATTTACTGGGAAACATTCGTTATGCGCCAGCGAGCATATGGTGAGCAGTGAGCACAGGGGAAATAATTACGAAACTGTTTGCAAACAAAATTAGGGACGCTAATGCAAGTGCGACAACAGCATTTTTTCTTTTATTGGTATCGTCATGAGTTTTACACATACGTTACAATTTGATTCTTTCCCAAATAAAAAAAAAATAAAAAAAATAACCGTAGTGTAGTGATAAAAATTGTAACGGCACTTCCACGGGATCGAACCCGCTACCTTCAGCATACAGACTCGTTGCTTTAACTAACTGAGCTATTTGTTTTTTTTTTTACGTGAACTGAGCCTGTTCCGGTAAAGACGATATTTCATTACGATCGTCCTACCAATTCGTCCTTTTCCATAGATAATTTCCACTATTTGCTCTATCTTTATGTTAATACTTAGCATAGATTCATATATTTGGAGTTTGCAGATAATGCATATAATAAGACATACTAGAAATATTCGTTAAAAGTTTAGTTTGTAGATTTAATCCACATTTCTCTCAATGACAAAGATGTCGCTGCTTCGTGTTGAAATGCAGAATTCCCTCGTGTTCTTGAAAATTTCCCACTTTAGCAGAGTTGGTAATTCTTGAGATTTCTGTCGATTTAATGTTTTTTGCTTCTAATTTCTTTATTTTAAGCTAATATCTAACACAAATATTAAAAACGGGTTTGTTATTAACCTGTCCTGCTGGGGAAACCTTCCGAAATTTCGAACATATAAAGAAAACGGAGATATTTTCAAAAAACTTCAAAATAAAGAGACGCGTCATTTATTTTGCTCATGGTAGTACACTTTAAACCTAGAAAAAATCCATAATTACGAAACTTCAGTAGCTTCGTTTTACGCACAGAAACTTTATTTCTTTGCAAACACTGAAAACTATTATGCAAATGGTTCTTCCGACCCAAAGATTATAAAAGAACATATGAGATAGATTTCTACTTCTGGTACCAGCTGGATACTATTTTTCACACAACATATCTCTGCTTAATATCTAAATGATATGCAGTTTCTAAAGAGTACACAATTTCACATTTACCTGTTTCTGTAGGTTAGGAACAGCTATATGAATGTTTGTGGGATCAATAGGAATCGTATTATTGTCATCCATAGGATCCATCGTACATTGCAACTCTTCTGTTGTCATCCCTGCAACCGTTAGTAAGATCTCAGCACCTAGAAAATGTATTGTAATTGACAGTATTGTCAAGTTTCAATACAACAGAGCATGTTCACGTCATTCTCATAACTAAATCCCGGATTCGTGATAATATAATCTGTTGAAAATTACAAAATAAAAAGTTTTGTGAAATCGTAATTAAAAGATTTAAAGTAGTATGGAAAATAATCTTGTCAATCACTACTGAAACAAATGGTAACTGAAACCCTACTTAGCCCGCAGAAAGTCTCTGAGTTACTATACTGTTAGGGGTTACACTTACAACGTACACTCAGGTCCAAAATGATTGTCGCATATCTATAGTCTTCTTGTAAGAATATACAGTAATTTCATAATGACTTTGCAGGGCACTTTTAATACTGATACTATGTGTATAATCGGGAAATGTATATTTGTGTTAAATTTCATAGGAAAAGGATTATAAATACGAAAATTAGAATGAGTACAACAAAATGTTGCTAAATGGACAAGAGAAGTTTTATTTTCGTTTTATTGTTCTTATTTACTGCTATTTTGACATGAAATGTGCCACATACATATCTTTGCCGATTATATACATACTAACATTGTAAGAAACACCGGACGAATTCGTTATCAAATTATATTCCTAGAACAACATATTTATAGACATGCGACAATAATTTTGGACATGAGTGTACATGTTGCTTCAGGCAAGAACGCTTTATGTTGAATGGTAATCACACTTAAATCACATGAAATTATCTTTTGAAAATAGTGTTTTTAAGTATACTCACTCCCATACACTGTTTACACGGAAGGTTTATTTTTCGCTATTTTAAGCTCATCTTTAACTAAACTTCAGACTATTTAAAGCCACGCTCAGGAATTCTAACTACCATTCTACTTACAGATGTTTGTAATTCCTGAATATTACATAAATTTCCAAGCTTTCGACTCTCGCCTGGAATCTTGGTCATGGAAGATAAAAACAGGAAGGAAAAAATAAAAATATCAGTGAAAATGAAGCGGACTTACCAAGGGGAGAGCGGAACACACTTTGTCAAATTCAACTATCACACGTCAAATGATGGTGATGCTGGTTGCAATACGGCGAAGCTGATATGTGCACTCTTGTTCTTTAGAGGAAGATTGCAAGTTCATACTGGTATTTATGTTGTTATGCCAATGCCGTGCAAATTTTGTATTTACTGCTTTCCATTTCGTCAGTGAACCATCCTTGTCTAAATTTAATTTTGGTTTTCTTAAATGATAAATAAATTTTTGAACGAGTCTCTCTACTTCATTTTTTGCCACCAATAAAATTTTTAAATCTTCTACCTTATGTTGTGTTTCCTTTAGATATTCCAACGGACCTGACACCGGGCTTTTTCCTTTGAATCCTTAATACAGACCTTAAGATTTTTTTGGTTTTTGCCTATAAAGGTAACCAAGAAAATTCTGTTGCTTTTTCACCCGGGAGATCAAAAATAGTCCCCATCAGCATCGATGAACTTCTGCCAACGTTCTGGGAAGTTACGGATTCCATCGTGGTAGAACTTGGTGGGCTGTGAAGCGAAGAAGGTATGAAGCGCATTTTGCACCTCTACTAGAAATTTGAAATGGTTAAGTTGATTTTGAGTTTAACGTCCCTTTCAGCAGCGAGGCTGTATGAGACATGGACCTACTGATTAACGTGGAATCCGAACCACATGAGCTCCCGCTGGAAATCGAACCCAGGTCTCCTACGGCAAAGGCGCGTACGCTAACAGCTTAGCCACGAATGAGCTCAGGATTTGAACTGGTGTCCTCTTTCCCATCCAAGGCGTAGAATGGTGTCCCGGTCATCCTAGCCACGTGGGGCTCAGCATTGTCTTGTAATAGAAGGACCTCTTTGGCTCCAGAGTTTTGAGTTTTTCTTGAAAACGGCTCAACTGCTGATAGTACGCAGTTGCATTGATGCTCTAAACCAGCTAGTAGCAGTTTCCGATGCATGATACCCCGAGCAGTTCACCAAACACACAGAAGAACTTCTTCTGGTGCAGTGCTGGTTTCAGCTGTTTTGGAATCGGTTAATGGGATGCTTACCAATGATGACGGCGACGTGGAGCTTCGTACATGACCCACTTCTCATCAAATGTGAACACCCTGTCCAGAAATGGCTACTTCCTTAGACGAGACAGCAAAGAAACACAGGTGTCTGCTCGCGTTGCCTTCTGGCCCGGAGTCAGATCATCGACCCAACTTGCAGTGCTTCCCAAGTTGATAGAAATGCTGCCGAATGGTTTCTCCACTCACAGTGAATTGTAGTCCCAGTTCCTCACATGTCTGGCTACTCTTCGTCTCAATTGCTACCTGAAGATCTTCATTTTGTACGAGTTGCTCTTCCGGCATGTGGTGCGTCTTCGATTGTTTCGTCACCGTCCTTAATCTTGTAAACCACCGCTGCACTGTCCGCGTAGTCACGACACTCTCACCAAAGGCCTGGCATATATTCCGCCCCGCTCCAGCGGCGTTTGACCCCAGTTTGAACTCGTACAGCATGAATGCCCTTATGTTCGCTCTATCCTTATGTAAGTTCACGGTGTAAGTGAACTGCCACAACCAGGTAGTATGTTGGATATACCCACACCAACAACTGACCTTCGCCTTATCTCCATTCGCATTCATCACGGTGTGAGGGCCAATTGATCACAGACCTCCACAAAAAGCAACAGAACTTTCTTAGTTCCTTTATAACTCCCATGCTAGTTTCATTTTATTTCATAAATACCCGATTTTTTAGTGGGATTCCTATAATAACTCTTAAATTGGGTAATGTTCTTTTGTAAGGTTTTGGGAGGTCTCGAAGTTGTACAGAAATCTTATTGTGTATAGATCTTATTCAATGCAGTTGTCAATCTGGGAAAAATTGGCAATCCTTTCATTTCATGTCATTTGTGTCGTTTTAGGCTTATCGAAACATAAATTTCTTTTAACTTCGCTACACCAATTACTTAATAATGGAAGTGGATATCCATTCATATTATCTAGCTTCAATAAAGGGTCAAGCTGTATCTGTAAGACTGTTTCCAGGCAGATAAATCAAATGGCACGTAATAAAATAAAATTTAAAAAATAAATAAAAATAGTTGCTTTGGTACTTGCAGAATTAGCGTATTTATAATGTATGTAGTGTGTGCTGGCTGTAGGCTTGCGGAGGACGCTATTAATCAGGTTATTGTTATAGTGAATCCATAGTAATTTCAGATTCACAGTTGAGAATGAAAAGCAAAGTAGATTTATTTACTTAGATTTGAATATAAGAATGTATAACAATAACCATTTGACGTGTGATCGTTGAATTTGACAAAGTGTGTTCCAACACTGCCCTATTGATAAATCCTTTCCATTTTATTTGTGATGCTTTTATTTTGCTTCTTCCTGTTTTTATTGTCCAACGAGAGTTGAAATCTCTGTATATTGTTGGGAACTGAGGATTATAATGTTCGTCTGTGAGTATGCGATATTGTTTCATATTTGTGAAATTCTACGAATCACTATCTTCCCATGATAATCGAATCCTGCAACAACTTTTTTGGGAAATTTTGCCTGTAATGGTGTAGTAATTAGGTATGTTTTATTGCAATGTTAGAAGCAAACTTGAAAAATCAGTGAAGTACAGCCATGTTTTTTCGGCAAATGACATCACGAAAGTTAGTTTTCGTTATGGAGTCACTGTAGGAAAAATAGAAGGTTTTAGTAATTTAAGAGACCTAATTACTGCGAAACTAGAATCCCGCTAATTTTACAGTAATTATATGATACCTTCAAATAGACAAAAGATAATCGAAATGTGGAACAAGAGCGTCCTACACTATATTATTTTGCATGAGGTACCGTTATCACAAGTCACCTAGCAGTTTTCCGTTTCAGCCATTTAGAAACGCGAAAATAAATGTCGGTTTTCTAAATAGCTGGAAATCGAATGCAGATAAGTGAGTCGTGATAACGGTATCTCATGTAAAATAATATTGTCTTGCGAGCTCTTGTTCCACTTTTCGATTATCTTTTATCTATTTGAAAATATCACATAATTACTGTAAAATTAGTGGTATTTTAATTTCGCCGTGATAGAACCTCCTAAGAAATGAAGGGACGCGTTCTTCCTTTAATGCCATTTCGCTGCATTACAAGCTTTAGTCTGGGCTTTGCTCGAGTGATACAAAACTATCGCCCCACATGCTGCAGCTCGCACATGCGCGGTTCTGCATGCGATCTAACTCGTTCACATGTTATATATTCTGACTAAGCTGGTATAAACACGATTCTGTTTATACGTTGTGGAATGTTAGTACCTAGTGACTTTCTCCCAACATGCCTTATTTGGAAAATAGCCACTCGCACAGTCCATCATTTCGTCTCCCAGTGTTAAGGAAAAGTTCTATACAATTTAAGTGCATAAAACTAGGGTGTACACTGGACTTAATAGTGAACAAACACTAAAACTACAGTTTCTATAGTTAACACATATCAAATTTCGAGAATATAAAACCTTCAATGTTTCATTTATTTTTAAAGCTGCAATTACGTTCTATTATTACGTGTCTTGGTTTTTTCCCACTATTTATAAATCACAATCCTACAGTGGCATTCATCCCCCCTATGGGGTTTTTATTTTAGAATTCATTCACAAAAAACTGAATTTAGATCAAGTGTAATATACCAAAATTATAAACCCGAAATCACTGTAATATGTATTCAGATTTTGTACTTCTAAATTTATGTAAATATTTTAAATCAGGGCTGTTTTCAGAATCTAATTCGGATTACTGAGACAAGCCTAAATGTATTTTATTCTACCAGACACACGCCAAACTCTCAAAAAATGTAATATATCAAGACACTAACATTATGATTCAAAGGAGCTGTTGTAGACGTTCGAAGGCGGAGTCTTGTTGATATTTCTATCACTACAGCGAATAGCGGTCTCTGAATTCTCTAAAGAAGATGAACGAATGAATGAGTGGACTGATATGCTGAATTCAGAGGGTACTTTTGTTTGAAATGTTGGAATATGTTCTTCCACGTGCCTTTCATATTTTCTTGTCTGAGAGTTTCGTGTGCCTGTTGTCTCAGAATCCGAATTAGATTAAGGAAACAATCCTGAATTAATCAATTCAGGCTGTTAGTGGTTTTGTATTCGTACCTGATTTAAAATGAAAATGAAATGAAATATTTCAGTTTAACGTCATATGATATGATTAACGCAACTACAGAATTGTAGTATATCAGATCGATCCATATGGAATATCCGTTTTTGTGTTGGTTGATTTTTTTTTTTAAATCATATATCTTGTATAGTTTAAAGTTTATACGTGATTTTACTGCTTAGTTTTGTATCCTTGCAGACACACAAGATCAATACTACATTCAGCAAAGAATGAGTTACTAACTATGCCGAGAAAAAGAGTTTCCCACGCTAAGCAAAACAGAAAAAGACAAATAATGTAGAAGAGAATGTTTTTTCACTACTAGTAGCGGTTTCGTACTGTGTTTGTATATTCAGCTGGCAGTGTCACGTGGCTGTAATGTTATTGTCATTTGTATCAGAGGCAATTATAACTATCCAGAGTCAGTGTAGTAATAAGTGTTTATAGCTGTTGTATTGATTACACAATAAATTTGCCAGCAAATTGAGTTTGTTTATGTCGTTCCGTTCAGCATTTCACTTCGGTTTCCACAAATGCTACTCAGTTACCGAGTTAATTCTTTCTGGTTACCATTGTCTTACATAGGCTAGAATACTGAAAAAATCCTACATTAAGTGTAGACACGGAAACTCCCAATATACAGCTTAATATGCTTTATGAATTCAAACTTGAACATACTGCAGCGTTAAGTAATTCGAAACATCAATGCTACTTTTGCTGCTACTAAATGCATAGCGAGACGCTGGTTTGAGAAATTCTGTTCAGGAGATATGGCCTTAACAAATGAACCACATGGAAGACCTGAGAGCGTTCTCTGTGATTTTAGCCTGAAGCCACGAGTTGAAAATACCCCTTTAACAACTGTTTGAGAACTTGCTGCCAAACTGGGAACATACATAGCCACAGACTCCAGTCATCTTGCAGCTCTTAGAAGACGAAAAGCTTGACTTCCTCGTAAGCTGACGAAAGGCACAAACTGAAAAATTTGGAGATTTACATTATCTTTGAATTTAAGAAGAAGAAAATGTTCCTCTTTGGCTCGTCTAATCACATGCAATAAAAGTTTAGAGACTTTACGATAATCATAGATGTTCCGCACAATGGTTGGATGCAGACCAGAAAGAAAAGCATACACTTAACCAAGCTTATATCATGAAAGATAATACTGACAGCTTGGTGTAATCAACTTGTTATCTATTACAGCTTCCAAGGAATGGGTGAAACCATTACTACACAGTATTAGAGCCAACAAATTAATATTGTACATCAAAAACTTGTTCTGAGAGCCAGTTTTGATAAACAGAAAAGGCGTAACTATGATCCATGATAATGCACGACAATATGTTTCGCGTGTGACTCTATAGAAATTCAGAGTTGAAGTTTGAGATTCTGCTTCGTTCACTATACTCACAAGGCTTGTCCCCTATCGTTACCATCTTCTTAAATGTTTAGATTTTTTTTTTTTTTTGGTGAAAAAATATTTTGTCAATTAGAAAGCTGTCAACATAGTCTTTAAAGCTTATTGTCTCTAAAGACTAAAGGTGTTCTTTGAAACGGGCACAAAAGAATCTCCAATCGACGGGAGAAATACATTAATACAGATAAAGCATGCTTTGATTAAATATTTTCAAAAATTGTGTGTTAATGACATAAATAAAATCGATGTGATAAAACTAACATTTCATATGGAACAACGTAATATACTGTCTACCCATTCGCCTGAGACCTCTAGTTGGCAGAGTGCCAAGGAGAGTCTATCTTAATGAAAGGAATGAACTGTAAAAGAAAAAGAAAAGCAGAGGAGGCGTTGATTATTCGGGTCGGCGGTAAAGGTATTGTTTGCAGTGTTACCAACCCGGTGCAGTAAATCTATACCTGATAATAATATGAGAATGAAATCAAAGTGTGCCTACAGCACTGAAAGCACGATAACCGATTATTATTGTCCGTAGGGTATGACTGGGAATCTGCGGTGCAAGATGAACAAAAGAAGGGAATCCAAAACTTGGAGGAGGGATGTGTGTACTGTAGAGAAGAACAATAACTGCTGTAGAGAAGAACAATAACTGAAGTTCTCCCGCGGGTTTGTTGCGCGATCAACCGAATGTCGAAGCCCCTAAAACACAATGCTAGACTGCATTTAAAATGCGCGCGCTCTGTTCACTGCGTGACATCATCACCTGACCAGAATGTATTGCTGACCTGGGACCAATTTACGTAGGCTGGCAACTATGTTTAAACTTGCAACCTTTTTCCTCTCGCTCCCAGAGGAAAAAACGAACACATGTTGTCCGTACATGCACATACCCATTTTTCGTAATGGACTCTTCTACTTTTGTCATGCGCAGAAGTGTCGAGGGATCTAATGTCCGAGGGTAAACAGTATCTAGATAGTACATAGGTAAGCTATGTACACTTTATGAATTTGATCATTCTCCGCACGTAAAAATGTGGAAACATTGCTACCTTTTTTTCTTTCTTTCTTTCTTTCTTTCTTTGTTTATTTTCCTTCTCTCTAAGTCTGATTTGGAGGTTTATATCTCACAATACTCATGCAATGAAACGGTACAAAGAGAATACTATCGACAGAAAGCTGGTGTGAATTTCATTCAGCCGGAAATTATGAGAACAAGATCTCACCTCACTCATACCCCTAACACAGCGCGCAACATTAGAAGAACAGTAACACATGCAATCTCCCAACGCAGAAGTTCAGCCATACGACATGATATGTCAAAAGACAGATTTCCAACATCACCCGGAAGAACTTCGCATTGGAAGCACATCAAAGTGTGCGAACACGGCATCATAGAGCGACGCATCTAGGAGAGATTCACAAACCAGAAAACTATATGAAACGTACCTCACGGAAGACATGTGGAAATGGGTGTATATCCTAAATAAGTAATGGCTTTACTTAAACAAGTTCAATAAGAGTTCGATCCATTTTGTAGCGTCGAAGAGACCAAAAGAGCGTTCTGATTTTGTGCTGCCGTGCAAGGATAAGTTTTCAAGGGATTTCTAGAGGTGGATAGACATTATTGTTGAGGAACAGTGCCATTCGTCAAAGAGCCTTCCGAAGTCAATGCAACTTACTTCCAGGAAAACCTCATGGACCCTTTCCCCCATCTGTACGGTGACGAGACACAATGTATGGATCCACTTGGAAAAAGCCTCAAGCCGTACTGCTCGATCATCCCAGGTATTCTACGCAAGAAAGGCAGACAATATGAGAATTTGAGTGATTCCATTTTCGACCATCCTTGGGAACTTCCCGGACGTTTCAACAATGGATTTAAAAAAACAGGCATTTGCTCGACGCCGTACCTTGCAAGACCTTCGGAAAGTTTCTAAAGTGGTATAGTGAGATATTCCCCTTTCCATTTTACGGGAGTTTGCTACAGTGGAAACTACACTGCGGGCGATTGTTTGGGTCCATGACCGTCATATCGAACACAATCGGTAGTATAGAAAAGGGATTTACTAGCCAGGTAAGTGACTCAGAGTCGACTACTTTTATCATAGTCAACCATCTGTAATATTAAATATTCTGATATGTACACTCATGTCCAAAATTACTGTCGCATGTCTATAAATACGTTGTTCTAGGAATATAATTTGATAACGAAGTCGCCCAGTATTTCTTATAATGTTAGTATGTGTATAATCGGTAAAGACATGTATGTGGCAAATTTCATGTCAAAAGAGCAGTAAATAAGAACAATGAAAGGAAAATAAAACTTTCTTGTCCATTTAGCAACATTTTGTTTTACTCATTCTAATTTTCGTATTTATAATTCTTTTCCTATGAAATTTACCTGAAATGTACATTTCCCGATTATACACATAGTATCAGTATTACAAGTACCCTGCAAAATCATTATCAAATTATATTCTTACAAGAAGATAGTTATAGATAAGCGACAATAATCTTGGACATGAGTGTACAATGATGTTCACCACAGGAAATCTTATCATCTGATAGCAAGAAATGGAGAAAGAAGATTGTTATTTATTATAAGGCAATTTCCTGAGTGGTTCATGGAAAATCAAACGCAGTAAATACACTACAAATATATATAATACCCAATTCTGAAATAATTATTATGCATCACTCCAACTGTATGCTGAAGCCTGTCTCACTTCGTTAATTATATTTTTACACATTACACGACCAATAAATATCAATTTACCTTGAGTTTCACTCTCCCTGTTATCTATTGTTTCAGTCACACTAATGGTGGTACCTGTTGTAGCTGTAACTTGCGCGTGCTCTGCTGGTAGAGGCACTTCTACCTGTGTGGATGTTGTAGTCAAGAGACTTTCCACAAAACGAGGCTGTTCCCACACATGTTTGAAGTTCTCGTGCTTATGCTCCAAATGACGTTTCATACTGTTACGTAACCGCACTGACAAACCACAAAACTGACACACGTACATTTGGTTGCCATGATATTGTTTGTAATGGGCTTTCAGTAAGCGTTCCTGCAAATAAACAACCATAAAATGAATAAAATAAATGTATCTGCGATTCATTTCAAAAGGGCTACAGAATTAAAATTAAAACTTTGTTACATACTGCTACTTACCAATAAATCCTCCCGTGGCTACACAATCATACATAAACACGAAAAAGACACGTTTATAGGCCTTCTGTGTTTAAAGAACATAAATGCTTTAAGTTTTGATTTATTTAAGATTTAATCAGAGGTATAAAAACTCACATGGTTACTTAGTGGTTGCAAGCAGAGGGTGCACAAACATCGGAGAGGGTGAATCTTGTACGGTTTCTTACGTCTCAAGTTAATAATTGATATCTATGTAGGCAACCATGCGTGATTAGTTTAGTCGAGTCTTCAGCATTGAAGCTATTTCATACGGGATATATTAATTAAAGTAGCGTCCGAACCACACTCAAATTTTTGAAATCTTGAAATATTTTTACGTCGCATGGTTATGTCGGCTGAGGAACGAAATGGTGGAATGAAGAGTTGGAGGAAACGGGAGAACCCCGAGAAAACTCACGCATACAGTGTTTATCCACCACAAAATTCACTTGGCGCGAGCTGGGATCGAACCAAGGACCCCATGCACCAAGGGTGAATGCTCTACTCTTGAGCTATCGCGGCCCCCCACCACACTCAAGTTTTTATTCGAGAGAAGTATCCACCACTGAGAATCAAATTTGGGACCACAAATATTCATGGAAAGAATGAGCATTAACCACTTAACCATGAAGACACACAGACAACCATTGGTAAGTTACTTTATAAAATTGTGAACCAAAAGATATGTGAGCCCTAGAGAAAATTTTCATTTTTAAACTTTATTTAGGAGATGAATATACGAAGCAGAAAAATAAATAAATAACCAAATAGGAAGAAACATTACTCACTATACGTTTGTTGAATATTCAAAACTATGTTTCAAGTTTACTTGTAACTAATCTCCAGACATACTAAAAAAATACATAGGATTGTAAGAACCAATACAGGTTAAAAGACAGTGCTAATTGTAATAACTCTTTGAAATATAGTATAATAGTTACACATAAGGCATGTCCGATAAATACAGCTTTCTGTCACATTGCTTGGGATCAGAGTTGCCACAACTAATCATTGGTCATTATACATACAAGATGTAAGAGACGTACCAATGATCAGTTACTAACAATACTGATTCCATGCAATATGGAAGAAAAACAATAACTACAAAGTTATGCGTAATTATCGCATTATATTTCAAGAAGTTGTTACACATGGAACTACGTGTGTGTTTTCTATCAGTAAATACTGTTATCATCTTAATTACTTTCTTTAACATATCAAATAATGATTACGCTAGAATTCGAAACGTAGTACTGAAGATTTCGAAGAAAAAAATAAATGCTGTTTCTTATTATTTGGAGAATCGACACAGATATCCGTATGTAATATCCGTGATTAGGGTATCTTAAATGTGTAAAGAACTTACAAAATCCACTTATTCTTATCTTATTATATGGCAAATGAAGGAAATAGCAATTTTTCTCACAGCATATTCTTCGAAATTCATTTATAGTCGGAGTGAAAAATGAAGAACTGCACTCGAATATTCAGTTTACCGTCTTGTACATAAATCACTAAGGTAATGTTATACCGGTTCTCGATCAGCCACATACATCATTCCTGTGATCGAACTCTTACAATCAGGTCACATACCATAACTCTTGCTGCAGCTGATCAATAGATTCACAGTAATGAGACACTGGATTGTCCAAGCATATAAGGAGTTGTGATACAATCCATCATGTACGCATTCTGAATTCCAACCTCAAGAATATATATGTATCTTATATATAAAAGAGAACGCACAAATCCTTTGTTCCCTCATCACGCTAATACGGCTGAACCAATTTCTTTCATTTTTGGGGGGTTATTAGGATTTGGACCCTAGATGGTTTTTATCATATCACTTTAATTTTTAATTACCAGTGTCTTGAGATAATTGACCATTCAAGTGTTCATAACGTACAAATCCTTTGTTAGTTCATCATAGGTAAAAATAAACGTATTTATATGCAACCCGCATGACCGTGTCACTCGGCGGGTTAACATAAATGACAGGCGATATAATGTTAACATTTACTGCAATCTACTATGGTTTTTATCATATCACTTGAAAGCGAAAAAGTAAAAATTATCTAAGTAACACAACGTTTATTGCGTTCCGGGGTGACCGCAGCGAAGCGGAGCGGGTTAACATAAATGACAGGCGATATAATGTTAACATTTACTGCAATCTTCTATGGTTTTTATCATATCACTTGAAAGCGAAAAAGTAAAAATTATCTAAGTAACAAAGTTTATTGCGTTCCGGGGTGACCGCAGCGAAGCGGGGTGAACGCTGCTAGTGGTTGATAAAGAAGCAAAAACGTAGCGCTGTGCTAGCGAACTAGAACGGTAAACCGGAGACCAGGTTCTCAACTCTCAGTCCAGCCCACGTTATTTACTTTGAATATTTATTTATTTTCGTTTCTTTCTTAATTTATTGCAAATAATTTAAGACACTCATATCCTGTCTTCTCCATTAGTAAATCCAATAAGCCAGGTTTGTGTTTTACATTAACTAACGGCAAATAAAGACAGGATTTTTTTTTTCTTTTACTTATGGCAGAACAGTTGTCTTCCATACATCATCATAGTCTTCAAAACTGTAGGAACAGATCAACCTCAACAAGGATGGAAATATGTAATAAGTCAAGGTAGCTGGTTAAAGCATCCAACGTTGATCCACAACCCAATCGAATTTTTTACGCCCTTTCAGTTTCACTAAATCCCTATCTCTGGAGGTTCTGTTATAAGAGGGGGAGTGGAGAAAATTCTCCTACATTTCTCAATGAATAATTAAAACCTAGCAATCGTAATACTCTTTTTTGTCTTTTTTTTTCTGCTAAACAGAGTTAAGAGCATTATTATTATTTACCATAGTTGTTTTAACAATTAGAATCTTTTTTTGCACTATGTGAAACATTCAAAATTTTCAAATGCAACGACGAATTCTGTAGATTGTAAATTTAATATTCTATATTTCTATTTAAATGAATGTTTGAAATGGATCTTTGGAATGGGTTGGTTGGTTGGATTGGAGTTTTGCACTCAGATTATATAAGACGTAGACCTACAGATTAACGTCGAATCCGACTCACTTGATCGGGTCTCCCACATCAAAGACGCCTACGATAATTATACAGCCAAGAAAAGGCTCCATCTTCAGAACTGTCACAAACATAAACAAATACTCTGAGATCGTTTCGAACAGTACAAAAAAGCATAGATAAAAGTAATTTGGAAAAAGAATAGCCATTCTATCATACATAATTAATTGAAACCCACATTTTTTTTCTCTTCACATTACACGATTTGGTAACAGAAAGAAAAAGGAACGGAAAACTTCCGAGTTTCGAAAACGTATGACGTATTCAACACAACTTATTCCATATATAGGCAAGAGATCAACTTCTTTTGTACTTCCCTTTAGTTAACTCAAGATACAAACTCATCCTAATTCCTCTAATGCAAATGACGAAACATAAACCACTAAAATTTTTTATTAAAAAGATAAGCTACTTGAAGTTACACTCGAGATTCTTAAAATTAAAACCAATAAAACAGCTAATTTAGCGATAAAAGCTAATAGTAAAACTAAAATTAAAAATGAAGCAGGAAATAATTTTAGTTTACTTACCAGAAAATAGTAAAAAAAAGAAACTGACAGAGCAGAATGGTCAATAAGATTATAGGACGGATAAGAGAAATGTATACATATATTATTACATAAAATTGATAAAAAAGGGTTAAAAATTGAAAAGTATTACACATAAATATATGAAGAAATTAATAGGAATAATAAAAATGAGATAGAAAAAATGAAATGAAATCTTTCGGTTTTACGACCGACGGCTAAAGGGGACGGTGATTATGAGAAATGAATGCAATGATGGAATGAATAAAGGGGGAGGAAACGGGAGAACCCTGAAAATACCCACGCACACGCTGTTTGTCCAAAACAAACTCCACTTGGCGCGAGTTGGAATCGAACCAGGGACCCCACGCACCAGAGATGAACGGTCTACCACTGAGCCACCGCGGCCCCCAAATGAGACAGAATACGGAACGAAAGTAAAGATGGTACAGAACATAATACATGCATATGGTATAATATATATAAGTTTAAAAGAAAATTCAATTGGAAAGAAGGTTCCATTTTTTTAAAAAAAGAAATTATATTAACAATACGATTTCTTAAGTTTACCTTTACAAAGTTCTTCCCACATAATCCACATTCATGAATGCGTCCCTGTGTATGCTCTAACAGATGGATATTTAGGTATTCTTTGGATGTAAAATTCTTCCCACAATAAAGGCAGGTCAAATGCTTTTTAGCTGCTGGTTCATGCACTAGAGAATGCTTCATCAGGTTGCCTTTCTGAAAAAATTCCTGTTAAAAGGAAGTGATCATTAATACAAAGGATTTCTGACACACCTCTAATCATGTTACACAATGAATAATTATGTTTCTCTGACATTGTAACAAGTCTTAACAAAAAACAGTAATGATTTGCGGAGAGTACTAAGAATTTTTTTTTATTATCCTCCTCAAAAGCAATAAGAATTCAGACACAAACTACTGGTGCTGTGAAGATATGACTGCGTTTATGTATCAACCTCAACGACACAGCTTTCCCTAATAAAAAAAAAATCTTTGTATACACCGTATACAGAGCATTTCAGATTGATCCCTTTAATATATATAAACGTTATTACTAAGTAACGATTTCTGTCTTTCATTTACTTTTTCTAGAAATGAAGGATACTATTTTCTGACCTGAAAAAATCTCGCTTAAACACTCAGACACGTGAAAGTGGTATCAATGGAAAGGGGAACTCAAAATGTTTTGTTTTACATTCGGTTCATCTGTGCTAATGTGAGCTCTGTCTGTCGTGCGACACACATTTAGCCCTACACCATTTCTTGACATACAAGCTCACCGCTGCTTCATTACTAGTGGATGACCGGTTTTGCTTGCAAGAAACATCCATTTAATTTAAATTCAGAATACCACTTACCGATGCTGTCCGCTGGTGTACTTTCACCTAACTTCCTTCTAATATTGCGTTGAGGGTGATAACAAGACTGGCAGACGTGAAAATCTAACACACCAAAATCCGCCCTTCCTGTCTTTATCAGGAGCCATCTTCTCTTCTATCGTCCTAGCGGCAACGCGACACCTTTACCAGCTAATGAACATTTTTGTTTGTGTTTCCATTGATACCACTTTTCACGTTGTCAAGCGAGATTTTAGTTCAGGTTTGCAATCGCGAAGATAATTTGTAATAACACTGCGTATAATAGACGTTCGTGGCATGGGTAAACCCTGACGAACTTAGTATGCATACAAAATATGGGTGTACCAGTTTTTAGTACCGAATTTTTGCGAATAATAATAACAATGATTAAATAAATAAATAACTCTAGCTGCTATTCAGAACAAAGATACATAGAACCAACCTGTTTTTAAATGTTAATCTGAGATAAATGAAAATAAATGGTGAGAAAGTTGATTAGCTATGTTGTAAATATAATGTGTACTTTATTTATATATATATGAAGGATAGTCATTGTCAAAAGTGAACACACTACTGATTTTTTAGAATTTTCCAAATAAGAAGACATTGTGTCTACAGAAAACTGAGTTTATAGGTCTTGTTTTGTAAAATAAACAACGTTACAAACAACAAAAATCTATTTTTCGTACATGGCATCTTAATTGTGTGATAGCGTGACAGATATAATTAAGGGGAAAAAAGGGAATTATATTACAAGTTTCTCAACTGAGTATGAAGTTCTGTCATTTCCTCATCTATAGACGTAATCTCTTTCTTCTTTAGCGAAACTGCTTTACGCATAGCATTTGACTTTGCCAATAAAGTAAAGCAAGACTTCTGCTCTGCTTCATGTGCAAGCTGGTTTGCTCCAGTCTCCAAAGCTTCACTTGTTTCCATCGATTTCCTTTTCTTTCTCTGCAGCTACTATTGTACATTTTCACTTATCTCTTTCTTTTCTTTTCTTCTTTTTTTAATGACCTTACCATAAATAGCATTCATATGAAATTTTACTGAAGAGTAAGTACAGCTGCGAAAATAGACTGATTATAGAGGATTCATACTGGTACAAAGCACAGTTTCTGGAGGATACTGCAAGTGAAGACAGCATCCAAGAATGGGTTGACAGACTAGAGGATGAAAGAAGAGAGAAGTTCTCCCAGCCAACCACCTTGTTGAGAGAAAGAAAGCCCACCAACCACCCACACATGCAGGATCATGACAAATTATTATTCAGCACAAAAACAGGAATAGCAAACAAAAATAGCACTCAATTAAAATCTTCACTATAATTATGAAATATAGGCATTCAATATTTCTGTAAATTTCAAGGACAGACATGCATTTTCAAGGACATTTTCAGGACAAAATCAATTCAAGGACATTCCCAGGTTTTTCAGGATTTCCAGGACGAGTGGGAACCCTGAGATAAATAACAAACAGAACAACGATTATGATGATGATTTGATCTTACATTTTAACACCTATTATGACGTCATCAAGACAACTTGGTATTCGAAATTAATCGTTGGATAAAATTGATATCCTAGGCTCCCTGTGGCAAGTTTTAAACAAGTATCACTCTATATTTCTCCCAAATCCGCTGGACACACAGCAAGAACTTGGTATATGGGGAATTTTGTATCAACAGAATACGAATATTTGATTCACATGACGCAACAATTTTGAATTCTACCCACAAAGCATGGAGAAATCAGATGTCTAATAGAACTCGAGACAATGGTTTCCCGAGTCAGAAACCAAAGCTATTTCACATTGTTTCCCTTAGTTCTATATATCGGGAGAAAAAGGTTACTTTAGCTGGTATTAGATTTTAAAAAGTAACAATCATAAAAAGTAACACTCTCTTGGCTAAAGAGGATTTCAAAAACTGCACCAGTGAAATTCTGTAAGGAAACGAATAAATTAATGTGGAAGAATATAAGTATAGATAAGGAGCAACTTATCTTCAGACCACATTAGCACATATTAGTAGAGTAATATGTGGTGCTAATTTGGCAGGCACATGTATCAAAATCATAGGTTCGAGTTCTGCTTAGGACATAGACATTTTTCATCATTTTACTAGTCGTTTTATCATTTTTTTAATATTCTAATGTCTCACTCAGTCAATAGGCCCCTATCGTGAGACATAAAGAAGTTTTTGAGTGCAAATGAAATAAAAAACAATCTAGTTTTACGTCACACACGTATGCCCTCTAGGCAACGAAAGTGAATTATGAAACTTACGGATTTGATATCCACAAAATTGCGTGGCCGGGGTTCGAATCACGGATCCTTTATAATCGAGGTTAGCGCTTTACCACCGAGACAAGGTGGTCCACAAAATATTAGGTCGATACAGGAAATGACATATCAAAATAAAGATATTACCTTCCCACATTCTTCACATTTGTATCTCCTCTGCCCATTATGAAGCAACATATGTACATCCAACGATTTCTTCGTCTTCACTTTCTTCCCGCAAATAATGCAAGGAATCTATAATGGAGAAGAACATCGTATAAACGACAAACGTAATTTAAAATAGATTACAGAATCATTTTTTTTTTTTTTTTTTTTTTTTTTTAATTCCCAACTACCACACAGCTTTTACTGACAGAATTTTACGGAAATACTGGAATTTAGAAGTTTTACTATGTAACCAAGCATTATTAAAAAAACTCACTTGGTTTAAATATATCGTGTTCAGCAGAAACTCTATCACATATATTCGAAATAAATATACGATTAAAAAACATTTTCATATATATATATATATATACTTTCTTTGGCATGTAATAAAACTACAATCAATTAAAGAAAGAAACTAACAAACAAACAAAACCTTCCATACTGCCTGACAGTGCTTACTTCTTTAACAACGTAAATTTCATTTTTACTAGCATCTTTCCTTGCAATTGAAAAGTAACCACTTATTGTTTTAACGCAATTATTTTGCATATAATCAGGTAGCCACCGGTCCCAAAACGCTATTCACTTATTTTCGACGATTTTTTAAAACATTGAATTGGATTCGCACCAAGTAAAATTGATCCTCAACTGTTAAACCTCCCAAAAACTGTCATAAATACAAGAAAGTCTCCGAAAAGTTTTATACCTTGCTCGACATATATATCACAAATTAAATTTGATCCATTTTCTGGTGATTTGGTTGCAGGTTTCTTTTCCTTCGAAGTCGTCTTCTTCCCATTATATTTAGCATGTATTTCTACCCATTATATTTACATCTGTACTTTTACCAGAATTTTATTAATATTGTTTTTCAGCACGGAGGCTAGATTGGAAACAGGACTAAAATCGAATTTTAACTATAGATTAAACAAAGTCTGAGCTTATTGTTGCCTATCGCAAATCTCTTGGAAAAAAACACACTTACTTGTGGTTCTTGGTGAACAGATTTATGCTCTTGAAGAACATCCTTTCGATGAAATCTCTTATGACAGACGTCACATTCGAACCTTCTTTCACCTGTGAAAATAAAAATTCAACTGCATATTAAAACTGCAGTTATTATTTCAAAAATACTACTGCCCTATAATATTTGATTTTTTAATATATAAGAAAGCCCATACCTTGTTGTCTATCCAGACTGCCCTGTTTTAACATAGGAATAATACTTCCAATGTTAAGAATAGTACCGCCACTGGTGGAAACGCATTTTATAGCCCAGCATGAATTTGCGTACCTGGTCTTCAGTTGATAACAGGTAGTAGTGATGTCATATGGCGTCCCTCGGACATCTTGAATATGTTATACAGGGTGTTTCAGAACATCTGGAGCAGGATTGGAATTAGAAATGTAAAATACCACTGCCTTCTATTCGCCTCGTCAACTGTACTATTTCCTAACACCACCGATAACGTTCTCGGTGATAAGGAGAAGTCAAGGATAATTGTACGAGACGAAGCAGAAAATAGACCTGTTTCTAACAATCGCCTAAGTTTTTTTTTTCTTTCTTTTAATTTAACGTCCTACAACTATCCAGCAAGGCTACGGATGATGAAAGTGGAAAGAAACGGGAGAACCCCCAAAAAACATATGCACATGGTGTTTATCCGCCCACAAAGCACACGGTGGGAGCTGGAGTCGAACCACGGATCCCACGCACCAAAAAAGGGCCTACGTGTTCGTACACTCACATAGGTTGGCCACAGTAATTCTGACTGCACTGTCGATCGCCTTCCCTTCAGTACGTGTGGTCTGAAATATCCTGTTCAAACGCTACCCAGTGCGTTGCAGGGTTACATTTGCAGTGGGAACTTTTGTCTTCATGCGTACATCACTGATGGACTAATGATATGTCACGCACGACTAATGCTACAGCCACGGTCAAAATCATTTAACTGCATAATAGGCGTTCGCTTGCATCGTTCTGGTATTGCAAACATAGATTGTGATGTACATGAAATTCACAAACACATTTATTTCTTGTGTTATTCAATGATCTTCGAACTACTAGCAACATGCCTTCTACGGATACTACGATCAACCTACCCTCTAAGTAGTCGAAGTGCTAAAACTTTCAAAACGGAAGCAATATGTCCCCTACAAATACACGATCTATGGTGCGAATTTTGTTCGAATGCGTTTCCACTAATGTGTGAACGTAAACAAAGGAATAGTTCCCTCGAATTGTTGCATGTAATTTTCCATATTTTTAACAACTTTGCACCTATTTTGATGGCAAACTGTGGGTGGAGTTACATGACTTGAGCTAACATGATAGGTAGCTGTTGTCTATCTATTCTGCAACTTCTAGCAATCCTGTCTTCACACCTGTCACAAAAAAATCTGTCAACAAATTATCAACGCATTCTGTTTTGAGAGCTCCTTAGCCACACTGATACACACGAAGTTTTGAAAAGCTTGTAGCATCTACTGAAAGTAACTTATATTATTGTCAATTCTCATACCTGAAACAATAATTTTCACGACAATTGTGTACAATGAAATACAAAGATAAATTTAGTTGTTTTCCCCATTTACCTTAGAAGTATGTATACAAGTTTCAAATGTATATAACATATAATTGAAAGGAAATATCTGATTAATGTATATGAACAAGATATTGTTGTGAATGGAGATCAATTTTTACATACCATGCAGCTGCATATGGGACTTAAGGCTATACGAAGTTTTATATCTCGCTCCACATATATCACAAATTAAATTTGATCCATTTTCTGGTGATTTGGTTGCAGGTTTCTTTTCCTTCGAACTCGTCTTCTTCCCATTATATTTAGCATGTACACACTCATGCGTGTCAAGGGCCTCCTATTAGAAAATATGTGTTAAGACTGATTATTAGCGATGAGTTATTATATCATAGAATTGAATACTATGAAATCTTTCATGTCACTATACACTTAATGCTCAATGGAATCTAAGGAAAGGAATTGAAAGGAATTCACATGATTGCTTACAACATATACAATACACATGTAACATATATACAACATTGAGACATAATAAAGTTTTTATGCCTCCAACAATTCAATGACATTTGCTGAGAGGAAGGAAGAAAACGAAAGACAGAAAGAAAAGAGAGAGAATATCCTGTCGTGAGCTAATATTAGCTATTTCTAATATCAGAATATTATTTATTTTTAATAAAACTTAGCTTATTAAAGAAGCGAGAAAGACATTGCGACTAGTTTGACGCGGACAATGTAAGCATTCTACACTAAAGAGATTACTAATAATCGAAATATACATGAACAGCGTTAACGCAAAGACTTTTGTAATGTGAAAATGTAACGTAAAAAAGTATGTAGTCCTATTCCTCTTTTCTCTTATATTTCTCTTATTTCTCTTATCCATTTTTATCCTTGTTACTACTGAAGACGGATTATTCCGATATGTCTGGAGAATATGTAGTTTTCCCACGGGAGGATATATTGGGAAGTAACCAATTTTTGTTAATTTGAATCATCCTCTCATGTACCTACAAAATTTTATTATTATTTTTTATTTTGTAGCAAAAACATAAGATTAATGGTGATTGTTGACGCGCATAAATAGAGGGATCTGATTTTCTCAAATGCAGAGTGGCAGATTAAGTACATTTTAAAAGTAACATGAAATTTTTGATCAAACATTTTGTGATCTTCAAAAATTCTCCATCCAAATTCATACTCTTCCTTACACTTAGAAAGAAATGAAAACATACAACATGGTACGCTTGTTAATAACTGATAAGTAGACAACTTCTTACAATCATGTTCAGGTTTTGCCAATTAACAAATTAAGAAAAATTTAACTATTGTTACGTAATAAACCTATTTCAATTTTACTTTTTTTTTCCTATAAAAATTTATGAAATTTCGATTACCTAATTTTCATTTTCATACGCCCGCCTCACATTTCTTTATTGTAACCACATTTTGGATACAAACTGCAAAGGCCATCGATATAAACGCCACAAAAGTGTACAAATGAATTTTTGTGTTTACGTCCTTATGCAACAGTAAGGTTATGAAGAACAGAATCTACTATTAACGTGGGCTGCTAACCACGACCAGGGGTGCACCCACGGGGGAATCACCGGAACCGAACCCTCCCATAACTAACTCACTCTATGGCCCATGGAACTCGGAGGTTCAGTTCCGCGTTCACAAAAGCTCTCCACTAACTTCTATCCTTAGCCAACTGGATCCAATCTCCACTTTGTACTCCTATTTCCGTGAGATCCATCTTTATATTGTCCTCCCATCTGCGCCTAGGTCTTCTTAATGGTCGTTTTCCGGTTGGTCTTCCGGACCCCCCCCCTCCCAATAAACTTTCTAACTCAACATACATTTGTACTTTCTCGACAAAACTACACTTGTTTAACAGGGAAATGACAGATGTAGATGAAAATTTGATCTTACACTTCTCTTATAAAAAAAAAATAATCTAGTTCTATCATTTGTTTCTGGAAATATAGTATTTTGTAACTACTTATCGTTTTTTCGGGTACAGAATAACATAAACAAAGTGGCTTGTAATAATAGACCCTCCCTCCTAAAGCTTGGACCCCCCCGAACAAAAATTTCTGTGTGCGCGCCTAAGCAAGATCAACCCTCACAATATAGGTCCTTCCCCACTACAGGCGAAAATGTGTACACCTCTACATATGGAAAGGGAAAAGGGGAGAGCATGTCCCTCTGCTGGCTGATTCATTCAAATTCCGTATTTCTATCGCACAACAGTCCAGAATCACGGACTCTCTTAGCTGTTTCTCTGAGATTCCAAACTAAGACCCTCAACACTTACCTCCGTGAAGTAACTCCTTCCACACTCAAAACAATGATATTTAATTTCAATATGCGTAAGTTCGTGTTGATGTAAAGTAATTCCGGAAGTAAACTGTTTCGCACAAACTTGGCACTCCACAACAACCTCTTCATTGCAAACATGAATACCTGGAAGAGAAATCGGATAGTTATATACACAAAATCACTGGGGTTATGCTTTTTTTTTTTTCTACCTAGGTAGTTAGTTCATCAAGTAATCGGCTCGAAAACCTTCGCCCCAATAAGTTTATCCAGAATTTCTTTGGTTAAGGGGCCGCGGTGGCTCAGTGGTAGAGCGTTCACATCTGGTGCTTGGGGTCCCGGGTTCGATCCCAGCCTCCGCCAAGTGAACCTTGTGGTGGACAAACACCGTGTGCGTGGGTTTTCTCGGGGTTCTCCCGTTTCCTCCCACTTTCTTCATTCTACCATTTCATTCACTACTCATCATCGTCTCCTTTAGCCTAACCGGCATAAGCATGGGACGTAAAACTCAACGGTTTCATTTCATTTTCAATTTCTTTAGTTACACCAGCAGAAATTGCTGATGAAGTTTATTTCTCAATTCTTTATGTTCAACTTACTGGAGTGATACTCATATACTCGAAATTAAGTCTACAAATGCGATAAAGACTATTTTAAAGACCATCTTCAGAACAGAAGATAAAATAAGTGGAAAGCAAGCATAATAAAAAAAAGGAAAAAAAGTACCTAACAGGTTTTCACAAAGATATGGGGGAACAAGTAAAACAATTTATTGCGTATTGCGCCCGGAATAATATGTATGTTCGAAAGTAACTACCAGCATTTCACGAACTTTTCTTCTGGATAAAAGGCCAAATTTATAGTTCCGAATTATTGGAACCTGCAACTCACATAACTATTGAGTATGGTAAATTACTCTAATCTATCTGTATCATTAAAGGTTCGAGTTCTGAAGTTTCAAAAAACGCACTGTTTTGACTTCGAACTGTTTATCTGAAGGAAAAAAGAAAGAAAGAAAGAAAAAAAAAAAACATTTAGCTTATATTTCACCCACTCTTTTATACATACATAAGAGTTCCTTATCGATCCATATACCACGATTAGAGATAAATATAAAATTTTATTATTCCCACGGATATTGGAAAAGCTTAGCACTGCTTAAATATCTTTTTTTTTCTTTTAAATAAAATACCGCTAAACAGAAAAATAATAATATAATAAAATAATAATACGAAATGTTATAAACTAAAATATGAATAAGAAAGCATGATTTTCAAAAAAATTCTCACTGCTGCGTAACATGTGTGTACTATTTTAGTATGTATGCACACGATTAATGACGTATTGCTGAATGATACCCAATAATAAGTGCTTTCACAATACTGGCTACAGATCAAATTATTTTGAATGCCTACTACCGATGATGCTCGATTTGATGACAAAAATCCGGACAACTGCCCTGCAATGCTGGTTCTAATATTGAAAATTTTTCAGCAGCGCCTGAAGGATAGTGTTTTGCTGTAGCTTCTCGCGAATTTCGCAACAGCTGCGAAGGTCGATGAACAGCAAACCCACTTTTGTTCTCCAGTTACACTACTTTACACTGCAACGAAGTCTACATGAACTGTTTCGCCTTCATGAAATAAATATTAAATATTTCAGTTTAACGTCTCACGTGTATTCCTTTAGGCTGAGAGAGATTATGATTAAAACAAGTGAATGATGGAAGAATTGGTGGAATGAGAAAAAGGGAGAAAACGGCAGTACCTCGAGAAAAACCAGACACGATGTCGTCCACTACAAATTTACTTGTCCGGGGATCGAACCAGGGGCCCATGCACCAAAGTAAGTGCTCTTCCACTGAGCCACCGTTCCCCCATTGGCCGCTTCAGATCGTTTGTCCTATTATACTTAAGTTATAAAGTATGTATCTTCCGGTAGTTGGTGCTTCGCATAGTTATGACTATGCCTATGTCTAAGTGGTCAAAATCGACTATTCTTATCTCGAATGTCCTGGAATTTTAAGTATTAAAGTTATACAGCGAAATTAATATTTAATTTGTACAACAAATATGTACAAAATTTCTGTAAAAATCAACCAATATCTTTAAAACTAACATATATCAAACTATACTGTCTCTTCAAATGTTAATTTTAGTTTGATATATACACTCTGTAAAGAAAAAATAGCGACACTTGCTCGGATATGGTTTTCGCAACATACTTTAATCAATATGATCTTTTACATGAATTCCTGATAATATTACAATGCATATTCTTAACGAGCAGTTCATTCTTAATACTTGCGCCATAGTTTCAGGTTTTTGATATGAATTTATATGCGTATATAAGTAGCTGTGTGTGTTTTGGGCAAAATCGTTTATAGGAAGAGTTATACATAAAACTGAAAAAGATCAACAACAATAGCAGAAAACAAGAAATGGAATTTCTTGAGGGTAAGACATATTATGTGCAAACATCGGGAAGTACCATACACCAAACTAGTATTTTGTATGTGCACCATGGGCTTTCTGCAGTGCAGCGAATCATCGGAGCCCTTTGGTAACAAGGCTATTGCAAAACGCAACCTCGATTTCACGGAATAACACCCGGATTATCTGTTCCTTGAAATCCATTCTGTTTGAGATAGTTGTCTATTTAATCTTCTACTCATATTGATCCACAAATTTTCAACTGGATTCATGCCAGGTGAGTTTGTAGGCCATATGAGTTTCTAAATAGTCATATTCTTGAACCACGTATTAAGGATTTTCGCTCGGTGACATGAAGCATTATCGTCCTGGAAAAGGAAGTAGTCCAAATTTTCTTCAGTAAAGTCGTCTTTAGCTGTTGTAAGAACTTTACGTACCAGAATTTGAAGATATTTTCGTGCATCAAAAGATCCTTCACATATATCCGTTGTTCTGACGTCTTTAACGATGAACCAAGCCCATACCATCACTCAGTAACTGAGTATTTGCATCTCTTAAACAAAATCCTTGTCAAGTTCCTTGCTTGTTCGTATCCACAACTTCACACCACCATCGTTTCCCTCTATTCTAAACTTCTTTTCAACGAAGAAAACGACGTGCTTCCAGTTCTCATAAGTCCAAGTTGCATATCAACTCACAAAACTAGATGTTGAAATCCTCTGTGTTTTGTCAGTTTGGACTTTCTACGCGGTTTCTTCTTTGTAATATCCTCTTCATACAGTCAAGACAATACAGTTGTACGAGTAACTGCAGTTCCAAGATCGTGTCAAACTACAGAAGCGATTTTTGGGGAAATCACTCCTGAAATCGCCAGTGCTATTGATTTCATTTAGCAATCTGCTCTGGGTGATGCTTTCATTTTTCTTGCACACTATTGACGAAGGGACGATTGTTATGCTGTTTCCACTTGTGGATTACTCTTCCTGCCGTAGAATCATGGATTTTCAGTATTCCATCTATTCCCTTACAGATTTGCCTTAGCTGCGCAAAGCAATAATTATGTCTTGTTCACATGGCAACAAGTCACATTTTTTACCCATCTTATTTGTTTACAGTCCACATGTAGCAACAATATCACATACAAACAACGCTGCACAACAACAATTTTGTCACTTGACAAGCAAAGAACAATCATAAAACGCTATTTACCTCAGCCTATAGATCACAAATGAAATACAAAATTCTCACTACAATAATTTACGAAACGCACTCAGTGCCATCTAGCGAAAATATTACTGGTACACAAACAATTGGCAAGCGATGTCGAACACCACAGGTGTCACAAATAACGCAAATGAACTATCCCACTCTTCATTTCCTTCTATTCCTCTTCTAACGGGCTGCAACTATGGTTTTCTGTGTAAGTTAGCTTGAGAATTGAGGTGTCGCTATTTTTTCTTTACAAAGTGTATGAACAGTAACATTTCTACACAAGCGTCGAAGATTTTCAGATAAAGTGTGTTACTTAAAAAGCTCAAAACCACAGACGTACTAAGGAAAACACAAGAACGTACAGAATTAAACACCATTACTGATAATAGCAAAGTATCTTACTTACTGAAGGATTTGTAGCATCTGAATCGTGCACGGCACTCTTGACAAACGTAAGGGTGAGTATGCTCCAGTATATGTTGTCTGAAATCTACAATATCCAAGAATACAGCATTGCAATGGTGACAAGTTGCCTCACCACCTGCTTCTAACTGTTGAACCTACCAATTAAATAGTAATAATAATAAATACATACAATAAAATTTGTTCCCCAAATCCACTTTTAAATTATGAAGACTTTCAGATAAACTTCAATTTATATATCTAACAAGCTCAAAGAGCGAATAACAAATATAGAGTGAATCATGAATGGAATGAGAAACCAGGAGAAAATAGAACCACGAAAGAAACACGACACGAATGTTTTCCAAATTTTGCTCCAAAGGGACGAGCTTTAACCTAAGCAACCGAGTCCTAAATATTATTTTACTAAAATATTACTAATGATGCAAAATAAACTCCTGCACGTAACATAATAACCAAGTCCTGATTTTATTCTCCTAAAAAAACACAAAAAATACCTAAAAATGAAAGATATATTACAAAGAAATGTTTAATTATTAATGACGCTTACCAAAAAAAAAAAAAAAAAAAAAAAAAAAAAAAAAAAAAAACTTGAGATCATTCTTTTAAAAAGGTCTTCGTTTCTTTGAGTCCAATACTGTCTATGATACGGAATTAACTAAGATTATTTTAGGAAAGTTATTTAATAATTTATACGCTGTTAGATAAAAACAAGCAATGAAAATATTAATGAATTTCTACACTGTATGTATTTGTTTTACGTTCGTACTTACAGTTTCGCACCAAAAAAATTCTAGCTACCACCTCTTTTCAAAACGGTCTATATTTTTGTTTATAAGCAGGCCCACTTCTTATTAAATAAATTAGTACAATAATCTAATAAATTAGAATTTTTGGCTTTTTAACACCTTTATCTCAAATTAAATTACTTAGCTGTCTTATGTACAGTTGAGAGAATCAAGTCCTGTAAAAAGATAGGCGCATCTTTAAAAAAAAACTGTATATAAATATTTAGTACGTTTCCGTTCTAGATCAGCGCGAGTGATTCCGGGTTCGATTCTCTGTAAAAGCTGAAGTTTCAGTATTGATCCATCATCATGAGGCAACTGAGAACTACTTGAGTTAAAAATAAGGAACTCCAGTCTAAAACGTAAAAATCACATTTTCGGTTCCAAACAATATGTCTGCTGGGTACAGAAAATAAGACAACTATATGGGCTCAGAAAAAATAATTAGTAAGGAAAATTTAAATTTTATTCTAATATTTTTCAAACTGCATCGCTCAGTGAATAGGATATTTGCTTAATTATCTTTTAGTGCATTTCTTAGCAGCAGACCTTTAACGCCAAAAACTTGATAATCTCACAAGGAGAATCACGCAATGGCTCCGCTGAGATCCGAACGAGACAATTGTGTTTGCATTTGATATGTTATAACTAGATGAATTCCCAAGTTATACGTGCCACCGAGCGGAATATCGTGAGTTACAACATATTTTGTAATGTAAGAGCTACAAAAAATTTACCTGGCATAATAGTTTGAACCGGGTCATTTGTTCGAAAACGGTTGAGTAAGTGGAAAACTCGGCCAACACGTATCCCATCATTTTCAACGACAAACATTTTTGGGGTAAAAACTTTGTCCCAGGGTCCCCCGCAGGGTCCCAGACGGGGTCCAACTCAAAATTTTCAAATGGCAAGGGGGGTTAAGTGGCACATCATTTGAAAGCTGTTGTAAAATGAAAGAAAATGAAGCAAGTCTCGACTCTCTACAACAACCCTGTGCAAAATGGCGACGTGTCAAAGTGTAAACGAAAACTTAATTGAAAAGTCCATGGTCACCCCTATAAATCGGAAACGGTAAGACAAATGTGAAAACAGGAAAGGATGTGTGGCATTATTTTCAAAGTACAACGATTAAAGTGAAAACGTCTTGTCCCAGGGTCCCCACATGGTCCCAGGTGGGGTCCAACTAAAAAGTTTCAAATGGCAAGAGGTAGGACATCGTTTGAAGGCTGTTGTTAAGTGAAAGAAGACGAAGCGCATCTCGACTTTCTACGACAACCCTGTCTAAAATTGCGGTGGGTCAAAATGTAAACAAAAGCTTAATTGAAAATATATTACCACCTTGAAAGCAAGAGGGCCGCTTCTTATCGAAAGGATTAGCGTACCAAACTGCTGAAGCTACGAAAACAAATTTGGCATTAATGTTGATTAGTAAGTGACTAAAATATGCAAAATGTTCAAAAACGCAACATCCTGAGTTCAAAATGCCGCACTATGTATCGAACGCATATCCAGCTCACACCACTGGTGTTGGAGAAGCGAACGTTTATGGTTAATAGTAGATATCCACAAAATATCAAAGAGTATAATCTGTAATCCAATGTGGCTGCCAGCGTGAAAAATGAGTTTGTATATAAATATGTTATTTCTTGGAATACTGTGACCAAACCAACGAAGTTTGACGCAGCTCGATCTACTGAAATGACTTACACATGTTTGGTACTACTCGCCAATCTTGCAAATGAATTTTTATATATATATATATATATATATATATATATATATATATATATATATATATATATATATATATATATATTGGTATTGCTTGAAGTATTGCGATCAAACCATCGAATGACATACAAATGTAACCATCACGAATACGTTACAATAGAGCCCCCGACCTACTGGTGCACCAAGTTCTTTCTGTATGAACTACGTATGACAAAATTAGAAAAATACCCGAAGGTATTCAACTTTTGTTTAGCAGTATGAGTAGGAAATCAGAGTTGTGTGTTCATCGCATATTCGTTATACTCAAGTAAATAATGTCCAGAGAACCGTGACGAACGTGCATTAAGAACAAAATATATATGTGTTGTTACCGAATGAAATAATAGTTGAAGTAAATCGAAATTCAATTGTTCTTTAGTCTTCCTATTTAGCCTTCCCTTTAGTAGAAAAATAGAGATTTAGATTTCTACTATGAATGACATAGGTTTTAAGCGGCCATCTTGGATTCAAGGTGGCCATAGTTTTTCAATTAAGCTTTTGTTTACATTTTGACCAGCCGCAATTTTGCACAGGGTTGTCGTAGAAAGTCAAGACTTGATCCATCTACTTTCATTTAACAAGATCTTGCAAACGATGAGCTTCTTAACCTCTCTTGCCATTTAAAACTTTTTAGTTGGACCCCACCTGTGATCCTGTTGGCACCCTGGGACAAGACGCTTTAACTCAAATTGTTGTACTTTGAAAATAATGCCACACTCCCTTTCCTATTTTCATATTTGTCTCACCGTTTCCGATTTATAGGGATAACCATGGACTTTTCAATTAAGTTTATGTTTACATTTTGACCCGCCGCCATTTTGCACAGGGTTGTCGTAGAGAGACGAGACTTGCTGCATTTTCTTTCATTTTACAACAGTTTTCAAATGGTGTGCTACTTAACCCCCCTTGCCATTTGAAAATTTTGAGTTGGACCCCGTCTGGGACCCTGCGGGGGACCTTGGGACAAAGTTTTTACCCCAAAAATGTTTGTCGTTGAAAATGATGGGATACGTATTGTCCGAGTTTTCCATTTACCCAACTGTTTCCGAACAAATGACTCGGTTCAAACTATTCTGCCAGCTTTGTAGCTTTTATATTACAAAATATGTTGTAACTCACGACATTCCGCCCGGTGGCACATATAACTTTGGGATTCGTCTAATTATAACATATCAAATGTAAACATAATTGTCTCGTTCGGATCTCAGCGGAGCCACTGCGTGACCCTTTCTTGTCAGAAGTGAGCGTAGTTATGAACACACGAGGCTTTGTTTCTTCGTTCTCCAAAGTTCACGTTCCCATACACCTGAGCAATGTCCAAAAAGAGACTGTGAGAACCAGAAGTGCCCATTGATCCCCTTTAAAAAGCAACCCATCCCTACTACATCCAGATTTGGACCAATTACAGTCATTCTATCATTCTGCGGTATCACGTTGTATTTCTTTTGTCTGTCAGTGGGGATCCGACCATCTTGACATCAGGGTTCATACAAAAATATTGAACTGAATTTCCCTGAACTCAATTTCCCTCAACTCCCTGATTTTTCCAAGTTTTCCAGGTATTAATTTTGCAATTTCCAGGTCTAGTGAAAGAAACTAACAGTAAGAGAACACATAAATTTTAAGAATAATATATTTATATATTTAAGAATGGCCGCCCTTCTCCCCAATGAACGATTGCAATTAAATATTGAGTCATAAGAAAATAAATAATAAAAATATATAAAATTTAAGTTGAAAAAAATATTAAGTTGAGAAGCCTACTAAGAGAATTAATAAGTAAATACTTTTGTTCCATACTTGAATACATTCAAAATATATAAAAATATTTGGTCTAGGAATTAATTCGTGCGGGTGGACAAGAGATGGCGCAACGAACGAAGCGTCCCACAGTTCCGTGTATCCACACATGTGTTGCAAACCCCTGTCATCGCGTATCGTTCGTAGTATAGGGCAGTGGATTAAAGCGTCAACAACACCAGTTTGTAGTTAAGTGAACATGGCGCAATTTGTGCCTGATAAAGTGTTTTTGCGGGGTGTCCTGCTGCATTACTTTAACATGCAGAAAAGTGCGACTGAAAGTCATCGTATTTTGGTGGAAGTGTATGGTGACCATGCTCTAGCTGAGCGAACGTGTCAGAAGTGGTTTGCACGGTTTAGAAGTGGTGATTTCGGCTTGGCAGACCAAGAGCGAGCTGGACAGCCAAAAAAATTTCAAGACGAAGAATTGACAGCATTGCTCGAGCAGGATTCGTGTCAAACGCAGGAACAACTTGCAGCAGCATTAGGCGTTGATCAAACAACAGTCTCCAAACGCTTGAAAGCCATGGGAATGATTCAAAAGATGTCACATTGGGTTCCACATGAATTGAAAGACAGAGACGTTGAAAGACGAAAAACCATTTGCGAATTGCTGCTTCAACGACAGAGCAGAAAGGGGTTTCTGCATCGAATTATTACGGGTGATGAGAAGTGGATCCATTACGAGAACCCTAAACGAAAAAAGGCCTGGGTGAAACCAGGTGAACCAGGTCCATCACAACCAAAACGAGCTATTCACTGTGCAAAGGTTATGCTGTGCATATGGTGGGATATGAAAGGTGTGGTGTACTATGAGCTGCTGCAACCGGGTGAAACTATGAATGGAGAACGTTATCGACGACAATTAATGCGTTTGAAGCAAGCTCTGGCCAGAACACGACCAGAATGGGAGAACAGACATGATAAACTTATTGTTCAACATGATAACGCTCGCCCACATGTCGCAAAACCGGTCAAAACCTATTTAGAAAATGTCGGATGGGAAGTTTTACCCCACCCGCCGTATTCACCAGACGTTGCTCCTTCGGACTACTACTTGTTCGATTGCATGAACAACGATTTGATTGGACAGCGGTTTACTTCTTCAGAAGATATCGAAACATGGGTCTCTGACTGGATCGCTTCCAAGGATGAGGACTTCTTTCGCCACGGAATCCGTACATTGCCTGACAGATGGGCGAAAGTGGTGGCTAGCGATGGACAATATTTTTCTTAAGGTATTTATGTATTTTGTGTTTGTACTACAGCTTCAATGTGTGCGTACCAACCGCACGAATTAATTCCTAGACCAAATATTTAACTCAATTTCCCTGATATTTCCAGGTTTTTTTTACTAGATATGATCGATTCCCTGAATTATTCAGGACTTTTTTTTTTCCAAAATCAATTTCCCTGAGATTTCCGGTTTTCCAGGTAGTATATGAACCCTGGACATATGTCACGGTGAAAATTTTCTCTGGTGTGGGCGCCAAGAGCCCCAAAAGTTGTTCTTTTGCGTTACAAGAAGCAAACGAAAACTATAATTGCGACGAGTCAAGATCGAAAACATAACGTTTCTTAGTGAATCATGTCTAAAGTATGTCAAACGTAAGTGTGCGCTATTTATAGCCAAGACGTTTGCTTACAATTCGATTGTACAACTTACAATCTCGTCCATCGACGTTATTAATACGCAATTTGCTGCATGTTTTTGGTTGGAGAGAAGTACTTCAATTGTTGATTTGCCTTGTCAAAGGACCACGGGACTAGAAGAAGAGGACATTATTAAGCTGTCGACGTAAATTTCATTCAGGAGACTGGAAGCCCTAAATCTCCCCCTTCCCCCAGTGTCAGTGCAAACCAAGTGCATAACTGTGATACCGCGAGTGCGAAAACCATATCCTTGCATCACCAACGCAGCCAGCAGGATCCATTATTCACAGTAAGTAAAATAATAATAATAATAATAATAATAATAATAATAATAATAATAGTAAAAAATGTTTTATTTTACAACCAGGCTACTTTCATAATGAGTAGGTATGCATTGATGGGGATGAGCGCTCGAATTTTTTTCTGAATGTATATGCCATAGATTATTTTCATAATTTTTGTGTTAATATTTGTAATTATTCGTTGTATTTTCTTACAAAGTATCACAATATACTCTATGAACGATCTCACATTTTACGTTTAGCTTCCATTACTACTATCCAATGGTCTGGTAAACAAATAGACCATGGGCCAGATATTGAAAACACCGACCCCCCCCCCCTCATGCGGATTTTTGGAGACCATATTTTTTAATTAAAGTAATATCTAAATAAACGAAATCGGCCGGTCTGCAAGCAGAATATTGCTGGAGTGAATAATTGAGGGCATTCTTCAAAATGTGATCAGGGAAATTAAAGAGATTTTACGAAAATTGTAGACCCTCACATTGCTGACCATAGTGATCCCACTAATTGTTACAGAGACATGAATTATACCTCGTTGGAAAGCTTATGTGACACATATTCCAACTAAGTAACTTTTGTGCCTAACATACCTAATCTATAGAAGAAGAAGAAGAAGGAAACCAAGAATTCATTTTTTTTTTAATTGCAGGCAGTTTGCAACACTTACAGCCTTTGTACACAAACAAAATTTTCGTAATGTATAATCTATCTATTCGTATATAATACATAAAAGAAACCAGTACATAATAATAGGTGTAATACACATTGAGAAATTTATCGGTAGATTAATACCAGGGACTCAGAGACCACATTGCCGGCTTGGGACACACTTCTAATAGCGACAAGGAGATAATATCTCCTTGGACAGCTTATGAGACTCAGATTCCAATGAAGCAACTTTTGTGCACAACATGCCCATCCGTAGAAGAAGAAACTCAAGAATTTGAAAAAGTTTTAAATATAAATTGTAGCAGCTGGCAACACCTTCATACGCAGACAAAATGTCCCCTATGTATACCATAAACATTAGTGAACACTACATTTAAAAAATCAGAACAATAGATGTAATGTGACTATGGAGAGGTAGGGAAAAATCTGTGGATGCCCTGTATATAATGCATTGGAAGGGAAAATTAATTTTCACGTTGAAGTGATTTTGATTAAGGATTTGTTTTATCTTGTTTGCAGGCAATTACATATTATCTATATGTTTTATCAATAGCAAGAGTTCACAAATTTTAACTACAACATTCTGCCAAATAACAGACTGATTCTCAAAATATGTTTGATGTAAAATAATGGATAAATATAAACAAATTATATACTTCATGTCCAATTATTGTCTTATATGTGTTGTATTTTATGTGAATACATAACAATAGACAATTCAATTGCTGAATATAAAAGTACAGTCAGTGATCTGCATAAAACACTACACCACTATAATCAACAAGCTCAGGAGTCTCATCTTCATCAGAAGTCTCTGATTCATCCATTAACACTTCTACAAGTTCTTGCGGCATTAGGTAACCCTCACAAGGGAACATCTTATGTTGATAGTAGCATTGCCCAATCAAACAATGCGCAATCGAGAGAGGAGTGAAGAAAAGTGAGAAATCCAAAGTTTTACGGGCCAACACCCAGAAACACAGGAGATACAGAGGAAAGAAGGATCTAGAATCATGTGAGGATAGCAATGCAAAAGATACACTTACACCGAAAGAACTTCAAAATGATTAAAGTAATCAAAATGACATTTACACAACAGTGTAGTAATCGAACATTGTAGCCACAGACATGCTCAATAACATCATATATAATGCAGTGTTGCCTATTGAGCACAAAATGAAGTTTCGTTAAATGGCACGGAACACAAATTATAACATCCAGAAAATCTAATTATGAGTAGAACCATACCTGTAAAGTCGTGATGTGTAGTGTTGCCAACGTTTGAAGATAGGCCTATATGATTTTCTATATGAATCTCGGATGTAGAAGAGTATATACACTACACGATTCGAACTAGTTGAAACCAAAATATGAGACCACAAACAAGAATATAATCACTAAAGTACAAAAATAACGGACGAAGCACAGTGCCGAAGCATTTTTGCCAAACAAAAATGTCAGAATAGTACCAAAACACAGCACATAAGCTGAAATGATCCATTCCCTTGGATGACCAAGTGGTCCGCAGGCTCGCAGCTGGTGCACATGTTCGATTTCCACTGCACATGTTGGCATTCTGCAACATAGCAGTAGTAATAGAATTCTACATTAAGCTAGATGCAGGGCCGGAATTTGTGTTCCTTGCCATTGAACAAAACTTCATTTTGTGCTCCGTTGACAAAACTGCATTGCATACTATGTTATTGTGTATGTCTGTGGGTACAGTGTTTGCTTACTATACTGTTGTGTAAATGTCATTTTGATTACTTTAATTATTTCAAGGTTTCTTTCTGTGTCAGTGTATCTTTTGCAAATGCTATCTTCACATGATTCTAAATCCTTCTTTCCTCTGTATCTTCTGTGATTCTGGGTGTCGGCCCGTAAAACTTTGGATTTCTCGCTTTTCTTCACTCCTCTATCGATTGCGCATTGTTTGATTGGGCAATGCTACTATCAATATAAGATGTTCCCTTGTCAGTCCATTGAATTTCCAACTGGTCATTTACAACATTCAATCCATAGCCAGAAGATGATGGGATATTGGAAACTGATTTGTTTGCACAGTACTATAAGGCGGCTTGATAATTGGCCCTTTCTGTGTGTATTCTTAGAGAATTCCTACGAGACAGGAGATATGTGTCTATCCCACTGTAAATTGATATTAATGTTCCAGGTTCGGGACTGAATCTCCGTAGAAATTTTTCATAGCAAAGACTATTTATGTCTCTTGTAGCCGATCCACCATACATAATACACGTAAACTGCTCCAATTCTTCAAATAAGGAGTCACTGCAAGGAGCCTTCTTCAGTTGTGTTTTCTTACCTTTCCTTACAAAGGCGCTAGTGGTGTCACAACCCAAGTAAGCATGAAGTACTTTCAGTGCAGAACACATCTTCCCTCCAACTTCATTAATGCCAAGGTGCACATTAATAAGATGCCTCCTGTTACCAGTACCTGTATCAAACAGAACTGTCTGCTCTATACGCTGTGCAAAGTTCAGAAGTAGAAGAAATACATCACTACCTGGAGATCTAACTATTATTTTACTGTCACTAGAAGAATTTTCAGCAACATGCAAACAATCTTGTAGAATCATTCTTATATCTGCTTTATCCTGGCTTGATGAAATTCTTGAAATTTTAATTTTGTGTGTTTCTTGACCATCAGAGGAAGTGAGAGACACATTTACACTCACAAACAAAATACACCGTCTTCTTTGTAACTTTCTTTAGTGCTTGGCTTTCTTCCACTCATTTAACAGAAACAGTGTCAAGCTCTGTTTATTGTCATCACATGATAGAAATATTTTCCAATCTCTGGGAAATTCTGTCAGCTCTCCCTTTATTACATGACCTGTAGTTGGGCCTCTTGCCTTTTCTAAGCCTTTAATTGTTAATAACCTGCATGTGTCTGTCACAAAATCAACTCGAGGTACTTCTTCGAATATAATCTCTGCTAACTCTCCAAATGTATTTGGAACAGAAGTCTGAGTTTGGTAAAGATCATTAAAGTCTATGATGCAAATGAGAATATCTTCATTTGGTCTGTCTGCAAGGTGACAATCTTCTTCTAGCATACGCATAAGTTGCGATTTATCTGTCTTGACAAGAGTCCATCACTGGTTGCCAAAACCCATGGTACTGGACCAGAGGGAATTTCAGAACTCATTCCACGCTAATATTATGCTTCAAAGCAAGAAGAAGCTACCCAAACATATTCCGTTCTGCTCTTACTTCTTTTAATTTTATTGGCTGGCCTAGGTATCTTGGAAACTTTAGCAAGGTTTGCAAATGTGTTGAGCTCTTGTTTAGTAATAGATGCATTAAAGATCTTTGATTTGTCAATCATTCTATCCTTAATAAATGTGATATGTGCGTTTTTCCCACTTTATGCGCTGATAGAAGATCTTGCTCAATAGCTTTGGTTGCTGGAGTACCTGATGATAGGCTGTATTAATATCCTTGTTCTCAACGTTGAAGGGATTCAGAAAGTTACTTATTGCTTAAATGACTTTGCACGTGTCCTCTTCACTGTGCATAATCTCTGCTAGTCTGACTTCTTTGTGTGTGGAGTTTTCTGAAGGTCAATACCAGTCATTTCCAAAGTTGCTTGAAGATAACTTGCCCTATTGTGCCTGGTCATACACCATCTGTACTATGCAGCATGACTCCTATTAAAACCAATTATGTTACCATGTGATTTTGCATGTCGATTTAGTGTTTGTTCTATAGTTCTATCCACAGTATTTCTAGGCGAAGCAACACTAGATCGGTTGACGCTGAATCCATTCTGCCTAAGATGATGTTCTGCTCCTGGATGAGATTGCTGCAAATTCTGCATGTCTAGAACATACACAGAGACATATTTTGAATAGTTTTAGTAGTCACAACCGAAGAGAAATGCACACATCTCCTCCAGAGAAGACAAATGAAGGTCAAAATTGTTTTCCTTTGTTACTCTGTGAATTTTGAGAAGGATCCAAACAGTCCATGTACTGCATCCACATTTGTGCAGTTTCCCCAATTTCTTCTTTATCCTTGAACTTCGAATACATGATGAACTTCTTCCTGCAGCCGTCATTTGCAAGAATCTCAGAAAGATTTTCATAGGATGGGTCTTTAACAAGCTTCAGTAAAAGTACATTTTCATCTTCTTCCATTGAATTTGCTGCCTCATATTTCTCCAGTAGCAGCCTGTCCAGGGCTTCAAGGACAACTTTACGGACACGGAGAGCTCGGTTGTAGTGCTTTTCTGTCAAAACTTTTTCGATAGAACAACTGACACAAATTCCTGATTCTATTAGAATATTTTCAAAGCCACTACACCTCACGTATTTTTTTGAGGCACCCATGATGGCGTATGAAGCGTGAAATGTGCCCAGCCTGACTAAGATATCACTGAATTTTTGTGGTTGTTGTCACACAAGTGAATACGCTTTTCTCTGGAAAAAAAAAAAAAAAAAAAAAGGCAACATTTCAATTTCTTTAACTTTGTTCGTATTTATTCGAAATCTGTCATGTCATGATCTTAGTATTAGACACTTAAGATACTTTAGGTATCACACTTGCGTTACTATTGCTGTAGAGGCACCAAAATTCGGATGTTTGTGACAATGTAACGTCCTTAATTTGCAACACTGAATAATAAATGTAACATTGTAAGTTTTCATTTAACACGTAGATTTGCAATACGTAATAACCTGACGTAGTGTCACTTGAAAAAATACAACTTTACGGTGGGTTGGCAGCCCTGTAAACCATGTGATATCACAGAGCATGCCAAACAATGCCGATATTTGAATGGTACAAAATTTCAGCGTTTTCTGTCCATTAGTTCTAAAGTTACATGCGCGTGTCAAGAAAAATGATCCATCTTATTATTTCGAACAGAAATTAACCAAGAATCAATTAGCTTTCTCCAGGAAAATACACCCGATGAATGCGACTCTCACTTACCTGGCTACAGTATTGTTCATGTGTCTTCCAACTTTCTGGACTTCTGAGCAATTTGCCACATATTTTACATGTAAAAGCATCTGGATGGATAGGCAGATGCCGTTGTAAATAATTCTGTCTAAGAAATTCTTTGCCACATATTGGACACTTATACAAAGGAACTTCATTCTTCTTCTTGATACATCTGTGTGAACTTAAAGCTGCTTTCGAAGAAAAACTTCGGGAACACGAAGAACATGTATATTCACCTAAAATCAGGAACAACGAAATTAATGTTATCGTAAGTGTAACTTGCGCACAAGCACAGGAAAGTATTAACTTTCGAAGTAAGTCGTGACTGTGATGATTACTTTATATCGTCATAGCGAGCGCATAGAGAGACGACACTGTCATACTGTTTTCCATCCTACAAAATTTCTACTGAACATTATGTACTTTTAATTACAGTAAAACCTGTCTATGTTGGCCACCATCAGTCCCATTGAAAACTGGACAACTTACAGAAAATAAGCGTAATTGCTGTATTTTTTAGAATAGGATTTCTAGTATTAGTTGATTGTAAAATTTTAATAAGCAGTGGCACGTCAACTACTTTTAAATAATGTACAGTCATGTCCAAAATTATTGTTGCATGTCTATGAATATGTTGTTCTAGGAATATAATTTGATAACGAATTCGCCCGGTATTTCTTATAATGTTAGTACGTGTATAATCGGCAAAGACATGTATGTGGAAAATTTCATGTCAAAAGAGCAGTAAATAAGAACAATAAAACGAAAATAACATTTTCTTGTCCATTTAGCAATATTTTATTTTATTCATTATAATTTTCGTATTTATATTTTTTTTCCTATGAAATTTACCTCAAATATACAGTTCCCAATTATACACATAGTATCAGTATTAAAAGTACTCTGCAAAATCATTATTAAATTATATGCTTACAATATGACAGTTATAGATACGCGACAATCATTTTGGACATGAGTGTACATTGAGTGATCATAACAATATACAGTACTGAAAAAAAAATACTACAGTAAGTTTAATACACACAATACAGTCAACTTTCTATATTTTGAATCCATTATGAATTCATGAATTCAACACGTCCCCTTCCACTGAACACACACCGAAATCGGATTCGCTCTTTTGCTGTCTGTAGAGTACGAAACTTTTATCTTTTATCTAATTAAACAGTGTCAAATATTTTCTGTAGATACCTTTCGAAAAATCAGTTATTAACAACAAATTTATTTATAGTGGTTCATTCTAGAGGTATTTTTTTTTTTTTTCCTTTTATTCTCTTTGACACATATGCACATTCTAATTTTGTAGTTAACTACCTCTTGTTAATGAGCTACAAGTGTTTCCCTCGGAGCAAAAGATGTTTTGAGAAACTCTTATGGGAATTCATGTCTCAAAACCTCCGCTACATTTCGACAAGCCGTCAGGTGCCAATAGCTGACAACTGAAATGGTTAACTTTAACCTTGAGAATTTTCCGAAATTACTATAGCTCCCCATTGTTGAAAGGAGCCGATATAGCTAATGGTTTTACCAAAGCAGACAGGGTAAACAAATACGTACAACCATGTCCTGAATACCCGTACGTGCTTTTTCTTATTCACATCTTCCTTCACCACCCCTTTATCAGGGTAGTGTTCTGGCCATTGACCTCCAAGAACAAATCGTGGAAATCCATACTTTTTTTATCTCCAGTCACAAATACAGAACATCTGCCTCTTATAGTGGAATACGAAAGAGTTCAGAAAAATAACAAAACTGTATTTTGCGTGGCCAAGATATCCAGGTAAATTTATTACTATTATCATAGGGTAACAATGCTTCAAGGTGGCCAACTTACAAAGTAATAAGTAACGAAAGTCTTATGGGAAAATGCAAGTTCAAGACGAATCAGCCCACGATAAGCAGGTGGCCAACTTAGAGAGGTGGCCAGGTTGACAGGTTTTACTGTATTTGGATTTGCCATTTTGTTGAGAAAAATTAATTTTCAAAGGTTTTGATCCCTCTTCCTCAATTTGAAGATCTTCTCACGTCTATGATCCTTATTCGACACAAAAGTTATTCAGGACGAAGTCTACTATTAAGCTGGGATCCAAACCCATAGAATTTCGTCCACTTCCTGCTACGTTTAAACCTGGGACGCACACATTGAATGCGGGGCCGCGGTGGCTCAGTGGTAGAGCGTTCACCTCTGGTGCTTGGGGTCCCGGGTTCGATCCCAGCCCCAGCCAAGTGAACTTTGTGGTGGACAAACGCCGTGTGCGTGGGTTTTCTCGGGGTTCTCCCGTCTCCTCCCACTTTCTTCATTCCACCATTTCATTCATTACTCATCATCACCGTCTCCTTTAGCCTAACCGGCATAGCCGCGGGACGTAAAACTCAGATTTCATTTCATTTCATTGCACACAGTGAATGCAAGCGATAAACAAATGAAAAAAAAAATCAGTTTAACGTCCCATGATGCCCTTTAGACTAAGGGAGACCATGATTAAAGCAAGTGAATGACGATGGAATAATTGGTGGAATGATAATGTGAGAGGAAACGGGAGTCACGGATACGGTGACGTCCACCACAAACTTACTTGACTGGGGATCGAACCAGGGGCCCCACGCACCAAAGGTAAGAGCTTTACCACTGCGCAATCGTTCTTCCCTCTGCAAGCCCTAAACATTTTATGCCAGATACGGATACTTCAGCCGTAAAGTGAATATCGTATTTCAATTTTCCTGAAAATATTGCAAATTTGACTGTTTTGTCTTTCTAAAGTACAGTTCTATACAGAATTGTAGTTCCAAGTGAAAATCAAAACACCAAGTGGGAATATTTTTAGTCTGTTATTGTAGTGTATTACAGCCTTTTCGAACGGGTGTGCTGCAAAATTTTAGAATTTAAAAATAAATCTTTATGCTTTTTTTTTTTTTTTTTTTTTAATGACACCCACCACCAAAGGTATTCTTAAAATTTAATGACCATGTTTGTTCACTCAAAATGTGAATATCCCATAAATATTTCATATACATGGTGCTTGAAAACAACACCAACAACATTTGGGAGGTGATTCCTGACACCAAGAGAAGACAAAATGTATAGACCAACCTGGGTGATTCCTTTCGGAGTTATAGGTTGCCGAAAACACGAAAAAGTGAACTTTAAAGGTCCATAGCTCAAAAAACTATAGGAACTACCGTAGTTGGGTCAAGACTTAACTTAGGAACTAATATGTGCGCTATCCAAAAATACATGTTTCAGAATCCTAAGGTACTCACGCCATAATTTTTATAGAAGGAGTTTGGCTACGAGCATATAATTTGAAAAAATGAAATGAAATCTTTGTTTTACTTATTCCGGTTAAGCTAAAGGAGACGGTGATTATGAGAAATGAATGAAACGGTGGAATGAAGAAAGTGGGAGGAAACGGTAGAACCCCGAGTAAACTCACGAGCACAGTGTTTGTCCACCACAGTCCACACAGCGCGAGCTGGGATCGAACCAGGAATCCCAAGCACCGGAGGTGAACGCTCTACCACTGAGCCACCGCGCCTCCCTAGTACTCAGCAACTACCTCTATAAAAATTATTGCGAAAGTACCACAGGATTCTGAAACATGGATTTTTGGATAGGGTACATACTAGTTGCTAAGTGAAGTCTTGGCCCGACTACGGCAGGTCCCATAGTTTTGAAGCTACGGACCTTTAAAGTTCATTTTTTCGTGTTTTCGGAAACCTATAACTCCGAAAGGAAGCATTTGTGCACCCAGGTTGGTCTATACTTTTTGTCTTATCTTGGTGTCAGGAATCACCTCCCAAACGTTATCGGTGTTGTTTTGAAACACCATGTATTGCGTTGCTTCTTGTAGCAGTCATTAAATATAAAAGTGGCACTTGTCACAATCAAAGTTTTCATCGACTCCCTGAACAAAAATCATTGTAGAATTTGAACTACTACACTTATAAACATAATTCTTGTCTCAAGATAAGGGTTTATTATTACAAATTTTAGAATTTCTGTTACTATGAGAGACCCTAAATTTTAATCACAAATATTTTTCTCATTTTAAGAGACTGCTCATATTTGACCATTAAATACCTACTGATATAAGGAATAAGACAAGAAATATTAGCTTGGAGAAATGAGAGATGGTTAAAAAGATTAATTCCTCAGTACTTACTAATATTTTTCTGTAATATGTAAGTTTAATCCTCCAGTGCACTTAAAATTAGTTATTTGTCTTAAACTAGCAAAGGACCCATTGCCGGCAAGTTTTCGTTTCCCCCTCCTCTTCTTTCATACAGAATTCGTTTAAAACTCGAAGTTTCGCGCACGAAATTCGAATATCTCGTACGGAAACCTTAGTGAACGACCACCACGCCCTTTTTTTCATTCTATGTCAAGTATTAAAAAAACGTTTAAACACAAGTTCGATTATTTTAAAGGAAAAGTCCAAATACGGAGTTTCAAGTTTCCAATCTTCTGGGTTTCCGAGGTATGGATATCTTATTGTGATGACTGCAATACCCTTCCACGTCAAATTTCCCCAAATCCTGACTTAGTGGTATCTTACGTCACAAGTCTTATGCAACGTCCAAATTTTAAGTTTCTAGCTTAATCATTTGGTCTAGGTGTTGATCAGTCAGTCAGTCAGGACTTCTTTTATAGATAGAGATATATATACACAGACTATATATTGCATGCCAAGCAAAATAAATTATATATAAGCTTCAGTATATACTATGTAAGAATTAAAGGAATCTATATTTATGTGCAAACATTTTCAACTACAATGGATATTTTATAAGTATTCCTGCCACTTGGAAAGAATACAGGGTAGGATTCAAAAGTAATGAGCCTTCGTTCAAAAAGACAGATTTATTGAGCTGATCGGTACAACTGACTAATAGTCTTCAAAATAGCCACCTCCTGCATCAATGCACTTCTATAGGCGGCTTTTCCATGATTCAGAGGCTTCCCCGAAGGCCTGTTCCGGGATGGCTGCAAGGGTTGCCTTGACATTTGCTTTGATGTCCTCGATGGAGTCAAAACTTTTTGCTTTCAGTGCTGATTTTAAGCGTGGAAACAAGAAGCAGTCAGGACGCGACAAATCCGGATTGTAGGGAGGCTGGGGTACCACAGGAACGTTGACACGGACTAGGTAGTCGGTGTGTGACTGGGGGCGTTATCGTGGTGAAACTTCCAGCTGTCCTTGATGTTCCTAGGCTTGCGCGCAATGTTTCTTTCAGTCTTTTCAGTACTTCCTGGTAGTAAGCAGCGTTCACGGTCTGTCCGGGAGTGACAAACTCGTAGTGGACGATCCCCGTCACTCCGAAAAAGTTGATGAGCATGGTCTTTGTCTTCGATTTGCTCATCCGTGATTTCTTGGGACGGGGTGAGTTTGAGGCGCGCCACTCAGCGCTTTGTCGTTTTGTTTCTGGATCGTACTGAAAAGTCCAAGTTTCGTCGCCGGTTATCACTTTTTCGAGAAAGGCAGGATCGCCTTCGCACAATTGCAGCGGTTCTTCGCATTGGAGCACTCGGTTCCGTTTCTGTTCTTCAGTCAAAACTCTCGGCACAAGTTTCGCGCAGACTTTCTGCATGTGCAAGTCCTCGGTAACAATTCGTTTCACCGTTGTCTCCGATAAGTTCAGGGCTTCTGCCACTTGGTATAGACTCAAACGCCGGTCCGTGTTCAAAAACTCACGCACTCGCTGCACATTCCCGTCAGTATGGGCCGACCCCGGGCGTCCAGACTGGGGTTCGTCAGTCACCTCTTCCCGGTCCTCACGAAAAGCCTTAGTGCCACTTTTGACTTGAGAATAGGACAGACACTCAGTCCCAAACGCCTGTTGAAGCATGGCGAATGTTTCGGAAGGAGACTTGCTCAACGGGAAGCAAAATTTGATCGCGTAGCGTTGCTCTAACAAACTTTCCATATCGCCGTGTCACGCACCACCGTATAGGGGCTATTGTTAAGTCCGATGCTACCGCTCCGAAAGCTCGGAGCCAACTGACCTGCGTTGCGCTGTGAAGCCAACACCCACCACCACCGTCGCCGTCAAGCGGAGCGCACTGCAGGGTGCGCACGCGTCAGTATAAAGTAAGGCTCATTACTTCTGAACAGGGTTGGCAAAAACCATGGTTTTTATTGAAAAACCCCAAAACCCGTTTTTTTTTTTGTTTAAACCTGTTTTCTTTCTTTTTTTTTTTTGTTTAAACCAGGTTTTTTTTGGTTTAAATAATTTGCTCTATGTATATATATCACATATGGACAGAAATAAGTTTATTTCGTCTTGGTGTTATTATGCAACAACCGGGTTATACTGGAAGGGGTCACATAAGCTTAAAACTGAATCCAACCCCGTTTCTCGACTTACATCAGAAACAAATTGTCCTCCATTTGAACTCGAAACCGGGACTAATTGGCCACAAATGCGATACGTATGCCGACTCACTCACGAAGGACTCCTGATATGCTGTACTGATTTTTATATACCTTTAATATAATTGTCTAATTGTCAAGAGTCATTTGAGGACAGAAAGATGAACAGTTGCACAAGTGAAACCATCATACAGAATTACATATGGACAATTTCAAAATACTGCAGAGCACAGAATAACTAATTAAGTCCAAATTAGTTCACTATGACTTTTATTAGTCCAAGTTAAAGAAATATAACGACTTAATTTGCATATCAGTAAGAAAAGTGAATAAAGATAAGAATTATTTGAGTCCACTTTGGCTCTCATCCATTTATACATAAATAGATACCAAAGATACTTCTGATTTCAGTAAAATACCTTTCGTGAGGTTTGTATGACTCCCTCTCAAAATAATGCGCGGTATTTCGATGTATTTTATCAATAGTAAACATTATTAAAACGAAACAATATTTAGAATTTTTCTTTGATTGCAATTGCATAACAATAATAACAAACTATAAAAATATCAAAAAAGAAACATTCATAAACTAAAAAAAAAAGTTGCTTTTGTAGTATAACCTCTTTGAGTAATGAATGGGAAATTTAGGTCTGAATAAAATACGAATAATAGGCTATGCGGGAGTGATACGTGGTGACACAGAAATGTGTGTTCATCAAGATTTTACGAACACTTAACACTTTTACGAACATTTTTCGTTTTTGGTTTAAACCAGCCAACCCTGCTTCTGATTCCTACCCTGTAAGACAATTTGATTCTTTAGCAAGGTGGTACGTTCTTCCTGATGCTGTGTCTGAAAAGGCGTCACAGAAACAACTGTGATGCCAATAATATGAATAATGCTGGACCATTTGAGTGAATAAGTTTTACAGTTAATCCCCTTCATCAGCATTTGCTGTTTCACCAAACCCAGTACCAACCAAAACCAAACACAGGCCAAATACGGATTTGCACATAAACCATCATCACTATAATGTTCTAAATCCAATTCTGAAGTGATAGTGTAACAAACCAAAACCAAACACTTTGCCTTTCTGCACCAATTTTAGTGGCTCATAGGAGCACAAAGTGAGTACCTGAAATTGTTATTGCTTGACGAAATCTCTCACTCAATTCAACACCTAATGTCATCATATCGTACTTCGGCACAAAGAAAACTTCAATTTCTTTTGCTATCCAATGCAATTTTTGAACAAGAAACTCTTACACTAAATATTGCATCATGCCAGACTTGCCTTCTTTCCACGCCATAGCATGATTTTTACAGCAGTGGTTCCAACTGGTGTGTTGGGAAATTTTAGAATTTAAAAATCATTCATTTAATAATAAGCAAAATCAATTTTGATAGACTGTACCGGTCGATCAGCGGCAGTAGTAATGCTCAATGCTACCTACAGTCACTACTTTATGGAAACTTACAGTCTTATACTATCATAATTTCTATTGTTATGAATAAAAAAAATCGAGTGTGTCGCGATGTTATGGGTGTCAAATAGTATCGTCAGAAAAAAAAAGGTTGGAAATCACTGCACCAAGTTTTATTTTTCTATTTACGTTTGCGGAAACAATTCCAAAGAAATTACACTCGCAAATTCTACAAGCCATGTCCAAAAATGCACTAAAAACTTATTAGCAATGATCAATAAAACGCTTTTCAATAATTACATACGATTCGTATGCACATGAACTGATTGGAAGTTTTTTTTTTTTATTATTATTATTTATTTAAACAAAATGTGAATTTCTTTGAAATAAGAGGAACCTACACTTTAATTACATCATATAAAGGGTATTTCAGTCAATTAGTCTCTTTCTCATTTTATTACTGTGATCAAATGAATCAACGTATACACATAACCAAAGCATCACTGCAATGAATACTGTTCTATGTTTCATTACTGATGAACAGAATATATGATATGTTCAATGCGCCCCGCACGACTGTTGTGAACCTCCCGCATGTTAATCGTGAAGTTCTGGAAAACCCGTCTACAGATATCTCTATCGACAAATGTGCAGCAATCAATGATCACAGTCTGCAAATCTTACAGTATACCAGGAGCTCTAGCGAACACTTTCTCCTTCAGAAATCCCCAATGAAAAAAATCGCAGGTATTCAAATCAGGGGTAGTGGGTGACCAGGAAAATCCGCAATCAAAGAGCGCCGGAAGTCGATTTGACTCGATCCTGGAACTTGCAATGGAGATAACTGAGGTGTGTGAGGTCTAGTCCCGTTCTGTTGGAACCACTGTCGACGCAAGGAAAATCTTTTCCTTGTAATTCAGGAAGAAAAAAAGGTCTCCAACATTTATTGATAATTTTCCGCAGTAACGTGTCCATCGAAGAAGGAACCAATCAAATCGTTGATTGATCGTGCACTACCTTACTAACAGTTTCGTCAGGTGAAGGCTGAATACGTGTGGAGTTTGTAGTCCCCAGAAACAAACATTTTGTCTGTTTACGTCTCCTGTGAGATGGAAGTACGCTTCATCTGTCATCTACAGTTTATCCAACACATCAGGATTTTCTATCATGTGATAAACGAATTCACGTGTGAACGTCTCCCTCTTAACACGCTTAGCGTTTGTTAGCTCCTGGAATATATGAATTTTGTAGAGAAACATCTGGAGATTTTGCTGAACAATACGTCAGGTGCTGGTCAACGATACATTATTTTCCACAGACAAACGTCTCAAGGATTTCTTCGTTGGAGAGTCCACAACACTGAGACGAATGATCTTGATGTTTCCAGGTGTGCGAACGCAAGCCTTGTTCCCGCCTTTTTCCTTTCCTGTCACGCTTCCCGTGGCACGGAATTGTTTCAGAAACTTTTTGATTACCGTTTTATCCGGAGCACATGAACACTTATATTCCTTCTTGAACATTCTCTGCACAGTACTGAGCGATTTCGTTTCAAGATACCACTGTACAACACGCGATTTCTGTTCCATCATTAAGGGCGGCGCCATTTTGAAGTAGGTATAGGTTTCAAGTGTTGCCAGATGTCAAAACAAACCTTGAATTCCAGTGTACATAACAATATCACTCATAGCACTCCATTACATTTCGTTTAGTCTCAGTAATAAAATGAAAAAGGGACTAATTGACTAGAAACATCCTGTATTAAGAATTTAATTCACGACTTGTGTCAGTAGGTGAGTATTAAGTCAATATTAAGTAGGTTTTGAATTCACTAAATCTCTTAATGATGTACTCTAAAACGAAAATGCCACTGTCAAAGAAATATAACTCGATCTTTAAATACATTACCTGTATGCTTTGCAATATGCCGTTTCAATAACTTCTTTACTGTAAAGGACTTATTGCAATGTGGACATGGCAGTCGGTTAGATGAGACTTCTCCAAAACATGAATGTGTCAGTAAATTTTCTTTCCTTGCGAATACCTGCAACGGAGTATTTCACTTATTGTTAGTACTCAACGTACTTTCATACATAATAAAATACAAAGATCAACATTAATCTATTTACTACAATTATTGTATTTTCATATGAGCATGTATCTCCTTGTCATTCCTCACATCTGTGTTTATTTAAAACAGTAAATGATAAATTCAATAACAGAAAGTTTTTGCAGTATATTGCAGTATGCAGTATTCAATACAAAATCACGAACTTCAAGACCGCGGAAATTATTATGGTATACAACTGCAAAATCCAACACCTACAATAACTCACCTTTAGTAAGATTATGTTCATTATAGAACAATATAGCTGAAAGTACTGATGACTTCGACTTAAGTTTGAAAGAAAAAATATTTAAGGAATTATTGAGCAGGTATTTGTGCGAACTTAAGTTGAATAGAAAAACTAATTAATATTATGTATTACTATATTAACTGCGATAATCATATTTAATTGTTTTCATGCTTTTTTATAATGTACAATATTCACGGCAAACATATGAATGTGTTCAATATAAAATGTACGAGATATATACGTTGTATGTCGTGCATATATATTTTGTATAGTAAAACTATTCATGGTTTAGGATTGATTATTTTAACAAAAGGGACACTGACCAAAGCTTAAAACCCACTTTATTTTAAATTATAATTTGTAATTGTTTCGGATATCTAGCATATCCTTCTTCAGACACTATCAAAAATAAATGAAAATACAGACATCTTTTTTTTGTCTGTATTTTCATTTATTTTCGATAGTGTCTGAAGAAGGATATGCCAGATATCCGAAACAGTTACAAATTATAATTTAAAATAAAGTGGGTTTTAAGCTTTGGTCAGTGTCTCTTTTGTTAATATATTTTGTATGTATAAATATTGGTATATGTACATGCATATATATGTATTATGTATGTAAGACTATATATAGAATTAGAATATTAGTTTATAGTTCATAAGATGTATGCATTGATCTATGGAATGTCCGCATACAAAGTTATGTATTGTATTTGCTCATTGCTAGTTTAATATTTTTACCATTTTCACTTTTATTATTTTCATTTATAAATTTCTATTTTACTTATTATTATTATATAATGTAATCAATTATGTACACCTCCTATAATTGGAGAGATTTCTCTGTTGGAGGAAATAAATAAATGTCCCTTTACAGCCACAAGTGAAGGAGGTCTTGGCATAAATCGGCAAGGGGTCCCATAAAGCGAAGATTTTTTTGATATCTCTTGCCGTTTGCAAGATTTGAACCTACTTCCGGTTGGAGTTTCTAATTCATGTATGATCAGTGTTTTCTTCCTTCTTGCATGCAGTATGTACGAGTAATAAGCAAATACATTACATACACAATAATTACAATGTCAGTGATATATGGTATTCATTGGGCAAAACATTCCAAAGATTCATTTTAGCCTGGAGAAATGGGTATACTTCGTTTTTCATTACAATTTGGAAATGAAACGAATGCCGGAGATATAGTAACCCCGTAAACAAATGTGTAGTGTTGGAATGTATAACTCGTAGGATACGATGCTTTACTTTTTAAAAAAATCAACACTTCCAGTGTACCACTAAAAACGTATAAAGAAATAACGGCCATTTTTTAAATATTCGGTTAGAACTGAACAATCTACACAAAAGCAATCGATCAGTGAAATCAGCCTCTTTCTAGAGCTTGTAGTTTCCGAGATATCATTGTCGAAAGAACTGGCCACGAACAAATAAACTTTTCTTGACCACAAACATATAAACCTAGCATTTTAATATATAGATAATAGGGATGGCCAGAACCAGTTCCTGTTGGAACCGGCTTTCAGGTCTGAATGGATCCGGTTCCGGAACCGGTTCTTCGGATCCAGGTCTGGAACCGGTTCTAAAAACAGAACCGGTTCCGCTGGAACCGAAACTTTGTGACCATCCCTACGCTAAACCCGAGCTGCTGGCAAGCTGTGAACAGTATGCTAGATGAAATGGTGGAAGCAACAGGCAGGCGCCCAGGCGACGGCAGCTTGTCTCATTTGGCTAAATAAACTGGGTAACTGGCAAACTCATTGGCTAAACAGATCTGGAACCGGGTTTTCGGATCCAGGTCTGGAACCGGTTTCTAAGATTCGGTTCTGGAACCGGGTTTTCGGATCCAGGTCCGGAACCGGTTCTGAAAACCGGATCTCCGAGAACCGGTTCCGCCGGAACCGGAACTTTGTGGCCACCCCTAATAGATAATCTACGCAACTCAGTTTCTTATACACAAAGTTTCGCCACAAATTTCATACAACACTGATCAAAAATAATCTGACCAGGAATTTTTTCTCGATCTCTCATTCTCAAGTGCTCAAATGAATCGTAACGCATAGTTAATACTTACAGCCAAACAAGAAACACATGTAAATTCCCCCGTATGCTTCCGCAGGTGTCGGTACAGGTATTCAGACTTGTGGAATTCTTTGTTGCATATATCACAGTTGTACGGCGGCCCCAACATTAAAGGATCAAAAGTTTCTTCACTGGAAGACTCCACATCTTTTGATTTATCTACAACTAAATTATTGTTATCCTGTAATAAAACAAAAACTTGAACTAAGTAACATACAAGTGAAAACTGAAGTGAAAGAGCGTTTTCACTTTTGGGAAGCTATTAAATCTTTACATTATAGAAATTCAGATCTGGATGACTAATAATCGAAATTAAAAAAAAAAGATCTTATTTCATCAGCTTGCAACAAAGGTGTCTTTACCAGAAAAGTAAAAGCATAATAACTACACTAAAATGAAATACGTGAGATTATTCGCTTGAGAGAAAATTTTCAAAAAAGAAAATGAAATGAAATCTTTCAGTTTAAGGTCCCACCATTGTGCCCTTTAGGCTAAGGGAGACGATGATTAAAGCAAGTCAATGATGATGGAAGAATTGTGGAATGAGAAAGTGGGAGGAAACTGCAGTACCCGGAGAAAAAACGACAAATACGATGTTGTCCACCATCACAAACTTACTTGGCCGAGGATCGAACGAGGGACCCCCACGCACCAGGGGATAAGCGCTCTACTACTGAGCCACCGTGCCCCTTAGTTTCAAAAAAGAGAAGAGCTAGGAGGGCCATCTTGGAATACAACGTCACGTGAAGTGTTATCACGATGTAAGTAAGTGAAAATGAATAGTTGAAGAAACTAACGTGGTGGCTAGGAGAGGGAAGAAAAATGTATAATACAGGGGAAAGAACTCAAAGAACAAATACATCTAAAGGGTGGATCATTTACCTTGAGACACCCTCGTAACTTTTGAATGGATAAAAAAAAATTGAGTTTTACGTCCCACGGTTATGGCGGTTAGGCTAAAGGAGACGATGATAATCAGTAATGAACAAAATGGTGGAATGAAAAAGTGGGAGGAAACGGGAGAACCCCGAGAAAACCCACACACACGGTGTTTGTCTACCACAAAGTCCACTTGGCGGGGGCTGGGATCGAACCCGGAACCCCAAGCACCAGAGGTGAACGCTCTACCACTGAGCCATCGCGGCTCCTTTGAATGGATAAATCCGATGAAATTTTGTAACCTGGAAATATCGACAAGATGTCACGTTTCACATACTTTACTACATCACAAGATTAACAGTGTTTTTAACCCAACAGTCGTTATTTTTTTAATGGCACTATATGATTATTACGCATTACAAATCTGTGCGTTAAACTAAAACTTACTTGAATGATACATTTATTATTCAGTGTTACAGTGCTACGTTACAAATATTCATAAACATTTACATTCTGAACATCCCTATACAGCAATAACACAATCGAGACGGGCGTGCCAATGTACATCGGAATTACCTTAATGTCGAATTATATGACCTTTATAAGACATATTTCTAATGAACAGAAAAAGTTACAAGGGACTGAAAAATTTTGCTTTCTTCACACTTTTTTTTTTCTTTTTTTATCGATAAAGTTCTTACATAAGTATCACGTCCAATCACATGGATTATTTTTAATAAACGTGAAGATCATAAAGTTTACAGCACCTTGGTATCTCAACCCGTCCCAGAGATATGAAAAACATGCGTAGAGATTGCTATACTGCTTAAAATGGCGTAGTTGTGGGGGAATGTTGTTGCTTTCGTCGTCTTCTATAACATTACAGCAACAGTTTTCGTTTGCTGTAACTGCAACAAGTACTTGTAAATATTGCACACTTATTAATATTCAGCAGTGTTGCATAGTTTAACAATATTCATCTCCCCGAAATGAATTGAGATACCAAACTGCATTAACCGGAATTACCAGGGTGTCTACTAAAATTCCAAAATGAAATTTCGAGACTTTTTCGTGACCTTTTCTTTACCAAACAATAAAATTTTATAACATTCTCAAGAGAAAATTTGGGTGGGACTTAGGCAGTATTTTCATGCATGCGATAGAAGCGTGCGTTGCTTGCGATTTGGTAGCGTCTAAACCCGACCATACACATTTTTGGTGGTGAATTTTGACGTTTTATAGAACAAAATTTTTCAGTCTATACTTATATTTGTACAGATTAAAAAAAATCGTTACTCAAAAACTAAATTTCGTGACTTTTTCTTGACTTTCATGACCGTTTGCTGATTTTATGACTTTCGTGACCGAATAACAGCCTGATCGTTTATTGAAAACCACCTATGAGATTGAATGTGATATTTATTGAAGAAAGCAAACCCTTTGAAAAGAAGTAAAATATTCAGGATTAGGATTAAGAACTAGATTTCTGGGCTTTCGGCATCTACGGCCATGTTAGCCCATCACGTATAAGGGATGACGTCCCTCGGCGATCATACTATCCGAAGAAAGGGAAGGAAAGAAGTGCCCTGGGACCTGTCTGTTAGGTAAGATTCTGATGTTTGCTTGGTGTTAATGAGGAAAATCTTCCTCAGGATGGCTGGCCTGGGAAAGTGTTTACACTTTTTTGTCCGTGTATCCACCGAAAATCGAACCCGACTAGAATATTCAATTCTTTGTAACTTTGTTCCTACTTTCTACAAATTAGTAATATCATGGCCTTAGTATTCGACGCTACGGTACATTCGATGTCCATTGACATGTCAAGTTTTATCTGCATTATTACTGTTGTAGAAAACTTCAAAATTTGTATTACGGGTGTTTGTAATCTTGTAGCGACCTTAGTTTGTAATACAATTATGATATTGCAAGTTTTAGTTTAACACGTAGATTTGAAATATGTATGTTATAACCTGATGTAGCGCTATTTAAAAAATACAACTGTAGAATATAGGGTGAAAATAATAAATGTTAGAAAGACAAAAGTCATGGTGATTGGAACGAAGGGGTAGATGTCAAATATAGATATGGGAGGAAGGGAGAAAATAGAAAAGGTGACTAGTTTTCGATACCTGGGTAGTATTATTAGTAATGATATGAAGTGTGAACGTGAAATAAAAGCAAGGATAGGAATGGCGAACGAAGCCTTTAGGAGGAAGAAATTACTATTTTGTGGGACCTTGAACAAAGAGTTGAGAAAAAGACTCATAAAATGCTACGTGTGGAGTATTGTGTTGTATGGGTCAGAAACATGGACATTTCAGTGAAATGATGAAAAACGACTGAAAGCTTTCGAAATGTGGGTATGGAGAAGAATGGAGCGAATTAGCTGGATCGAGTGGCAAACGAATGAGAGGGTGTTCGAAATAGTAGGAGAGAAAAGAACAATTTTACATTATTAAGAAAAGCAAGAGGAACTGGTTGGGACATTGGATAAGAAGGAATTGTATCATGAGGGACGTGCTAGAGGGTATGGTAGCAGGAAAGAGGGAGGAGCAAAGGAAACTACAATTAATAGACTATATCAAAACGAAAAAAAAAAGTACTTGAAGGCGAAGAGATTAGCGAAAGACCGTGGAGCATGGAAGTTTCTCAGTTGCAGCAAGTGACCTCCAATAAAAGCAGAATACTGATGATGATGATGACGACGATGACTGTATGTTGAGTTCGCAACACTGTTAATCGGGGATATTGCAGAATATGTTAAACAATGTCCCTTTAAGATATTTGCAATTACAAAATTATAAAATTTCATTTATTTCTATCAATTAGTTTAAAAATTACGAGGGTGTTTCAAAGCATCAATCATAGTCTACCTTATAATAATTAAAAGATTAAAACATGAAAAATGGGAGATAAGGCAGAACGAGTTTTTGATGTGAAGGAAGACCTCTGTTTATGCTTCATCGACTGGGAAAACGCTTTCGACCGGGTAAATTGGACAATACTTTTGAAAATACTTAAAGAAATCGGAGTCAACTGGAGAGACCGACGACTCATTCGGAACTTGTACATAGGACAACAAGTGAAGCTGCGTTTCAATGAAGGAAAAACCAATAGTGTGGAGATCGGAAAAGGAGTCAGACAAGGGTGTAGTACGTCGCCACAATTATTCAACATTTACAGTGAATATTTAATGAAGGAAGCATTAATGGGAATTGGAGATTTCAAGATTGGAGGGCAGATCATTAACAAGATCAGGTATGCAGATGATACAGTTATTATAGCTAGAACCGAAGAAGGATTACAGGAGATGATTAACAAAATAGTTGACACCGGAAAACTATATGGAATGGAAATCAACATCGAAAAGTCGAAAGTCATGAGAATATCCCGAGGAAACGCGTTCTTACGGGTCAGAGTAGAAGAAAGAGAACTTGAAGAGGTCAAGAATTTCAAGTATCTGGGAAGTATTTTAAAACGAGACGCTTACTGTACCAAAGAGATCAGGTCAAGAATTGACATAGCTAAAGAAGCATTCAACAAGAAAAGATCACTCTTAACTAGCAACCTCAATACTGGAGTTAGGAAGAAGTTGGTCAAGTGTTATATCTCGAGCATTGGACTGTATGGTTCTGAGACTTGGACATTACGGAAGTTAGAAAAGAAATATTTAGAGAGCTTCGAAATGTGGCGTTGGAGGAAGATGGAGAAGATAAAATGGACACAGAGAGCTACAAACGAAGATGTTTTAAAACGGATAGGAGAGAAGAGGACACTTCAAGCCAGCATCCTTCGTACGAAGACCAATTGGATTAGACACATCTTGCGAAGAAATTGTCTTCTTTATACCGCCATAGAAGGAAAGCGAGGACTAGAAAGAACACAACTAATCGATGATTTGAGAACGAGAAGAAAATATTGGGAGTTAAAAGAGGATCGAAAAACGTGGAAGAAATATTTCCAGGCCTAAATCTAAAATTGGAGGAAAAAAAAAAAGTGTCCCAGGATCTGCCGAAAGGCAGAATACTGAATAATAATAAGGCAGAAAGAAAAGTGTTGAGAAATAATTGGTGAAGACAAGGAAAGAAGTAATGATGAGAAACCGAGTGAGTGTAGTACTACAGATGGTTAAGATCAGGATTCGGGGAGAGGGATTCGAGGACAGGATGATAAGTTCTCTGTGACCGACATGGAAAAGTCAGAGGGAAGAATACTTAAGGAAGGGTGGTCAAATGAACTACTGTGGAGGTTTGTGTTCTGGGACAGGTACCTGGGGAATTTGAGGGCTGCAAGAATACTGTTGATGCGGATCAAAGGGAGAACAATAGACACAGCCATATATTACTAACAAACAATTCAATCTTGCCAAAATCCATCACTATAGTTCTCTACTTCTAACTTTCTTATCCAATAGCATTCCAGTCTGCATTACTTACAGAAGCTAATGAATTTTGCTTACCATGTCGCTAAAATTTAAACAGCTCTTCCAACCCATCCTAAAGCGTTTATCAAAGACCTCCCCCCAGGAATATTACAGGAACTGATCAGTTGAAAGATTACACACCTCAATCAAAGAAACCAAGATTTGTTAAACCTGTCCTATTTCTACAGTAATTTGATCTTACAACTATTCTTCAGAAACATCACTCTCTACCGTTCCGGTAGTTGCAGTTGCTACACTAATTTGCTCCCTTAATGTACTCCCATGCGCAAAAAAAATTGCGCGTATACTGTAACTGAAGATTTTTCGTATTTATTCCATTTTCCTTACGTTTATAGGTAAAATTCAGTTATTAGTATGTGGAGATAATAGAAAGCAATCCATCTAAGGAGATATTTCCAAAAAATATAATAAAATAATAAAAATATAAGCAAAAAACAAAATTATGCTCGGTTTTGTGTATACTGGCAACGATGATTTCTAGGGATTTTTCAGTAGCAGAGCATGTTTGCGGAGGGAATTCAGTAGGGAAGTCGAGGAGTTGGATAGTGGACTAAAATGTTGCATTTATTGGTTAAAACCTAGTGTGCAGATTGCCTGCCAAATATAAATTAGCTTCTGTAACTAAGATGTCGTACGAAAATATAGAATTAAACAGAAAAACTCTTATCTTAAGGTTCGAAGCGATACGGACCATGGTTATGAAGATTATTTCTTTAAAAAAAAAGAGCCAACACCACGTAAACTCCGTGGTTAGGTGGATAGTGTGGCGGACTTGTAGTTATTTCATTATTTTGACACCACATCGAATCCCATCCCATCCCAATTTTTTTTAACAAAACATTATAGGAAGTGTATAATTTTCATGTTAATAAGAACCGAAACAATATAATAAGGAAATAATTTATTGATAGTATCCTTTAATCGACGTATTTATTCTGTATTAGAATACGTGTACTATTGGAAACAGTTATTGTTTTTAGTTTATAGTCTTGTATGTTACTTCCCGTTCTTGAACAGCAGACAACTCACTTCGGGTTTGTGTGTCTGGAACAGGAAAAAGAACATACGCGACCTTGACAGCCTATCCAGTCTTACCCCTTGTTACATCGACCTGATGTTAAATTATCGTTTATGTGTGTGTGTGCTTGTGTTTTTTGCTTTTTAGAGTATTGACTTTCTCTATCTCTTTTTTTTTTTTTTCATATCCACAAGTGCAAGAATGCTTTCGTTGAACGTAACTAAATTATACAGATCTATGTATGCGGAACACGAATATTTCCAAAAGATAGCATGAATATGAACGATAATCATACCATATTTCTACATTATATAGTAGCGTGAAAAACTGATATTAAAATGATGTAACAAACAGGCATAAGTTTTTTTTTCTAGCATGGCAACACATTAAACGTAACTCATTAAATTTTGGGAATTACAAATTATCACCTTACGTGTCGTATTTCTATTCTTTTTCACGTTCAAGCGACGAAAGAAGAAATTGTAGTAATAGTGATAAAAATCGAATTCGAGATTTCAATGACTTCAAGTTTCACGTCCCCACATATCGAAAAAGTTATTTTGATGTCTGTCCATCTGTTCGTTTGTCGGTTCGTCACGCTTTTACATGCATTCAAATAGAGGCCATACTGTTCGACGTATATGGAACGAATTCTAGACGAATTTTTTATAACACTTTATCGTTTCGAATTCTATATCCTCCGACACCTAAAAATAAGGGTAGTTTACTGATGAATGAAAATTTAAAATAATTAAATTGTTTCAAAAACAGCTGTAAAGATTTTGCTTATTTTTTTTTTTTTTTTTTTTACAAGTATAGTATGAATCATTGCTCTGAAAAAAAAAATACATAAGGTGTAATTTACTGTATGGGATGCGTTTTTTCGATCAATTTTCTCAATCACATTTCATAAATAATTGTATCATTAATAACCTAACAATATGACACAACTCGCTCGTCCTGTAAACATTCAGAAGGGGTAGTTTACTCTTCTCCGACGATTTTCCCATTAACGCCTGACGCAATTTTGTTCATATTTCATATTTGTTCATAAATAAATGTTACATAAATAACCTAACGATATGGTATAATTCCATCATCCTAAAAAGCTAGAAGTGGTATATTACTTTTCGGAGCAAGTAATTACCCTACGATTACCCTACGATTTTGTCGAGAATGACTCTGGCAATTTTGTTCGTATTTCATAAATAGCATAACTCGTTTGTCCTGAAAAGATACACAAGGGATATTTTATTCTTCGGGATGACTTTTTTTGACGATTTCGCAGAAAGTACTCAGACGCTTTTGCTCATAGTTCACATACAATTATTTCCTTAATAATTCTAATATATGGCATATGTTATTTCTAACAGAAATATAACCAATGGGTACTTTACTTTTGGACATAAGTTGCTTTGAACAAAGTTTTCCAAAACACATTATTTTGTTCGCATTTCCCAAATAAATGTTTCAGTAATAGCTGCAGCCTAACATGAGTCAGTTTAAGAAATTCGAGCGAGAAAAATCAGTGCGTTTCATCCGTACCCATTCTTAAATATGGAGGGCGCGGTGGCTCAGTGGTAGCCAGTGGGTGTAGCCGAACGGTCTGAGGCGTTAGGCTGATGATCGTAAGGTGAAGCCCATTGGGGGTTCGAGTCCCTCTGAAGAGCAAGGGTGGAATTTTAACTGTCCTTGATGTTTCTGTGTTCGTGTCCCTGTCGTGTCCAGTAGTCCTGAGAAGTGGTTAAAATAGAAAAAAATAGTCAGGAAGTTTAAAAATAAAGTGGTAGAGTGTTCACCTCTGGTGCTTGGGGTCCCGGGTTCGATCCCAGCCCCCGCCAAGTGAACTTTGTGGTGGACAAACACCGTGCTCGTGGGTTTTCTCGGGGTTCTCTCACTTTCTTCATTCCACCATTTCACTCATCTCTCATTATCACCGTCTGCTTTAGCCTAATCGGCATAACCGTGGGACGTAAAACTCAAAGAGTTCATTTCATTTTCATTCTTAAATATATTTTTAAATGTTACACCTAATCACAATTTTCCTAACAAAATCGAAACTTCTATTTAAATGTGCCTTGTTGTGGCCAAATGGTTCAAGTGCATTGGTTCTGGATTTGATTCCCGGTGAGAGTTAGTGTATTTTTACACAACGTTAAGGTATAGGTAATAAGTAGGTGCAAAGAGAAAAGTGTTTAAACAAGCTTAACCAAGCTAATGAATAATACAAAGAAATAATACAATATTACGAAATTATAGAAGAAAAGTTGTTAATATTAGATATTTGCGTGTGAGATATCCAAACGATGACTGTCAACTCCAAAGGTAAAAAAGTGAAACATCCAATACCAGGTTAATCAGTGGTCTCTAGGTAAAGCTATCCTACTAGGAAGTGATTGAGATACCAAAAAATGTTGTAATCGCTGAGAGACATGTTAGGAGCATACATTGGGTGAGAGACTTTAACTCATGAATAGTCTGCACCTTTTGTTGGTATATTGAAGTGCGTAGGTGGTGTGTGTTTGGCACATCGGGTTCCTTTGTTGTTAGTCGCAGCTTTCTAGACCGGATGCAGTTATTCCCGGTAGAAAATACAAGAAAATACACATTTCTATTACTATTAAGGTAAATAATTACACTCATTCCCTCAATGTGACACTTGTTTGTTTAACTGTATACAGACAGCTGATCCGTGGAAGAATCGTTCATAATAATAAATAAAATAAACTCGACAAATATTCTTGTAAATAATAGGTAAAAGTTTGCGTCACACTGTTCATTTTGCTGGGCACGCCAGTGTGCCACGTTATCCGGTTGTGGCACACTGGAATATAGGGTATGGCTTTCTAATTTTTCCCAACTATTTTAACTGCTTCAATTGAAATGAATTTATAATAATAAGAGAGTGAATTTAATCTTCTTACCCTTCGATTTAGAAATAAGGTCCGCTAGAATTGTATATGTAAAAAATAATAATACTCAGAATTTTATAGAGTAGTTTGTTTTATTCGAAATGACTTACTTCCTGCAACTGTTTGGGTTGGAATTATTTGAAGTCAAATCTTTAAGTTTTACGACCCACGGTTATACCAGCTAGGCTAAAGGACACGGTGATGAGAAATGAATGCAATGGTGGAATGAAAAAGTAGGAGAAAACGGGAGAACCCCGAGAAAACCCATGCACATGGTGTTTCTCCACCACAAAATTCACTTGGTGCGAGCTGGGGTCGAACCAAGGATCCCATGCACCAAAGGTGAACGCTTTATCACTGAGCTACCGCGGCCCCTCTGAAATTATTTATAGGAGAGAGTTACTACTTTATGAAAACTTGATATCGAACACATTTGTTTAAAAATACCAGCTTTTTGAGAAATATTGCTTAATATTCAGAAAAACCTGTCAATAAAATAATAATAATAATAATAATAATAATAATAATAATAATAATATTAATAATAATAATAATAACTATTATTATTATTATTATTATTATTATTATTATTATTATTATTATTATTAATTAGCTTAAATTAAAAACTCTCTGGACCTAGTGCATTGGCACAATTCCACGAATTAAAAAGAATGTGTTTACTTCTCATGTAAGTGTAGAAGGACTTAATCCCTGTTGCTTTCAATATACGAAGAAAGTGTCCAACTTTCAAATGATATGCTACATAAAATGCCCTATGCAACATAATGTAGTATAGAGTCATCATTTCAGGTTGCCTTAAGAACACTTTCGTTTTAGCAAGAAAGGAAGAAAATAGAAAATACTGAGTTTTAACCTAATAGAAAGTTTGCAGATTTAAGGGAAAATGCACAGAGTTGTTGGATATAAAATGTAGTTCGGATTAATGGAGTAAGACACCGTAAATAGTTTATTGTTTGAAATATACTGGGAGTGACCAAGCTATTACATATGGAAATATCGAAAGAGATACGTTAATGGTGTTAGTTGCAAACTGTTTTAGAAATGAAAAATTTAAGGAAATCTCTAAAACTCTGATATCACAGATCCAAGTTGACTGACTGTTAAGTAAAACTGCTAAATCTGAGTAAAGCAAAAAAAAAAAAAAAAAAGTATTAATGACCTGTGTTACAGTTTCAGACATATCATTCTCATATCAAAACTACGATAGAAATAAATTATGAATAAAGGTGAATTCACAGTTCTGGAATACCAACAAATGATTTTGCTAGATGTAAATTTTCGGAAAACTTTTTTAATAAGGCTTTAGATTTATTTTTTGTTTGTTTATTAGCTTCCCCATGCCGTAAACGTCGCCAACTCCTAGTGGCCCACTTGCCGGTAAATGGCGATCGTCGATATAGCGACGCGTCGAAGGATTGCCGCTAGTGTGCCACTAGTGGCAGGGTTTCGTCGAGTCAAAGCAGATATCTAGAATCGGGGGTATCGGGAAGAAAATATTTGCAACCCATCGCATTGACAGCAGAGGAAGATATCGAACTAACGGACAACGAGGAAGTTGAAACAATAATTAAGAAACTAAAAACTAAAAAAGCTCCAGGATTGGATGGTATAGTAAATGAGATCTACAAAAATAAAAAGGATATTTGGACTCCATATCTAACAAAATTGTTAAACACCCTACTTAAGAAGCAGATATTTCCCTCGTTGTGGAAAGAATCGAAATTGCTAATTTTGTTAAAAAGTTAGGATAAAGATTTAACAGAAGTGAGTTCTTACCGTCCAATCTGCCTTTTGAGAAACATCTCAAAATTATTAGAAAGGATAATAGCAAATAAAATTCGACGAAAGCATAGAAATATCGAAGATGATAGTTTACAATATGGTTTCAGAAAGGGAAAATCTACGGAAGATGCCTTAAATGCATTTGAGTATCAAGTTAAGGAAAGTAGCATGGAAAGAAAATATGCACTGGCCCTGTTTTTTTGACATAGAGGGAGCGTTTGATAACTTATGGACACCATCTCTCATTGAAAGGTTAAAAGAGCTAAATTTATCACAATATTTAGTAAATATAGTTAGGGATTACTTCTTGAATAGACAGATCATCATCCATGAAAACCTGGGAAATATCAAAGTTACTGCACAAAAGGGATGTCCGCAAGGATCGATCTTAGGACCATTGATGTGGGATTTGAAATACCAGCCGTGTTTAGAAAGACTAAACCAATTAGAGGAAACTGAACGAGTAATTGCTTTTGCTGATGATTTGGCTGTAATAATCTCAGCAAACTCTAGAATAGAATTGGAAAGAAAATCAGCACGAATTATAAACGAATTACTTGATTGGTGTGGAAAGTCTAAGCTAAAAATCTCTGAGAGGAAAACGAAATACATGATTTTTGGAAGTAAATTATTAAGAGGACCAATAATTAAAATAGGCAACAGTAAGATCGAGAGCGTATCAGTATTTAAATATTTAGGGATTATGATAGACGATAAACTGAATTTTGGAGAGCATATTAATTATGTTACTCAAAAGGGTCATAAAGTAACTACTAAACTCATTTCATTGGCTCAAACAAATTATAGGCTACCGAGAAAATTAATTAAGACTTATCAGGAGGTAATCCTAAGCGCCTCGATGAACTATGCTTCCAGCGTATGGGCACATTGATTATTAGAGAATAACTCATTAAAAGCAAAAATAAATCGCCCACAAAGAAACCTTTTAATTCGGCTCATTGGTGCCTTCAGCACGACACCGCACAGCGCGTTGTGTATTTTGATGGGTTTCAAACCAATGTATTTAACAGTAATCCAGAGAGCGGCAACATATTGGTATAAAAAAGGAAATTTAAATAAGACGAAAGAACTTTTAGGGACCAAAGCACAAAAACTCGATGAAATAGAAACACAAATTCAACAAAAATGGATGCAGGACTGGCAAGTAGACGAAACATCAAGAAGATTATTCACGTTTATTCCAGACGTTGGAACGCGACTCAAATGGAATTACTTCAATCCCAACAAAGAACTAATTCATTTCCTAACAGGACATGGTCCCTTTCCAACCCATCTTTATAGAATCAACAAAAAAGAACATGATAGCTGTGAATGTGGAGAACAAGGGACACCTGAACACAGTGTTCTGTGGTGCCCGTTCCTGGAGGAGTACTTGCGAATTCGTGACCAAATTAGACAGAAAGATATAAAAGCTATTTTGGAAGATGAAGAGGATTATAGAATCCTGGCACATGTAGCAGAGGAATACTCAGAACTATGCAGAAAACATTTTACAGAGAAAACACAAACTAAATGAACATAAAATATGGAAAACAGAATGAATGAGGATTCCTCCCTCCTGGACCGAAGGAAACTTCTGGAAGCGCTGGATCTCCGCGCCCCCAGAAAGGAGGTTGAGTGATGGTGTGTGAGTGCCTAGAGCATTCTCGGTCTTTGACTGGTAAGGAACTCCGGATGCTCTGGGAGCGTATGTGTGATGCGATGGTGACGGAATGAGTGTTAAATCTCGAGCCGTGGGAATAAATATACACTAATATGTAATAGAAACAATCATATAAAAATATCCCAATTTTGACATGAAGACTCGGAAATAGAGCATCATCTCGAAGCCGCTTCGCGATTCGGTTACGATAGCGTGCGACTTTCGGTCCGTGGGTACGCGGCGGCGGGACACAACTGACCAGGGCCCGCACTAAGTGCTCCGAGTGTGTCCTGGGCCTCATGTCGATACTCACGGTCCGTTTCTGATGTGTAGGATGAACCGAGATCAATGAATAATACAGCTACATCAACAAATACAGCCATAATCAAAATTTTAAAAAAATCAGTGAACCAACGTTATCGATATGACACTTAAATGCATTATAGAAAAGTGGTGTGTTAGTGAAGTGATGTGTAGTGTAGTGTTTAGTGAAGTGATGTGTATATAGTGATTATTAACCACACAGGGGAAACCGTGACACAGGAGAGGAACGCACATACAGGTGAAAATCATTTAGGTGAGAAACCAAGATTAGGAAGAGTATCAGCAGTCAGCACTAAGCAGACACCGAAGTTATCAGAGTGTGATAACAGGAATTTTTCGTGGTATTTAATAAACTCTTAAAATCAATAAGACGAAAATAGAAAATGTATGTTTTGGAAATATTAAACAATTGTCAACTTACTATATATGACAATTTAGGTAGTAACTAGATAGCAATCAAATTTGTTACGTAATGCGATAATAAAATTAGGTAGGAATTAGATAGTAATTTAATTCTTGTTTAGTTAGTTAATATTGATTAGATAGCTCAAGTCCTTTTGTTTTTCTTTTCGTTTTTCTTTTTGTTTTTAAAATTTTGTTTTGTTTTATTTGTTGTTCATTGTTGTTGGATGTTGAGTGTTGTGGTCTCGTCCTTCCCACCGTTTTCCTTGTTCCCTGTCTTCTTTCCAATTATTGCAAATAAAGGATGATGAAAAAGGCTAAAGAAAAACAAAATGCGATGATGATAGCCCGTTTCGGTTAAAGTCTTCAGATGCCGAAACTAAAGAGGCAGATCTGAGCATTAAAAAAAAAAAAAAAAAAAAAAACGGGGGTATTGAAGTTACCACCACGTAAGAACGAGGACTTCATTTTGGTCCACGCTCGTTTGATTTGTCACGGAGAATCGTAAAGGGGCCAACATGAACTATCACCAGTCATGTGCATGCGGTTATTATTATATATTATTTTTCGCTGACGAATTGTTATTATAAGGAGAATACTTGAACTCCGGGGGTCAAGAGTAACTCCTGCCTTTACATCATGAAGTGAAAAATCTTGAGATGGGTGCGTATAATTGTATGAATTTAGTTGGCAACTGTCGCCGATCACTAGCAAGTGAATATGGGAGAACTATGAAAAAAGTAAATAGACGCTTGCCATTTTGTTATAAAATTACATGACGAGTGCATTTGATCTGATTCCAAACAGTTATCTTCAAATATACACGGTTAAAGGAACACTCTGATTAGAAATATTAAAAAGACTTCAACGATTTATCACTCTACAAGCTGTGTCTTCATAGTCGCTTCCGTGGCGAGTTCGGAAGATTACGCAACTAGTAACCCTAATGGGGCGTTTACACTTAGTCGATTTGCGTTCGATTCAGTTGAATTGACGTCACTTTCAACTTAATCGACCGTGTAAACGGCACTTCAACTTAATCGCTTGTTGATCGAAGGCGACTAATCGACTGGCAACTGAATTGAAAGACGTTCTATTTTCTGTGGTTGAAATAATTGAACACATCCATCGATCTGATTCGGCCTAGTTGCTTCGATTTAGTAGCAAATGCAGCGAGTCGATTTAGTCGTGCGACTAAATCGACCAAGTGTAAACGCCCCATTAGGTTGATGGTTCACGCCCAGCTCACGGCACTTTTGTTTTATTTTTTAAAAAATGTTTTTAGACACCTTGATGCAAAGAAATTACGCATATAGGCGATTTAACGTATTTTAGGGGAATAATTTTGTGGTTCGTTGGCGTCCCGTCGCTTCTCTGCCGGTGGTGGTATAATTTTCAAAACGGAAGTGTTACCAATTTTTGGCTGCGGGACCGCCAATTTTTGGGGACATGTCACTAGTTGCCTATCGGTGGTCCACCGACGCTTACGGCATGGGATTTTCCCCTCACGAGTGAGGCAGATTGTAATCAACCAAGAGTGTTTTGGAAAAATGGGAAACATCTTCCGACTTCGACTTCTGAATAATACGTTTAGGATCAAGTCGAATCAAGGCTGCGCCACGGGAAGGTAGAACAAGTGAGGCAATCGTTCCAAGCACTACGCTCGAGAGCTTCCGTCTCATTCAAGACTTAGACTATTCAGGAAAAGTAACAAGTTTATTACTTGTAATTCATTCTTTGAGTCAAAGTATTTTACAATAAACCATCGTTTTGTAAGATATTTTTACGATTGTATACTATTAATTTCGAAAATTGTACTCATAATATAATTTCCCATCATGGATTTGAAAAAATCAAAGTTGGAACAAAGAAAGATCTTCGATCCACATGTCTCTTCATGTTTGATATGGAAGTCTCATCTTCATTATTGACCCTTAATTTATTTTAGTCCTAGGCAACGCGAATCGACGGGATGGCTCTAAGTGAAAACATTCATTTAGATGGTTAAGTAATCAGGAAATTCCTGCTGTTATTTCACGAAACACAACAGATCTTGAGGGAAAAAAAAAATTGCTTACCAGGAGGAGGGAGTAAATCATCTGCATACGTTTTCTTAACTAGGAAGAAGGCAAGGGCGCCGATCCTGGGGGGCCGGGCCCGCCCAAAGCTCATGTAGGCCACCTTTGTATTTATGAATATACAATATTTGGCATAATTTGAGTGTAATTTGTCTTAAAATCCTCATATATATATATATATATATATCTTCTGCATCTGAATGCCCCCCCCCCCAAATTTACAGAGAAATTGGCGTCCTTGGAAGGTCTAGTGAAATGAATAAAAATGTGATGACGTAATACTTGAATAACTCTATCTAATGGAGGAAAGTAAATTAGTATTCAACACTTCTTTCAATTTTAAGCATTTCAAAGATTCTCGTAATAGCGTCCCGGATTTGCATTTTTGAAGTACGGGAACTTTATCTATACCTTAACGTGGAAATCGGTTTCGGACCATGCACTTAAGCCGCTTTGCCATAGAGGCACATAGGAGTTTTTCTTTCGATTTCCTTAGGAATATTGCGAATGGTATGACTTAAAACAATGTTTAAAAAAGAATACACATCGACACAATAAGATGATAATCTGATACCTAGGAAATATATTCAATTGTTTTTAATTTGTTCTCACGCGACCAAAACAGTACTTACGTTTTTTTTTTTTTTTTTTTTTTTTTTTTTTATTCCAGCCTTTTAATATAAGCATTTCACACTATTGTCTGTTCTAGGATGATACAATTCTAGTTCATGCATATGCTAGCTTTGGAAATACAGTAGAGTTTCGCTTATCCGACATAAACAGGCAGTCAGAACGCTGGATAATATGAATGTGTTAAGAAAAGACCTATTAAAAGTAAAACTTATGATATAATTTTACATATTACGCATCTAATAATAATGTTTTATAACAAATAACTGCACTGCACTGAATCAGGGACGTATCCAGCGTGAGAGCCTGAGGGCTGTCACGCTCCGAAACTCAAGCACTTTTTAATACTTTTTTTTTTTTTTTTTTTTTTTACCCTTTTTAGGTTCTTTTATATCAGTTTACTAGTAGTCAGTGTCCAAACTTTGGGCAATGTGCTGTTGTCTTGTTATAATTCTAAGAACATACCATAATGCCATTATACCAGGTGGAATTAAAGAACAGTTTTAAATAGGATTGACATTTCTTTTCCGTTCTGTTTTTAACTTTAATATATTAGAACGATACACTCAATGTCTTCTTGCTATTTTTCTTATGCGATATACGTAGCAGACAGTTTTCTTTAGTTACATTTTTTTCGAAAATATGTTTCATTTTGTTTGTGCTATAATGCAGTTTACAAAGTAAATGTAAAGTAAATGCGGTTTATAAATGAAAAGTAGGAAAAAGTTTAAGAGAAGTACAGAACTGTTGCATTATTATTATTATTATTATTATTATTATTATTGATATTGATATTTTTAAAACATTAGAATTACGTCTTTACGAGGACGTAATTCTACGTAATTAGAATCATACGTGTTGGGCCCACTCCGAATAGAAAACCTGGATACGTGTCTGCACTGAATAATAGACGTATGAGTCAAGGTGTAGAGGGCGCGCTAGGCGATAGACTCCAGAGCATGAAAAATAGATTAAGACCACAACTTGCAGTTCTTCTTGCCGATTGGTGCTATTTGCAATGATATATCGGATCATACGGTATGTGGAACAAAGGATGGTCGGATAAGCGAGACCATGGTGTATTGGTGTTTCACGCACCTAAACCTGTAAAATGTTTGTATAAACAATTATCTTTCACTCCCTAGCTAAATTTGTGGGTATGATCACACACCTTGCCTCATAAAGTATAGTCTTATAAAGAAAAAATATTTTTTTTAGCTAAAACCTAAAGAAAAGTCAACTTCAATAATTTAGTTTTTTTTTTTTTTTTTTTTTTTTTTTTTTTAAATAATAATGGCAAACTAGTCCATTTCATCACGATAAATCACTTTTGGTACTAAGATGTCTTTTTCTGTCCGTATATATCCTTCACACTTTGTTGGAGACAAAATTGTTCTTTCCCCAAGAAAACAGGATGAGAGAAGCTATACAACAGCATGAACAGAAAACAATAGCTATTAACAATAGTTCTCTAATCCTGGATAAATACATCATTACAGCAAAATATCAGTAAGTTGTCCTTATTATATTGCTTCGGTTCTTATTAACATGAAAATTATGATGTTTTCTAAAAAAAAAAAAAAAAAAAAAAAAAAAAAAAAAAAAAAAAAGGGATGGGATTCGATGTGGTGTTAAAATAATAAAAGAAACTATAAGTCCGCCACTCTATCCACCTAACCACTGAGGTTACGTTGTATTGCCTCTTTTTTTTAAGAAATAATCTTCGTAGCCATGGTGCGTATTGCTTCGACCTTAAGGTAAGAGTTTTTCTGTTTAATTCTATATTTTCGTACGACATCTTAGTTACAGAAGCTAATTTATATTTGGCAGGCAATCCACACACTAGGTTTTAACCAATAAATGCAACATTTTAGTCCACTATCCAACTCCTCGACTTCCCTACTGAATTCCCTCCGCAATCATGCTCTGCTACTGAAAAAATCCCTAGAAATCATCGTTGCCAGTATACACAAAACCGAGCATAATTTTGTTTTTTGCTTATATTTTTATTATTTTATTATATTTTTTTGGAAATATCTCCTTAGATGGATTGCTTTCTATTATCTCCACATACTAATAACTGAATTTTACCCATAAACGTAAGGAAAATTGAATAAATACGAAAAATTTTCAGTTACAGTATACGCGCAATTTTTTTTGCGCATGGAAGTACATTGTAAAGAACTAACGAAATATTTTTCGGGATTGTTTAAAGGTACTGAGATTGTAGGAAAGTAAGATTACGTCTACGGAAGCTAGGGGCTCGGTAATGGAATCTCTGCATCTAAAGATATACCGGGTATTCGGAAACAACACCAAAAACTTTCGGAAATGAATCCTTACACGAAAACAAGAAGAAAAAAAGGGGCGTGGTAGCATGGGTGTACAGATGTGTCATTTTGGAGCTATAACCCAATGGAAGTTGGTTGGAACACGAAAAGAGGCATAACTAAAGAACGAAATATTGGAGGCATAACTAGAGAACGAAATACCGGATTAAGGTCAAATAAAAGAAGATACAGCTTATTTCGAGTACAGATTTCATTACTCAAAACGTAAAAGGACACTTATGAAGAATTGTAGAGACAACAAATGGTAGGTCAGGAACTGAAAACTTGCACACATCTCATGTACTGGTATATTAATGAAATTAGGCACAAAATAACCCTATGCTCTTTCACTCGACCTTCATGCTACATTTCATTCTCGAGATAATTCTTTTTATATCGTTTTGTGCACTCATATTGTTTTATGGTTCTTATTCATGTTATTTTGTGAGGATTCATTTCATGAAGGTTTTTTTCTCTCTCTCCGAACACCCTATGTATAAAGGAATATAAAGGAAGAATTTTAAAAACTTAGATACTTGTTGAGTCTTGTCTTATATTATGTTCTACGCATGCACTTCTAACACTCAAGCGATATTAATATTAAATCTTATCTTACGTGTATGCTCAAAGTAAATTTTGAAAATGGACATTGAACCTGATGAACACTGAAGTATTATCGAAAACTGTGTTATATATTAATTCTGAACTACTATTTCTTAATTTCGTATATTTTATATAATTCTTCCTTTATATTTCTACATATAGAACTTCACCTGTTATTTTTCCGTTCTTTTCTGAAGATGGTCACATATTTTTGCCAAAAATATATTGATTTAATTGCATTTGTGGAACGATGAAGCAAAATTTTAGTTCCACTGTAAGTTTTGGTTTGAAGTTTCTTTTCTTTCATATATATATATATATATACATAAAGATTTAAATTGTTATTTTCATGGATGTCCATAATGGTTAGACAGGTTAGATTCCATTGTTCATACCTTGCAGCTACTATTCGCGTTTCCTGCTACTGAATAGCAACTACTTGTACAAAAATTTATCTACCAGTGTTAAGGAAGGTTTCTATGCAATTAAAGTGCACACAACCAGGGTGTTCACTGGCCACAAACGCTGTTACCTTTTTATACAGATCTTATCATGAAACCATTTACCACATATGTTACAGTAATACTAGTATTCTGATCAACATCTGAAATTTTGGACAAAACAACAAGATTTAGGTTATAACAGAGTCTAGTAAGAAGACGATACGACTAGCGAACTACTTTTTCATAAGAATAAGATATGGGCTTTTCAGACAATTGAGCTCTTTAAAGTCGTGATGGAAATTTAAAGCGTAGCGTTCGCGGCCAAAGGATTGTCTGCTGGCTCCCTTTATGTTCAACAAAGCATTTTCTGCTGCTCGTCTTCATATATTCTCCTAACAAACTATAAACAGTACGTGTGTGGTATTGTGGTTCGAGGACGTGTTATTTATTGCTTAAGACATTTTAAAAATTAAGTAATTTTAGTAACTGTTTCCATTCAACACTAACAACGTACATAGTACCTAGTTAGAAACGATAAGAAATAAAATATAAAAAATCGAAGAGTAAATTCATGCCTTACCATCGACTGATTTCATTCTATTACGCAAATAAAATGATTCTTAAGCATCAACGAAAAACCCAAGTCAATTACTATGGAAAGTTCTTTGTTTATTTGTTCAACGTCCTACGAACACGCTCCGAGGCTAAGGGAGACTGCGATAACAACAATGCAAGAAATTATGGAATGAAGAAAGTGGGAGGAAAGCAAGAACCACGCACATGTTATTTGTCCACTACAAAGTCCACTTGAATCGAGCTGGGACCGAACCAGGGACTCTACGCAGCAGAGGTTAGCGCTGTATCACTGGGCCACCGCGGTCATAGTTGTCTTGCTCTCACATTATGTAAGTTACAAAGACAGCTTCCGAGTTGAGTTTGGATTTAACTTCATCAACGGATTTCATTAAATAAAGTTATTAAATAAGGACACAAGTTGCCACGCTGAAGATAATATAAGTTAAATAGTAACATTATATCAGAGAACCATTTCCCAATACAATTATACATACCTCACTAGCTTCTTGCGAATCAAACTGATAAGAATCTTTCTCTTGCTCACACTCCTCACGATTTTCATGTTCTTGATTTTCTTGCGAAGAAATGTCATTGCCAGTCTCAGTCCTCCTTTCCACACACACAGTTTTTTCAGAGATATCAGATTTAACAGCAGGTGTAGGCTCTTTGGAATTACTCGTCTCTTCACTATTTGGCAACTCTTCCAAAAGATTGTTAATCAAATTTCCATTCTGTCCATCTTTTAGTAGAATAACTGTCTCATTGCAAGTATTGTCGATAGGATTTATTACTATAATCTAAGGAGTAAAAAACAACTTACTTTAATGTATCATAATACAAGGGGTACTGGAAAAGATTCTGCAAACTACTATTAACAGTGGTGTTTGTGTTCTGCTATTATAAAATTCGGAAAAAGAAACCTTTCTATGCTTAAATTGTCTTTGATTGTTTGTTTGAGCCAAATTCGTTTATTTTTAAGCAGTTTGAAGAAGCACCTCAGAAACTGTTCTTCGAAATGCGTCCGTCAACAGCTGCTTCAGGCGACCAACTACTCACCTCGCATCTTATATTTCATGTGTGGGAACAAAAAGAAGTCATTACACGACAAATCAGGTGAGTGCAGACAATAATTCATTAAATCAATCGAAATTTTGGTTTACAAAAAATAGTTTGGTGTGCTGAGTAGGAATTGGCATTGTCGTGGTGAAAAATGATGCGACGATCCTCTGGCAAACAAAATTGTATATTACTCAGCATTTAGTCCTTCAATCTTCTACAGTTATGGTTGCTACATTTGATATACCGAAGACACAAGCAATCCTTTGCTTGGCGGCACACCTCGAACGAACAATGATTGCTGTGTAGTTTTGGGTTTGTACCAGTAGATCCAAATTTCGTCCCTTGGGATGTAATATGGCAAATTTGATTTACCTCGGTTCAATTGTTTGAGCATTTCATTGATACCGACTGACACCGAGTCTGTTTTAGAGTTTCGGTCAAGTTGTGTGGAACTCAACGACTTGAAAGTTTCTGTCCATTCAGTTAACCACACGAAATCTTATGTATTTCTTTCATGTTAATGTTCAAGGATCTATGAATCTCACGGTATATCATACATGAGTCTCTCTCAATCATTTCATGCACATGATTAACATTATTGGTAACAATAGTCGTGGATGGACGACCTTTACGAAATTCATCTCTGAAAAATATGCGACCCCATTGGAATTCGGGAAACCAATTGTACCAATTGTGGATGATGCTTCACTTCCAAAAACCAAATGAAGTTGTTTGATGCATTGTTTCGATGTTAAATACATTTGAAAACATATATAAATGCTCTTCGAAAGTATTCATGGGAAATTTCCATTTATCATACAGAACTACTACTTCAAACTGAATGAAAAATAAATGAATAAACTTAAACAAAGATGACTTAAACATAGAAAGGTCTACTCTTCCGAATTTTAAAATAGTGAAACAGTAGTCCTACCGTTAGCAGTAGTTTGCAGAAACTTTTCCAGTAGCTCACATACATATTTAAGATATACATTTTGTATGAATACCTTTATCTACAAAAGTGAAAGTCCTGTTACCCAATGACACTAATTATTATAAACTGAAGTAGAAACATGTATTAAGAGAAATTACTGGCAATCTTTAAATAAAAATCTTAAGATGATGTAGTAAGTGGATTAAGAGCTCAATTTTCACTTAATATTAGGGCTCGGATTTATATGACCTAAAAATGACCAAAAAAAAAAAATACTATTTACCAAAAATTCCTAACAATAGCAATTTATTAAGAAGTGTACAAAATCACTCAGCATATTGCTAATCTCATAAAGGAAAAGCTGAATGATTCTCTCCGCGTTGCCAATACTGACTAAAGCTGAGCAATAAGTGAAGGTACTCTAAAATATGACTGAAAATGTGCTTTAATTTTACTTAGAGCCCAAATATGTTTTAAAGCTAAAATATAGTTCAAATATACATTTATATGACAAACAACACTATTTTCGTGTTCACAAGTGTCCGACATGTGTTATATTTAACTATTTTCAACTCTCTGACACACTCATATTCCAATACACACATCATCAATAATCATCCTCTAAACCTACAGGCACTGGACAAAATAATATGTACACTTAGCAGTGTAGTCGCCCTCGTGGCAAATCTACAACACCCAGCACAGAGTGTGCCACCTAATGGCGAGAAAGGCGAAGATATCAAGCTATCATCAGCTGGTATATAGGTTATAAATGATCATTCTGCAATCCGTCAAATGCGGTTATGTCAGACCTTTCGGACTTCGACAAGAGGCACGATCGTAAGAGCTCGTCTTTTTGGAGCATCTGTGATAAAAACAACCATACTTGTTGGTATACCAAAGAACACTGTCTTCTGTTACAACAGCCTACAAAGTGGACGAAAATCAAAAGTTAACCTACAGGGATCAACGTGTATTAAAGCGAACAGTGACCCGTAAACACAAGACAACAGTGTCCGAGATAACTGCCAATTACCTCCAGGACCTGTGTCAACCAAAACTATTCGAAAGGAACTACATGCTGCGAACATTTATGGCAGAGTTGCCATCCCCAAACCGTTGGAGACTCCACGTAATACAGCAAAGTGCAGAGAGTAGTGCCAAGGGTACAAAATGTGGACACAACAACCGTGGGAACGTATGATATGGTCAGACGAATCTTCCTTCACATTATTTCAGACCACAGGACGTGTTTATGTGTGGAGAACTTGCACTTTACAGCATCCTGGGTGTTCATCCTATGGTCCAGACTGTGTTTCCTGATGAACACCAGTGTTTCAAGATGACAACTGCTGGTTGAGTCGATGAATGGTTTGATGAGCACCGAGAATGAGAAAGAATGACTCATCTGGGGTCTCGAGATCTTAACATATTGAATCTTTGTGGGGTATTTTGGAGGGCAAAGTGCGTGATCGGTTCCACGTCCACTGACAATTTCACTTCACAACTTGAGACTGTTTGCACGAGGAATGGCTGTATATTCCCGTGCAAACTGTATATGACCTGTAATTATCCATCCCACATAGGATATAAGCTGTAATTCGGGCAAGGGAGGGGGCGGGTATTTCTCACTAATAAAAGTTTTACGAGATTGCAGGTTTTTTTTTTTTTTTTTTTCGGTCCAATCCCTGTACATGCTTGCTTTAAAGTGATTTTTTCTTATTTCATTTCTAGGGAATATTACATAATAACAAAATGCATTCTCTGCGTATAGACATAGTAGTTTTCAACATAGATTACATCCGGATATCTGTAGACGGGCCCGCTTCAGAGGGAGCAGAATTTAACAAAAGGGATTTTTGAAGATCTATTCTACCCCAAATTTACACTCTTTCGTACATCACACAGTGTTTTTGGTACCATTTGAAAGCTTGCTTCATACTGGAGAGAATAACATGAATCTTGATACTCGGATGAATAGTACTGAAGCAGTAGCTATTTAACTGAAGTAAAAATTTCCTCTAAAAATGCAGGAATTTTAAAAGATTAATTAGATATGAAAAGGATGCCAGAAGAAAAATATAGCATGTCAAAAATCCAAGCGGTATTCATTATTGTCATCGGAAAACTCAATGTGTTGCTTTCACCAGACTTTTAGACTAAAATCAAGTAAAATAACTTTAAAAATTTGTTTTCTCTATTAATAAGTATCTGAAAACATCTACGATTCAGGTTCGATTTCATTCTACCACTGAAGGGAAATGATATGAATCCTGGTGATACTGAAAGATATGTAGAATTTTGGAATTTTCATACAGCTCCGAACTACAAATGAGAAAATGGTATTTACTGGTATTTCATTTCAAAGATAATGCAGGTCAAGAAATAATTTCATCGTCCCAGCCATCATTATAGCTGTAGAAAGAGAACACTTACCGGTAAATGTACCTCCTTAGTTTTCTCATGAAATATATAAAACTGAAACATGTGTCTTATAATTTCAGATAAGAAGTCTATATACAACATTTTATGTCTTAAATCTTCAGAAATTCAAAGATATAACGTAATTGCCACTCTATCTTCCCTCCTTCCTCGTCAAATTCAAAAAATCCGTCCTTAGTGGTGTATTACGTTACAAATCCTATACAATGTCCAAATTTGAATTTCTAGTTTAAACGGTTTAGCTTGAGCTCTGGTCGGTGAATCAATCACTCAGGATTAAGAGGTGAAACAAAGGTATTGTAGTTGCCTCATCATTTCCAGTGGTATACGCGCCTTTCACTGGGGGTTTGATTCCCGGATCCGATCTGCGCAGCGGAAAATATTGTTACCACAAGATGGACTACTCTGAATTGCAACACTTTTTAGAGACAGTGAAACTATGAGGGCAGTTTTATTTTAAACCTTTATTAAGCCACCAGAGCAGAGCCATGAAGATGGCGAAGCATGGAAAAGTCAAATCTGTTCATTGTAGATCGCACACTCCCCATAACAAAGGACAGACTCTGGCATTCAATTATTGTAGAGTAACAAGCGTGAAAACACACCGAGTTGAATCGAAGCGCCCGCCAAGTGTGTACTATATGATATAATTCGATTTCTCCAATAGCTGCTGAATTCCCAAGATCCGATAGTTCAGAAAACAATGCCTACCTCTTTCATTAACCACATGATTCACGCGTTCATCACGAAGTCTTTCTCCAAACTCTCTGTAGCACTTGTGCACACAGCAAAAGTTCTTGTTGTATTCCTTAATGATTCGACAACAAACTGTGGCTGTAACATGCCCTTCCGCCTGAAGAACTGAAATTACATCACGTAGTTCACACTTGGCGAGCTTCGATTCAACTCGATATGTTTCACACTTGCTACTTAACAATGATTGAACGGCAGAGTCTGCATTTTTGTATGGGAGAAATGCTATTTCCAATGAACACATTTAACTTATGAGCATTTCGCCATTTTACGTGGTTCACTTCTGGTGCCTTAACGGAGATTTACGAAAGAAAAATCTTCCTCGTATTACTCTTGACTTTCACATCCTGTATGCTGTAATCGTGGGAAAAAAACCTCGGAAAGTTCATAAAAAATAATCTTCTGCCCACACTACATTAAAAACTACCTAGCGGTCGGTATCGTCATCCGCAAAAAAAAGTTCGCATATACTGTAACTTCCACATTTTCATTAATAACTCAGTTTTCTTAATATATTATCGCTTCTTTGTGCTTTCCTTAACAAAGCAGTGTAGTGATGAATAATTATTTATGATTTTTGTGAAAAAAATAAAGCAAAATAAGAAAATTATAAGCAAAAAACTGTGATTGTTATGAAACTTTAGTCTGTCAGATAATTACGCGAAGAATATCCCGAGGGAAATTCACTCCATACAGTGCACAGGTATTAGGAGCACTCACAAATACGTAAAATTGAAGGAACAGAAAATAATGTATTTTTGAGATGAACATACAATTCACACTTCACGTGAAGTTCCAATATGGGAAATCAATCAATATCTTCAGTTGAAATTACTGAAAAAAAAAAAAAAAAAAAAAAAAAAAAAAAAAAAACCACCAGAAAATGGCTATTTAAAACTCCAAGTGTAAACCTGCGCTTGGAGCGAGTCTATTTCTAATATCAGAACGCGTTATTTCGTAACATGCCTGCGTGGCCAAGCGGGTTTAGCAATGCTGTTTACATTCTAGAACCGAAGAGTGGCAGTTCGAGCCTGAGTGCGGAACGCTTGTTTTTTTTCAATATAGTGAAATATTTTTTAAAATATAAATGTCTAGTTTGAAGTGCTTAAAAACACAAGACCAGATGAACAATCACTTTTCAAAGCTCAGTCACATTTATTCACTATGTTCATCAATTAGGCTATATACGAAGACACTAAAATGTGGAACGTTAACGATCCTTATTAACGTTAATACCACATCCGTTATAATGAGAACAGATTTGTGATCTTAATACCAACCTTAAACCATACGTCCAAAATGAAAATTATTCATGTTCTTGATACCTATTGCAACACTCAGTTGTAATATAGAGAGTGAGAGTGCGAAAGAGAGAGATAAAATACTGTATACAGGGTGCGGAAAAATTCCCGGAACGGTCCAATATCTCGCGAAGTATAAATATCACCAAAACAAAAATAACACACATGTTAAATAGTTTTAAAGAAGCTATCCAATGATAGAAAACACAATCACCTATCCCTACCTCCTTGGGCACTACGGGGGATAGCTTTAAAATTTTAAATGGGAACCCCTATTTCTTATTTCATATGTGGATTCTCCAGAAAAAGTGATAGTGATTTGATCAAAAATTGAAAACAGTGTGTGCGAAGATGAAGTTACATGGAATACAATATCGATAATTGTTTTGCAAAGTAGCTTTATGAAGTAGTTCTTAGTAGTAGGGTTATTTACAACAAAAATAAGCCATTTTTGTCACCATTTGTATTTTCTTCCAAATTAATAAATATGGACAAATGCATTATTTTATGGAAGTTAAAATGTATGAATTCGTTATGTGGGGAAAAAAATTACATGAAAATTTTACTCTGCGTGGAAATCGAACTCATGACCTTTCATGCCGCAGTCCCGTACGCTAACCGCATGGCCCAGAGCTCGACACTGAGAGGCCACATTTTCATAAAGATTTGCCGCCTCCATTTTTTATGTGTCGATTCAAGTGCTATCCGTGAAGGCACTGTTTTCAATTTTGGGTCAAATCACTGTTACTTATTCTGAAGAATCCAAATGTGCAACAAAATATGGGGATTTCCATTTAAAATTTTAAAGTTACCCCCCGTGTGGAAATGGAGGGTTGCGTTTGGTATCATTGGATAGATTTTTCAAAACTGTTTAACACGTGTTATTTTTGTTTTGCTGATCTGTATATTTCGCGAGATATTGGACCGTTCCGGGACTTTCCCCGCACCCTGTATAAGCTTGTATTTTTAATTAAAACAGTTAGTGTAAATCATAATCTGGATTTTTATAAAGTAAATGAAACAATCATATAGAAAATGTATACAGTTTAAAATTGAATTAAATTGCAATTCCAGAATCTGTAACATTATACATATCTTATTTATTTACATCGAATGTTAACTTATTGTATAGTTTATAGCATGAGTATCAGCTGATATGTAACACAAAATTATCTATAAATTGAATTTAAATAGGAAATGATATAGTTGCTATAAGAACAAGTTTATGAAAATGAACTGTATAATAATGGTTGTATTTGAAACAGAGTTTGCGTAATGGAGTAAATATTTACACCGCCAGCTTTGCAATACTGTGCGGTTTAAATTGTCAATCTCATCAATTTTACTTATTTCCCTTGAATGTTTATGGAATTTAGTATAGCATTATGAAACATTCAACAACTGATCTAGTAGTGAAACATATTTAATAAGATTACCGCATATTACGGTAGATTCCGAGATCGCTCCCAGCTTTGCGAGCACTTGATAATATCTTATTATTATTTCAGATAAAATATTATGTGGAAGAGCTAAATTAAATTAGAAAATGAAATGAAATATTTAACATCCCACTATTACGCCCTTTAGGCGGGAAGGTTCTAGATTGCTGGTCCTCACATAGAGGAGAATTTGGATTAGTAACCAGTTTGGTTCTTTTCTTTATCAAATCTCAATACACAATTCATATAGTAATGTCGAGCAAGCGATAGCGAGTGAAGGCAGGTTAACCAGGTTGATTGCTTTCTTCATCACCACTCAATTGGTATACGGACCAGTGTTCTAAAATCCTGCTATTTTAGGCTAAGGGAGAAGATAATTAAAGTAAGAAAATGATATAAGAATTGGTGGAATGAGAAAGTGGAAGGAAAAGTAAATGCTTTGAGAAAAGTCACGGACATAATGTTGTCCACCACAAGCTTACTTGAACGGAATAAAACCAGAGACCGCATGCACCAAAGGTAAGCGCTCTACCAGTGAACCATCGCGCCCCATAAATTAAATAATAAAGATAAGTAGTAGGCATTTTATAATTGAATATTGTATGTAAGAAACTTATTGTCCATAAAGATTCTTTCTCTGCAAGCTTTTGTAATTGATGTTGCAAATTGTCCGATGCTTTGCAATGCGGGTCAAAGGAATAAATGCATTTTTTCGGGATAGTATCGTCTGCCCCTTGCTGCTATTGGTGGTATAAAAGTAGTGTTGAGTTGATTTTTAGTTTCTTGTTCCTTTTGTTATGTGAATATAGACTAGACCAAAATTTTTTACTGGTGTTCATTTCAGGATCACTCGGTAGCATGTTTTTACTGGAGGAATGTTACGTGAATATAGATTACACCAAGTCACAAATATTTTGACAAAGATATACATTTTTATTACACAAATAGTTTCTGCTTTTCCTTTTACTGCAAATGTTTGTTTCTAATAGTGATTTTTATTCTTATTGAATCCGTGAATACACATTCAAGACTTTTTTTAAAAAATAAGTTGTTTAATAAGGCACTGAAAAGTGTTGGATTTTGTAACACTATAACACTTAAAAACATAATACTGAGTGATCCTGAAATGGACACCAATAATTAATTTTGGTCTAGTCTATATTCACGTAACACTTTCAACAGCGAGGCTATATGAAACGTGGGCTTACTAATTAACGTGGAATAAAAATAAAAAAAGTCTAGTGGCTAGCGCGAGTGTTTTTGGTTCTTGTAGTCTCGGGTTCGATTCCCGGTAAGGGTCGATTCAGGTTAAATTTTCAGGGGAGTTTATGGGAAAAACGTTAAAAAATATAATTGCAAAAGTCTGATGCCAGTGTTTTGTAAGCTATTGACAAAATAATAGAAAGACAGGAAAGAAATTCTCTTGAGAACTGAAAGTAAACAATGTTTTCGCATTTATGCTTAATTTGCTACTAGCGTGACACATTAAATTGAATATAATATAAATATTAGACACAAAATTCACTACTTCACGGTTGATAACATGGTAAATGCTAGGTATTGTTAAACATTAAACGTAACACCTCAATTTTATATCAATAAATAACTTAAATAAATAAATAACAAGACAGAACAATACTATTAACCTATATTTGCATGGTATATAAATTAAAAACACGTTGTTTATCATAACGAAAAATGGCTGAACCGTTTGAAATGAATTTTATTAACATAGTTAACACCTACCTCGGACTGGGTTGTTGTCACGCCATTTTTATTGAAATGCGTATCCAAACAGAAGAGAGGGGGTTAAAATGTATGCCAAAAATAGAATCTCTCAATTTTGTGAGATGAAATATGATACATAAATTCCTTATTTAAAACGAGTGTGCACGTGTCCGACCGTGTTTAGAAATTTCGGTACTAAATGGAGAAGAGGGGCAATTTGTATCGTTTTTGCTCAATATTTAAGAATGATGACATGGAGATTGTGTCTTGTCTTCACAGCAAAAGGGATGAAGCACTTGAAATTATCTTTTAAATATACGGTATTTAGCATTTGGTCCAGTCGGATTCATTAACACATATGTCGTAAGAGGAACAGATGGATATAAACACCTTATTTTAAAATATGTGAGCCCATCTTCCGTTGTCCTTAAAAATCCACTTTTGAGGGGGAAATGGGGCAAGTTCCAAATAAGGCGGTCAATATGTAAAAGTGACGTCGTGTTTGTCTGTCCGATCATCACGGGAAATCAAATCAGCCGTTTGAAATAAATATTTGAATACATTTAGTACTTGGAAGAAAATGGTTAGCTGACGTTCACTAGAAACTTGACAAAACTTCGATACAAATTAGAGGATAGTCAGCTATGCCTAAATCTAATATTGTAGGTGGAAGTGAAAACGACGAACGAAGTAACAGCGGATTAAAATTTAGCATTAGAAGTCATTGAAAAACAGAATGTGATGCGCGAAAACGAGAAAAAAAGAAAAGGAAAAACGTAACGTTGCCGACGACAACACACTGGATGGTGCTTATTGAAAGACCCATAAACGCTATTCATTAGCTCATTCTTCACGGTTTGGATTGCAAGAAATAAAACTATTTCTTCGTGCTAATACGCCTCTCAAAACGAAATGTTATATTTCTGCAAAATTTGTTTTTCTCACATGACTGGATATTTTTTTAAAAAATTCTATGTGCTGAAGAAAACAAAACCATATGACAAACTGTATTTGATCTGAAGACCCCATGATCTTTACTACATGTTGTTATTCATTACATCAGCGAGACGTTGTTTGCAATGACACTGATACATTGAGTGGTTTCTTCGAGAAAGTTGCTTGTCTCGATTTTGTTTACTCTTTAGGTTTTTCGTAGAATACATGAAAAAGAAATACATTTTTCGCTTAGATATCCAGGAATCCTGTTTTAACTGATCAGAAAACAGCAATCTGCTGGTGAAATGATACGGGATAATGTGTAGCATTTTGTTTTCACGCCATCGATAGCAGCAAGGGGCACATGAATTACATAAAAAGGGAGTGTGTTGTTATGAACTACTAATATCTTTCTCAGAAAATCTACGTGTTACTTCGTAGCTCAGGGGATAAGTGAGAGATTGCAATACACAAGTTCGCACGATCGAGTCTTGTCCACTGCTATTATGTTTTTTTTTTTCATTTTCATTGTTTAACGGTGAAAGTGACGTAGATACATTTTCATTGGCATTCAAAAAAAAAAAAAAAAAAAAAAAAGAATGGAAGGGAATACGTAGCCCTGAAAAGGGCTGTTTATATATAAGTGTCTAATAGGAGGTCCAATGACCTTCTACATCGATGACTGCCTGGAGCCTTCTGGGCATGCTTTCGGTAAGTCTGCGGAGAAAGCGTTCACTACGGGAAACTTCCTCCCAGCTGTTTTCAACGATTTCCCATAGTTGATTTTTTGTGGATGGAGGCGGGTTAGGCCAGTTCTCCTTCATCACCCTTTTGACCTCTGCCCATACTGTCTCAATTATATTCATATCGGCTCCACGCGGTGGCCAATCTAGGACCTCTAAATCAGCCTGCTGCGAGAGCCAATTCTGAACTAATTGACACATATGAACCGGAGACCTGTCGTGCTGAAACTGGATTACTCCATCGGGGTAGATAAAACGCACAGATGGCAACATAACATCCCGAAGGATATGTAAATATTGCTCACCTGTAAGACGCCCCTCTACCCTATGGAGTACTCCAAGACACTGTGATGTCATGAAACCCCAAGCAGATACAGATACGCGTCCACAGTGACGTTTGTGGAAAACGTATCTGGGATCATGCCTGGAGCCTCTCGGACGATACACGACTACTGGGCCATTATTTGAGGAAGAAAATGTGCATTCGTCTGTGAAGACAACATGTCTCCAATCACGGTTCACATTTTCTTCTGCAAACTGAAGCCGTCGTCTTATATGCTCTTCCGAGAGGAATTCTTTCACCGCAGCACGACGGGCGTGAAGATTAGCTTCCCTAAGACGCCGTACAGCAGTATCTCGAGATCCTGGAAAAGCTGATGCGTGCCGAAGTTGTCTGGCGGTCATGTTGGGATTGAGTCGCGCAGCAGCAACAAGCTGGGCATCCTGCTCAGGTATTGTCACACGACGCCTACCACTACCTCGGCGCCGCATAGTTTCTCCAGTCTCTCGAAAACGCTTTATCCACTTCTGTGCTGTTCTTGGTAAAACTCCACACCTTTCAGCGGCTTGTGCAGCGCAATAGCCTTCTTGCACTAAAGCAAGAACACGCTCTTTTCTATTCTCAGCCATTTCTGACTTCTACCCTTTTCACGAGTTGCACGTTGAATGAGCACCCCTTTTAGTTGAAGCTATTAAACGACATGCGCAGTTGGTTACTCCAAGAGCTAGTAAGATCGTAGTTTTTATTTGCTAAGAGGCAGAAAACACGTTATTTCGATATATGTTGTTTGACTACAAGGGAGCACTTCACAACTGATTACTGAGTGATAAGATCTGTGGTATTCTGTTCAACTTTCCTTTAGGCAATTTTAAACGTAATAGACAATATTTGTCTGACCTTGTCAGTGCCTGAGGCAGAAGACAAAATCAATGAAAATGTTTTCAACATAACATTTTCGATTTATGTTTATCTCCTATCCGTTTTTGTTACGATTGCCTCCTTTAGAAATATCAGCTCTCTTATTTTTTGCCCCTATAAGGAAATGCTATTGCGGTTTTCCAACGTTCAATATTTTTGGCAAAATTAACACTTTCAAATAAAGCTAAACAAGCATATGTTTCACAGTATGTAAAGTTCTACAATATGTAAAGTTCTACTTTCCAGTTAGGCAACATTCCTTCAAAAAATTGCAACTATAGTTTGCATCTCAAGTAATAGGGTAAATGTGCCAGTAGTCGACCATTTAAGGAGATTTTCAACTTTGTTAAAGTATAAAAAAATCATTTTTTACTAATAACTTTTACTGCATATGTCATTAGAAAGAACAGTGTTTAAATTTTACGTTTGTGTAGCTCGCATAGGAAATCTTTTATACATAATTACACAGGAAAAAGAAAATACCAGAAACCCTGAAAAAAACAGTAGTCGGCCTATGAAAACCAAAGGTCAGCCATTACTTTAACCAGTACTCAGCCACACTATAGAATTGACTTTTTTAATGGAATTTTAGAGATCAATTAATCAGTAGCAAATTAAGGGACAAATATATTGCACTCAGAGTTCCTACAAAGAAAAACTACGTGGAAAACAGGCCCGCAACTAGAGGGAGCTAGGGGGCCTGGCCCTCCTAAAATTTTCGTGGCCCCTCCAGACCTCAACACAAAAAACACAATTTAGATATGTGTAAGAGATTTTTAATGACTTGCCCCCCCTAACATATCTATGCCCCCCCAAACCTATGTGGCTAGAAGCAGGCCTGGTGGAAAATATATTGCGATACAGGAAAAAAGACTTCTTGTATGATATTTACCATAAACTAAGAAAAATGTGCCTCGGCCTAGACTAGCCTATTTAAAACTAATATATAGGCCTATTTATATTTATATTTACATTGATATTTATATTTAGCTATGACATTAACCCTTTAATATGAAGTTCATTAAGCACATTCAGGACACATAAGCACTTGTTTAGCAGGTTCCTCGTACGATAATACACTGAGGCACGTGCATTTTAAGTGGTACCAGTGATCACAAAAGTGACACCCAATATATTTAAGTGTATCGTTCTCAATATCACTTATGAATTCTTCTTCAGGCCTTAGACGGCATTTCAACAACTTCTTGCGTCTCGTCTTTTTAACTACTAGTGCTACTTGGCTTGACAGTCCTTTTCTTTTTGTTTGACTTAAAAGTTTTCCTTTCTTTTGTATTCTCTCCCTTTTTTATTTTAGACATTCTCTTCTAGTTTTCTTTTCTTTTCATTCTTTACCATCTGATAATTTCTCCATGCTTGGGAGGATACTGCACTTTGAACTTTTTCTCTGGGCACATGTTTGGTAGTTTTGTTTTTGATTGGAGCTAGCCAGAAAAGGTGCTAATCAAAGCCAGATGATATGGAAGTATTTTACGAAGGTTTTCTTTGAATTTCTTCTGAGATCATATGGAGTTATTTCTGGCTCTACTCACTGTAGAAACAGAAGCAGACCTTTCACCTTGCGTCGCTTCAGTACAAGATGCCATAACGGATATGTTGTTTTCCTGGTTTGAGTCAGACGTAACGTCTATTTCTGATATCGAAGATATATTTGTAGGCTCTAGACGGCCAATTGCTAAAATTTGGTATGTTCCAGGACTAAGATATCGAGCATTTCACTAGCAAGTATCTACTGATAGCAGATCGATCCTCTTCGGACAGAACAATAGCCTTATATGTGTTCATTAGTGTAGAATAAGAAGACTCTTTGGATAGAGTATCCTCAACGCACCTGATTGCAAAAACATCTGACACTGAGTCTATTCCAGTAGATGTCTTTGGACTGGTTGAAAGAAACGCTAAATCACGCGTTCTTAAACTGTTAGACATATTTTCCTCACGCTCATACTGAGTTAGAATGTAAATATTTATGATTATTCTGTATTGTTTCGGCAATCAGGCAACTCTAGGAACAGAGCAGATAAGAACAGATAATAATAATAATAATAATAATAATAATAATAATAATAATAATAATAATAATAATAGTTGAAGAGCAATTGCAGCCTTGGAATTAAAAACGTGCAGAAACGTGACATTGTGCGGAGTAATTTAAAAAATAAATCAATTAGATATGGATAACCCTTACTTCCTCATAGCTACCTTAGATTAAAAGACTAAGCTATGATCAGGGTCAAGGGCGTCGATCCTGCTAGGGCCGGGGGGCCCGGGTCCCCAAAGCTTATGTAGGGCGTATGCTTAGGGTAAAATAAATACTCATTACCTGTCCTTTTTAAATTTTAGAGAAATAATTCAGACCAGCCATAAATCCTTAAGAGACTTCATCCCGGCGAAATTAAAATACCGCTAATTTTACAGTAACTATGTGATATCTTCAAATAGATAAAAGATAATTGAAATGTGGAACAAGAGCGCCCTAGACAATATTATTTTGCGTGAGGTACCGTTATCATAAGTCACCTAGTGGCTTTCCGTTTTCAGCTGTTTAGAAACGCGAAAATAAATGCCGATTTTCAAAATGGCTCGAAATCGAAAGCAGATAAGTGAGTCGTGATAACGGTTTCTTATGTAAAATAATATTGTCTAGGGCGCTCTTGTTCCACATTTCGATTTTCTTTTATCTATTTTAAGATATCACATAATTACTGTAAAATTAGCGGTATTTTAATTTCGCCGGGATGAAGACTCCCTCAGTTCTAGAAAAATACAAGAATTGAAATGGTTACAATACCAGACTGATATTAAAGTACGGGACAAAAATAAACGACCAACATCGTCATAAGTTTTAATGGCATTTTCGATCGTTTAATTTTGTCCCGTACTTTATAACTGTATTATACTTGTATGATGCAATTAGTGACATCATAACAGTTACTTTTTCATTAAATCGTTAGAAAAGTCTTCTACGTATTAGTTAAGTGTCTTAGTTGTATGTCATGTGTCATTTAAATTGAATGAATGATAAGTGGATGACTACTGGAGTATATGTATCCAGTAGTCGTCCGTTGAAAGTAATGGGGGGCTGACCATTGGAAATTGAAGTGAAGAGTCATTTCCAGTAGTCAGCCCCTAATGGCTGACTACCGGAAAACGTTATAAAAAATGCAACTTGTAGTCAGCCCCCCTTATTTCTACGCAATATCTTGTTTTTTATCATAAACCACGAATTTTTGATAAGCTACGATACATTCATGCATAGAAGAAAGCAATAACTCGTACTATTTTACAATAATATAATTTTAACTTAACTTTGAAGTAAAGCTTCTTCCTTATTTTTTTTATTAACAAAATGCGCACTTTGCTCACTTGCATCAGCAGACCTCAAATGATAATTTTCCTTTTCTGCCACGAGGAGTCACACCAGGCCAGAACAAATGAGGTTGAATACTGGAACTCTGATTTAAGTTGTAGTTGATTATTTGTTCGATAACAAGCTACTGTATGTTTATTTAATATGCTTTTTACTGAAAAATGGCTGACTACTGGAGACGGCTGACTTTAGGCACACTTACCCTCCTAACTAACTAACTAATTCTATGGCCTATGGAACCCGGAGGTTCAATGCCGCATTCACAAAAGCTCTCCACTGACTTCTATCCTTAGCTAACTGGATCCAGTTTCTACTTTGTATTCCTATTTCTGCGAGATCCATCTTAATATTGTCCTCCCATCTGCGCCTAGGTCTTCCTAATTATAAGCTCAAGTAATATGTAACATAATAATAATAATAATAATAATAATAATAATAATAATAATAATAATAATAATAATAATATCTTAGTATCAAACTTTAAGCTATTTTTATATGATGCATATATTCATGAAAATAGTCACTACTTGTTATGTACTCATTTGGTGTTCCCTTAGGGTTACTAGGAATTGAAATCAGGATCTCTGACTGTGCAGTCCAGTATGCTAACTGTATGACCACAGAGCACGGATCTGACAAAAAACATTTTCATAACGTTTTGCTACCCCTCCTTTTCCCGTATCGATTAAAGTGCCATCCGTGAAGGAATTGTTTTCAATTCTGAGTGAAATCAGTCACTTTTTTCTGGAGAATCAAAATGTCCAATAAGAAATGGGGGTCCCACTTTAAAATTTTAAAGTTACCCCTACCGCCAAAGGGAATGGGGATAGCGGATTTTGTTTGGTATAATTGAACTATACATATAAAGCAGAAACATATATTCTCATTTTGGGCGTGTGTTTTCAATTTGATATTAACTTAGAAATCTATTTGAACTTTGGTAGTGCTAGCATTTCCATAGCGTCATCTTCGTATACAAACAGATGATGAATAAAAGTGGCAGAGGTTTGAAAGCTGACAGTTTATCTGATTCTGTTTTTATAACCAATTCAAATGTTAAAAATGTAACGTTGTATTTAGAAAAAATAAAATATCCTTATATTGAAAGAAAACCGGACTGGGAACCGAACCGTCAATCATTACTGTAATTTCAAGCGCCTCGCTAAACCCACTTATTTTCTTCTTAATTTACGTCGCGAAAGGCGGCCCCGAAGTTCACTTACCAAAGTCTACTTTCCCCTTATCAGTACTTTCTGTATATTTCCTACTCGGTTATACACGTTTTACAGTAACCTTGAATGATAGGGACACAAACACAGACACGTCGAGAACATTTAAAATTCCAAAAGTTCTCCCACCGGGAATCAAACCCGGTACCCTGTACACCACAGACACACATGCTAGCCACTAGACCACACAGCCAAGTTATAAAGCCAGCGCGTTTTAATAATTCTACTGGAAATGCACGAGATATGCACTTGTAATACATTGAGTGATTTATTCGAGAGAGGCAAAGCACTTTACTTTGAATTCATTTCTTGGTTTCGTTTCTACTGTGTTTATTCTTTGTATTTACTTGAAAAAGCAAATACATTTTTCGCTACGGTGTCCAGAAATACTATTTTAACTGATCATAAAACAGAAATCTTTCGGTGAAATAATATAGGGTAATGTGTGCTATTCTAGTTTCATACCGAGTTCCTTCGTAGCTAAGCGGTTAGCATACGCACCTTTGACGTAAGAGACCCGGTTCGATTCCCGGTGTGAGCTCATGTGGTTCGGATTTCACGCTAATCAGTAGGTAAACGTCTCATATAGCCTCGATGCTGAAAGGGATGTCAAAATCAACTCAACATTATTTTATACCATCAATTGAAGCAAAAGGTAGACGATACTATCCTGTTAAAAACATGCATTTATTTCTTTGGCACATATTACAAAGCATCGGACTATTTGCGACACTTCAAGAAAAAGATGCTTTATGAATATTAAGTCGCTTCAAGCGTTCAAATCGCTTTGTAAAAATCCAGATTATGAATTGCAATAACTTTTTACGTTGTAATTAAAATTACAGCATATATTGTTTTCTATCTCTCTCACATACTTTCTCTCTCTCTCTTTCTTTCTCTATATATACACACCTGTATATTAAAATAGGTATCAGAACATGAATAATTTTCATTTTGGACGTGTGATTTAAGGTTGGTATTCAAATCAGAAAGTTGTTCCCATTATAACAATGTTAACGTTCCTCATTTTAGCGTCTTCGTATATAAATGATGACAGGGTGAACAAATGTAACAGGCTTTGAAACGTGATAGTTCATCTGATTTTTTTTTTCAAGCACTTCAAAGCAGAACTTTATATTTAAAGAAATGTTTCCATGTGTTGAAAAAAATCAAAACTGCCGGGAGGCAGATTCGAACCGCCGCCCTCCGATGCTAGACTTTCAAGAACACTACTAAACACGCTTGACCACCGAGACAATTCATGAAAGAATATGCTGTAATAATGCTCATATATCGCTCCAAGCGCACGTTCACACCTGAAGTTTTAAATAGTCATTTTCTCCCTATATCAGTAATTTCAACTGAAGATATTGACTGATTTTGCATATTGGAACTGTGCATGAAGTGTGAATTGCATATTAAACGCAGAAATACGTAGTTGACTCTTCAGTTCATGTTTCTGTTCAATAGCTTCACATGTTAGTGAGTGTTTCCTAATACCTGTGTCATTTTCCCTCTTTTTTCCCATGGGATATTCTTCGTGTAATTATTTGACACACTAAGGTTTCATAAGATTAAAGGTTTTTTGCTTATAATTTTCTTATTTTGCTTTATTTTTCTCTAAAATAATAAATAATTATGCATTATTACACTGCTTTGTTAAGGAAAGCACAAAGAAGCGATAATATAGTCAGAAAAGCGAGTTATTAATGAAAATGTGGAAGTTACAGTATATGCGAACTTTTTTTTGCGGATGAGGATACGTTGCAAAAGAATAAGTAAACCTGTTCTCGTTCAACCTTACGATATCACCTGTACACACAAAAAACGGAAAAACACTAAAAAATTAGTATTTCTTTCGACTTTTATTTTCTTCTAATTTTTTTTTCTTTCTTTCTTGATCTGAAAATTTCCTAAATTTTTATGGTTTGATAACAAAATTCACGGTTTCAGGGTTGAGTGACCCGGTGTCTAAAGAAGTTACCAGCATTTATGAAGAATTTAATATATATATATATATATATATATATATATATATATATATATATATATATATATATATATATATATATGTGTGTGTGTGTGTGTGTGTATATTTGTTGACACTCTTAGTACAATAACTAAAATTTGTAACAATCCTCTCTGTCTCTTTGGGAACCTGAGATTTAAATGGATAATTAGTATATTCCACACCAGTTGCAAGTCCTAATGTACAATACTCAAAATTTTGACGAAATTCCTTACCTGACGTTTCTGATCTGGAGTGGTTATAATATCCGAACCTCTAATGTTAGAAATAACAATATCCGTGATTTGTTGCTCTGGACTCTCTGTTGAATCATTTTCACGTTCCAGTAGCTTTTGCCTCCGAACGGCTACTTTGTGCTCTTTCACTTTATGTTGAAGAAGTAGCTGAAAAATAATTACACATATGAATGGAAAAATGATATCTTTAAGTTTTACGTACCACGTATATGCCGGCTACGCTAAAGGAGACGATGATGATGAGAAATGAATGAAACGGTGGAATGAAGTGAAAGGAAACGGGAGAACGAGAAAACCCACGCATACGGTGTTTGTCAACCACAAAGCTCACTTGACGCGAGTTGGGATCGAATCAAAGACCCCATGCACCAGAGGTGAACGCTCTATCACTGAGCCCCCGCACATATCAATGGAATATGCTGTCTAATCTATCTTGCTGGTTTGTTTACTTATGAGTAGGGGCACAAGTTTTTCGCACTAAGAATTTGAAAATTTCGCGTTTCATCTTTCATATTTCGCGTTTTGTCGTATTTTCCAAATAAAGTTTCGCATTGTGTAGCTTTTGTGGAAAAGGTATTCCCTGACAATTTTACAACTGTTCCTTTTATTCATAGATCACTACAGAAATAAACCATTAATTACTTAAAACGAAATACACTGAATATATATATATATATATATATATTTAAAATCAAACTGAAGGAAAAGCAGTAACTAACGCGCAATATCTTCTCTATAGCAGTGTCCGAATACCCAAAATGCATCGTTCATGCCACGTTCTACCGTTCCGTCAGCGGAAAACAGACGTTTTTAAGTTAATGAAAACGTATTTTTAAAATTTCGCGTTATTTCGCGTATTATTAGAAGTTTCGCGCAAAACTGCCAATTTCGCGTTTTATCGCGCAACGGAAACCAATGAAAATACATATAGAACACCATAAAACGTCAAGAAACTGAAAATTACTTAATTCTGAAGTATTTCGTTTTATCGCGCATTGCGAAAAACTCGTGCCTCTACTTACGAGTTGATACAACAAATTTCTCACACCCTAAGTAACCAACCATTTCTTAAGAGTATGAAAAACGATTAACTTCTTCTGTTATGTACAGGATGTCCATTAAATATGTCTTTCTAATGCTTCTCTTTTTCTTTTCAGGTCTAATTAGTGCTTTACGTTAACATTTATTTTATGTTAATGGTTACTTATTATTTTCTTCAACAGCCAAATATTTTATCAATTAAAAAGGTGCATAACTCTATACCAATTACTACTAGCTTAAATCATTGCAAAAACTGTCCAGGACTTGAGATGATTTTCCTCTGACCAAAGATCAGTTCTGAAAACCACGCGCCTAAGTAATACAAAACCAATTTGATACATGGCCTTCAATTGTAGTAGTTACAAGTATAAAAAATACAAGCGTCCTCAGTCTACAAGCGATCTCTCAAAGAAACAGCAAGTACAGACAAAGCAACAGTGTGTGCTTTATGTCCATTTACCTATCTTGTAATTTGAACACTGAAATACTACCTGTCCACTTCTCTGGATGAATCTATTCATGAGTCAATCATGTTAAGGTTCAAGGTAAACTGAAAACTTTGGACTTTACAACGAATTTATGATAATTTGTTTTTAATCCATCCAAACACAGAAAAATCAGAACTACTGTGATTTAAAAAAAAAAAAAATTACTAACGTTAAAAAACAAGGCGCTACACTCATATTTCTAGTTGCAATGACGCCTGGGGTTTTCCGAACCTTGAAACTATACATACACATACGTCAAGCTATTTCACATGTCAACAAGACAGGTGGAAAAACATTCGAAAAAATTTACAGCAACTAGTCGCCTTTAAAACAATCGAAACACTATACTACATTTTTATCAGAGAAATTAGCATTTGAGACCATTTACGACGTTATTTTAAAGTTGCTTAAAAAATACATGAATAATATTTCTTTAATACGTCATCAAACATACAGTATTGTCTATGATTACAGATCCAGTATGCATAGGTACTTCGATGCAACAATGTTTCTATTAATTTCTATTAATTTTACACACGCATGTTAAAATAATAATAATAATAATAATAATAATAATAATAATAATAATAATAATAATAATAATAATAATAATAAAAGAGAACCCACCTTTTCTGTTGTGAATTTCTCTTTGCAGAAGTGACATTGAAATGACTTATCCCCTCTCCAAGGGGATGGTTTATAATGTTCCATTAAATGCCTGGCGAATGACACGACCCGAGATTCTTCAGCGTTACACAATTTACATTTCCAGGTATCTGTCACTTTACGGGCCCCCAGATGACGAGCAGGCAGCTGTTCTACAATCTTCTCTGTAACTTCTCGATCTATGGAAACAGCAAATAAATCATGGTTAATAAATATTTAAATTAATACCGTATTTAATCACGTTCAAGCCATTTCTTTCCATTGAACACAAACTTTATTTGATTATCTTGTCCCGTCTTGTTTGAGCGTTCTTCCCCGGGTACATTTTTAGCTTATTTACCCATCTTAAAGTGCCGTTAAAGAAAGTTGCCGTCTGACAATTGGAATGAATACGTAGGTACTTTTGCCATAGGCTCTAAAATAGAAACACCAGCTCAAGCAACAATGGACCTGAACGATAAAAAAATATTTTAACTTTATGGTTTAATTTGGGGATGATTGCGAGATAAATGAAATTGTATAGTTCAAACTAGAGTGAATGATTTTATGTGTATCTTTGTGAATAGTTTATGCACTGCATGACCCGCGTAACACAACCCAAGACTTAATGATGAAGCGTACTCTATTTCCAGGAAATAGGCTATAATTCCAACTCCAGTCCTGATTCGTGGTCGTTGTCGGTTTCGGAGCAAAGATGTGGCTAATAGTTCCTTACTAGTTTATTCTGAGATCGAATGCCGATCACCTTATGTATCAGCGGCAATAAACTTGAGCTATAAGTTCTAGTAGCGAGTAATGTATACTTTTTCACTTCTAGAAATCATCAGGCTTTGATCTAAGTTAAAGACTAAGTCTGTCACTATTCCATTTCCAGCGATACAGTGGAAGTGTCGACAAGCCACTGAATCCTACTGAGGCTAAGCTTCATGAATAATGACATGGAGTGTGGGTCGTCTATCCTCTGAGTCGTACTGGTGTTATCCTATCAAGATTATCAAGGTTGATAATCTTGATCTGTGAAATGACGTAACGTCACGCACAGTACGACGGCTATTTTAAGACGGGTTCCAGCTCCAGAATAATTTTCAGAATTTAGAAAATAAGGAAGAAATATGTCTGTACCAGCTTTGCATAATGAGATCCGTCGTTATGTAAGCACAACTATCCTCAGCACATAGACCGAATTCAGACATGATTGTATGACAATTCTTTACAAAACATTTGGTAATGTTTTTTGCTGCTAAATTAAAATTTACTCCAAATAAAACTTAAGATTGGTTCTACCACAAGAGGGACAATATAAAACGTTTAACAAGTCACATTTCTATAATCGTAATAGTATGACAGGATGAACTGATTGGTTGGTTAGATTGAGTTCAGCGTCCCTTTCGGCACCGAGGCTATACGTGACGTGGACCAACAGGGTAAGGTGAAATCCGAATCATCGTAGAGGATTCAAATTTCAAAGCTTTCCCTCAGGGAATCAAACTCCGGATCCCGTGGATTAAAGGGACCCAAGTGCTTGCCACTAGACCAGTGGGGAGGGCAACAGGATGATTTGTAACGTATGATTTGCAAACAATAAATATACGACATGCATTTAAGTTATAACATCTCCATTTTTTTTCTCAGGACTGGTAACAAACTGAAGCGTGCTATTTGTTTTAAAATACGCGAGCATTCATTGCCAATGCGTGACAGTGATGACTGTTTTTGATACTTATGATACTCTACAAGAACAGCGTATAATCATTCGTTTTCTCCATTTGCGTGCGTGACACTGCTTGAAATTCATTGCCAGTTGAGTGAGACACGTGATGATGGTGTCATGGATGAGTCTAATGCGCGTTAGTGGGGTGATAGTTGAAAGGCAGAACGTCGTGTGACAACAAACCAAGACAATCTCGGCCTCGCACAAGCCGGTCTGACATGATCGAACGAGTGAGGAAAGTTGTTTTGAAGGTTTCACCGAATGCGTGTGGAACACATCGCCTCCAAAAGTGGAACTTCCGTAGGATCTGTAAACATAATCGTGAATAAAGATCTGAAAATTCGTAAAGTGTCCTTCAGGTGGGTGCCACAAATACTGACGGACGACACAAGGCCGCGCGCGTGGCATGTTGTTAGGCAAATGTTGACGCGACTTTTGGCTGTTTCCAACGATAAGACACTCTCTGTGGTCACACATTCACTAGCAATGTCGCTATTGCATTAGCGATTTTCCAGGGGTCAAAACAAGACTCCTGAAGAAGTGTTCGTTGCGGCCATGGATTCATAACGTCGTGAATAGTGTGTACGGATGGAGGGAGATTATGTCGAGAACTGAGACAAGTTTCATAGGTTTCGTGTAATCAGTTAGTGAGGAAAAAAAGTGTTATAACTTGAATGCATCTTACAATAGTACTTGGAAAGAAGATTCAACATTCAAGTACAAGCAACAACATGGTTAGCGGCCATGGTTGTCTAGAACGAATCCTAGTTTCACGATTATGCCCTTTAGGCTAAGGGATCACACCGATGAACTACATAATGCTGCAAAGAGCAGCCAACTATTGGATAAGAAAAGAAGACAAAGGGAAGATAAGAGAAATTTTTGATAAAGATCTAAAAAGACGAAAAGGAAATTAACGACGGCCTATTACAACTTTGGAACAAACAATGACAGGAATATAATGGAGCACAACGTTACATAGAATTTTTCCTAATATCTTCGAAGATTGAGAATACACCATTTAAATCCAACTTACGGACTGGTATATTATCTATCAGGACATGTACCTTATGAGCAATATCTTTACAGAATTAAATCAAATCGCAACTCAATCTGTGAATGTGGAGAGAGGGAACTGTGGTGCCCACTATTAGAAGAAACATTAGAATTAAGAACACAGATTAAAAAAAAAAAAAAAAAAAACCGCTAGAAGAAATATTAAGAATAAAGCAAGATTGTCTAATACTGGAAGCAAAAGGTTGTTTCAAAATGTTATTTCTTTTTGTTGTTTTGTCCAAATCTCTTGTTTTGATTTCGCGTCCCCCTTCCCCTTTTCTTTTTCCTGTCGCAATGATGATAATTCGCTGGTTTTGGATGCTCGACGCACCAGCTCACAGTAACGCAGCTGAGCGAATGTAAAAGTCTCTGTACACCATTTACCACATTTTTAATAAGGTTTCACTATAACAACATGCTGTTCCGCCGTACAGCGCTTCAATCCTACCCGTACAGAAAACAGATGACGATCATGTGGTATTCGGTTCTCCGAGACTATTAATCACAAAGACAACAGATGAAAATCGTGGAACGTTCAGTGCTGCCAACTTACTAGAACGGAAATGGCGGGCATTTCAAAAGTTGCACTATTTATGGTACACCCTTTTTAAGGACATGAAGAACAAAAATCTAAAACCACGTGTTAAGGTTTTCCTGCCAACATTTGTCTATAACACGCAGAAATCATTTTCGTTAAAAATGAGAATGTTTGGTATAGCTCGGAAGACTTTTTTTTTTTTAAATCCAAGCTTGACACTTGCTAACAGCAGGATAAAAGACAATTATTATAACTTCTCACGATAATTAATAGTAAAAAAAAAAAAAAAAAAAATGGATAAGGGATTTTGGATAAAAATAATTTAATATTTTAAAAAATACAACTATTGTTGTAACAATATTCTTTTATAACCATAGCAGCACTTCATTCATTTATTTCCATTTTCTTTAGGCTTACACTTAACACTTTCTTTTAAATTTCCTTACTTTCTCATCTTCCACAATCCTCTACACATATACATATTAGCATCCTTCTACTTCATCATTCTCTGCCCCCTTTTTCACCCTGAAAATAACAAATTCTTTGGTAAAGTATCGCAGCAAAATCTTTGGGATTGAAAGAATACCAAAGGGTTTGCGTCGTGAAATACCAAGGTATTTGTTAGAATTCCCTCACCCTTCATCTCATCATCACCCACTAGCAAGTTACTTGATAAAGTATCGCAGCAAAATCTTTGGCATTAAAGGAATTCCAAAGGGTTTGCTAAGTGAAATATCAAGGAATTTGCTAGAATCTGGTTCTCCGGCGTAAGATTGTATGGTGCATATGATCTTACGTCCCTCTCCAGTCAAAAGTAGGCCCTCACAGAGGTAGAGACCTTGACGAGGTTGTGGGGCTTTAAACCAACATCTGCCTGCACCAAACTTCTTACTTTGTTATGAATGGAAAATAACATCTTGTACTTTTCTTTGCAGGTGTACAAGAAGTCCAGAAATATTTTAACCAAATATTAGTTATGGATTTAACAACAACTGCATACAGCAAACCTTTATTGAACAGTAGAAATATACTTATTTGGAAGTTACGAGATGAAATTAGTTAATCTATAAGCTTGTAACTTTTCTGAGGAGACCCTTAAACAAAGAAAAAATACTAACATCTACTACAACAAAGCTTCGGATGGTTGAAAGAAACAACAATCAGAATACGAAAGAATGATTCAAAAATAGACACACCAGGGGAAAACAGTAGCAGAACTATGTGCTCTGACATTTTTGTCTAGAATTGGCAGAGTGAAATGTTCAGAAAATCTCACTTTCGGAAAGGTAAATTTTGTTACCTAGATTTGTGGCAGAGAGCAAGACCTTTTGGAAACAAATACACTATAGCCCACATCTTCATGCGTCAACTATAGTTTGAGAGTGTTTGAGAGAAACGACCCAATTTGTTCTCGAATTGATAAGAAAAATAAGGTATTCATGAAACCATTAGTTTCGTTAAGTTAGCAACACTGATAGAAAGTGCTTCGTAGGTGGCAGCACCATTTTTCAAACCTCTTGCTTCTAGTTCTAGTGGTACATGTTAATGTGATGTGTTAAAAATATCGTTTGAAGTAGGTAAACAGCATACTTGTGCACCGTAAAAAAGTCTACACTGTTGTGCAAGATTCTTTGGAAACGCTGTCAGAAGATTAATACTGACGTGTGACGTGTTGAAACTATTTTATCTTGTTAAATAACTATAAACAGGGAACTTGTGCATTGTAAAGATAGTTTAAAAACTCATTCCTTAAAATCAAGTATTGTTGACGGCAATAGTAGTAATGTGTTCTGTAACATTTGTGAGCAGTGTACATTAAGATCGCACCGAAGAACTAGTACTCCCACTGTTAGTAAGGCCTATTCTATCAGCTTCAAGTATGAGGTTGGTCACCAAGATGGGCACAACACATACGTTGTCTGTCTTCAGTCTCCCTTAGAGCGTGGTTAAATGGAAAAAAGAATCCCATTTTCTGTCTCTATGATTTGGTGGGAAGCAAGAGATCATGTACCTGACTGTTACCTCTGCTTGATATATGTTGCTGGACACACTCATAAATCGAAGCACTCTCTCATGGGCCATTCTCATTTGACTCCGACACACTATGTCCTATCGCATTCAACATTCAAAATTTAATTTATCCAGTTTCTATTTTAGGGGTAGACAGGATAGCTGCTGTTAATGCTTGGAACAGAATTAATGAAGAAATATATCTCAGAGTTACTTGAAAATAATATAAAAGTTACCAATTTTGTCACATAAGTTACCTGTCTCAATAGCATTTTCAAAGTTTGAAGTAGTTATTCTGCATTGACAAGCGTGAGATGCAAAACAAGACATTATGACCGTAATCAGAAGTTTACATAGAAATGAAATATATATATATATATATATATATATATATATATATATATATATATATATATATATATAAAATCATTTTTCTTAGTGAGTATCTTTGTTAATTTTCAGAAAAAGAAACTTCTGCCCTGGAATTGTCTATCATTTAAGTTACTCTCTCGTTTTATGAATTTCCAACGTTTTATGAATTTGGAAGGTTTCGAAACACCATCTGGATTGGTTAGTTTTGTTCTGTGAATGTTTCATGCTTCAGTTTAAGCAATGCTGCTGATGGTTGTGATAGGCTTTCGATCTTGTGTAAGGAAACACGTATATGAATGTTTAAATAAGTTTAATATATGTCACGTAGGTTACCAATATTTCAAGATTGTTCATGTTGCAATAATAATAATAATAATAATAATAATAATAATAATAATAATAATAATAATAATAATAATAATAATAATAATAATAATAATAATAATAATAATAAATAATAATAATAATAATAATAAATAATATTATTATTATTATTATTATTATTATTATTATTATTATTATTATTATTATTATTATTATTATTATTATTATTATTATTATTATTATAGTATATTCTGAAGAGCTGGCCTATCGTTTTTAAGATATTAAAAGAGATAACATGCAAAGTTAGTAATATGATCAGTTTTTATTCACAAAATGTCACATACATTACTGTCACATATATTACCAAATTTCTCAGTAACTTATGTGACTTCAAAGAACGCCTTTGTCATAGAATATCAATTATTCCATCAATAATTGAACGTATCATTCACTTACTTCCATTTTTTCTATAGCACAATGATATAAATAAACTCCAAAGAGACGAATAATTTTCTTTTTTATTGTAATGAAACTGCACATCTATTGATAGACTTGCGTCTGCAATAAAATTTGTTGGATTGGCTTACGAACTATTCTTTTTTTAAATATAAAAATTCAGTTTTCTGATTTCTTTAACTGAACTACTACGGTACTGAAATTATTCAACGCAATAGCTCATTTGGTGCAAAAGTTAAAATAAGTTATTTTTTGTATGTTTTAAATCAAATGTTGGTCACATTCTTAAACATGATTTTCTTGTGGACCATTTCATCATATATATATATATATATATATATATATATATATTTATTTTAGTAAATGTATCAAGTACAGGGAAGATTATTTAAAACATTATTATTTTTTTATAAAGAACATAAATTTTTCCGCACACTTGGCATATTTTATCTGCAAATAGGTAGATACTGCAAAGGAAGACAATGGGATATTTCATAGTGCAGTCTGGTGATAAGTGTTTTAGTGCGCAGAACTTAATTTTCTTCTCTTTCAATTACAGAATCATGACTCTTACAGCACCTACAAAAACAACGGAGACACAGAGAAAGAATCAATGCTGATGCAGGAAAGAGGTCAGAATACCTACGAAAAATTAGGTAAAGAGCTAAAGTAAGAAGAGATCTTAAAATTGAAAAATCAATCAAAGACTTTACTGATCGAGCAAAGCGTCAGCGTCGGAAGGAATGGCGAGAACATGAATGAAGATCTAGAGAAAACGGTAAAAATACCAGGGTGTCTACTAAAATTCCAAAATGAAATTTCGTGACTTTTCCGTGAACTTTTCTTTCCCAAACCATAAAATGTAGGAATATTCTTAAGAGCGAATTTGGTTGAGAACTGGGCCGAAGTTTCACAATAGAAGCATGCTTTGCTTGTGATTTGGTACCCTCTAAAGCCGACCACAGACATTTTTAGTGGTGAATTTTGACGTTTTATAGAACAAAATTTTCCAGTATATACTTATATTCGTACAGATAAAAAAAATCGTGACCCAAAAGCTCAATTTCGTGACTTTTTCTTGACTTTCATGACCGTTTCCTGTTTTCGTGACCTTTTTAATGACTTTCGTGACCGATAGATACTCTGAATACCCTCCGAGCTTTTAAAGCCAGCAACTTCATTTACCTCTCCAGACTCTCCATTAACAGGTCCTTTTCAAGGAAATCAGGAATGGGATAGAAAACTGGCAACAGAAGAAGAGGAAGACATAAAGTGAAGAGAGACCGAAGTAAAGCTTATCGTATTAAAAAAGCTTGAAGAAGCCTTACGTGTCTAAAAAGCGTGCTGAGAAATATCGAAAGAAATATAACAGACTTAAGAAAAACGAATAGAAAGTATCAAGATCAAAACAAGTGGACAACAGCAAGGACAATCCTGATGGTATGGGAGCAGCTATCAAACGAATTGCTGACAATTTTGTTTGCCGAAGGAAGATCTACCAAATGCAAGGATTTTGTATGAGAAAGTAAAAGAGCTTAGTACTGTTGAAATGCACTTCATAAATTCCTCAGATATAGTTGAAATAGAGAAACTGAACTAAGAGGAAAATGTTCAACCTATCAAAGGCATAAGGAAACTTCATCAAAGTTATTTTTCACAAAGACCTTTGCGTGTGTCTTAAAAGGAAGAAGTCCGTCGAGTTGTTGCAAGAAACTGCCTATTGTGTGCAAACGTTATGGATTAAAAGATGTCTTTCCGAAAAAATCTGAGCGTATTTGTGAAGCTCGCTCTTCTGAGAAATCATCGTTATGGTAATCTGACGAAAACTCATGGGTGGTATGAAATATGGCAAATGCATATTATTCTGGAATTGTAACAAATTCTGATGAAACTGGATGTAAAGTGAACGTACTACTGTGTTGGTAAACATAGATTTGTATGGTATCTCGTTGAGGAATAAGATGTAGTACGAAAATGAAAATGAAAGAGAAAAAAATTTCCATTCCAAAACAACTTTAGCAAAAGGGTACTTTCTGTTGACAAATGTATCTGGACAACTACTAGAGTAATACGTTATAAAATGTTCTTATCTTCCCTATGTTTGTCAGCATATTTTTTATTTTTTATTCAATTTTGCACATTTTAAATTTCAAATAATTTTACCATTTTTTAAAGTATTTAACAAAATGGGATATATTTCTGCAGAATAATTCACTTGAAATAGAAGGTCACCTATTTCACAGAATGTTTATTTGACATGTACGTACTTTCACCAACAAAAGTATCTCCCTCCCCCTGAGTGCTCTAATTCCATTACTTGGGGTCCAGATAATTTGCAGTTTGTAAAACGCCAGGACAGATGCAACTCAACTTACACGTAACTTTCCTCAGCACTGACAGCAGTTGGTAGACTGAGTCAGATCTTTATGCAATTAAAAATGTAAGTAGATGACGCATGAAACAGTTCTCCATTCTGATATGATTCTCTATGTTTTTTGCTGGTGGCTGCACTATTACTAAACTGAATATGTAAAAACACCAACATATAAAAATGCAATCAAAATCATGTATATTAACGGAATAAATTAGAAGCAAAGTAGTTCAACATCACAGCATTTATATTCATTAGACAAAACAAGGAAAAAATTAAATTTACATACCTTAGTTTTAATTCTAGTTAAGAATAATGGTAAAATGACCAAAAAAGCGATACTTACTAAGAAGCATTTCATGGAAAATCTTCTTATCCTTAGTTTTTGACTCATACACATGGTCATTGGAAGAATTCGTCTACGAAACAAAAGTAAATATTAAAATGGCAGATTATATAAGGAAATACAAAACGGGACTATTCTACCGTTAGATGGAGACCTTTACTTGCAGAAAAACTTTTCAATGAAACACTCAAGCACTAGACTATTGGTATTAGACTCACCAATAGTATAAATAACTTTCTTACAACCATGCTGGACAACAACAGAAACAATTATTAGTGACTAGAGGAATCACTCTCTTTAACCGACCTTCTTGCATTTACATCCTAACTAAACACCACAGTTCAACGGTTTGCGAAGATTGATTTACGGCCAAATTGCTGAATTCAACTTTTGTCATAAGAGTCAACAGCATCAGTTAACGCAATTAACTCTGACTTTCTACATCGGAGTTCGCTCTCTCTTCGCTCAAACAATTCCCAAAATGCCTCACGATACTGGGTTTAAACTGTACACATCGAAAGTTACGTACATTTAAAAGCACACACTACCTCTAGTTGCGAGGATAAAATTCTGCGACAAATAGACAGCCACAGAATAATGACATAGAATGGAAAGTCAATACATTACTAAATACTTTTCTGGGGGTAAAGCGGCTCAATAGTAGAGCGAGCGATAAAGGTATGGTGTGAGAAGTTGCTGGTTGATCTCCGGCCATATGAGCTTGTGACGGACAACGTCATGTCCATGAGTTTTCTTGGGGTTCTTCCGTTTCTCCACACTCTTCTTTAACCATTATTTTCATGTATCATCTGTCTCCTTTAATATAAAGAGCATAACCGTGAAAAGTAAAATTAGAAATGCCACCTCACAACATTTTCCCAATATTTTTCTAACAAACACAAAATCACGATGATAAATTCCGGGAACAGAATTCGATACACTGCTTGAAAAGAAATTACAAGTCTAGGTGAAAAAACTCATAAGTTCCCGGTGTGCAAAGTTTTGGAACATAGCAGTGGGAGTTCTCAGAATTGGCTTTATGATCAAAACAGCGCAGGCAGTACAAAATACAAAATGCGAATGACTTCTCTCTTATCTGGTAACCGAGAAGCTTTTGTATGTGGTTTTCCAATTTCCCTTCTTCCCGCAATCTCTCCAAACACTGATTAGCTCGGAGGAGGACATTATTAGTTATTCACGAATCACGAGTATTCTAGTTATCCATTCCATCCTTGGATGGATGGCGGTGGAGGCACAAATTACATTCGCTAGTAAAACCTGGGGTTAACGCAGGGAAGGTGCTCTAACCTCTGCTCATCACACCAAATTAGTACTCGACATTCAACTTCTCACAGAATACAATGTCAGAATCCCAAACAGAAGCTTTGACAATCGTCTTCGAATTTTCTTACACTTTTTTTAAAATTATTATTATTACTATAAGGACTGCAATAAGATATTAAATGGATATGAACTTCATGATAGCTAAATCTTAACATATAAATCTAATAAAAATATTGCCACCCTAAGATTCTGTAAATTTGTCGATGCTTGTGAATCCATAGTGCAGCGGAAGACAACTGATCCCGCTCACTTATCTTCTGCATTATACAACAAAGTACAAGACCACTACAACCTTAACGCATTTTCTGACTTCAGATTACATGGTACCACAACTCCGACACATGTAGCTAAAAAATATTGATGTCAGTATTAAAATTCCATTAAATATTCTATTTATGATGCAAACTTTAGTATTGAATTACTACGAAAAATACTCAATACATTTACTTTTTAACTTCTAGGATACACTCTTGCCTAGATGGTTAATATTTTTCACCTTTCATATTTTATCGCATTGTATGTTACGGGAAAGAAAATGTATACCTTACCTCTAACACTAGAGGCATCATACCCATCTTAACAGCATAATACGGTGCATACCACACTTTGAGTTCATCTCCTTGATGGATGTCTCTCATTACTGTGTAATAGATGTCTTCTTTCATCTGAAAGAGGATAAGACAAAACATTACACAGACATTAGCACAGAAACCCGGAATTATAAAGCGTACACTGTCTGTTAAAGAAATGATTATGAAAATAAATTCTACATCGGTGAAAATGTTATTTATCTTCAAAATTACTTTAGAAGTCCACGATTCTCTTCGTCAGAAGATATCCCAGACACACTTATCACGTTTAACGATTACGCAATTACCTAACTGCACTTCTGCGCTTTTCGACAACTAAAAAGTTTAACTGGTTTATGGTCGCATTTCGTAATAGATTAATCAAATTTTAGTCGACTTTATACAGTATTTATGAACACCATCAGGGCAAATAAACTGCATTTTTTATGGTACAATATATTTATCATATTTAGAGTGTATAGAAAAGTAATTAAAATGCAATCAACTTTACACTTACAAAACTGATAAGTAATTACAATCATTCTTGAGCAAACTCAACAATATTTATTAAAAAATTTGGTTCGCCGTAGAAGTTGAAAAGAACAATTGCATAAACCTTATGAATTTGAGGTTCTGTAGGCAAGGTAATAAATCAGTTTCTAAGCTTTACAAAAAAACTAACTGCGTGATTATTATTTATAACAAATCAGCTTATTTTTACACAATTATTTCTAATGTATGGATATATTTTCTCTTTACGGGTGTATAGACTGTTTTCGTTGTCCGAAGATATTGGCATCAACAGAAATTAATTTTTGATTTGGAAAAGAAAAAGAGCTACGACATTGAAACTTTGGTAAAATGGAAGGAACAAGCCTTAGATATTTCGAGCGAAAGACTGCTGCCTTTGCATCAAGTCTGTTGAAAATGGATATTATTTTCTTTATGGTCATATTTGCGTTTAGGCTAAATAATCTGGCCCAAAAATATGGTTTCAACTTGTTTAAATCTCCTAAATGTATTGAAAAATACTGGCCACAAGAAGAGTTCTGAAGATGAATCAGCCCACTATGGTGCATATAAGGTTAGTTGTGAATGCGACAGTTCATACATTACTATGTCTAAAAGAAACATACAGATCACAATAGAGGAACACATTAGATATACTAAGGATAGTTAATAAACAGTTTCGGCACTATCTAGGCATTTAAGAACTTTAAAATACAAGATTAAGAACGTAAACAATTTACACAAAATCTCTTCAGTATCAAGAGCTCATGTGGTTCGGATTCTACGTTAATCAGTAGATCTCGTCTCATATAGACTCGCTGCTGAAAGGGACATTAAACTCAAAATCAACTCAACCTCTTCAATACTACAAAAAGCGACTGCTTTATTCAGCAACGTTGTTAAGATGTAAACTTAAAATATGACGGGATCTTAATGTTACATAGATTTGTGTATTATAATGTGTTATTGTGAAGTTTTAGTGTTTAAATTATAATTAAATTATATATTTTCTAAAAAACAGTATCATATGTAGTAATATTTTTTCTAAACTATGTTCATATTAGAGTGATCCCAATAAATAAATAAAAAAAAAAGCGTGGTCGGTTACTATTTTTTTCGCGAAAGCAACCTACATGCAGTATAATATGTTAAGTTTAGTATTTAATTGGATTTTCTGTGGATACATCGCTTTTATGTTTCATATAAATTTACATTCACTTTTTTCTGATTTTTTTATACTTAATATTCGTAAGTTAATATTAATTTATTTTATAGATAATATTTGTACTTAATTATTTGTTGAGTTGTAAAATAAAAATAAAAATAATAAAAAAACTACAAAACAAAATGAAGTTGCATTCTAAACGTTTGTTACTTTAAAGTGGATTTTTTCCTTTAAATATGACATTTTTTTTTTTTTTTTTTTATTACTTAAGGAACAAAATAGCGTGGAAAATATTGTAGAACCATACCTGGTAGCATATTAAATTCTGTTCCTTAGCACTGGTTGCTGGAGCAACTAGACACATCCAATTACAAAATTCTTCATCACTTGTGTCTAAATAATAAGATTCCTCGGGCTCCTTGCAAAAAATCTGATGAAAAGAAAAGAACTTTTCACATATTTTAAACTCCAAAGTAATTAAATTAAAAATTCTATGTTATTATCGTATTGTCTGAATACGCTACAACACGAAAACCTCATCACTATTACATGACAAATGATCACTAGTATCAAATTTATTACTACTCAATACTGACATAAATACCATATATGATCAATATAAATGCATGACTTGGAATAAGCATGGCGTAATTACAGAGAACAGAAAACACATGTTTAAATTTAAATTCCTCATCTCTTAAGTGCTTCGAAATGTTAACTACAATATCAAATATCAATAATTTCGAACGTTAAGGACGTTTCTCAGTGGATGGAAGGATTAAATGCCATACAGCTTTTCTTAAATATTGAAGAAAATATCCGGTTTCTCACTTTTTGAACCACCACAAACGTCTGTTACAAATGATGAATCACATTAATTTCTTATACATTCACTTCTTGCAATCATTTACTGTTTAAAGGTATCCAGTCGACACGGAACGGACAGTTTTAACTACAAATAGTGTTGTCAAGAGATCCCATTCTCTATCTTAACTTCCTTTATCTGTGTTCTACATAGAACTCATTTTGCTGTAATGAAAAACTATTCATATTGGTGTTTGATATAGGATTAATATTCTGGGAGCACTGAAGAGTTAAGAATTTTAAAAAGCTTAATAAAACACCAAAATTACCACTAAAGTTACAAGAAAACCTCAAAACCTCAACCCTTGGTTCGAAGACCTGAGGAGTGATAATAGGAAAGAAGTGATGGCTCATAAAAGTTAATTCTATCCCTTGTGATCAGCTTTTTTGATGACAACTCGAAAATAGATGGCTACATGAAATTTTGTGTCCTTACGCAACACCACAGTTATGAAGAACAGAGCTACAATTAACGTGGGTTTTCAACCACAACCTGCACTTGCATATGGTGCACGATCATGTGAGATCAAGCCTAACAGTATAAGCTGTTCCCCACCACATTATCTCGCTTCCGAGAAAGCGCTGATTACAAGTACCACCCCACCAGGCCTGGCTGCATGGACTATACTAATGGATGACTTACTGAATCCAAAGAAAATACGAAGACCGTTCGGACCTCCGATTGGTTAAAAAATAAATACTAAAGTAAAGAAGAAGAATTTATTATATACATCTGAAAACTATTTCTTTGCTCTATTTTTCAACATAGTTTCCATAAAAATTCAAGCACTTATTATATCTCTGCACTAGCTTAGAAATTCCATCAGCATAAAAATCTCCCGTCTGTGCCTTGAGCCAGCCTGTGACCGCATCTTTCAGCTCTATGCTTACCGCGTCACTATATCATATAACACGGTCCTGGAAATTTGTAGAAATTCATCGGAAAGCTCCGAGAGTGTGAAACGTCGATTTTCACGAGCTTTTCTATCAATTTTCTGAACGAGTTCATCAATGATCACTGATAGCCTGCCACTCCTCTCTTCGTCATGAATATTTGTTCGTCCACTTTTAAATGAACGAACACATTTACGAAGAACAATTTCGCTAATCATACTTGGTCCTCCATAGAGAGCACAGTTCCTGATGAACAGCTGGTGCCGAATATTGTTTTGCCATAAAAAATGCATAACAGCTCGCACCGGAGGGGGGGGGGGGAGTTCTATTGTAGTACACATTTTGAGACGCTACCAAAGTATATGATCAAACAACCTTCACTCTACGACGGCTGGATCCAGCCTGATCTATCGCGCACGTCTGTGCAAATACAGTAACGCTCCCCCACTACTTCACGCGCAGTGACCAATCGGAGGTTGCTTTCGGAACGCATCTCGTATTAACAGCAGTTCTTTACCCTTTTCTGTTTCCACTACAATCTGTATCACAAGTTTTGAGTTTCTGTGTTTTACGTCCTTATACAACACCAAGGTTATGGATAGGAGGGGGCACAGTGCCTTAAGTGGTACAGTGTTCATCTCTGATGCTTGGAGACCTGGTTCGATCCCTCACCAACTTGAGATTTTGGTGGACAACATCGTGTCCGTGGTTTGTTTCATGGTTCTTCCGTTTATTTACACATTCCCATTCTATCAACATAATAATTTATTTATGTAATCATTCGTTTTCTTTAGCCTACAAGGCATAACGTTTATTTCGAACCATGACCATAGGTTGAATCCGACATAACTGGCGGGAGCGCAGACTACCATGAAAGATCAAATCTTACGAAGGAACCAGCATTTCTAATGCAATTACCGATATATGTAGCGCGTTTATGTTATTCAACTCGCCTGAAAGCGAGATAGTGTCACAGGGAAGTGGGTTAATCTAATTTTCCCCGATGATGATGTACAGTATTATCCAACAACGAATTCAAGTTCTATTATGGCTGGAAATCAATATAAATTGCAGATCCCATCCTTCCTAACTTTGGATATCACATACAAATGAAAAGCAAATATCAATAAATCAATTCTACTGTAACAGGCAGCTAGAGTTTGAACAATCTTGATACCCATGATTCTGCTATTCCTTAGCTAAGGTCTTACTTTTCATTTCATCACGAATGGTCCTCTCTCTCCATACTTTTTTTTTTTTTTTAAGCAATCCCTCACAAATACTGGTTTCATTAAATCCTCAAGTAAAATAATATGTCTTTCCCACCATTTTGATTGTTGCAGCAAATATTTATATATATACCTGTTCGTCAACCTTCATGGTGAAGTCTAACGATGTGTTAGGCTTTCGACTGGAAATGATGACATTCAGGATTGGAATTTAAAATTATGGCATGTGTAACGGACCAGTTTGATCCGTCACAAATTGCATCGGAACTTTTTTTTAAAGTTTGTCTATTAAGAATTGTTGCGTGCACTGTTTCTCCAATGCTATGTCTGGTTATATATATTACATATTTTTTTCCATGCTGTTTAATTCGTTATTGTATATCTTTCGTATCTTTGGAATTAAATAAATTGTACTTTTGATTCCATTCATGTTTTATTTATTTTAACTGACGTTTAAAAAATAGGTTCATCAGCGTAATAATAATAATAAACTCTGGTAAAGGGGATCATGCGAACTCACGTTTATAAACGAATCTATGCTGGTAGTTGAAGCGGTCAATATTATATCCTCTCATACCCTAAGTATGCGAGGTATATACCCATCCATACCATCAAGTATGAAGTATATACTCTCTCATACTCCAAGTATGTGAGGCTTTTAACTTCACCAATATTTCTTGGATTCTCCAATATATATATATCAGGTTAAACTGGTGCCGAACAAGAATACTTTAGGCTTTATATATCCTCTCATACTCGCAAGTATACGAGGTATAAACCCTTTCATACCTTCAAGTATGAGGTATATATCCTAACATACCCTCGCCCAAATGAGGTAGATACCCTTTCATACGCCCAAATATGAGGTAGATACCCTCTCATACGCCCAAGTATGAGGTATATACCCTCTCACACCCCCAGTATGTGAGGCTTTAACCTCACAAATATTTTTTGAGGTTTAACCCAAAAATTAGTTTACTTGAAAAAAAATTCTAACCGCAGCACATACATATTTGCATATATGGGACATGGATAGTCACTGTTACACTTTAAGATGTTAACCATCTAACTCCATTAAGGAATCTAGCAGAGATAACCGCTCTAGCGATTTTTTGAAGGAAAAACAATCAGAAATCAAAAATTCTCTTACGTTCACGGCTTTTATCGTGTAGAGTACTTGACGGAGGTACGGACGTACTAACATTAGTATCTTAGAAGGCCCATTAGCTTGACCCTAATACAAATAATATTGAAGTAAATGGCACCTAGAATACAAGTTTCTGCTACAAAGAAAGAAGAAAATCCTTCTTTTAGGAGAAGTGGAAGAGGAAGCGCACTGACTGCCTTTATCATTAGAGTTGTACTAATTTGGGAAATCGTTAAACCATTATTGCAGTAAAATTTTAATTGTTATATTCTTATAATGTTATATTTATATATGTAACAATTAAATATTGTTACCGTTTACAGTAGGAACTCAAAGTTATACGAAGAGTGAAAAAGTGCATGACTCGATAGACTCGAACCTGGATCTCCGACATACCGTGCCGATTGCGTTAATCACTACGCTAGCCAGTCCGCTCCCTGAACAGCCATACACTCTCCCACTCTCGGTTGCTTCCTCCTTTCATTACTAATATAATTATAATATAACTGTTAGCGGTGTTCTGAACATAAGACACTAGATTTGTCCAAGCACAATAGCTAGGTGGTAGTATAGCGTGGTCCGGAATTGAATTGAATTGATTTTAACTTTAACGTCTTTTTCAGCAGCGAGGCTATATGAGACGGGCCCTACTGATTAACGTGGAATCCGAACATGAGCTCCCGCCGGGAATCGAACCCGGGTCTCCCATGCCAAAGGCGCGTACGCTAACCGCTTAGCAACGGAGGAGCTTCGTGGTCCGGAAGTGGGCTTTTCCTGACGGTTTTAGGTTTTACCCATATTTATTTGGTAACATTGCTTGGCATTGTGTGGCAACATTACATAGGAAATTCACGTGCACATTTGCGATTCACGTGCGCAATTACCTAAATCAGACATTTCCTGGCCGCTGGATTAGAAGAGGTTGTGCATCTTCACCAGCTCCCTTTGCCTGGCCTCCAAGAAGTCTCGATCTGACGACACCAGACAATACTCTCTGTGGTTTCATAAAGCAAGAAGAAACACTCGATATCACACAACGCAGGAATAACGAGCAGCTGTAGAACACGCCTTCACCCTCGTGACTCCGGAGTATCTCCGCAAAACATCTGCGAGAACTTGGCGCAGAATTCAGCTGTGTTACGACATGGATGGTGATCATACCGATGTTTATGACTCTTAAGACTTCAAGGTAACTGTGTACAGACCTTCTACCATAGCTAACACTATACTGTTGAAAGTAAAGGCGGGGTAGCCCATTTCCAGACCACCCTGTAGAAGCCATGTAGTCTGAATGGAAGTGCATCGAAGAGTGGAGAGTGTACGGTGTTCTGGGAGCGGACTGGGTAGCGTAGTGGTTAACGCATCGGCACGGTACGCCGAAGATCCCAAGCTAGAGCCTCGGTCCAGTCATGCACTCTTATTTCAATGTGCACTATTGAATTCGTACGTAGAGAGGATTTGGTGTGTAAAAATAAGTCTAAATCAATTCTTCCCTCCTTTCATTAACATATTCAAATTTATGTTAACCGTTTTCTTCAATTCTTATATTTATCGCATCAAAAGCACTGAACATAAATATTTATTTTCTTTGAACATAACATTAAATAAAATGTAAATCATGATTGGCCAACTAGTAATCCTATCACTCACATGTAACAAAAAAAAAAGTATTGTAAAAATTAAATAAAAATACAAAACACGTAGGTTAGCACTTATTTCAAGGAAATAGTTTACGCATTTTTAATGTTATTTTTAAAAAGTGATGGCGTGGAGTTGTATTTTTTATTGCGTCATTAAGCGTTCTACCGAACGGTTTCAGCACTTTATGAGAATATCTTGCTCTTTAGGTGCAAAGTTCAAGGGCAAGAAAAGGTTTTACAAGAATTTCTGTACAAAAGTAATAGATTGGTTGGTTTACAAGTTACCAATTTTAGAACCTCTGCACCTAAAGAGCAATGTTTTCATAAAAGGTAATCGAACTTCATTTGAATGATTTAACATGTTGCAAAAGGACACAGAATAAGTAGCTGACCGTTCAGGAAAACTCGTAAAAGATGCCATAAATAATAATAATAATAATAATAATAATAATAATAATAATAATAATAATAATAATAATAATAATAATAATAATAAATAATAATAATAATAATAATAAAAAAGAACACTCGACTCTATCACTTTCTAGACTGTAGTTTATTGAGTATCAAAAACCATTATTTCACAGAATATACTCATGTTGATTTTACCATTTCGTAACTCTACTACTAACTGCTCCATTATCACGCCTCTGGACTTATACGTGGTATTGGTTGGCCAACATTTACAATATACATTTTTTAAATATTAGTTTTGAACGAATAAATATCGGAGTTCAGTGAAATAATAGCTTTTTGTGCTTGGAGCGAATGAAAATACAAGCGTTTCTTGAAATAATTTGGATGGGATAAACATACTGGCACTGTCAGGTTACTCGCATCATTTAGTTATTTACACCCTGTTTACGCTAAACAGTTGAATCAGGAATTTTATGTTTGGGTTTTGCGTATCTCGGGCCATTTTAGTCCATCATGTATGAGGAACGACGTCTCTTGGTGAGCACACTACCTACATAAATGGGAAGGGTAGGAAGAAGCATTGGACCTTTATGATAGGTACCATCCTGGCATTTCCCTGGTGTGAAAGAGGAAAATCCAGGAGAAATCTCACTCAGGATGCCTGGCTCGAAAAGGCTTTTACACCTTTCAGGCCAAGTGTCCCCACCGGGAATCAAACCCGAGACTGTTCGAGTCAACAGTTGAGATATGCGTACTGTTAAAAAGACCTGAAATTACTGAACTTTTACAATTCTATTTAATTACCAAAATTTTACTTATGTAAGTTATAGGATGCAATAAACTTTTATCTTTTTGTTCAATGGAACTCTGTCTATTAGATACGTACTCGCATTTGTTGCATGCGAGGATTCAAATCCTCATGAGTGGGGACGTGGTTTGGATCCCAATTCGATAATTTCTAAAGATCACATACAACCTCAGTGCTAGAACAGGGCACTGCACCAAAATAAGCATATCAATCAATTTACTTGCGAGATTTTTTGAAGACATTCGCTTACCTTTAATGGAAATGGTCCATTTGGTTGAATTTTCACAGTCTTCGCTTGAAATGGACCGAACTGAGTACCACGTAAGAATGATGTTTGTGCAACTACAGTTGTCGATCCGTTCTCCAGATCCACAGCTAAAAGGTCAGCTGGTAAAGTCAGCCGGGCTTTAGAAGGTGTTTTTGTGTCCTCGACCTACAGCAATAACAAATATTCATTACAAATTTGCTGAAAGAAAATGCTGGGATGTTTCACTCATAAAGGCAATGTCTATAAGCGAAAAAAGGTAATGTAGTTTAATAATTTGCAGGGCATAATTTCGAAAATTTACGAGTAAATGCTATTACCTCAGAAAGCAAGACTAATGCCCAAGAACTTTTTTTTTTTTTTTTTTTTTTTTTTTGTATGCGACATATATCTAGACTAATAAGGATAAAAATAAAAATCATAAAAGCAATACACATTGCAATACTTTATGTACATTTCCCCGCCCCTGTTCCTAGTGCTTGCCTGCCTTAATCCGAAACCAGGGTTGGTAAAAACCATGGTTTTTATTGAAAAAAACAAAAAACCCGGTTGTTTGGTTTAAACCAGTTTTTTTTTCTTTTTTTCATAATTTGCTCTATGTATTTATATCACATATGGACAGAAAAAAGTTTGTTTCGCCTTGGTGTTATGCAACAACCGGTTTATGCTAGAAGGGGTTACATAAGCTTAAAACAGAATCCAAACAGCTTTCCGGCTTACATCCGAGAGAAATTGTACTCCATTTGAACTCGAAACCGGGACTAATTGGCCACAAATGCGATACGTTTGCTGACTCACTCACGAAGGACTCCTGATACATTGTACTGATCTTTACATACTTTTAATATAATTGTCTAATTGTCAAGAGTCATTTCAGAAGGACAAAAAGATAAACAGTTGCACAAGTGAAACCATCATACAGAATTACATATGGACAATTTCAAAGTACTGTAGAGTACAGAAGAACTAATTTAGTCCAAATTAGTTCACTACGACTTTTAATAGTCCAAGTTAAAGAAATGCAACGACTTAATTTGCATATCAGTAAGGAAAGTGAATAAACATACGAATTATTTGAATCCACTTTGGCTATGACCCATTTATACATAAATAGATACCAAATATACTTCTGATTTCAATAAATGCCTCTCGTGAGGTTTGTATAACCCCTCCCAAACAAAAAAAAAAAAAAAAGTACGTCATTTCGATGTATTTTATCAACAGTAAAGATTATTTAAAACGAAACAATATTTAGAATTTCTCTTTGATTACAATTGCATTACAATAATAACAAATGATAAAAAGATCAGAAAAGAAACATTCATAAACTGATAAAAAAACAAGTTGCTTTTGTAGTATAATGTCTTTAAGTAATGAATGGGAAATTTAGATATGAATATAATATGAATAATATACGGGAGCGAAACGTGATAACCCTTAAATGTGTGTTCAAGATTTTACAGACATTTCCACTTTCAGAATTTTTTTTTTTTTTTAGCTGGACTAGCTAACCCTGTCCAAAACAGTTTCTTCTGCTTGCTCCGTGGTCGCAAACTTAATCCCCTCGTGTATGTATTCGTAGCGATATTGAAACATGCCAATGGAATGGCTTTGAAGGCATTAAGAGACGAACTGTATATATAAGCATAACAATAGTTATTATATGGTGGCACTAGAGTTCTTTACCAGAAGGCACAATGGCTCAGTAACTTAGTTTTTATCTCTGGTGTGAGGGATTCCAAGGGGGAGGTTTCTGGGTACAATATTGTGTTTGTGAGTTTCCTCGGAGTTATCTCGTTTGCTCCCACACTCTTAATCCACCTGTTATTTCATAAACTAGTAACTTTTCATTATCTATCCATCTCCTTTAGCCTAAAAAGCACACTCGTAGGGTGTAAGACTAGGAATTTCATTTCGAATTCTTATCTATTCCAGCACAATGAAAATAACAATGGAAAGTCGCAAAAAAGACTTTTTAAAGAATTTCTACTTCGAAATAATACATGTCTGTAGCCCCAATTGTTTGACTACAAAGAAAACACTTCCGCCCTGCATCATCTACTTACATTTCAACACCTACAAAATTTTATTTACGGTACTGATTAGCTAACTTAACCTACACAGTATGCTGTAAAATTTTTACGTATTTAAACATGTGGTACTACTTTAATGTGAAAAATTCGATTTACGCTGGAGAACATTTGCTTAAATACTATTTTCATAGATTTACGAACTAACAGAAAAGGGAAATTTTTACTCTTCGATTTGAAGACAACAGAAATAGCAGGAATCCTTCCTTTAATATGGAATTAAAGTTATATTGTCCATATGTATAGATGATGTAAATAAAAAAAAAAATAATAATAATAATAATAAAAAAATGATATAAATACAAAATAACTTACATGTTTAATTTGACTAAGGAATGGGCACTGTTCTGTATTGTGTTCCTGTCCGCAGACATTGCACCCTGTAATTACAAATATCAAAGTTTTAGCACTGTCCAATATACTTACTTCATAGTATATATTACAGTTGGACTTATTATTTATTGGTTAACTTTACAATGCCCGCCTCAGATGGTATAATCGCTCAGAAACGAGAAATTACACTCTATTAACTTTGTGAAAATAGGTCAAAACTTCCCTAACCTTGAGCTAACAGTTCTACCCCTACCCTACTTATTCCTACTCTACTCTACCCTACTCTACTCTACTATAACCTTTTAAAGCCGTCCTACTTACCGATGCGCAGCTGAAGCGTGTATTGTAGAGTTTATCCTTGTATATTTACAAGCTAACGTGTAAAACATGTATTACATTTGATCACCAGGGTTTGAAAAAACCCGGGTTTTTCTGAAAAAGCCCAACCCACCTGGGCCCATATGGGTTTTTTCGGGTATTTTCGGGTTTTATTGGGTTTTTTCGGGTTTAATTGGGTTTTATCAAAATATTTCAATGTCTTTGGGGTAAAAGTGTTAAAATGTGATTTATATTTCAAGATTATCATTGTCACAACTTGCAACAATTTTTAATTCACTGCTGTTTTGAAAAAATGGCCGCCATTTTGAAATTTTACGTTGGATCATCGCCAAAATATATACCCAGCTAATTTAGAGTATCTCGTGCTTCTACTCTAAAAATTTCGACTTAAAAGACCGAAAATTGCGCTTTGTAGCGTGAATACCCGCTATTTTGAAAAAATAAATTGTCACCATTTTGAAATTTTACATTGGTATTCCGCCAAAATCTATACAGGAAATTTAGCGTGTCTCGTGCTTGTACTCTGAAAATTTACACTTAAAAGACCGGAAGTGATTCTCTGTAGTATGTGTGGTACAAGCAGCCGAAAGAACAAATGCAGATTGAATCATCCCAGAAGCCTCAGTGACGTTTGCCAAATGTGAACACCAAATATATTAATTTAACAGCGTAAAATAAATGTTTTTTATTGTTGAAGTTCACTTTCGATACCTTGTGCGTTCAATTACGGGAATTTCCCGAGCACTCGCAAGAGGGATCTTTCCAGAAAATTAATTTAAGACCATTAAGAAAAATATAATTCATATTTTATAAAATAAACTAGCTTTTGGCTAGCTGGGGGCTCTGCTCCCAAGACCCCCAAGTTTGCTCGGCCCACGGCCTCGAATTTCTTATCTATCGCTCTTTGCATCAACAGTGAATTTCATGATCTTGCTCTTCATATTTCCCGAATGTGCCCACCCGGAGACATCGCCCCCCACACACTGTTTTTGCTCGGCCTATGGCATCGCATCTCTTGAACCCACAATTCTATCATTTCTTTTCCTATTTCAACTATTTAAAAGATAAGATTTTGTATCCCAAGAAAACGCCCATTTAAATAACAAGGGAATTTCTTCATCATCCTTTAGACCCCTAAAAATATTAAAAATATTTACTTTTGGCTATTTTCCTGTCGGTTAGTCCTGGAATGCTATAATCATGCCAAATTTCATCATTCTAATCATGCCTGAAGGGCCTAAACATTTTGGGCTGTAGAAGACGTCCCATATAAATAACATGGGAAAGATTTTTCAGTTCCCCATAAAACCACTCTACGGTTGGAAATTTTTATTTCTGATGCTTCACTTAGGTAACGCTTACGAAAATGTACAAGCATACCGAATTTCAAGATTTCATTCTAAGTACCTAAAACATGAGATTATAAGTTTAAAAAAAATGCCTATTTAAATAACATGGGGAAATTCTTCATCCAATCTTTAGACCCCTCAAAATTAAAAATATTCACTTTTGGCAATTTTCCTGTGGGTTTGTCCCGAAAAGCTACAATGATGTCAAATTTAACCATTGTAGCCCTACAGGATGTGCTCAATAATTTGGAGGTGTAAAAGGTGTTCCATATAAATAACATGGGAAAGATTTTTCAGTTCCCTATAAAACCACTCTAAAGTTGTATTTTTAAATGTTTACTGATTTACTTAGGTACTGCTAAGAAAACATACAAGCATACCGAATTTCAAGTTTTTATTCCAATTCTAAGTACCTAAAACATGAGATTATAGGTCCAAAAAAGGCCTATTTAAATAACATGGGGAAATTTTTCATCCCCTCTTTAGACCCCCTAAAAATTAAAAATATTCACTTTTGGCAATTTTTCTGTCGGTTAGTCCCGGAAAGCTATCATCATGCCAAATTTAATCATTGTAGCCCTACAGGAAATGCTCAAAAATTTATGTCAGATCATGTAGTTTTATATATATTTAGGATGTTTCAGAATGTCTTAAATGAAATTAAATATCTTCCAGCATAAAATAAATAGTTTTATTGTTGAAGTATTCAGCTCCGATGCTTTGTGCGTTCAATTGGGGGAATTTCCCGAGAACTTTTTTCGGGACGTGTTTTTTCCCCCTCCCTCGAAAATACAGCTCCCTTTACTGTACATCGAAACTTCCACTAGTACGAAAGTTCGAATTCAGCACTTGAAATAGTAAGCGGTACGTAGTTCGGAACTCTGAGCATCGAGTTTCTTAAATTTGACGAATTTTTACGCTTTTGTTGGTGTTGATTCTATAGAATGCCTATTTGAAGAGTACCTACAAATAACTGCACTAAACTGTTGTTGTTGGAAAACTAAATTTTACTGAAGAATCCTTGTTACCATCAAAGGTAAGGCATAAATAATACTAATAGTTTTACTAATGCACTACATGTTTACTGGTAGTAGCGGCAACTATGGCTTTAAACACGTTAAACGTATGAGGAACAACGTCCCTCGGCGTCGTCGAGTTGGCGAGCACACTATTCACGGAAAGTATTCTCTAAAATATAAAATTGCATTTTTTTTCCCCTTCAAATAGGCTATCAGCATAATCCATACATTAATTTGTTACTTAATTATCTCAAGCTAAGGTAAGGTTTTTTTATTCATTCAGTGCATTCAGAACTTTATAAAGGTCTTATGTTGAATGTTGTATACCTTAACGGGAAAGCATTCAATTTGCCCATGGAAAGTCCAAAATCTGATAAAAATCACTTTCAATGTGATCACCTTGGTTGTATCAATAATATATTAACAAAAAGCTCAAAAACCCAGGTGGGTTTTTTCAGATGGGTCCAACCCGAAAAAACCCGGTGGGTTTTTTCGGGCTGGGCCCACTTGGGCAAACCCTGTTGATCACTGAAGCATTGTTTTATGTTCCTCAGTCAATTTTCGATGAAGACTCAGAATAGGTGGTTTACAAGTAAAATTTGTTAACTCACAAACGAAAAATGATTTTTAATGAAGTTGAGGGGGCGAGTGTGTCTGTAGAGAGTAAGCGTGTCAGCGACGGTGTGCATAACATAAACAAGGATAGCGCAAAACACTGTATATGGCATAAACAATTTCACGTTGCGTCTTGATTGATTTTATTAATGTATTTCTTCGGATATATGCATCGCAGGTCCAAAAGTTCAAAAACCAGGAGAATGAGTTCAAGTAACTGTAATTGACTTCTATGTCATTTAAGAAAGGAATGGTACTACATGTAGAAATGAGAAATGCAAAATGCTATAGACTATATGGATGTACACTCATGTCCAAAATTATTGTCGCATATCTATAACTGTCTTCTTGTAAGAATATAATTTGATAATGATTTTGCATGGTACTTTTAATACTGATACTATCTGTATAATCGAGAAATGTATATTTATGGTAAATTTCATAGGAAAAAAATTATAAATACGAAAATTATAATGAATAAAATAAAATGTTGCTTAATGGACAAGAAAGTGTTATTTTCGTTTTATTGTTCTTATTTACTCCTCTTTTGACATGAAATTTGCCACATGCATGTCTTTGCCGATTATACACATACTAACATTACAAGAAATACCGGACGAATTCGTTATCAAATTATATTCCTAGAACAACATATTTATAGATATGCGACAATAATTTTGGACATGAGTGTACATACCGGAAGCGCACACAAGGGAATATGAATACAAATATTCAAGTAGTTACCCTTCGCGTATCGTAACCGAATGAACCTAACAGAAGTAAGTGAAATGTTATTTTTTTTAAAAAAGCTGGACCTCTTGAACTAAACATAGGCTCAGATTTAGATTACTTACATTTATAAAGTCTATATTAATTGAATAGACCAGTGTGTAAATAACTAAATACGTATGATGTGTTCTTACCTGTGCGATGCGTACCCACGTAAATATGTTAATGAACTTTTCTAATTTAATGTACGGATCTATACACAAATTCAGGTAATATCCGAACATTGTTTGCATATTAGTGTTCCAAAATAACATTATTAACGTATGAATAGTGGATCCCTCAACTCTTGGACACTTCAATGGTTGCGCGTCATGAATTAGCAAACTGTCTTCAGATACTTCATTTCACTTTGCTTAATGTGATTAACCGATCAGAATTTCATTAATGTATTTTACTTAAGTACTTATCGCACAGGTAAAAAGAGAAGATAGCTATTTAGATTTACACTCATCATCAAATTGATATTACAAATTTGTTGTGTAAATTTTACAAATAAGTAGATACGCACAGTATATCTGCACCTATGTTTTACCATACAATAATATTGTACTCTTAATACCTTTCTTGTTTGTTTTAGCAAAATCTTAGAATTTCAAAGAAAAAGCAAGGTCGGTCCACGTGAAAATATAACACATAGTTCCCGCTAACTGATGCCTTAGAATGCTTTTTACTACCTCTCCATCAGTTACGCTATTAGTAGACAAACGAACTTGAAACGTCCTTGAATTATGAACCTAATACGTATACAATGGAATGAAACTTTGACTCACTACACAATCTTGGAAGTCAAATTTGGAATTCCACAAACGCTTACATTAATAACTCATAATACATGCGTTCATCACACAAACCACCTTTTGTTCTATGTTCATAACAAATGTGGTTCGAAAAGGTGGGAAAAGGTGGCACGGAGATTTGCTTCTTCAGTCATTCCACAAAATTGGACGGAGATAGAACGAAACTTTTTGTCGTCTACATTACCTGTAAGTTGGCTGAGTGGTTGATTCTGATCAATTGTTATTTCTGTGTATGTTTCTGTGTAATTCGTTGTCATTTTGTAAGCAAGAAATATAAAGTACAAGAATAAGGTCTTAACCAGCAACTTTCGGGAAATAACATGTCCGCTATGTTACGTAGTATGTTTTCACACGTTGAATGAGCAGAAGTGACAGTTTCACACGAATGGAATCTGAAGTTAAAAATGTTTATATTTGCAGCACAACAGAATTAAATTAACACAAGCGTCTTGAGTTTTATGGGAGACATGTGAATTGCATTACATGTATTTTGACTAGACTATTCATTCAGATGTGGCGTAAAATATGAAGTCTTGCTTCATGAGTGCCATAGTTGCATATTTACTTATTTTTGTGTAGATAAGTTCATTTGACAGCGGTTGTAAAATATACAGTTGAAAAATTTATAAACTAAATGAGTGGTAAATTTTACAATACACGCTACAGCAGAACATCAATAAGTAGGGTCGCTTTAAAAAGATATAGTAGAGTAAAGTAGGATTAGCTAGGATAGTTTGGACCCAGATTGTTAAAATTAATCGAATATAATTTTTGTGTCTGCCAACTGGAGTGGGCATTGTAAAGTTTACCCCTAAATTAGATTGTATTTTGGGCCACGGTGCTAAATGGTAAATAGGACCCGTGGTTCGAGCCCAGATTGCGCCATGTGGGTTTGATGTCAAAAAATAACGTGCGCATGCGGTTTCTCGGGGTCCTCCCGTTTCTTCATTTCATCATTCAATTCATTCTCATCACAATCTCCTTCAGACTGCAAGGGGGGCGCGGCGGCTCAGTGGTAGAGCGTTCACCTCCGGTGCTTGGGGTCCCTGGTTCGATCCCAGCTCGCGCCATGTGGACTTTGTGGTGGACAAACACCGTGCTCGTGGGTTTTCTCGGGGTTCTCCCGTTTCCTCCCACTCTTCATTCCACCATTTCACTCACTATCACCGTCTCCTTTAGCCTAACCGGCATAACCGTGGGACGTTAAACTTAAGGATTTCATTTCATTTTTCATTTCCTTTAGACTGCAGTGCCACCGCGTAGCGTAGTCGCTGACGCTCTCGCCTTTAGTGCGAGCGGTCCCGGACTCCATTCCCGGTTGGGACACTCGGTCGAAAATGTGTTAACAGTTTTTTCAGGCTTGTCATCCTGAATGAGGTTTTTCCTGGGTTTTCCTAATTCATACCAGGAAGATTCCGCGATGATACCTAACAATCGTCCCAGGCCTCATCCTTCCCCGTTCCTTTCTACCTGTCTAATTCCTTTGGCAGTGTGTTCGATGAGACACATCATCTCTCATATGTGTGATGGGCTAACATGTCATAATCCTTTAGACTGTACGGCATAAGAATGGGACTTAAGACTAAAAGACAATTAAGATCAATCTTAATAATTTAAAATTGATAAGTAAGAAGTAGTTCTTTGTAGTAATGTGCTGAATCATGTATATTACTTTTTGTTTTGTATTTTTATTCAACGCCGAGGTTATGAAGAACAATACCTTATTGTTGTGGACTCGACCACCACTAGTGCTTGAGTCTGGTGGAGTTGACGGGTGCATAGGGCATCATGTAAGATCAGCCCTCAGTGTGGGCCATTCCTCACCACAGTACATTGCCACCAAGAGCTGGATTACAGGGCCAAACCACTGATTATGGCTAAATCATAGTATTTACGGCGATCTCGTGACGTGCTAATTGAGAGTAGCCCAACACGAAAATGAGATAGATTTGCTTAAATTGTTAATACATCAAAACCAAAATTAGTGTCGAATAAGACAGTTACGGCTTAAATTCAGCATAGTAGGTCCAGGAATATCGAACCTAAGCGACACTAAACTAAACTGAACTAACCTACCCTAAGCTTACTTAAACCTTAACATGCTAGTTCTATTCTGCGGCAGAAAGGCCCAATTGCTTCTTACATGTTACTCCAGAATATTCAAAGAAAAAAGCACAAAACCCAATAATGGTAATTTGTGTAATTCGCCATAATACAAGAATATACTACAACCAAATTACGGGTCACTCGGTCGAAAAAGTGTAACACGCTTTTTCAGGCCAGCCAGCCTGAAGGAGGTTTTTTTTGGGTTTTCCTCATTCACACCAGGCAGATGCCGGGGTGGTACCTCACTTATAGGTCCCAGGCCGCTTCCTCCCTTCCCTTTCCCCGGATTATGTGCTCGCCGAGGGACGTCATCCCTCAAATCATGAAGGGTGGCCTTAGATGCCGAAAACCCAGAAATCTAAATCCTAAATCCCCTAACCAAATTATGGATTCCTTTTATTGTTTGTGCTGCAACGCGCAATATAAACTTACTCTTAAACTACGCTGGTGGCCGAGGACGACTTTGTCTTTCTCGTCAGCATCACCCCAGCGGTCATATGTTCCTCTAAATTTAAAGATGCTCAATAGGTGTCGCTGATTTCTTGTTTACTCTCATAGTTTGGCGTTAACTACCATTGTATAACTGAGACTTCGCAATATGACTTGCTTGTTGTCTGAGATGCCGCCAAAGTATAAACGTTGGTATTTTTTATTGAACGTCGTGAATGCTAAACTCAGTTTATCTGTATATTTTTAGCTTCCGGTTTTGTAAATAGGACAGAAAACGACACAACAGTTGCCACTGTCCCTAGAGAAGGCGTTACGTTCTACGGCAAACCTATTTTCAAATGAGAATAAAATTGCTTCATTTTATAAAATACATGACTACAAATGTCTATCTGCTGGAATGTGTATTTAAGATTAAGATTTATTTTAAAATGCCAAGACACGGACTAAATATCAAGAAGAATGCTCAGAGTCTTTAAAGACAGTTTCAAGATAAAACGAACAAAGAAATTAAAGACGGTGTAAGTAAAGATCAATTGTAACTTGAAAGAGTGCCCACTCACTCACTAATTACGATCTTGTCGTGAGGAAATACATGACAGTGACGATGTAGAAGCACAAGATAACGGTTATTTTTCAGTGCAGTTTTACATTGCATATCTACAAATGAAAATAGAGAAAGAAAACATAAGAAAATAAATTTACCATCTTTGTGAAAAAAATGTAATCCAGCATTCAGCCTCATATTTCTCAACGTGACACTGTCAACTTCTCAGCAAATTTACATTTAATCGTTCAACAAGTTCATATTTATTAAGAACTCCCTAGTTCGAGATAGGAACAGAACACTAATTTGGCCGTGGAATTAGAAAGAGAAAGGAACAGAACACTAATTTGGCCGTGGAATTAGATCGAGATAGGAACAGAACATTAATTTTGCTGTGAAATTAGAAAGAAATTTAATTTGGCCGTGGAATTAGATCGAGATAGGAACAGAACATTAATTTAGCCTTGGAATCAGATCGAGATAGAAACAAAACATAATTTGACCGTGGAATTAGATCGAGATAGGAACAGAACATTAATTTGGCCTTGGAATCAGATCGAGATAGAAACAAAACATAATTTGGCTGTGGAATTAGATCGAGATAGGAACAGAACATTAATTTAGCCTTGGAATCAGATCGAGATAGGAACAGAACATTAATTTAGCCTTGGAATCAGATCGAGATAGAAACAAAACATAATTTGGCCGTGGAATTGGATCGAGATAGGAACAGAACATTAATTTGGCCTTGGAATCAGATCGAGATAGAAACAAAACATAATTTAGCCGTGGAATTGGATCGAGATAGGAACAGAACATTAATTTGGCCTTGGAATCAGGTTGAGATAGAAACAAAACATAATTTGGCCGTGGAATTAGATCGAGATAGGAACAGAACATTAATTTGGCCTTGGAATCACATCGAGATAGAAACAAAACATAATTTGGCCGTGGAATTGGATCAAGATAGGAACAGAACATTAATTTGGCCTTGGAATCAGATCGAGATAGAAACAAAACATAATTTGGCCGTGGAATTAGATCGAGATAGGAACAGAACATTAATTTGGCCTTGGAATCAGATCGAGATAGGAACAAAACATAATTTGGCCATGGAATTAGATCAAGCTAGGCACAGAATATTAATTTGGACGTGGCATTAGATCGAGAAAGGAACAAAACATAATTTGGCCTTGGAATTGGATCGAGATAGGAACAGAACATTAATTTGGCCTTGGAATCAGATCGAGATAGAAACAAAACATAATTTGGCCGTGGAATTGGATCGAGATAGGAACAGAACATAATTTGGCCTTGGAAACAGATCGAGATAGAAGCAAAACATAATTTGGACGTGGAATTAGATCGAGAAAGGAACAGAATATTAATTTGGCCTTGGGATCAGATCGAGATAGGAACAAAACATAATTTGGCCATGGAATTAGGTCGAGATAGAAACAAAACATAATTTGGCCGTGGAATTAGATCGAGATAGGAACAGAACATTAATTTGGCCTTGGAAACAGATCGAGATAGAAACAAAACATAATTTGGCCGTGGAATTAGATCGAGAAAGGAACAAAACATAATTTGGCCGTGGAATTGGATCGAGATAGGAACAGAACATTAATTTGGCCTTGGAATCAGATCGAGATAGATACAAAACATAATTTGGCCGTGGAATTGGATCGAGATAGGAACAGAACATTAATTTGGCCTTGGAATCAGATCGAGATAGAAACAAAACTTAATTTGGCCGTGGAATTAGATTGAGATAGGAACAGAATATTAATTTGTCCTTGGAATCAGATCGAGATAGGAACAAAACATAATTTGGCCATGGAATTAGGTCGAGATAGAAACAAAACATAATTTGGCCGTGGAATTAGATCGAGATAGGAACAGAACATTAATTTGGCCTTGGAATCAGATCGAGATAGGAACAAAACATAATTTGGCCATGGAATTAGATCGAGCTAGGCACAGAATATTAATTTGGACGTGGAATTAGATCGAGAAAGGAACAGAACATTAATTTGACCGTAAACTTAGAAAATACACTACAAAATCAATAATCGCGATAAAAAACAATTGGGGTCTGTCAGATCCCACTGGAGTGTACCTTTTTTCACCAGAGTAGTTAAAGGGTTACCAAAGGTACTGTTAGTGCCAATTACATAATAGCTCCCGCATTTGCTCTTTCATGCCCTAAGCCTCTCGGGTTCAGTACGTCTTTTATAAAAGCACAGCTCCTTGTGCCAGCGTATCTTTTAAAATTAGAATTAGAATTTCGAGTTTCTTGGGCATTAGGAAGTTAGTTTTGCAGAGAAAAGATTATACTTGTAGTAATATACTTTCCGCAATTTCCAACCTGCAATGCAATTTAAACTGTTGTATGGCAGTTTAATAAGATTGAACCAGTGACATTTTCACTCTTTGAACAACGAACTCTCATCTCAGTGGAGCTGAGAGAGCGGCTTTCTTTGTGCATGGTATTTGTCAGCCGTTTCAGTTGCGAATACCTTTACCGGACTCTCGAGTGGTTGTTGGAGTCTGGAAAGCAGGTGATCAGAGAGCGTCTTCCTTCTATTGAGGTGATCATGCGCTCATCCCAATCTGCTTGTTTGTGATTCAATGTTTTGTTTATTGTGTTGCATATACAGGGTGTTTCAAAACAACACTGGCAACGTTTGGGAGGTGATTCCTGACACCAAACTAAGACGAAAAGTATAGACCAACCTGGGTGCACAAATGCTTCCTTTCGGAGTTATAGGCTGCCGAAAACATGAAAAAATGAAATTTAAAGGTCCATAGCTCCAAAACTATGGCACCTAATGTGGTCGGGTCAAGACTTCACTTAGGAACTAATATGTGCTCTATTCAAAAATACATGTTTCAGAATCCTAAGGTACCCACGTAACAATTTTTGTACAGGCAGTTTGGTTACGGGCATATAATCTGAAGTACTCACTAACTGCATCTATAAAAATTGTTGCGAAAGTACTGCAGGATTCTGAAGCATGTATTTTTGGATAGGGCACATATTAGTACCTTAGTAAAGTGTTGACCCGACTACGGTAGGCTCCATAGTTTTGGAGCTATGGACCTTTAAAGTTTTTTACATTTTTGGGAGCCTATAACTCGGAAAGGAAGCATTTGTGCACCCAGGTTGCTCTATACTTTTTGTGTTATCTTGGTGTCAGGAATCACCTCCCAAACGTTGTCGGTGTTGTTTTGAAACACCCTGTATAAATACAAACATACAATAGAAAAATTTAAGACATTAAAAAAATTCGCACCATTCTTAACATTGCTGTCCTCGCACAGTAAACCGAAATGTATGAGTTTGAAAGCTGCTTTCTATATATTTCTCTGAAATCTATTATGCTAGAAAACAAACTAGCGAGCGGATGGTAATTAGGTCACGAGATAAAATTTGCCCTAAACGTTGGTACTTCAAAATATGGCGTTCAGTGGAATAGTAATGATATATTAATTTCATTTCTCGTTTGCAGAAAGTTACGTACGGGCTTCTTGCCCATTCACAATTTTTCTTATATATTTCTTGATCTGAAGCCGATCAATTTCAGCGTTACTATCAACTCTAACCTCCGGTATTGATTGTCCAGGGTTCCCATAGACCTGGAATTTGATTTTTGTCAGGGAACATCCGGGTAATTATTGAAAAGTTCTTGGAAACCAAGTAGTTGTTCTCACTAATGAAGGCAACTTCGAAGTAATAAGGTTATTTGGGATTTAAAGATCATGCAACATAATGGATCTGTGACCTATTATTCTATCAAAATGTGTTGTGCCATAATTTGTGGTTGGGTTCTTGAAAAGAAATTTCCAGAACTAGTTTACAGAAACGGTGTCGTACACCACACCGACAACGCCAGACCTCGTACATTTTTAACAACTCATCAGAAATTGAGAGAACTTAGCTGGGAGGTTTCAATGCATCCACCATATAGCATGATAGTACCAAAGGCGCGTACGGTAACCGCTTAACCATGGAGATCATTGCTAGGTTTTGTATTGAAGCACGCTATTCCATGCTACGATATCTGAAGCTATTTCATCCAACGAAATCGTTCTCAATGGCAGTCCGGTTGGGAAAATGAAAATGAAATCTAAGTTTTACGTCGCACAATTATGTATTCTAGGCTAAAGGAAACGGTGAATGATGGCAAATGAATGAAAAAGTGGGAGGAAACTGAAGAACCTCGAGAAAACCCACGCACACGGTGTTTGTCCACCACAAAGCTCATATGGCGTGGGCTGGGATCGAACCAAGGACCCCATGCAGCAAAGGTGAACGCTCTACCACTGAGCCACCGCGGTCCCGGCAGTCCCGTTGGAACCAGGGGAATGAAAATAAGTTCCAATTCGCGAAACCTATTGTGAGCAGTTGGCAAACGTCGTCGCGTACTAGTCGCCGGAATGAAATGATCTTTATATGCTTGTATATCGGACATTCTCAGCTCAGACACTTCTACTTAGTCCATGTTTGAAGACCGCATCGTCCCCCTAAGTATTCGGCACAATGTACTCAGCAAAACTTGCATAATACGAAAGCTTTCTAGTGCAAAACGGTTCCTAGTTCTAATTAATCTATGAAAAGCACGGAGTATCAACGGTAGTACATTCACCGCTAGTTAGTAGGATTCCTTGTTCATTATTTGTAATGAATCGCATTGTGGTCGTGAGTTTTTTAGATGGCAATGAAAGAAAATTGCATTATAGAGATTCAGTTATGCCTCTGTAATTATCATACAAAAATAATTCGTAATAACTGTTACCTTATTCAATCAGTTCTTCCATCATTCTCTTGCGTCATTTATAATTCGTCTAATTAAACATTCAAATGAATCATGTAGTATGGTGAATTTGGTTAAAACAAAATTTTGCTTCTGTGGTCCCAGTATGTATCGCATATTGATCCACGTGATTTAAATGGTTAAGCACTCACATAGGGAAAACTAATTCTTACATTATCCTAGGGAAAGATAGCATGTGCGAATCGATAAATAGTTAAGAGTCTTCATCCCGGCGAAATTAAAATACCGCTAATTTTACAGTAATTATGTGATATCTTCAAATAGATAAAAGATAATTGAAATATGGAACAAGAGCGCCCTGGACAATATTATTTTGCGTGAGGTACCGTTATCACAAGTCACCTAGTGGCTTTCCGTTTTCAGCTGTTTAGAAACGCGAAAATAAATGCCGATATTCAAAATGGCTCAAAATCGAAAGCAGATAAGTGAGTCGTGATAACGGTTTCTCATGCAAAATATTATTGTCTAGGGCGCTCTTGTTGCACATTTCGATTATCTTTTATCTATTTGAAGATATCACATAATTACTGTAAAATTAGCGGTATTTTAATTTCGCCGGGATGAAGACTCTTAAAAGAAAAATCTGTTTCTAACATGAATATGTTTTGTCTAATTGCAGGTGCAAAAGCTGTTCAGATGAAAAGCTAACCATAATTTGTAATGGAACAAAACTAGAAAACTGTTAAGAAGAATGAAGAAATCCGTGTTGAAGATCCTGAAATGTTTTCCGATCTTAACAATAGTTTTTACAATATCGGTGTTCTTTGTGACTGTTGATATCGTGCCTCAAACAGGTGGAAACTACATACTGTTATATTTTCTAGCATTCGAAATATTTATTAATTGGTTTGCTATATATGTAACAAAAAGTCGATTAATTGTTCTTCCAGCAAGCTGCGATGATAATTATATAATCGATCTTGATAGTGCGAATGTTCATAGCAAGTTTCCCAATAATAATGCTATATATAACAAAAGTAATATCAGTGGTATTCAAAACAGTACAGTAAAAGCTGAAGGCGGAAATGATAGTTTCAGATCATCTCGTGGTACAAATGCAGTGTGGTATTGCCCTCGATGTCACGTGCATACGTCATACAGATGTCATCATTGCCCGTTGTGCAACAGATGCATTTATCAGCGTGATCATCATTGTGTCTTTCTTGGTACGTGTATTGGTCATTACAACGTGAAACATTTCATAGCATTTTGTCTGTATGCTTCGTTAGGATCTTTCTACACTGTCTGCAACTTGTATCCGTACTTGTATCAACATTTCAAAGCTGTGCCAAACTATGGTCTCATGTACTTTTTACCAATGACGTGTGCCAAGTGGCTTGGAGGGCAAGAAGATTTATATTACGTATATCTTGTATTGATATTTGATTTCACTTGCAGTACAAGCATTTCTACTTTTTTCTTCTGTATGTATTATGTCTATCTCATGCTTACCGGTCGTTTGAGGAAGTTGTTTAGCGAAAACCCTGGCGATCATATTCAGAAATACAGTTGGTTCTCTAATTTTCAATATACATTCGATAAATGGGGACTCCTGAATTTTGTAATACCTCTGCCTTGTGTAGTGAAAACTGTGTTTACGTTTGAAACCAAAATTCATTAATTGTTTTAACATCCTACTCTTGAAGTACAGTGCAGTTCAGTGAACATTGAACTTCCCGTTAAAAGCTAGCTAAAAAAATAACATAAAAAACCGTTGCTAGTAAAATGTAGGTAATCCACTCCTATTAAGGATTATTCTAAATCAACTGTTGTAAATAGATTACCGATACAATGTTGTGTCAATACTAATTTGAGCATCCCAAACATCAACTCATCGCGGTAGGGCTGTACAACATAAACATTTGAAGTGTATAAAGGCTTGACTATACCAAAGATGAATAATTTAATTGTTTTATGTTTAAATTATTTAATAATTTAAAACATTAATAATTGAAAGATGAGGTTCTTATATCAAAATGAGTAGTGGGGAAAAGAATGACATAAGAACAGTGAGAAATCAGTACATTTCGTGCCCTCAGCTTTATATATATATATATATATATATATATATATATATATATATATACTACGGTAAAGACATTTTTCGGGGAGACTAGTAAATTTCATTTTTCTGCTTAACGGGGAGATTTCAGATATTAATAGGAAAGAAAATATTCTGAGTTTAAGGTATTCTGTCCATCAGTAATGTTAGGTCTTCCTTATAAAGATATAGTAAACCGTATTTTATAAATCGTTATGGATTTTTTTTTTTTCAAACTCCATCATATCGTGATACTAGTTGCGTTATTTTCTGCAACTGAATTATATTCTTAGGTTATGTAGATATTCAGAAGAATACGTTGTTCTCTAAATAATGGCAGAAAATACATCCAGTAATGTTCAAAAATCTGGTTGCCCAACCTTTCTTAAAAAATCTTCTACTCTCATTCATAGATGGGAACGAAACATTACTTTAATTATGCAAGTACTCACTATTTTGACGTGCTTCTACAGCAAGGCATAGATTATTTTAACCTCCATTGATCTCAGTCGCTGCTCTGAGTTCTTCTTTAGGAAATCCACGCAAGGTTTCAAGAAAACAATATATTCTTAAATATGAGTCAAAAATTTTCGATGATGCGTGCAGCTTACATATGCACAAGATGAATTTGTTTCTTTGTAAATACACTTCACTTTTTACATTAAACTACTCATTTTTAACGTGGGTGGCTCAGTGGTAGAGTGTTCACCTCTGATGTATGGGATCCTTGGCTCGATTCCAGCTCGCACCAAATGAGCCTTGTGGATAAATAGCGTGTGCATGGGTTTTCTCGGGGTTCTCCCGTTCCCACCTCCTTCATTTCACCATTTCATTCATTTCTCATCATCACCTAGCCTAGCCAGCATAAGCTTGGGACGTAAAACTTAAAATATTTCATTTAATTTTTTATTTCAAAGTGGTGAGTACTTATATATTCTTTGCACGCAATCTCAAATTTTAAAGGCTGACTTATATTTATATATTCTTCTTTTGGATCTTTTTTGTTTGTTCATTGTAAGCCCTGTCATTAAAATACTGTACTTACGCCTGTAAATAAGAGTAATTAAAAAGCACTGATGGCTCGGTTTTTAAATTACTGTACAGTTTTGTTTACCTTCGGACGCTCCCATGGACGGCATATACACCGCATTTGCAGGAAAATAGGTACTAAGTTTTAAAACGTTTTATTTGTAATGTACTTATACGTGTGGTTTTTGTTTGAATTTACCAGTGTTTCATGATATTATGCTGCAATAAATTATTAAAATCACAATAGCGGTGAAAATGCCGCCACATAAATGCTAATGTAACGTTACTACATACGAGCGCCCGAAGGATAAAAACGAATTTTACAAAATTATAAACCTACAGATTATGTATAAAAATATTATTTTAAAGGATGAAGAAGTTTTCGATATTATCTATTAGCGTAAAGTTACATACATAGCTAACAATGTAGTATTTTTTTTTCTTTTAATGGAAGACATGATTGCTCAGAACACTTATTTTTGGTACTAAGAGTCCATGATTCCACCCCAGTGCAAATACGTTTGTAGTGAGTAATTGTTGATTTGCTTGAAATTCTCCCTTTTTTCTCCCACATTGTCATTCCAACAATTCCTCCCATCATCACTCGTTCACTTACATTGAACAGTCGTCTCTTTTAGTCTAACACAATGGGCATAACCGCGTAATGTTAGACTAAGTCATAAGTCAGGTATGAAAACATTTTTATCGCCGATTGTGTAAATATTTATCATGTAGTTTACTTTGTATAAATCAAGACTAATGTATGATTATCCTATGTAATTATTCGTCGTGTGTGTATGTCGTGAGGACAAGAATTTATCATGCTGCGAATGTCCTTCTTATTAATATTAATATACATAAACTCTAGTCGTATTAATTTTTACTGAAAGTGATATTTCATAATGATAAAAGTGAAATACAGAATATAAAAAAGGTTACGAAGTATATTAATATATGAAAAGTTCGTGTTATTCTCTTAAAGACTGATATTCGCTATTTTATGTTGAGATATTCTGTGAATATCACTTTTTTTTTTAATGTATTAACTGTTTTATCGTCATGAATATTGTTTTGTGAATGATAACTTATGTATATATGCCTTGTTTTTGTTTTGTTTGTTGTTTTTGTGAAAATATTCATACTATTACCGAAACGAAATACTATATTTTTTTAAAGACGAACTTTATATGTTAATCATAACTCGTAGCGTGTAGCTAAATGAAAATTCATTGATCTATTTAATAGTTTCAAATCATTCTTGTAATGCAGTGAACTTAAGAGGGAAGTCAGAAAATAAAAGGACTGGTAATTTCTTGCACTAGGGTTTGGTAACACTGCTAGCATCCAGCGCTGAAGTAGTGTCGTCTGCAACACTTCTATGCAACGTGTCACTCCTTATTCCCGCGTTAGTCGTTGGAGTGTAACATACCGTTAAACACTGCAGCTCTAGTGTCGATTTGCACCAAGGAGAAAATTATTCATTGAATGCAAGGGCAGCATAGTAACGGCTGATTATCGCGAAGCAAGATCTACGAATGGATAGAGCGTTTCAAACAGGGAAGAACTTCATGTGACGAGGAAAGATTAGACAGGCCATCGACGTCAACGACTGAGGACAGTTTGAAAGTCATTGAGGGTATGGTGATGGAAAACAGACGAATCACAGTGGACGAAATCGCGAATAGTTTACATATCAGTCAGGTTCAGCGTATTCCATTGAAGGAAGCGCTCAAGGGAAGAGGATTTGCAACCGATGCAGAAGTCATTGATGCGATGCAAAATTGGTTATAGGTGCAACCGAAAAACTTTTTATTTTTTATTTTATTTTTTTATTTTTTATTTTTTTTGATGGAATCAAAAACTTGTAAAACGTTGGGAAAAGTGCGTTGAAGTGCAGGGAGATTATGTAGAAAAATAATGTATGTTTCAGTTTAGTATCATTAGAATAAATGTACCATTTCTCAGAAGTCCCTTTACTTTATGACTTTCTCTCGTATAAGCAAATTTGTATGAATGTAGAAATGGTGGCATTATTGGAGAAATAAGTACAATATTTATTATTAAATGAATTGATAGGATGCGTATTTAATAATGAAATACTAATCTTTACGTCCATGTGAGCGCCCTTTAATTAATTTAATTGTCTGCATTTCGATGACGTCATCATCGGTATGTGACTGTTACGAAATTTGTACATTAGTTAGGGAATCACATAATGGTAAATTTTTCAATCCTCGGAAAAAGTCCTATGAAACTGATGTAGAGGATTAAGTTAATAAAATGGGTTCTTAAGTGGAGTTCAAGGTTAATATTTTATTACAATGTTTATGTTATAAAGCAAATTTGTGGTTTTTTATAGTAGGTGTTGCGGTGCGTATAATACAGTTCAAAAAACATACATGTAGTAGATACTTTAAAAGACTGTAGGAACATACTTTTCTCAAACAATGTTCATCATTGACTCGAATTTCTTTTTAGATATTATTAATATTATACACAGAATATTTTATATGAGCTATAAATATTCTACTAGCATATGAACACGGTTCTTTGTATCATAATAGCATATATATATATATATAGTCATTTAATTAACTCTGTTTTTCAAGTTATGAAAGGGAATTAAACTTTCGAAAAATCTTCCCTCTTGTATAGGCCTTGGTTACTTAACACTGAATCATGACTTTTTAACATGTATATTAAAAATACTGTACATGTGTATGTACAGTATTTAATGAAATTCACATGGGGAACTAAACAATTTCTAAGGTCAGTACAGACGATGTCGAACTTTTTATTATTTTCGTAACATGAGTATGGAGATTAGTATGTGGACCAATCTAAAATTAATGGAAATTATCATACGAAAATTTAATAATTAAGAATGTTCATAAGTTTTAGTGTATCTCGAAATGGTTTAAAGCATAGTGACTCCGTGACTCAAATGAAGAAAGAAAAAAAATGCATTAATTTAAAAGTTCTTCCTCCTCCGAGCTTATAAGCTACTGAAAATGCAAAGAAGCGTCCTACTCCAAAATTATAAAACTTGTAAGCGGTTTGAAAAACTGCAGAAACCAGTGTATAAGTTCTATGTGAATGTTCTTTTTCAAAATTGTGTAATATTTATGCAGCTGACTTTGTAGATATCGAGAATAATTTTAGAACGAAATCGAAGCATAATAGACTCCTAGTGCAGCGTTTCTCAACCTTTTTTTTTTTCCTTCCTTTGGGTCATATCAAAGTACGTTTCAAACTTTCGCTAGATCCCTGCATGTGATTTTTTTTTTCCTAGATGCAAAAAAGTAAACACACAAAAATACATACAATAGATTTTTTTAAAATTATGGAACGATTATGAGATACGGATCTTACAAACAAATTACATAAGACACTTGAATAAAAACGTATTAACATAAAAGAAACTTATGACTTTTAAGCAGGAATATGAGAAAGAAATATTACCATCAGAAATATAAAAAGACATCGAACTTAAAACTGGTGATATATTTGTCTCTGGCGATTATTTTCAAAGCATATCTATGCGTGGACGAACTCTTGACAGACACACTCTTATGTCCAGTGTTTCTTTCCAAAGAAAAATGAACAACGTTAAACTTGGAAGACAAATGTGAATCAGGTCGATTGACGATAAATATTTATTTTCTTCTAAAGGTAATTTCTTTGCGAAAGATCTTAGGAGACATTAAAAAATCTCACGACACACCTGACATGTATTCATGACACAGCGGTTGAGAAACGCTGTCCTAGTGTATAGATAATAATATAAATCATTTAATATTTCTGATATTAATGTCCAGTGTTGTACATCAGTTTTCGTTATTACTTAAGAAAAAGTATTATTCTTTTCGGTATTATACAGTTACGCATTACAACTTGTTTGCAGTATATCACAGCTAATATACTAGAGTACTCCTTTTTTATTATTATTTTTTTTTTAATTACACTTCGCAATGTGTTGTAGGAGATCAGTAATAGAACTTTACCATAAAATGAAATTCCATATTTGAAGATGTAAGAGTGTAATAATAGTTCTTGGGAACGTGGTTTGCTTATTTCTTTAGATTTTACACATACTGAGGGCTAATGGGATACTCATGTTGCCAGGACCGACACGAGAAACTTGTAGATAGCCTGGGCACGGTGGGTCAGTAGTCGAATGCTTGTATTCGTTGTACGTAGTCACATAATATATCCCTTTCCTTGTAGTTTTGATGAGACCAATTATCAAGTCATAATTCACTTAAATTTTGTTTATCTTCGAGGAGGATATAATCACAAAGTTGAGCAATCACTTTCAGTGCGAGGAGTCCGTTATTCGATCTAAACCGGATTTACCTTGTATATTTTCCGGCGTCCGTGCATTTTCTTACTAATCTTTTAATCAGCAGTTACTTGAATGTGTCTCCTGCCTACTTTAGCCTCTTGGCCAGCGGGTGGCTAATGTTTTTAGGATTGAGAGCTACTTGTCATTTCTCGGTATCACTGGTGGTCTACTGATCTATTTACTAGCCCGGTAGAGGGGGTCATAAAGCAGTAACAGTAATCGATACAGACATTGTAACACAGATCAGAGTAGGCTACCTCTCACGACTTGCCGGTTGATGTGTTGGCCATCACTGCTCTGGGCATAATTATAGGACGGTTTAACTCAAGATTTAATAACGTTTCACAAACTGAGTTTCCAAGAAACCATACACAGTCAGATCACATAATTGATCATCTACCTTTGATTCCCGTATATTAGCACCACCGTTTTGGATTTTTTAATAATGCCGGATATTTTCAGCGCTCATGTGTTACTTTTCACTATGTCTATACTATAGTTTTCTTACAATTTTTCGAACTACTTGTAAGTCCCGTAACTTTCGAGTTACGACACTTCAGAAAATATTTTTTTACTTTTCGTATCCAGGATCCTCTTTAGTTCTCAACAGGGCACAAAAATGAAGAATATTATACAAAGTTAGCCATGCGTAACGATTTATAGCCACTGTTTCGTCTACTTGTGATGGTGATAGTAGAGCTCATTTGCTGCCTACAACAAAGTTTTTGTTCAGCAGGTGGTGGCGTATGAAACAAGCCTAAATCTATTCTCTTTTGTAATAAAAAAAAATATGTTTTGTCATTAGTCTACAACATTAAGTGTACTTGTTATTATAAGATAGTATATTTGATAAATTCTTTTATTCAATAGAATCAGTTTTGGAGTCGTTGTCAAGATAATTTAATCTGTGTTGCCCAAGCAGGAACTTTTTTAGGTAAGAAGTCACGAGTAGCTTTATTTCATGCAGAAGTTTAATCATGACTCTTTAACTTACGCTTATTGAATATTTATAGACAGTTTAGATCTTACTGCAACGAATATTAAGGGACCATAGTTTCCTCTTTTACAAATACAACACCGCATGTAAATAAGGGAAAGAATATGAATTACAAGTTCGTGATTCAAGTAGTGGCTATAAAAGTTTCTTCGCACTTCATGCATTATTACTGATGTTTGGTTATTGCATACTAGTGGTTCTTCGTGTGGTAATGAGATTGATCGTGTCTTTCCATGTAGGTATATACATTAAGATTTATTTTTCTTAATTTGTTTATCCAGAATACAATATTAACTTTTATACAGGTCAGGTAATCACTGTAGACATCAAATAATTTTCATTTCTCAACAAAAATGGAATATTAATCCTTTCATCAGAAGGTAACTGTAAGGCCGACGTGTTTTTATGTTACGAAGAGTACGAAAGGGAGGGGGTTGAAAGTTATCACCCTAACAAGAGTAGAAATACAGATTGGTTAGGGCCGACACTAGATAAATGCCTTAATAACAGTTTTACTTCCATTTGGTTTTCTGTGTGTGTAAGTAAACAGTTTTGCTATTTCAGCTGAAAATCATCAACGACCTTTCACGTCAACGACCACGAAGATAGAATAAGAACTTTTGGGAATTAATGGCCTATAAAGATTTTTAAACTATACTGTATAAATTCTATGATACATATGCGTTCTGCTTTACGACAATGACCGTTGTCTATTTTTGCCGAAATATTCAGGAAATTACACATCCATTTACAGAGATTAAGATAAGGAAAAGTTTTTTGTATTTGATTTTGCATCCTCTACTCATGTAGCGAAGATGATCAGTATACTTCCTGCAATAAATGAACACTTCAGGAAAACTGTCTTGCCCTCAAACCAACTGTTCACAGCTTCACCCAACGCGTGATTGTCCAGAAAACTCTGACTTTAGAATCCATTTCAGATTTTGGGAACAAATAATTTAGTGCTAAATCAGGAGAATACGGTGAATGATCAAACACTTCGCAGCTTAGCTGCTCCAGTTTTAGTGTTGGATAATCATTATTAAGAACAGGAACAGAATCCCCTTCCCAAGTTTCCCACACCAGTTTTCGTCTTCGTGACTAGATGAAATATGTCCAGAAGGCTGCAGTAGTTTGGCATTGATTTTAGAATCTTAATTCATAAATCAATGAGAAAGATACATTCCTAGTCTTAGAAGACCGATGTCATTTATTAACCGACTTTCTGCTGTCTTAACTCAAAATATCTGTGTCTAGAACCTGATGGCAATATATCATCTGCTGTTTTGTTTCCGGATCATATTGATGGATTCAGGGTTCATCTACTGTTCCCATAAGACGCAAAATGTTCGTTCCAGCAAGGAGTCAACACCGTTTCTCATCCTCGCTCAATTGTTTCTTATTCTCAGTTTCTGAGATGATCATTATAAAAAATATGGACAGCTGGTAATTAAACGATCTCTGCAATCCTGTATAAGCGAATAAACGATCTCTGCAATCCTGTATAAGCGAATTCATCTATCTTCGATTATCAAATCGAATAATGCATAATATTCACATGTTCGAAAATTACTTCAGTTTTCAGTCTCTATTCTGTTTCCTTTTATGCTCAGCAGCTATATCCGTGATAGGGCTGAGTGAAGGACATCATTTATTCATACTTTGATGAATATCTTTTTAACCATTTATTTATTTATTTATTTATTTTGCTGTTATGTCATTGTAAACAAATGTGCTTGATCATCAATCTCTTATCCTGGCGGATGAATTTCTTTTCTTGGTTTAGTAGCCGGCACATGTGCCTTTGGTGTACGAAATCCTGAATTCAATTGGATCATTGAACGCACTGTAGTTGTTAATATCTCATTTTAAACTGTATTTCTTGTCTTGCATAACCTTGCTGCTGATAAGACGTTAATGCAAATCTATCAAATCCTGACCGCTCAACTCCTAATTCGAGCTATTGTTACTGATTCAGCTTACAATAAAAACACTAATTATACTACATACATCAAGGTTGCACAAAAGCACTTTATGATATACAAGGCTCGGATTTCTATGACGTGTCTTTTTGTTTTTTTTTTTTATCATGTCTAGTTAATAATAGACATATATTGGACTCTCATAAACACGAACAAATACGAGTTTTATTGGTCATATAAATTCATATTTGAACTCTATTTTAGCTGTAGATCATATGTGGACCCAAAGTGACATAAAAGCATGTTTTTGGTTTTAAGTTATTGTTCGGAGATACATTTGTCAGTATTATCAACGAGATTATTTGGTACTTATTTTCTTACATACATTTGACCTCCAGTAATGCAACTGGAGAAATACTCTACAGTTTGAGAGGTAACGGCTCTTGACCTGCCATAACCCCTTTGAAAGGAGAAATCTGTCATTCTCTCCTGTAGTGATACCGGAGGTACAATTTGTTTGTTGTATATTAGTGGGAAATATTTCCATGCACACCCGAAGCAGACGTTAAATACACGGTACTGCGAAAATACTAGTAATCCACATTAAGTACGGAATCCTGGGAATATTTTTCCCCCGGAGCAGAAACTGAAATCATCACTGGTAATTATGGTAAGACCCGTCTCTCTCTCTCTCTCTCTCTCTCTCTCTCTGGAGCCGCCGTGGCTCAGTGGTAGAGCGTTCACCTCGGGTGCATGGGATCCCTGGTTCGATCCCAGCTCGCGCCAAGTGAACTTTGTGGTGGACAAACACCGTGTGTGTGGGGGGGGGTTTCTTGGGGTTCTCCCACTTTCTTCATTACACCATTTCATTCATTTCTCATAATCACCGTCTCCTTTAACCGAGCCAGCATAATCGTGGGACGTAAAACTTAAAAATTTCTCTCTCTTTTCTTTTTCATTTCACGGAGCGTATGGGGATTATACGACATTCGTTGGGGAATATGTTGTCTAAGAGGACCTGGAACCCCTGAGTATAGTTTCACGATATCTAAATCTAAGTACTCCAATAGTACGAATGTTATGTTTTTTAAGGCTATGTTTTGGTCATATATCGTTAATTTTAAGGGCATAAATGCATGTATATTTTCAAAGTTTTTAGGCCATAGAAGTCCAAGCCCTGATGATAAATTAACAGTGTTAACAATATGTAAACCTTTCACTGTTAGACTAGAATTATGTCAGCCCCTTTTTCTTGTAGTTGATTCATACGATCACGTAACATCTGTGGAGAACACCATGCTTGATCGTCATAAAAAATTAGAAAAGTTGCATGTGTTTCATTTAAATACACCAGTTATAGGCGAAATATCATTCCATTCAGCTTTATTTCTTTTACTTATTTAGATACAATACCTTGACACTTTAATTTTGGTCGGACTTGATACAAATAGGAATTGCGGTATGAACTTAAACGTAGAAATATATTGAAGGAACTTGTTAGAAGTCTTAACTATTTAATCAACTCATTAATGTGCATTCTGCACCTTTTGGGGGGAAGATTTCTTATTTGAAATTTAGATAATTGTAGAAAATTAATTTTCCATGTGTAAAACTTAAATATCCTGTGTGTGTGCTATTTATAATAATACAATAACTTCTGTCACACACACAAAATTTATGAATCGTATTTTTTATTTCTACAATATTTTCTGTATCATATATATGGCAATTGTTTGAAGTACAATATATCATTATAGTACTGGGTGTTAAAAAGTACTCTTTTTTGCCTTAATTATAAATTTTTGTGTAAATAATCGATAAAGAAAAAAAATTGTAATGAAATGTCAATTGATATTTATTCACCTTTAAAAAATGGTTGCAGTAGTTTACATCTTGTAAAAGTAATGACTTTCAAGATAAGATTCTAATGTTTTGTGATACTAGATTAGTGTTTATTTTAATGAATTTATTATTTGTGAAATATTACAGTAGAGTCCCGAAAACTCGGCGTAATGTGGACTGAAGGGTAGCCAAGTTTGTGAAAATGCCGGGCTATCCGGAATGGGATTGAAAAGGAATAAGTACAAGTGTTTCCTCAGAAAATCCAGTACTGTACTTGTATGTGTTGGTTGGTTGAGAAAGAACAGAGACTAAACTACCCAATTACCCTTAAACAAAGGAAAAGTACGTACTTTATTAAGGCATAGAGCCTTTACTATACACGGAAATGAAAATTAATGAATACACACTGTACAGTAATTTACCTGATAAGACAGAGCTCAGAAAAATTCCCGCCAGCGACCTTGAACGGATATATGCGCGGGGTTTCTTCGCCCTGCCTGGGTGTGACCGTTATCCGGACTGCCGGCTTATCGAATGCCGAGTTTTCGTGACTCTGCTATAATAATGAAATATTATTATCATGGTGTTATAATTGATGGGGTTTGGAGTTATAAAACTAGTTATTGTAGTGACCAAAGGTCGGCTGTGATCCTGTTGTTTTCAGGATAATCGACTTACAATGTTTCAAATTATGTATGAAGTACAAGATTCAATACATAACCGTTGTAAAATTATGACTACAAAATTTGGATTAATGTAGAATGGGATATTTGAGATCTTACATTTTAAAACTCGCATTTCGTCAAGTACTTTAATTGTTGACGTTTAAATTACTACTTATTGACCATAATGCTGCCTACAGCCCTGACCTTACTTCGCTACACACCTGTGAAAGATATTCTTAATGTTATTTCTCTTTTGAAATGTTTGTGAGTTTCAGAGATTGCTAGTATGTGTTAGGTTCTTCACGAAAACGGAGTTCGTATAATAGTGAAATCACTGATAGAATATGGTATAAATTGCGACTAATGAAATTTGGAAAGAAAAAAAAATGTGTAAATGTTGATATGTCGTTAGTTGGAATTATCATTAGTTTGAGAAGTTTGTATTTACTCGTAAAATATTAACGTTGTGACATTTTCACGTTGTTTATAATGTGTGAGGTTTCTGAGGTATGAATTATTCTAACCACCTTTATTTCTGTATTTGAAATGCAACTGTAATTATCAGATTGTCTAGATAATTACTTTTTTCGTCATTGTGATTAGTGAATATCTTGATTGTATTGTAATGTTAGCAATTGAAACGCACTTTCGGTTAGCACTGTATGACAAGTTGTTCACAAAAGTTGAAAAATATTTCTTATTCATGCAAAATATCGTTTAATTAATAATATATGTAGTATTTCTTTTCTTTTCTTTCTTTCTTTTTTCTTTTTCTTTTTTTTTAATTGAACGTGCAGGACATGTATTCGTATCACTCGTACTATTTTTTCGTGGGATTTTTTTTTTTTTTTTTAAATAAAACTCTTCAGAGCAAGTGATAACTTTCAGCATTGTGTTTTGGGAGAGGATTTAAAAAAAAATAATAAATGAATAAGGAATTTGATAGAATTTGTAATGAAACAATCTTGTCTTAACATAATTACTTTGCTTCAATTTGAAGAATAAAATCGTTAGTAAAGAAATGTTGCCAGATACCCAGGGAAAAAATCTTATTTTCAAGTGAACTTAGTATATCTGTTTAGTTACAATTATCTGTAACGTTGAAGCAGTCTTTATTTAAATTGACGAATCTGTATTCAACGTGAGATTTAAATTCTAATATAATAAGCTTGAGTTAAGTGTTTACACAAGTTGGAAATGGCTGTGAAACGCATCAGTTTTCCTCACATGGCACTACGGCACTGGATGTGCTTTGGCCTTCGATATTATCCGTCTCATCCTATATTTTGTTCATTGCTTTCTTTTCCCAAATTCTTATCTCTATCGCATTGAGGTAATCTTGCACTTAGTCCATCCACCTTATATTTGGTCATCATCTTCTCTTGAGTATACTTTTCCTTCCATCATTTTTCTCGACATTCTTTTTCCATCCATTCTTAATACATTGTCGGTCCAACTAATTATTTTCGACCTGGTGAATCTAACTGTGTCTTTACCTTTTAGTGTGGTTTTTACCTCTTCATTATTCAGTGTCACCATCTTTCTCCTGTTATTGATCCATATATCTTCTGCATTATTTTCCTTTCAAGTCTGTGTAGACATTGATATCTTCTTAGTTTAGGTATCTTCCTTGTTTAGCTCCCAAATATCGGACCCATAGGTAACGACTGGCCTGATCAGTATATTGTATATTTGCATTATGGTTCTCCTTGTTATGGTTTTTAGTTGGTTTTGGTTAGCATTATATGCTTTATCTCCCGCTTGTGCTCTTGTCTTGAATACTTGCCTTGAAGCCTATTGTGAAACTCGCCAGCAACTTCGACGCGCCATCCAAAACAAAAGATGTGGAAAGCTATCGATAAAAGTGTTGTTAAATCCATGACAATGCCCGGCCTCATGCATCAGCACGAACACAGCAGGACTTCAACGTCTAAACAGGGAAATGTTTGTAATCGTGCTTACAGTCCTGACTTGGCACCAAGTACTTTTCACTTATACCCGAAACTTAAGGAATTTTGGGGTGGAAAGCAGTTCGCAAACGATGGGGAACTCAAGCAAGCGGTGACAGTCTGGCTCATATATTTGGCGGCAGATGTATACAACATCGGCATTGACAAACTGGCCCTACGTTATAACAAGTGTCTTAACAGCTAAGACAATAACATAGAAAAGTAGAGTAAGGACCTGTCGCTTTGTAAATAACGTTTTGTTCTGATATCTTTTGTTTTTAGTTAACCATATCAAAACGTTCTTTACTTTCTGGACGACCCTCGTATAATTTGGGTTTCTGAAAATTTTTCCTTTCCTTGCTATCTTCTTTCTTCCACTGCTGCGATATCAACTCCATTTCTACATATTTCTTTTTCTATTTGTTATATCTTCCCTGGAATTGGTAGTGTACGTACCATCTCTTGATCCTCCTTTTTCCTTTCTGTCATCTATCTCCCGAGGCTGTTTCTAAACTTTTTTTTTTCCTATGCTCAATCTACAACTTGGAAGAATAGGTCGGAAACCTCTTACTATAGCTCTCGCAAATCCCTCTACTAACCGCAAGACAGCGGTCTCGGTTTAGGTTCGCCCATCATATCTCATGGGCATTTCTTTATATGCATCACCTGGGGAGTTGCCTCGTCAGAGTCCAACAACTCCCCCTGACATAGAGCTTTACCACAACCAGATGGTCAGCCCCATGAATAAGAATTCTGTGATTTTGTAGAAACTGAAAAAAAAAAAAAAAAAAAAAAATTCTAAAAGTATAATTTTAATACAGATTTAACACGCTTCCAATAAACGATAGAGAATAATTTCTGTTTTTTCTTCTTTTACCATTTAATGTCTGAGTAACAAATGAACGTCAAAACAAAGAACATTAGATTGCTAAACACATCAGAATTCAAGTTTAGCGAGGCATTTCAAGGCAGATTGAATTGGTGTCCGTTCAATATTTATAGACAAGTTTAACAAAAACAGTAGCAGTATTTTTTTAACATAGTATTTGCAACATTTAATCCTCCATAGATTTTATTACTCAAATTGAACCAAAGCTACCACTACGTCAAGAGTGTAATTACGGATTATAATACATTTCTCATGATCAATTTTCAAGCCAACTCTGTCCCAAAATACTCTGGTGAAGAATCACAGGCTCTGGCTTCGGACGTAAACCAAATAAAATTGTGTTTTATTATGTTGGTAGGCGGTTCCAAATACCTCATTATTACATATCAGATTATCATAGGCAGTTCTATATGCCGCATTATTATATTAGATTATCAGTTTTGGTCAGTTATATGTGGTTTATTCGAGCATATGTTTCAAGTGTCTTTCAATTACACGTTTTTTTATCTCGTTTTCTATCGCATAAACTTATATTGTAAAATTTTAATATTGTAATATCACTGTCTGTTTTAAAAAAATACTTTTCAAGGCATATGTACGTATAATCTTAATACGTGTTAGAAAGTATAATACAAGCATGGTCTAATATAGTGGGTCTAATATAAATATCAAAACAGTTCCTTTTTGAAACGGATCTCTCATGGACCTATGTTGGCCACTCTTGTTACGTAACAGATAGTATTCAACTTTCGGAGGTAGCTTATGGACGCAGAATAATAAGTAGATGACTAACCGGTAGCCATGTTAAAAGGCATGTTCATTTTAAGGATTTTACTGTTAAGATTTTTCTGAACATTTAATGACTGATATTACATATTTCGTGCATTAAAAATGTTAGATATGTCTATAGTTAGTAAATTATCTTAAGTAATCAGATAAATAATATATTGCCTATATTATATCATTTATATAATATATTGCCTTATCTCGTTTTGAATAAAAGTAGAATATTTCAGATAAGCTTTAAAAATCTATCTTTGTAATAGTCAAATTAGTGTCAGAAATATAGAGTAAATACTCAGCGATATAGGTATTTTTCGATTACCACTATTGAAGTAATATTGCAGTAGAAATGCGTTTAGTTTTTTTTTTTTTTTTTTTTTTTTTTTTTTTTTTTTTTAAATATTGATATTGAATTATTAGGTTACTATTTCATAAATTAAATTATTATGAACTAATTATGTAACAAATATTTTAGATCTATATAAAAAGTAGTGGTATATTGTTAGAGTACTTAATACATTGTAGAGTTACAATTTTAAAATCAGGTATTAGAGCATGCGATTTTATTCTAAAGTAAGAAGTACATTAAGAGTTAATAAAATATCTACTAAGTTAAATTTACATATCACAAATGTACAAAGTTTTTGTGATACATATTTTCTAGATAAAAAAAGTACAAATTTAAGTAAAATTACGGTCTTTATATACTAATTAAAATATTCCTTACAAAATAAAGTTTTAATGTATTGAAACGTTCCTGAAGTATGAGATAAAAGTTGTAAATATACTTCATACTCTCCTAATTCTAAGCAAGAAGAAAAATACTTTCATATGACCATCTTACAGGTGTTACGCAGAATCGTTTCGATGTACTGGAAAGACTGTGTATTAATAACTAGATTCACCATATTCAGCGATTTTATTATTCAAACAGTGGTTTTATTATTCAAATCGATTGCTGAGACTTTTTAAATAAACAGTTACGTTGGAAAGCAGAGTATTGTTCTTTATTTAAGGGGCATTGCTCTTGGTTGATTATTTTAGGTGGTAATAGGTCTGTGGTGATAAGTATAGCATTGTTCTGGCTATAATGTGATACTAATAAAAGTTAACTGTTCGTTTAATAATAATAATAATAATAAGCTGTATGGTTGATAAACATTTTCATCTGTACTTAGAATAGTTGAATTTTGCTAAAGCGTACTGTAATATATAACTTCATATTCAAAGTATCATTTAATATTGTGTATTCTGTGTTAAAGTTTTCAGATTTGAGAATCTGAAAAACGGGGGGGAGGGAGTTTTCACAGGATGAATTTGTATGACTTTCAGTCTCCTTACACTTTACATTAAAAGCAGATGATACGTAAATAAATATTAATTTTAATGCTCCACAGCGTTGTACAGGGCGCAAAATTTCAAAGTGAGACGCACTCGCCAACCCAAAAATGATGGTCGCCAGTAACTCTCACATGCAAATTATGAGATGTTCCCCCTTTCCCCTCCCCGCAACGGCCTTTGGTTTGACAAAGAGATTACATCAGGGCATACCATTTCAAAACGACAATTAGATTCAGGATAATCAATTGAGGGTAGGAAAGGAGGGGCGAATTACAACATTGTTGAAGACTTCCCTTTCCATATCCGTTGTGAAGACTTCCCATTCCGTGTTTTCTCTCGCTCAGTGACAATTATTGTCGTGCGAAACAGAAACTGAGAAGCCCTGTGAGCTTAAACAGAAACCATTCATACTGGATACTTCTCGCCAGCTCTTAAATTTTTAGTCGCCAATGGCGACCTGGCGACCGGAAATTTTGCACCTTGGTATTGTGTATCTAATCCTAGAAGTACAAATGCACCAGAACCAAATGCTGTAATAGTTATTGAAATATGTTAAGATTGGAGCTACGCTGTAGCTGAATGAGGAGTACTCGTGCCTTTGGTGCACAGTCATGAGTTCGACCTCGATAAAATCACATTTTTGGTGTTGATCCAGCATTGAGATGGGTCGTCTTAAAATCTAACGATTTCCTGACTAGAAAGCTAGAAAGAAGAGCATCAATGGGAGCTGATGTGCCAACTACGAATCAGCTTTCTAATAAGTCATTAGTATATAGTTCTTAGTGAGTTTGTATCATCATGGAGTTAATGAACACATTATTACACATATTGTCTTTGGAATATATGTATAACATTTCTTTTTATTTGTATTGATTGTCTTTGATATTGAGTCTTTGATTGTCTGAGTACTAATTAATTAATCAAACATGCTCAGTGGTGGGGTAGCTCTCCCCGCTAGTCTAGTGGCAAGCACGTATGTCTTTGGTGCACGTAATCCTAGGTTAAATTCTCGATGGGAGAGCACAAAAAAGTTATTTCACATTCACTTTCATTGATTACGCTAAAGGACATAAACGTAGGACGTTAAACTAAAAAAAAAAAAAAAGTGGTGAGGCTTTTGCGTCCGGTATACTTCCCAAGCAGGACACGTGAGGATGAACCAAAAATCGAAAGCTCGGCACGCTGTTTTATGAAGTTTTGTGTGGTAATGTATCCATTCATCTCTGTAGTACTTTTCGATTTCCTCTTTCTTATCTTAAATGATGTCTTTGCATCGGGATCTCCATATATTTCCAATTCCATATACTACACTCTCTTACCAGTTCATTATGTAAATACTAGTCCTCTAATAATAACTCTGATTTAGTATTACAGAGACTATAGTAGAATCTCCCGAAGTTACATAGATTTACTTAAATAATATACTCATGTATAAGGGTAAGTGAATTTCGTAGATGTGAATATGTATTTTCTCATGTAACATTCAAGTAGATAATACAGGAGGTTGATCCGTCTATATCTGTCCGAGCTTGAAATCTCACCTACCTTAGAATAAACAACGGGGCCAACGTCAGTCGCCCTCAGTTTTAGCACCATCTGTCTTAGCAATAGCCCTGCACCGTAACTTCCATCCTCGGTTGAAGTACAGGAACGGGAATCTTGATCTATTCATCCTGGCAGATTTCCCAGAGGTCACGGACAGTAGTTTATAACGGCGAGATGCAAGTGCTCTTTTCAATAGGCCAAACCAGGAAAAATCCATGGGACTGGCATCAGTTGACATCGCTGGTATGTTCTGGAAAGGAATAGCCTGGATGCCGGTGTCTGCCTAAATCTATTGCAGAAATCTCTGTAGAACAGGATGTATGTGATGAGGCCTTATCCATAATCACATGGACTTGATTTATTGCTTTTCCATATAGAGGGGGACAGATCTGTATACATAAATTTTAAAAAATGCGGAATTTTTAGGCACCTGCCGAATTATTAACTTGCCTTCATAGCAGTATACCGCGATAGCCAGATATCCCTTCCAGAAACTTGCTTTAGACTGACGGATGAAATCAGGACAACTTTTTCCGTCTCGTGTGGTGCACGTTACGATTCGAGTTTTGGCACAATCTGATAGATAAATCATGCTAACAAACTTCAACTTTTCTCCGGATAGATGGTGTTCTTAGAGGCGCCTGTAGTTGATCTTTCTCTTACTCCGTGGGCCGCACTAAGACATAGCCACGACTTTAAAACATCATCTAGAGATTTAATTTGTCACGTAGGTTGTGGATCACAGTTGACTATGTCACGTGCAGTCATCTTGTCATCACACGTTGTTTAGGAGTGTTTCTGCAGGGCTATTTGGCACAACTTCCGAGTTATGGGTAGAGTCCCTGCAGTATACGACCACTTTCTACTTTCCTTAGTGGGTGAACACAGTGCTGGAACGTCGTGGTTATTATGCCGATTAATTATGTTCTTTGTAGTTGATCTCAATGCACATCCATTTTCCTGCGCTGTTTTTGAACCTATGTCACAGAAAAGTTAGCTTGGAAAAGTGCTACGACGTAGCCTTACCTTGGGAGCCATGAGGCACACGCCACACATACGCGAGCTTGGCGCGATACTAGAGACCTTTGGCTTTGTTTTGCTGCTTGAATCATTCGGATGGGTCGATTCTGTGATCAGGGGTGAATATTTTATTTTAATCGGGGACACACAGACGGATCAACCTTTTGTATACGGTATATATAACACATAGAAGGTTGTAAATGGTATATAAAATAAACAGACTTTCTTTGTTGTGATAATATATTTAGACTATTAACTTATTCGTATACTTTGTTGTATACTTATATAAATAAAATGATATAATTCATAAATACTTCTGTTAATTTTGTATGCATGGGTAACAAATAAATTCTAATCTTCAGTAAACAATGTGCTCTGTTTATTTATTGTCGTGACCTGTTTCTGATTACTATAGACAAAAATAATAATTAAATAAATAAAACAAGAGTTTTAAAATGATCCAAAAATGAATCCAAAGATTGCGATCTTGATCAGTCATTAGTTTTTGGATCAGGGGCCACAACATTTTTGAACGGCACCTAAATCGAGTTTTCGTTTTTTTTTTCTTTTTTTTTAAGAATAAGCACATCATACTGAGTTAAGTGATAGTTTGGGTGTGGCTACACTATATATAGTTCTCCAGATATAAGCTTACAAAAAAAAGTTGCCTAACAGTTAGTTTTTGGATTAGGGGCCAAATTTTTGAACGGCCCCTAAATCGAGTTTTCGTATTGTTAACTTAATAAGCACATTATACTAAGTTAAACGATTGTTTGGGTTTGGCTACACTGTATGTAGTTCTCCAGATATAAGGCTTACAGGAAAATTTTTGATTGAAATATATTGTATCTTTTGTTCAATAAAAGTTTTTAATAACTTAGTACACCATGACTTCAGTACACCATTTATTAGTATTTTTTTTTTTTTTTTTTTTTTTGACAAATTTTGAATTTCACTTCTTTAAAAATATGATTCTTTGTGAACTTCAACATCGGTCATATTTCGAATTTTTTCATTTTGTGAAAGTGTTATAGATTAAAAAAAATTCTAATGCAGTGACACAATATGGGGCTAGTATAGTAAATGTGGTAAAATTTCGTAGTCGGTAGGCTTTTTTATTATTATTATTGTTATTATTTGTCAAATTAAATTTTTCGTGCACACGCCTGAAAAAGTTGAAGTAAACTTCCAGATAGCTATATTTGTGTTTTAAATATATTGATTTGACTCTTATACTGAATGTTGAAGAAATCATTAGTCTTACTGCCATTACCATTTGGTGGTCGAAATATTTCTTCCTTTACTATATTTGCGGTAAAATAGGGTATGGTTACATTCATGACCAGGGGTCACCCATCCTCCAAGGGTTTGGGCGCAACTCTATCAAAATTACAATTCTTTCCTCGGAAATTTACAATTCTTCCCTGAATTTACATTCCCCAAATTTATCATTCTCCCCTTAATTTACCTTTCTTCGCCAAATTTATCATTCTCTCCCGGAAATTTACCATTTCCCCCTCAATTTACCTTAATCGCACAATTAACAATTGGGCAATTTGCGTGGAATTAAGGAGAAATATAGGAAATTAGTCTACTTTCAAAGGCTGTTCCCTGGAGCGATAAAAACTTGGTGCCTTCTCACAGTTGAATAAACTGATTAGGTGCGTAGGTGATTCAGACAATGCATTATGATTTGCATCGCCACTGCTCAATGATTCCAGGTGAAGGACAATCTCAAGAGCGAATTTTGGTGCGAATTAGGCCGAATTTCATGCATGCGGTAGAACCGTGCTTTGCTTGCGATTTGGTAGCGTCTAAAGCCAATCATATACATTTTTGGCGGTAAATTTTGACGTTTTATAGAACAAAAATTTCCAGTCGCTACTTATATTAGTACAGATTTAAAAAAAAAAAAAAAATCATCCCAAAGCTAAATTTCGTGACTTTCATTGCTGTTTTCTGATTTCGTGACCCATAAATACCCTGACGCAAATTCAACTTTTTATATATATAATGTGGAGAATTATGTCAAACATAAAAGTTAAAATATCCTAATTTGTATGGACTCTTAACGCAAAATGCATTACAGCACAGAAAAACACAGAGGGGAAAGAGTGGAGGACTTGGTCGTCATGTACAACGATTTAATAATGATGGACGAAGAAGGAAATCCACTGACTTTTAAGAAATAGACAAGAGGCTGAGTCAAGCATAGATTAAACCATTGCATCGACGAAACTGAGCAGTAGAATCAAAGGTTGGAAAGTCTTAGGTGCAATTGCTATAACTGACTACAACATTATTTGACATAATGAAAAAAAGAAAAATAAGAAATACAAAACGTAGAAGAGATGCCCATTTATAATCCAGACATGATAAACTAGGATAAATTCCGGCAAGTAATAAAATGACCTCAGAAGATGAAACTAATCAAGAAAGCTTAAGTACTTACCATTCTCACAATAAAGAAACAAGACAATACATACATTAAGAGCTGGGAAGATACTATCATATATCTAATGGAAACCTTATTACCAGACGATACAAAAAATTATGAAACATAAATTTGATTAAGAAAATTAATGCCAAAGGCACCTATAGGGGATAATTTAGAAATAGTTAAATCTAGAAGGAAGAAATAATATAAAATTGCTTTTAAAAAAAGGGAGTGGGCCCTGACGAAATTAATGCACAAATAAGTGGGTCCAATATCTAACTAAACTTTTTAATTTATGTTTTAAAAAATGACGAATAAAGAAAAGATGAAAACAATCGAATTTCACAGTTTTAAAAACCAGACCCAAAAAGTTAGAGTCTTTTAAATACAATCAGCAAATTATTCGAACTAACATTAGTAAAAAGAATAAATCAGAAGAGAAATTTAATAAATGACAAATTACAATTTTGTTTTCGAAAAGAAACATGCACAGAATCTGCTATTAAAAAAAAACTATTAAACTTAATTGATACAGGAATGCAAGAGATATATCAAGTAGTCATTTATGTAGATATCAACAATTAATGGTGGCCGATACTCCTCGGAGAATTAAAGAAATTAAAAATAGGCACAACTTGTATGAAATAATGCTGGACGACTGCAATGGCAGACAAATAATGATACAAACTTCAGAAATGGGCACAACAACTACAGATACAAAAGGATGCCCATAAGGATCAATTTGTGGACCCACATTTTGGGATATAATAATCCAGCCCTATTTAAATCAATTAAACAATTGGCACGGCAGTTATGCAGACAACTTAGCGATAGTACTGTCAATACCCTCCAGAAGAAAAATAGACGAAAAAAGAAATGTTCTTTTAGTAAAATTAGATAAATAGTGCACAGAGAATAAACTCACATTATCAGCAAGGTGGTGGTGGACAAACACCGTGTGCGTGGGTTTTCTCGGGGTTCTCCCGTTTCCTCCCACTTTCTTCATTCCACGATTTCATTCATTACTCATTATCACCGTCTCCTTTAGCCTTACCGGCATAACCGTGGGACGTAAAACTCAAAGATTTCATTTTTTATCAGCAAGGTGGGCCGCGGTGGCTCAGTGGTAGAGCGTTCACCTCTGGTGCTAGGGGTATCGGGTTCAAACCCTGCTCCCGCCAAGTGGACTTTGTGGTGGACAAACACTGTGTGCGTGGGTTTTCTCGGGTTCTCCCGTTTCCTCCCACTTTTTCATTCCACCATTTCATTCATATCTCATCATCACCGTCTCCTTTAGCCTAACCGGCATAACCGTGGGACGTAAAACTCAAAAATTTCATTTCATTTTTTCACATTATCAGCAAATAAAACAGTTAAGAGGATTTGGGCAGACCTTACAGAGGCAAACCTTACATAAAGGAATTTAAATCTCTTGGGGTTTGGCTAGGTAAAAGTCTGAATTTTGAAAAACATATCACTGAGTTAATGGAAAAATCAAAGAAAACAGCGAACTTCTAACAATAGTATCTAAAGATTTTAAAACTGCAAAAGGTTAAATTATTTAACAAAACTATTTTAATGGCTACAATCCAATATTGCTCAGGTATTTGGAAACGACAGTTCTTCATCAATAAAAAGCTAAATAAAAATTAATCTGGTTACGAAGACAAATACTAATAACATACATAATAAAGACAATTTCAGCTGAAACCATCCACTACTGACTAATGAAGAACCAGTTCATTTACAGATACTGCGCAGATGTATCAAAACCTGGAGAAAAAAAATAAAATAAAGATAATGGAAATAATAGAAGAATATCTAAATACTACGAAGAAATAGACAAAATAATAAAATTCAAATGAGAGAAAGAATGGAAGGAATCAGGCAAAGTATAAAGAACTAGAGACATTATTCTAGGCCTAAAAACGAGAGAAAGAATGGGAATACTAAATAATGAATTAATTGAATCCCTCTCCGCTCATGGTCTTTTTAAACAACACTGAAAGAAATATTATTGTAATAAATAACGACAATCGTATGTGCGGAAAATAATAAACCCCAGAGCATGTAATAAAGATAAGCATGTAATAAGAGCACATAAAGATAATAATAGAAAGTGAAACAAAATTAGGAAAACTGAAAAGATAGCAAAGCATATTTTTAGAAACCTATGGAATGAAAGAAAGAGATATTAAGAAAATCAGTACCGAAACTGCAGTAAAGTAATAAAGAGTAAAATCCAAACCAAATTTGATTGACAAAGAAAATATACATTCTGATGTTTACCGAGAACATAAAATCTCCACTCTTTGTTTTTAGTGTTGTGGTAGTGTTCTGTTCTCGTGTAGTGTGCTTTGGGAAGAGGAAAAGAAATTAGGAATATATTTAACAAACAAAGGAACCAAGAAAACACAATAGCTTTGTTTTTTTCCAGAGCCGAAAGACGAACTATCACTAGGAAATCTGGAATACTGATTTGTTAATAAACCAAAAGTATACTGTTTTGTTTCTCCTATTTCTCATCATGGTGGAGACAGGTAAAATTAAAAATCACAATAAAGAAACTGCAAGAGAGACACAAGGGAGAAATAAATAAAATCAAGATGAAAAATTAAGAAACAACAATAACAACAAAAGAAATTGCCTAAACCTTATTTCCTACAACCTTTTCTCTTTTCAGATGTTGTTTGTGTCTCTTATGGATTGTTTTTGTAAAAGGAATTAAATTTAAAAATAGCAATATAGGACGTGATTTAAATATATTTTAGGTACAATGCCAGAAATTGGTAGCCCTCGCCTGACCTTGACCTGAGGCTCAAAATAAAAAGAGACAACCAAGAAATGAAACAAGTAGAGAAAGAATTTGGAAAAGAAGCAGGCGAATCTGCCATTTAAAAAGTCCGTATGAAACAGCAAACGCAGATGAAGTGGAGGTCACAGAAAAAGACTGCTGGAAGTTTTTCCCTTCTCCTGAAGATAGAATCTTGCTTGTTTCACCATTTTGTCAGGTACATGCCTTAACAGTTACGATTGTTTTCAGTTCTTCCAATAAACTTAAAATTGTCCTTCAATGAGGATCACCATATACCCTGTATTTTGCTCTTTATGAGAAAGTAACAAAATTGTTAAGTCAAAAAGTCTTCACATGAAAAACACATTATTGAATTCTGTTCTTCGTTTTAATTTTAATATGAGAACAAAAAGCAATTTTGATCGATATGCTCGGCGATGATCGGAGATCGCAAGATCAATAAGTATCGAAATTAAAACCCCTGATTTCAGTATACACTTCATGTTCCAACCATTAACTTTGAGTTATAAATTTAAAAAGTGGGACATCTCACTGAAACATCCTGAACTATAAAAGTATTGTATTTATCAGCGTTGCAGGGAATCACATTATTTTCAACAAAAATGCACTATGAGGCACATCCAAAAAATGTTTCCAAACCGCTCCAAGATGGGGTGAGTACACAGCGTTACACGCTTGCGCATGAGTATAGAAGGTACACATAGTATTGTATTGTATTGTATTTATTTTCATCCTTTTTCATACAAATTGTTCACAACGTGAACGTATGAGTTGGACACGTCATAAGAACACTGAATGCAATATTAAAATAGTGTGAATTTATGTATAAAAAAGGTACAATTTTTCATTATTCTAATTTACACACATCGATATAAAACAACACAACAGTTAATAAAACCTTATATTATAGATATACAAAATATATATACTTTAAACATTATTTACTACAGGCGAGATATTCTTCTACAGAATAGAAACAGTGCTCGAGTAGGTAGTACTTGACTGCTTTATTGAAACCAGATGTTTTGTTTTTTAAAGTGGAAGGAAGCTTGTTATAAATAGTCACTGCCATAGGAAATGTACTATTCTTATGTACTTTTAAACATGAGGACTCTACATGAAGATCAGACGCTTGTCTCGTATTATGCATATGAATATCTGAGTTCAACCGGAAGCTGCTTGTATCTATCTGTATATCTTTTCTTACAAATTTTAGAAGTTCATATATATATATATATATATATATATATATATATATATATATATATATATATATATATATAAACATGGAAGAGGTAAGATTTCAAGAAATTTAAATAGAGGTTTACAAGAAGTTCGAGGTTTACTTCCGGTCATAAACCTTAAAGCTCTCTTTTATAAAACGAATATGGAATTTAGCAGTGCAGTAGATCCCCAGAATATAATATTATATTTCAATTTAGAATGAAAAAGTCCAAAACAAGTTGTGAGCAGAACATGCTGACTGACACTATTTCGTAAAAGCTTTAACATGTAACAGGTTTCAGCCAATTTACTAGATAATTTTTGAATGTGAATTTTCCAATCTAATGTATCTGACACCCAAAGACTAAGAAATTTGATATCCGAGACGTAATTCAACGTTTTGCCGTTAATTGTTACACAAGAGCGTTTTCTTATCTCGTTTTTTACTACGTGAAAGCACATGCACGAAGACTTTGTTGTGTTTAGTATTAGTTTATTTCTATCCATCCAGTAACTGACGGCAGACATGGTGGAATCTACTGCATTACATAACTCAACGTAAGTTTCTCCAGTTACTAATATATTTGTATCGTCAGCATACAGAACAATTTTAGCAGAGTCTAAACATTGTGGCAAATCATTTATATATATTAAAAATAGAATAGGGCCTAAGATGGAACCTTGAGGAACTCCAAATTTTAACTCTTTTGTATCTGAATAACATTTGCTTACTCCCTGAGTGTCTCGAGTTTGACAGTTAATTTCAACAGTTTGCCTTCTGTTGGATATATACGATTTAAACCACTCACCACTCATAAGCATTTCCCCTACTACCATAATCTTGCAATTTTTTAAGTAAAATTTGATGATCAATTGTATCGAAAGCTTTGCTAAGATCAAGAAATATGCCGGTTGTATATTTCTTAGCATTTATTGAATTTAAAGCAGAATAGAGAAAGGAGTAAAGAGCAGTTTCAGTAGACTTATTTGATCTAAAGCCATTTTGAGCAAGAGATATTAAGTTAAAATTATTTAGAAAGCTAACTAGTCTTATATACATAAGTTTTTCAAAAAGTTTAGAGAAGATAGACAGACATGATATTGGTTTATAGTTCGATGTAAGATCTTTCTTGCCACTTTTATATAAGGGCTTAACAACTGCTAGCTTCAATGCCTCAGGAAAAACGCCACTATTAAATGAGTTATTTACCATGAAGCATAAGATATCAGCAATTTCATAAGGGCATTGCTTTAGAATTCTATCAGGAACTTCATCATATCCTGAAGAACTCTTATTTGTCATTTTCAGTGTAGTATTTAAGATTTCCTGACTAGTTACTGGGTGCAAGAACAATGATTTTTCGAGAATATCGTTGTGTCTACTAACGTATTGTTTGCTAGATAGTTTATTGTTCACGTTATTAGTGATAAGCTTTTCCACTTCATTCGTGAAGTAATCGTTAAAAGCATTTGCAATTTCAGTCGGATTTTTAATAATTTTATTTTGACAAGAAACGCTAATTATCTTAGAGGAGGGTTTTCGTTCCCCAGATTCTTTCCGAATAATTTGCCATGTAGCTTTCACTTTATTGGAAGCTTTCCCAATGTAAGTATCATTCTCTAACATTTTTGCCTGTTTTATGACCTTATGTAAAACTCGTCTGTACATAATCCAAACCTGTCGCGAACGCAGTTGTGTGAGGTGAATGTTGAGAGAACTGTGGCTGTGCGCATACAATCTCCAGCTTAGTGCGAGATGTGCGTGGTAATTAGATTCCTCGACGCTTAAAAGCTGCCAGCGTCAGAAATGCACAAGTAGTCATGTGGAGTGTGTGGTCTGGATGTAATACGTGAAGGTATGGACAAAAGATGGTGTAGACAATCTTAGTGTTGTGAAAACTGATTACCACGCATACCTTGCACTCGGTGGGAGACTTTATTGTTCGCAAACATGTTTACCATACTACAGTTCTCTCACTGCTAACTCCACGGAACTGCGCTCGTTTTTGGTTGTGGCTAAATATTCGTCGTTACTCCTGCGAGATCACGTAACCCTTTGACTACTTCTGGCATTTTGGAACTTACTTCTTGGATGCGCCTCGTATTTCTATATTCGTTCCGAAATCACCTACGATAGGATAAACATATACTTCGGATCGTTACTGTACATGTACAATGAGTAGAAAAAAATATTCTCGTGCATGAATGTGCATATACCAATCTAGCATTCATCTGACACCCGACATATTCAATATTTCACGTGTGGTAAAGCAAACTGGGATTTCGTAGTGTGCACTGTCACAGTCCGCTGAGTTGATACAAAGCTTTAATATTATGTTAGATATAATAAAAATAAGATTTTATAATCGAATAATTAAAACTTTAATGACAGTAATGCTTATGTAGAACCAATCCCAATAGGGGTATACAGATTAATATACAACGAAAAATGTTCACTTTAGTTTTTTAAAATAACATTTATGGTCTTCTTTGTTGGTTATGAAGGGGAGTGCTTCCTTCGTTTACGGTTTCTTCAATTTCATCAAGTGATGATTCACAACTACTACGGCAACAACCTAAAAACAGTATATATATAAATAGTTATTTGAATGTCTATAATTACTAAAGAAGCAAACTTTGTTTTAAGATTAAAAAATAGACTAGAGAAAAAAACTAACTTGATATTATTTCGACCAAAATTCTATACCATGTATTCAGTAGAAATAGACAAGCCCATGGTCAAACGATACTTTAGGTCGTGACCTGCCCTCAGGACATATTGGTATTTACCTATATGTTTAAATTAGGTTACCGTGAAAGTAGTAACCGTATGTAGGTCAGGTCACCTTGTATATGTAAAAATCATGTGATCATAATATTTTTACTCGTATGATTATTTTTATGTCATTGTCATCACTTCAAAATCTTCCTTGTCATCAGTTTTTAAGTTTGCTTTTGTCATCGTTTTTAAAATGCTTTCTTGTGTAGAATGATAATATAAAATTTAATTATAAAATGTTATTTTCAAATACATAAATAATTTATGTAAACGTGATTAAAATATTATTTTAAAATATATGCATAGGTATAAGGAGCTCTATATTTATTAATTTCTTTAAAAATTGGTTCATGAATTTTTATAATTCCTTTATTCATGAATTAGTGTAGACATATTCTTTGCTGAGAACAAACTGAAGTTAAAATTATCGGAGAACGAATACTGTTAGAGAATTATAGCGTTAGATGACATAGGAGAAGGTTTTAAGTTGAATATGTAGATCCTCACTTGATCATGTTAATTTTATTATATATGAAAGTTTAACCCGTTTAGGATTTCCACTCAAGTTTAGACTTTCACTCAAACTACTGCTTCCTTACTATTTATCGTAGGATCATGGTTCATACCTCGTTTTTCTCAGGATAGAGCATACTTTCCAACGGTACCACTCGCTTGTCCGTATTATACACCAGAAACGGGACAATCGAAAAAACGGAAGATTTTTCGAAATAAACTTGTTTTTGAAATCTTTCCGCCCTTCTGGCCCGGGCTTGGGATCACGTAGAAATCTGATTTTTTTTAAAGAAAATACGTTATTATGTATATAATACGTGTGCAATATTTCAATGTTGTATCTTTAAAATTGAGGTCGAAAGAAATTTTTGAATGTCTGAAGGTGAGCTATTTTTTCATATATATATATATATATATATATATATATATATATATATATATATATATATATATATATATTTAATCATGTTTACCATACTACAGTTCTCTCACCGCTAACTCCACAGAACTGCGCTCGTTTTCGGTTGTGGCTAAATGTTCGTCGTTATTCCTGCGCGGCCGCGTAACGCTTTGACTACTTGTGGCATTTTGGAACTTATTTCTTGGATGTGCCTCGTATTTCTATATTCGTTCCGAAATCACCTACGATATGATAGACATATACTTCGGATCGTTACTATACATGTATCCTCGTCGCCAAAAGTGCCTTTACATCGCCGTGACGGGTATGTGACAGCGCAGTACATTAAAGAAGGGATGGTTGCATAAGAATTTGTGATTAATTTTGAAGAGTTTTTATTTTGACTAGGAAAATAAAGTAGGTATAGGGAGTAAAGACACAGATTTGAAGCATCAGTGCACTGTCATCTCTGAAAAGATTCGTATTATTGCCTTATATGTTAAGTTAAACACCACAACATCTGTCACTGATAGCGTAGATCATCTTACTTTTTAAAATTGCCTCTGTAGCCTATTTGTCCATACATTAATCTCCAGACATGATGTATAGAGAGGAGAAAGAAAGAGATACAACATCTGTAAGATTTATGTAATTCACTAAGGGACTATAGGAAACGACTAAGCTAATTACTGCTACTAGCGCTTTTTAATCTTCAGGGATTTACTACATGTTCGCAAAACATTATTCTAAGTCCTAAATCTGTGCGTGAATTATTTCGTTCGCCTCACTGTAATTATTTTAGAATGGAAACTGATTACGCTGAACGTGAAAATGTTTCTCGTAAAGCAACGGCCGTAATAAATGTAAATAAGGTTCTCATTATTATATAAAACACATAAGTATTTATTCCGTGTATAGAACAATATAATACAGTAACTAAGCAACATCATAATCACTAACGCCCGCAGGATTTTTTTCAACGGGTGGAGGGGAAGTCCGATATAGAATGTTTCGTTTTATTCCCTATATATATTAACAGTCATAACATTTATCATTGATAGCGTATATCGTCTTTCGCCACTGTAGCTTATTAGTCAGAACATTCATCTCCAGACATGATGTCGAGAGAATAGAAAGAAATAGATATGAACAGTGGTGTAACTAATTTTACTGCGCCCTGGATCGATCGATCATCGATTTACTCATACTCCCCCAGGCCCTCTGCCACAGGTATTTCAGCTGCTGCGTTATATATATGGTTCCATGTTAGAAGGGCCAAACAAAAGGGCAAAGACAGAAAGACCCGAGTCAAAAGGGCCCTGCGTCAAATGGGCCCGGGTCGAGATGGCCCCCTCGCTACAAAAGGGCCCGAGTCAAAAGATCTCCGCAACAACAGGGCACGAGTCAAAAGACCCTGCGTCAAACGGGCTTGGATCAAAAGGGCCCGAATCAAAACGCCCCTCATAAAAAGGACCCGGGTCGAAAGGTCTCCACAACAAAAGGGCCCGAGTCAAAAGGCCCCGAATCAAAACGACCCTCATAAAAAAGCCCGAGTCAAAAGGGACTCCGCTACAAAAGAGCCAGAGTCAAACGACCCTGCGTCAAAAGGGACCGAGTCAAAAGTGGCCGAATCAAAACGCCCCTCATAAAAAGAGTCATAGTCAAAAGGAGCCCACGAGAAAAGGATCCGAGTCAAAGGCCCTGCGTCAAATGAGCCCGGGTCAAAAGGGGCTCTGCCACAAAAGGGTCCGTGTGAAAACGACCCCACATCAAAAGGTCCCGGGTCAACAGGTCTCCACAACATAAGTCCCGAGTCAAAAGGGCCCGAATCAAAACGCCCGTCATAAAAAGGAGCAGAGTCGAAAGGGCCCGAGTCAAACGGCCGTAAGTCAAAAGGTCGCGGATTAAAAAGTCCCTAGTCAAAAGGGGCCAAATCAAAATGCACCTCAAAAAGAGCCCGGGTCAAAAGGGTTCCAAGACAAAGTTACCTGAGTCAAAAGACCCTGCGTCAAACGGACCCGGGTCAAATAAAACCGGAGTCAAACGGCCCCGCGTCTAAAGGGCCCGGGTCGAAAGGTCTCCTCAACAAAAGGGCCCGAATCATAATGCCCCTCATAAAAAGGAGCCGAGTCCAAAGGGGTCCCCCTACTAAAGTGGCCGAGTCAAACGGCCGTGCGTCAAAAGGGTGCTGGTTTAAAGGGCTGGAGTCAAAAGGGGCCGACTCAAAACGCCCCTCATAAAAAGAACCCAAGTCAAAAGTGTTCCATGACAAAGGGACCCGAGTCAAAAGGCCCCTCATCAAAAGGGTCATAGTCAAAAGAGTCTCCCGACAAAAGACCCGAGTCAAAAGGACCTGCATTAAACGCGCCTGCGTCGAAATGGGCCCCGCTACAAAAGGGCCCGAGTGAAATCGGCCCCACATCAAAAGGGACCTGTTCAAAAGGTCTCCACAACATAAGGGCCCGAATCATAATGCCCCTCATAAAAAGGAGCCGAGTCCAAAGGGGTCCCCCTACTAAAGTGGCCGAGTCAAACGGCCGTGCGTCAAAAGGGTGCTGGTTTAAAGGGCTGGAGTCAAAAGGGGCCGACTCAAAACGCCCCTCATAAAAAGAACCCAAGTCAAAAGTGTTCCATGACAAAGGGACCCGAGTCAAAAGGCTCTGCGTCAAATGGACCCGGGTCAAATAAAGCCGGAGTCAAACGGGCCCGCGTCGAAAGGGCCCGGTCGAAATATTTCCTCAACAAACGGGCCCGAGACAGATGGCCCGAATCAAAACGCCCCTCATCAAAAGGGCCCGGGTCGGAATGTCTCCGCAACAAAAGGGCCTGAGAATCGTTTGTTAACACAACGCAAAAATTTTAGATTTAGATAGCGATAATAAACATAACAATTATAATGATGTCTGCAGAACTTTTGTGTATACTGGTACGGAATGACAACCAACGTCAGTAACAGAGGCGACTCTTGAGGGAAGTGACATTGGTAAAAATTAACATTTTACGAACGCAATCCACAAGAAGTTAACTGCACAAATGTATGATGGAATTTCATTTACGGTGGAAAACATTAACGGTCTCAAAACAAAAGATCAAACAAAACTAGTGATGAGCGCAAGAGTCTTGGTCTTGCAGTTTTTGCAAGAGTCTTGCATGCAAGACCAAGACCAGGAATCCCGATGCAAGACCAAGACCAAGACCAAGGGGTGCAAGACCAAGACCAAGACCACACCTGCAAGACCAAGACCAAGACCAAGACCAAGACTCTTGCGCAAGAGTCTTGCACAAGTACCGTTTCGGTGGTAGAGTAGTCACATGTGGTTATACGGGTCCCTGGTTGGATTCTAGCATGCGCCATGGAAACTTTTTAGTGGGCAAACACCGTGGGCGTGGGTTTTCTCGGTAGAGACCTGCATGGGCTGGGCCTTGCCCGAGACCCGAAGCCCGGTCCTACCCGCGGGCCGGGCTTGGGCGGGCCGATTCTATTATTTCTTTGAGTCGGGCCGGGCTTGGGCCGATTAATTGCAATTCTTTAACCCTCGAGAAGTCGCGCTGAAAAAGTAACGCGAGTAGTCGCGCGCGGTCAAATGGACCGAACGAACATAATGTGTTGCAAAAATCGTTTTAAACAGTTTTCTTGTATTAGAAACGTAATTTTGTATATTTTCTGATTAAGAGGGAATAACATTTTTATTATTATAATAAGTTTTACAGTAATAACTATTAGAGAAACCTACAACTAGACATGTTATTTTTTTATTTCTCATTTGGAATAAAATGTTTTTGTCGTTACATATTTCTTTAGATAGATAGCTACGCACTGGTTTTATTGAAAATTCTAAACCTGATGATGATCTTTTGTTTTTGTCAACTTTGGTTCGTCTAAAATTAGAAATGCAATAGTAAATTAGTTAAAAATATACTATATAAACATAACAATAAAACAAAGCTTCACAGCGCATTTTACATTGAATTAGAGCTCAGTCGTAGCTTAGCGGTTAGCATACACGCCTTTGGCGTGGGACTGCCGGCTCGATTCCCGGTGGGACCTCATGTGGTTCGGATCCTTCGTTAAGCAGTAGGTCCACGTCTTACATAGCCTTGATGCTGAAAAGGGCGCTAAATTGAAATCAAATCAAATTTACATTGAATTATTTTAAGGTCCTGTTATTTTGAAACTTCACCTATACAGCACTACATTGAATTATTTTAAGTTATCTTCAAATTTACACTGTTCTACACTTCGTCGTCGCTTATTTCGTCCCCTCTTGCTCTGACTACATTCGGGGAATCGCTGGTCATTTCTGGGTCTTCAGATTCGCTCGCAGACTCCTCACTTGACCTTTCGTGTTCACTCATACATAAATATTCGTTATGATCTTCCTCAGACAAAGCTTCCACGAGATCATGTCGGCTGATTTATCCAAATAGTCAATCCCTAACATTTCCCTCCGTTGTTTTAAGCTGTTCAGTTCGAATTTTCTCTTTTCTCATACTTGGTATCAGTTTGTTAACTCTGTCGACCTCTCTTCCGTCCATTAAAATAATATTTATGTTTATAAAGCTTAAACACCTCCAAAGCAAAGGTCACGTGCAGAGCAAAACACTGAGAAAAAACATTACACGGTTAGTCGCGCGCGGTGGAAAGCACCGCAGAATCACTAAACAATCACTAGTACTTAAACTAAACAACGGATAACGGAGTGATTGAGCAGGAATGTTTGGGAAGGTGAGGGGCAAGATTAGCTAGACGGAGAAGTCTGTCGGACAAACAGAATGGACACACGATCGAAAATAATTTCCCTGTGGTGCTTTTGACCGCGGCGCGACTACTCGAGGGTTAATAATTATTGACATTCGTTAAACGATAATTAGAATAAAGGCAAATGTTGAAGAAGTGTGCCCGTGAAAAATGTTATAAAATGAAACTTCGAAAATTTATCGGGCCCGGGCCGGGCTTGGGCCAAGAATTTTAAAAAAACTTATAGGGCCGGGCCGGGCTCGGGCCGAAAATCTGCAAAACGTTTCGGGTCCGGGCTGGGCCGCGCCTACATACATTCGGGCTGGATTGGGCTCGGGCCAAAAACTTCGGCCCGTGCAGGTCTCTATTTCTCGGTGTTTTGATGTTCCCTCCTACTTTCTTCAATCCACTATTTCATTCATTTCTCATGAATACCGTCTCCCTTAGCCCCAATGCATAATCGTGGAACGTTAAACTAGATATTTCGTTTCGTTTTAAAACATATTAGTGGTGTTTTTCTTCCAAAACTAAAGTGAAATGTAGTATTGAACATTGGTGATACCGTACACCATAGGTGTCGACTACATGGGTATGGCCTTGGCTCCCAGACTCAAGCATCCGTTGGGAATTTTTAATGTGTGCTCATAAAATTAATATCGAAATAACATTTTCATGACATTGAAAAAACTTAATACATGTAACCGCAAGTTTGATTTCATGGGCGGATGCTTATACGTTGAATAATTGTTTATCAATATAACTTTTAGCATCCTTAAGTATACGACACATCGAGGGTTGAGCGATATAACATTATCCTACAACAATAAATCTGTCGTAAAATTGAAAGTGACTATTTTTGTGACTCCTAATCTCTTGAACCACCCAACCGATCTCGATCAAATTTTCAACACAGATGGAGTTTGAGCCTGGGAGTGTTTTCATCATTTCACTTTGACGGTAAGCTTAGGAAAGGGGAGAAGGGGGAGTTATATAATAATAAATAAAACTTAACAACTTCAACCAAACGAGTAATCTCGATCAAATTTTTAACATAGAGGAGGTTCAAGCCTGGAATGTTATATGTCAGTTCACTTTGGTGGTAGAACCTAGGGGGAGAAGAGTTGAGTTGAGTTGATTTTAGTTTAGCGTCCCTTTCAGCAGCGAGGCTATATGAGACGTGGACCTACTGATTAACGTGGAATCCGAACCACATAAGGGGAGAAGAGCGAAAGGGTATATATATATATATATAACTTAATAATTCTTGAACCACCTGACCGAACTCGATCTTATTTTAAGATAGATGAGGATCGGGCCTGAGATGGTTTTTATCAAATCACTTTGATCTTGAAGTTTCGGGGAGAGGGAGAGGAAAGATATTTAAAAATGATGGAAAATGACCGACATTGAAATGGAATCTATAGTTTTGGGGACCGCTAAGGTAAACAATGATACTTCCGGTGCTGTTTAAATCAAAATTCAGCCCCGTAGCTTGGCGGAGGGGAGGGGAGACATATAAAAATGATCGAAAATGGCGAATATTAGTGTCGAATCCATAGTTTTCGAGGTCGCTGAGTTGAATATTGAGACTTCCTATACCATTTACGACCAAATTCAGCCTCGTAATTTGGGGAAAAGGGAGATGCATAATAATGATTAAAAATGACCAAATATTAGTGCCGAATCCATAGTTTCGTGGTCTCTGACACGAACAGTGACACTTGTGATGCCGTTTAAATCCAAATTCAGCCCGGCAACTTGGGGAGGAGGAAGAGAGGGAAACATAAAAATAATCGAAGATGACCGATATTAGAGAGCGCTTTACTAATAGTAAAAAAAGTGATTGACTAACGATATATATATATATATATATATATATATATATATATATATATATATATATATTATCATTATTATTATTATTATTTTAGTTTAACCCAACAAAGTAGATACTTGATGCTAGTAATCCATATTCACAAGTGAGACTTCAAATAACTTGGAGTTTGATGCCCTTATTTTGTATTTCTAATACAGGTCAACAGTATTTATATAAATTGAGTCTACACAAAAGACATAGACAGTTGAGTCGTTTTCAGTTTTCCCTCAAATTATTCTAAAATATTAAGAGGTTTGATTATAATAATTATTATTTTAATTTTCTTTCCCTCTTTTTTTTTTTTTTTGTCAATATTGCTAAACATATCATCATCATAATAGCTATTCTGCTATTATTGGCATGTTATTTGCTTCAACAGACAAGGTTTGACGTTCGGTGGTCCTCAGCTGGTCTCTTCGTCTTGACGTGGCAATTTTCTGTTTCAATACCTTCCTTCAACTAGTCTGCTTCGCTCCCTTCCTCTTTTTCCTTCCACAATACTCTCTAGCACGTCCCTTGTAATACAGTTCCTCGTCAGCCAATATATTAAACAGTTCCCTTTCCCCCTCTTAACAATATCTAAAATTCTTCTTTTTTTCTCCTACTGCTAATATTTCTAACACATTCGTTTTCGTTCAACACGGCTAATTCTCTCCTTTTTTCTCCATGCCCATGTTTCGAAAGTCTGCAATTTTTTCATCGCTTTTGCGTAATGTGAATGTCTCTGCCCCATGGAAATGAAATGAAATCTTTGAGTTTTACGTCCCACGGTTATGCCGGTTAGGCTAAAGGAGACGGTGATAATGAGTGATGAATGAAATGGTGGAATGAAGAAAGTGGGAGGAAACGGGAGAACCCCGAGAAAACCCACGCACACGGTGTTTGTCCACCACAAAGTTCACTTGGCGGGGGCTGGGATCGAACCCGGCACCTCAAGCACCAGAGGTGAACGCTCTACCACTGAGCCACCGCGGCCCCCTCTGCCCCATGGAGTACATATTGGAATCAGTAAAACAAAAATTCAATATTTAATTGGAAGTTTGTTTAATACAAGAATTAGCTAATCGTGGTTGGAAAGAAAAATCTGACGCCTTTAGAGTGTAAAAATAATTTTGCAATTCATGGTATTTCAATAATCTGTGCCGTCTGATTTTCTTTCATGCGAAACAGGGGTAGCCTCCTCAGTTTGGGAACCAGTGGAATGTTGGATCTGTTAAAAAATATATATATAAACAGATTACGAAACCCTGTGATTTAGGCATATCTTATAAGTAGTGAAGCGTGGGCACCCATTAAAAAAAATAAAGGTCATAACCTATGTTGTACGCTATCATACTTACACGACGTTAAATTATATTACATTTAGAAACATACATTGTATTTCCGTTACTACTGGTGCTTTGTAGAGTTTATTATCCCTTATATCCATAGTAAAATTTACCTATGAAAAGCTTGAGATTTCTTAAATGCAAAGAGCTCCTCCGTGGCTAAGCGGTTAGCGTACGCGCCTTTGGCGTGGGAGGCCCGGGTTCGATTCCCGGCGGGAGCTCATGTGGTTCGGATTCCACGTTAATCAGTAGGTCCACGTCTCATATAGCCTCGCTGCTAAAAGGGACGCTAAACTAAAATTAACTCAACTCAACTCTTAAATGCAAGACTTGCAAGACTCTTGCATGCAAGACCAAGACCAAGACCAAGGGTTCCAGTGCAAGACCAAGACCAAGACTCGATGTGCAAGACTAAGACCAAGGCTCGATGTGCAAGACCAAGACCAAGACCTTGCGTTGAGTTGAGTTGAGTTGATTTTAGTTTAGCGTCCCTTTCAGCAGCGAGGCTATATGAGACGTGGACCTACTGATTAACGTGGAATCCGAACCACATGAGCTCCCGCCGGGAATCGAACCCGGGTCTCCCACGCCAAAGGCGCGTACGCTAACCGCTTAGCCACAGAGGAGCTCAGATCAAGACCTTGCATTTGCTCATCACTAAACAAAACACATCAATCACTTTTTGTTCATTGTTATGCATATTGTGATTATTATTATTATTATTATTATTATTATTATTATTATTATTATTATTATTATTATATTACTTTTATTATTATTACCATTTTTATTAATAATAATATGCAAGGTCAGTGGTAGCCCATGCCTTCAAACCAGTATACGCCACTGTTTGAAACTATGAAGTCTACATTAACATAGGTCGTCTTTCGATTATTTTGTGTTCGAAGGTGTGCATGGGTGTCTTACCCCTTCCCCCAAAGCATGAAAAGCAAACACAGCCAGGGGCAGAGAGAGAGACACACACAGAACACACAGCTCGCTGTGTACCTGCAAGAGACCTATGGGTAACTATAGTTGCCCTCTTGTTACAAGGTGTTGAGTCAGGTAGTATCAAGGTCAGTTCCTGCAGTTGAACACGAAGTTGACTGTTAGAAAACAGAAGCATATAACTAGTCTCATCTGTTTACTTTTCACGAATATTTTTCACCTTCATGTGTACAGATCACGTCTGGCGTACATTTAAAAGGCATGCTGTGTCAAGTATATATTCTCAAAAAGATATGAGTACTCAAAAGGCAAAAGCCTGTAGCTACTTTTGTTTTCCTTTTTCCATTAGCGTGGAAGCGTTGTTTCAACATCCTTCTTGCGGGAGCTCATGTGGTTCGGATTCCACGTTAATCAGTAGGTCCACGTCTCATATAGCCTCGTTGCTGAACGGGACGTTAAACTCAAAATCAACTCAACTCAACATCCTTCTTGTAGCTTGCTTAGCACTTTCACTTCATCTTTTTAGTTGAGCTTTCGGCTATGAATACTAGGGATGGCCACATTTTTTCGAAAAATACTTTTTCGAAAAATGAATTTTTCAAAAACGAAAATTTTTTCGAAAATACGAAATTTTTTTCGAGAAACGAAAAACGATTTTTTTTTCGAAAAAACGAAAACGAAATTTTTCCGAAAACCGGAAAACGAAAACTACCGAAAAACGGAAAACGGATAATTTTTGTAAAACAAACTGAGTTTATTTCATTTGTTAGTACTTCCAAACTATAGTATACTATGCATACGTATAGGAAGTCTTATAGAAGGGCTATGTTCATCTGTCTGCCTATCCATCCGTTCGTCTGTCAGCTGGTATCAGAGCAAGAGCGGCAAGAAATAGCGAGAAGCATACATGTAAGTTTGCAACACGAATAGATTCATCTAATGCATTTGACTTTTATTTAATAATCCAGAAGTGGTAGAGATCTATCGCTTTCTGCTACATTGTTGATCAACACAGAACACAAACGGTAACATATAGAAAGACGCGATTTTCCAGAACCAATTCAGTGTCCCAAGAATATATTCAATGTTCGCCCTTATTACACTTGCAGCTTAAGCTATGCATAAGTGTCGAAAATCTTGAGAATGGCTTTGTCCGTCTGTCTGTCGAGAGGTGTCAGAGCAAAACAGTAACAAATATTGAGAAGTCGTTTCTTGCGGTCGATTTAGAGCCCCTAAAATAGGTTCGATCTCCTAAATTAACCCTCCATTTAAAACCGTAAGTGGTTCTAATACCATTTTTGGTTTCAATTTGTATCGCTATAGAACGAAAATCGTAATAGATAGCGAGAAGCGATTTGTTGCAAACAATTTAGCGTCTTAGACAACATACAACTATCCACAACATTTAATCAAAACCAGAAATTGTTTATATTTACTATTATTTCCGGTTTTAATACTGAATTACGAGATATCGAGATGTAGATTTTGGCAATCGATTCAACTACCTAGAAATAGCTGTACCTTTTCCATTAATCCTCTATTCAGATCGGAAGTTGTTTAAAATCATCATTTTCGGTTTAACATTGATCGATATAGAACAAAAATGGTAATAGATAGCCACAAGTGTTTTTTTTTAAAAAAAAAAAACGAATCTATACAGCGTCTCAAGAGTATATAAGCTATATATCATCTCAACGCACAATACTATCGAAATTGAAAGTGGCTGAATTTACTAGTATATTCAATAGGGATTCAATACGGATTTTTATAAAGCAAAAGATTGAAGAAATAGTGATGCGGTTTTTCGCGATCGACTAAGCGTTCTAAGAATAGACTCTACCTTCTCCCTTGATCTCTATTCACACCAGAAGTGGTTCAAATTAACGATTACAAGTTTCAACATTAATCGCCACAGAAGAAAATTGGTAATAAATAGCGACAAGTGGTTCATCTACAATCGATTCAGGTTCTCAAGAGGAAATACAATTACAATCCACAACACTCCACAAAGGCAGAAATGGTTGAAGGTTATTACTATTTTTGATTTTATAGGTAATACTAATTTCCATAGAGCAAAATCGGTCAGAGATATCGAGATGCATTTTTCAAAATTAATCCAGCATCCCAAGAATAGATTCCACCTTGTTCGATAACACTTTATTTGAACCGAAAGTGTTCAAATTAACCATTTCCGGTGTTAACACTTGTCGCGATAAAACAAAATTGTAATAGATAGCGACAGGATTTTCTGGAATCAATTCAGGGTTTTAAGAGAACATATCTTCATAACCTGCACCACTCTTCTGAAACGGAAATGCTTGATATTTACTACTGCTTTCGGTTCCAATACTTATATGCTTAGAACAATAACTATAAAAGATATCGAGAAGTTCTCTGAAATCGATTCAGCGTCCTAAAAATAGATTCCGTCTCCTCCCTTAACCCTCTATTCAAGCCGGAAGTGGTTCAAATTAGCCATTCCTGCTTTCAATCTTTATCGCCATAGAACAAAAACGATAAGTGATAGCTAATAATGGCTTTTTGATATGGATTCAGCATCCGAGGAACAGATTCTATCTTTGATTTTATTAACCTATTCCAACCAAGAGTTTTAGTTGTGCTACTTGTTGTACTGAAGTTTTGAATATTCAATTCGCATGGATTGCAAGTCTGCCTCAGTTTTACACTGTGAAACGAATCTCATTTGTTTCTCTACAAAAACAGGAAAAAATGTATCACAATCAGGGGGGATCCAGGGGTCGATCGCCGCCCAGAAGAGAACACTCCTATTTTATATATAAATAAAACCCATCCCAGAGTTGGAGCTCGTAAAAATAGCTCTAAGTAGCAGTATTACAACCCCCCCCCAGAAGTCCGTCCTAGATCCGCCCCTGATCACAACTCCCGGTTTCAGTATTGATCATCATAGAGCAAGCGAGAAGCATGAATTCAGTACCTTCGCAATAGACTATGTCCAAGTTTTATCCTGTGGTAGAAATTTACTACTACTTCTAATTTCAATAGTGATCACCATAGAGCAAAACTAATAAGAGATAATGAGATATGTTTATATATATGAATCCAGGATTCGAAGATTGTCATATCGATCGCTATCCCTCTATGTAAACCGGAAATAGTGAGAAACTACCATTTCCGATTTCATAGTAAAGAAAAGGCGATAACCGGAAGCAGTTTTTGATATGGATTCTATGCCACAATGGTAGTTTCCATCTCTAAGTTTAATGCAACCGAAAGTGATAAATACTTACTATATCTCTGGTTACAATCTTTCTTTCTCATAGAACGAGAGAAGTACTAGGAAGCGACAAACGTTTCTTTTCAATATATAATTTTATAATTCCAAGAAAAGATTTCAAGCCCTGCAACTGGTCTAGTGGCTAGCGCGTATTCCTTTGATGCACAGGGTCCCGAGTGGGAAAACATTGAACGTGTTATGGTGGTTCGGATTCCACTTTATAATGTAGGTCCAAGTCTTGTATAGTCTTGCTCGATTCTGAAAAGGGACGCTGAACTTCAACAAACAACCAAATAAAAAATATTTCATCTTAGTAGTATTCTTCTACTGAAGTTAGTAGCAGTAAAAACTAATACGAAAACGAAGACCCACCTATTTAAAATTTGAATTCTCGTTTGATGAGATTATTATAGTCAGATACTTAGTTCTTTGTCTTACCGTATATAAAACATCTTTAGAACAAATAAACCATTCAATAGTATTTTGTTAGTATTAAATTGCCTATTTTTGAAAGCAATCAAATTGTTTTTGATACTGACTTAATTAGTTATAGAAAATAAGATAAATGAATGGGGGATCTTAGTGAGAAGTCTTTAGTATCAGTACATATAATCACTTCATGTTTCATATTTTGTTACAATCAATTGTTAAAAGTCAATTTATTACAGAGTTGCCTGATACTATCACGATCAGTTTATACAGCATCCTTCTATTTGGTAATTTATTAGTCTTTTTTTAAATTATAAAATATAATGTCGGGCTAATTGCTGTATCGCCGGACTAATTTTAGGAAATTTACCGGGTCAATTGGAGAATTTATTTAAGTTTATGAGGAAGAGTGATTGAAAGTCAGGTAAGGGGAATAGCAAAAGCTCAGATAGTGATTGCATTTGCTGGTTGTTTTTGATGTTGTAAGCGGCACTGTATGTGGAGACGGATGGACTATTTCGCGGAGAGGTACACTTGTTTTACTATACGAATCCATAGATTGTAAAATGTATAGATAAATTTGAGCAAATCTTTAATTTTCCCATTTCATGTCGAGAACAGAAACCAACAAACCCCTGTGGGGCTTCTAATCCGTTCCTACTACTATCACTACCCCTACTCCTACTCCTCCTCCTACTACTACTGCTACTCCTACTTATACTATGGATCCGTATAGTAAACCTACGCACCTAATAACATAATCTAACGTAACTTAATGTAATCCAACCAAATATAACCGAATGCAGTATATTTTGTTCCAGTTTTTCGATTTTCAAATTGATCCGGCGATTCAGCAGTAATGCCATATTGTCGATGACACATTAATAATCACTAGTAAATAATTATTTTTTAATATTCTGTAAAATATAAATTTTACACTGTTTACCTTTGTGAATTATTATTTCTAATTTATATCCCTCAAGAACCGAGAACCAAGGGTCTGTGGATCACAATATTTCATGCTGAGCTCGCACACGTACTAGACTTGTTAAAGTCTATGACCATATCAACTTTGGCCAATATCGGATGAGATTAACGCGTTTTAATGAAATTTATTCATTTAACTAAGTTCAAGTCCAAATTTTCTGAACAGTATTTTGAGAAAAAATACTGCTACAGGCTAGTCAGAGCATCAATGCAACTCTGTACTGTCAACAGTTGAGCCGTGTTCAAAAAAAAAAAAAAAAAAAAAAAAGACTCTGGAGCCAGCACTTCTGAATCGCAAAGGGGTCCTCCTCTTACAGGACAAAGCTAAGCCCCACGTGGCTAGGATAACCCGGGACACCATTCTACACTTTGGATGGGAAACACTATTGCATCCGCCATGCTCCCCGGACATTGCACCGTCCGATTACCACCTGTCCCATTCCTTGGACAATCAGCTTAGAGGACACTAGTTGAAATCCCTAGTAGAGGTGCAAAATGCACTTGATACCTTTTTCGATTCACGGCCCACCAAGTTCTACCGCGATGGAATACATGGCCTTCCAAAACGTTGGCAGAAGGAGACTATTTTTGATCTTCCAGGTATGTCTTAGGTTAAATATCGATGTTTGAAGGTGTTGGGTGAAAAAGCGACAGATCTTTCTTGGTTACCTTTATAGTTACTAAGCTCGTCAAGATCAACCACCTTACCAAGTTTGGTAAAAATTGGATGAGTTCCATCTTTCGCGCTTTAATGAAATTTCTTGATTTCACTGATTCCAAACCTAACATTGATAGCTAATAACTCAGGAACAAAAAGTCTGCACATCATAATATTTTATATGAGCTTCCATGCATACCAAGCTTGTCAATATTTACGATCCTACCAACTTTAGTCAAGATCATTTGCGTTTAATCAAATGCGACTTGGTGAAATTTCTTGATATCACTAACTTAAAACACAAATTTGATTAGCAATAACTCGGGAACCAAAGTCCCAAACACCATAATATTTAACATGTGTACTAAATACATTGCAGTCCATAACCATACTAATTTTGGTCGTGATTGGATGAGTTTCGTCAATAGTAGCACTACACACTATCCTTTCATTAGATCGAGCTCCTCCGTGGCTTAGCGGTTAGCGTACGCGCCTTTGCCGTGTTAGACCCGCGTTCGATTCCCGGCGGGAGCTCATGTGGTTCGGATACCACGTTAATCAATGAAATGAAATGAAATGTTTGAGTTTTACGTCCCACGGTTATGCCGGTTAGGCTAAAGGAGACGGTGATGATGAGAGATGAATGAAAATGGTGGAATGAAGAAAGTGGGAGAAAACGGGAGAACCCCGAGAAAACCCACGAGCACGGTGTTTGTCCACCACAAAGTTCACTTGGCGGAGGCTGGGATCGAACCCGGGACCCCAAGCACCAGAGGTGAACGTCCACGTTAATCAGTAGGTCCACGTCTCATATAGCCTCGCTGCTGAACGGGACGTTAAACTCAAAATCAATTCAACCTTTCATTAGATCCAAATCCAAGGAGCACGGTAGCTCAGTGTTAGAACGCTTACCTCTTGTGCATTTGATCCCAGACCAAGTAAGTTCGTGGCAGACAACATCGTGTCCGTGTATTTTCCCGGGGTACTCCCATTTCCTCCCACACTATCATTCCACGAATTCCGAAAACTTTTCGAGAAACGAAAAATCATCAAAAAAGGGAAAACGAATTTTTCGAAAAAAATCTTTTCGAAAAAACGAAAAACGATTTTTTTCGAAAAACGAAAAATCTTTCGAAAAAACGGAAAACAATTTTTTTCGAAAAATGAAAGACGAAAAAATTTCCGAAAAACAAAAGACATTTTTTTTTCGAAAAACGAACGAAAAAACGAGAAATGAAATTTCCGAAAATCAGATTTTTTAAAAAGGCCATCCCTAATGAATACCACCGCGACAAGTCGTGGTTCTTATGATAGTGGCGTATTTTCGTCCGGAGAAATTATGGAAATAATAAATAATGTAGACTCCGATGCTTTTGAAACGGACGATGAATGTAGTTTGTACGAAGATTCTAGCATCAATTTATGTGACACACATACCTCTTTTCATATAACATCGCTGTTGAACGGGACGTTAAACTCTAAATCAAAACTCAACACATACCTCTTTCTATTTAAAAATATTGTGTGGTATACAATATTCGGAATTCAAGATGGCTGCCATGATGTGCACTAAATCAATTATGTCGTTATTATTGTTCTGTCCCAATACTTTTCAGTAACCCTGTATACAGATCCACATGTCTTCTCACAGCAAAATTAATCTAATGTTTTCCACAGAATATTTTTCATACTAATATGTATTTTTATACTTTGATCCAGGAGTAGAAATGGAATTCTAGAAGTAAGGGAAAAGTCAGCAATAGATAAAGTTTGATTGAGCTATGTCGCGAGAATACAAACTCAGAAAGACGGTAGTTAGGGGCGGACTGGCCAGGGCCCTTAGGTCGCAATCGCGGCCTAGGCCCTCTAAGAAAACAATGAAAGAATAAAGAAAGAAAGAGAAAGAAAAGCTAAAACAAAAGAGAGCTAAATAATTCGGTAGCTCAGTGTTATTATGCTACCAACACACACTCCTCTTCCACCCTTCCATCAATCAGTAAGTTATCTTTTTTAATAGGGTCCTTTCGTTACTAGATTTGTGGCTAGGTCCATCTTTCACTATGGTCTTTTATTATCAGAAACTGTGATTTAGTTTGTACCTGGGACCTTGGGCCCTTCTTTCAATATATTGGACAGTTGGGTCCTTCTTTCATTACATTGAGAAGTTGGAGCCCTGGGCCCTTTATTCATTATATTGGGCAGTTGGGGCCCTTCTTTCATTTCATTGAGCAGTTGCGGTCCTAGGCATGTTTTTCATCATGTTGAGTTGTTGGGACCTGGAACCTTTTTTCATAATGTAGGGTAGTTGCATCCCTTTCAAGGTTGAAGACTGGTGCCTGGTTTGTAGCTGGGTTCATATTTAACCACAGGCTGGTTGGTTCTTTATGGATGTTAATACACCTTGTAGGTCTATATTTGATAATTCAAAAATGGGAAAACAACGCATTTTTAAAAATTTATTTTCTATCAAAAAGTTTACAAAATAACAGGAGAAAACAGTGGAAGACGCCAAGAAAGCGGGCATTTCAACATAATGGTTGATTCTATCCAAGATGTTTCAGGGCTTAATCAGCTGGCTATAGTAATTCTCTGCGTTATAAACGGTCAAGTATTTGAGCGGCTGTTAGTAGTTGTCGCAAACAGCTTGGGCGTCTCTGGCAGGGGGACGATGGGGACGCCCAATATTTTGAAGTACAAATTATTCAATATTTTGTTCTAATTTAATTTATTTACTAACGGCAGAATAACATATAAATGATAATAATTATATTTATTTGTCACAGGCTGTGTAACAGAGTTCTTCATATGCCTCACGGGGTCCGTGAAGGTAAGCAGAAATGTAACAAATGGAATTAAAGATAATAAACAGGTTGGGCTAGATAGTACCATTTAAATAACTTTCTTTGATGTCCTCCCCAAATTGTATATGCCAGAGACGCCAGTGGTAAACAATGACACTACAAGACAAGTAACTTATAATGAAATCAAAAGAGTACTTTGTGACAAAAATGTTTTGATGCTTGTGATGATATTGTAAGTTGCTTTTTTGATGGAGCTGCTAACTTCAGTGGATGCTATTAAGGAGTTAAAGCATTACTGGAGAAGGATAATCCTGAAATCATTTACACCCAATGCATGGCTTATGCTCTTAATTTCGTTATGACAAATTCGACTGAGTAGATAACTGAAGCTGCAAATTTATTTGAAACCAGTGCCATGTTCTGTCTGAATACTACAAAAGAAAGGATGTTTGTAAGAAAATGATTGATGCAAGCCACGAGGGACATGACAGACTACGAAAAGTTCAACAAGTTGGTACAACACGATGATGGAGCAGAAACAAGGCACTGAATGCAGTAGTGGACACTAATGAGTTTCGCTACGAAACATGAAACCAAGACGAGGATGACTGTCTATCATCAAGATTTCTTTCATTTTTATTGTTCCTCAGTGATGATGTACAGAACAGGGGTTTTAATGCGAAATGAAAATTTTAAGCTAAATTTTGCTGAATAAATGGGCAGAATTTAACACTGTAATGAGGACTTCTATGTTTCAGGACTTATTTACGGAAACGGAGCCTGTTTCAAAATACCTGCAGTCTCACGGATTGGACTATCTTACTACCTGGAGATTTCTAGACAATTTGCAGCAGCAGCTTCAGAAGAAAATAGAGGCAAAAGATGTCTGTTTAATGCTTTACGAAAACACAAAAATATTTTGTGTGAAAATAAATCAACAGCTTGCGCAATCTGGTGTAGAGATAGCAATGGAAAAAGACTTTTTGCACAAAAGAATCTTAAAGAAAAAGAAAATGCCAGGAGTGCAGATGAACTGGAAAAGAACTTAAATATAAGTGAAAATAATTTATTCAGAATAAAAAAACTTTAACGAAAATTCTGAATACAGCTGTTACATGTGTCAGTGATAGATTTCAGCAGCCGAAAGAATTCCAAATACTGGAACCTAAGGACTTTTCAGAAATCAAGAAGAATGGTGTATCTGCAAGAGCTTTCAGAGTTCTTCCGAAAAAAAAAACTAAATATAAAACAGGAGAAAATATACAAAGAGCTCCAGCAGTTCTCTGTCGTGTATTTCCCTGTCACAAAACGTTCTCGTTTTTGATGATCCTGAAGAGAATGATGCCCCTGAATCCGTAGAAGATGATGATGATTATGCATCTGAGCATGCTATGGAAGATGGAACATCTTTGGACGGGATTCACGGTAAGAGTGATAATGATGCTGCAAACACCTTGTATAAAAATTGTTTTTCATGTGCAGGGAAAATTTTGCACCAATTTCCGTCAGTCTAGTTGCTTTAATAATTTATACATTGTATACAAACATGCGTTGTCTCTACCATGCACACAAGTGACATGTGGAAGGTGCTTCTCAAAGTTAAAGTTAGAGTAAACAAATCTCAGAGCTAGTTTGTGTGAAGACATTTGGACATATTTTTGCTAATGAATATGGAAAGAGACATGTTAAATTTAGTGTCTGTGAACGAAGTTATTCAGGAACTCCGCGATTCATAAGCTGAACTGCAAAAAATCTTAACTTTTTAAAAGTATTAGTTGTTTAGTGGTTCAGCAGTGTTTATCATTTTCAGTAAAACTGTCGTGTTCATTCCACAGTCAAAAGTTATTATTAGTTGTTTAGTGTTACAATTTTTAGTAAGCTGCCCTGTTCATTCCATAGTAAAAGTTATCCGCTATTATTTTTTTAGTGTTTCAGCTACTATACAGAGTGTCTCAAAAGTCCCGTGACATACGGTAACTCTCTTATTATCAGAGTTACAACAAAATATAGGCGGGGAAACGGTCTCCAAATATGATGTTTTCAATCTAAAGTGAAAAAATTTTTTCAAATCGGACAAGCCGTTTGGGCTGTACAATCTATATGCGCCCAATGTTACATGAAAATGCAACGTTACCATTTACCCGGACCCACAACATAAATGAATGAAGTTACTGTCTATTAAAAACATTATATTTGTAGGCGGTTTCCTCTCTTACATTTTGTTGTAACTCTGATAACAACAGAGTTATTCATGTCAGGGGACTTTTTAGACACCCCGTGTGGCAATGCAATAATAATTATAAAATATTCTCTTGAAAGTTTGTTTCTGGAAATTCTGTGCTTGCTGTGTCATCAAATTTTCACCGACCAATGATAAATTATAGCTTGCAAAAACTATCAAGTAACAACCAATTTACAACTGCACAACGCGATGGCTCATCGCAGATGTTGATTGTACGCAGTGGCGCAACCAGGATTTTATTTCGGGAGGGGCCAATTATATCCAGTACAGTAGTCTGCAAACGACGTGCTGCACCATTTGATGTGGACAAAATTGAAATTTTGAATTCTCCTCATTACAAGCAATTTAGTTATCCTTATTATTAACATGCTAAAAAACCTTAAAATGAAAATTCCAATTCACAAATTCCCTATTATTAACGGTTACAAGTTTTAAAATTTGCGCTATAATAAATATTTTGAACACCTTTATTTTTGCATAAAATGAGGCACTCTTTACTAACGTTTATTACTCTAAGAAATTAATGTAGGGGTTTTCACTGGGTATTTCTCCTTTCGTACAGTGCTTTGACTTAATTCAATATTCATTTATGCTTTGATCTATTTTGAAATTTCACCAAAATTTGTCTGCAACGCTGCTGTATAAGATGGATCAGGTTTGCTTCGGAGAGGGCATGGGCCCCCGAGTTCATAGCTCGTTGCGCCACTGATTGTACGTTATTTTAGAAATTGGTGTTATAGTCTGAGCTCCCTCCACAGTAACCGCGGCCTAGGCCCTAATACACCCAGTCCGCCTATGACGGGAGTGCAAGCAACCTTTCATGAAGAACGACTTAAGCGATAGCGATTGTTCCAAAACAATCAACAAGCAAACAAAACTAATATTATCATTCAAATTTCCTATTTGTTATTAATAACCACAGATATATTTCCTTCATTTGCATAAACACTTCAACTTACTAAGGGGACACAATCCTCTTTTGCATGATTGATCTCCACTCTTGCTTTGATCTCAAGCTTTTTACACGTGGAACCGTATTTACCGGGCCCTTTGGACGCGGGGTCTTTCTGACTTGTGCCTTTTTGACGCAGGGCCCTTTTGACTCGCACCCAGTTGACGCCTGGCCGTTTTGACCCGTGCCCTATTGTAATGGTGCTCCTTTTGATCAGGGCCCGTTTGACGAAGTTTCTTGTTGACTCTTTCCCTTTTGTCGCAGAACCCTTTGTATCCGGACCCTTTTGACGCAGCGTCCTTATAACTCGGCTCCTTTTGTTGCAGATCCTTTTTAACCCGGGCCCTTTTAACGCAGAGCCATTTTGTCGCGGAGACCTTTTAACCTAGGCCCTTTCGACGCGGGGCTGTTTTGACTCGGGCATTTTGTAGCGGGCCCCCTTTTGACTCGGACCCGTTTGACGCAGGGCCCTTTTAACTCGGATCCTTTAGTCGTGGTACTCTTTTGACCCAGGCCCTTTTCATGAGGAGCGTTTTGATTCGGCCCCTTTTGACTCGGGTCCTTTTGTTGCGTAGATCTTTTGACCCAGGCCCTTTTGATAGGGGGCCATTTGACTCGGGTCCTTTTGTAGCGGGGTTTTTTTCACTCGGGCCCGTTCGACGCAGAGCCCTTGCGACTCGAGCCCCTTTGTACTGGGAACCTTTGACTCGGGCCCTATTGATGAGGGGTGTTTTGATTCGGGTCCGTTTGACGCGGGGCATTCTGACTCGGGTCATTTTGTCGTGGGACCCTTTTGACACGGGCTCTTTAAATGAAAGGCGTTTTGATTCGGGTCTTTTTGACTCGGGCCATTTTGACTCGGGCCCTCTTGTACGCGGCACCTTTTGACACGGGTTCATTCGAGGCAGGTCTCTTTTGACTCGGGCTCTTTTGTCGTGGGACCCTTTTGACGCGGAGCTTTTGATTCTTGCCCTTTTGACTCCTACCCTTTTCTTGCGGAGAAGTTTGTCCCAAGCCCTTTTTTCGCGGGTCCCTTTCGACTCGTGCCCTTTGTAGAGAGGCCACTTTTGACTTCTGCTCTTTTCTTGTGGAGATCTTTTGACCCGGGCCCATTTGACGTGGGAAAGTTTTGACTCGGGCTCTTTTGTAGCGGGACTCTTTTTATCCTGGCCATTTTCATGAGGGGCGTTTCGTTTCGGCCCTTTTTGACTCGGGTCCTTTTGTTGCGGAGACCTTTTGAACCGGGCCCGTTTGACGCAGGTCGCTTGGGACTCAAACCCTTTTGTCGTGGGACCCTTTTGACTCGGGTCCTTTTAATGAAAGGCGTTTTGACTCGTGCCCATTTTTGCGGAGACCTTTTGAACAGGGCCCTTTTGACGCCGAGCCGTTTGACTCGGGCCATTTTGGAGCGATGCCCCTTTTTGACCCGGGGCCTTTTGACTCGGGTTATTTTGTCGTGGATCTCTTTTGACCCGGGCTCTTTTTATGAGGGCCGTTTTGATTCGGCCCCTTTTCACTCGGGCCCTTTTGTTGCGGAGGCCTTTTAGCCTGGGCCGTTTGACTCGGGTTCTTTTGTAGCAGGGCTCTTTTTCAGCCGGGCTCGTTTGAAGCAAGTCCCTTTTTACTCGGGCCCTTTTGTCATGGACCCTTTTGATGAGGGTCGTTTTGATTCGGGCAATTTTGACTCCTGACCTTTTGTTTCGGAAACCTTTTGACTCGAGCACTTTTGTTGCGGAGTCATTGTGGTCTGGCTTTTTTAAAACATGGTCCATTTTGACTCGGGCCCTTTTGACTTGGGCCCTTTTGTTGCGGAGACGTTTCGACCTGGGTCCTTTTCACATGGGCCATTTTGACTCGGGCCCCTTTGTAGCGGGGCCTCTTTCAACCCGGGTCCGTTTGAAGCAGGGCCGTTTTGACTCGGGTCCTTTTGTTGCGGGCCATATTGACTCTGGCCTTTCGGTCTTTTCCCTTTTGTCAGGCCCTTTTGACATGGAACCGTATATATAACGCAGCAGCTGAAATACCTGGGACAGGGGGCCTGGGGGAGTATGAGTAAATCGAAGGTAGATCGATCCAGGGCGCAGTAAAATTAATCACATCACTGTTCATATCAATTAGTTTTTTCTTTCGACATATCTGGAGATCAGTGTTCTGACTAATAGCCTACAGCGGCGAAAGACGATATACGTTATCAGTGTTATGACTGTTAACGTAATATATATAGGGAATAAAACGAAAAACTCTATATCGGTCTCCCCCCCCCCCGTTAGAAAAAATCCTGCGGGCGTTAGTGATTATGATGTTGCTTAGTTACTGTATTATATTATTCTATACACGGAATAAATACTTATGTGTTTTATATAATAATAAGAACCTGATCTACATTTATTACGGCCCTTGCTTTACGACAACGAAACATATTCATGTTCAGCGTAATCAGTTTCCATTCACAAATAATTACAGTGAGGCGAATGAAATAATTCAAGCCCGAACATGTCGTAGTAAATTCCTGAAGAGTCAAAAGCGCTAGTAGCAGTTGTTAGCAGTTTTTAACTTAACATATAAGACAATAATTTGAAAAACTGAGAATACAAATCTTTTCAGAGATGACAGTGCACTGATGCTTTAAATCTATGCCCTTACTCCCTATACCTACGTTATTTCCCTAGTCAAAATAAAAACTCTTCAAAATTAATCAAAATTTCTTATGCAACCATCCCTTCCTTAGAGTACTGCGGTGTCACATACCCGTCACGGCGATGTAAAGGCACTTTTGGCGACGAGGATACAATGAGTAGAAAAAATGTTCTCCTGCACGACAATTTTATTGTAATTGGGGAAGAAAAGATTTAACGAGCAAACACCGGCATCTTCCCTTAAAGGTGACCGCTGGATAAGGTTTTGTGAGTAATTGTCTGATCTAGTCACAATGCCAGTTTGTGAGTAACTTAGTACTGCTGGACTTACTTCTACCGCTGAATAAGTAGGATTTAATCGGTATTTGAGGTACTTGCTAAATAGAGGTACCAACATGTATTGAAAATAAACAGATTGAACATACTTATGTTCGTGTAAATAGGGGGAGGCAATGGGGAAGGAGGAAAACTCCCGTAATACGTGACTGCCATATTCTCTACTGGAACGCATATTCTATATTGGACGTCCCAAACAGGATTTGCATTCCAAGAAGACATGGATGTTATGTGTTTGGTGGGACATGGATAGGATCTTCGAGAGTGGATTCTTGCCCTGTAATCGTTCCATTAATGTTGTATACTGTGATCAACTCCAACGAGTTTATGTAGTACAAGAAAGAAGGCGCCATGGTATCATCATCCACATAGATAACACTAGACCACATCTGGCGGCCATTCAACAGATTCAATGGGAGGTACTGGTACTTCCTCATCCAATGTATTCCTCAGATATGGCTCCTTCAGATTTCGATGTTTTCGTTCAATGTCGCATGAACTCCGTAACATCCTCTAAAAATGAGCAGCTGCAAAGTTTCATTAATTACTTCTATGCATCCAAGCCACGGAGATTTTCGTACAGACATCCAGCAACTACCTGAACGTTGAGAACAGATTGTGAACAATGCGCGAGAATACATTAGTCCTCAAACAAACACTTATCCGTTTGTTCCAAACAGCACAAAGTAACGAATAAACCCAACATTATTACAGGATATTTAATTCTGCTCTATCAAACATATGTGAATTCTGTAGGGCAAATTGATTTACTGTCATTTTGAATGTTCCTACGGCAAAATATTTCTTCTCGATACTTTCCAGAGAAAGAAATAAGAAATAAATAAAATTCAAAATATGTCTTTTCAATGTGAAACAGGGGATAAAAGCTTTTAATTTCCATTTGTACAATTCGTTGTTTTCTGACGAATAGAATATATGGTTGAAACCCTGTTGTTAAACAAAAGAAAATCACTTACTTTCCATGTCCAACACTGCCTGCTCCTCCTCGATCCCTTCTATAAATGAGTCAGTTGGATAGAATTCGCAGATGTTACGATTTTTCATCGCTGATTGTATATTCTAGGGAAAAAAAAATAAATTATTTACGGAAGCATGTTCCAATATATATATCTTTCTACAAGCACACACACACACACACACACATATATATATATATATATATATATATATATATATATATATATATATATATATATATATATATAGGGTGTTAATGAACTATACCGACAAAATGTAAGAGGTAATTCCTTACATCAAAATAAGCGAAAAAGTTCATATCGACCTGTGGAGAAAAGAGCATAATTTCAGAGCTAGGGCTGTATAAAATCGAAAAAAAATCAAATTTCAAGAGGCCCTAGTTCGAATTTGAGTATCTATAGATGGTCGTTCTTATCAGCATAAAGGAAGTTATGCATGCACAATCCAAAAAATGCATATTTCATTAATGTTCAATGGATATACAGAGTATTCCTTGCAGGGTGAAATTCCCAGACATGCCATCTACCGAATTTTGAGATATACTCTGACTTTATGATTGGTCCAAAGTAGGCAAGCAATAAGCCTTAACAGCAATGAACACGGAATCCTTTGGCGGGATGTCGGAAATGTTAAGGATCGTCAGTAGCACGGTCTCTCGTACTCGGGCAAATGTATGTTGCAATGTTTTCTTTCACACTTATTTGTGAAGAAAACGTGAAACATACCGTGACGAAATACATCGCAGCATGCGTTTGTCCGAGTACGAGAGACTGTGCTGCTGACGATCCTTAACACTTCCGACACCCCGCCAAAGGATTCCTTGTTCATTGCTGTCAAGGCTTACCTCCTGCCTACTTTGGACCCTCCTTGAAATTATAGTATATCTGAAAACTATATTGAGAGCATATATGAGAATTAGACCCTGTGGGGAATACCTTCTACACCTTTTAGCAATGGATGAAATATGCATTTTAAAATTGTGTATGCGTGACTTCCTTTAGGCTGATAAGGACCACCAACCACGGTTTCTGGAATTGGAACTAGGGCCTCTGGAAATTTGGCTTTTTCGCGATTTTGGACAGCCCTAGTTCTGAAACTATGTACTTTTCGTCATAGGTTCATATGAACTTTTTCTCTTATTTTGATGTGAGGAATCATCTCCTACAGTTTGTCGGTATAACGCCATTACCACATGAGTTTGTCTACAATTTTGTTCTAATAATAATAAGTACATTGAGCAATTCAGTCTCACATTTATATGATTTGTGTCAAAGGCACTGCGATGTATCTGTTAGAGAAATTGGTAGCTTGATTGAAATTTTATAGAATAATAAGTGCTCTAAAGGAATGATTAAACTTTACTACAGATTCACGAAATTAGCAGGAACTCTTAAAATTACCTGAAGTAGATATATTATTATTTTATTAGTTATCAAATTGCTATATATTTCAATGTAAATTGGTCTTTAGCTAAATCTGGAATTTTGTAAATATAGTTATTAAGTGATCCATCCATATGAAATACTTTTACTACAAAATTAGCACTACAGGAAAGCAGCAAAACAATACTTCATATTAAAATATTCCATGAGTAGCAAGATTACTTAAGTTATTAGAAGATTGAAAATATTTCTATACCTTTTAGTTATATATGTATATAAGGTGAATTTTTAGACTTACATTAATACAATTGCAAAGTGCGAAAGGATACAGGAAAATGAAGAAACTATTAACACTAACAATATTGTTAATTTTTCTTGTCTACCTTCCCAAAATAAAACTCTTGAACCGAAAATACTGCTTCAACCCTACTGGCGAGTTTTGACCCTGGGAATCGTAATTGTAATCAAATAATACAAACTGTCTCCTTCTTTTCCAGTGTTTGTACTTCGTGTCCATTATTTATCTTCAATTAACAAAGGATAAATACGTACTTGTATAGAGGAAGAGTTTCTCCAACAACTTCTGGAATTTGGACAATCTACATCAATTAATACAAATTGAATCAGCCATTTCATTACCTTCGGGTACGCTCCTTATACTTGCAGATTTCCTCTACTTATTGATTTTTCATTCTGCTTTGACTGTTGGTAAGTACTCTTTGACACAAAATATTAACGTGGTAGTCCAACTGGAAAAATAATGCTTACTGAACAATAGCGAAGTAGGCAGAGTAACATGTCGGTACGTGATTGTAAATCCTTATTTGTTTATAGATATAGAAATACCTTGCATAACATGGTTAGTGGTTTGGCGCTATGCAAAGATGAATTGCTCGTGATCTATTAATAATAGGTTTAAATTAAATTCGATCGTCACAAAAATTTAAAGTAATAAAAATAATAAAAATTGGCTATTAAAAAATAAATTAGCAAACATTTTGTCAATTCGTAATTATGTGTAATAACAAAAGAAGCGAAATCGCTTACGGAAGGTATTCCTTTTACTGCTGTATAAGTAGTCTAACTAAATTTAGACAAAAGTGTGAATTATTATCCTTAGTGGTTCATTTATTACCTGATGATATCCTTTTGCATTTCGTTTCGTGCAGCTAGTTTGTTGAGCAGTTGTTGTTTTTCTATCTTTGTTGACAGTTTTGTGATTTGTCCGTGTTACTGGTGGCTTCACGGTCGACTTCGCTAATGAAAAATGTCGGACAGACCCTTCTAGATTTGCAGGTTCAGAAACTTGTTTTGTTAGCAGCGAATTGTCTTTGGCGGCTTTTGTTATTGTTGAAACAACCTTGGAGTGAGAGGATTCCGTATTTAAATCTCTGGTTGCTGTGTTTAAATTGTTGGAGTTCTTGTCGTTCTGTGGAAATAAGTTAATTTCGTTTAAAGTATAAAGAAATGGAAATTTTGAGATGTCTTTTTTACTATATTGAAATTTATTAAATAACATAAGTACAAGTGATACTTTTTTCAATCTCCATTAAGCCACGTGAGAGGACGAAACGGGGATGCGAAAAATAGTTCATTAGACATCGCCTACCCTTACACTAAAAGACGAATACTGTTGTTCAACCATTGTTTAGTAATCAGCGTGAAAAGATACCAAATGCAATCAAAGCGACCGTAAAATATGAACTCTAAGAAGCTGCTAAGTCAACTGAAATTCTGATATGAGTTCAGAAAACACAACCTACATCTTTCACGAAACTCAAGGATTCACATATTCATCACGCGTTGTCTGCTGTCACATATAGACTATTCTCGCCGTGTAGGTTCAGTAAGATCATTAAGTTCTGCAGAATTCTTGTACACAACCATCACTTATGAAGTTCCCGCCGTGGACCTTCCCCATGCGACGATGAAGTGCATCTGTATTATACCCTTCCACTTGAGAAATCGAATTACAGTATATCACCTAGTATACACTTGGCGGGCGTTTTGATCGTGCCCGGTATATTTTCACGTTCGCTGCTTCACAATGATTGAATGACAAAATCTGTCTTTCGGTATGGGTGATATGCGATGACCTGTTGGCAATTTACCTTATCGCCGTTCCGTCATTTACATTGATTGTCCTCCCCATGGTGACTTAACGAAAGTTACGAAATACCTCTTGTAAGAGTCTTGAACAACCACGACAATAATTCTATGCATGAACTTACTTACAAAAATGTTTTGCTTTGACTCAAACATATCTAATATTTCTGTTTCCTTATCACTACTCGATTTTCTACTTTGTTATTCAAACTAACGATTCTTATTGTCCATTCCTGTGTAACCTACATTTGGTCATTGCTAACTGCAGTACACAGTAAAGACGAATATGAATAGGCGAAGCTAGACATTTTGGAATAGGAAAATAGGACAGTGTTTATTAATCCGTTTCCTGTCAAGATCGTACGTCCAACACTCACTGTGAAAAACGAATTTTGTAATTTACCGCATTTTTACTTCGGATTTAGTATATGAACAAGTATATTCATTTTTGCCACATTAACATTGAATGCGCATGTTAGCAATTGACCAAATAAACCTCCGAGAGAGATTATACCGGAATTAATCGAAAAATGATTTTCACCCACTTAGAAAACCGTAAACTCATTCAACTGCCCCAACCAGAAGCATTTCAGATTTTGCTTGGGGGAGGGCAAGACCCCTTGATAATAAGTAAAATTTCGCGTTTTTCACTGATTTACTACTATTCTATTGATAAAATCTATATACATCTCAAACACAGGGTGGGGGGCAAATGCACCTCCCTGCCGCCCCTAAGTGACGCCCCTGGCCCCAACCCTACTATATTTTACTAACGGCAATCGATAACATTATATCCCGCTAAGTGGTTTACTTGAGTGGATGGAAAACTATATTTATTGGACTTGGTCTCACAAGAATGAACATTTTCTCCCAGTAATCCCCCTCCACCGGACTCAAAATCAAATATTGTAAAATGTGATATTTTATTTTTCATTCGGTAGATATGTTGCAGCGATCTCTAATTCTTGCGTAGTTAACCAAAAATCAATATGGACTGCTTACTCTTATTTTTATCACTTTAAGACAAATATTTTTCAACTTGTAATTTTTGCTGATATGAATCAAAACTCTGAACTTCGTTATTGGTCGATCCAATCTAAACTGTGATAATTTCTCATAGATTAAACATTCTTACTTTTCACTTAGTTTTCCTTTACTGTCCACGTTAATTAGATATTTCTTCTTATATTTTTTCTGTTTTGTTTCGAACTTAAGATTTGCACTCATAAGCTGATTAAGTAATTGTTTATCGACTTTTGTCGGAAATTTTATAATAATTAAAACTGAGCTTCAAACAACCCAAACTTTGATTCACTTTTGTTCAAAATCCACCCGTTCAACCTGAATCCCTTAATCGAATCGAATCGACTAAGCCGGAATCAGCCTCGCTTAAATTTTCGCATTTTATGAAGTGGAAGAGAGGACATCTGACCAAAAAAAAAAGTGAATCAAGTATAAATGCTTTTTCTATCTTTTGAACGACTGTTTCTGTTGTGCTTTACACAACTTTAAACACTTCTAAGTCTACATTAAATTTATACACCGTTGAATGACATTTTAAAATTTTACAGGCCTTTTTCCTATGCCAATCCATCACCATGTGACCTTGTGACGTCAATTTCCGTCATATGGATGCACTTTCCTGCACAGTGTTAGCAGATGACCGTCTTCCGAGCTGCGGTCAACTATTACACATTTTCTTTGTGCTCGACAGATACAAATATTCGCAACTATTAAGAACTATTTATTTCAACTTTCGATTTTCTAGAATTGATACAAAACCAGGCCAATTTCATTGTTGCAGAACATATGGCTGAATGATTATCTTAATTTTAAAAAAACCGAGTGGGCATATAAAAGAGAACTATGATAATTCTGGTTTAATTATTATTTCACTGGTAATGATTGGAACAAATTTAATGGATCATTCAGATCTCATATGGAAAACTTCTTAGCTTAATTTGCTCAGTGAACTTAATGCGCTGTAAGCGATAGAAAAACATATGAAACAATATGTTATTCAATTGTGTTAGTTTAAGAAGTGTGATGTGAAAACTATAGACACATTTTAGTTAACTTTTATGCATATAGGGCCTATTAACGGCATTTGATATAATTGGAATTCCTCTTAGCATTTAGACAAACATATTGCGTTACGTACCTTAATGATTTTCTGAAACTCTTCAGTGTTCATGATCATTTCTACAAAAATCCGAAGTTTCTCTAGATCGTTAGACGTTAGCACGGTCTGAACGCTTTCATTTTTCTGTATAACGCAATTTGCCTAGAAAAATATAACAGGAACTTCAAAAGTTTCAACAGCATGAAAATTACATATATTACGTATTTAAGATAGTAAAATATCAACAGAAATTACCCAACTCAATTGTAAAAACGTTCACCCAATTCAATTAATATTTAGATGTATTACTATCAGGTCTGTAATCAGTCCAATTTCTTAGAGGAGGCAATGACAAATTCGAAACTGCTCATTTATTTATTATTGATGGAATCGGATTAACAGCTGTAGCTCCTTTTGCAAATGATATATTAACCCTTGTCCAAGCAAGACAATTTTGTAACGTTGACGAGCAACCGAGGCCTGTCAGGCCAAGTGTAAATTTTAAGTACAGAGCACGCAAAATTCAATGGCTATTGTTACATACTGTTCCGACTAATGTAGAATATATATATATATATATATATATATATATATATATATATATATATATATATATATATATATATATATATATATATATATATATATATATATATATATATATATATATATATATATATATATTTGTAATTCAAGGTATATTTACTTTAAATTTTATTATTTACAGTGTACAATTATGTATGTAGAAATAAAGTTATATATGTACATAATAGTTTTTCTTGTTTTCAACACTATATTTTTTACTTGTTTTTCATATAAATTTTCAAGTGTCACTATTCACACGTGAGTTTTATGTCCAGATGGAGGTATTTGTTAGTCTCTTTTACATTTTTTTTACAAGTTATGGTTGTCTTGCTGTGTTAGTTGCACAGGGTTTACTGCAAACGTCGCAAACTTGCTTTTGTTTGCTTCTTTTAGTCTACGGACAAAGGTTGCATCTCTTCCTCTTCTTAGTACCCTCTTTTGTTGTTGATGATGGTTGTATTTGAGGCAAGATTTGCTTTATACTTGTGAGAATTGTATTTTGCAGACCCTTAGACCTTCATTGGATATGATCTAGCACAAGACTTTCTGCGACATCAACCAGAATTCTTATATTATGAGCACCAACATGCCACTCGGGGTGAGTATTAGTCCACACAACATAACCAACCACGCCACAGACATCTAAACAATCCATAAAAATGCTAAAGACCATCGATTAGTTCGATTTTTTGACATATATGCATATACAATATGGTCCAAGGAATCTACACCTCCCTTGGTTTTGTTACATTGTAGAATTATCTCTGGTTTATTATCCTTTTCCTCCACATGGTGCATTGTAGATAGAAGAACCACAGCTGTATTTGCCTTCGGATTGAATTATTGTAATCCCTTTCAACAATGGTAGTTCTATGTACACTCATTGTTAGCCAGGTCGTGATGTGGAAAATTAGGGCCCGGGATGAGAGTATACGACAGCGCCCCCGTATATATGAATGATGTTGGCATACCAGTCGCGAAGCGCCATCATGGTTGAAGCAAAGAGTAAGAAAATTTTCAAAAATAATCCCTGCTTTTCCTTGATTTTGAGCACTTTTTATTATTTTTTTCATCCATCTTATATATGTGCACATGCATTTTCCTAACATGAGTAACATTATATATGAGAATTTTGCGCCCCCTTACTTCGGTTTCATTAAAATTTCTTTAACGTTGTGTAAATAACTTCCATGAGAATATCCATAAGGGATAGTTTACTCTTGCGATGAGTTTTTTTTTTTTTTTTTGACGGTTTTATGAAATAAGACTTCTGCAATGTCATTATTTCATATATAAGTATTTCATTATTAATTGTAACATTTGACATAAAATACATCAACGTAGGTGTTCCACAAGGATCAACTTTAGGACCTATACTGTTTCTTCTCTACATAAATGCTATGCCAGACAACCTTAGAGAAACTTAAGTTGTTTTATATGCAGACAATATGAACGCCATTATAAAATCAGAATCACTCAAAATAAAAATAAATAAATAAAAATAGATAACAATATGTCACAGGTAATTTCCTGATTTGCAAACAACAAACTATTTCTAAACTCCGACAAAACATTATGCTTATACTTTCATTATAACCACGCTAAATTAACATCATATCCAGTACTTCGAATAGACGAAAAAATGACGAAGCCAACCGAAACAGTGAAATTTCTTGGTCTTCTGATGGATACTTATTTGTCCTGGTCTCAATATATTGGTAAATTATCCCATAAATTATCCTCCGTAATTTTCTTAATAAGGTCACTTGTTCCCATTTTAAGCAGAAAAGCAGTACTAACAGATTACCATGCACTGTTTTACAGCAAAATCAAATATGGAGTAGGCTTTTGGGGTTTAACCACTGAATTTAAAAGTGTTTATACTCTAAAAGAAAGTGATAAGAATAGTCACCAATACTTCATATTTTACTTTTTGCAGAACGCTATTCAAAGACCTAAATATTCTTCTAATTCCATCATTGTATATATAGGGAACATTATTTTTGGTCCACAAGAAATAAGAACTGTACAAAAAGAACTAAGATAAACATGAATATCATACGAGAACGAAGAGACATCTAGTGTAAAATTTCAGGAAATTTTGAACCTGTTGGTAAAAAACCTTTTCTTTCCGGCAGGGACGTACGCAGGGGGTGGGTCCTGGGGGTCCGGACCCTCCCCGAAATTTCAACTTTTGTGTAAATTTAGCCTAATTTTAGGGGCAATTATAGAAATTTTAATATAAAATACCCTCATATTCAGTTTGGACCCTCCTCGAAATAAATTCCTGCGTACGCTACTGCTTTCCGGTTTCTTTTCGGAAAAATTGGGAAAATAACAAAAATCTTTGTATTAGGTTAATTTTAATACTAATGGAATTATTACTTTTTCGAACGCGTGGAAAATGTAAGTTGAGAAATTTCAATATAACTCTTAAACCGCACGACCAACTTCGATAAAATTTTCAACATAGATGAGATTCGGGATGGTTTTTATCATTTCACTTTGTAGGTTCAACTTGAGGGAAGGGGAGGAGAAATATAGCGAAAATATCCGATATTAGTGTCCAATTCCTAATTTTCGGGGTCGCTGAGATAAACAGTGACATTTCCGATGCCATTTAAATCCAAATTCAGCGCCGTAACTTTGGGGCAGGAAGGTATATATATATATATATATATATATATATATATATATATATATATATATATATATATATATATATATATATATATATATATATATATTATGGCATCGAATGGCATCGATAAATGGCATCGAAAATTAGCGATATTAGTGTCGAATCCATAGTTTTGGGGTCGCTGGGATGAACAGTGACACTTTCGATGCCATTTAAATGCAAATTCAGGCCCGCAACTTGAGGTGGAGAGAGGGGAGATATATAAAAATGACAAAAAATGACCAATATTAGTGCTGAATTCATAGTTTTGGGGGTCACTGAGATGAACAGTAACATTTCCGATGCCGTTTAAATCCAAATTCAGCACTATAACTTGGAAGCTGGAGAGAGGAGATGTATGAAAATGATAAAAAATGACCTACATTAGTGTCGAATCCATAGTTTTCGGGGTCGCTGAGACGAACAGTAACACTTCCGATGCCGTTTAAATCCAAATTCAGTGCCCTAACTTCAGGAAGGGGGAATGGATTGATATTTATAAAAAATGATCGAAAATTACCGATATTAGTGTCGAATCCATAGTTTTCGGGGTCCCTGAGGTGAACAGTGACATTTCCTATCCCGTTTAAATGTAAATTCAGCCCCCATTAGTACTCCTAAAGGGGACGGGTGACATGTAAAAATAATTGAAAATGAGCGATACTACTATCGAATTCACAGTTTTGGGAGTCCCTATGTTCATTGGTGAAAGTTTTGGTGCCCTTTATGTCCAAAATGAGACGTATTCTCCCCATGAGAAGAACAGGTATTCTCCTAATCTTTAGTAATAACAAACGGAAGTTTCACATGTTAAATTCTTTAATATGTTTCTCGCTGCTCAAATTTACGCACTTGTGCATTGTATGTATGTATGTGTAAATAAGATTGAGTTGTTCGAAAAATATACAAATAATAAAGAGGGATTTTTAACAGAAATCAGAAAACTAAAATGTAAAATTATTAACCTGTTGCTTTAAGTATTTTTTTTTTTTTTTTTTTTTTTTTTGTTAGCGAAATACTGTACATTGTATATATGCTGGAGACACGTTACAGCAAATAAGATTATCATCAGGCAAGGAAATAGTTTCTAAATTATAATTTCCGGTTTTTGCCAACACTTCCCAACAAAACATTTTTTCTAATGGCTTCAAAATTTCCGGAAACTTTACATAGCACAAGAAAGATACGTATCTCCATAAAATGTATATTTAATTTTAACATACCGGTATTAACTAAAATGGTTCTGGCCCCGCTATTTTAACTTTACCCGCCATAAAGCGGGAACTTAATAAGATTGCTTAAGATAATTTAAATGCGTCTATATTAATTAATCCAACCAGGATTATATTTTAGTTTCTTTTGTAACCATAATTCCATTTTATCACGGTGCTAACTTTGAATACACCATGGTTCACATATATTTGTTACCACAAAATTTCCCTATTCTAATATAAGAAACGTTACTCAATAATCTTAACTGTAAACTAGTAAACATAAAATAGTTTTCATTTTTAAAGTATAATGTAGTAAAATATTCGAAAATTTCAATTTTTTCCAAAATTTCCGTTTTTTTTAAGCTTGGGGAAAAAACGGTAAAAAAAACTTTTTTAACCCAAAATTTCCGATTTTTTCCAGGCCTTCACAACACTAGTTACATCTCGAAGTCATGAAAGTTTCAAAAAGTCAGTACGTACTCTGTTGCTAAATCACTACTTTTACAGTGTAGAGGAATACTTGCAAACTAATTTATGTTTCTACTAAGTCGTAAATGTAATTTTTGTACATATTATATTTTTTTATTTCGTAAAAAAATCTGTATCTTTTATACAAGGAAATCATAATATTTTATTATGTTTCTTTATCATTTACCAAATACTGTAAAAGTAGTTATGTTTTTAGTATAATATGAATATATATCTGTATAAATATATCATTGACGTGTTCTATACCATATGGCAATCTGCCTATGTAAATGATCATTGACTGCAATAAAATTCAATTCATTTTCTTATGAAAAAGCCTACATAGGTTAGTTTTCTTTGGGTGAAAGTATCCAGAAATATCTTATAATTTTATTCATAATTCAAAAGAAAATGTTTCAGTAATCACTGCAGCACAATATGATTTACTTTAAGGAATTAGAACGAGAAAGTTAGGTCCGTACCTTTTATTCATATCAAATTAGTGCACACGAAGTTTGGTGTAAGTTCACTAACAATACAATCCTAATGTGCTTGAAATGTTCGATAAAACAGTTCAAAAACTTTCACGTCAAGCAATAAGGAGGATGTGGTCGTGAATATTGTTTTTCGGATCGATATGTAAAGAAAATACAGACCCTTAATTTTTACCACTGTCTATAAGTTACATAATATTCTTCTCGACAAGTGTAAAAATATAAAAAATTAACCATAGAATTATTGGTATCATTGTAGCTGTCAAAATTTGTCAGTAGCAAAACAAATACTTACCGAACATACCATATGTGTACAAGAATCTTCGGACGAGCTTGGGCTGTGCATCGCACTTTCCCTCATATTTTTAAAAATAGTCCCTACTGTTTTCTGCGAAAGAAACCGAAAGAGAAACCATATTAGTAAAAAGTTAAGTGTTATTGTAATAGTTTACTATTTTTAGATTACTACAAAATCTTTATTACCTAATCTATCAATCAAATCTATGTTAAATACAAGATATATTAAAAATATTGACTGAATAATGAATATATTGAAATATTTCAAACACCGAAGACGATATGTCATTCTTATACTTAACACTGACAAGGTTAATAATACACTGCTCCACAAAACTTAAGCAACCCGAGAGAACGTGGTATAAGCGACGTGTGGGGCCCATTCAACACTGGTTAGTGGCATGCACATACACAGAGACGCGTCAGGGACACACAGGTAAGGCGAGCACACGTTCTATTGCATAAGCAGAACCGTTTCAAGTGCGGTGAACAAATTATGCCATGAGGCGTACACCACAGCCTAGTAGTGTCCGAGGCTCCAAGCATTGTGTTAGTGGTTCTTGTGTGGGGTACACATCTTGCAATGACTGATAGACGACATTTGAGTGACTTTGACCGCGGGCGAATAATTGGGCGGTTGGAATTGGGTCGATCGCAAGTGGAAGTGGCCAGGAATTCAACGTGAACAAAAGCGTTGTGTCAAGGCTGTGAAGTCGCTTCCAAAATGGAGGTGAAGTCAGTAGACGTCATGGAGGAGGCCTTCCGAAGAAGACGTCGGCCGTCGATGACGGATTTCTCACAATTTCTGCCAAACGCATCCGTCAAGAGTCACGCTCTCAACTGGCCAATGAGTTGTTTCAGGCTACAGAACAACGCGTGAGTCGTGAAACTGTTCGTCGTCGGCTCAACAGAGCAGGACTATGCAGGAAGGCCTGTGCTGTGTGCGCCATTGAAAGTGGAGCACAAACGTGCGCGTTACACATGGTGTCAGGAACATGTTGCATCTGGGAACACCAGTGGGCGCGTGTCATGTTCTCCGATGAGTCGAGATTCAGTTTGTCGTATGATTCTGGTCAGACTTTAGTGTGGAGAGAGCCAAGAACACGCTATCATTCAAACTTCATTGCTGAACGGCCTTCCTATGGCGGTGGTTCCATTATGGTGTGGGGTGGAATTATGCTGAATGGGAAAATGGACCTCCATATTGTGCAACATGACACTTTAACAGTACAACGGTACCGGGATGAAATTCTGAATGCACATATGCGCAATTTCCGCGGAGCATTTGGCCCAGACTTCCTGTTCATGGATGACAATGCCCGCCCACACCGTGCACATCTTGTTTCCGACTATCTGGAGAGCGAAGACATTACGCGTATTGCATAGCCTGCATATTCGCTGGACTTGAATCCCATCAAGCACCTATTGGATGCTATTGGACGGCGAATAGCGCAGTACAGTCCACCATCACGCACTCTCCCTGACCTGGGAGCAGCTCTCCTCGAGGAGTGGCAACATCTGCCACAAGACTTGATCAACACTCTGATTTGCAGCTTGGAGGCCAGATGTGCCTGTATAGCTGTTCGTGGTGGTCACATACGAGCATGGAGGTCATATTGACTGCCTATGCCCTCGCACAATCCAGCTTCATCTGTTGAGGTATTGTTGTGCTGAACTTTTTGGTCACTCTGTACATCCTAACTGTATTGTTCGTCTTCACTTGTGTTGCGTTGTGCATCTAGAACGTCGGTTTGTTCATTATACTTGGTGCAGTGATGGTGTCGTTTTATTTTCTGCCACTTTCTTCGAGTTGCTTAAGTTTTGTGGAGCAGTGTATTATTTCTGTTAGTGTATATAAGCACAAAGTACACAGTTGGAGCCCGTAGAAGAGGCAAGAGTTATTTGGAAGGGTTCATGAGATTTCCATCCATGGTTGGAAAGGCGTTAATAGCCTATGTGATTACCTCATAATGCAAGACATATCATACAGCGATTGGACGTATTGTTGACAAGGTTTCGAACAACAGTTCAAGCATGACATTCCACTCTTGTATTAGCACAATGCACAACGCATTGAGAGTCTTAGAGCGTTGATGATGCAATGCGTCACAGTCCCATGCATGCTCATTGGGATTTAAATCAGGAGAGTGGGCTGGACATGATGTTCTCCGTTCCAAGATATCAACTGACCAAAGACGCTGGCTGTGAAATGCGTTGTCATTCATAAAGCGAAAGTCAGAATTTACTGTATCCTTGAAAAGGTGTATATATTGGTGCAGAATGAGGTCATGATACGTATGTTTGGGTTATAAGAGCTTCCCGTTCGAATACTTATGACAGTGTACCATGATTCTCCATCTCCATCTCTAATATTGGAAGGGCTGTAGTGGGTTCCAGATTCTGTGCATCTCTCTGTGAGCAGCATACTGCAGGTCTTCGTGCTCACAACCCATGTTCATATAACAGACTGTACATTGTATTCCTGGAAACAGTCGTGACAATGGTGACGAAGAGGTCCCTAGCAAATGCCTCTGCTGTTACCAACCGGTCCAACCTGGCAGTTAGGGCTAAATCTTGGTTCTCCTGGGACGCTGTTGTCTTTGGATGGTCATTACTGAACCTTCGGGGCATATTTCTGTCCCATTTGAACGTCAAATTGTGACAGTTTAAGTCTCCCAATTACAGTGTTGTCCATGCACTGATATAGTTGAAACCACGTAAGTAATGTTGTCATACATAACTTACCTAAAGCTTACTTAACGTAAGCAAAACCTCAAGTCGATAAAGTCAAATTAATATTGTTATTGCCAAAATAATTGTTATTGTCAAATTAATATAATTACATATAAAAACAATGACGCAAATGAAATAAGAAATCAAGCGCCAACATCTGCTCACTATAAGAGAGTTTCTAGTTCAAAACATTGATGATCGAATTATATCATTTTGCTTCTTCACCCGAATTGCCTTTTGTAATATCTGGTACTTACCGACATTAGTGCCCCTGATAAAAGAACAAAGATATTTCGAGATCTTTGATGTCCACATATGGTAAAGGAACTCAAAATGAAACGAAATGAAATCTTTGAGTTTTACGTCCCACGGTTATGCCGGCTAGACTAAAGGAGACGGTGATGATGAGAAATTAATAAATGGTGGAATGAAAAACGTGGAAGGAAACAGGGAGAACCCCAAGAAAACCCACGCACACGGTGTTTGTCCACCACAAAGTTCACATGGCAGAGCTGGGATCGAACCAGGGATTCCATGCACCAGAGGTGAACGCTCTAACACTGAGCCACCGCAGCCCTAAAGGATCTCAAGGGTGTCCTTACAAATTAATTATAGACTTCCTTCCAAATACAGAAATCCTATTTAACCCAATCTATAAAGGCACAAGGGGAATTCTTTGAAGGCGATAGTAACCACAAATATATTGTTTTTAACGCATGTTTTACCATGTGTACACTGAAAACACCATATCTTGTAGCAGATCACAGGAAAAGAGGAGACTGAGAGAATGTAGTTTTATCATGAAAACGCTACCATATAATTGAGCTGAATGAAACGAAGCTTTTATGTGCTCACTTTAGTTTTGTTCTTAACTATTTGTTCTTTCGAGAGGAATTTTGGAAGAATGACCAAGATTTTTTTTTCTTTTTGCATGGTTCCTAGAGTAGGCGATTTTGAAATGAGACTTTATGATTGATGATGTCCAAAAACTGTCTAATTTACTTAGCGTTAGTAGATTAAAAACATTCCAGTTCCTTCGTGACCAAATTAATCCGAGGGAGAGGCTTCAATTACATTGAGCAAATTTTGCATAGTGACAGTAGTTACGACGTAATAGTAAAGCCTCTATGTGTTGGACGTCATTGTTTCCATAGCATACGACTCCAACTTAAGTGGTCAACTTACAGAACTAAAATAATGTTTATTGTTTTTCATACATCCATAGATGTATATTATTATAAGAATGGCCAAGTTAAAGATTTGAGCAGCTTAGAGGCTTTATTTTATTCTAGCACTAAGCACCCGTTGTTGTCGGGCCTTAATTCAGAGCCTGGATAAAGAAAGTAAACACCTGTCATTCTCGATATTAATTAAGAAACTGGATAAAAAGAGAGGAAGAATAATGTCCTTAAATAATTTCTCTACAACTATTTAATTACCCGGGTATTTATCCTGTACCGTTATGTAAACTTGCACAACAATAACGCAATGCTGGTTGTATATACTGCCACGCACTTAGAAAGCGAAAGAAATTTGCATACAGAGCAGGACGCAAAATTTCAGTCAGACGCACTCGCCAATTCAAAAATGATGGTTGCCAGTATCTCTCACGTACAAATTATGAAAGGTTCTCTTCCCCCCGAATTTTGGTTTGACACATTCCGTGTTTTTTCTCACTCAGTGACATTTTAGTGCGAAACAAACTGCGTATCCCTGTGAGTTTAGGCAGAAACCATTCCTACTGAACACTGGTTGCCAGCTCTAAATTTCTAGTCGCCAGTGGCGACCTGGTGACCGGGATTTTACGCCCTGATACAGAGTGTCCCAAAATTGCTACACTCGAAATAGCGAAAAATGAAGCCACAGATTTCTGGCACCAAACAAGGAAAAAATGTTTATATGACATATAGTCCGCAAGTGGACTGGAGTGAAGCTAGACCGCTTCGAATGTGGGAGGAAAGGAACTTCACATTTAGGGAAAGGAACTTGCCTAAATACTGCCTAAATTTACAATACCGTATTGAAGATGTATGTGAACAGTTTCGCAACACACCGTGATGCAATCGGAAGTGATGGAATGGATTCGAAACTCACGATTAGCACTTGCATAGATGTCGGAGGATGCATTGATTCATATGCTATGGAAACAATGACGTCCAACACATAGAGGCTTTGCTGTACCAAAGGTACTCATATACAATGACATAATTTGCTATTTCAAACTTTTTAAAACTCGTAAACATCACGAAAATTATGGAATAGCTGTCACGTTCCTTAAAATCCAAAATATTTACCTTATTCCCTTCACTCTCAGAACATTCGTAAAAATCAAGATCTAAATGAGAATATATTCTTTTAAAGTAGTTCTTTCAGTAGAAACAATTCATCGAATTTCTTCTCCGGGATATGAGTTAGCGTCATCCCACGTAAAGACCCACGGATATCTTACACACCAATATCAAATTCAATTTGATTAAAAAGTGACAAGCTTTTGGTATATTACTTCGCATAACAAAATCATTGTGTATACAAAGTATTAATACCACATATGTATAAAACCAACAGTAGATCTTAATCTAGGATTAATTTCACTCACCTCTGGAATTTCTGGAATTGTTGATAGATTTTCTACTATTTCAACAGGCTCTGCCAAACATTCCTGGAATTAATGAAAGCGTGCTCATTAAATTAAACCGCTTGAAGAGCAGTCTTATAAATAAATTCAAAAGATCTGTGTCCTGTTATGGATTTGTTCAATTTAATATATTAAACGTCGAATTTCTGCTGACTGCTAGCAGCAGTGACAAGACATACGTAAGAACAAAAGGGCTTAGTGGGGACAGAATGAATGGAATTATTTACATTTGTGCACAATGGTTGAGATGAAAATTCACAATAAATTCTCAACAAATTAGCATTACAAATGTATACCTAGTGATGATTTAGTTTCACGTTCTATGACCACAAATCTCATAATCATATCATCACCAAATAATTTTATTCTTACCAACGTCTTAATAATGATGATAGCAGTCAGTGAAAATTCGAAGTTCTATACAGTATGATTACTTGAACAAAACTGTAAAGAATACAGAAGTGCAAAAGTGAGTATCTTTTGAATTTATTCACACAGAATCTTATCTTTTGAATACGAAACGTTGAATGGAACATGTGTAATATTCGTATATGAATTCACAGTAGGAAGTTACGTGTGGATCCCTACAGTGTAATTTTGAATCTCATTTGCACGAGGAAGGATATATATATGGACCATTTATCTTCAAATGCGTTTGTAAGTTTAAAAGTAATAGATAAAATTCGATGAAACTTTGTAACCTGCAGATATCGACAGGGACTCATTGGTTTATTCAACACTCTCTCCAATAACACCTGATTAACAGTTACCAAACCAACGTACAGTTTTATATATATATATATATATAGGTAACCAAGAAAGTTCTGTCGCTTTTTCACCCACCTTTTTCGAACATCGATATGCCACCTAAGACGTACCTGGAAGATTAAAAATAGTCCATATCAGCATCGACGACCTGCTCCCAACGTTCTAGAAGGCCATAGATTCCATCGCGGTAGAACTTGGTGGGCCGTGAAGTAAAGAAGGTATCAAATACATTTAGCATCTCTACTAAGGGCTTTGAACTGGCGTCCTCTACGATGATTGTCCAAGGAATGGAAGAGGTGATAATCGGACGGCAATGTCCGGGGAGTATGGCGGATGCAATAGTGTTTCCCATCCAACGGGTAGAATGGTGTCCCGGGTCACCCTAGCTACGTGGGACTTAGCGTTATCCTGTAACAGGAGATTGCTGCCTCCAGAGTTTTGAGTTTTTTTTTTTTTTTTAACGTAGCTGGCTTAAAAGTTACAAGGGCGTATCATGATAAATGGTCCATCCTCGTATATTACCTTGCATTCAAAGTGCATAAAATAATCTGAAATATTCGAGATCTTTCTAAAAGATGACTTCCTTGTGCTCTTTGACTTTGCTACCAATAGTTGGTAAATTGCTGTGATTTATTGCTCAATATCTAATATAGAAAATAATGGTGATAATAATTATTTATAACTATATAGTTGCTATAGCCGTTCAGACAGTGCAAGTTCCACTAATGGCGTAAGATCAGCGCTTAGTTCCTTAAAGATCATAATACTAAGAAAAGAGTTGTATATTCATCTTATCTTAGAACTTACCATAGGTGAAGTTTGTACTTCTACATCCTTTAGATCTTTCACTACACACTTCGTGTTCTCCATACTGCCTGCAGTTTCTGCTTGCTCAATGATATTCTAAAATGAAAATAAATGCATTTGCAACAACAATAAAAATCTATATCTTACAGTTAAATAAGTACATTGTATGTTATTCTATTGATCAATTCAGATTGTAACACATCATCAAACAATGTTTATTAAAATATACTAAAATATACTACATATACTATTTGAACAAATAATATATATATATAAGGTGTTTCAGCATAAAGACTCTATATAGGCCAACCTGGATACAGAAGTCCGTCATTTCGGAGTTATAGGTTCCCGAAAACATGAACAAAATGAACTTTAAACGTCCATAGCTCCAATACTATGAGACCTATCGTAGTCGGGTCAAGACTTTACTTAGGAACTAATATGTGCCCTAACCAAATATTTATGTTTCAGAATCCTCAGTACTTCCGCAACAATTTTTATAGAGGTAGGTGGTGACTACTTAAATTATATGCCCGTAACCAAACTCCTTCTTTAAAAATTATTGCGTGAGTACCGCAGGATTCTGAAACATGTATTTGTGGATGTGTGGATAGATCCCAAATATTGGAGTTAAGTTTTTTCGGCTGCCTCTAACTCCAAAATGACGGATTTCTAAGCCCAGATTGGTCTATACTTTTTGTCTTATGATGGCAGGGATCACCTCCCCAACATTGTCGGTGTTGTTTTGAAACACCATATATATATATATATATATATATATATATATATATATATATATGGACAATTTATCTGGAACATCTGTGATAACGGAGAAACCAGAAGAGGGAGAAAAGCGAAACTTAGCACGAAGCAACTATTAGGAGGGGGACCCCAGTATAAAGTTATATTTTTTCAAAAGGCATTATCAGATTATTACATATTTCAAATCATGTGAAACGAAAACTTAAAACACAATTACTATTCAGTGTTGCAAACTAAGGATATTATAATATCACAAACATCCAAAGTTTGGAAGCCTCTATCATACATACAGTACAACGGACAAGACAATGCCATCGTAAGTACCTTAGCGTTGGATATTGTGTTCATGGTATGATTTGTTTTGAGTGAATAGCAACGAAGTCACAAGGGCTTGAAACTTTGATTTTCTTAGAAAGACTTTATTTGCTTAGATAAGTATCATATCTAGTTATTTGTGTGGTTTGCAATGGAAGTGTAAATTATTTTGCCGTTTACAGCACTTCGATATCTCAAACCGTTCCAGAGATATGATGAACATTGCTGAAGTTTGCAACACTGCTTAAATCATGTAATTGCGAGGACTTGTAATTACACCTACTAAAAGTTATTCTTGCAATGCTATAAAACAGAAGGAAAACAACAATCAGTTTAAATATTGTCCAGAAATACGCCACTTTCAGCACTGTTGCGAACTTTATCAATGTTTACCGTATCTTCGGAACGGTTTAAGATACCGAAGTTCTGTAAACGGCAAAATTATTTGTTTACTAATTACAAATAAAGCCTTTCAAAAAAAATTCAAATTTTCAAGCCCTTGTAACTTCGTTGCTATTCATTCAAAACAAGTCATATCATGATCATAGTATTCAGCACTAAGGTACTTCCAATGTGCATTGTCTTGTCCATATCCGTTGAGCTGTATGTGTGTTAAAGGCTTCCAAAACTTTGGATGTTTGTAATATTATAACATCCTTAGTTTGCAACATTGAATAATAAATGTGGTATTTTAAGTTTTCGTTTAACATGTTGATTTAACATATGTAATAATCTGACGTAGTGCCATTTGAAAAATATAACTTTATACTGGGACAACAACACTGTTCACTAGGTGGTATTGTTTAATTCGTAAAACGATGTCCCCCTCCTTATAGTTACTCCGTGCTTGCCATCACGGATGTTGCAGATAAATTGTCCACCCTATATATATATAAAAGAAAAAACTAGATTACTGATTAATCAAAATAGTCGCAGCATGCAACCACATACTTCTGCTATTGCTCAGCAACGATTGGATTCCGCGCGGATCCCTCAACTGCATCCCTCAATCATCAGTGAAGGTCTGTAAGGATCAGATGTCAGAAGAGGTAGTATAATCAGTGAGAGAAACATCGGGGAATACGATGAACGAGGAAAAGGTTTCTTACTACATCTTATGGAGAGCCTGCACTATCCTCTATGGTATATTGGCAAGCATTGTCGTCCTATATGAGGACACCATGTCTGTGGACCATTGCTGGATACCTGCGGGCAAATTCGGGCTGTATTTCATGAAGTTCAACACTATAACAATCTGCATTGATGGCTGCACCTTGCCTGAGAAATACAGGATGGATCAATCCCACCATAGATACTATATTACCAAGAAAATCATCTGTGGGTGGAAAGATGATTTAGGAAATCATGTGGATGTTGATCACGATCCAATCAGTGTCATGATCGTTTTCAATTGTCATAGTAGATCCGTTTCTCATCTGAAGTGGTAATCTGATGCAAGAAACTTTCCCCGTTATTCCTTACACTCTGAAAACTGCACATCTCCAGATAGCAATTCTTGTTAGCTGGTGTCAACTCATGTGGCACCAATGAGTCCAACACTTTCATCTGAACCGAGCAGCCGAAAGATAGTGGTATAATATATTCCTAACTCGTCTGCAATGGCACGAACACTTTATCGAGAGTCTGGTTCCATGGTGTTCCTAAAGAGCGCATCAGAACATGATGTTGGTTGGTACCCATGGGATTCATTTTGCAGTGTTGTGTCACAGGAACGAAATTTGAGAAACCAATGACAAATGGTGAGTTCGCTTACTATTCTTGGCCTAGATGCATTGACAATTATTATTATTATTATTATTATTATTATTATTATTATTATTATTATTATTATTATTATTATTATTATTATTATTATTATTATTATTATTATTATTTTCAGCTTGCTGTGCAGAATGTTGTAAAGAAAAATTAGCTAGAATTCTTCGTTTTCCATGGTGTACTTTTATACGACTCTGTTCAACAACGCACTGCCTTCAGCTCAGGTTGTTTGCTGGACGTTTACAGAGTTTGTGGCATTAGACACGTGGCCTTAGTTTATTCCTGTGTTGTGTTGTTGAAGTGAGTTTCCCACTAGACGTCAAAGCGGACATATCATTGGCAGCAACCTAATACTTCATTATTAAGATGGTAAGTACTGGGATTGCTGTCCTGTTAAACAAATGTTTTGTATTGGAACTCAAAGAACCAAAATTGACCTAACTTTAAAGTGCTTCTTCTATGTAAATCTCCGGTAAAGTTCTCTTAATGGAAATCACATTGTCAAAAATTCAAATTTTATTGCTACAAACTGAGGGAAGAAAATTTAAATATGTACTAATTTTATATACAAGAATTAACACATTGGATAAATTTTCTTGCCTAACTTTGTAGTGATAAAATTTGAATTTTTACCGATAATTTCTCTCAAGAGCCGCCACTACAACTCTTGCACAACCTTTCTGTTTCAACGCATGCGTAACGTTAGTAACTTCGTAAAACTAACATAGATAACTGCGCACTTACTTTCATTTTGATCTGTTTCCGATATCCAGTTGCATAAAGTCTCTCTGCGCTTTTGCAATGAAATCAATAACAAATATAACTTACATATCAATATTACAGGGTGTTTCAAAACAACACCAACAACGTTTGGGAGGTGATTCCTCACACTAAGATAAGATAAATAGTCTAAACCAAACTGGGTGCACAAATGCTTCCTTTCGGAGTTATAGGTTGCCAAAAACATGAAAAAATGAATTTTAAATGTCCACAGCTCCGATAGTATGGGATCAACCGCAGTCGGGTCAGGACTTCACTTAGGAATTAATATGTGGCCTATCCAAAAATCCATGTTTCAGAATCTTAAAGTACTCACGCAACAATTTTTATAGAGGGAGTTTAGCTACGGGCATATAATTTGAAGTACTCACCAACTACGTTTATAAAAATTGTTGCGGAAGTACAGCAGGATTTTGAAACTTGGATATTTGGATAGGGCACATACTTGTTCCTAAGTGAAGTCTTGACCCAACTACGGTAGGTCCCATACTATCGGAGCTATGGACCTTTAAAGTTAATATTTTCATGTTTTCGGCAGCCTATAACTCGGAACTCGGAATGGAAGCAATTGTGTACCCAGGTTGGTCTATGCTTTTCGTCTTATCTTGGAGTCATGAATCCCCTCCCAAACGTTGTCGGTGTTGTTTTGAAACAACCTGTATAGATACTGTATCATGCTATAGGGAACTATGATATATATACAAACTAGAAACATGTATCGAAACTCTAACTTCAAACATCTTTACATAACAATATTTAATGTACAGATAACTCAATAAAAGGACAAAACATATAAGGTGGCGTCAAACCTGGAAAACCTGAAAACGTCTGGAAATTTGAGAATACTGGGTAAGGTCAGGAAATTCTATTAAGAGTCATAGTATTTTGAAGAATGAGATTTTATAAACATTTAATATGTAAATTCTAAGATTATTTCAGATATGCTTGTTTCTTAGTTCCTAACTTTAAACTTAGAAACTTGTCTGTGTTTTCCATTACTGATGTGTAACAAACTTATGTTCTGTAATTGTGTACATTATCTGCATTATCTTTTGCTTTCATTTGTGCAGTGAAATATCATATTGGTGAATCATCCACAAAATGCAATTGAATCAACGACCTAGGGGTAAATTCATTTTCTATGAACGCATAATTCCAACTTTTTTTCCGTTTTCGTTCCACGAAATTTTGATTTTAACGGAGTTTCCGATTCTTCATTAAGTTTAGGTATCAAATAAGAGCATATTGGAATACAGTTATTCGTATTTTAGATTCAGTGTTTTAATTTTAATGTGCTTTATTCGCAAAGAGATTTACTTCGGAAGTACTCATGAGTTTACTAGAACTCCTTACAAAGTTGCACATTAGTGTATGCATTGCGTCAATACTCAGTCAATAGCCGGACTAATTTAATTGGACTTTTGATCTTTAATCTTATGGGTACCAAAGTGTACTTTCTACTTTGAGCTTATAACGCCATATTAATTAATTGTTGTACATTTGTACCTACATATTTAAGAATTTTCCATCAATAGTTATATACGGAATTTATGCAAATTTTAAACTTTCACTGCTATTGACGTATAAAGCATGTGAAAAGAACGTATTGCTTAGCATAATTTGAGTTGCTTTAAGACTTTGATAATGGATACTCTCTAAAAGTATCCAAAATATTGGAAATTATATAAGTTCATATAGAAGTATAAAAAGAAGTTAATACAATGTATCTTGTATAATGTATTCCATATGTTGTGTTAGTAAGTATCTATGACTTATTTGAATAAACACTAAAATGCAGATTTTGTCATACATCTAAGATGTTATTATAATATCAATTTTTCATTTTCTTGACTTAGCAAGCTTTGCTAACACATACGAGAATTTTTCTTGATTTATTTGAAAACTTACCACTGGTGAAGTTTGTACTTCGACATCTAATACTGAATACTCTGAGTTGCTTACGCTATCTATAGCACCAATACATTCAAAAAGAGCCTGAAAAATAATCATGAGAGATATAAAATATAGTAAAGCTTACAAGTTATACACATTGATGACTATATGCAGTATCAATGCTTTCATTATAGTTGTCATTAAGGAATAGTTGATCGCTGCACAGAGTGCAACGTGTCCATAAAAATACTATATTACTTTAAAATAATATTATGTCGCTTTGGATAATCGTATTTAAATGAAATTGGTTGCATTTGAATGAAAAACTCAAATATTTTTTTACTGTACCTCATAGACATTGAATGTGGGCCTCACGAGTGGTGATGCAGACACCAAGACGATATTCCCATTCACGCCATACACGCTCCAACATATCTGATGAAATGGACTGGATGGCAGCACTGACTTGAACTTGCATTTCTTGCAGGTTTTGAGACACTGGGGTTACATAGACACAATCCTTTACGTAGAAGCCTGATCATCAGAAGGTTTCAAACCTTCGCCTAAAAGCACGTTGAACCTGCATCAGACTCTGCGTCCCGATGGCAGAACTTTCTTTGTCTTTCTGCGATGAGCTTTTGTTAGTCAAAAATTTTCTGCAGAAGAAACACTTGTGGTTGCTAAAAATATGCCTTACGGACGTAAAAAAAACAGTTCAAACTTATGCGAGTCGTCTGTGCATTTACCAGGTAAGACATCTACACATAGCAGGCATGTTTTACACTTTTCTCTATTGGCTTTTTTTTCTGCCTCTGGCAATTTTTCTGCACAGGCGTGGCAAATTTTCTGCGATCACATCGCAGATCGCAGATGTTCTGCTATGGGGCCCTGTGTGATATTTCAAAACACACGAACTTCGTTCTTGTGGTCTTGCGGGGAGGGGGGATTTAGGAGTTAGATTTCTGGGCTTTCGGCATCTAAGGCCATTTAGCCCTTCACGATTTGAGGGATGACGTCCCTCGGTGAGCACACAATCCGGGAAAGGGAAGGAAGAAAGGATTGGAAGGAAGGAAGGAAGCGGCCTGGGACCTATAAGTTAGGTACCACCTCGGTATTTGCCTGTTGTGAATGAGGAAAACCTAGGAAAACCTCATTCAGGGTGGCTGGCCTGAAAAAGCGTGTTACACTTTTTCGACCGAGTGACCCCATCGGGAATCGAACCCGGGGCCGCTCACACCGAAGGCGAGAGCGTTAGCGACTACACTACGCGGAGCCACATCTATTGGTCTTGCCTAACTCCTTCAAACTTATTCCTTAATAACAACACAACACAACGAAAGGAAATAAATTTACGTTAGCACATTACAGCATAACAATACAGAAACATAAAAACTTCCCAAGTGACCTTCAGCAGAAACAGTAACTGCCAGCTAAATATCCAACAATGAAGCCATATCGACTAATCACAAACTAAACTTGAGTGAATTTACTTTTTCTGGGTTTGATCCCGTTCATTATTGACATTGTTGTAAATTGTTGTTCATTGTTGACATGCACAAAAATATTTGAGTTTTTCTTTCAAATATGACAAATTTCATTTAAACACGATTATCCAAAGTGACGTAATACCACTTTAAACTATGACAGTATTTTTATGGACACACTGTATTTTGCAACTTTCAGAAAATTTCGTATTTCCTGAATGTAATACTTTCTTCACACTACGTATTTTATTTCATGTTTTGCATATATATGAAATTTTCAGAGTCCTGTTAACGAGAATTCCTACTTTTTTTTTTCGTTTATTCATTAACGAAGCTCCTGGAGCAATTTATAATATATGAAGCTATTTTTTTTTTTTTTTTTTTTTGTTGTTGTTGTTAGAAAAAGAAGTAACCATCTTTTTTCTTGAAATCTTTCTTATAAGTAAGTATGTAGGATTTTGACTATCAGATATCTGTCGTTTGTATAACGTCAATGATCTACCTCAGAAATGTAGTAATAGTCTCACAGGGTGGCTGACAGACATAACATAAAGCAAAAACTCTAATATGGTTCTGATATTAGGAGACCGAAGGAGCCAGGAGACTCGTCCGCTAGTTTAAAAAATAAGGATGACAATAACAATTTTAACTTATATCTTTTGAATATAATTGAGAGGTCAAAGATTTTCAAGATAAAAATTTTTGAAAAAGATCCCAGTCCCCCACCAACTGAACTTTGTGGTGGACAAACACCATGTGCATGGGTTTTCTCGGGGTTCTCCCGTTTGCTCCCACTTTCTTCATTCCACCATTTCATTCATTACTCATCATCACCGTCTCCTTTAGCCTAACCGGCATAACCGTGGGACGTAAAACTCAAAGATTTCATTTCATTTTTTGTTTAAAAAGAGTACAAAATCAGCATTCAATTTGACAGAGCTTTTTTTTTTCAGTGTATAACTAAAAAAAATACCACTAACCTCTGCAAGTTTTGAATCTGTTGATGTGATGGACGATAATGGTTTGGACATTATAAATTCAATATCTCCCTTCTGAAAAAAAAAAGAAAAAAAAATAAGTTAACAACAATAAAAAAAGAACACTTTGCATTCATTTATTTACGTAATAATAAATGTAGGCTAAAAAAACCTAAAATAATTATTAGTGAGTTAGATCACATGAATTCCAAGGCTTAGATTTATCTCAATAAATAATAATCGTTAATGGCTAAAACATCCTAAATGTTTTAATAATTGTCTTTAAGTATAATGAGTCGAACAGCATTCGAAATGTAATGTTGGTGATAAATATATTACCGGTATATCTTTGATAATAAATCACTTTTAAAGAATATTGATTGTAATAAATTATTACTTACGCATTGTTTCAAAATTTCACTATACACAGATCCGAAAATAAAAGCGATAAGTTTTTTATTCGTAAAAACCAAAATCTTTCAAATCAACTGTGCTATTAGTCTTTTTAAAAATGAAACTGAGTCGAGATAATACTATTAAAGATTGGGGTATTAGTTATAACAGTATATTTAGAATTAGAATATAAGAAATAACAGAATATTAGTTAGTTATTCTGTTCACATCATTTTAACAAACACGAAAAACAAGTCATCAATAAAAATCGATTTATACAGGGTGTTAAAAAAATTGTCACTATATTTTCGGAATAGATTCCTCAGATCAAAATAAGAAAAAATGTTCATATGGACTTTTGGTCGGAAGTGCATAGTTTCGTATTTATAGGCTGCCGAAAACGTGAAAAAAATGAACTTTAAAGGTCCATAGTTCCACTACTAAAGGATCGATCGTAGTCGGGTCAAGACATCACTGAGGAACTAGTATGTGAACTATCCAAATATCCATCTTTCAGAACCTCCGGTAGCTGCACAATCATTTTTAGAGAGGCTGTTTGGGAGTACTTGATCACTTTCCACCTACCTCTCCAAAAATTGGTTTGCAAGTAATGGAGCGTTCTTAAACATTAATATTTGGATAGTTCACATACCAGTTCCTCAGTGATGTCTTGGCCCGACTACGACATGTCCCATAGTAGTGGAGTTATGTACTTTTCAAGTTCACTTGTTTCACGTTTTCGGCACCCCATAACTCCGAAACTATCAACTTTTGAGCACAGCTCCATATGAGCTGTTTTCTTATTTTGATACGAGAAATCTTCCTAAAATATTGACGTATTTTTGTAACACCCTCTATATATTCAAATTACACAATGCATACTTTGTAGTGTTACATTTAGGACAAATTTTGAGCATTAAGAGTATTTTCCTTATCTCTCTTTAGTGTCCTTTGTTTTTCCGTTAACAGTTTAACTTTCGGTGTCATAGTGCTGAAATCATCCTCCGAGCTTTTGTCAGAGTTGAATCGTCTCGGTCTTGCTAGCACCAACGAGAGAATTGGAGCTGAATACTGGTATAATCGGAAGAGTTGTTTTGTAAATGTGCTAGCTGTATTAAGTTATTTCCGTTTGTTGTTATGTGAGAACATAAACAGAAAGAAATAATTGTTTAGAAATTATGAATGAAGATTTTTGTTATTTTACAACTTAAATAAGACGGCTGCTTATGGAAATTTGGTAAGAATTAATGAATTTAGATTTATGGATCCATCAGTTTATTGTGTTATGTTAAAGTCGATAATTACATTAAATTATCAAAGGAGAGTCTCGATAATTATTTATGTTTCTTCCTTCATCCAGACGCTGGGTTGACGGATATAGATAATTCGAATTTGACTGAAGTTTCTTAAGCTACACAGTTAGCGTTGCGGATAAATATCATCATCATCATCATAGCTATTCTGCTATAATTGGCCAGTCACTTGCTGCAACTGAGATGCTTCCATGCTCCATGGTCTTCCGCTAATCTCTTCGTTTTCACATACAATTTTTCTATTTTGATATCGTTCATTAATTGTAGTCTCCTTCGCCCCCTCCGTTTCTTTCCTGCCACCATACCCTCTGAAACGTCCTTTTCGATATAGTTCCTTCGTAGCCAATGTCCCAACCAGTTTCTTTTCCTCTTCTTAATAATATTTAAAATTGTTCTTTTATCCCCATCATTTCTAACACCTTCTTATTCGTTTCAGCTTGACTCAGCTAACTCTCTCCATTCTTCTCCACACCCACATTTCGAAAGCTTCCAGTTGTTTTTCATTACTTTTGCGTAATGTCCATATTTCTGTCCCATACAGTACAATACTCCAAACGAAGGAATTTATGAGTCTTTTTTTTTTTTTCTTAATTCTTTATTCAAGGTTCCACAAAATAGTATTTTCTTTCTTCTATAGGCTTCTTTCACCATTCCTATTCTTGCTTTTATTTCACGGTCACATTCCTAGCTATCGAAAATTAGTCACCTGCTCTATTTTCTCTCCTCCTATTTCTATATTTGAGACCGATCCCTTCGTTCCAATCACCATAGCTTTTGTCTTTATAATATTTATTTTCATTCCATATTCTTCACAATCCTTCCTCAAGTTTTCTAACATCCTATTAATTTTCTCTTCAGATTCTGCAACAAGCGTCATATCATCTGCAAACTGTATACACCTAATCATTCTACCTCCTACCGAAATGCCGTCATTATCATGTAAACTCTTTTTCACTATCTCTTCTAGATAGATATTAAATAATGTAGGCGAGGGACAGCATCCTTGTCGAACACCCCTTCCAATTGCACTCTCGCTTTTGAAATTCCTATAAGCAAACGCGGATAAACAAGTAATAATTAAATTACAATACTGGTTCAGCTGAATCACGAATTACGCTTACCGACTACAGTTTTATCTTTAAACCATTTTATGTCAAATTAGCGAAAATACAAATGTATCTAGAAAGATTTAATCAGCTGTGTAAAGCAGCTAAGATCAAAGAGGAAAAAAGAGAGTTTTCACATTTCTCTATGTTTCCGTATCTAAAGCATATGAAGAGTTAAGAAACTTGACATGGCATATTTTACTATCTAATAAAAAGTTGAAAGAGTTTGTGAGATATCATTAGGATATAACGACAAACAACATCGTAGAACGTTACAGACCACACAAATTAAAACAAGCTCCCAATCAAACGGTAATGCAGTTTGTTTTGATGTTACGTACTCAAGCATCCATTTGTAACTTCAAACATAATTTAGATCAAATGTTCAAGGATCAATTAGTATTAGGGATTAACAACAAATCGCCTACGTGTCAGTTGCTAACCTCAATGAAAAGAACTCAGTTTTCAAGACACAGTTACTACCACAGCCTCCATTAATCAAACACATGCACAAATGTCGTCGTTTAAACCGAAGACATTTTATTAGCAAGAGAACCCAGGTTTTAGTATGATAAGGCAAACTAGCAAAGTAAAATGAATACGTTTGACTCAAAGTAGTCAAGAACCTTCAGCATCTTCATTTCATTTGGTTTCTAGAGAGTACAATATGAACTGTGCTTCCGTCACCGTACACTAGTGGTGCATATAAGAATACCAATAGCAATATTTGCTGCAGAAGCTGAAAGTTAAATCCGCAAGGGAAAACCCCTGCAGTTGGAAATAATGCACTTTTAAAAGAAGCATATGTTCTTACTGGTATGTAGAACATAGTGGAAGGGTTCAATTAAGTATCGTTCAACAAAGAAAGAGAAGAAATATGTAGGAAACTTACCAGAAAATTTGACTAATCCTGAACGACTGTAAGATTTAGCTACTATGGTTCAATAGAATTTGGAGAATGAAGAACTGAATTCGTTCGCATTACCTGGAGATAACTTTGACGTGTATCGTTTGAAATCTGATTGAAATCCAACTGATCAAGCAGAATCAAGTAGTAACAGTTTGCTCGTGGACGAACTAAAAATAGAAAGGTTAGACGTAGAAAAAAACGGACCAGTCGTGCGAAAGTGTGTAAGAAATTATGTAATTTCCAAGAGGAAGTAGATACTGCATATGATAGATGTAACGAAAAATGGAAGAAACACAGGAGAAAGTTGAAGAAGCTAGGACCTAACGCTACATATACCATATCTGAAACAACAGGAACGAGCCAAAGAAATGGGATATAATAGTAAGAGAGAATGGAAGAAATCAAAAATGGGAAAGACGTTTGATAAAAAAAGGTCTCCAATATTGTAAATATTCAAGTATAAACCTATGTATAGGGAGAAATATAAGAAGAAATGGATGATAATCTGTATAAGGTTTTCAAAGAAAAGTGAACTGAATAGAGCTACTAATATACATTACAATGCGAGTTAGAAGAGGTCAAAGACAGGATGGAAAAGCTAGGTGATTAAAAAGGTTAACAAAAGACAGGGGTCAGCAAGAAGAAAAGTTTTAAGTCTCGCTATCATAGAGGAGAGATCTTGGAGTTGAACAGTTTCAGTCTCACTAGTACTGAGGAGATGTTGCAGTTGAATATTGAAATAATCGGACACTTTTTTAATGTGTTGCTTATATTCTGTTACTTCTGTTTGTTGTTATGTTAGGCTAGAAATCAAAATGGATAATTATTGGGATATTATGTGTGAAGATTTTTGTTATTTTACAGCTTACATAAGGAGAAGGCTGCTTATGGAAGTTTGGTAAGAACTTATGCATTTAGATTTATTGAAGCATCAGTTCACTGTGCTATGTTAAAGCCAACAATTACATTAAATGATTAACGTAAGAACAGTTTTGTTAATTGTTTATATTTATTCCTTCATTCGTATATAAATAACTTGAATTAAGTTTCTCCAGCTACGGAGATAGTATTGCATGTAAATAAGTACTAATTAAATTACAACAGCTTTTCGCTAGTTAAAGGTTAGGTATAGATGTATATTAGGGTTAGTAATGAAGTACGTGTGTTATAGGATACAGTAAATATTCAACAAACTTTAAAAGTTTGTTTCTAAATTCTCTCTCTCTTTATATATATATATATATGTATGTGTGTGTTTCTGTTATTTGCGATTTTTTTCAATTTTAAGTCCCCCCATTCGAAAAAGCATCAAAAACTATCTGAAAGAAGTGATAAAATTTTTCGCGTCACTTTTACCGTTCCCGAAATATTGGCCAAAAAAAAGTTCCGATCTCGGGAAATTTAAGGAGCCATATCTCGGCAATATTGATTCAATACCAACACCAGTTATTAACTCAATAACTATTGCGTCATTAGTTAATCAAATAAATTTAATATACAATTTCATATAAATTTCGAAAAAAATAATTCTTTTTAAATTTATTCTGGCAATGCTCTTGGAGCATCTTCAATTGCTTTAAATTTATATGTGATATAATGCTGGATCTTTTTCCGTATCTTCCTGTTCATTAAAAAAAAAAAAAAAAATTAATGAACTACAAACAGAGCACGAATTTTTAAACGAACAGCCACCTCCTCCATCTCATCTAATTTCCAAAGCATCGTTGCCATATTCGTAATTTGAAAATGTTTGTTTGCACCAAAATATCCAAGATTAGATATTTCAGTTAGCAATGATAACTTGGATTAAAAAACTTTTAGAATGTTTTTATATCACTATTGTTGTTTATGCTCAGGATCAAACTTAACTTATATTGAAATTATTTATTATCACTTCGTATTATATTCGTAATAAAGTTTTGTAATTATGTTGATTAAGATTTTTGGTAATATATTGAATACCGTTATTGATATCTCTGTTGTATCTCTCAATAATTTCATCCCCTGATTTATTAATATTAGCCTTGTCTGTGTTTGATGAGGGTAGCTTTGTAAGCATTAAAAAACATTTAACGAAGAAAATAAGAGAACATGAAAGAGGGATAAAGTAAATATTATTAATTCTGTTGTTCAAAATTTTGTTTCATATCCTTCCGTTGCATAAAAAAATAATACAAATTGTTTTCTGTAGCAAATGAATAAATAAAATATCAATAGATCTAACGAAAATAGCAGATTACCTAAAGTTTATTTTTGAACTCGAGAAATCTTGTTATGAATAAGTTTTCTGGATTCTAAAAATAGAGTAAGAAACAAGAGCTTATTAAAGAAGCTTCCGGAATTGTATTTCTGAGCTTTCGGTATCCATAGCCATTTTAGCCCGTCTCGTATGAGGGGTGACATCTGTCGGCGATCACACAACCTGTAGAAGTGAGGAAAGAAGGAAGCAGCCTGGGATCTTTATGTTAGGTACTATCCCAATATTTGGCTAGTGTGAATGAAAACAACCTAGAAAAAACCTCATTCAGGATGCCTGGTCTTGAAAACCGTTTACACCTTTCCGACCAAACCCAGGAGACAAGAGCCTATTGCTTTTAGTAATGGAAAGAAGTGCTAGGAAGTGTCTTCCGAACGGAAGACGAATTGAAAACGAAAAGTCTATTATATTATCTATAATTGAAAGACTTTAGTATGGAGCGTGATGCTTTACGGATCAGAGACATGGACATTGAAAAAAGCTGAAATATCGATGCTGGAAGCATTTGAAATGTAGTGTTGGCGCAGAATGTTGCGCATATCATGGACCGACCGAAAGGAAAAGGAATGAAGACGTACTAAAGGAAGCTAATGAAGGAGGAGGGATCATGAAAATAATAGGAAAAAGAAGAAACAGCATGCTTGGCCACCTTATTTGGCACTCCGATTGGATCACCGTGATGATAGAGGGAAAGGCAGAAGGAAAACCAGGAAGAGCAAGACCAAGGATAGAATATGTAGATGCGGTTACGAAGAAGAGACTTTATCAAAGTATAAAATATCTCTTGCAAGGGAGAGAAAAGGTTTAAAATTTCCATGTTGCCCACCAACCTATGGTTGAGGAGAGAGAAAAGAAGTGTAATGATTAACTAGGAATAAATTTACAAATTAATGTTTTGCGAAAGAATTTGCGTTATACTTCTGAGAATTGTTTTATTGTCTATCATGCTTTATTAACATAAAAAAGAAAAGTTTATTAGATACAGTATACATGGAATTTCTAGAGCAAAATTGCGAGAATGAAGAAAAGGTTCAAACCAAAAAGGCACTTTGTTATAGTCAAAAAACTTTATTTTTTTAACATTCGAAATATTGATTATTGCAGACTTCACTTAAATTTCTTCAACACCTGTAAACTATCAGAATATTCATAAATATTTTGTGCTACAATGTGACCCATGTTGATAAGATTATATCAACAAACAAGATATTGACATTGATTATATTGACAAGATTGTCTTATAAACTATATAAGATTATATTTTAAAAATGTTCTATTTATATAGTTAAAATTGACTAAGGTTTAAAAATGAATTAACCTCCTTTGGAGTAGTTTCCGGTCACATGGCTACAATGTGCAGCTCTTTGCTTGCTCCAGCGTTCTAAGCTGAAACAACCCAGAACTCACCACGAGGAGGTGGCTGCACTTCGAGTTCCGCCCAAGCGCCTTCCCAACCACCCATCCATTGGACGTAAGTTAAAAGAATTTCTGTGCCTGCAATATAAGGAAAGAATATCTGTACCGGGTACATCAATATATCTTGTTAGGACTCGATCTTCTTATTATCTCGGTAGCTTCTATGCATTAATTTGAAATATATTGTCGTTTTATTCTTTTAACAAAAGAGACACTGACCAAAGCTTAAAATCCACTTTATTTAAATTATAATTTGTAACTGTTTCGGATATCTAGCATATCCTTCTTCAGACACTATCTAAATTAATGAAAATACAGACATGTATTTAAATGTTGTTATAACAAAGTTTTCTTATAAGAACCAAAAATGAAAAGAAAAAAGAAAACTTTGTTATAACAACATTTAAATACATGTCTGTATTTTCATTAATTTAGATAGTGTCTGAAGAAGGATATGCTAGATATCCGAAACAGTTACAAATTATAATTTAAATAAAGTGGGTTTTAAGCTTTGGTCAGTGTCTCTTTTGTTAAAACAATCAATCCAAAGCCATGAATAGTCTTACTATCGTTTTATTCTTACACTATTCTCTTGAATCTTAATAGTAATATTTATTTGCTCTCATTTCTAAATAAATAAAAGCACTTCTTTATAGAATTTATTAATCGTCGATTGGCATTTGATTTAAACATGCATGTTGATAGTTAAAGAATCTAGAATTCTGGTGTAAGAATATTAAGGATTCCTTTCATGGAAGAATCAGGCAATTTAAAATAATATTTTTTGTTTACTTTTGAGTTGATCTTACGTAGGACAAGTTATCAAATGTTTTGATAATCATATAAAAGATTAAAAGGGGGTTAAATCCCTACAATCAGTGTGGAAAATATGTGAAGGTGAAATAAAAAGTGAATGCGATAAATCGTTATAGTATGTAAGACCTAAACATAACAAAATCAGTGTGATCTTACAATTTACTCAATAAATTTCTTAGTGGAACATGTTAACGTTCTTTACACACACACACACACACACAAAAAAAAACCTCCTTTTGGAGCTAAATTTACACTTGGAGAAATGCTTAAATTCTATTGCAATCTGTCTGATTTTCAGTTAACAAGTTCGAGTTTAGATCTAAACACTACAGATCATGATTAATATCAAATCAATTTTGAAATGATGATTCTATGACCAAAACTTTTCTCATATTAACTTTATTAAAACAGTAGACTCGCGATTATCTGAGGTAATTGGAAAAAAGCCTATCTCGGATACGCAAAACCTTTGATCATAAGGAGATCAACTGTTATTAGGTACATACTGTGAATGACAAAACAATTTGTTTTTATACAGAAATTGTTTATTAGAGAATACTAAAACTTATAAAAATATTTCTTTTTACATGTGTGCTGCGTCATACAAAAAATATTCTTTTAAAAAAGGTCAGTGATTATTTTCTAGAACATCTTTTGGGTTCTTTTTCATGCTGCGATGTTATAGCGATACATAATGACAGACAACTGAACCCGAAGATTTGGGACTTAGCAGTTCGGCAACAGCCAGTATACACGCCATCTCTAACAACAAGTGCATTAAAGAAAAAGAAACTGCCTCGGTTAATCCAGAGGCTCAGTTAACTAGGACTAGGATAATGGCGATCTATTGTAAAGAAATCTAGGTACGTAGTATATAATTATGAAATATGATAATTATACACACATCTCAAAAGTAATTTTTCTGTTTTTCTTTCAGGGTTTGAGAACTAGCTGAAGCTACTAATTTTTGGCTACAGAATAATAATAATTTGAAAATTGCCCTATCGATTTTCTTACTCATCTCCTTTCCAGTATTTTAAAATTACATCTGCTAGTTATTCGGACAGTTAGGTTGTAGCATTGGGGTTTCAGTGTAAATAAGATGAAATATTCATATAATTTTTATGCGATGAGGCAATCAAATTTTAATTTTCTTGGCGCCATTCTGCAATAAAAGTAGTTTGTATGACTATAACATTAAACAATTAGTACTTGAGTATATTTCTCTTGAATTGTAGTTGTCAATTCATTAATGTTCTCGCCACTATGCATCTGTTCAATTAACTTATTGCTGATGTTGACATTATACTTTGTAACGCTCTCCAAGTGCTAAAACAAATCAATAGCAGTTCATGAATTCTATGTACTAAGTTTAATTGAAATTAAACAAATGGTTATATTTTTATGCAGCAAAAATGTATTTTAAAGTGTTTGGCAATACTGACGAACCTGGGTGTTCGGAAGACGGGTGCATCTACAGTATGTTTCCTATAGTGTTGAATTATGTTTATGGCAAGTTGGTGTATATACCTCCAATGATACAGAAACTATTCAAAAATATATTTAGGTTGCCAACACTGACAAAATAGATAGTTGTGTGTTCAAAGTAAAATATGATGATCCTCTTTGAGATAAAGGTCTAATTATGTACCAAAGAAGAACATGATTGGTACAGACGTTTAGGCGTGATGCGCGAACATGCATCATACCATTCATTTTTATTTGTAGGTCTATAGATTTACATATATGTGACATGTTTGGGTTGTTTTTCGTGAGATAATTTTATGCCCTTGTTTTCCCGTAAATATTCAGTTTTCTGTTTTCCAGAAAATTTTCTGTCTTCTGTTTTTCCGAAAAATTTTTGTCTTTTGTTTTCCGGAAAATTTTCCGCCTTCCACTTTTCCGGAAAATTTTCCGACTCCCGTTTTCCGGAAAATTTTTCGTCTTTCGTTTTCAATTTTCCGGTTTCCGGAAAATATATTTTCCGTTTTCCGTTTTTCCGGAAAATGTGGCCATCCCTAATTCAGACAAGATTACTTGGAAGATTATAAAAGTTAAGTAAGAAGATTTAGATTATGATCTAAGTTTGATAGTTTGATTATAAATAGTCCAAATAACGATATTGTGTACTCAATAGATTTGTAGGATAGATTTTAATAGCCAGTATTTGGTCCAAATCTTATTTCCAAATAAAACAGACTGAATTAATAAGATTACACGGAACAATACTTTCCATACCCCTCACTCCACCTGTTCTCTAATAGAATTTATTGCTTATCTAACTGTAAATCAATCCTTATATTTCTAAAATTCACAAAGTTGGTAAGTTTAAACCTTAGATTTTTCGTGTTTTGGGGAGCAGTAAAGTAATAAAATCTTTCGTTTGATCATACAATAGCTCCACGTCTAAATAGTTATAACGTAAATAATTTAGACAGTTTGGAGCGTCTACTCCACACGAAAATAATATAAAATGATATGTATCCTGAAGGTACCTTAAAAAATAATATCAATAGACAATTAACTAAGGAGTATTTCCATTTTCCCAGTTTCCACTTACTTTATGTTTGAGTAGTTATAAACACTTCAATTAAGCAAGATTTCAAAATTCACAGTATAAATTTAAAGTTCACTTGGAAAAAGAAATTGACACTGTATTTTCACACATATTTTCCTTCACTTTTGAGACCTGCTTTCACAACTATCCTTGTGACTTTTAGCCTTGGAAATAACAACTCTACTCACTCTACTTCATAAATAAAACCAAACGCAACTTTTCTGGTTTTTCTACTTTCTTGTTTTTTCCAATACTATGCGCATACTGCATTTTTAAGAATCCGATGACTGCAGCACTATGCGCATACTGCATTTTTAAGAATCCGATGACTGCAGCACTAACTGGTCTAGTCTGGCAGCCTACTAGCTCACTGTAAAACCAGAGGAAAATGACAGATTCAATGGAAGCTAGAAGATCATTGTCATCACTTGAGCACGCAGTTTCTATATAACGTTGTCATGGCACAAGTCTAACAGCGAGCACAGACGGTACGCAAAACTAATAACAGCTATATTTTCATACAGTGATGGACATTTTTTTTAAGGAGAGCACCAAAGAAAAACAATTGACGTGGCCAAATATAATTCATTGAAACAACAATGGTATATTTTACAAAATTCTTGTAACATTAAGCCCTAATAATGATTGAAAAATTATGAAGAGAAATATGATGAATCAAATTGTGAATGCATTTCTAAATTTTCCACAATCTAGTTTGAACTGGGATGCACTGATCCTCAGAATTGAAGTTAAATAGGTCAGATTAAGAATCATATTGTAGGGTAGGTAGAACTTTTCAAGGGACACGTCTGGCCTGTGGGTCATAGTTTGCTCATCACTCTTAGTATAATCAATTTTAAGAAATTTGTATAATTGAAAGATCATGGCAAAAGTGTAAAATTATTAATATAACTTACTTAATTTTATACTACAGTTTTTATCATTCTTTTAGTTTTGTTTTAATTATTCAGGGCTATGGCTCGTACCCAACAAAATATGCCATTTACTTTTAATATCTTTGGTCGCAAAACCAGTGAAAACACTGTTAAAATATGTCAATTATTACTAATGGATCGCCAGCAAAATATCCGTAGAAAAGAAGAAAAAGGGAGAATACGCGACAAGGAATGAAGTATGATTACATCTAGCTGTTTATCTATTTATTGAAATTTGCTATCCGTTTCGGAATTACACATTTATTTAATTTTTTTCTTTCTGCTATAGTGTTCATTTTTATCCTCTACAATTATTATACAAGTTCGTTTATTAATAATGTTTGTGTATGCTTTTGTTGTTTATAAGGTAATAATTAACATATTTTTTATGTTCTGAGTGGTGTGCAAAATTATAGATGTATTTATGATTATTCTACTTATAGGTTTATGCAAGTAGTTTAAGAAAGTTTTTATACTCCAAAAGAAAATGATAAGAATAGTCACCAATACTTCATTTTACGTTTCTTGCAGAATGTTATTCAAAGTCCTAAATATTCTTCTAATTCCTTCATTGTATATATACGAAACATTACTTTTGGTCCACAAGAAACAAGAACTGTACAAAACAAAAAAAAAAAAAAAAAAGATACGAGAACGAAGTCACATCTCCAAGTCCCTCTTCATAATTCCACTTTGTTTTCGAAAACAATTGCATACAAAGGTATACAACTTTTTAACTCATTGCCTAATCAAACTAAGTCTCTTACCAAACATCATATCTGTCATCTTCAAGTCTCTGAAGTTTCAAAATAGTCAGTACGTACTCTGTTGCTAAATCACTGCCTTTACAGTGTGGAGGCATACTTGCAAACTGATCTAGGTTCTGCTAAGTCGTAAATGTAATTTTTGTGCTTGTGCATATTATGTCTTAATATTTTGTAATAATAATAATAAAAAAAAGCATATGCTAATGAGTGATGTATCTTCTAAATAATCCTTCAAAGGAAACCACAACATTTTATGATGTTTTTCTATCATCTAGGAAATATTGTAAATGTAGTTATGTTTTTAGTATAATATGAATATATATTTGTATAATTACATCATTGACATGTTCTATACTATATGGCAAACAGACAAAGTAAATGGTCATTGACTGCAATAAAATTCAAATCTTCAGTTACTGAATATCACTTGTACTTCCAAGCTTTCGACTCTCTCCTGGAGTTCTGGTCACGGAGGAGAAAAACAGGAAATAGAAAAATAAAAATATCAAGGGAAAAAATCGAAGAAATGAACTTACCAGGATAGAGCAACTTAGGAGACACTTAATCAAAACTACACGTCAAGTGGCGGATATACGTATTGTGTTATGGCGGATTTAATTTGCCCATTCTTTTGTCATCTAGTGGAAAGTTACCTACTCATGTTAGAAAATTATTCTTAATCTTCTTATTAGTAGTAGTGGTATTATAGTAGTACAAATACTGTGTAAATTTTGTAATTACTGCTTCCCATTTCATCGCTTAACTATTCCCGGTCAAAATTTACATTTAAAAAATGAATAAACAAATTTTTAAACATAAGTCTTTCCACTTCATTTTTAGCCCTAAATAATTTCTTAAAATCTTCTATCCTTTGTTGAGTTTCTTTTAAATGTTTCGACAGATCTCATAACGAACTTTCCGTTTTAGCATCCCTAACGTATTCCTTAACACGCGTCTTAAGGTTTCTTCTAGTCTTTCCTGTGTAACTCTCATGGCAACTGCATTTTATTTCATTTATATCCGATTTCTTATTGGAACCTGCGTAATAACTTTAAAATTGGGTGGTATTCTTCTCTCAAGTTTTGAGAAACTTCAAAGTAGTACGGAAATCGTGCTATGTAAAAATCTTCTTCAATGTTGTTGTCAATCTGGAAAAAATAGGCAGATCCATCCATTTTGGGTCACTGATTTCGGTTTCAGATTTGTCGAAACTTGTCGAACACTTTTAACCTTGTTATACATTTGTTATACCAGTTTATTAATAATGGAACTGGATACTCATTCATGCTGCCAAGCTTCAATCAATAATCAACTTCTATCTGTAAATCTGATTCCAAAGAGATGGATCTAATTGCACGTAAAAAGAAATTCTTCCTAATATTAGCCTTTAGGAATGAGCGGATTTATAATGGGTATATTGCGTCCCTGTTGAAAGAGCGGATTTATAATGGGTATATTGCGTCTCTGCTGAATGAGCAGATTTATAATGGGTATATTGCAGAGGCTTTATGGTGGACACTAGTAGAAAGCTTATTGTTGTGTATCCTTATATTAAGATCTCAATAAGAAGTTTGTCTAAATAAGCAAATCTCAAATTACTATGGATACTCTTCAATTTCTTCAACAGAAAATCAAGCTATGTATTATCTTTGTACAAAAAAGTGCACCGTCAATGTATCTGTAATAGCAAACCGTGCCTAGCACTCTTTCTTTCAAAATTTTACTTTTGAAAGAATGGAATACCAAGATAATAGTGGGTTCCTCATAGCTAGACCTTCAACCTGATGGTAAATGTTACCTTCGAAAGAGAAAGCATTATGTACTAAATAACACTGTAAAAGATTTTTACATAACACAGTATCCGTACTGCTTTAAAGCCCCAAAACTTTAGAAAAGAGCATTACCCCATTTAAAAGTTATTATGCAGATTCCAATACAAAATCGAGTATATATAAAATAAAATTTAGTTGTTACGAGAGTTCCATTCGCAAGGCTAAAATAATCCTCAAGGTGCGTGTTAAGGAATACATTAGGAATGCTAAGGCAGAAAGTTCGGTATCAAGTATGTCGAAACGTTTGACAGAAACTTAAGACAGAGTAGAAAATTTTAAAATTTTATTTGGGGCTAAAAAGGAAGTAGAAAGAGTCATGTTGAAAAATATGTTTATTTATTTAAAAACAAGTTAAATTTTGGCAGGGCATGGTTAAATGATGGGAAGCAGTTAATCGTAAAATTTCCACAGCATTGGAATAATAATAATAATAATAATAATAATAATAATAATAATAATAATAATAATAATAATAATAATAATAATAATAATAATAATAATAATAATAATAATAATAATAATATACCAACATCAGTTGGCATTCTTCCACTAAAGAACAGAAGAATATGCAAATTAACCCCACTATAATACAATCTTCAAGTCCATCATTTGACGTGTAATCTATGGTTTTGACAAAATGCTTCCTGCACTGCTTTACCCTGGTAAGACCATTCCTTGTATTTTTTTCCTTGATGATTTTTTTCTGTCTCCAGTTTTTATCCTCCGTGAGCAAGACTCCAGGAGAGAGTTGAAACTCAGAAATGCAAGTGATACTCAGAAATTGCCATAAACTCGCATGTAGAATGATTGCTAGAATTCTTGAGCGTATAATACCTAATGATTATAATTATTTAGCTAGTATGTTTATGAATCTTAGAGAAACTCACATCGGCTTGTTTGCCGAGTTTCTGGAATGAATTTCTGGAAAGAAGGAGAATAAATGGATGAAGCATAAAGGAATGGTTAAACTATATTGTTCGTTGGCGAAATATATTGAAAAAGATAAAACTTACAACGAGTGCGATGTTCTAATATTTTTCAAATACAATTCTACAAATTCCAACGTTTTATACAAACGTTTAATTAGTTCATACTTTACTATACTAAGTTGGTTACTCATCGACATACTTTAAGTTTTGCGTCCCACGGTTATGCCGGCTAGGCTAAAGGAGACGGTGATGATGAGAAATGAATGAAATTGTGCAATGAAGACAGTGGGAGAAAACGAGAGAACCCCGAGAAATTCCACGCACACGATGTTCGTCCATCACAAACGTCACTTGGCGCGAGCTGGGATCGAACCAAGGACCCCATGCACTAGAAATAAACGCTCTACTACTGAACCACCATGGCCTTCATCGACGTACTGCAAGTCATTACACGTCACATAACAGAACAAGGAGTTACAAACAAATGTATTCCTGTTTAAGTGTGTAACTCAGGAATGAACAAAATGGTGTAAGAAAATCGGAATTGAAAGTGAAGTACACCGTTATACCACTTTTTCTTTTTCTGGAATGAGATAGCATATTTGGAATGTATTATTGTTGTGTATTAAGCGCAAACCTAAGAAACGGGAGTATTTATTATAAAAGCTTCTTGCAATTTTCTTTCTAAAACAAAAATATTAATAAATAATGAAAGAATAAATGAATCCTTCAAAATATGTATATATTTCTCCTTTAGTAAAATCTTTTCGGATGTATATAAAACATAATAAACTTATCGCTCAGATTTAGCAAACGTCACTCATACCAGCGGAACTCCACGAACAAATGTCCTGAATGCAGAGAACTTGGATAAATAAATATTTTGAATCCAGAACGGAATTATTTCTTTGGCAAGTTATTTCTTCTTTTAGTAAAAACTGACAACTCATGCAAATTCATGGAACAATAACTTATACATACAATGAAGTAAAATAACAAAAGTTACAGTGAAGTACCACAAGCAACGTTACTCTGTGATTGGCAACAGCTAACGATTAAAGTTTAATTTTTTTCATACGAGGGCTGTCCATAAAGTAACAGATGTTTTAAAATTTAAAAAAGTAACAGAATGAACAAACCAAATTGTATTATGTACATTTGAAAAGTACACTCTTAAGCTATTTTCCCACATAATCGCCATGTAAATTAAGGCACTTATCATACCGTGGCACAAGTTTTTCAATACCGTCGCGTAGGAATCTGCCGCCGGCGATTTCAACCACTGGCTTACACTGACATGCAGTTCGGCGTCAGTATCAAAGATTTGTGTAGCATGCCATGTTTCATCACTGGAAAGAAGTGGTAGTCACTTGGTGCCAAATTCGAGCTATATGGTGGGTATTCGAACACCTATCCAAAACCATCTAAGAGCTCTCGGGTACGTTTGGCCGTATGTGGACGTGCGTTGTCATGAAAAAACTTGTGGCCTTCACTCATTATTCGATGTCCGTACACTTCACACAGTTGGCAATGGACTAAAATTAGCTTGTGGTTTTCTGCCAACAAAAACCTAATCACAGAACGCACCTCACAAGAGGCGGAATTTTCTATTGCAGCGCACATTGTAACACGTCACAGAAACATAGTAAGAGCGTCACAGTTCTCACGCTACCAAAGCTGGGACGACTCTGGCCCCGCTCACTGCCGCGATAGGCCAAAACGTCTGGTATTTTCTGGACAGCATTCGTATTTCTATTGTGTTAATATATGAGTAATTATATAAGTACTACTATATATTGTACCTTGGAACATAGCTTGTGTACGAAGTAGTAATAAGTAACAACTTAAAAATAATACCAGTAAAATATTTTTTTTGAAAATATTGAATCAATGTTATTTATTATTAATTTTAAAAATTACAAATTGAAACTATTGTGTGTGTATATATATATACAAATTTAAACTATATATATAAAGAGCGAGATTCAAAATAAGACATGCTGAAGAACAATAAATATAAAAAACATCAAGTAAGCCCATATTAACAGCTTAAAAACAATTTTTAATATCAAAATAAACAATATGAAAAGAATACCAAAAACAAAACAAAGTTCTGATAAATATCTCAAAATTTGTTCTTTTCTTGTTCTTACCTCCACAAAAGTATCAACCACGGAGTTGAGCGCTTGTCCTTTTGATGCAAGAGCTTCATTTAAATGTTCCTGTCCTGGAGCAATGGTTTTAATTGGTTTTTGCACTTTTGATGTAACTACTGTAAGTTTTCCATGCTTTAATTAAAACATATTTTTCAAAAGTCCGTGCATGTTTGTTGATATAATAAATTAGTTACATTACAAAGTTTTATAAAAGTAATAGAAGTTAAAAAAAAAATAACTTTCTATATTTAATTGCGGCCAACTTTACGAAGAAATAGGATTAAAGCAAGTTACTACTATCGTATCATCTATCCAAAGAAATAACTTTTTTGATCTCATTTATATGTGTATGAAATTTAGAATACACATCTTTTCTAAGATATTTTGTTCATATGTTCATTTCTCTTAAAATTGTTTAAAAACCTAAAAATTCGTAGTTGTTTCACTCTGACTGTTACCTAATTTTCATGCTTTATACGGTGTAAACAGCAATTTGAAATATCATCGAACTAAATAAAAAGACAATAAACAAAATAAAATAATCTTATGTACATAATATGAAGTGAAAATAAATGTTAGAAAGACAAAAGCCATGGTGATCGGAACGAAAAGGTCAGTGTGAAATATAGAAGTAGGAGGGGAAAAATAGAACAAGTGACTAGTTTTCGATACCTGGGTAATATTATTAATAATAATATGAACTGTGAACGTGAAATAAAAAGCAAGGATAGGGATGACGAAAAAGCCTTTAGGAGGAAAAATACCATTTTGTAGGACCTTGAATAAAGAGTTGAGAAAAAGAATATTGCTTCGTGTGGAGTATTGTACTGTATGAGTCAGAAACATGGATATTACATAAATATGATGAAAAATGACTCGAAGCTTTCGAAATATGAGTGTGAAGAAGAATGGAGAATTAGCTGGGTCGAGTGGAAAACGAATGAGAGGGTGTTAGAAATGGTGGGGAAAAAAGAACAATTTTAAATATTATTAAGAAGAGGAAAAGAAACTGGTTGGGACATTGGCTACGAAGGAACTATATCATGAAGGACGTTTCAGAGGGCACGGTGGCAGGAAAGAGACGGAGGGAAAAAATGAGACTACAACTAATGAACGATATCGAAACAGAAAAATGGTACGCGAAGACGAAGATGTTAGCAGAAGACCGTGGAGTATGGAAGCTTCTCAGTTGCAGCAAGTGACCTGCCAATAATGGCAGAGTACCTATGATGATAATGATGATGATACAATTATAATTCGTAATTCCTTTACCTTATTAGCATACGAATTAATTTCTCGAAAATTTGTCAAATTTACATAATTGCTTACAAGTTCATATTTTGGAAAATATTCAATTTTATCTCGTAACACTTTATTTTTCTAATTAGACTTGTTTTGTTAATCAATAACTTTGATTCTTGTAAATCCATCAATGATATAAACATTCTCAAAAGAATTCATTAATTTTCAATCTTTTAGGTAAAAAAAAAAAGTGTTTCAACACAAACATTACTATCGATTTTGATGGTTTGCTATGCATATTATAAGTAATAATAATTAATGGAAGCACTGGTAATAATAGTTGTTCTTTAGATCACTCAATTTAGTACAGGAAAAAAAGAGTTTAAAATGGTGTCCAATGAGTTTAAACAGGTGTCTATGATTTTTGTAACATGCTTGAAACTGAACTGAATGTTTCAGATAAATTTTATTGAAAGTGTTAAGATAGTATCTAAGAAATAATATGCGTTCTTAATACATAAAAAGTTGTTCGTTTTATATCCGACAATATTGACGGGTACTCCTTAAGAGATACCGCGCCTCCACCGTCGATCATGTTCTATTGGATCCACAGAATTGTAGACTGTCACACGGCATCGCTGTTTCCATTTCAGCAAGCTCCGGCATAGGACAGGCATGGAAATTCTGTCCCACTCCTCCGTGCAAGCTTTCCAGAGACCATCTAAGGTGCGCGGATGGTGATGTTGAAGACATCGTTTCAACAATCCAAATACGCAAAAATCCATTGGATTGGCAACTGGGCTTTGCATAGGAATGTCTTCAAACGGAATGACACGAATTTCTACTTCCTCTGCCATTTCCTGATAAAAACGTAACGATGCTCAGGTGATATGAGTCGAAGCCTTGTGCATATGGATCATCACCTAGTTCGCGTCCATTCCATACAATTGAATGGATAGATAGATATCAAAATGGTTTCTTGGAAGTATCTTGCATTCAACTTCACGTTTTTGTTTACCTTGCGAATCCCGTAACAACTATAAATCCACGACAAAAAACTTTCCTTGGACTGACGAACAACACTGACAAACAATGTTGCTGCGTCCCTTGTAGTCAATATCGTGGTATATGATCACCCGAATATGACTACCAGCAGTGAGATGGACAAACGATTCATCCATTGTGACAACTTTGCTTCATTTGGAACCCACCAGGTACTTCTCATACAGTTTCTTGCAGTTTGTTTTACGTTCAGCAATGTGACGCGGTAGCAGGTGGTGTACACAGGTCTTCCACACACACTTCAACCTAAGACATTTGAGAATTGTTTTGTTCACAGTTGATGGTGCGAGGTGGAATCTGTGACCCATATCACGTTGCGTCGGGATTTTCTTGGCACACCAATCCATGGATCCTCCTTAACATTATGGGTCTCTTTGCTTGCAACCCTTCTCCTGATGGCTTTCATGGGCGAATGTTTCGCAAGGGAAGCTTATTGTGTGTAACGGCCGCAATAGCTTTCACAATAGTCACCCCGAGTGTTAACCCATTCTCCCGACACTGTTTCACAATATGTACAAAAACTTAGCATGGAAAAGGGCCACTACGTAACCCTCCCAATACCAGTTGATTTTCGGCGCCATTTGATAACACTCACGCACCTACAAGGTCAGACACAATACTGCTTCCGCCAGCAAATCCATAGTTCCAGTATGATACGCCACGTGACAGTACCGAATTGAAAATAGTCGTATATTCTGCGAACAGCCTTCTGCATTGGCGAATTTTATATATAATGTTCTATTTAATGTTCTGAATTTCAAATCTTTTAAAAAGTGAAAAGAATTATTTAAGGAGATTTGAAATCGGAGGAAACTTGTTTTGAATAAAAAAAAAAGTGTGAAGAGTTAAAACCATATTTATTTTTCTCAATATAAATCTTACAATATATTGTGATATTTTCTGTGTGAGCCTCGGTAGAGTCAATGAAACACGGGCATTTATGCCCCTCGTCTTTTATTATAAAAGGGTTTGTACTGTTTATACAATGGATCACAAATACGTGATTTCTATATGTATCTAAAAGTTTAACTCAAAGCTAAGCACAATTAGATCTTCTGCCCATTCCAGCACGGAGATCGAGGTTTAATGGTTAAGAATGATCCTGCCTATTGCAGCTGAGTCTAAAGGAACCTCTTGTTCATTGCAGCACAAAGGTAAGGTTAAGATGTACCGGTTGCAGCGCGGAGATAGAATTAGAGGAGTTTCTCCTATCTGTTGCAACTAGAGATAGGCGAGAAATAACCAGTTAACAACTGATGTCTTCCGCCTAGAAGTGTCCGTTTATATAGCCAGTCTTCGAAGGCAAAGTTTTTGGAGGGGTCGAAGGAATCTTCGTACCTCTTCGTAGTCCGTCGGTGGTGATGACATCGTCTTCTGCTTGCTGGTGCTTGTGCCGAAGTGCATGGTTTTCTTTACTAATATGAAACGCTTCTAATATGCGGGGACACTGCAATATTGATGTGGTGTTATACATTTTCTTGTATGTCTTCGGTACAAACATGCAAAGTTTTATTTGTGATAAATTGATTTGCAAAGTTTGAAAACAGATAAACGGTTAATAGGTTTATATGCCACCCAATGAAAGTTTAAAGAAAAATTAAACAGCAGCTGACTTCAATATTAATCATGTAGTGTCTCAACCAACAAGTTTTAAATAATTTGTTTTAGTAAATCATGCTAGGCCAATCTTGCCAGGTAGCGATTTGTTATTATCAAATGTAACGTGAAAATTGTTAAATTAAAATTTGCAGTTACTCTTGTGTATATCTATTTTGACATTTACGTAAATAAAAATTAAAGTGATTTTGTTTATGACTTAATAACTCTTAAACCACTAGACCAATATCGATCAAATTTTCATCATAGATGGGGTTCGGGCCTGAAATGTTTTTTGTCATTTCACTTTGACGGTACAACTTAGGAAAGGAGAAGGTATATAAAATTATGAAAATGATCGATATTAGTGTCAAATCCATAGTTTTCAGGGTAGCTGAGATGAACAGTGATACTTCCGATGTCGTTTAAAACCAAATTCAGTCTACAATAGTAATATTTAATTTTTATTTATATAGATTATTATAATATTGCATATTGTATTTTCATTTGTTTTGTTTAAAATATTTAATCAACTATTACCAGCAACTGAATAAATAGTTTCACATAAAACATAACAATATATTAATTTATCATATTTATATATGCTTTATAAAAAGATTCATTTCGCATGGCTTTCGAGAAAAAATAACAATTATGGATCATCTCAATATTGTTTTTGGTACCATGCTGAACATTAAGTGCGACCTTTTGCTCCGCTTTACTCTACTAGAGAAGAAATATCTCCTCCAGTTCCCTTACAGGCGGCAACGTACCAAGAACTGACGAAACGTTGCCACGTTGGACCGCAATGGATATATGTTGTACTAAGAAGGACGCTGAACGAACATCTCCAGAAACGATAGATATGCGTCTGCCTACCTCTCAGATAAAATCAAGGCTTCTAGAACCCCATGCCCCACTGGTCTCGATGGATATTGGAGCAAAAATAAATTTGTCGAGGAGATTGTTGTATTTCCTTTCCTTTTCTGCCTCTCTACGTCTAGCAACTTCTCCAGCATTCATAACAGTCAATGGGAGGCTTGAAAGCGCAAATGTGTCCGAACATGTAAAATCCCAAACTAGTGATTTGCCTCTCATCCAAGGTATTAATGTCATGCCGTCAGGTCGTTTACCATCAGAACGACAACAGCCTGACGGTTCACGAATGGAAGGAATTCCTGCCGTTGCCAGGGCTCGCAAAATGATGTCATTAACAGATGAATGTCTGGTGTTCATGCCTATGCTCTTCATGCATGAGAGGCCATACAGGCCGCGTTGGGTAACTTGATCCCCGCAAGCTGGACAGCGATGTGGCTCACAAACATCTGAACCTAGTCTTAAGACTACTGCGATTCGGAAGTTTTCATTAGACATGTGAAGATCTAATTGGAGGGAAGGTAACGCATTTAACCATGCCCCAGCATGGGGGGATGACGCAGCAAGAAGCCTAGCTTTATCCTCAGGAACAGTAACGGATTGTAAAAGAAGTTCATGAAAATGTGCTGCTATTGGTGTGTACCAAGATGCCTGAAAACCTCTTTTGCTGATTTCTGGAAGGTCCGTATCTGTTATATTTATCCATTTACTTGAGCCTTCTTGAACTATTTCATCTGGGTCCAGGTGGTAACCTTGTGGAAGGAGAGCCTCGATTAAACGAAGAGATCCGTGGTAGGACGCTAAAAAGGTAGGAATCGCCATATCAACGGTTCGTCGAATACCAAGACCTCCTAATCCAACAGATAAGGACGCTTGCATCCAAGAGTCGTCACTCAAGGAGCAGTTCAAAATTGACTCCAGACCCATTTTAAGGATAAGATCATATTTTTCCAGTAGTGGAGTCTCATTCCAAGATGGAAAACATCTTAAGAAGTAGTTTAAACGAGGAATCGATAAAGAGGCACGTAGAAGAAAGAAAGCTGCATGGACAGAAATCGAGGCGAGACGAGATAAAAAATATTCTATTATTATTATTTTCTGATTTTTTATTGTATTTTCTTTGTTTCTATCGATTTGAGAGCGCTTCAGTAATAGCGAAAAATGACAGAATAACGGAACATATTACCAATTTTTCTTATTTTAACCAAGTGAAGCGGTAAATTGGCGCTAGAGTGAAATAAAAGATTCATCATTAAACTTATTCATTTTTTGAAATTGTTGATACTTTCGTTCTAAACTTTGTGTAAATTTCCATTATTAATATCCATACATGGATTTTTTGTTATAAATGTTCAACGATTAGAAATTGTTTCTTTCTGTTTATTTGAGACCTTAATTTTGGAAATTTTGAATCCTTCTGAGTAAATATTTCAAAAGATTTGAGATGGCTGTATCATGATAGGATCAGAAGAAAAATTACCACGAACATAAATATCAAAACTTAAATAACTAAACGAAATAAAAGAAAGTGAATAATAATCAGGTTTGTGATAAAATATTTACATTTTTTTAACCACATTTACTAATTGTGGATTTACTAACTCTCTTACAGTCGCGAGATTTTTGTCTAGTCATCGCAAGATTGTCAAGTGACAGGGTCTTTTTTTCAGTGAGGGAATGGGGGTCGTAATGTTTCTCCATAAGTACTAAGGCTACTGATCTTTCAACTTTAAAATCTGAGGGTAATACCATGAATCTTAAGGGAGTTTGATACCTGTGCCATTTTTATTTTCAGCCCATTAATATAGACAGGAAATTATTATTTTTTTCTTTAAAATCAAGTGGAATTTTAATGATTTGATTTTACTGATTTATTTTACGTGTTCCTTTCTTGGTGAAAATTAACTTTCGTGACGTATAATGTTAATATTCAATTATATGTAATATTAATAATCAAATTTAAATAATATTAAATTTATATGTAATGCGAATTCATTTTGAAAAAGCAAGGAACATTTAACTAAGCCTGAAGGAGAACTCAATAATATCTGATTATTAAAATTCTAGTTCATTACAAAAAAAAATCCCCATTTAAATGAATGAGCTAAAAACAAAGATGGCATAAGTGGCCAGCACTGTTAAGGCAGCAATATAGTGCTGTTAGGGAGTTAGTGTGTGGGCGTGAGCCCCATGACTTTTGCTAATACAAAGAGAATTAGTAGATCTGATTTATTTGTGTAAGACCTTCAAAAGCAAACACACAAAGTAGGACTCAATGTAGACAAATCAAAGCAATCTGATTTGAAAACTCGGAAGTAGAAGTAGTAGACTTTTGTAGATATCTAAAAATGATAATAGATAACAATAACAATATAAGCACATTAATCCGAGATAAAATACAAGCAGGTAACACAGCTTACCGCGCTAACATGCAACTGTTCCGAAGCAAACTGATTGACAGAAAAAAAAGTAAAAATATATAAAACATCGGTAAGACCAGTAGTATCCTATATCTGCGAAGTATGGACACTCTCCAAACAAAATGAGAATTTGTTAAGAACCTTTGAAAGAAGAATAATTAAGAAAAATTACGGCCCTGTGATTGCTGACGGAGAATGGAGAATACGGAACAACAAGGAAATAGAAGAAATTCTTAGAAGGACAAGACGTGGTGAAATTTATAAAAGCGCAACGTATTCGAAGGATGGGACATGTTGAACGCACAGACGATAAAAGAATGAAGGAAACGATATATTCAGTAAAGAAAAGAGGAAAACCTAAACTCAGATGGAAGGACGATGTGATATCTGATCTAGAGAGCATGGGAATAAGAGAATGGAAGAAGAAAGTGCAGAACAGACCAGAATGGAGGTGTGTTGTGGAGGAGGCTAAAGTCCACCAACAGCAGTAGAACCGGATGGTAAGGTCAGGTAAGATTTATTTGTGTTCATTCTGTAACTAAATTTAACAAACTGATTTATGTGAAGTACGTAGAAAACTATGTATATTAACTTTAAAGTCTGGAAATTAAATATTTTAATGTCCCACGGTTATGCCCTTTACGCTAAAGAAATCAGATGATTAATGAAAGTGAATGATTATGAAGGAACTATAGTACGGAATGTATAACGTTGTTGGCTTCCCGCGAAAAGTTGTAGTGACGTTTATGGGGAGTTGCCAGCTTGGTTATTATTTGTGGCTCGCTAAGGGCGGTGGTTGGCGGGTGGTGATTGGCTATCATCTTACCACACCCCCAGTGACGAGCAGGTCCAAGCGCGAGAAGCCAATGACGTTATACTTTCTGGACTTTAACGGGTTTAGAATATGAGAAGAGGCGAGAGAACAAAGAGAAAACCTACGGATATGATATCCACCACAAGCTCCCATGGCCTGGGATCAAACCAGATATACATGCCACAGTTCGTTTATTTTTATCTTTTAGTAATTATTATTCGCACCATTATACTATTCACAGCATAAATAAATACTTACTAGTTGTAGTAACTTTAATACTCAATATATATATATATATATATATATATATATATATATATATATATATATATATATATATATATATATATATATATATATATATAGATATAGATATAGATATAGATATAGATATATTAGTTCAGCGTTCTAATCTGTTATATCTTAATTATTATGCTAAACAAGTATATAGATATCGTACCATCTCTTAGCGACTGAAATCAACATCGATTTGTTGCCATAACGACAAGTAAATTACGGAAGTCAACATACGAACAAACTTGAAATAATTAACAAACAAATCAATATTAATTAGCACATACCTTTCTTTTTCTTTCTCTTCTTGTTTATAAAATATTTAAAAGCACCTTTTGCCCAGCAGATGGTAATGCATAATCGCACATAAATGTTGTCGTTACACCCTCATATCAGAGATAAGCGCTGCACATTGAGCCACAGCGCCATCCTAATGTTAATCTTATATCAGTAAAACATATAAATCTCTGAAGTGCTGGATCCAGAGTTTTGTGTTCTTTTTTAAACATGGCTCAACTGCTGACAGTACACAATTGCATTGATGCTCTGACCAACTGGTAGCAGTTCCCAATGCACGATGCCGCGAGCAGTCCACCAAAAACATAGGATGATCTTCTTCTAGTGCAGTGCTGGTTTCGGCTGTTGTGGAACCGGTTCATGGGATGCTAACCAATGATGGCGGCGCCATAAAACTTCGTACAGGACCCACTTCTCATCGCACGTCAGCACCCTGTCCAGAAATGGCTCCTTCCTCAGAAGTCACAGCAAAGAAACACAGGTGTCTGCTCCCGTTGCTCTCTGGCCCAGAGTCAAATCATGTGGTACCCATCGACCCAACTTATAGTGCCTCCCAAGTTGATGGAGATTCTGCTGAATGGTTTCTCCACTCACACTGAATTGTAATCCCAGTTCTTCACATGTCTGCCCCACTGTTCGCTTCAGTTGCTGCTTGCAGATCTTCATTTTGTACACACATTTGTATTCCGCTTGCTGCTTGGAACGTCTTCGAGTGTTTCGGCACCATCTTTAAACTTGTTAAACCACCACTGCACTGTCCGCGTAGTCAACACCCTCATCAAAGGCTTGGCATATCTTCCGCCTCGCTGCAGCGACGTTTGACCCAGTTTGAACTCGTACAATATACATGCCCTTATGACGCTCTGTGGAGGTCCCATGTTCACTCTGTCCTTACGCAAGCTCACGGTGTAACTAAACTGCTACAACCAGTTAGTATGTTGGCTATACCCACACCAACAACTGGTCTTCGCCTCATCTCCATTTGCATTCAACTCACGATGTGAGGGCCAATGGAACACAAACCTCCACAAAAAGTGGCAGAACTTTCTTGGTTACCTTTATAAAACAAATTCTGATGTTTCAATGTCTTTAAAAATTGTTTCAATGAATTAAATCATTTTGTATTTCGCTCAATGCCTCTTGAAAACAAAAGACAAGGCCAATGAAACAGCTTCGATTAACGCTCATATCCACAGAACTAGTTGTAAATTAGAGACTGTAAAATGCCTGATATAACTTAATATCTATTTCTTTTAGCTGCAAGGGCTATAGGGAGGGTAGAATATTCGGAACTGTTATAAGCTTTTGTTCAAATGTAAATGAATCAAAATATGCCTGCTGTATCTGAATCAGAATCACGATATATTGATACGGCTTCTCCATAGTAATGATATTTATTCCTATTAATATTTACTGTAGCACAAAAAACTACATCGTCAAAAATCAGCAAAGATTAAAAAAGAAGAAAACATTAAGGAAGCGTATATGCTGTACAAGTACCCGTAAGATTTTAAGGTCGCGATTCGCCTGTCTTGATTAAGGTGAACAGTCGAACACTACGGTACCGAACAGAGCCGAAGATGACTGAATTCGCCAAATTCACAGATGACTGGGCCACATAACAGCAACGAAGCTAAATAGGAAAGTAAAGAGTGAGAGAGGTATACGGATCGTAGTGATGGATTGTGCTTTTCTCATTTCGAAGCGTTAAATATTTAGCGAAATCCTTGCGCATTTTTAGCTTTTTCTTCCGTTCTATTGACTAATTTCGCTCAAATATAAGTACAGTCTGATTGATTTTTGAGTTCTGCTCTTAAAATACCTTAATATATATATATATATATATATATATATATATATATATATATATATATATATATATATATATATATATATATGTATATGTATATATGTGTATATGTATATGTATATACATCTTAGTATTGTTTCTTCGTAGTTGCATCTCCCGATGACCGGAGGCCTCGCCATATTGTATTCTTTACAAGGTGAAGGCTATATCAATGGCTCCTGTAAAAGCATTCGACTACTGTTAAGGTTTTCCACTCTAAAAATGTGTTCCTTAAACTTTCCTTGTCTTCTGTCTCTCAGAAATGGAAATAAGCCAAAGTGGAACAAACATCACCAACTCACTTGAACAGAACTCTCGCCTCGAAACATAACGAGTTCAGGTGATAGATGTTTGAAGATTAGAGCTATATGTTTCTTGTTGTACTAGAAATAACAAGATCTCAAGTATTTAATGGATCTCGCACAAATGAGTCTAAATTTTCATTAAATGCAAGTTTCTTTGAAATACATAAGCCGCTAACTACTGTATATCTCACTCACCTTTGATGTTTTCGGAACTTCAGGTGCGTTTGTTTTCTGCTCTTCTGTTTGTGAATCCTGATCCTGAAAAAATGTGCCAAACAATGAATTAAAAAAAAAGTGTCAAGACAAAGGAGAAATTCTAGAGTAAAATTGTAGTAGAATTCGAATAAACAAGACTTTTGACATTCCATTTACGTTTATTTTATACCTGACGTTTCAAACGCACTGACTGTGTTTATCTTCAGAACTGAACTACTTGGAAGGTAAACGTAGTCATTGCGTTTGAAAAGTTAGTGAAATAAAACAAATACGGATGGAATATCAAAAGTTTTATTGAATTAGATACATCTCCGTGAAAATTATGTGGAATATATAAAATTGTAGAAGTTTATGAAATTTCTAGGATTCCCCCCACCATTATTACTGCTAATATACACGGAAATGAACACAAGAACAACTTGATATTGGTTTTCTAAAATTCTACACTGATTAAGGGAAACGATAATATTATAAGAAGTTCTTGTAAGTGGCAGTATTGTATTTGTATGCGAAAAGGAAAGGAAACATCATAGGCTTTTATCGATATTATTGACCAGTGTTTGCTTTGTATCATGCGTTATATGTCTGAATCCGAAATAGGCATATATCACTCTTATCTTTCCTTTCAACAATTCTTCCATGTTTACATTTGAAACTAAAAATTCTTTTCAATAATGAAAATTTGTATATTTCAGAGAATACAGAATGCATAACGTCCTTTTTCGTTAGAATCTGAGACATGTTAATCACTTAGCAGATTATTTTCTTGAATTGAAATGGTAAGATGTAACAAGTCATAATAATTATCGAAATAGGTATTTTTTCAGTACTTTCACCGTGGTTAAGAAATATTTAAATTAAAACTAAATATTCAATGATGCAGACTATTTCTCTAGTTCTGTTGCTATGGTTATCACTTACAACTAAATTAAGCTTACAATTTAATAAGATGTGTCCTCTCTTTCGCCGTTCTGGTATGGCATATGTAATACTAAAATGAGTGTTGTTTTGTTTATCATGTGACGTTGAACCATGCTTGTGAAAACAATAAGTCCGAAGACAAATTACTTAATTCTCTTATTTCTCAGCACATAAAAGCAACTTTATTTAGCATCTGCTAGCGATATTAATGAAGAAAAGGTAATGTGATGAAATGTGCCCTGTGTGAACCTCACTAACTTTCCACCTTTATCGGTGAATGGACTTTAAGTAAAGAAGCAGCTAGAAAATGCCATGATATACTTTGGTCAACAGTATTTTATCGGATGTCAGATTGCCGGTACGCTGCCAACGCAGGACAGCCCAACAAGAAAGAAAACAGGAACTGTTGCAAGCAGATCTGCATCACATAAGCAGTTGGTGTGAAAATAATTATATTGAACTAAATGCTAACAAATGTAGTGTAATGTCATATACCAGAAGACAGTCCTATATTTCATTTGAGTATGTAATTAATGAACAGCCACTATTTAGGAAAGATGTAGTCAAAGACCTAGGCGTGCACTTTGATCCGAAACTAAAGTTCAGTGTCCATATTGAACATATTACCAACGAGGCATTTCGCAATCTAGGCCTAGTCGTAAGGTTAGGTAAAGAATTCGAAAATATCAATACTTTGAAATCATTATAATATGCGTACGTACGCTCAAAGCTTGAATATGCGTGTACAGTTTGGGATCCTCAAACCAGTAAAGATAAGTTTATGCTCGAAAAAAATCAAGCTAAATTTCTGAAATTTTTAACGTTTAAGGACACAGGTTTCTACCCAAGTAAATTTAGCTCCTCTACCCTGTCTAGTAACTATAACATGTTAACGTTGGAACAAAAAAGACTCTTTTATATTTATATAATATTTTGCATTCGAAAATCGATTGTCCAGAAATTGTATCCAGCTTAAGTATATCAGTTTCGTCGACTAAAACATGGAACATGAATCATAATTTCTTTAGTATCAATAAGTCACGCACTGACATAATGACTAAGTCACCGATAGTAAGAATCAGTGCTGTCTACAATAACCCAGTCAAATTATGTCCAAAAACTGATGTATGTACAAACAACATCCGAACATTTAAGAGGGATGTTACAGATATAATGAAGCAATACGCCAAATAAGAAAACAACTAATATTGGTAATCAACACATTATTGGGAATATTATACTTTTACTGTAGTAAGAATTATGTATAGTCCGAACACTGTAACTGGGATCTATCCTGTTGTGTTCTATTTAATAAATAAATAAATAAATAAATATATAATACCAGGAATGGATACTGAATACGTTATGTAAACTGACAATGAAATCAAATGTAACTGTAGAGTCAGTTGAGTTGAATATCACTAAGACCAGTAGCAGATGAACAGTTTTCAGTGCATCACATTAGTTACAGTCAATACGCTTATTCCAAATAGAATTGTAACATCCACACATATATAAATATTAATTCATTTCAACATCTAAGTTGCGTTTCTGATTTAGCTATGAATCATCCATCATGATACATAATTAACATCTAACTTGACATGCTAACACTATGCTAACATAGTAACAGCATAATGTTGACATGCTAACACTATGCCAACATAATTAACATGTAACTTTTCGTAACAACAAAAGGATGATCATTTAATTACAGGAAACCAAAATGAATCACTCGACATGGAAAACATAATAAGGCAATAAACCACTATGCTATTGAATATGTACAGGCATCTGTTGGGTACTTTATGATGAACTTAGCAAGATATTGTATTCTTCCTGACGTGAATGATATTCACAGGCGTGCGCAACGTGGGTGCCATGGTTGCCCTGGCACCCCCATTAGACAAACCTTTTTTATGTAGAATTATTACAAACTGAGAAGAGATTACATGCAAATTATTTCCCGTCTGCATGGGTGCCGTGCGTCGCCGACGCAGCGTCGGGTGCAATGACGCTATCTTTTCTTAGGGGAAAGGGGGGAGGACGAAATTCCATATGGTGGTACTTTAGATCTGGCACCGACATTTCCAATGTTCTGTGCACGCTAGTGATGATATTATTTATAAGCAGGAGAGAGAACATAATCCAGTTACGGAATCCTCACGGATTTCGAACTGTTGAGATTAGTACGATATATTCATATTCTCTTGTCTCGTACAATCGCTACCATACACACACAATTATTTATATAGGATAGATATGAATGTCGTAAGATACTGCAATTTAATCAGCATTGAATTCGAACTATTATTTCAAAAAGTACTTAATTTCAAATTATACAATGCCGAATCTTTTTTCAATCATTAACATAGAACAGTAAAAAGTTTGTATACTAACCTAAGAAAAAAAAGACAATCGGTTATAATTTTCCTGCCATTAGGGCCAGTACACCAGTGGCACAAATACATTATAACCCCATGGTAACTTATATAGCAAATTAAAATAAATCATGACATAAATAGTCATAATAATAATAATAAATAGCAATAGCACTAACTACAACTAATAAACTCTTACAATCGGCAAAGACAAACAATAAGAGTGCATAAAAATGAAAGATAATCTTACACTGTAATAGAGAACAAACGGGTCCATTACAAAGGAATCTGTCACTCACTGTGACGTTCAAAGCACAAAAAGTCCGTTTGGCAATGAAGTCTGTTCTATTGCTTTGAGCTCAATGTCAAGAAAGATTTAAGCCAGTAATTTTCAACATTTGTTAATTCATTCAATTTAATTTTTATGCAAGAATACTACGTAAACAAACTAAAACGCATAGTGAAAGTGAATACTAATTTAAAAAAATTATACCCAAGCGTTTGCTCTGTATGTTACATTTATCATCTCGTCAATACACTGAAACTTTGTGGGTTCGGTTGATTTGTTTCTAGAAAGTGCACTTTCTCAATTGAGAGCAAACTTACCTCTGGTATTTCAGAAGCTGACCATATGTTATTTTTGCGTTCTTCTAGCTGAAAAATGAAGAAAATTTTGTAAACTGAATAAATTTGAAAACACAAGGCTAAAACATACATTGTACATATGTTTAATACAAAATGAAAAATATCATAAATTTGGATCCTCAAAGTAATGGTTAGCGCTAATTTTGTGGTGTGTGTGATCTTAGGTACGATTCCCAATGGGAGAAACGTACTTTGATAATCTGTAGGCTCATAACATCATATAGATTCAGTACTAAAAACTTAAAACAGGGGAGAAAAAGGAAGAATTAGAATTTGGGTCAGAAAGAATATGCATTGAGGTTTGTTTGATTATTTCAAAACTTTCAATACTAAGCTCGGGCAGGAATCGGTGCAATTTATTAATCCAAACAAAAGAAACCCGAGTCTAATTCAGTAATATTGAAGCAATTCTATCAAACAATAGCAATGAATGTTGTACTCATCTTAAACAGAATGAATGTTTAAAGATTTATTTTTCATGTATTTTGCATGTCTATTTGTTTCCTAATACTTGATATACATCTTTTAAAACTGTACTAAACTGACAGGGAACTGAAATTGCTACATAAGGACCGAGTTGAAAGTTTTAAATTATATTTCAGTTTTACGGAGTGAAGCATCTTCTTGCCATATCATACAAAACACGATTTATTTCTAAGCCAAGAAATATGTTTCTGTCCTATTCATTTCGGAAAATTAATATTATCTAGACACAATGAAGCCTGTGAAGATGACGACCCCTGTAACTACCACTTATTTAATCTGACAGCATTTTTGTATATACCAGAAAGTTATGTCAAGTTTTTACACCTAAAACTATTACGCAAACATGCCAAGGGACAATGGACCTGCAGCAGACTTGGGAAGTTTGCTTTCTTTAGAGCCTACATGTTTCATTAATGTAACAATACATCGACCATAATGCACTATCACAAATGATGAGATAAACTTAACTTGAATCTTGAAATCAAGTAACTTTTCTGTAAAATATGATAGATTAGGTTAGATCAGATTTTATTATCATTCAAATGTACAATTCAGTGCACTAAACTACGAACGCTGTGCAGCTGTCTTAAATATTATTATAGCAAACTCAAAAGTAACGAAAAAATTAGAGTACAATTTTCCACAAATGTCATATATCACAATGTCATATTTATATCCATAACAATAGAGTACGATTCCATGCTTATCAGGACATCAAGTTTATATCCATAATACTTAAAACAACTTTTAAAAAAGTGTATACAATATAAAGTGTATATATTACGAAATTCAAAATTCAAAGTTAAAGCACAGAATTAATTCATCAATTGCCATATGAGTGGAATTTAACTCACGCTAGTTTTAAGCCCGGCGCCTCGTGAATCAAATATAACTCACAAATACCATTACTTTGACAGACGCATGGTGCGCAGACGACTCACGTTATCACACTGGAACATTTATTTAATCTGATTAATAACCAATAGCCCTTAGTTGGCTTGTTAAAACGGGAATTATTTATGTTATTATTGTTACAATACGTTCTTAATCTATTTTTATAATAAGACACTGTGGTTCCCAGGACAAGATGCTTTTCTAATGTGGCAGTCAGTGTGTTAAATATATAACATAAAGAAACTCGTGCAGGTTACAACCAACACAAAAGTATTCCTTTAAAAATGAAAGTTAAGTCGAGAAATTTATGTAGTTGTTTTTTTTTTTTAACTATTTAATTAACTCGGTTTTCTTTAATATCTAATAATTTACTGCAAAGTTTAACATTCATATTAACGTGTAAGTTTGAAAATAGTGAGATTTTATGAGCATTATATACAGTTTGTTGGAGTTCTACGTTCCTTTCCAGCTCCGAGGCTATATGAGACGTAGGCCTACAGTTTAAAGTGGAATTCGAACTACTGTAATGCATTCATTGAGCTTTCGCACCGAGAATCAACCCTATCCCATGGTGCTAAAATACAAGCAGCCTTTTTTCGTACGTGGAATTTTAAAATTCTATTCCTAATGAATTTCCTAAATACTACATTGTAATAAATTTTCTTTCATAGGACGCTCATTCGGACCACCCAAGAGAAACGGGAATGGGAAATGCGGAAACTTCATAACAAGGAACAACAAAATTTATATCATTTACCAAACATTGTTAGGGTCATCAAATCTAGAAGGATTAGAGGGCAGGTCATGTAGCCAGGATGAAAGAAAGTAGAAACGCTTGCAAGGTCTTAACTGGAAGACCAATCGGAAAACGACCATTAGGAAGACCTAGGCGTAGATGGGAGGACAATATTAAGATGTATCTCGCAGAGATTGGAATACAAAGTAGAAACTGGTTGCAGTTAGCTAAGGATAGAAGTCAGTGGAGAGCTTTTGTGAACGCGGCATTGAACCTTAGAGTTCCATAGGCCATAGAGTTAGTTTTAGTTAGTTAGGACGCTCATTCCATAATTAAGAAATTAATAATTTAACTTCTTCAAGAAAACTATTTCCCATTTTAAACAATGTATAACCTCAATAAATATATAAACAATGAAAAAGTAAACGTAAATTTACTCAAGGGAAACGGTACCTGTATCAAATCAATTTAAGCAGACACTTGTAGTTTTGTACAAAATTATACTAACATTTCCAACTAATATTATACTAATATTATACTACACTAATTATACTAATATTTCCAACTAATTTTTATTATTCCAATCCAAATCTTCAAAATTACTTATAAATTCATTCATATGTGGACCAGAGTGTATTCATTTCATTTTTTTTAAATTATACCTCCTAATATGTACAACTTTGAGGAAATACGAAGATCTTATGAATCTTCGGTAACTTACCGTGTTTGAAATTGGTTTGCCCGTATTTCTAGACGTACCAGCACTTGTTGTTGGTTCTTCGCTATCTTCTGGGAAATTTGTCTGCGGGAAAAGAAAAGTAAATACTTTATAATGTACAATTAATTTGTCAAAAAATAAGCCATTTCTTTCGTTATTAAAGCTCTTTACTTATACACGTTGTTTGTATACGTATGCTTGGAGTAAAACTTTGAAAATAAATTGCATCACTGATTGATCAGCTTCATCTACACATGGGTGTACTTAATACTTAGGAGTTTGTGACCATAACTGTACCTTATATATAACATTTTAGGCTAGTTCTTTATTGCTTTATTGAAATAGACTATAATATTTGTACAGCTATGATGCAAGAATCAAACATTTGTTTTTCATTTCGAAGTACTTCGTACACGTAATAATTTTGTTTCTATAACATTTCGTTTTGCACCTTGACATCAAATTTTGTCAAATGTCAGTGATAAAGCTTCATTTACGATGTCCTTCTGCAAGTTGTACTGAAACAAAGGGGAATAGATACAATGTCATTTGCACTAATTTTGACGTTTTGCTACTACGACAGTATTTTCCTCAGATTTTTCTCTCTTCATTATAAGGACGTAATATCAACCAACCATTTTTTTAAAAAAACAATATCTATCTATAAGCCTTAATTCAGTGAAACTTTCACGATGATACTGTACACATAACATCCATAACGTACTTGAGAAAATAATTGAATGAAGTGAAGTCTCGTATAAGTAAATGACTATTGCGTATATATATTACTTTTAACAAATATTTATATCCTTCATCGTAAATATGATGACTCAATTATATAAGGTTATAAACTTCTAAGGTTATAAAAGTACGCAAAGCTTTAAATAAAACATATCCTTCTCATGAATTTCCTTGTGCGAGCGGTCCCGGGTTCGATTCCTTGGTCGAAAAAGTGTAAAAAGCTTTTTCAGGCCAGCCATCCTGAATGAGGTTTTTCTGGGTTTTCCTCATTCATGTCAGGCAAATGCCGGGGTGATACTTAACATACAGGTTCCAGGCCGCTTCCTTCCTTCCCTTTCCTCGGTTAGTGTGATAGCCCAGGAACGTCATCCCTCATACGTGACGAGCTAACATTGCCATAGATGCCGAAAAGCCAAAAATCTAAATCCTAATGAACTTCCTTAGCAGTTCTTTTTATGATGATCTTTATTTTAAATCTTCCTTTTACAGCTTCTTCAAAAGATATTTTGCCATCATTATCTATCAAAACGGTATCCTTGTTTCGTCTATTTACAGGAAACCTAAACCTTAAGTAACGTGTTCATACCAAAAAAAAAAAAAACTCCCCGCTGGTCCAGTGGTTAGTGTGTTCGTCCTTGGTGCACGTGGCACCGGGTTCGATTCCCAGTGGGAGGGCACGAAACAAATAACTTCACAATTATGCACTTCCATTACTGTTTCCTTTAGCCTAAAGCTCATGACTGTGGGGTATTAAACTATAAGTACAATTTCATTTCTTAATAATAATAATAATAATTAAAAAAAAACAGAAAGAAGAAAACTTCATATTTTAAGACTAATGCTAACATTTAGATCAATATATCTTTGGTTGGTACCATCACATGAAGAATTACACACACACACACACACACACACAAATTAGTTTTTGGATTGGAAAATCCTATGGTTACGACGGAATCAATCTGGAAAATTGGCGTCAGTTAACCCATAGTCCTTTCAATGCTAAACATTGTACAAAGAAGGTTGATTCGGCTGATTTCTTTCCCATTTGTCCCTTGCCTTTTGTGTACGTTACTTAAGACTGTCAATAAATAAATAAATTAAATAAATAAATAAAATTAAAAGTAAGTTTTAAGATACCAAAAAGCACGGAAAGATGTCTTACTAATTACAAGAATTATTTTGTAGATCACACAATCTCAAGTAGAGCCATATGAGGATGTAAAGACTCATATGTTGGTATATGACTAACAGAAACATCGGTACAAGGATCATGAAACATATTAGAAACGATAAAGAAGGTAATGCCGCGGTATCTGTCGTTCGCAGAAAGAAATGTGATTAACACTTTGCCTTCGCTTGTCAGCAGATGCATACACAAACGTTCTACAGTTTACCGACGTTTGTATACATATGGATACACGGACCTTTATCACCTGATAGATGACGTTAACACTACGGAAATATAAACAGAAACAGCTGAATGGCTTTTAATACTTTCTTTGACATTTAACTTTATATTATTACGTAAATGTAAAACCATTATATGGTTATCAGAAATGAAGACACAGCATTGTTTAGTTTTCCAAATGGGCCACTGAATGTTCTTTTTTTTTCCGCAAGAAAGAGCTTGGAAACAAAAATCTTATTCGTCTTCAGTTTCCCACGTTGATTCACTGAAGATGTTTTTGCATCTTGTATCCCTTGTACGTTTCTTTCTTTTTTTTTTTTTTTTTTTTTGTTTGTTTCGTCTTTGTGCGTGAGAAGAAAATGGACATTTCTAGCACGAGTGATACACACCTACAAGTCGCGTCGTCCTCTCCTTACAAGAAATCTCGGAGATTATGGACGAAAGCGATTCCGATCTTAATGTGTCAGATTCAGAGAAAGAAATTTCGGAGTTTCTGAAAGCGTAGAAATCATTTGTGGTGGAGGGGTACTAAAAAACGGGACGAAAAATTGAAAATGAGTTCTAAAGTGGGTGGCAAAATTCTGTTCACGTACCTTAATAAAAAAGGCATAGTTCTCCCGGTATATCAGCAAATATATGATCTTTCGGTAAATAGTATACATATTCAGTTCTTATCTGATGAGTGCATAAAAATATAGTGACTGAGATTAATAAATACGCCGAACAACAAATACGGAAAAAGAAGCGAGAGGGGCTATTAGTAGAATATCAGTGAAAAAGAGCACTAAGTTTGCAACATATCTGATTTTATTTACATAAAGATAAGATGCTAATATTTTTACTGAATCTTGTTTTACTGAATCCTTTTCTAACAATCCTTCAAATTTCATTTACCGTAAATACGTGCGTAATTTTCGCCCTCGCATAATTTTCGCATCCCAATGTTGAAGGGCATTTTCTGTATATTTTATTTTCCTCGCGTAATTTGCGCACGCGAGGATTTGACAGTGATTTCTAAGGTAAGAAACTTCTTAATCAATTTTTTAATGTTATTTTTTTTACAAATTTAGAATTAGTTGTTTGTTGTCAATTCTTGCTACAAAGAAAATGTGTACCGGTATTTTCGTGTTATTTTGACTTTGGAAAAAATAGATGATCTTCACTGATGTGGCAAAGTTTTTTCCCCCGCATAATTTACGCACCCTTGTTTCAAAACAACTTTTTTCGTCTAAAAAAGTGCGAAAATTACGCGAGTAAATACGATAATTACTTTTCAAAACACACGGTCCATGGCTTTTTATCGAAACATCTAAGAAACTTCAGAGTTTTACAGATTTAAATATTCTCGGGGTTCAAAGTGTTAGCATTTTACATTAGGACAAAAAAATCGAAACTAAATACAGAGAAAGGAAATTTGGGCAGGCAATAGGATACTGTAATTGCCACTCGGATATCTTCATTCAGTTCCATTATTTATTTATTTTATTTTTATTTATTTATACAGCTCAGAGGCCATTTTGTACTGGATATCCAACAACAACAATAACAATGGAAAGGATTCGGGAAGGTATCGGCCAGGGCCTGTTTAGTAGGTACCATCCCAGTTTGCCTGGTAGGACTGAGGGAAACCCTGGAAAACCCAGGATGGTCGGCAGCGGGATTCGAACCCACGACCTCCCGAATGCGAAGCCAATGCTCTACCAGTTGAGCTACTTCGCTACAGCTACATTTTATCTACTATATCATTCAGGAATAACCAAGAAATTTGTGTAAAAAAATTCACTGATAAGATGTGTATTTTCCCTATCTATCACTCATTCCTAGCTGTTTTCTACATTTTTTATCTCGTATTTTCTTAAAGAGATTAAAATGAATTTAAACAAAATATATGTTTTAAACTATCTATCTAATTATCTAGTTCACAAAACAAGTCTGAGGGTAGATACTATATTTTGCTATGGATTACTACTGTATTTCGCTTACGAATTATTATCACATGACTTCTTACTCTGCTTTCTACACGATCACCGTTAGCTGGGTGACACTTATATGAGGTGACTCACCTTTGATATTGTCATCTGTTTCCTAAATAACATAGATAAATAAAAGAGGGTGAGGCGTAACATTAAAACGGAGGTGATAAGCTGACGCTAACCTCACTAGTCCTCAATATTCAATAATAGCCTACGTTATCACGTGAGAAAATGTTTTGCTAATGAAAAGAAAAAAGATTGTTTTAAGGAAGTGAACACATGCAAAGAATATCATTTACACAGACGAAAATGTTTTGGAATTAAAAAAAGATCATTTTAGTTAATATTTCATTCCTGTCTGTCGGGGAATCTGAAATTGACCTAATACGATGTTAGAGAATTTGAGGAAAAGCTGTAAAGAACACAGAATAAAAATAAATGTAAAGAAGACTAAGGCTATGGTAGTTTGCACGAAGTAAACTACGGTAAATATTAAAATTCGAAGAGAAACAGTGGAACAAGTAAAGAGGTTCCGGTATTTAGGTAATAGTTAATAAGATGCCATACGAAGTATAAATTGATTATGATGCATTTCATAAATAAGCCTACAAAATCACTCAAATTTCACTTTGTTACAATAATATAATAAAATACAAAGAGATCGTCAGCTCTGAGGTCACAATAGAAAGGAAGATATTTCTGATTGAAAATTCGTAAAATTACAATTTTTCTAAGTGATGCTAGTAGTGTTCTCTTGCACCGAATGAAGAAATAAATGAAAGTGGATATTTCTAATTTGTTCAGTTGTTTCATAACTAGGGTGAACATAGTCCCGTTTCGACCGAGACAGTCCCGTTATAGGAGAGTGTCCCGGCCGTCCCGTCAGTAGATGGAAAAAAGTAGTATTTGTTCCGTTTTACGCGAATGAAAGAAGTAAATATCAAATCCAGTACCTGTACTCCTTGTACAAGATTTTAGTAAATTTGAAGATGAAAATATAAAGTTTGATATTTTATTGAAAGCATTAGGAAGGTGTTGTGCCTGTCTGGTACATCCATTCCTGTCGGGCGTGTTTCTTCAATCATGAATAACATATGGACAAGTGAAAAATATTCTTTACATGTTGCAACAATGAAATCTATGTTACTGGTACGGTTTAACTTCACAGAGAACTGCAACGAATTTATCAAAGATTAGTGAAGAACAAAGCTATTCTCAGGAAGATAGGTTCTTCTGAGAAATACTTCTGGCATTCTTCAGTTCAAGAATAATATATCAAGGATTTGAGCTAGGGCAAAGGAGCAATTGCAGGTAGCATCATGTCCTACTGTATTGTAAGTTAAATACGGTTTTATTTTTTAGCTGATATATATTATGTTATATTACAATATAAATATATTAGGTATTGCTAAGATAAACTAATTTACGCACTGACCTGTTTATCATTTCTCATGATTTTAAAAAAGCCGGAACCTGTCCCGTTTTCAGTTGAAAATTTTATGGTCACCCTATTCATAACTTGTTTTCTAACATTACATTAAAGTATATTTCAATGTGTTTTAAAATAAAAATAATTAATTCTGTTTTTCGTATTTTAAAAAAATCTGATAATTAATTTTATTATATATTTTAAATATTTATTTTCCTATGTGTTTGGATCTCCCAGAAGAATTTCAGGCCCCTTGGACCCTCGGTAATTGCCGAACAGCCGACCTAGTTGGACCGGTATTGGCCAAGGTTATAGAGTAAAAGGATTTGCTATGTCAATATAATTTAAAAAAAATGCTGAACGGTGCTAAAATGAAGCTCCCAATGTTAAACTTTGAATTAATTTTGATTCAAGCTCGAAAATTTGTATAATTTTGTACATATTATGCTAATAAAGTTGGTTGATGAGTTTTGGTACTGGAAGCATTTGAGAGATGTGTTTTTTACTGATATTATGTACTCAATAGTCTGATGGTATGCAATCAGACTGAGAGTAGAATGGATTTAGATTGGCTATTTTGAAAGACGGAAGAAAGAAACGGAAATGATATTGCAATCTACATACATATAATTTACAGTGTTTTTCAAAAAGACTGGTCGCCCAATTCTCTTTGAAAGCCCTTTATTCTTATATCTAGAATTAAATTAAGCAAATACTAGCCATACTATTATAATTATCTATATGTGGTCGCGACAACGTATTCTCCAAAAGAGTGGCGAGATTTTTTTTGAACAATACTATACACTTCTTTTTTATTACAGATAAAATTTTGAACGAAATGTAACGAACAAAGTTCTCTTAAATTTTTTTTTATTTCCTATGATTTATGAGCGTGGTTCCTTTCTAGAATAAAATAACGAAGTACTTTACTTTAAAATAAAATACGGTAACCGTAAGTCAACATTGAAATTAAAGTTATCACTTAATTTTAAAGTTTTTTTTTTTATATATAAAATAAGCAATACGTATAATTCTAAATTAATTTTAAAATGATCTTATGAGTCTTAAATATATAAGCATAGATTTTTAGCCTGCTCCCTCGGAACTGCCCTCAATTCTTTTTTCTTTATCTTTGAGCAAGAAAGCAACCAAGAAGTAAGCTAACATTCTCTCTCTCTCGTTTAAGCAGCCAGCCTGCGTGTTCTGTAGTTGTGCAGTAGAGTATGCTTAAAAATAACTTAATAACTTTTTTACGTCATGGCAGCTCTTATCCGAGTCGAAAACTTTGTCAGCTGAAGGGAAGAAAAATAGTGAGAAAGTAGTTCCTTGTGAGAATTCTATTTCTTCCAGTTTTAGTGAAGATTGAAAAACATTACTCATGTCATTTGACGAACAACCATTATTTAGTGAAATGAAAGGGAAAAACAATAATTTTATTCACCTTTTCACTCCCACCCACCCACTTGTGACGCCAAGTGCGTGGCAGCTTAGTGTAAGAGAGTTATTCTACGGCCTTCTCCTTGAGGACAACATGGCAGGAAGTTAAGAAAAGAATGTACTTGTAAGATACAAAACACGGCACATTTAATTAGTTAAACAAGAAGTATAATATAAATCAAAATGCTACAATTTTGGAAACTACTTCTTTTATTCATGGGAACTTAATATAGTGCGTGGAGTTAGCGTAAAAATATTTCACTTCCGGCTACCAGTCTGCAATTTTACACAGTTCTTATATGTATACCAAAGGACAAGAATCCGCCGGGAGACACTTGATCTGACGTCCGGAACTCATGTGATGACGTCATCAAAATGGCGGACAGCTCGATTCAAAAAATAAGCCATATCTTCGTTATTTATGGACCGATTTTCTTCAAACTTGGCTCATTTTAAAGGAAATTAAATTTGCAATAAAACATGTTACCAAAATATTTCCTCTAAAATTAACCGTTTCGGAGTTATTTAAGAATTTATTAAATTAATGAGTATTTATTGAAGAAAAATACAAAATAACTCCGAAACCCTTAGTTTTAGACGAAACACTTAGGTAACGTGTTATATTGTTAATTCCATTACCTTTAAAATGAGCTATTAACGAAGAAAATCGGTCCATAAATAACTGAGATATCACATATAAACGTGTTAATTACATTATTAAAATGGCGGTCACGACTTCTAACAGATAGCGACAAATTCAGCCGAAATACTTCACTTCCATATACCAGTCTCAAATTTTACACAGTATTTATATACATAATAACTAATTGGAAAATACCTGGAAGACACTTGATTTAACACGCTGAACTCCTATGTTGACGTCATCAAAATGGCCGCCGGGATTAAGAACACAGGTTTGCTTAAATACACTTAACTCCGTTACCAATCATTTTATTGAGTCTTCCAACTGTTCCATTTGAAAGAGCATGAAATAAGCTACAAAAATTTTATTCGATTTTAAATGGTTTATGGCGATGACAATGTGGAAGTGGATGAAAAGAAAAAAAAATGAAATGAAACTTTGAGTCTTACGTCCCACGTTTATGCCGGTTAGGCTAAAGGAGACGGTAATGATGAGAAATGAATGAAATGGTGGAATGAAGAGAGTGGGAGGAAACGGGAGAACCCCGAGAAAACCCACGAGCACGGTGTTTGTCCACCACAAAGTCCACAAGGCGCGAGCTTGGATCGAACCAAGCACCGGAGGTGAACGCTCTACCACTGAGCCACCGCGCCCCTTGGATGAAAAGAAGATCCGTACATTTTCTTCTAGTAGATGGCAAAAGTTTCTACTTGAAGAAAACGCAAAAACATTATTTTGTTTTTGCTAGTGGTGACCTCTGTTACTTACCGAATTATTAGAAAAGAAACACACAGAATATTCTATCACAGAATGTTTGCAACGTGGTGCGTCGGCTTAGAAAAGTTTCCATCCATGAAGTCATCAAAAGAAACAACCTTCCCTTGATGAGTGCTAAGAAAGGTACAGTTAAGTCCAAAGACAAACAGAAAATAGTAGACCTGAGAAAAGACAGTATTCTTTTTGCCAAGTTGTACGTTACTAGTCAATCAAGAGGAATTAACGTCAAAACGTTCTTTGCCCATGAAAATAGCTCATGTCCACCTTCCATATCCGACCGCGGTAAGCTCAGAAAACCATTAAAAAATCCGACGTGGTGTCCTGTATCATCGAGTCAAGTGGAGTTCGGTGTTACCACTATTCATGTGCCCGAAGTTTTTTCGCTCATAATCGATGCAGCAGCCTTGATCCATATGCTTGTCCCTAAATCCAGCCGGACATTTTAAGAGTACTGCAACCAGATTGTTAAACCATACATTCTAATGAGATTAAGATCTGTGGAAAAAGTTGACCTAGTTTTTGACCGCTACTTAGAAGGAAACCTAAAAACTGACGTAAGACAGTCGAGAGGGCTGGGGTCAGAATAAATGTAAAATCTAATGATGTCATCCTCAAATCTTTCAGTAAGTTGCTTGCTCACAGTAAGACCAAAGAAGAGCTCTGAATTTTTAGCTGAAAACCTGGTCAAAATGAATCTCCCCGCCGGAAAAAAGTAATATGCACCTACAGAGACACGGTAATTGGATCGCAAATGGAGGCGACATTTGAAGATATATCTTTCGAATTCCATGAAAAAGCCAATGGCCGTCTCCTACTTCATGTATGGCATGCTATGGAATACTCGGGTTGTTCTAAGGTCATGGTGAAAACTGTTGATAGTGACGTGGTAGTAATTGTTATGTATGCCTTTTCTAGACTCAATACACTGAAAGAATTTTGGATGGAACACGGTAGTGGAAAGCACCTCCAATACCTTCCGATCCACGAGCTGCACAACAAAGTTCCACGAGGAGTTCCAGATCTTTTGCCATTCTTCCATGCATTTACGGGGGCTGATACTGTGTCAAGTTTTAGAAGTATTGGTAAAACAACTGCATGGAAAACGTGGATGACTTTCCGAGACGTAGACGAAGCTTTTTCGGCATATTTTCAAGTTCTGGACAACATCTCTGTAGGTGACTACACGTTTTTACTCATTCAACGCTTTGTAGTTCTTATGTGTCATTCATCAAGTTCTGCAGAGATCGTCAATAAGACCAGGCGGATTCTCTTTACCCAGCAAAACAGACCCATTGAAAATATTCCACCAACCAGCAACGCTCTGTTGCAACACTTGAAGAGGGACATCCTACAACGTTCTTTGTGAACAAACTGTCTTCAACGGAACAGTCAACGCTTGGATCCTTGTGAGTGGGGATGGAAGAAGACCGCAGATGACTACGAGCCCCTCTGGTCGACAAGCCCAAACTTCACCATGGAAAAGCTAAAAGAGTTGATAGCATGCAAATGCAAATAGATTTGCACGCACTGTCGATGTGTAAAAATGCACGAACTTTGCACTTTACTTTGTAGTTGTGAGGGACAATGCAGAAATTAAGTTTAATCTTACAAACTTGTCACTTTGTTTAAAGTTTGCATTGTTTTCAATAGTTGTGCCTTCCGCGTTAATAAACCATGTGGACTATATATGTTTTCATTGTGAGAAATTGTTGTAAATATCTGTTACCCTTCCTAAAAAAGAAAAGTTTTTTTTTCTTTTTCGCCAATCAGTAAAAAGAGAGTATTGGATCCACTAAAAGATGTAAATAACTATTTTTATTTTCATGTTCACTCTTTTGTGGTATAATTTATAATTAAAGATGAATCACTCATAAAAAAATTATACAGGCATGAAACATTGCAATTGATGTAATGTATATTTACTTGAGTTAACGCCTCTTGTAATAACAGAAATGTCATTGCAAAATATATTAAGCCAACAGCAACCATTTCAAAACATTGATTTTTTACCCCCTTCCACGTTGTCATCGCCATAAACCATTTAAAATCGAATAAAATTTTTGTAGCTTATTTCATGCTCTTTCAAATGGAACAGTTGGAAGACTCAATAAAATGATTGGTAACGGAGTTAAGTGTATTTAAGCAAACCTGTGTTTTTAATCCCGGCGGCCATTTTGATGACGTCAACATAGGAGTTCAGCCAAGTGTCTTCCCGGTATTTTCCAATTATTTATTGAGCTGAGCGAAGCGAAGCTCTTATACTCGGGTTAGCCGCGAACTCCTCCTAGACCGTTTGGCCGATCTCAACCAAACTTAGCACGGTGATAGAGTATGTCGTGCTGAGTGACAACATAGGTCGAAATCAAAAATCCGATGTACCATCGAGGAATAATCACCGAAAAACGCTTCCTCCTAGACCGTTTGGCCGATCTTAACCAAACTTAGCACGCTGATAGAGTATGTCATGCTGAGTGACAACATAGGTCGAAATCAAAAATCCGATGTACCATCGAGGATTAATCACAGAAAAACGCTTGCATAGACTTAACATGGGGAAAAAGTTTTCACGCGATTTTTTTTGTCAACAATTAAAAATGGCATTTATTATTGCATAATGGCCAGGAATGATTACGTAGTTTAAGCTCGCTCAGCTCATTTCATTGCAATCGGGTACATCCATTGCATTCCTAGTGTATATAAATACTGTGTAAAATTTGAGACTGGTATATGGAAGTGAAGTATTTCGGCTGAATTTGTCGCTATCTGTTTGAAGTCGTGACCGCCATTTTAATAATGTAATTAACACGTTTATATGTGATATCTCAGTTATTTATGGACCGATTTTCTTCGTTAATAGCTCATTTTAAAGGTAATGGAATTAACAATATAACACGTTACCTAAGTGTTTCGTCTAAAACTAAGGGTTTCGGAGTTATTTTGTATTTTTCTTCAATAAATACTCATTAATTTAATAAATTCTTAAATAACTCCGAAACGGTTAATTTTAGAGGAAATATTTTGGTAACATGTTTTATTGCAAATTTAATTTCCTTTAAAATGAGCCAAGTTTGAAGAAAATCGGTCCATAAATAACGAAGATATGGCTTATTTTTTGAATCGAGCTGTCCGCCATTTTGATGACGTCATCACATGAGTTCCGGACGTCAGATCAAGTGTCTCCCGGCGGATTCTTGTCCTTTGGTATACATATAAGAACTGTGTAAAATTGCAGACTGGTAGCCGGAAGTGAAACATTTTGGTGGTTTCTGACACTAACTCCATGCACTAATATTCCCGTATTTTTGTAAAGTTTTGTCGATGTACAAGTACTCGCTTTCGCGTCGGTTGCATAGTGCGCGTCACACATGTTATGGGCACAAAGGCAATGGGCATAAAGTTTTTCTTTCTTTGGTAATACTAGCGAAGTATTCTTATCTAAGTAATAATAGCAAAGTTTTACAAAATTATTGTTTTTTTTTTGTGCTATTCTTTTGTGTGAAAATATGCATATAATAGTATAAAAATCATGAAGCAGAAATATAAGTTGAGTGTTTGTATTTTTAATTTTTCACTAGTGTTACTCCACAACGGTATAATGTAATATAATGAATTCGCGTTACTGCCATTAATTATTGTTTTGCGATGATGTTTTCGTGTTTTTAGGTAAGAGTTACTAACACAAAATACAGTGATACAATCTTGGTGACGACAATACGGATTCTGTCCACTGTCCTTCTATGAACGCTACAAGTGCTTCGTTCAATTCTGGTAAGAGGCATTAACCGCGCAACCTTTTGATGCTTTACTTGCCCGAGTATTTTTGAGACCCTTCAAGGAATACTCACTCGCGTTATATAACCGCTTTCCAAATAGGCATATGAAATTTGAACCATTAGGCGTCATCAATTGACTGTCTTACCGAAATCGAACAGGAATTTACAGGATTGAATCCAACACCATTATAAAATTGACACCCTCCCGAACAGGGACGTCTGGAATCGAATCCTCAACCCTTATAAATAAAAAAAATTAAAGAAAACAACGAATCTAAAATTCTCTAAACATTTCAATTTCCATTTCATGAAACAGGAGAAGTCAGAATATAAGATTGATTCGGATGGTCAACATCTTATAGTGTGTCCCATTTACAAGGCAACATAGAGTGGGGTATTGTATAAATTTTAAACCTTAAGTGGTACATTCTAATACCAAGTTTAACCCTTGTTTCTGCTAACATTTTTAAAGCTAGAAACAACGAATGGAGTTCACTAGTGTACATGTAGTGTAGCCAGATATAACTTGATGGGTATTTTTTTAATATATAAAATATCGTAATTGGCAGTAACCCACATGCATGGACATATGAACCGTAATTTCCATCTTGAATATGAGGAGTACCGCGGCATCTATTGTGCTGGAGAAAGAATTGTTCATTTTTACGGACAGCCAATCAGTAAATACATCTTTAATGGCGAACTAATGAAATCATTATATTTTTAAATTTACGCTGAGCATTGATGACAACATTGTTGCTGTTTGAGTGGGGTAACATGTGTATTTTGTTACTCTCTACTACATGCAATTACTGAAAACAAGAAAAAATATGGAAAAATTCAGTCAAAATAGTGTTATTTACATACATTTAGCATCCATACTATGATATAAGAAAGATCTTTGTATGCAAACAAAGGAAGGAGCAATTCGTATTCGGTCAAGAGTGTGTTGTTATTATTTCATTTCATTTTATTTTATTTATTCTCCATTCTGTACAAACTTGGAAATAATTTTCCGATAGTACATGGGATTCGTCATGGTTAATTGATGCAGTACTTATATTAGACACATTTGTTAAACATAATTCATATAGTTATACATTACAGTAATTTGAAATATCATTATACCAATACTACAGCATACCTTATACATAAATTAACCTATCTTGTTACTTTATTACTACTATTTACATTGTGACTATTTAACTGATTATATTCATCTATTGTATAGAAGCAATGTGACAATAGGTATTCTTTTAATTTTCTTTTGAATGTAACATTAGACTTGGTTACCTTTAATTTGTTTGGTAACTTATTGTATAGCATGATACCAGCATACTTTACTCCCTTTTCGTACATTGCTGTTCTATGGTTTGGTGGATGAAAATTAGTCTTTTTTCTTGTGTTATAACCATGCACGTCACCGTTTATTGTGTACTCATTTACATTGGATCTTACAAATTCTATTAAGCAATATATATACAAACATGGTAAAGGTAGTATAGGTAGTTCTTTAAAATATTTCCTACAGGACTCTCGGGGTCCTACACCAGCTAGGATTCGTACAACTCTTTTTTGAAGAACAAAAATATCTCTACTTTTTACAGTATTTCCCCAAAATATTAATCCATATCTTAATATAGATTCAAATGAGCAGTAATATAATATTTTTGCTGTATTTCGGTTTATAGTATTTTTGATGGTTTATACGGCAAAACACATTTTTCTTAACCTATCCGCAATTTTTTCTGTATGATAATCCCATTTTAAATTTGCTGATATATGTACACCTAAAAATTTTACAGAACTAACTTGTTTTATTTCGTTTTCTCCTATTTTTATACTTCCTTGATCTAGATTGTTGTTTGTTAATTTAAAGCTTATTGACATGTTTTTTTTCTGAATTTACTATTAACTTATTATGATCAAACCAGTTCGTTAGCTGTTTTACGGTGTTTTCTATGTTAGTATTTAATCGTTGATGGTTTTCGCCTGTTATTGCTACACTTGTGTCATCCGCGAATAATGTGGCTTTTGCAAAGTTTAAATTATCCGGGAGATCGTTTATATATATCAAAAACAGTAATGGCCCAAGAATTGATCCTTGTGGTATGCCGCATTTTATTTTATTCATTGTAGATGTGAAAGTAGTTAATTTTGAATTTCTCCCATCTACTCTAGTTATTTCCACCACCTGCATTCTATCTGTCAAATATGAACGAAATCAGTTTCTTATTACTCCTCTTATTCCACATTTCTCTTTTTTATATAAAAGTTCTCTATGAGGCACTAAGTCAAACGCTTTTGTAAGGTCTAAAAACAATCCTATGCACATATTTCTTTTATCCAGTAGTTCGCTTACGTAATTCAGATATTGGTAAATAGCGGTTTCCGTTTATTTTCCTTGAATAAATCCATGTTGATCTTTTGAAATTGTTCCAGTACTTTGTAAATACAGTGTAACCTGTTTGTCTAATTCTAATATTTTCGCAAATGTTGTAATAAGAGAAATCGGTCTATAGTTACTGATATCCATTTTATCCCCCTTTTTATAAGTTGGTTTAACTTTGGTAACTTTTAATTTATCAGGAAATACTCCTGTTTGGAAAGAAAGGTTTATTAAATAGCATAAAACTTCAGCTAGAGAACTGTTTACAACTTTTTTGATAAGCGCAGACGGTATTTCATCAATGCCTGCTGACCATTTATTTTTCATTTGATTGATAATTTTAATTACGTCGGTCACATTTACAGGATATATATACATTGAATTTAGATTATTTCTTATGTTAACTTTCCCAAATTGGTTGCTATTTTTGTGTTTGTCATATATTCTACTTAAATTTGTGTAATTGAATGTGTCTGAAATCATTTGTGGGTTATGAATTATTTCATCATTGTGTTTTATTTCAGTAATATTTTCTCTTGTTTGATTTATTTTTAGTTCATTATTTACTAATGACCACAACGCTTTGGTCTTATCATATCTCTGTAAGTTTAATTGTTAGTGTTGTGTGTGCGTTTCATTTTTATTTTTTTATATTTTTTTTTTATTTATTTTGGTGTTATGAGGTATTCCAGAGAAGGTCTTTATTATTGAACATTGTTTTCGTGTAAATTCATATGCCAGTGTAAGAGCAAAATTTTAGGAGACATTTCCAAACGTAAGTGTTCCTGATAAATCAACAATATATCAACTAGCTTCAAAATTTCGTGACTACGGAATCTGTGCTGAAAAACGACACAAGTAGCGCATATCACATACATCCAGAAATTCAGTTTGCAAGCTTGAGGCACAAACAAATCTATCAAAAACTACTTCTCACAGAGCTCTAAAAATTTTGGAATTAGACGCATATAAGGTACAGACTGTGCAAGAATCGAAGGCAACAGAGAAGGATTCAAGAATCAAACATTACCTTTGGTTTAAATCTTTTGTTGGAGACGAAGGATGTATTTAACTTTTTTTTTAATTTTATTTATTTAATTCTTTTAGGGATGAAGCTTGGTTTCATTTAAATGAATACGTGAACAGTCAGAGTTTATGATCCTAGTTTACTGACAATCTCCATGTTTTGCACGAACAACAGTTACATCCCCAGAATATAGGTATCTAGTACGTAATGCCAGGGTGCCGAATAATCAGACCTTTCTTTTTCCACACTACAGTTAATGGCACAGCACACCGTGACCTTATCAGGCAAGTCATTTCTTTTTTGGAATATGACAAACGTGATTGTTGGTTTGAACAAGACAGAGCAAAGTGTCATACGTCCAATGAGATATTAGACATGTTGAAAGATTTTCTGTGACAATGTAAAAAAACTTATGGCCTTGTTGCTCTCCTGTCTTGACATCTTCAGACTTTTTTTTTCTAAAGGATTACTTAAAACAAGAAGTTTACAAAAACAATTCGCGATTATGTAAGTTCTACAAACCAATATTCGTATAGCTATTGAGAACATTAATCTTTTAATTCAACATGATGAAACGAGTAAACCTGTGTTTGCATCAAAACGACTGGTATTTCCAACATTTGCTTTACAACTGAAATTTCCTTTCTTTTCACGCTGCATGGTTGCCAGGTGTGTATAAGTAATACTATTTTCACTAAACTTTTCAATGTTTTTTCTTATTTTCAGTGATTGTTGTGATAGACAGTAAGAAAATGTACATGTTGATGCATTCAAATATCAACAGTGTTGCCAATGCACATCGTAAATTGAAGAGAACAACAATTTCGCTAGTTTGTAGTTAAAGAGATACTTACTAATTGACTAATTGACTATTCATAAAAATGAATAATTCTTTCTCCAGCACTATACAGTAAATGCTTAACTACTCTATCTACCCAAGGTGGAAATTACCGATCACATATCCATATGGGTGTATTACGTATCATTTTCTATACTTCGCATATAAAAAATCAAGTTATATAGAGCAACAATGTATGAGTACTAATGAATTCCATTCGTTGCTCCTAGATTTAAACATACCAGCATAAACAAGGTGTAAATTTGGAACGAGGATTATACGTATACCACATCCCGTTCAAAATGTATACAATCCCCACTGTGTGTTTTATTCTAAATAGGACACTCTAAACCGAATATTAGGTCATAGCTATAATTCCATCAGAGTAACAAGAACATAGAAATTTTAGAAATTACTCAGTAATGTGCAAAAATAATATTCCATCTAGCTATTACATAACAATTCGAAATATGAATATTTTACATACGTGATTTAACATTTCATTCGTACTGCCATTTAATCCTAGGAGAACAAATCCTTTGTGTCGAATAGACGTTAAGATCGTTTCTACCACTTGAGACAATCTCTTAGAGTATGTGTTATCCTGAAATGAAGCGAACCATAAGCGATTACCAAACCTAATTATATTTTAATTTTCTTTCTATGAAACTTCTTTTTTAATTTCATTACCCTGTGGAAACATATTAACTGTTCCTAGAAATTTAATTAGATAATAGACAATACTAGAAATTTAGATAATACTTCTGAATAATTATTTCTAATACCTGAGTTATGCATTATAAGAGAAGGGGCGGCGGTAGCTCAGTGGTAAAACATTCATCTCTGGTGCATGGGGTTCTTGGTACGATCCGAGCTCGCGCCAAGTGAACCTTGTGGTGGATAATCACCGTGTGTGTGTGTGTGTGGGGGGGTTATGCGGCTGAAGAAAGTGAGGGTGAAATATGCAGTGTTCACGAAGGGGACGTCCGGTAAAAAAAGTTGGTAACACTGATCAAAAATTTAAAACTACACACTAACATCTGTTCAAAATAATCATGAAGCTCTTTCTTTACTAAATACTAATGCAAGTAGAGACTACTTTATTATAAAAGTGAATGTAAAAACTATTTTTGAAATCCTATGTACAGCGCTTATAGCTAAATTTTGATTTAATAATATACATGTAAAAGTAATTTGCTAACCTCTGTTGGTGCAGGATTTTCAGTTGCAACAGCTGTGTCATCTACTGTCTCTGATGATTCCTGAGATTTTAGGTTTATATTATATAACAAGATGTCTTTTGCGCCCCGTAATAGAGAAGCCTAAATTAAAAGAAATGCCATACATTAAGCAAATTTAACAAAGAAAACATCTACGATACGAGATAAGGATACATTTTGTACGATATTGCATCTTCGTACAAAATAAGGATGTAATATATCTATCTATCTATCTATCTATCTATCTATCTATCTATCTATCTATCTATCTATCTATATATATATATATATATATATATATATATATATATATATATATATATATATATATATATATATATATATATATATATATATATATATATATATATATATATACCGTATATATATACTAGGGATGGGCAAAACCGATTTTTATAAATCCGGAAACCAGTTTCTAGAAAAAACGAAATCCGAAAAACCGACATTTCGGTCTTCTCAAAAACCGGTTCGATTTTTCGCCGAAACCGTTTTCGGTTTTCACCGAAACTGATTTCGGTTTCTCACCAGAGTAGAGTTGCAGAGGCAAAACTATAACTGGTTTTAGCAAAAACTAAAAACCCAAAACTGTTTTGGAAAACACATAAAACTATTTCTGTGGAAATGGAATCGGTTTCCGGAGAACAACGAAACACTATTCTGGTCACAAATAAAACCAGTTTTGGGAAACCGGTTTCGGTAAAAAAAAAAACGAACCGTTTTTATTGGAGAAAACCGGAATCAGTTTTCAAGAAAATCGAAACCAGATTCTGTGAAAAACCGATGCCCGGTTTCGGTGAAAACCACTGAAAACCGGTTTCGACGAAAAACTGTCTTTTTTAACTTTCAAAAAACGGTTTCGGTTTTGCTGAAAACCGGAAACTGAAAAAGCAGTTTTTGTGCCCACCACTAATATATAGCCTATCGGGTGTTCTGAATATGGCGCCTACGGACTACAGAGCATTATTCTGTATATCAAAATAGAAATAAAAATAATAAATATATATATTTTCGGGTCCTCGTCTGCAGACGCGAATTGCTATATATGGCAACGTCACAGATAAAGAACCATAGAATAGATCTACCAATCCATTAAATAGTTACATCGATTCTTTCCGGATGGAAGTTAAAGTCGATAGACCTCGATACTAACACCATCTATTAGTGTAACAATCGATGTAACTGCTTCATGGATTCCTAGACCAATGCCAATAGTTGCAAGTTAATTTACGACGTTGCCATATGGAAATTTTTGATTCTCCATAGAGTTGAAGGAGGCTCCGAATGTATACAATTATATAGCATTTTCGCTTTATTTTGACCTGTAGAATAGCAATGTTGTCTGTGGGCGCCATCCTATATAAAACATCCTATATATGTGGTCCAAAATTTCGAAAAGTTGAAATTTTACCGTGGCACTCACTAAATTTGTTCTCCCTTACAAATAAATAATACATGCAAAATTTCAAATCAATAGCTCAATATTTAGAGGTTACGCAACCGACTTAAAATTTAACAAAATTAGTGCTTTATTATCATTGTATAGACACTGCGATATACACTCTACTTTTGTGCATTTGTTCTCCTATATGCAGTACATGTTATTATCATATTTAGGCCTATTACAAATCAACTATGCCACTAGGAAATGTTGCAACAATGATCAGTAAAGGCTGTATTGGTATTTCATTCCCTTCGTTTCATCCATTGTATTTTGAACTTTTTCATACTATTAGAAACAATGCAAACTTTACAAATTTTAAACAATATTCACTGCAATGACGAATTTGTTCCTACGTATTACAAGTTCATTAAAAAAAAAAAAAAAAAAAAAAAACTTGGTTTGGTCTAAATTGATAAGTTGCAGTCGCACATCATATGTTCTCCGGTGGCTGACTTCTCATTTCATTTGTTTAACGATTATGGTTCAGGACATTGTTGCCACACTTGGTACAATTGTACCAAATTCATTCCTTTTTGTCATTCGTCGGCCCGTTGGTACTACGCTGACATTTTCAGCCCCTTTTGTAAAAAATTTGGTCCAATTCTACCCAATTCAGCACCATTTAACAAATACTTGTCACATATTCAAAAGTGTCAGTAAGACTTTCTTTACATCTCTTTCTTTTGATGTCTTTCAGGGAAGCTTCTAGGACCCTGGACCGGTTTTACATCTTTTTACAAATGTCAGTTTACTTACCTTATATTCTTCTTACAGTTTATTATCCTCCTTTGATAATGAAACAAGCGAGAATAAAGTGCAATAATTTATATTTTAATATTTTATTATAACGTACTGTTTACACACGAACTCGGAGATTATTGATTTATTCCTCGTTTTATAACACGTTATTTTTGTTCATATATGTTTATAACACCATTTTGGTTTATTGGTCACTTTGAAATAGAGGCGCGTTTGGTTTCGTTACAATACATATCGAAGATAACTGTTTTCCCTTTTAATTTGCGGCCTCTGTTATACTTCCTATGCGCAACACGTTTCATCTTCCAAGGTTGTTCGGGTTCCTCCTATTTGGATGTTTTTAAAAAGAGTCCTTTCTTGATTTGCACTCTTGGAAGAAGGGGTGGGAGTGTTCTAAAACTTCACCTCTTTTAGTTTCTTGTTATCATAGAGCCATGTATTACACTGGTATAAAATAATGAATTCAGCCCTTTTTGTTTCAATTTGGTACTATTTTTCAGCCCACTCCAGAGATAGGACTGTGGCAACACTGGTCCAGGAACACCGCAGTCGGTGAAATATTTGGGGGCAGTAAGCTGATAATACCGAATTGTAGCGGCTGACTGTTTCCATTTGTTTATCAGAACAAAAGCTAGAAGTTTAGTGGTGCAGTGCTGCTTGGACTGAGGTGTGATAGTGAGTTTGTGATAAAGTTGTGAGAAAGAAGATACTTCGTTACTTCATGGTAGAAGCCACTAGAAATAATAGGCCTATTAGACTTTATTTACTAGGAACAGATAGGGAAACTCTGACCGAAAGTTAACTGCCTTCAAATGCCGATGTTTTGTATTTTTTCACCATTATGTAACCTTAAAAAATAATCCATGATAGTGCTAAACATGTTATACGAGAAATTGTACAATTTTGGAAAAGGGCTCTTATTCCAATTCGTGAGGAAAATCATGCAATTGTGAAACTCGAAAAATTGAGGAACTAATGGGCAAATTTAGAGAAAAGAAAGAACCGAAAATCTCCCAACAGAAATAGAATGAAGCTAGATTTGTTGCAAGTTTGAATAAGCACATGCAGACAATGGTTTATCCAGAATTTTGAATTTAGGGGGGTGTTCAAAAAATCTGGGTGGTGCAATCTTGCATTACTTTTATTTATTTATTTATTTATTTATTTTTTACAAATTTTAAAATTTGTTGATGCAAGGACCGATTGCATTGGATTTCCTTCCTCAGCCAGAGCCAATTAGCGTTGACTTTCTTTCTCAGGCTTGGTGTAACGTCGAGATGAAGTCGTTGGCAATCGATTGATCAAACAATGTTGTGACTATCACAGCCGTGTAAAGGTTGATTTCCATTTAACCTTGCGTTACGTGATTTGCTTGAAAATTTATCTTGAAGAAAGTAAGTTGTATTATTCTGTTGGCACTTAAAAACAAGAATTCAAGATCTTTTAAAAGCCAAAATAGCAAGATTTTTAATAGTATCTTCCCGTTCTGCCTAAAGGCCCTCCAGCACTTTGTAGAAAATATTTTAAATGATCTTATCTTCAGGCAGAACGGGAATTCCCGTTCAGCCTAATCTTTCGAGACGAGGAATTCTGCCCAGGGAGGATTTCATCAAGATAATTTTTCTTTAGTAATTGTGACATATTCTGTAAGAAAAATAACTATTTCTTTAAGTTTTATCATAAATTTTAGATGTTATTCTACTTGTTCTTCTCGGAAAAATGACTAGATACAGTTCTGTTATTAACAGTGTTATTCACATCTATTTCAGTAAAAATAAGGGTCATTAAAAAAAAAAAAAAAAAAAAGCTACCTGCAGAGAAATTGAAAATTGATTGATTCAGTTGCAGGAAAGCCGTTTGACATTGTAGCTGAAACGAAGATAAAACATACTTCGGTCTAGTATCAAGTCATTTCACAACAAAATTTTACTCAGTTTTCCAATAGTTCACCTCCAACATGCTAAGGCTCGCAGTCAGGGGCGGCTTTAGGATTTTAATTTTGGATAGGCCTGCTCCCTCGCCTATGAATACATATTCCCATTTGATTGATTAATGACAGTAGGAAATTACTTTTACAGTAGTGGTTGATGGAACCCCAAGGAAAATTAAGACAAAACGGACTAAATTCAAGCGACAGAATCATAGGCGCAGATTAATAAAAAAAAAAAAAAAAAGATTTTTTTTTCTTCAACTGTTATGCATCTAAAATATTATCTGCAATTCTTCACTTTACGGAAATAGCATTTAAAAAAAAATCTGAAAACCCAATAAAAGACGAAAGATTCTTATAGTAAGCATATATTTCACATTTTGATCTTTGCTAAAAACAAAACAAAACAAAAAAATCTTGATCAGTACATAAATACATTACTCGATACAGTACATATTTATACATTACTCGAAATAAAAGACTGCTGTATGCTGCCACACAAGAACGACTTTATTAAAATCAAATCGCATCACAGTTACTTTTCGTACTTAAAATGAATCTTCTTACTGTAATATGCTAAACGTATTCCAAATGTATTAAAAGTATAATAAATAGGAATACTCAGAACTTTTCATATGGGTATGTGTGAAAGTAATTAAAGCTAATCTACCCTTTCATTACAATATTTTTACGTTTTATTGATTTTTCAGCATTTTTAAAGAAAGAAATAGTTATTTCAGTTGAAAAAAATACAGATAACATTTTAGAATATATGACAATTGAAGGGAAAAAATGATCATATAGAGTGTGCACTTGTACATCCAATATATACTCCTGTGATTTTATCCTCGTCAGAATTTTCCTTCCATATTGACCACTTGGATTTAGTTCCCGTCCTCGTTACTACAGTCATTTTATACATGAGTTCCAATCTGTATACAAACACGCTAGGGGTCAAGCTTTTCGGTGCTATATTTCCCTACAAATTTCCTCCTCGCATAGAATTCCCTGTCTTCAAAGATTAGGCAGAATAGGAATTCCCGTTCTGCCTAAAGATAAGATCATTTCTACAAAGTCCTGGAGGGCTTTAGGCATAACGAGAATGAATCTTTTTATTATTGCACCTCCCTATTTGGGAAGTGTAAGGAATTTATTTCCGGGGGGTGTCCGAAAATTTTAGGGGGTGCTGGAAGTGTTAGGGGAGTGTAGATAAATAAGTGCATGCAGATGCTCTTAGACTAATCAAAAATAAGGAAAACAAGGATTTTCTCATTGCTCAGAGGAAAGAGGGACGACGTGGTGTCAGTTGACAGAACTCTTGGCCGAACGGAAACCAGGACGGCTAACAAGAACGGAAACAAGAATTTGTGGAGGCAAGTACTAGTGCTAACACTACCACTAATGCCTGTTACCCTGTTTTTTTCGAGCGATAGTGACAGTGGCAGTAATTTGAAATCAACTAAAACCTCCTCTGATGAAGAATACAAACCCATGAAGCAGTATGCCATGCAGAAGTTCCCAGACACAAAACGAAAGCGGAAAACCCGGAAGAAAGTTGTTACTCCTGAACTTGTTTCTATGTAAGATAGATCGAAATTAACTGAGAAAGAAGCAACTTTCGTTATAACAGCAACGGCCAAAGGTTTGGGCCACAATCTGAATGGAGTTAATCCTCAGTCGTTCATCCATCAAACGAGCTCGCGAACGCAATTGTCTTGAGTGTGCTATCATCATAAAGAACAAGCTCCAAGCAATAAGTGCCATCGTTGTCCATTGGGACAGCAAAATTCTACCAGACATAACAGGAAAAGAAACATCGATCATCTACATCTACCTGTAATAGTATCTGACATGGGAAAAACTCAATTGCTCGGAGTCCCAAAACTGAAATCTGGAACTGGACAAGCTCAAGCCGATGCCATGCTAGGTGCATTGAAGTCATGGGATATTATTAACCAGGTAAATGCAATGTGTTTCGATACAATTACCAACAATACTGGTCGCTACAGCGGCGCCTGTGTAATAATAGAGCGTGACATTAAGAAAAAGCCTTTTATATTTAGGTTGTCGTCACCATATACTGAAGATAGATTTGGCTGCAGCTTTTAAGGAATGTATGCGTGGAGGTGTATCTTCCAGTCCAGACGTAGCAATATTCAAGCGTTTTAAAGAAGCTTAGAACTCCTTTGATCACACACGCTATGATTCAGCAGAAAGAAATATAGATATGGCCAATATCAACAATGACCAAAGGACGAATATCGTGAATTATTGGAATTGACTATTATCTTTCTTGGACTCTTACACCCACTTCACCGTTTACTAGAGCTTTAAGAGATAATCTCGGAAATGCCATATTATCTGTGTATCTCATGAAAACTCTGCAAGGTAAATAGTATTATTGAAGGTTAAAATTGTTATCCGGTAGTAGTCTATCGGAAAACAAAGCGAGATTCTGTAGATTTCACAAGCTATATAGGTCGTATATTTGCAGAACTCATTGACGCTTGAGCTGATTCATATAAGTAAAAGAAAAATAAACATATAAAAACTGTTCCAACTAATAGTGCTTGATTTGTTCAGAGGACAAAAGTCGCTAAATTTATAAATAAGTCGCCAAATTGTAATTTAAAAATCACCAAAAAAAGTCGCTTATTGGAAATAGTATTTTTTATCGCTATTCTGAAAGCCGAATCCCCTAGATTTAGCGACTTTTCCCCCAAATTGACAACACTGATCAGTTGATTGCGTTGCGAGTAAAACCGGGATTTTCTCTTTGGAGTAGATGCACAAAGAGACTTTTGAAAAAGGAAGTTAGTCTGGCTTAAACACGAAGACAAAAAACAACGTACCGACAATGTAGTGTCTGTAATTTAGTATATTTTAATCGCTGGTGCAATATAGAGTCAGTGCAACAAACAGCAAGTATAATATGTAGTTTATGTGAATATATATGTACAGTAAAAATATTATAGAAAAAAAGTAATATTTTAAAATAAGTAAAGATGCAAAACGGTATGTTAACAAAGTCATCTTGTTCCAACGGAACCCAGAAGCACCTTCAAAAGTTAACTGCAAGTCCGTTTTAAGAAGAAGAAATTGAACCCAACATCAAGTGGAAAGTCAAGGAAAATTCAATCTTTTGATGTTAAGTACTCATCGAGGGAACCACCAAGGGGACATCTAAAAACAATGTGAGTGGCTAGTGAGAGTGAAACAACAGTGACAGATAAAATAGTAAATTTCAACCGATTACACGCAACTACTGCGATTATAATGCGAATTATTCGGCCAAGAGTAAAAGTGGTATATGATGTTAAAATTAAATTAAAGTACCATTACATATTTTAATTTGTAATTTAAAGTGAGGTGGTTGTATAGTGATTTCAAGTGTTGACAATTAAAATTACAAAATCCAAATATTACGTATCCTTTCTAAGCAATACTAATATATCTAGGTATAACATAAAAATCTAAATCTTTAATTTGTTTTCCTCTTTCAACTCATTTAAATTAGTATTTATACAACTCAACAATATTTCCATTATTGAGCTGTATCGACTCTAACAGAACAATTAAAATCTGCCTTTAGCGTAAATTACCCAAACGTTCTGACCCGAACTCTGTGTACCGAACGGAATAAAACAAATGGACCTTCATTGCGATCGAACCCAGGAGAGTCATATATGGACTCCTTCTAAATAGGGACATCCAGGGATCGAACCGTAAAAGTCATAATACCTGCATACATACATGCATACATACGTACGTACATACATGCATTCATGCATCATACATACATACATACAAACCAGAGGCGGTCACTCAATGGAATGAAGGGAATGAGTCATTCCCCTGTGATATAGGAATAAAATAATATTATAAAGCACTGAAATAGTTTACTTAAACTTCAAATTATTTATGTTAAAACCTTTTTATTTTACTTATTTCTAAGTTTAAATACGCCCGAAGCTAACGTAGATACAGTCATTCCAACGCGCAGCTCTTTCGATGCATTTTGCGCAGCGCGACCTAGTCGGAACGAGCCGGCTCAATTGCCTTGCCGTGCCGTGGTGTTGGGAGTGGGAATGCATTTTTGTAAGCATTCCGTAAAAACAAGTGTGTGCGGGTGTAGTGCGATATTTTTTTTTCGTTTCGAACTGCAAATTGAAATAGCCTAAACTGTTTCGCGGAGTAAATATTTATTTTAATGAGTTAAAATTTGGATGTTCAGGATTATACTTGGCTTCTTCAAGAAAAACTTGGATTATTTCGCAGGTTTGTAAAGTGCATCTCTTTCCTAATACCTGTGGCGGCTATGCTAGGAAGGGAATGACTGTCCAGTTTGCATTCCATCAGCTTTAACCTATGGCAGCGTCGACGCAAGCCAGTGAGGAGAGTGGGGTGGGGGAAATACAAGATTGTGCATGCGTGTTAGAAACTTTAAAAGGGCGGTCATTTAATTCCTTTAGTTTTCAAGATAAAAAAGAAATAATTTCACAAGGACGATATACACCCGATCTGCCACATATACAAACAAAAACAAAACGTTGTATTCGTCATTTTAATAAGCAACAGTATGAAAAGACAGACTGGTTATTTGGTTGTAGGAAAACTTCAAAATTGTACTGCTGGCCTTGCCTGTTATTTTCAAACGAAAAAGGAACTTGGAATCAGTCAGGGTTTGATGACATGAACAATTTATTGAAAGCCACGCAACGTCATCAGCAATCACAAAATCATATTCGATCGCAAATCTGTCTCACAACTTTTGGCTCAGTACGAATAGACTTTCAGCTAGACCAGCAACTTAAGCAAGAGACTATTAAGTATAACGAGCAAGTGAAAAATAATAGGAAAGTTGTGCGACGAATGATTGATGTAGTTATATTCTTGGCTTGTCAAGAACTTAGTTTTAGAGGCCACGTGGAAGATAAAGACTCGGTTAACAGGGGGAACTATATTGAATTACTTCAGTTATTAAGAAAATATGGTGAAGTTTTAGACAACCATTTTCAAACAGCTACAGTATTTTCGGGACTGTCGAAACATATACAAAATGACCTGATTCAAAGCGTTGCCACTGTCATAATAAATGAAATTAAAAAGGAAATAGCTGATTCATCTTTCATTTCTGTGATACTAGACGAAACGAGTGATATATCATCACATTCTCAACTCTCAACAGTTGTAAGGTACATTCTTCCCGATGGAGAAGTTGTTGAACGATTTCTGGGCTTTACAGATGTCAGCTCAAATCGCACTGCAAGCGCTTTAGCACAACACGTTTTCCAAACCCTCGAGAAGTATGATAGTGGTTCCAAACTAGTCGCTCAGTGTTATGACGGTGCTGCAGTCATGTCTGGCGAAATTAATGGCCTTCAGAAGAAAGTTAGGGATAAATATCCTGATGCATTGTTTATTCATTGTTTAGCACACCGGCTTAATTTAGTACTCTCTCAGTCAGTGTCGGCTATCAAAGAATGTAAAATTTTTTTCATGACACTTAGTAGTTTTGCCTCTTTCTTTTCAAATTCCACAAAACGGATGGCAGCTTTAGATTCAGAAGTTAAGAAGAGATTTCCTAAAGTATGTCCCACTAGATGGAATTACAATTCAAGGCTTATTGAAACAATAGTAGAGTACAGAAATGAGTTGACGAATCTGTTCTATACTATTTTAGATAATCCACAAGAATGGGATAAAGACACATATCATGAAGCCCGGGGATTTGATTCTGTGCTTTCTGACTTTGAGTTTAACTTCTTGCTACTAACGTTCAGCGAAATATTTTGTTTAACGGGCTCCCTCTACGATGTACTCCAGACCAAGTCACTTGATATAAATTACTGCATTAAAAAAACGAAGGAAACAGAGGACATTCTGAAAGTCAAAAGAAATAATTTTGATTCAGTATGGAACAATTGTGTCGCAAAGGTAGGCCCTCCCAGGAAAAGACGTTGCACAAATGACGGTAATGATATGAAAACACATTATGGTCGTTTATATTGTGAAATATATGACGACATATGCAGCCAGATTGAGCTTAGATTCAGTAATTTAGGAAAATTGACATTTCTTCAGTTACTTGATGAAAAGAACATACAGAAACCATTCCCAGATGCAGAATTTTCTTCACTGAAAGAAAGTTATGGTCAATACTTCGATTTTGCCCGGCTCAGAAGCGAACTCTGCGTTGCATATTCTACAATTGAATATTTACCAATGGGTGTTCCAAAACTACTTATCTATTTGAAAAGGACTGGATTGTCATCGTCTGCTTTCAAAGAACTCTATAAACTTTGTAGTCTGATTGCCACAATACCAGTTACAAGTTCTACTGCTGAACGCTCTTTTTCTGCACTTAGACGAATTCACACATTCTGCAGAAACACTCAAGATCAAGAGAGACTGTCTGATCTATCCTTGATATCTATTGAAAAAAAGTTGGTGAAATTGCAACAAGCTGAAAATGATGATGAGTTTTATAATCGAGTGATTGAAGAGTTTGACAAAAAAGGGAGGAGAATAGATTTAAAATTTAAGTGAGGTAGTAGATTTTATACGACCATTCGGAAGGCCTAGGCGCAGATGGGAGGACAATATTAAGATGGATCTCGCAGAGATTGGAATACAAAGTAGAAACTGGATGCAGTTAGCTAAGGATAGAAGTCAGTGGAGAGCTTTTGTGAACGCGGCATTGAACCTCTGGGTTCCATAGGCCATAGAGTTAGTTAGTTAGTTTAGTAGATTTTATAATAGGTTGATTCAAGAGTTTTTCAAGAAAGAAATAATATACCTAAAATTTAAGTTACATAGTGAATTTTATGATCGGGTAATTGAACAATTTGACAAGAAAGGAAGAAAAGTAAACTTAACATTTAAGTGAAGTGTTAAACAGTGGTGACTTTTTTTTTAGCGGATGATTGGAGAATTTGACACGAAAGGAAGACGAATAGACTTAAAATTTAGGTGACATGGTGAATTTTATAATCGAGTAATTAACGAAGAATTTGTCAGGAAACGATGGAAAAATTTAAGTGACAAGTGAGTAATATTATAAAATATTTAAGTTGTTTGTAGTATTAGGTACCATAACAATTGCTTCCCTCATTCCATAAGTCACCGACCGCCACTGATACAAACATACATTCATATATACATAAATACATACATACATAATACGTACATACATACATACATAATACGTACATACATACATACATATATAGTACATACATGCATACATACATACATACTTACATACGTACATACATACATACATACACACATACATACATATATACATTCATACATACATATATACATAAATAGATACATATGAAGAAAACTTTAATTCATGCAACATGGCATACGATGTATTGGAAATTAACTACGTGTTCTACAATAAAATTAAAGGAAGTTTCAATTTTCCAGACTTAGATGAGATTTAATTTATTATGCTGGAATTACTATGTTGTTTAATAAATAATGTAAGAAAAGCGTAAACTTTTGGTTATTTGATAAAATTTCAAGTTTCTGAAAAAAATCACATTCCAGTTTGTGTATGTTTGAATTTTCATTTTAAGAAACTTGACTTTATATTTACGTGTACATGAATGAAAACAAACCAATAACATAAACAACATATGCAATTATAAAAAAAATAAGTCTGTTTTTAACACAAATACCAACTGGGACATCTTGATAACATTACTAACGCTCGCCTATAATGTGTCCTGGAATACTGAAACGAATTTTATATTCCATGCATAATTTTCGGCAACCAAACCTGTTGCCTTCGATAGCTAGTCAGTAATAAAGAGTTTCGGCTTCGCATATTTTTTTTTTTTTAAATATTTTATTCAACTTTCCAGTGATTTTAGCATAAAATACAGTTATTCCTATGCTTTTGTGCTAAAATTCCTAAAAGTATAGTCTTAGAATTGAATAAAATGTAATAATAATAATAATAATAATAATAATAATTGCGATGAAAAATAGCATATGGCTATGTATAATATATAATAGCAATTTGTAATAATTATGTACAATTATCATCAGAAAATATACTCAAAATTTTACATGATCACATATTGCCATATACTGATATCTAATCTACAGTAATTTATATAATTCATAGGTAAGTGTTTCAAACACAAAAAAAAACATGCCAAAAATATGTGTTAAAAATTTTACACTTTACGCACTTATTCTATAGTAATTCAAATAAAAAAAATATACTTGTGTGCGTTGTTTTTCATTTTAAACCAATATTTCGCTTTGGTTTGCTACTAAGAGCTACCTCCAGAGATGATTTTTTTTTTAAAAAGAAAAGATCTTTAATTTTTTGTGTGTGTTACATTTTTATTTTATTCTTCTTCATATGGTAAGTGAGAAACCAGCTTCTATTCCTAAACTTTAAAATATTAAGGTAAAAGTAGTCTGGACAAATAGTAGAATTATATTACTAATGTTTGATCAAATTTATAACAGATTACAAGATTTCTCGTAGGATTCAAAAATTAGTATGTGTCTAACGAACCTTTATAAACATTAGCACGTGTCCAGCAAGTTTTATAAAATCGGAAGTATCAGAATTGAAAATTAGCAGGCATTCTCTATGACTACTGATAGTAGTTTCCAGAGTGTTATTTTTACATGATTTCATTTCAACAATATTTTAATATTTACAAGTTTAGGATTATAAACTGAATTCTTACCTGCCTATATGAAGAATAATAGAGTAGTAATATGACACAAGGGAAAATTCAAGATTGTTTTTCTGCAAAATTCGATCGTAGTTAAAGCTGTAAGCAGCAAACAAGAGCGAAATGTTGGAAGAAAAGAACACAAAAACCACAGAAAAATGAATCAGTTAATGCAAAAAGGGCTTCAGTCAAACAAACTTAATTTTGAGAAAAATAAGAAAAACATTGTAATTTTGAAACTATAATTCGTGTAGATACAAATTACATTAATCGAATGCTGTATAGGAAAACCATTTTTTATACTCATTGCCATAGTAAAAAAATGGTTTCCGCTGTGGACTGAAGTCCTCGCATGTAAATTAAAGACGAAGCCCTGTATGCATGTAATTTTATGTAGTTATTATTTTTTGCTCTTTTAAAACACAAAACGTGTTAAACTTTTTTTTTTTACCACGTTCTAGACGTTACAGGTCTACCAACCGAATGGAACGAAGTCTATAGCTATTGCCACTATAACATATAATACAAATATAATTCTCCATGCAGAAAGGGTTTCAGTCACTGACTCAAACCCATGCTGCTTAGAATAATCGAAGTTGACATCTGTTTATAAAATGTCAGACCAATGAAACTGAAGCTCTTAATGCATAGAAATAGATGTACCCAATAGAAACATAAATCCGATTTAGTCATTTTGGTGACTAAAGCCCTTCTTGCCTGAACGAATTAAAATAAATTCTTTAGTGGCTCAATTATACAAACCATAATTATATAAAATGTATTATCCATGTTACATTGCGTCTGACTAATAAAACGCCCAGCATAATCTATAATATACAAGTCTATATAGGCTTCTTATATCAATTAATGTTTTACTCCCTGTCTAGATAAGCTCGTATGAACTTTATCCTGCTCGGGAATTTCCTCCAAGTGTATTCTTTTCCTTCCACTATCTTCGTTTTCTCTTTCAATTTTTATACGGTTTCTTTAGTTTATGGAGCATAAAAACATATTCCAGAACATTAAACTAAGAGTTCACTTGAGTTTTGCAGATTGGGATTTTGACAAATACATATATGTGTAATGCTGATTCAGTAAAGTCAGCTTTATTGATATCATACTACATAATTACCTGTGTTGTTTTCTCTGTGGAATCTCTTCTCTTTTCTTGGGCTTGCTTTTTGGACTTCTTCATGGGATTTGTACATGTACCCTTGAATGATGAAAATAAAATACTTATATATTAGCTTCAATTACCCGCTTCGCTGGGTTAAATTAAGAAAAAATAGTAATATGTTTCGTTAGTAAGTCAATTTTTACTATTACTAAAGCGCTCCTTGATATTGGTCATTTTCAATGATTTTTATATATCCCCTCTCCTCCCCACGTTGCGGGCCACGGCATCGGAATTTTCATTGTTCCTCTCAGTAACCCCGAAAAATATGAATTTAACACTGATATTGGTCATTTACATTATATATATATATATATATATATATATATATATACCCTCCCCTCCCACAATTTTTACGGGACTGAACTTGGATTTAAATGGCATCAGAAGTGTCACTGTTCATCTCAGCGACCTCAAAAACTATAGATTCGACACTAATATCGGTCATTTTCGATCATTTGCAAATATCTTTTCCCTCCTTTAAGTTACATCGTCAAAGTGATATGACAAAAATCATCTCATGTTCGAACTTAATCTAGGTTGAAAATTTGATCGAGATCGGTCCTGTGGTTCAAGAGTTATTAAGTTTTATTTATTTTTATATATCTCCCTCTCCTACCTCCTCCCCTAAGTTCTATCGTCAAAATAAATAGATAAATACCATTCCAGGTGCAACCTCATCTATGTTGAAAATTTGATTGAGATCGGTCAGGTGGTTCAAGAGTACAGTCACATAGACAGTTACTCTCATTTTTATATTTTATATATGTTCCGCCTCCCCTTCCCCTACGTTGCACCGTCAAAGTTACATGATAAAAATTATCCCAAGCCCGAACGTCATCTATGTTGAAAATTTGATCAAGATCGGTTGAGTGGTTCAAGAGTTATTAAGTTTTATTTATTTTTACATATTTGTCCCTTCCCCTACTCCTCTCCTAAGGTCTAGCGTCAAAGTGATGTGATAAAAACCACCCCAGGTTCGAACTTCATCCATATTGAAAATTTGATTAAGATCGGTTCTGTGATTAAAGCATCACAAAGACAGTCATTTTCATTTTTATTCTTTTTACATATATATATATATATATCCCCCTCCCGCTCCCCTAGGTTCCACCGTAAAAGTAAAATAACGAAAATATCCCAGACCCTAACCTTTTCTATGTTGAAAGTTTGATAAAGATAAGTCTGATGGCTGAAGAGTTATTAAGTTTCTTTTATTTTTATAGATTTCTCTCCTCCCCCTCCTCTAAGTTCTACAGTTAAAGTGATATAATAAAAACCACCTCATATTTGAACCTCATCTATGTTGAAAATTTAGTTAAGATCGGTCGGGTGATTTAAGCGTGATGAAGTCACAAAGACAGTCACTTTTATTTTTACTTTTTTGACATATATATCTCCCCCTCCCCTTCGTTGCATTGTAAAAGTGAAATGAAGAAAACATCCCAGGCCCGAACCTTATCTATGTTGAAAGTTTGATTGAGATCGGTCGGGTGGTTCAAGAGTTATTAACTTTTATTTATTTTCATATATTTCTCCTCTTCCCCTTCCCCTTCCCTAAGATCTACTGTCAAAATGAAATGATAAAAAAACTTCCCAGGTTTGAACTTCATATATGTTGAAAATTTGATTGAGATTGATGGGTTGGTTCAAAAGTAATTAATTCACGAACATAGTCACTTTTGTTTTTATATTTATTGATCTCCCCTCCACCCCTCCCCTACGTTGCTCCGTCAAAGTACATAGCTAGAAACACTCCTAGGCCAGAATCGCATCTACGTTGAAAATTTGATCGAGATCGGTCGGGCGGTTCAAGAGAGTAAGAGTCAACAAACATTGTTACTTTCAATTTTATAATATAGATTATTATATAAAGTTTAATTATATATTAAATATATTTATAATTTAAATTAACTAGCAACTTAAGAAAACGTTCCTTAAAATTTTATTAGTTAATTGTCATCCACAGATAAATTTGTTCATTAGTAAATTCATTTCGTGAATCACAGAATAAGCTATGAAATTAAAGGTTTCAGTTGGATTGATAGGTTATGAAAAGTCTGCTTGGTCATACTTACGGTCCATAAAAAAACAATTAAAACGGTTATTAATTGGCCAAAGTTAAATATTTCTATTACAGTAGACTTACGAGTATCTTGCCTAATGTAGCGGAAGGGCAGGCCGGATGACAAAAAAACCGGATAGGCCGGAGTTCACTGTAGTACACTTAAAAAGAAACATTAAGCATATCCCAAATATTTACGAATACAGTATTGTACGTACTGTACAGTTATAATGAGGAACAGCGGCAAGCGTACTGTATTGAGGTCCTTTACACACTGACGAAACAATGAACAAGGAGCAGTGCAGAACGTTGCTATTTTCCTGTCACAGCTTGTATTTTGCACACGATACCTAGGATGATTGTAGCAGACGCCCGCTTCCAATGCCTTGGCAATGTTGTCAATACAAAGCCTTGCTTTCCTCACTTAATTACGATAAAAGAAAACTAGATCTGATAGTACGAAGGCCGGATAGTTGAAAGCCGAATACTTGAGTGTCTACTGTATTTATAAGTTATAATAAGTATTATATATACTTGCTGTTATAATAAGTATAATAGAAAGTTATAACTGGCTATAAAAGTATTTGTGGGGCGCGGTGGCTCAGTGGTATAGATACGAGTGCGAAACGTCGACGAGAGCGGACGTGGGGAAGAGTTCTCGGAAGACTGTTCTTGCTGTGTTGCATACGAGTGTTAGTTAGACGTACTGTTATTAATAATTTTCCGAGCTTATTGCTCCGGTGTACTGCAGGTACGTGGTTTATTCTTTTGACCTGTAAAAGTGAAGTAAAATGAATCATGTAAATACGATTCAATTTCTATTTGAAAATGGCGCACAGAAACCTAGTGCTTTTGAGTTGCATGATTGGATTTTTGAAACTTTTCATTTGCAAGAAGACGAAATAGCTGCTATTCAAATTCCGACAACCCAGCGTTGTGTTTATTTAAAATTAGTGCGGAAAACTCGAATGGAACAGATTCTTCGCGACGCTAATGGTGAACTCACTTTCAAATATAATAATGGAGTCGTAGCTAAAGTATTGGTAAATGATGCTACTTTAGAAGTGAAAGTGTTACGCATATTTAATTTGCCCCCGGAGACTTCGATTCATTGTATTCAGACTACTTTAAGTGCCTATGGTAATGTGTTAAGTGTTACACCTGATGCATGGTCTAGACAATATCGATATACTGTAAATAATGGCATTTATCTTGCCCGTGTTCAGCTTAAACGAAACATTCCATCATTTGTGATGTTTTCAAAATATCAAGGACATATTATTTATGAAGGACAGCCGAAAACTTGCCAACGATGTCATTCAGAATTACATGAACGCTCTAATTGTCCTTTAAATACTCGCCCTACTGTGTTGCCTATACCCCCTACTGTTCCCCGTCAAGTGCCTGTACCTCCCCCCTCTGCCATCCAATCTAGCACTACAGACAGTGAATTACATGTAACGAAGGAAGAAATTCAACTCAGTTCTAATGATGTTCGACCTGTAGCTCCGAGCGAAGGTGTTGAGAACCAAACACAGGCAGAAACATCTGACGTAACACCAGAGGAAGTAGCTGGTGTTTCTCCCGTGGAACTTGCTCAGACCGAGGTAACTGAAGGTCAATTCACTTCAACAACAACAACAACGGGGAGTGTCGATAGAAAGCAAACAGAGGCTTCTTGTGTGCTTCAAACTGATACAAACGATAATAACTCTGACCTTCTCAAGGACGCTGACATCGATAGTAATGATGATTTTCCGTTACTACGATCTAGCCAACGCAAAATTAAACGTTCGAAATTAGAGAATAAAAGACATGATAATACATCGCCAAAAAGACGGACACGTCAACAAATTGCGCTTCATCTGCAAAATCAGAGTACTGCCTCACAAAACAAATTAAATATGGGTGATAATCAGGCAAGCAATATGGACTGTTCTGAAACGGCGCCTGTAAATACCTTAATACTTCGTTTTTCCTTTAGTTGTTTACATTTATCAGGGAATGAGTGTTAAGGTTGCCTTGTGTTTACTATGTTTATTGGGTTTACTAAGTTTACTGTGTTTATTTATGTCCTTATTGAGTTGTGTTACTGTTAATGTTAATGGCATGAGTTCGGAAACGAAACGTCAACTGTTCAAACAGTTTATATTTGACCACGATCCCGGAATTATTTTTTTGCAAGAGGTAGTTGAAGATAATTTTGCTTATCTCACTGGTTATAAATCTTATGTAAATTTGGGAGTGAACCGAAGAGGTACTGCAATTTTGATCAAGCACGAATTTGAGATTTCTCAGTTGCGCATGACACCAGATGGCCGTGCTATTGGTTTTCTTTGGAACAAAATATTATTTCTTAATATATATTCTCCTAGTGGGCATAATAAAATAAATGAACGTAAGATATTTTTTAATGAAACGTTAGTATATATGTTCAATTTGACATATGATCATGTAATATTTGGGGGAGACTATAATTGTATTATTCGACCTGGAAAAGATGCCACAGGAGACACTAGTTATAGTCCTGAATTACGATATTTAGTCGATGGACTTAGGTTACAGGATGTTGCTATTTTTAAAAAGAAAGACCATTTGTTCACGTATGTCCGTAGTAATAGTACTAAGAGTAGAATAGACAGATTTTATTTTAGTGATAGATTGTGTACACCACAAGTGATGTATGATGTGCGTGGTAATTCTTTTTCCGATCATTTTGCAGTACAAATATGGATCCCTTATGATGTACCACGAAAGTTAATGGGTAAATCTTATTGGAAATTAAACTCTTCTTTGTTAGATTTACCTGAAGTTAAAGAAAACTTTCGAAACTGTTGGATTAAATGGTGTGAACGTAAGCCCCACTTCAACTCTATTCTCAATTGGTGGGAGAAAATGGTTAAACCCAATATCAAAATCTTCTTTATGCGCATCGCACAAGATCAGGCTATACAGAATACATATACTTTGCAATTTTATCACAAATGTCTCCAAGAATTGAGTCACAGGAATGATCTTCCAGATCAATATCAAAGATTGCAATTTTTTAAAGCAAAAGTTTTAAATTTGCAACGAAAAAACTTAGAAGGGTTTAAGGCAAGAAGACGTGATCCTCTGACGATTCCACACGAAAGGTTATCCATGTACCAACATATAAAAGAAACTCGGCGACGAGAACGTCTTAGTATTCCTTCTCTTCATACAGGGGATGCGAATGTCCTTCAGAAGCAACCTGATATAGCGGCTTATATTCTCTCCGAATATCAAAATAAATTTAATGACATACCTGATCTTACTCAGTCTGATCCGCCATTTCCTCTGCCGCAAGTGAATTTTCCTACCTCTGAAACACACCTCTTGACCCAACCATATACAATGAATGAAATCCACCAAGTAGTTAAATCTTGTAGTACATTGAGTAGTCCAGGAGTTGACGGAATTCCGTATGCTTTGTATCAATGTTATTGGGATATTATTGCCTCGGACTTTCTTGAAGTCGCTCATTATATTCTAGAGACGGGTCAGGTGTCTACCACATTTGCTACGGTGGTCATTGTTTTAATACCGAAGAAAGATAAATCCCAGGTCTTGAGTGATTACCGCCCTATTACATTACTCAACTGTGATTACAAAATTATTGCGAAATGTCTTGCTCGTAGATTGCACCCTTTCATGCCTGATCTATTGCATGACGCCCAAAGTGGCTTTAGTATTGGTAACAAAATGTTAGATGTTCTAATGGACTTCCGCGACACAGTTGCTTGGTTTGATACCACAGGTACTATGGGTGGTTTACTGAGTATAGACCTCTGTCAAGCTTTTGATAATGTAAGACATTCCTATTTATTTCATGTTATGCAACATATAGGGTTACCTCATAAATTCATTCAACAAGTCCAAACCCTGTTTTTACATGCAGCTTCTAGACTCCAAGTCAATGGTTTCTTGACCCCAGCATTCCCAATTCGTAAGTCCATACGCCAAGGAGACCCCTTGTCGTCGGTTTTGTTTAGTATATATCTCCTGCCTCTTATTACGGAACTCGATCGCCAGCTTACTGGAATTTCAATAAACGGCACTAAACTTGCATTGCGATCTTATGCAGATGACATTAGTGTCATTATCCGTTCAAAAGAGGATTATCAACAAGTTATGCAGGTTATGGCTCATTTTAGAACATCTGCTGGAGCTAGTCTAAATATGCATAAATGTAAATTTTTACAGTTTGGTGTTACAGCTCCGACTTATCTGCCGACTACTATATCTGTTGTGTCGCAAGTCTCTATATTAGGTATAGTCTACCAGCCAAATGTTTCCTCAATGATTATTTCTAATTGGAAGAGAGTGGTCACTAATATAAAGTTACTTTGTCAGGATATTCGTTTTCGACCTTTTAATTTGGAACAACGAATCTGGATTTGTCATAGCTATATTTATGCAAAATTATAGCATGTTGCCCAAATTTTGCCTGCTCCGAAGGATAGTCTCCGCCAAATTCAATCTTTGAGTCTTTGGTATATTTGGCAAGGGCACATCTTTCGTGTGCCTTATTCAATATTATGTAAAAGGAAGTTGAGTGGAGGTCTTAATTTGATCAATATCCGTTTAAAGTGTTATTTTCTGTATTTCACAAAATGGTATTGTAAACTGTATCAGGAATCTCCTTCCTTCACTAAAGAGTGGGCCTTATTCTGGTATGAAAGAGCCGGTATACTTGCACCGTTAAATATAGGTAACTTACTCCCATCGGTCTCTTATTTAAAAGAAACCTTATTGGAGGGCAGTTATTTACAACGAGATCCGGCTCTTTCTTCTCGAGAGCTTGCAAAAAAATTGTACAATACAAGGTTACTTTCTGACCATACCACAGTCTCTCGTGTCGAAAGAATAAGTCCCACCTCTTGTTGGACGCAAATTTGGAAAAATATAAATAGTCCTGTCATACCACAATATATACGCATTGAGTGGTATAAAGTCGTACATGATCTTCTTGTTACACCTGCTCGGTTAGTACGCATTAACTTACTTGCAAACAACGTATGTCACTCTTGTGGACAGGAAGATGATTCTCAACATCGTCTCACGACGTGTTCTAAGGTTTTACCAATATGGCATTTATTACGGGCCATGTTGGGATATATATGCCACTGTGGAATTCAAGCATTCCCAGATACTTTATTACGCCTTCCTGATTTTTGCTATATGCTGCAGCCTAAACAAAATTCGATGCTCTGGTTGTGTGCTTATACGGTGTACTATCTGGTTACAGTAGTAGGGGTCGGCGTTGGCGCGAATGACTCATCCTCACTCTCTTTTATGACCGGGATTTTTGAAATTCGTTCCCTTTTACGGGTAAGATGTGTGATTCTGATTGGTTGACAGCTGGCACGTGATTTTAGACCCTGCGATATTTGAAAATTCGTTCCCTTTTACGGGTAAGATGAATCCTTTGGTACCACGATGCTGATTGGCTGATAGAGGTCACGTGATCTTAAGCTCAGGGATTTTTTAAAATTCGTTTCCTTTTTATGGGTAAGATGAGTGGTTTGGTACCTTGAATTTGATTGGTTGATAGGGGTCACATGATCTTAGACCCTGGGATTTTGAAATTTGGGTATCCTCTTTGATGAGTACTTTGGTACTACGATACTGATTGGCTGATAGAGGTTACATGATCTTAGACCCGCTACACGGTGAACAGGTCACATGGTATGACGTCATGTTTTACCCTTGCGGGGAAATCCATCACTAATTCGTTTCCTTTTATGGGTAAGATGAGTCCTTTGATACCTGATTCTGATTGGATGATAGAGATCACGTGATTTTAGGTCCTAGGATTTTTGAAATTAGGGTGTCCTTTCTGATGTATACTTTGGTATCTCGATTCTGATTGGTTGATAGAGGTCACATGATTTTAGACCCGTCACACGGTGAACAGATTACATGGGAATACCCCTCACTCATTTGTTTCCTTTTACAGGTAAAAGAGTGGTGTCGCTTGTAGATTTCTTATAACACATTGTTGTGAGTTTAAGCGATTTATTGCTCAGTAAGCGCTTCATTAATGGAAACAGTGTTGCCAGATTTGTCTTACCTAAACTGCTCCGATTCTTTTCGAAACGGTTCCGCAGAGTACAAGAAATTTTAAACTAAAATTTTTTCGAACTAAAAAAATTTCAAAACTAAAAAATTTTAAACAAAAATTTTCAAACAAAAAATTTTCGAACTAAAAATTTTGAAACAAAAAAGTTTCAAACAAAAAATTTTCGAACCCAAAAAAAATTTCGAACTAAAAAAAAATTGAAACAAAATTTTGTCGAACTAAAACATTTTTTAAAAACAAAAGTTTCGAACTAAAGATGTAAATCACATCTAAAAATTTTCAAATCAAACTTTTTATCGAACTAAACTTTTAAAATTTTCGAACTAGAAATTTAAACCAAGTTTTAGAAAAATCCTAAGAAATGTTTCTCCAGGAATCGAACTCAGGTCTTTCAAACCAAAGATGTGTATGCTAACCGTTTAGCTATGAATGAATTCGGTTTTAATCGTGCTTGGTGGGTTTCGAACCATGGTTCTTGAAAAGGATACACATATACTTTAAGAAAATAAATCTGACAGTGTAACGCATCCGTTCATGGATTAAAATAAAATACTGATAGACTTTTTTGTGTGTAGACATAGAAGTACATATGATTGAAAATGCAAACGTCAGCGGATCGCATTACTTTAGTTTTACTACGAACGTGTCAGCATGATTCATGAAAAAAGCAAACATTGACATTTTCTTACGGAATATGAGGAAAAAAATGAAATGTCGTCACAGTTACGACAAGTAGTGACATGATCCTGGCAGAAGGGAATTGGCATCGGAATTGCGATACTATTGAGAAACGTGAATGACGTCACGATCGATTGTTACACATCGTTTTGGTTCGTGATTCATGACAAAAGCAGCGAGCGTTTTGATTGGTTCGTTGTGATGTCATTTTATAAATTTCCTCGTTTCTGATTGGTTGATGATGACATCGTTTTCACAACGACCTAAATAAAAATCTAAATTTCATTTTTCAAATCCTACACCGCTCTCAACTATCGAGTGAGAAGGTTTGTTTTTTAAAAGTGTCTTCATTTAAGAAGCTTTACTGCACCGACTTTTTGTTCATTGAATTTGAGGTAAGTTCAGTGAGATTTTATTTGTTACCCAAGATTCGAAAATCATTTTTATTTCATATTTGTGGGGGTGGATCACTCATACACTGTTTTACTTTTAGTACGAAATATTTAGGCTATGAAAGAATTAGTGGAATGGGAAAGTGAGAGTACGAATCAGGACCCCCACACATTAGAAGTAAGCACGATAAATGATATGGTTTAGCGTCCCTTTAGCGAGCACCCGTCGGGAATTGAACCATGGCCAGAAAAATGTGTACGCTTAGTTTTGAAAAGAATACATTACAGAATATTAAAAACTATGCCTGAGAATAATATGGTTCGATTCCCTTTGAAAGCATTAGCGTCCCCTTCAGCTTAACGTGATATTCAAGCAATCACCCGGGATTGAACCAAGGCCAGAGGTGTGTACGTCAGTCATTTAGCTTAGTTTTGAAAAGAATGTATGATAACGCATGAGAATATTAAATTTCAGAAAAGGGTTGACAGCGATCCGATGTGTGAAAGCAAACCCCACCGAGGATTGAACCAGGGCCTTCCACATCCGAAGCATGTACGCTAACCGCTTAGTCACAATAATAATAAAAAAAAATACGCTATACAGATTTTGTTTTGACAATTACGTATGTGTTACGTTAATGCTTGGTGAATCTCTTCAACTTGCAAACGCATCATTTAAAGGTCGTTGTGAGTAGAAAAAATGCTTACGCGTGCTTTATCACATCTCAGTACTGTTGAAACATTCATTCATTCATGCATTCTTTTTATCACTATAGAATGGTAGGTCAGTTACATGCTGATGTAATGGTTTCGAGTTTGACAGCAATAAAACACTCATTTCAGTAACATAATTATTTAAAAAAAAACTTTGATTTCTAGTACACGTGCTTTCATAATGAGATTCTGAACGCCAGCGCCAGGGAATCAAACTCAGGACCTTTACATGAATTGTTTAGTTAAGAATTTATCATGAATGTTATGATTTCCTGTTTATCAGGTGATTAAGATTTTTCTTTCTTCTTTTCTTTTGTAGTAAATTCACGCTGCTCAATTCCTTTTTTCCCATTACATATTTGTTTTACCGTACCTGTTTGTTTGTTTTCATTTTTAACCATGGCCGAATCGGGTTTTACTGTTTGTAATGAAATCACTCGTCATTATAGATGATTTATGTACGTTTATGTATTATGAGGTGTGTACGTCAATCATTTAGCTTAGTTTTGAAAAGAATGTATGATAACGCATGAGAATATTAAATTACAGAAAAGGCTTGACATGCCCCCGACGTGGAAAGCAAACCCACCGAGGATTGAACCAGGGACTTCCACGTTAAAAGCATGTACGCTAACCGCTTAGTCACAATAATAAAAAAAAATACAGATTTTGTTTTGACAATTACGTATGCGTAACGTTAATGTTTGATGAATCTCTTCAACTTGCAAACGCATCATTTAAAGGTCGTTGTGAGTAGAAAAAATGCTTACGCGTGCTTTATCACATCTCAGCACTGTTAAAACATTCATTCATTTCATGCATTCTTTTTATCACTATAGAATGATAGGTCAGTTACATGCTGATGTAATGGTCTCGAGTTTGACAGCAATAAAGCACTCATTTCAGTAACATAATTTTTTTTTTAAAAAAACTTTGATTTCTAGTACACGTGCTTTCATAATGAGATTCTGAACGCCACCGCCAGGGAATCAAACTCAGGACCTTTACATGAATTACTTAGTTAAGAATTTATCATGAATGTTATGATTTCCTGTTTATCAGATGATTAAGATTTTTCTTTCTTCTTTTCTTTTGTAGTAAATTCACGCTGCACAATTCCTTTTTTTCCCATTACATATTTGTTTTACCGTACCTGTTTGTTTGTTTTCATTTTTTCTAACCATGGCCGAATCGGGTTTTACTGTTCGCAATGAAATCACTCGTCATTATAGACGATTTAACATTGAAGGTAGAATGCTCGAAGTTCAATTCAACGCACCGCCCGTAGGAACCGATATCATACAGTATGTACATAACAGTTTCCAAGCAATGCTGGACCATTTGTTATCCAATGTCGACGATGAGGCGATGGTTGGTTTATCGGTAATATCACCACGCAACACGAATAAACCATTTTGGGTGAGTTTTCGCCAAGCGCGAAACCTAACACTGGAAACGATGTGGGCCTCCTTTGAAAGAGTTTTACAAAGTAACAATGCATTTCTCCTGCACGAACCATTCACCGTTCATTTCCATCGTGTGGATATACCACGTGGCTACGGCGGCGGTTTGCGACAAGGAGTACTTCAAAACGAAGAATTGTTACGTTGCAAGCGAGGGATTGTACGTGTAAAAAATCAAGATTCAAGGTGCCTGGCGTACGCCCTTGTTATTGCTATTGGCCTGAAAAAATACAAGAATGTAGATATGCAACGATATTGGCAATATCAACGCCAATCGAAAAATGTTGTGGACCAAGAAGTCGATGCGCTATGTGCAAATGCAGGAGTCAATTTGGATCATGGTGCCAGTGTAAATGAAATACGACAATTCCAGTCATACCTCAAAGAATATAAAATTACAGTGTATACCAGTTTCACAGGCCATGATATCATGTACGAGGGGCCCAACGATGAAAATCGCACTCCCATAAATTTGATTTGTTTGGCTGGACACTTTGACATCATCCAATCTTTAACTGCTTGTTTTGCAACCAATTTCTACTGTGAAGCGTGCCATAAAAAGTATAGTGAACGTAACAGACATGTGAAAAATTGTCCTGTAACGTGCTCCAAATGCTTACAGAGACCTCTATGCGACAAGAATCAAACGCTAGTGCTGTGCAACGACTGCAATCGTCAATTTTACGGCGAAGAATGTTTTAACAATCATCGTAATATTGTATATCATCAAGGGGAACCTATATGCAAAATGGTGAAGCAATGTACTAGATGCTACAGAGTTTATTCTTTTGTACGAAGTGGAGAACGCATTCATGATTGTAATGAGATCTTTTGCAATGTTTGTAAGAAGATTGTTCCAGGATCACATCAATGTTTTATGCTTCCCGATCGACAATGCTTGAAACCTGGTGTTCCTTCGCTCATGCACGCAAAGAAAGCCTTGTTGATATTCTATGATATAGAATCTATGCAGGACAAAAATATTGGCGATAATACGTATGTACACATTCCAAATTTATTGGTTGCACAACAAGTATGTTATGCATGTGTTGAAAACGCTAATATCCAGCAGTCTTGCAGTACGTGTGGTCAGCGCCAGCATATTTTCCAGGGGGACGATCCAATTTATGATTTTCTCCAGTACTTGCGGGAACGTCGTCCCAATATAAATAGGATTTTCTGTGTCGCGCACAACGCGAAGGGATACGATGGACATTTTATCCTAAAGACCATGGTCGAACAATGCCAATGGAGACCTGACGTCATATTAAATGGTACCAAGATACTGAGTTTAACCTTGAATAATCTGACGTTCATTGACTCGTTGAACTTCCTACCTATGGCATTAAGTAAATTGTCAAAAGCGTTCAATTTACCCGCAACCAAAGGCTACTTCCCGCATTTCTTCAACACCAAGGAGAATCAATCGTATATTGGACCACTTCCAGAAACAAAGTATTATGGTGCAGATGAAATGGCCGTCGAAGACAGGAACAAGTTCATGCAGTGGTACAACGATCATCGTAATGATACGTTTGATTTCCAGAAAGAAATTCTCAAGTATTGTATTCAAGATGTCAATGTACTGCGACAAGCATGCGTTTCGTTTATGACGTCATTTGAAGCAGAAACCAAAGTGAATCCCTTCTTGGAGACGATCACGATTGCCAGTGCTTCCAATTTAGTATTCCGCCGGAATTTCCTTAAACCCAACACCATTGGAATTCTACCGGCACATGGCTATCGATGGAGAAGTACCCAATCGATCGCTGCAATGCAATGGCTGGCCTACATTGAAAAAAGCGAAGGAAAACAAATCTTCCATGCGGCCCGACAAAAAGAAGTGTTTATTGCGGGATTCCATGTTGATGGTTACTACCAAGATCCTGAGACGTTAGAGGAGCACATCTACGAGCATGCTGGCTGCTTTTATCACGGGTGTAAAGTATGTATTACTACAGGCCGTAATCAGCCCATCTATGGCAATCCAGAAGACACTATGGAATTCCGTTATGAACGAACGCAACGCAAAAATGCAAGACTGCGTGAATTGGGGTACATTGTACATGAAATGTGGGAGTGCGAATTTAAACAGTTCTTAAAACAAAATCCTGCAATGGCGACGTATCTGAAGAATCACCCGTACATGAACCGCAGACCATTAAATCCAAGAGATAGTTTTTTTGGAGGAAGGACCAATTGCGTGAAATTGTACCACCAAGTCGACGAAAAAGCGGGGGAAGTAATAAAATATTTCGATATTGTTTCGCTTTATCCTTACATAAATAAGTGTGCTAAATACCCTGTAGGCCATCCTAGAATTTATCTACAGGGTGATGAAAATATACCATCAATAAATAAAGTCAATGGTCTGATCAAAATGACGATATTACCAAGTCGCCATCTTTATCATGGTCTCCTGCCTTACCGATGCAACAAGAAACTACTCTTTCCACTGTGTGCTGCGTGTGCCGAAGAAATGAACCCAGACCCTACAGCAACGTGTACACACAACGACCAGGAGCGGTGCCTCACTGGAACTTGGGTACCATATGAAATACAGAAAGCAATAGAATTAGGATATCAACCGGTGGAAATTTTTGAAATTTGGGATTATGACATTGAACAATATGATCCCATCACGAAAACAGGTGGCTTGTTCACGGAATATATCAATACTTTTCTGAAATCGAAAATGGAAGCGTCTGGCTGGCCCAGTTCCTGTGTGACCGAAGAAGACAAATCAAAATTCATACAAACCGTCCTGGAGCGTGAAGGTATTGCATTGGATCCGTCCAAAATTGAAAATAATCCTGCACGAAGAAGTTTATCTAAGCTTTGTGTTAACTCATTATGGGGAAAGCTTTGTCAGCGTTCAAACTTTAGCCAGACCACAATTATTGATCGGCCGGAAGAATTTTATGAAAAACTCACTTCCCCCGACATTAAACTCCATCAAATTGTACCCATCAATGATACGATGTTGTATGCGTTCTGGGAGTACAATGAACATGTGCCTGTTCAAAACCGAAACACCAATGTCGTGTTAGGTGCATTTACAACATGTCAGGCACGTCTGGAACTGTACAAGTACCTGGAAATGTTGCAGGAACGTGTTTTATATTTCGACACGGATTCTGTGATATTTACGGAGAAGCCCGGGGAGCCAACCATTAAACCTTCAACGTACTTGGGATGCTTATCGGATGAGGTGGAGTCTTATGGACCACGAGCATACATCAAGACATTTGTCAGTGGAGGGCCGAAAAATTACAGCTTAGAAATATACAATCCAGATACCAACGTCACCAGTTACATATGTAAAATTAGAGGATTTACATTAAACTACAATGCAGGACAGCAATTAAATTTCAACACGCTAAAAGAAATGATTACAAATCAATGCCGTGGACAAGTCACCATCACTATCCCACATAAAATATGCAGGACCAAAGACCATACCATCGTCACACGCAAAGAAGAAAAAATGTGCAGCATCCGATACACAAAACGTCGATTTAAAGAACTCAATTCTTATGATACGGTTCCGTACGGGTACGTTAAAAAACAGAAGATGGAACTGGAAAAAGAAGATGAAGAAGAAAAAACTGTAAACACCCAATAAGGCCGCCATTTCTTTTTCCTTTTCTTCTTTCCCTTCCTTAACCACAAAGCAGCAACACCAAGAAGAAAATGAAGTACCCACAAGAGTTCATAAACCACCAACACCATCAGTGGAAGAAATGCAGAATCTCGTATTTCAACGGGGAACCTTGACCATAAAGCAGCAACACCTAGAAAAATGCAGTACCCAGAAGAGTTCGTAAACCAACATCAGTGGTAGAAAAGCTGTCATCTCGTACCCGAGGAGGAAGATGAGCCTAAACAGATCCATCATTTACGAGTAAGTTTTATTTCTCTCTTATCAATATTGACTCGTTTTTATTGTTTCAGAAAAAAAAAGAAATTCAAAAAGTAATCCATTGTTTCTTCTTTTTCTTTACAGGATACGTCTACAACATTCGAAGATGATGACACGTCCAACATATTCATTAAACTAGATCCTGTATTTATTATGTTAATAAACATGTATAGGAAGAGCACATACTTTCGTTAAAATACAACAAGTTGAAAAAAAATGTGTTTTATTATTTCTTGAAACCCTGAACACTTGTTTTCAAATAAATGGTAATCTTGAAAATTTAAGGTGGAAAATATATTCAAGATTTGGTTTACATGATTTTGTTCGAAAAAATAATTAAAGAATTTTTTTAGTGTCCAAAATTTGATTTTTAATTTAGTTCGAAAAATTTGGATTTGAAAATTTTTAGATGTGGTTTACAACTTTAGTTCGAAACTTGTTTTTAAAAATTGGTTCGAAATTTTTTGTAATTTTTGTTTCAAAATTTTTAGTTCGAAAATTTTGTTTGAAACTTTTTGTTTGAAATTTTTTTTGGTTCGAAAATTTTTAGTTTTGAATTTTTTTTAGTTCGAAAAATTTTTAGTTTGAAAATTCTTGCACTCTGCGGAACCGTTTCGAAAAGAATCGCAGCAGTTTAGGTAAGAAAAATCTGGCAACACTGTTTCCATTAATGAAGCGCTTACTGAGCAATAAATCGCTTAAACTCACAACAATGTGTTATAAGAAATCTACAAGCGACAAGGATGGACCCCTCTTTCACCATTGTTAAAATAAATGTATAATTTCAGAGGCATAGGCAACTAATTAATGGACATGATCTCCATACGTAAACGTATAAGGCAAGCTGTCTCTCCATCAAGGTAAGAAAGCTGGTAATCATCTTATCTGTCAAAGAGAACGATAATATTTAAGGTAAACTTCAGTACAATATCATGATACCAAAAAAGGGTTATTTAAGGAGGAGGTTGAACCCTTCATGGGAACTTTACGCATAACCATAAAAAGGGGACAAAATTCTAAAATCAGTGTCTAGGGTGATCACCGACATATCGCTCTATATTTCACTTATAGGCTGTGGGGGGCTAAGATCATGTGACTTCTATCAACCAATCAAAATTGATGTACCAAAACACTCATCTTACCCATAAAAGGAAACAAATGAGTGAGGGGTATTCCCATGTAATCTGTTCACTGTGTGGCGGGTCTAAAATCATGTGACCTCTATCAACCAATCAGAATCGAGATACCAAAGTATACATCAGAAAGGACACCCTAATTTCAAAAATCCTAGGACCTAAAATCACGTGATCTCTATCATCCAATCAGAATCAGGTACCAAAGCACTCATCTTACCCGTAAAAGGAAACGAATTAGTAATGGATTTCCCCGCAAGGGTAAAACATGACGCCATACCATGTGACCTGTTCACCGTGTAGCGGGTCTAAGATCATGTAACCTCTATCAGCCAATCAGTATCGTAGTACCAAAGTACTCATCAAAGAGGATAACCAAATTTCAAAATCCCAGGGTCTAAAATCATGTGACCGCTATCAACCAATCAAATTCAAGGTACCAAACCACTCATCTTATCCATAAAAGGGAACGAATTTTAAAAAATCCCTGAGCTTAAGATCACGTGACCTCTATCAGCCAATCAGCATCGTGGTACCAAAGGATTCATCTTACCCGTAAAAGGGAACGAATTTCAAATATCGCAGGGTCTAAAATCACGTGCCAGCTGTCAACCAATCAAAGCACTCATCTTACCCGTAAAAGGGAACGAATTTCAAAAATCCCGGTCATAAAAGAGAATGAGGGATTTCCCCGCGGGGTGACTCATGACGTCATACCACGTGACCTGAAAATTTGAATTTCCCGCGTGGGCGGGGCCTAACGTCACGTGACCTCTCTCAGCCAATCAGAATCGAGATACCAAAGCACTAAAAGGGAACGAATTTCAAAAATCCCGGTCATAAAAGAGAGTGAGGATGAGTCATTCGCGCCAACGCCGACCCCTACTACTGTTACTCATGTAGACTATTCAGAATACCAATACAAATTGTTTATGTACGGTGCGCATGTCAAATGTCAAAATGTTTCTTCTTATTATGGATTTTTTGCTAATTATTTGAAGTTTTTGTTTCCCCCTCATAACTTGGGGCGGTTTTTTGATCAGTAGTTATGTTGTATAATTTGTAGTTTTTGTTAAATTGCACAAATGTATTTTTAAGCTGTCAATAAATCAGTTAAAAAAAAGTGGTAGAGCGTTCACCTCCGGTGCTTGGGGTCCCTGGTTCGATCCCAGCTCGCGCCGTGTAGACTTTGTGGTGAACAAACACCGTGCTCGTGGGTTTTCTCGTGGTTCTCCCGTTTCCTCCCACTTTCTTCATTCCACCATTTCACCGATTTCTCATAATCACCGTCTCTTTTAGCCTAACGGCATAACCGTGGGATGTAAAGCTGAAAAAAGTATTTGTACTCTTTTTATTATATAATGTAAAAAGAAAGGCAATTATAAATAATCAAGAAAAATATGAATGAAGGATTTACCTCTATTTTATTTTTGTAGTTTTACACAACGATATTGCTCGCAGTTCGACTGAAATATAATTTTCAGTAGAAAGTGATAAAATAGTAATATGAATACTGATGTACGTAACTAATGTACTACTTTCTGTACTCGGAAGTTTTAGAGAGTTTGAATCGTTTCCCAAATAAGTGCATTTTGATAGTAGTAACACGAAACATTTGTCTGTTGCATGGATACTTCTGCAGAATCGTTGTAAAATAACGTGAGACTTAATAAGACACACAATCAAAATGGTGTCACGTCAGAAGGGCCTGGACAAAAAGGCGAGGACAAAAAGGCCCGAGTCAAAATGGCTCCGCGTCAAAAGGGCCCCGGTCATAAGGGCCCGAGTCAAAAGGGCCCACGTCAAAAGGGCCCCGCGTCAAAAGGGCCCGGGTCAAAAGGGCCCCGCGTCAAAAGGGCCCCGCGTCAAAAGGGCCCCGGTCATAAGGGCCCGAGTTAAAAGGGCCCCGCGACAAAAGGGCTCCGGTCATAAGGGCCCGAGTCAAAAGGGCCCTGTGTCCAAAGATGCCAGGTCAAAAGGGTCCCCGGCAAAAGTGCGCGAGTCAAAAAGGCCCTGAGCCAAAAGGGGCCCGGAGTCAAAAGGACCCCGCGATCAAAGGGCCTCACGTCAAAAAAGCCATAGATATAGCGTGAAAAGCATGAGAAATATAAAAATGCTTATTAGATTAAAAGTATTCAGTGGACACCACCTGCTTTGTGTTAAAAGAACGTACATGTGGATCTGTATACAGTGTTAGTCAAAGTTATTACGACAGCCCAGATACGATTCATGTGAACAGAGAAAAGTGTTGCAGGTAGGTATTGATCAGTGCCGTGTCATGGTCCGGGTGAGCGGGGCAACGACCCTGGCTGCCGAAGTAAGGTGGCGCAAAATTCGGGAGTAAGAAATAAAGGAAAGAAGGAAAGAAAGAGAAAGAGGAAAAATTACTTGGAATATTTTAGATCAATAGCAGATAGTGTTACTCGTGTTAGGAAAATCTATGTACACCCAATAACAAAAGTCTCTCTACCCTAAGTGCTCTAATTCCATAACTTGGGGTCCAGGTAATTTGCAGTTGTGAGAACGCCTGGACAGATGCAACCCAATTTACACGTAACTTTTCTCGGCACTGACAACAGTTGGTAGCACTGAATCCAGTCTTTATGCAAGTAAAATTGTGAGTAGATGACGCAGGAAACATTTCTCCATTCTGAGATGAACCTCTCTGGTTCAGAGCGTGTTGTCCAAAGAACATCATATGTTAATCTCAATATTGTTGTGTATGTAATGTATTATTTCACTATATACTGTATAGTCAAAGAAATTAAAACACTGATCACACATAAATCAGAAAACGCTTGAAAGTAGACGAAAATATCAAATCTAGAACAACTGCTGGAAATAAGTTAGTAAATGATTGCCTTCATTGAGAGACCTTCTCCAATTCTCCTCATTCCAATATTTTTTTCTTTCTGGAGGAGAGAAAATCTTGGTTGTCACACTGAGTATGTATTGAAATTGAAATTGAAACATTTGAAAAAGTTAGAAAATGACCGGGATTTGAACGCGGGTCCGCCGAATATAAGTTCAATGCGCTAAAAACTTACCCACCTCGTCACTTCATCTTCCGCCTAAACTATTAGCTAGTTAAAAGCATTGCATGTAAGACTATACACAAAATACTCGTATAAGGAGATGTTCCTTATGAGTGTCACAATGACTTACTCGAGGTTTCCTTCTTTAACTCAAATACAAGTGATATAGACCTTCGTCAATGAGGAAAATATCGCGAAGCGTTCTTCATGATGAGGCTACCTCATTGTTTTTAACTGGTCCCGATTTATATTACTGCAATTCTTCCTCAGCGTGACTTCTAATTTCTAAAGAAGAAAAGCCGGCAGACATTATTTTTGCATTCTTTGAATTGCATCAACACGTGTAGAAATAGTGTGTGCTATGTTTATGTAACATAGCTACTAGTTTATTTTCTTTGTATCAAGTGTGAAAGCAGAGAACTGCCATTTCAGTGACTCGGGTTCGAATCCCAGCGTGACAGTTATTTTTTCTTTATTCGAAGGTATTGTTTATGTAATTGATATTGTAATTCTGTTATTTATTATTATTATTATTATTATTATTATTATTATTATTATTATTATTATTATTATTATTATTATTATTATTATTTTGCGTATAACTGTATGAATTTCGATGGCAACTGTCGCCGAATATTAACAAGTGAATATGGTAGAACTATGAAATAAAGTAAAGAGATGCGCGTAATTTTATCATAAAATTATATGGCGCAACGAATTTTATCTTATCGTAAACGGTTATCGTCGAATATACACGGTTAAAGGAGCACTCTGTTGATCAAATTAATAGAAGTTGCTAGACAAGTATTGACCACCGGCAGAAAAATATACAGAGTAACTGCAAGTCGAGTACGTACTATTGTACAGGAGTATGCTCAAAGACCTTTAGAGAACTATCTTCGTGGCTTGGTTCACAATTTTAATTTGCAATCCATGCAAGCAGTTTGAGACAAACGTCAATCGTATTTGGCATTTGGAAAGTTAAGCAAAAATGATAATAAACTTATGTCCAATATAAGTTGGAAGAATTTCAAAACAGATTAAAGTAGCCAGAATTTTTCAATGTAAGTTCACATACTTTATATATCTGCGACTTGGGACTAAAAGGGCTAATGTCAACTAGAAGTAGTTTGGAGTATATATACTATTCATATTAACATTTGCTTTTCTTGCAAAAGAAAATATCCATTTATAGGCGTTAAAATTTGACGAACATCTCACTTTTTTTTTGCCAAAAAGTGACACTGGCCCTTTTAGACCCAATTTAATCGACAAGATATGAAGAATTTTCTTTCTAAGGATTCATGTTAAGTAAGTACTTTTCAAATATAATAAATGTAATATGTTTATCTCAAAAATACTTTTTGTTAGTAATGTCTTTTTTCACTCTTTTTATCTTACTGTAAAGCTTTATGCAAGATTGGTACTTCTAAAATATAATGATCATAGTGTAATGTTAATCAAAGTCAAGTTGTTCAAAACATATACTGTAATATAAAATAATTATATACGTATAAAATCTGATCAGATGCAACAGAAAATACAAACAAATGCTATTTGTTTGTAATGTTTGTCATTTGTCTTTCAGCTGTTTTTAAATCCTTATTATAAGGCTTCGTGTTAGGTTAGCACCGTTAATATATAATATGAATAATGTAATGTTCACCGAAGTCAAGTTGTTAATATTATATATATCTATATATATAATTTGATGAGATTTAGTGGAGAAAATATATATAATAGTTTTTAGTAAGGATTTTTTGTTTATAATATACTTCTTGTTTCATTATTTTTTATTTGATTCCATGTCAGTAAGGCCTAGACAAAGAACGACGTGTACAGAAGGGGTCGTCCTCAATGCAATATCGTATATCAGTGGCTCCCAATCATGTTTACCTGGCACCCTCAATGCAAGCACTTAATACTTCACACATTTCTTACCGCTTGTTGGCTACACGTACTTTTTCTGATCTTTTACCTGATTTCAGATACACCATTGAATTTTCAATTCGATAATAATAATAATAATAATAATCTCAATATATTTATATTTCCTCTAGCAAGACTTCTGAATACCTTTGTAGTCCAATATTATTATTTACCAGCTGTATTCCTAATTAAACCACAGTTCGTATTCAAAAAATATTTTGCATTCCCACTTTTAATTTAACATATCTTATATCGATATATATATATATATATATATATATATATCGAAATGTGGGCGTGGAGAAGAATGGAAAGAATTAGTTGGATCGAGCGGAAAACGAATGAGAGAGTGTTAGAAATGGTAGGTGAGAAAAGAACACTTAGATATTATTAGGAAGAGGAAGAGAAACTGGTTGGGACATTGCCTAAGAAGAGATTGTATCATGAGGGACGTCCTAGAGGGTATGGTGGCGGGAAAGAGAGAGAGGGGGCGAAAGAGACTACAATTAATGGATGATATTAAAACAGAAAGATCATACGCGAAGACGAAAAGGTTAGCGGAGGACCGTGGAGCATGGAAGCTTCTCAGCTGCGGCAAGTGACCTGCCAATAAAGGCAGAATACCTATGATGATGATGATGATATCATTCGTAATATTTCTAATTAAGAATGTAGTTTATTTCTGTCAGTAGCTTCTGCACTTCTGTTCTTCGAAATAACATCCCATCAATGTGGGTTTTCATCGCTCCAATAGTGATAATTTTTTCGGTTCACCAGACCATATAAGGTAAATATCACTTCATCAAAGAATACCGGAGGGAGGGGCACGGTGGTTCAGTGGTAGAACGCTTAGCTCTGGTGTGTAGGACTACTGGTTCGATTCCCGGTCAAGTAAGGTTGTGGTGGACAATATTGTATAGGTGAGTTTTCCCGGGGTACCCTCGTTTCCTTTTGATTTCACCCGTTCTTTCATCATTCACTTGCTTAAATCATCGTCATCCTAAAGGGCATAATGTGGGACGTTAAACTGACAGTCTGAAAGTTACCAGAGAATACCATGTCATTTACGACAATATTGCTGTCATCGATATTTCATATCATTACTTCGCAAAACTCAATGCGGTGATCAAAGTCGTCTTCCGTTATTTCATGCACTAAACGCATTCTCCTAGGGTTTCAACTTATACCGCCTTATACAGAGTCGTTTTGACGTATGGTTAGCGTCATACTAAAGATTTGACTACTGCAATTAACATATGTTAATTGAACTCTTTAGTATGGTACTAATCTTACTTCAGAATGACTTTACATAAAGAGCATAGTGTACAAAAATTCATTGCGCTGAACTCTGGGAAACACCTAGCTTGTTAGCAACTCTGGTTATCAATGAATGCGGAATTTCCACAAAAGATTGTAAATTAAAAGAAACTGCCAAATTGCTACATTGTTTCGGCCTTCCTGATCGCATGCGGTACCTTTCTGCAAAACATTCAATGGTCTCTTAGGCATTTGACTTCGAAATTGGGTTATGGTCGGAAAATGTAGCATTAAATAACTGTTGTACCTCTGTATATGATCTCTTCCTATCCTATAACCGGTGCCACGTCAGAAGGGCCCGAACAAAAGGGCGAGGACAGAAAGGCCTTAGTCAAAAGGGCTCCAGTCATAAGGGCCTGAGTCAAAAGGACCCTGGTCAGAAGGGCCTCGGTCAAAAGGGCCCCCTAACAAAAAGGCTCCATGTCAAGAAATCTGAGATATAGCCTGCAAAACTTCAGAAGTATAAAAATACTTATTAGATGAAAAATATTACGTGGACATACCTGTTTATTTGTGTTGAAAGAACATACATGTGGAAAAAATATAGGGTTAGTAAAAATGTTACGACAGACCAGTAATAACGATACGCGTGGACGGAGGTAAAGTAAATATTGCAGATGGTGGATTCTGCGATATTTGATATCACACAATATCTTTTGAATGGAAAGAGGTGGGTTTGACACATCAATTTAGGCTAGAATGTTCCTACAGATGAGAAGAAAAACTCATTTTTTAAAATCTATCTTCATTCGTTTGCGAGATAGGGTGCTACGTTTGACATTTGTATCTAGTAGACCAAAGTATCTGGACAGGCAAAGAGACACGTAGACATAGAAAAGTAAACGGTTGCAGGTTGATGCGAAAACTACACTGAGTGAGGGCGTGGCCATAATGACAGCCATCCTAGATTCGCCATATTGGATATCACATAATATTTTTAAATGGAAAGGAGTATGTTTAGCACATCAATTTAGGATTGAATTTTCCTACAAACGAGAATATGATTCATTCTTTACGAATCCTCATTATTTTACGAAGAAAGTGTGCTATGTTTGACATTAGTGTGTAGTAGACAAAAGTATCAGGACAATAAAATAATAATGTGGCGGAGGAAAAGCAAATGTTGCAAGTGTGTGTTGTTGCAAAAACTACATTGAATGGGGATGTGGACACTGTTGATCACATAAATATTCAGATATTATTAAAAAACTACTATAAAATGTCCTCTAAAATTATTTTATTCCTCCAAGTTAATACAATTAGTATTCAATAGCAAACACACAATGATTTATAACTTTCTTTAAGCATTTCGGCATCGTTGTTACAATTTTCCTGGTGTAGTGTGGGGAAATATTGTTCCAATCTGTATGCAATGCTTTTCTCAAACCTTCTTTCACCGTAACTCGTATATATTGACCTTACATTGCAATTCGTTCCAAAGATTCTCAATGGGATTAAGGCCGGTACTGTGTGGTGGGGTTTAGCGAACTTTTGGGCAGTTTTAAAGCAATCTTTTCATTACAACATATACTTTGTTTGGGATCAATATCTTGATAAAATTAGAAGTCCTTCTAAGAACGTTAAGATATATTTCTTCTGTATTTTAAAGCAGGCTGGAAGTTCTTGACATTTATTTCTGTATTTACTTGTCGAAACACTATTATTCTACCATCATATTCATGCAGGTTTAACTTAAATTCGTCGATAAAAACATTCCCACCAGTTTTTGGGTTTATTTTCAAAAGCTCTAGAAAATTTAAGTATCTTATATTTCTTAATTTGGGTAATACATGGTTTCCTTCTAGCAATTCTACCATTATATCCTTCCCGTATTAACTCTACATGGTACAATACACTGACCAGAAGAAACATCGTTATCACCCACTACTATTTGAACGACGTTGTTGAGCTCTACCAAATATTCGAAACTGCACATTAAAAGCATTCTATTGCTTAATAGTCGTAAAGTAACAATTAATCACAAATATACTTACTATTAAAATATGTTATACATACATGGTAACTTCTCAATATTTTACAAACGTAAGCAAACGAACAGAAACGTTAAGAACACAATGAAGTACTATTTATTAGTTACCTGTCTAAATACTTTCTTCTACCAGGAACAAATGTCAAACTTAGCACACACTATCGCGTAAATGAATAGAGATCGGTCAAAAGTCGACTCAGTAAGGGATGCACACGAGACGAGTCGAGACAGAATTTTCCTGAGAATATCCGAGTCGAGACAGCTCTTCCAATAGAAAAATGCACATTTTTCGAGTCGAGACATCACATTTACAGTACATTTTCGAGACAAGACAGCCTAAAATCTTGTCTCGTGCGCATCCCTAATTCAGATTATCGTTTGTAGCAAGATTCTAGCCTAAATTTATGTGACACAAGTACCTTTGTCTATTTGAAAATATTTTATGGTATATAATATGCGGAATTCAAGTTGGGTGCCATGATCATTTAACGCAGTTTTAACACCAATACCAACCTGTAACATTTACTTTTCCTTTGTCCATTTGTCTCTTTGTTACTGCCCTGTCATGATACTTTTTTCTATTAGATACATATGTCAAACACCCTGTCTCATAAACAAATGGTAATGTGTCAAAAATGAGTTCACCTTCACATTTGTGGAAATATAAAGCCTAAACTGAAGTGTAAGATCATAGCCTTTTCCATTAAAAAATGTAGGATCCGCAATATAGTGTAATTCAAAATGGCTTCCACGGTGACCACACTCCAAGCCAATGCAGTTTTTGCAATAACACCAATTGCAACATTTGATTTTCCCCCGTCCACGCGTGTCGTTATTATTGTTCTGTCCCAATACTTTTGACTAACCCTGTATGGAGATCCACATGTATGTTCTTACACCAAAATTAAAGAAACGTTTTCAAGATAATATTATTCATATAATACGTATTTCTCTACTTTGGCCGTGTCCAAAAGTGCATAGTGCACACTTCGAGGATGCACACTCGAAGTCTACAAATGGAGTGCACACTAAATAGTGTACACTTTGTCAAATTAGCTTTTGATCCACACTTGTTTACAGCGCCTCATCGTGGTGGAATATGGAACATTGATAACAAAAGAAGGGAGAGCTTCGCGTACTAGAAAAATTAACATTTTTTTTTCATTTTAGATAAATGACTTTCCAGTTATTATAAGGTAAATATATCGTACAGATTGACAATATGGGGTAACCATAAAATGACTTAAGAGTTTCTTTCATGTATGCCAACAGCTTCAGCTTTGCAGTATCTGCAAATATTTATCAGCATAAAAACCACTAAACTATTGGCGGTTCTATTTTATTAGGCATGCTTGCACGATGGAATATTTATTAATTCCCCGGAAGAAAAGTAGCACTGGTGGTTAGGGCGCTGATGACACTGTTGCGAAGCAGATTAAGAATTTTATTGCAGGTGAAAGTAGGCAATTTGCAAAAGCGTTAGGACACCGAGGGGAAATCGCTATTTACAATATTGTGGCTCAAAACTACTTTGGGAGAGAGTTCATATTGAGTATAATTCCTTTATGTACGGTAGATACACAAGAAGGACACTATAATTGTCGTCGTTATACTGTATTGCTTCAGTTACAGGCATACTGATTAGACTATTTCTACCATATTATGCTGAGGTTGAAGTTCCTTATATGTTACTCTCTCTTTGTGAATCTATAGATTTTACCCGTAAATTTTCAAAATAGTGCCTCCATATTGTTAATGTACACCAAAATTAACACTTACAAGGATGACAAGGAAAGAGGTGGTGGAGTTCAACAACATGAGGACCAAAATTTACAAGAAAAAACTATTATGTCACTATTAACGGGTGTGAAATACCAATTTATAAGGATCACGTGTACTCAAGATGGATAACCCTAATTAAAGTAATATGTTAAGAAAACAAAAAATATAAGATTACTATCTTATAATTCCGCTTAAAATGAGTTCTGTACATTGTATACACTTCAACATTTGCGTGCACTTCATTATGCTTTCAGCGCCCTACACCTTTCTTGAAATATATCCGCTGTCTCTCCTTGCTTCCCACTACGAAAATGCTTTCTCAGTAACGAAACAAATCCCCTCGTCCAAATATAACCATAAAAAACTGCTATTAATCTAATAAGAATTTTATGAAAATTAAGAGACGTTTTTATGAAAAAATACAGTATGCAATGTAGTGGCTCTCATTGTTCAACTATACGGAAGGAATTATTTGTTCATAATCAATTCATAGTGGGTACCGTAATGGGATTATATGAATTAAAAGGAAGGCAAGTCTTTACTTTGGCCATTTCATTCAATGAATCGTTCAATGAACCGATTCGTAACCAAGACTGAAAAGATGTGCCCTGTGAGCCTGTAACCTGCCTTCACTCGCTGGCGCTCGCTCGGCAATACTATGTGAATTAAATATTAAACTTTGGTACAGAAAGGAACCAACCCAGTAACTAACTTATAAGTTAGTTACTATGTTGGTTCCTGTTCACAAAACCGGAACCGAAAGATCAAATCGCTGAATCGAAGAATCAAAAAAGAAAAAAAATGAGGTTTCCAAAGTAAAGACTTACCAAGAGGAATTTGTGAAATCTTTGATAAATGTGGAGAAAGAAATATCTGATCTGTATTTCACTTTTGGGCAGCTATCAAAAATGCAAAATGTATGGTAATTGGTAGGGCCTATATTAGGTCTACAGTTTCTCAAGCGCAAGGAAATATGGTAGCTTTGAAAGGAATTTGTTTAGAATCAAAACTAGAAAATTAGGCCTATCTACCTACGAATTAACATTTGCACCTGCAGCTGTAGCTTTAGCTATAGAGAAATAAATAATCTAGGTATTCATTATTCTATGCTAGAGCTTAACATTTTAATTCATACGCCATTAAAATTTGTCATTTACGTGCAAATAGCTCCATTACCGATAGTGTAATTATTTCAATTAAGCTACATAAACCATGTAATATTTAAAAACAAATGGCTTTATAACATTATTAAAGAAACATTTGGTTGCTTTTCCTATACTCCATTGCATACCCAAAGAACACAACGTAAATACGTTTGTTATTTGCGTAACATTTTTATATTCCACTTGTAAAATCACTAATTTGTATATTTATCAAGTAAATTATTATTAGATCGGCCCACAAATATATTCACCTCAACAAAAGTATTAAAAATATGTATTTTAAAATTTTATTAAGTCACTTTGACATTATTGTTGTTACCACTACGAAGAACTGCCATTTTAAGTACGCAAGTGTGCTAACGTAGTGTACATCCTCGCACACTACGTACTATGCACTCGCAGACTTGTGAACTTGGACCTTTTGATGCACACTAGGTGACGTCAGTTCCGGAAATAAGCGTACTTCGAATGCACACTTGTATCTTTTGGACACGGCCTTTGATTCAGGGGCGGAAATTGAATTTTAGAACTAAGGGAACAGTCGTTAATAGATAGTCTGATTGGGCTAGGTCTCGAGAATACAAACTTAGAGATGTGATATGATATGATTTTCACTTTAGCATCCCTTTCAGCAGCGAGGCTGTATGAGATGTGGACCTACTGATTAACGTGGAATTCGAACCACATGAGATCCCGTCGGGAATCGAACCCGGGTCTTCCACGTCTACAAACTCAGAGAGACGCGGTTGAAAGCAAACTTTCATCGAGAACCGACTTAAGCGATAGGGATTGTTGCAGAACAAACAGCAACCAAACAAAATTAAGATCACCATTCAAGTTTCCTTTTTGTCTCTAATAACCACTGATATTCTTCCTTCTATTAGACAATCACTTCTACTTACTAAGGTGGCACTATCCACTCGTGCATCTTTGATTTCCACTTCTGTTTTGATTTCAGGCTTTCTGGCCGTGGGACTATTTCTACCCGGGCTCTTTCCACTCAAGCCCTTTTTCGCGGGACCCTTTTGACATGAGGCTCTTTTGACTCGGGCCCTTTTCTCGCGGGGCCGTTTTGAGGGAAGGCCCATTAGACTCAGGCCCTTTTGTTGCGGTGCCCTTTTGACCCGGGCCCTTTTGTCGCAGGGCCCTTTTGACGCGGGGTCCTTTTGACCCGGGCCCTTTTGAACGGGGCCCTTTTGGCCCGGGCCCTTTTGACGCGGGGCCCTTTTGACCCGGGCCCTTTTGACGCGGGGGCGTTTTGACCGGGGCCCTTTTGACGCGGGGTCGTTTTGACTCGGGCCTTTCTGTCCTCGCCCTCTTGTCCGGGCCCTTCTGACATGGAATCATCAAAATACCCAAATCGTATCTTTGTAACGCTGATCTACCTTAGTATGCATTATTTCTTTCTGATGAATTTATTTTACATTTTTATTTCTTTTTCAATGACATGATTATTATTTTATGTGCTCTGTTTTTCACAAATTATGTGAATGTTTCTCATTGTTTTCGTATGAAGAAGTTACAATTTCTGTACATTTAATTTCGATTAGGAATTTTCGTCGTTAGTTTTCTCTTCGTGATTGACGAAGACAAGAGAAGAGATCTTGAAACTTCTTCACAGGATAAATACAGTATACAAAAATAACCTTTAGTCGGAATTCAATTCCGTACTATCGCACATTTGATTTCGCTTCCATGAAGTATAGAGGCCTGGTTGACAGTAGAAGTACAGGATATTATCTCAGTCAACGTTTCCCACGTAAAATTGCTTGTTCCTGATCTCTTGTGTTGGGAAGTACTAGTTCTGTTTGTAACATTTAATTTTATTATTACTAACTTCAACCATTCTGGACAGTTAGTTACATATTTACCCTAAGTTCGTCAAAATAGGATTATTGAATTGTTTAAGACGTACTTTACTCCATGAATGTTCAATGATAACTCACAGCAGTGTTCGTAGGTTACCATAAGAAAATTTCCCTCAAATTACTCAAAATTTTATTATCTATTTATTTATTTATTTATTGTTACAAAGGCGTAAGCCTCGCAGAATCTCCACCATGTGAACCTATTTTTTTTAAAATTAAAATTGATAGGATATAATTTATATGTAACCCAGATTTTACCTGTTAGTATTTGGAACTAACAGTACCTTGTATTGCACCTAAGATGTGCATGCGAGAGGTTTAAAGATTTTGGGGATGTTTACCATTGTTTGTTTGTAACGGTTAAACAGAACCGTGATAAAATGAAAAACCATTTATTTAATTTGTAAATGTGTATTTATGTTAGTGATAGATTAAGTGTAAATTGTATTGTGTAGTTTGTTTGAAAGATATTAATTTGGCTGGGTATGTTATTTTTAACTTTATATGGAAAGACTTGTGGTTGATAGGTATATACTTTTATGCCGTGTAAGATTGCCTGATGATGAAAACAATGTATTTAGGCCCACCTTTTTTTGAGTATTAATTTTAGATTTTTATGTTAATTTTATTAATTATTAATTGAAGTTTCTGATGTATTACTGTTGAGTTTTTTTTATTTTACATTATTAATTTTACTTCCTTTTTTAGGAAGTAATTTGAGACATATATTATTGGAAAGTGCTGAATTGCTGTAATATAGTTTTTGTAATTTGGCTGAAATTTTACACGTGCTTCTGAGATTCGTTGAAATTTTGATTAACCAACAAAATTTTTTGAGATTATTTATTTTGATATTACACCAAAATGAAATATTTTTTAACATGCTGTTTGATGGTTGTGTTATTTTTTACAAATAGATTATACAACTAATTTATAATCACGTAAAATAAGAGTTTTTACATTACATTTTAGATATATTGTTGTGACATACATATATATAACAGAAAAATTAAAAACATTGTAAAATATATTAAAACTTTTTTTTTAACTTTTTAAAATTATTAAAGTTGAAGACTATGGCTTTACATATCAAATTTTTCCTAGTTTGTTGAGTATCCAATTCCTACGACAAAAGTTATGTGATAAGATTAATTTAGCTATATTAAAGGAAGTGCCAATGACTTTTGTTTTATTCATTTGCTTTTCGCTTCTATTTTTTTCTTTATGCTTCACTTTTTCTACAAAAAATACATAAATATTAGGGATGGGCAGAACCGGTTCCTGGTGGAACCGGTTTTCGGATCTGAACGGATCCGGTTCTAGAAGATCCGGTTTTGGAACCGGTTTTTCGGATCCAGTTCTGGAACCGGTTCTTCGGATTCAGGTCTAGAACCGGTTCTTAGGATCCAGGTCTGAAATCGGATACGAAACCGGTTCTGAAAACCGGATCTCCAAGAACCGGTTCCTCGTGGAACCAGTTCCGTTGGAACCGAAACTTTGTGACCATCCCTATTCTAAGCCCGAGCTGCTGGCAGGCTAGATGAAATGGTGGAAGCGACAGGCAGGTGCCCAGGCGGCGGGAGCTTGTCTCAATTGGCTAAATAAACTGGGTAACTGGCAAACTCATTGGCTAAACAGGCAAACTGGCCAACTCATTTAGCTAAACACCCACTGGTGGACCAAAATTTTTTTCTGAGGGCACAAGCGGGTCTGGGCGGGGAAGGCACAAGCGTATGGTCCTCTTTGCATTTTTTTGAAGGTGAACTTTGTGCCTCCTTTACGGGTTTTTGTGAGCTTTCAGATCCAGATCTGGAACCGGTTCCTAAGATCCAGTTCTGGAACCAGGTTTTCAGATCCAGATCTGGAACCAGTTCTTAAGATCCGGTTCTGGAACCGGGTTTTCGGATCCAGGTCTGGAACCGGGTTTTCGGATCCAGGTCTGGAACCGGATTTTCGGATCCAGGTCCGAAACCGGTTCCAGAACCGGATCTCCGAGAACCGGTTCTTCGCGGAACCGGTTCCGACGGAACCGGAACTTTGTGGCCATCCCTAATAAATATACGCAGGCAACAATGGGGCAAATTATGCTATTTTCAACAGACAGACACCCCCCACACACACAAACAATCGCTATTGTATTGGTTTATTTCTGTAGGACAAAAATTTAAGCATTTATATTAGTCAACCAGTCAACTCAAAAATTTCCTTGGATTTACAACGTTTTATCGAAAAGTTCCCTTTTTCCCTTTCTGCTAAATTTACCTACGAAATTTTCCTAGATTAGGGAAATTTCCCTTAAACTACGAACACTACTCACAGAATAAAACAGAAAAATGAAATGAAATGAAATCTTTGTTTTACGTCCCACGATTATGCTGGTTAGGCTAAAGGAGACGGTGGTGATTAGAGATAAGTGAAATGGTGGAATAAAGAAAGTGGGAGGAAACGGGAGAACCCCGAGAAAACCCACGAGCACGGCTTTTTTCGGGGTTCTCCCGTTTCCTCCCACTTTCTTCATTCCTCCCACTTTCTTCATTCCAGAATAAAACAGACTTAAATTTATGAGTTTTCGAATACTTTTCAACATTTACCATATAGTTTGACAAAATTTCTTCTTTATACATTGAATTTACACCCATTCATAACGGCGTCCTTACATATTGTATCTTTACTGCATAAAAAAAATCTGATTGGCCACAAAACTTAATAACGTAAATGTACAAGTCTGGCCATAAAAGAATATGATATCTTCGGTACCGGACCATTGTCCATAACACCATTTACATATTTATAAAGATTATCGTTACATGTTCTGACCCATCAAATGGCGTTGGCGATTCTTCAGATGATATTTTCTACAATCAAATTAAACTAAAACTAAAACTAAATGGATCAACTAAAACACAAAGTAGAACTATATTATTTCAAAATTTTGTCTTTCTTTAGGCATAATACATGTAATCTAATATAAATAAAATAAAGATTTTGTTTGTCTTTCTGTCTGTCTGTGTGCGGTCTGGGGATCAGACGTGTGGAGCGGGAGTTACCGAATTTTGGTCACGGGTCCCTTGTTCCAGGTCCCAGAGCAAAACGAAGCGTTTTCTTTTATATTTGAACCAGGGGGAGTCTCAGGGGGGCGTTTACCGTAAAAGTAGTAGAAAATGACCGATATTAGTGTCGAACTCATAGTTTTCGAGGTCGCTGAGATTAACGGTGACACTTCCATTAGTGCCGACTTGAAAATTCAGCTACCATTGTATGCAGGCTTGGGGTTACCTGCGGTGGGTGTAAAAATAATCCAAAATGACCGATATTAGTATCAAATCCAGGGGCGTAAATAAGGGCCCCGCAGACCCCGCATTGCTGGGGGGCCTCAAGCCACCAGGGGCCCCCAAATCGTGAAGCTGGATAAGGAGAAGGGGCCTCACTCCACGCTGTCTGCGGAGAGGCTCCCAAATCTTTATTTACGCCACTGGCTTTCGCGGTCGCTGAGATGAATGGTGAATCTCCCACAGGCATTGACTTCCAAATACAGCCCCCATATGAAGAATGGGTATTTCAGCTAGTAATTCATAAAAGCAATTTAATAAGTATTCGGTAAGAGCGCTATAATAAAGCTAAAGCTGAATCGTGTAGAAAAGATAGATACAATATACACAGGGTCAATTGCACTTGAGTTTATTTCAATCAAAGCTTCTAATAACTATACGACGATGCTCTCCAACAATGTTCCTCCAAAATGTATTATAGAAATAAAATTTGACAACCGTATAAAATAATTTGCTACATTTTTGTGCACAAATGTTACCAGATACATATTAAAACTGAAGATGTGTATGAAAGTGAAACAGAAAGAAAACTGATATTTTGAAATAAAAGAAATTGTTTAAGAATATCACTTACCCCTAAATTTTCTCCAACTGATGAAACAAAGGTACCATATTGTGTTCTGTTTTTAAGCCACGTCGTAGTTGTTCCTTCTAATTGCTATAGAAAATAATGGAAGATAATCATGTAGAACAGATTTAAAAAGTTTCTCTTATATCTAAAAATGTTTCAAATTGATGGAATGAAATGTGTTTAGAGGTATTACTCTGGCAAAATATCTAATATTTTAAGCTTTTGCTTTCCTTAAACACACTTGTAAATAGCAATGTTTCAGGAGACTTTCTCAAAATATACTAGTTTTGTAAAACTGGTGTCAGAATTGATGAAAACCAAACTATTTTCAATTACATGTACCAAAATATTGTAGAATAAATTAGAAATAATAGTACTAGTATTTACAAAAGACTATACTATTATTCTAGCATTTTTAATTTATAGTATTTTGTGGCTTATAAACAAGGCACGTAAAACTTTTCTGAAATGAACCCCTGCGAATTCAGAATGGTGATAATATTATACAAGGAATTTTTCATACTAGCATTAGGGCACCCCATAAGGAAGGGCAACCCCAACAAATATCGAGGAATCCTTACAAAAATATGCGTTTTTTGTTTAATTACCATCTTTTCAATACAAGAATTTAGCTACGTTTGAATTGCTACTTGGTTATTTTCATAGAAATGGAGTTGATAACAGTGAGAGACCATAGATATCCTGTTCAGAGTTTTCCTATTTAATTTCAGATCTATTCGGAGCATTTGGCATGACTTGCGAAATCTTAAAAAATCATTAATATGTGTGCTACGTAGTCTGAAAATTCATTTTTCTACGTTTTGCGAGGTTAGTAACTCTAAAACAAGGCTTGAATTTAACTTTCTATCATATACCCTTGCTTTTGGAATGGAATAATTCACCAAATATTGTAACAGAAAGTTCAATCTACCTTGTCTACAGAGTGGGATGTATATCGCTTTTCTCAAAATTCGTTCACAGTGCTCGAATAGAAACACTCACAGTGACATGAAAAGAAAAGGGCAAAAAGTGTTTGCTTTGTTTTCCGATGTTGGACTCTTTGTATATTTAGTACAATACATTATGTTGTTTGCAACTTATTTTCTTCCAATAAATTGAAAATTAACCAGACGTTTTAGTACCACAGCAATACACACTGAGAATTCAGATTATAACGTTGTCTTGAATACTTTGTTTTATATACTTTAAGATGCTGTTAACTTTCGTTTCTTTATTTTTATTTTTATTTTTTTGAAAAGTGATTTTTGTCCCTTTCCATAATATGTACACTTCTGCTTTCCAAAGTCTAAGTCCAAAAATTTGAACCTAGATCCTTCGTTTCTCAAATCTATGCTTACAGAGAAATTTATTTTCCTTCCATTCTGCCACAGAGTAACGTTCTTAGTCTTACAAAAGCAATAAACCAAGCGCATATTGCCACCAAGTAAACATATAATTGATATATAGAATATCATCATAACAGACGACAAAAAAGAATATATAAACAGATAAAAGTCAAAAGCTGGCATACTAGATGGTACGAGGTGATTCAAGCCTGTAGGGAACAGATCACCAAGAAAGTAAGATACACAGACGACGAACTTCCGAAGTCATGATTTTGTAGTTTGGTAGTTCTCCACACATAAATTCTGCTAGCAGTTGGAAATAATGTAAAGGAAGACTCATCCAACTAGATGACAATCTTTCACTGCTCCATTATCCAGTTTTTATGGGCGTTACACTACTACCTCCGTATAGCGACATGGTCAACAGTCGCGAGTGGTTTGGGAATTGCAGATCAGCCATAACTACCCTGTTTGTGGAGTTCTCATCTAACTGTTTTGACGATAACAAAGTTTGTGAGCACGGCATTCAGCTCAGCTGTTACTTTTAGCGCCATGGTGATCTTCTGCTTGGTCACAATCCTACCCAATGTGTGTCTGTCTCTGACACGCAACACACACTTGCGTCCATGCTGGTGCTTCGCTGATGCGATTTTTCCGGAACGCTCGTGGGAAAGCGTAATCTTCGAGACTTTGCCTCTTGATACACGAAACATTTCCGCTACTTCGGAAAAATCGGAAGCTCCCACCATACGCGCACCCATAATTTGCCCTCTGAAACTCTCTCAGCTAAGATTCACGATTACCTGCACGGACCGGTCATTGAACTGTAACTGGCCCATCTGTTCTATTGGCCAGGTTGTATACCTCACAGGATGCGCCAGTGACCACAATGACACCTATCATTCAGATATAAATCGTGTTTGAAATGGCTTCCTCTTTTATACCAGGTGTTTCCATATTTTCCCATCCCCTGTATATTGTGAGGGGATGGATTACACGATCATTCTAAATTGGATTGCTTTTACTTGGAATAAAAATCCATAAGAACTTTTATTTCTGTAGCCTTTAACCTGCAATATCCTTAAGTCGTAAGGTTAATTACAATATATTGAAAAAATCAACATTGCAGACAAGCCACACCAATTTGTTCACGGATTATAAGATCGAAACTGTGTTGCTTTGTGAAAAAAAAAGGTTACATGTCCAATTGAATAATTTATATTGACTTCATGACTTAGCCCGAAGACCAAATTAGATTTTCCAAGGAATAGTAAATGCGTTTATAGTCTGAACTGTTTGTGTAGAGTCACCCACATTACAGCTTCTGAATAGGCTTACTGTTTTGTTTCATCATGATGTGATTTCTTTTTGGCATGAACCAGGTGTTTCTTGGCATAGATTACATCACTATCGAACGTTTTTCGTCTCTTTCACGTCCAATTTTTCATGATTTTTTCTTTACTCCATAATTCAGTTTAATAAGTGGATTTGAACCGCGGACGTTTACTATTAACAACTTCCTTTATCCAGTGATTTAACCCTCGGCTAGTGTTCCACTAAATGAGACGTCTCACTTGCAAACTTATGTATGAACACAATGAGTGAAGTTAGCAATTCACATGTTTTCAATACGCATTTTTCTCGTAAATTATACTTGGCATATATGTAAATCAATGATTAGATACAACTAATCGGATGCAAGTAATAATGTTTGTGATAATTTCAAGATAGGAAAACAATGTTACGAATTCATTAAAAATGTTAAAATGTTAAATTCCATTCCATGAACAGGATTGAACATTATCACCATCGGAAGATTCATACAGGAACATGGATTTACATTAAGATGTGTGGATATAAAGAAAACATCATGTAGCTATATCAGTCTGAGACAAGCGAATAAACATAGCTGATTGTACTTGTGAATTTTAGTGTAATAGAGGCCTACCTTACAAGAAAGAAGAACGAGAATAGAGAAATCGTGAAGTTTCTTATGTTCTTTAATGACATACAGTGAAATCGTTATTAAGAGACAACTGACAAAACATCATGTTTAATTAGTTTTGAAGACAGAGAAAAAGTGTTAAATGATAATTCGAATCATGATTTAATAAGTTTGTATCTAGGTGCAAGTTGTTATACAGAAGTCGAGTAAGCAGAAGAGAGTCTAGACAACTCGATCCGTTATGCCTAAAACCTGAAAAGCCTATCTTATATATAAAGCTAAATTATGTTCGGCGCTATACAAATCCAGGACATTGGCTTGACACACTTTTAGGCAACTGCAGGGTTTAGTTTTTCGGTATTTTTTTTCGAAAATAGCTTCAACGAATTTAAACTCGTACATGAACTTCTGTATAAAGAGATACAGCGTTTTATATTTCCCCCAAACAGTCCTTGGTACTACATAAACTAGTTGCTTTATTGCTAAAAGCTCGTATTTATTAAACTAAATATTGGTAAATGCAAAGGAAGGCCCCTCTCATATTCTCTTTTGTTAGTTATACTCAATATGTTTCTTTCCCTATATATTTTGACAAACAATCAATTTCAAGAACTTGAGTTACATAAACTATGAAATTTTAAGACTGCATGCTCAGTGCGGTGCCGTGGAAAATCAGTATCTGGGGAAAGAGTATACGACGGCACCCCGTACATATGAGTGAGGTCAACAGATCAGCCGTGAAGTGCCACCATGGTTGGCGCGAAGTGTAAGAAAATTTTCAAAATAATACCTGCTTTTCCTTGATTTTGAGCACCTTTTATTACTATTTCCCTTTCATTTTATGTATGTGCACACGCATTTTTCTAACGTGATTAATATTTTTCCTCTCTCTTTTTTCTTTCCTTCTTTTCTTTTCTTTTTCGTCCCGAATTTTGCGCCCCCTTACTTCGGCGCCCGGGGCCGTCGCACGCTCGCCTTCCCCCACGGCACGGCACTGCTCTATAAGCTGCTTTCTCTCTACATTTTTTAAAAACAACAATTAATTTTAAGAACTTGAGTTACGTAAACTACTGAAAATTTAAGAATGCATACTTTTAGAAGAATCATATCTTTCTGTAGTCGGATTACTATTAATTTAAAATTCAAAAGGATTATGATGAAAAATCAGTATTATATGAAGGGTAAGGGGAAAAAACAAGGAATGTCCATGTGTGTGCTTTATCCAGTACTTTGTCATATTTGTTGGCCATTCTTGGCTCTATTTGACTGTATATGCCATGCATGCTTAGATGTAGAAATATTCATGTAAACAAGGCAAAAGATTTGACTAATCCTATTCTTTTTTACGAGGTTTTCAATATTAAAACGCTGTTTTCTCGAAAATGCATTTTTGTGACATTCCTTCTTTTTTCCCCTTACCCTTCATATATAAAAATCAAATTTCTCATCTTGGTAAAAGCAGGATTACTACGAAATTTAGGTTCAACACGGTTTCTTAAGTCCTAATTTTAAAAACAAATTGCAGAGGTAGCAAACAAATTGCTATAATTTTTGTAGATTCGTAATTTTAAAGATTACTTCACATCAGCGTTTGCATGTTTATTTTGAATATTAGTCACAGAACTACTTTCGCTAGGACTTCTCACTTGGCACTACTTACAAAAGTACAGCACAACAGAGAATAAAACAGTCAACGGGATTATGGTATGAATACTGCAATATTATTGTTTAATTTTTAACTCTGTCTGTGGTAAAAAGGCAGGGAAAATGAGCCAGAACTAAGGAAATACGTAAAGATTTGGGGACATTTTTTCGACTAGTTTCAGTAGAATGATGTGTGAAATTCGTGAAAGACTTGTCGCCCCAACGGGACTTGTTTCTGAGTTGTTAACGTTGTCATCTTAATTGCTACATGAGAAGAAAGTATGTCTGAGTGTTTCCTGGAAAAGTTGAATGATTTTTGTGAGAAGTGAATAACCCTTGACGTCATTATGACCATGATCAATAGCTTGAGAAGGGTTCCTGAAGGGTGCCCCTGTATAGGACCCTTCAAGGACCCCTCCAATGGATTTAGGACCCTGTCCCTGTCTTTTTATTTCATTCGTATTATTTACAATAATACTAGTTGTTAAAGTAGTTGCAGGACCTTTAAAATGGTCGTCAGAAGAGTGTCCCTGTATAGGACCCCTCCCATGGATTTAGGACCCTGTCCTTGTAGAAAACAATTGTAGGACCCCTCCACTGCTTTTAAGACCCCCCTGGGTCCTCAAATGTAAAAAATGACCCCCTGGCTTCCCAGGACCCCGTGAGTGTACTAAAAGTGGGAATCGAACCCGGTACTACCAGCTTAAGGGCATACACACTAAGTACTTAACTATGGAGGAGTGGATTGTAAGGAATATTATGGATTCTCCGTCTGAAAGACGTTGCGAACTTGTGAGGTATAAAATCTTTATTTATTCATTTATTTATTTTATTGTTCATAACTTTGTATGCTTATCTTTTATTTTTTGGATGAACACACACAGCTATAGCACGATGCGTAGCATGGTCTTCGCACATTCTTCTTGCTTGGAGTCTGGAGACTGAATGAAACTAGCAGTAAGCTTGCGCTTGTCAGAGAGTGAAAGTTTGTTTCTGTGCTCGTGACGTTAACAACCATCCGTGTCGTCGCACTGTCAGTGATTTTCTGTTCTGGATACTGTATGTGAGTGAGCTTGGTGAGAAGGGAAAAAGCTTGTATTTATGTGGTTGACCTAGTACTATGATGTGTGCTAGAGGGGAGAAGGTAGCAACTCTGTATTGTACATGTGATGACATAGTTTTCCTGGGAATAGTATGCAGCTAACTCGTATTGCATAGGGTGTATGATATAGAGAGATTTCCCCAATATTTCCTTGTCAACAGTTTGTCATTGCCTTTAGCCCTGCATACTTTTGCTTCCCTGTTGTAACCAACTTTCGTTTTGGTAGAGAGATCATTCAGAGTGATTACCTGAAAAATGTTTGTTGAAACTAGACGAACAGAAAATTGATACTATCAACACAATTTTATTTAATGACTATACATTATAATGAAATTTTATCATACAAGCTGTACATGAAGTCCAGATGGAAATCACACTTCTAATCTATGTCTGCAATATTCCAGAAACTATATAGATTTCATTTTGAGAATTTTTTGTCCAGACAAGATGCAATCTTCCATTTTGTAATACTTGAAATCGTCTACGGATTTTTGCAGAGAAAATGTTAAGTAATGCTAGATGAAAACCTCTGAATTTCCTAAATAAATTATTTATAAAGCCTAATTTTTACCCCTTTTCCCTTATATTTCGATATTAAGCTGTGCATACAGCGTGTGTTGATTTTTTGTGACTTATGTTTTGAAGTTTGTTTTTCTTTTCTTCTTAGAAGATTCATGTAAGTTCTTACTATTAAAAATACTAAATACTATTTAAAACGCACGGCAAAATTTGCCATTTCGATCTGGATTACTGACCGTAACACTAAATTTTAAACGCTCTCCTGTATTTGCTAAATAATAATAAAGGTGAGATCAAGATGTGTTTCTTATTACCGTGGACGTTGAATACTATATTTTCAGGACCTGTATATCAAAGGAGACATGGTGTAGGTAGTTTCTTTAAATGGTTATTTCGTTTTGCTTTACCATTTCTTAAACAAGGTGTAAAGACTGTAGGGCGTCAGGCATTACAAACGAGTATACAAGTTGAAGGTGGTGTATTGGAAAATCGTCCATTTAAAGAATCTGTTCGTGCACATGTAAAAGAAGCTGGTGATAGTTTAAAGACAAAAGCCATTAATAAAGTCGGACAGTTATTAACTGGTAGTGGTAAGAGACGGTCGCGCAAGGAAGGCTCCTGCAATTGTAAAGTTTGGACCACTGACAAAACGTAAACATATAAACGATATCTTTTCATAATGTCGATCCTAAATTCAGATAGTTCTGAATGTTGTACAAATGAATTTGATTTCTTTTCTATACCTATGACACAAACAGCTATTAAAGCAAGTGCTGAATACCGTCCTATTTCTACATTAACCTCAGAAGGACCTATTGAATTTGTTATTCCTGGAGAAACAGGGGAATTTATTTATCATGCATATCCATATATTTATGTACGTTCTAAAATTAGAAAAGCTGATGGTAAAAATTTAACTGAAGATGATACTGTATCAATAATTTCCTAATAAATTAATGATATTTCGTTAAACGATAAATTAATTAGTTCGTCATGAGAATCGTTCCTTATTGTTCATACATTGAAACATTATTAAATTATTCTTATGATGATTCTCAAACAAATTTCGCATGTGCCATGTGGCATAAAGATATTGCAATTAAATAAATTAGATAATACAAATGCTGGTTTTGGAAAACGTGCTAATAAGGTGAAAAATAGTAAATCTTTTGAAATGTACGGATGTCTTCATACTGATATTGTAAGTTCAGATCATATACTTCCCAATAAAGTAAGTTTACGTGTAAAAGTACACCGCAGTAAAGATAATTTTTGTTTAATGTATCCTGAAATTACAAGTTGTAAAGTTGCACTTGAGGAAGTTATTCTTCATGTACGACGCACTGATGTAGCTGCAGATTTAGCTATGCAATTAAATACGCGAATGGTTTCGGAAACGGCCAAGTTACCTCTCACAACAGTAGAAACAAGATCTTATACCATTTCTGCACAAGTAGTCTTACAACTTTGATAATCTCTTCCTGGGTAATGTTCCTAAAGGCCTGGTTATTGGTTTCATCTGCAACACAGCCCTCAATGGAAAATCACATCTTAATCCCTATGAGTTTCGAAACTTTAAAGTTAACAAACTGCAATTACACGTCGGCTCAAAATAATTTCTTCCCAACCCTCTCACCCCTGATTTTAATAATGATTTATACCTTCTAAGTTACTATACTTTGATTTCAGGTACTGGTATGTATTATCAAAATTATTCACATCCTGTTAATCTTAATGAATATCCAAATGGATATGCTCTGTATGCTTTTATTCTGTCTCCAACAGGAACTTTAGACGACAATACATGGGATGTAGTTTGTGATTCCACTGTAAATTTAAAAGTATCATTTTCAGAAACTTTAACTGAACCTGCTACATGTATTGTGTATGCACAATTTGATTCCTTAGCACAAGTAGACAAAGATAGAAATATTTATACTAATAACACCTTCTAATTAATTCAGTTGAGTATAATGAGGGTTGTTGTGCACTTCTCTGCTTCGATGCTTCTGTGCACGATAATGATGATGGATTTATTGTAAAGGAGTTTGCAATTGTGAATCCAGGCGTTCTCTGTTTTCAAAACTGGATATTTAAACCAACATAACCTTTAAATAAGTTATCTGAGCCGATCATAAGTACAAACAAGTATTTTAGTGAGAATGTGTATGGCATTACCTGGCACGAAGGGGATGTAGAGTATTCACATCTTAAAGAAATACTTGAAACATATTGTTCAAATACTACAAGTATGTACACTTACGGAATAACTGGAAAGTGTTTTCTTGAAGAAATTCTTCCAACAAATGTTACAAATTTAGAAGAAATAGACTGTCCAAAGTATACAGCATTAAGTTTTCACGTTCACGAATGTGTGCATAATAAACATCGTTTCGTACAATATAGGTGCAGTGTCCATGAGGCATTACTGTATAGTGAATATGTAAAAGTGTATGATTATGTTTTGCATGTGAATAACAGTGATAATTACATACCTACTACAATTAAGAAAAATAATCTTCATCATGTATAGTGACGAATTGTTAAAAGTGTTACTAGCTGATAAAGTGACTGGTGCAAGTGTTACTGGAATTTACCCCATTGACAAACTTCCTGTAATGGTAGAACCACCTGCTGCACTTGTGTTTAATCTTGATACATCCGATTCAAGTGGATCGCACTGGGTTGCAGTGTACATCGATGAGAAAAAACAAGGATACTACTTTGATAGTCTTGTTATGGACATTCTTAAAAATAACTTATCAAAAAATACTAAGATATGTTTTGCAAATAGTCAACAATATCAGTCCGATGATTCTGTGTTTTGCGGATATTTTGTTTCATTCTTTTTGCATTATATTATTCGCACTCAATCATTTCAAAAGTGTTTAAAAATGTTCAAAAAATTGAAAAAGAATGATTATATCTTATAAACATGTAAACAAAATTTTAAAAAGAAAACACAAATAATTTTTATTTTTTATTATATATATTTACATTTTTTATATTTTTATTATGTATACATTTTTAATTCAAATTTTTAATTACAATTTTCTTAATTACATTTTATAAAAATTACTATATTTTTTAAAATTACATTCCTGCATTTTATTTACAATTCCTTATTACAATCTTGATAATGCATTCGTTAATACTGTTGACCTTTCATATTTCCACCAATAATTCAACTGTTGGGTGTTACGATATGCACATCCTGATTTCTTTGCAATATTTGTGTGAAAACAACAATATTCATTAAATGTGTTTCCACACAAATCATTTAATGGAGAACAGTTTTCTTTCTAAATCAATAACATTATCTAATGCAAATATTCTCTTAATCCAAAGAGATTTCTCTAAACCTTTACAATAAAAGGTTGAATTCTTTGCACATAATTGATATACAAGGTTCTGTATGAATGATACAGTATATTCAGTTTTGCTATCCCTCTTCAATCCATGTAAATTTAATTTTAATCAATCAATTTGTTTTGGACAACCTAATGACAATAAATTGTATTCTATTGGTGATTTTACCAAGCAATGGATTTTACCTGTATCATCGACTGCGTTTAGGCAGAACTCACGAATAATAAATTCGTTATCAGACATTTTAAAATCTTGAATCTCAATAATATACTGATTTACGCATGGTGAAATTTTGTTTGTGCAATGAATAAAGAATAGTATAATTTGCCCAAAAACTTTTGTTTTTTTAAGATAATACGTTTTACTCATAAAGCATATAAATGAGATTTCACTATGTTCTTGTTCAAACACTTCAAAAAGTTCACTAAGAGATTTTTCAAGAGATAAGCATATCGCTGCAAATGTTCCAGTATTATGAAGATGACTACAATCATGAAGAATATTCAATTTACATTCCATGTATTTAATTGGATTATTATCACGTAAGTGTACTTTTATTGTTTTAATACACAATTCACCTTAATATTTTCAGAAGTACATAACACACATGAAACACTACCACTCTTTGAATAAATTTTTTCACTCTGGAATGTTCGATTTCCGTCTCTCTTTTCTTAATAAAACGTCCAGTAATTCCGGCTGATAGTCAATATCATTTAATAATTCCACTAAAACGTCCAGTAATTCCGGCTGATAGTCAATATCATTTAATAATTCCACATGTGTTTCATAGAATTTTTCTCTTGTTAATATTCCAGTAATGTGTGTATTTTCATACAGGTAAAACACATCTTCTTCAACACTAGGGCTTGCTATAATAGTTCATGCACGGGTTTCCAATGACTTGGCGGGTATACTCATACAATCATGAGCATAATCATGATAGGATCCTTCTTCACAACCATCGCATATTAATGTATCGTTGAAATCCCATTTTTCAATAGCCTCCTTTATACATTCACGGTCAGTTTTTGATTAGTACAACAACAGTCTAAACTCCAAAATCTCGATGTTTTTGATAATACAGGTGGAGATGACGCCGGGGTTTCTGAAACTGTTAGTACTGATGATTCTATTGCGTCAATATCAAATTCTTTGTCTGACGATGATTCATATATTTCTAATTTAGCATCAGATGATGATGCTTCAATATTACTATTGCAATGATCCTTTTTCTCATAGGACTGAATGATGCATCTTTATATATTTTTCTCCTATAACCTGTATTTAACGTATTTTCATACCCACAGGGTAATCACGTGTTCACCTTACGCGGAGTTAAATTTGTTTCCTATTAGTCGTCGGCATTCTGTGATGTCTAACCACCGCGACGCCAAACTTCTTTTCTGTTCTCCGACGGCATTCTGTGATGTCAACTAACAGTAAGGTCAATACCCTACAACACCAGCTTTCACTTCCACCCATCCATCCGAGTTCCAAAAAGCCCGCGAAAAACTTTAGTTACTCTCTTGACTTCGGCCAAGAAGGATCTATTCTAAAACTGGTCCGCATCCGCTACTTCTTAACAACGAGCTTTTTAGTACGCTCACACAGTGTTCAAGTAAATTATTACGAGTAACTTAAAAAATAAGATGTCTCAAAAATAAGTTCCGCATGAATAAAGTTTATTCCCTCCCACAATAAAATATAACAACGAGCTTTTAATATAATCACAATCAAAGATTGTTCATCGAGTAAATTACGGGAGAATAAAAGATATGATCCAATTAAAAATAATTGATATGATCACAACATAGCTGTTCTAATAAGCTTCATATCGAAGCGAAAGAATAAAGATACGATCCAATAAAAATAATATGTTCACAATCAATTTTAATAACGCTCATGCTATGCATACGATCCCTAAAAATAATACTAAAGAATAAAAGATACGATCTAATTTTAAAAAGCTGGTTCGAGATTAATTTTAGTATAGTCACAGCATAGCTGTTCTAATGAGCTTCATATCAAAGCAATCAATTAAAAAATATTAGATCTAAGTCACATTTAACAATGACTATGCTTAGCATAGGATCCAATTAAAAATAATTAATACGATCAAAGCATAGCTGTTCTAATCAGCTTCATACGGAAGGGAGCGAATAAAAATTATTACTTAAGCAGAGTGTGCTGTGCATACGATCACGTGATAACGGTAATTCACCTTACAGAAAAATCCTACTTTTCTATGTACCACTTAACGTTACAACACTTTGTCTAGCTTGTAAAACATTAAAAATAACAAGTCCCGTTAGGGCGGCAAGTCTTTCACGAATATCACGCATCATTTTACTAGTCTCTGGAAGGTAGCCTAGGTTTTTGTAAACAGAAGTGTTCATTTTGTAGCTATTAATAAATATACTCACTTGAGATAAAGAACCTCCAGCAACAGAACTTCTGCCGATCAAAATACTATTGTGTACGGAAATATCGGAAGTTTGATTCATGTTATCCTGCACGAGTACCTGGAATAGTAAAGATAAATATTTTAGGATCTCTGTTGCTAGTATCTTCTATGTTTTAAATCGTTAGGCTTTTTTTATTTTTTAAAAATCATTTGATCCACATTTGATTAGCGAGAACCGCCTTATTAACTAGTCTACAGAAATTACCATGTATATAACACAAACTAATAAATAAAAGAAAATAAATCAATTAATAAATTAAAATTAATTTGCATTTTATTTGACTCATAAAATGAATTTTATTTTGCGCTGTTTATTTCTGCAAATTGATTTTATTAACAGATTTAAATGGCCATGATTTCTGAAATATGTAAAATTTGATGCTTCGGTTTTGGAAAGAATGTTAGGGAGCAGTAGAAACATAAGCGTGGAATATTCTATACCTTAATAGTATTAAGACAGATACATGAATGATAATAAAATGATTAAACTTCTGTTTTGCAAATCCTTTTATTCACTAAAGCTTCCCGTGTAGTTAGTATATGTGTCTTCGGTGTGGGAGACCCAGGTTTGATTTCTGGTTAGAGGTCATATAGTTCGAATCCTATATTACATAGCTTCGCTGTTACAAAGAGATGTTAAATTCCAAATCAATCAATCAATCAAATTTTATTCAGTAAGTAATCTTTAAAAACACTAGACATTGTTTATAGTGAAATTTATTATGAAATATTAATTTCTTAACTTCAGTTACATTATTTAAGGGTACTGCCAAGAACATTTTATTACAATCAAAGTCTTTGCTATATTGGACTTCATGTAAAACTTCATGAGTTCATACGTGACTCTACTTCGTACACTGACATTTTTTGAACAAACTAGAGCACTTGTAGAACGCCTTATTCAGTTCTTAGTCCAGCAATCCTTACAGCATTGTTGGTTGTTTAATGTTGAACAATGTGAAAAATCGAAAGTGTGAATGCACTTTTGTTTGCGGTCATACAATAGGAATGTAGGCATATCTTTATATTTTTTTCAGAGTGTTTTCAACCATATCTGGTGTTTTATATGTTATAACGTTCAGTGACTTGTGTATTAAAAACTCTGTCTTTCTAATATAATAACTGAAAGGACTGTGAATGTCTTCTCTGCTGTAGGCTTTAAAGCTAAAATTATATGCAATTTTTTCAACAAACACATAGGGAGGAAAATATTACAAAAATTATATAGCTGCGCTCAGAAACGTAATCGTTACTTGGCCCTATAGTACGATTACTTGGCCCTATAGCAATAACACTTTCCAATAAACGTGTTATTCAATGTGATTAATCCAGATACCATTCCTTTAGATGGTGTTGCAGCAGATCAGTATGCTCCGATACGGTGCCACACATTTAAATTTGTTTGTAGCCACTGTTCTCGCTTCTAGAAGTCTTTATTTGTACAATGAAACATATTTGGGGACATTTTCCTTTTTTTTTCATTTAGTTCCGAATGTAAAACTAATTATGTTAACTATTAATGCATTTTATACAACACAATATATCACAACTAATCACATCGTATCAAACTGTTAAAATTGTGTAATTCAATTTGGTGGATGTATTCCCCTCCTTCTTCTTTTCGTCACTCACATACAAACAAGAACTGAGAACATAGAATTAGATGGACACACACTCACTTGTCTGCTGTGATCAAATAACGAGACTTAATCATTTTCTTAACTATTTTTTTGAGTGTCATCTTTTCTTTCGTAAGGTTTCCCCCCTTCCTTTTTCATGTTTTTCTTAACTATCGCCACAGCCTTTCTCTTAATTTTGTCTCTCTTCTCTTCATCTTCAACCTGACTAACGGCCTGTTCAACTGAATAAATCATTTCTTCCACATTCAATCTGTCCTCTTTGATTTTGAATTTATGTCCTAAGCTTAATAACTTCTTTTCTTCCTCTGTCATTGATACAACACTTATCACTACCACCTTTTTGTCCAGATCCTTGCGTCATCCAATGTATATGCCTTCCTTTCCTTTCAAGTCTATTCCGTATTTTTAACTGAAAACACATCTACCAACTACATGTTGATGATTACTTCGGGATATGAAAAGATACGCGGAGACAAATTACCACATTTGTGAAGGAAATAGATCAAGAGAAAGGCATAGAACTCGAACTGGAAATAGAAGAGGAAGGGAACATTGTGTTACTAGATTGAAAATAAGCAGGCAGGGAGACGAATTGGTCACAGAATGGTTCCAGAAGAAGTGTGCATCAGTGAACGTCTGTCATAAAAGGAGCGATGTTGATCGATCAACAAAGAGCAATTTCACAGAAAATATGGAGGAGACGATCATGTGGATTAGTAGTGACAGAAGGAAGGCAGAGGAAGATATAGAAACATTTCACAACCAATTGGAGGCCAACGGATATGATAAAAGACACCTAAGGATGGAAAGGATAGGAAGAAAGGACCAGAATAGTAATAAGAAAAAGGAATAGGCCTATAAGAAAGAAGAAGATGGAGGGAAGGGAAAGAAGCCATGGTGGGGAATAGAAAGTACAGGGGAAGATACTGAGATAATAAAGGGAGCTCTAAAGAAAATACAGGAAAGGGAGTAGGGGACTATTGGATGTGTTACGTATGAGGAAAAAGAAGAAAGAAGAGTAGGAGGAAAGCCGTGAGGAGCTGATGGAAAGAAAAGGAGTGGTTTACAAGATGGTGCAGTAATAGTTGTTATAGTTGTTATATTGATGAAACGGGGAAAAAACTAAAAGAACGTTAAAACAATACCAAAATGATGTGAGATTAGAAGGAGAAAGAAATGCCATTTTTAAACATGTGAGGGACACGGGGTCATAATATGCATTGGTGCGAGATTGAATTGTTAGCACGGGAACAAACGACGTTAATTAGAAAGTGGAAGGAGGCCAGGTTCATTGAAAAACAGAAAAACTGTGTTGTGAATTGGAATACAGGACTTAAAATTGACGAACAGTTGAACAAGTTATTGGAAAGACTTAATTTGTAGCTTAGTTTTGGACCAGGGAGGGAAAATGGGTCTGCGGTGTTTAGTTTCATTTTTGTCAACTTTTGTTATGATCGGGTGAATATGTTTTGATCAGCAATCAGCGTTAATAGTGTGGTATGTTAGCGTAAGTATCCTGCATTTCCGGTTACCAGCATGAAAGTTCGCCATTTTGTTACATGTCCAATCAAGGTTGGAAAATTACTGGGAGACAGTTCGTAGAATCATTATGGTCGACACTGGACGCCATATTGGAAAATGGCTAACTTGTAGCAACTTAATCTAAATATTTACATGAAAGCTTTAGAAAACACTTTTCTTCTTCTCCAGTCTGCTGCCAAACAGAATAAGAAACAGTTAATAGCAAATATTTTCCGATTTTAGTCATTTAACCCTTTGGGGACCGATGGATCAGATTTGTACCACAGCGTCGACCTTTGGAATTTGTCTTATATGTCTCTAGTTAAGCTTTTTCACACCGGGCTTTTTGCATTTATTCAAGCGTGGAAGCATCAAAGAATGCGTTTCATGGGCATTTTCCAGTCACGCGTGCGATGCCTACGGGTGGTGTCGTCACGAACATTGAAGAATAAAAAATTGGATAAATTTTAGAGCTTTTTGGCAATTTTTTGACACGTCCCTATTTATTCTAGGATCATGATTCGTACGTCGTTATGCTCGTAATGAAACACTGTTTCCAACTGGTTTATTATAATTTCCCTATTGTGTATCAGAAGCGAGAAAATCGCGTTCAAATTGAAAAAATGAAATTTTTTAAGGAAAAATTCCATTTTTAGGGATTCTCCCCCTCAGGGACACGATAGGGGCATGTGAGTGGTTAGGGGGTCATTTGAAAGCTACCCTAATTTGACACGAAATCGTTTGCGAATTATGATCCTCGGATAGATAGGGACGTGTCAGGGAGTTTTTGTTTTTCCCTTAAAGTAGTAAGGGTTATGCTTTCCACGTGAGGGAATTTTCTTTACCGTCCTTAGTTTTCAAGATATGAGATTGATATTTTCCACAGATATTACATACACCATGTAGTATGTTTTAGGGGATTTTGAGATCCAAGCGTTAACACAGGGGGAAGAGGGACCCAAACTTGTAAAAGAGTGATTTTTTTCTGACAAAATTTCCCTTTGGAGGTAATTTTCCGTCCATAGGCACACGGTATCCACATGCGAGTGGTACCACTCGAAAGGTTGATTCACTCCAAAGACAACAAGGTACGATTCATGTTCTTGCGAAGAATAGTCTTTATGCTGAAGCTCATAAAAAACAAGTGACTGACAATGTATTATTGAGAGAAAATTGGTAAATCGGCAAGAGCATCTACACTAATTTTGGGGGACACAATTCTTCATACCTCATTCCATTCACTATAAAGCAAAGTTTTTTTGGTACCACTTGCATGTTCGAGGGGAGATATTGGTGCCAATTTTTTTTGTGATTTCCGTTTTTCCCACTCTGGGCGGGAATTTTACGCCTTAGGTACAAAATAAGGAAATTTGACTAGTACAGTTGAAATCGCAGCTTCATTACAAAAACACGTAGATATGAACCATGCTCCTACGATAAATAGTCTCGTTGCAATAGCTGCTTGACTGAAACTCTAAAATTTACCTAAAAAGGCAAGGTCCCATAAGGGTTGACTGCATGAATGGCCTCCCCGGTCACCCGACCTCACCGTCAGTTTTTATTGTAGAGGTGTTGTATATCAAGTACAAACTAATACAGTTTATAATTCTACAACTTTTATACGTTTGCTACAATGTTACATATCTACATAACTCATATTCATTTCACATTTTAAAAAAAGTTCAGCTGCTGTGTTCATAGTGATATCAATATGAGCATTGTTCTTCACATTCGCAAAGCAACGTACAGACGAGGTCGTTCTTAATACAAGTACATTTCCCAAGTACAGCGCAAATTTGCAACGGCATGTCACTAGTTGTCGACTGTTATCAGACATACTCCTCAACATAGTCCACACAGGTTGGTAACCGAGTCCGTCATCTATTTTCTTCCAACCCCAGTTCAGGGGTTCAACATCATGCACATCTTTTTCGAGGCACTGTCGTCAGATCTTGCACTGAATAGTTGCCCTTCTTGTATGGAGATTCAATGCGTCTTTGGTTAGAGATATTCTGTCTATTGTGCGATTTTTCTTGCTGAATAGAATACGTCTGGTTTCGTAGAGTTCCTCGCAAGTAATTACTTGATATGTTGTACATGAGCGTCATAAATCGCTGGATTAGCATGCGAGATTGGTAGCTTACAACATCGTGAGAATGAACGACTGACAGTTCCCGGAAATCTGTATCCACTTCTCTAAACGCCATCCACGTATTCCATGCACTTGTCTTGCCATCGCCAAGGAAGGCTGACATTGTGTCAGCCCGTAAAACTGTGAAAAAAACGACAACAGACAGCAAATCTATCGTTCCAGAAGGTCGTGCACATGGTGTGTATAGGAATGAAACGTCGCTTTTTTGCAGAACCAAAATCAATCCATGGTTTCTCCAGAGTGGGTGACAGATGCAGAAACGCAAAGAGAGCGATAACAACATCAGAGTCAACTGTACTTTTGTGTCCCTTCTCTGCGGCATGACGGACGTGCAGAAGGTTCTTCCATCAGCTTCTATGTGAGATGAGGGAGAAATACCAGTAATATCTAAGTCTAAGGAAGAGGATAAGACTTCATTTCCTCTTGTGCAGAATATTTCTCTTTCTGAAATATCAGCTACAGTTATTATTTCTGCGAGGTAATGAAATAACCTTTCCTTGTTGTTATCGTTTGCAAGGAACTTCTGGAAATTGTTTGGAAACGGTCCCGTTGACTTGACAACAAAGCGGTTGCCCTGCCCACGCTTCTGACGCGTCTGTGTTTTCAAGCTCTTTTCAATGTAGCGGTCAAAGACCACGTTTAGTGTCTCGAATGCGGCATATTCTGCAAATGTTTTTGCTGCTCCTGGTTGCAGTTGGTGTACCAGCATCGCTCCATCGACGACAAGACAAGAGGAATGGGGGATGATAGTACTTGTACACACATCAAAATTTTCAAAACGTTTCAAAATATCTGATTTAGAGGTAGGAAGTCTGAGATCTCCAAATTCAGATATTGATGGAGGTTAAATTGTGTTCTCATGAGAAAAGAATTCTCTGATATCGCTCTCCCTTTCCTGACATGCTATGAACATCTTGCAGAACAGGTTAGAATCTTTGTGTGCACTAGCAAGTTTCATCTTATCTTTGCAACGAACTTTCAACAAGCTACAGTTGAAAAGCTGCATATTAACTTTCTTTATAGCATCGTGTATGGACTGCTTGCTTGTCATTAGACGGTTATAAACGAAGTCCTCATACATTTTGGCTCCTGTGGTAGCTGCGATGCGAACAGACTGGCACTAATCTTCTGGCGCTGTACGTCTGGTGAACTTAACTGTAGACAGATGCTCTTCTTCAAAAGGATTACCAGTATCACGAAATACATCAATCAGGTTCTTCACATGTGTCCTGTACTTGCTTTGAAATGCATTCGTGTCCTCGTGGTGTGATCTCGATACGTGCAACTCAGCAGAGTAGCTGTCTTCATACTCAGCCAGTAAACGAGCGATTTCGGGACAACTATTTTCTTCAAAAGAGTAAATGGGTTATTGGCAGCTCCCCATAGAGAACCACTTTCTTTTATCAGTTTGTTGTTCTGTTCGTGAAGGTGGTCGTCTGACATACGTGAAAAGTGCCGGTAAGATTTCCTACTGGTGAAATGCCCCTTAGAGAATTCCTTAAATACATCAGGATGACGAACTGCAAGTTGCTTCAGAGTATGAAGAAAGACTGGTAACCATCGCCCGTAGTGTACGTGGTCCAAAGCTAAGTACCAAGGACACATGGACTGAAGTACTTCTACATAAAGCATGAAATTACCATTACGCACACTTTTCACAAACAGTAACAACAGTGCTGTAACAACAGTAACAACAGATATTAACTGTAATATCTGCTCTTGCAAGCCTACCGTGAAAACTTAAGGGGCGGCAGTAGAAATTTAGGGGGTGGCCCCCATGACCCCCGTGGATACGGGCCTGTCGTGAGTCCCCTTCCCAGAGATGTTGACTTGATATATAGGTCAAGTAACACAATAGTCTTATTTTTGGTGTACACAAAATAACTGCCCCCACCAGAATACCTGTGCCCTTTCACTAGCCCCCCTCAAGAAATTAAAGCTATTGCCGTTATTGCCTAGCAGTTCACAGTCTTCTATAGTTGTTTTGCCTGTGAATTTGAGCCCAAAGACGGTGTAAATCGGACAAAATTTGGGGAACTTGTGAAAAGTAGGCCATTTTTCAAGATGGCGCCCAGAGTCACACAAAACATATTGAGAAGCTGTCTCCCGGCTTTTTTCTCATTTACATGTCACGTTAAACGCTCTGACCAAATTTCGTGCTGGTAACCGGAAATGCACGATCCACACAAATTATTGCACTTACAGACCGCACTATAAGAATCATTTTCTGAGATTCTGTTATATTTAAATGCAACTCTCTCTTGTTTTCACAGTGTCTGACGAAGCCAATATGTTGTTAGTTGGCGCAACTGTTACACATTTATTATTTTATAAATAAATTTTGCTTTGCTCAGAGATTTGTAATTTTAGTGTAAGTTAATTTTGTAGTTCATAAGTTTGCACTTCTTCATTCAATTGTTACATTTGTTGGTAGGCATACAGTGCAACGCAGTATTCGCTTGAGACAATTACTTAAAAAGATAAGCTGTTAAAATCAGAAATCTTAAAATAAAGGAGCAATTAGAATATGAACCATGCATGTGAAACGTGAACGCTTACTAACCTGTAGTCTCTGGTCTTGCCAGCCTAACTCCAGCCACATTTTTTTTTCAAGGCTTCTTTGCTTTTGTATTTATTGTAATATTCTTTAAGTTTACAGTTATAAAATAAAACAAGATTCTGCTCGTAGGTATCAATAAACATTTCAATTTCTTCCCGTGTCCACGTTTAACGTCACCGCACAGTGATTTTCGTTTGTTTTCTTTGATACAATCAAGGATGTTATAAATCGAGGATCTGCCCATATGTATCTTCATCCTATTAAATCGATGAAGCCAAAAAACAACCGAGCATCGGCACGTCTGATTGGCTACTCTCGATTCTGCCATCGTCTGATTGGCTACTTTCGTTTCCGCCATGATTGTTGGCTCAAAACATTGCGATCCTATTGGGCGGAGTGGGCAGAGTAGAGGTGGCGAAACTGTGACGCATGGCTTCAAGATTTTGTTGTAAGAGCATATCCTCTATTTTATAAGATCCTTGGGTACAGAACATGTTTTATTTTAGAACAGTTGTATCAAATGTAACCAACCCAAAAGTTGCACACAACTTGGTATCGTAGACTTTCAAATTCCACTTTGCTGAAACATTTGATACGATATTTGATGATGTATCGGCTTGAGACAATAACAATGATCCAGACAGACAGTACGTACAGATCGCCGCGGGTCACCTCTCACGACTTGCCAGCCGACCAGTAGTGGACACTACTGCCCTATGTGGCCACGACTGCCCTACAGTGAGGAGTTGAATCAAATTTGAAGATTGTCATGCAGCAGTCATTTATCAAATTAAGCTTAAGATAATACGGAATGACTCAACTTCTACATTTAATAATTAGAATCAGTTTATGAGATACCTTTTACAGTGTATCTTAGCAAAATAAAGATATACAACATATGCCCAATATGTATCCTCTGTACACTCTACAGTAAGTGCCATGTGCTTATCTTTCCACTGATACAAAACAGAAAGTTGTATTGGACTGTAAAAATAGTGTTAGCATACGACAACGTATCTACGAGCGAGGTACTTCATGAAATAATGTGCTACACTGGTGATCATCTTTAGATGTACTTCTTTGATCAAAAGTTATCTCACATAAGCGGCTTCATCCTTGAGAGGTGATTCTTTGATAATTTTCCCAAAATGGCTACCGGAATGCATAGGGAAAATCTTTCGCTGTTCGGTTGATAGTTTTCTTTTCTTCCAAAAGATATCTCCAGTATTTGGAGGAGGAAGAACAAGTCTTGTTCCTTCTCTCATTTTCGTTTGCTCCGCTCTAATCGGTTTGTATAATTTATACGATTCTCCCTTTGCCCTAGCTCGCTTAAAGGCCTGCCATACACTATAGCAGCGTTTCCCAACCTTCTTCAACTTGCGGCGCACTACGGGTATAACTTGAATTCTCGCGGCACACTTATAGATATTATTATTTGTAAACATAAAATACAGTGGTATTATTTTCTGTGATTACTGATCTCCTTCTCACAGAGAAGAAAACTCGATCACTAGTTTTCCCCCTTGGTAAATCCTTATGCTTATTTTTCATTCTAATTTAAAAATAGAAAACAATTGCAATGAAATATTGGACTCAGGTTTTTAAAACTACGCTTTCTTTTTCGACAACTATATCCAACCTTTCACTAAGAATGAAGATCACTAAATAAAGAACGAACAAACAAATGTCTTTTACTTTTAAAACACAAATGTAGGTAATTTGTATGCATGTTTGCTTTGTCGAAGAAATTGAATGATATTTTAAATTTTCAAGTTACGAAATAGTCTGTAACAATAGAGAAGCAATAATGGTCATAACAATGATTAATACTTTTTTCAGCATTAAAAATGTACAAAAAGTAACACGGTATGAAACTTAAAATTGTAGATTCATAGTAGAGGTTCATAGTAGTGTGAAATAGAAATGTATATTTTTCCTAAGTTTTGTAATTCGATTGCTATAGAATTAATAATTTTGTTTCGATTTCCTCGCGGCACACCAGTGGCCCATTCACGGCACACCGGTTGGGAAACGCTGCATTATAGGATAGATCCTAGGAAATCTCTAATGATTTTTCGTAAAGTCAAAATCTCAACATGTATGGTATCAGATCGCATGTCATCTCCTATGTTCTAAACGAACATGAGAATTCTCTTATATAAAGCACGCTCTATTTCGGAAAGCAAATTCGTAACATTTCGATTTAAGCGACATCAGGTGAGAGAAAGTGAAAAGAATAACAAGAAATGTGTTTCGGAGCTTCTTGCTATGTAATCTAGAAGAAAGAGAAAACGGGATGTGCATATAAAAAGAGTTAGATTACAGTTATTATCTAATAATATAGCCATATCTCGGAATCCTTCAAATCAGAAAGTGAATACCATCAAAATGAAAAAATAACCGCACTGTTCTCATACTTTTCATTTTAATATCATAATTAATATAGTAGATAATCCTATTCTGACTGTGGTAATATTCTACAGTAGGCGTCATTTTTACAACGATGCATTGTGGCTCAACACTTGGCAATGTCATTCGTTAGGACATGGAAAATTTCTAGGTGTATGGCACGAAAGGATAGGATTTTCTATAAGATATTTTATAACATTTTTCCTAAGAAAACTCAGAAGAGAATCCGTAGGACTTATTTCATCGTGCATAGCCCGCCTTTTGGTTTAATGATTGTAAATTGGTGTACATTTCAATCCTGATACTTCATTTTTTTGTACATTCTTTATAAAGTTAAATACTAATTTCTATTCACTAATATAATACAGACACTCATTACCCTTTGAACTCCTGCGTCCGTTAGTTTTTCTTGTACTCTTAGATTCGGCCTAGCTTCTATAATTTTAGAGTCTGCAATTTGACTCCTCTGCTTGGTAGTAGGATCTTCAGCCACAGCCGAGGGTTTAGCTTTCTGCTTGACAAATAAGTGGAAGAAGATTAATTAAAATGTCTTAAAAGTTGTGTAGATATGATAGTAGTAATAAGGAGGAAAAGTAAGAAGATATTAAAATTATTCTTAAAAGTATATGTAAGTACAGAGAGAAGTACACAAGAAAGAGATAGGGGAAAACGGGGTAATGGCACGCTGTGTATAATTGTTTACAAAGTGCTTCAATGTTTACAAAGAAGCAAAAGAAGAAGGCCTGCATGGTGCTCCACGTCACCAAAATCGTGCCCAATGAACTTCACTTGAGTGGGAGATTGCTGGAGAGAACGCGGAGCATGGCCATATATTGACCATCTTTGTTTTCCTTCAAAAACTTCACCAGTTTTCCCTAAAGATAAGTTCAAACTTACTTCTGGGGTACGGTATTTTTGTAGTCAATATGTATGAATAGTCCATTTAGAATTAAAATAGAGTTAGTATTTTGTCATAATATCTACGCATGCCAGTCAAGAACAAAAAAAAAAAAAAAAAAAATCAAGATGGCCTGATTTGGGATAATAGCACGCATGAACACAAGAGTGCGTATGATTACCCCATTGAGTGGATAATTTAGAAATAACGAAATATTAACCCTAGGACACAGGCAATACGGTTAAGTGTGAAGGAATAAATAACTCTGAGATATGAGAGAAGAAGCCTCAATTTAAGCAGTTTATAAGATAATCCGTAGTGCCAAATCCGATCGAATGCCTTTTCAAGATCCACCAGTATGAAACAAGATGGAAGGGATTTATTGTAGTGGTTGTTAGGATGGTGGTTAGGCGAAGTAACTGATCATTTATACTGTACTAGGGTCTAAATCCAGCCTGATGAAGTGGTAAAAGTTGATGATCAGTGATAAAAGGGTGTAAACGTAAGATCAGTATTTTTTCAAAGACTACCAAGTGTGGAGGTTAGTTGGATTGGATGATATGATTGTACAAAATGTGATGGTTTGTTCGGTTTCAAAAACATACAGACTTTAGATACTTTCCAATCGGAAGAATAGTAACCTGTTCGAAGTATAAATGTATATATTGTAGCCAGAAAAATGAAAAAGTTGGCCGAACATTCTTTAAGAAGTCTCTACGATATCTAGTCAAAGCCGATGGCAGTGCTACGTTTCCGTTTAATGACGGATAGAATATCTCCAGAAGTGATTTCCTTAGTTAAAGGATTATTGTTGTCTAAACTGTGATGGATGGAAGGCTATAATAGCTGGTTTATTGTTTCTTTAGAAACTCTGGGACTGCAGCGGTGAGCGCAGGTAGGAGGTGTAAAAACAGATTGGAGATGGGCGGCGAAAGCATCTGCTTTCTCGTTGTCTGTATGTAAAGTTTGGTCATTCTGTATAAGAGGATAAGATGAATTTATTTTTTGCCCACTTAAAAGGTGAATTTTTTTTCCCAATATTTCGTTGGATGTGACTCTGTGTTCAGTTTATTACAGGTTTTGCTCAAGCTAATCAGCTTGTGAGCAACAATATAATTATGCACCAACCTTTGCGACCTATGGGCTTGCATTAGGTACTCTGCTCGCCTTATTAAAAAGTGTTGTACCGAAATTTTCATCTTCGGACTTGATAATAACACTACCCCTGGTGAGTACTGGCTCTTGATAGGTATTTAATGATTTGGTTAAAGATATGACAAGTGTTATTGTACTTAGTATCGAAATTGGTCAGAAGAAGAGTATAGTTTCGGTCGAGCAAGTGTGGCTGCATAGCAACAGTGGACATGGTAGGATTTGATGCGGTGGTCTGCATCGGTTCTGGATCCTCTAGACCTTTGATAAAGGTAGGAGAACGAGAGCGGAATCTCTTCTTAACAGACTCTAAACTACCTTTCGAGAGCTGTTGGCTACGCCGATTACTTTGGGGATCTCGTTTGGCATCCGACAGTGGTTTAAGTGTAGGTTCTTGACTTAATCCCGGAAGCTTATGCATGGTGCGATAAAGAATATGCACCGCATAAGGTAGGCTTTATACGGGTAAAGAGCACCCCGTTCGGATAAGTGGTACAATCCAAGGAAAGCGGCAAAAGATTTGGTCAGAGTGGGAATGCAACAATTACCTTTAAAAATTTAAGGAAAACCCTCCAGAAGATGAGAATCTTCTGTCAGACTCCTTAGTAGAGTATCTGTAGTGATCTCACAAGTACGTCTGCAATTCTTGATCACTGCTTAGTACAGTAACTAACTACAGAGGAGTTAGGTTCGAAATATGGTTTGTAAAATCAACTTTTAATTCCTACAAATATTTTTTAAAGTTATTTAATGACTTCTGCTAATAATTATCAGTTTCAAATTTATATTAAATATCACGTACACTTCTGTGGTTGCTTTCGAACGCATATACAACCCTCTTACTCATTGTTGCACGAAAAGTACACAAATAATAGTTCTAAGCCGCTAAACATGCTCGGAAAAGTATTGCACAATAACAATATTATATGTTCAATGTTTCCTTCCTTCTTCTTAGAATGTTCATTGTTACAACACCGTTGCCATTTTATAAAGTGTATAAAGAAAGAAATTGATTTTAATTTCTTTCTTTGTAGATGGTGTGAAATCTTCCTCCAAAGACTACTAACAAAGCAAACTGGACAGAGGATCAACTGAAGGTGGTGTTGGACGCTGTGAAAGGGTGAAGAAAAATCCGAGGGATTACCAGATCTTTTGGTATTTATGAAGCTATTATTAGAACAAGATTAAGAAAAGGAGTTTTTGGTGGACCAAGAATGGGAAGGAAACCAATGTTTACGCCGCAGCAAGAAGAAGAAATCGAACACCATATCATGGCATTGTCGAACCTCTTCTATGGGATTACTTTAATGGAGCCGCATCATCCAATTGCCTTTCAATTTGCAACACTAACAAGTTATCAAACAATTTTTGTACAAAAACTAAGATGGCTGGTAGAGACTGGGCTGAAGCATTTTTGAAACTTAATCCACAAGTAAGCATCAGGAAACCAGAAGCAACATTTCTAGCGAGAATTACGGGCTTCAACAGAGACGCAGTGAACAATTTTTTTGACAACTACAGACAACTTATGGACAAACGCCACTTCCCTCCTTCTGGAATTTTTAACAGGGATAAAACAGGAATCCCAATAGTTCAAAAACACGAGAAAATTCTTGCTCCTAGAGGACGAAAACAAGTTGGAGTAGCAACAAGCTTAGAAAGAGGAAGAAACATTAAAGTAATCTGGGCAGTGAGTTCAACTGGAATTTACGTTCCCTCGCTGCTTCTTTATCCAAGACAAAGGAATTACGAACAGACACGAAGAGGACTACATGGATCAATATACACGTCTTCAATAAATGGATGGTCAAATGAAGATACCTTCATGCTTTGGTTAAAAGCCTTTGTAGAGATTACTAAACTATCTGTTCAGAATGGGTTACATGCGTAGGATCAAAACTTCGTAGTATCCAAACTGCGTATGACCGAAACTGAAACCGGCGTAGGATGACAAAATAGGTATGGTCATATAATTGAACAATAAAAAAGAAAACAATTATTTTATAATCACAGAATATTAAGTAATAATTTTTTTTTTTGAAGTTATATAGGGAAAAACCGGCGTAGGATCCCAAACAGGTTTTAAGCTGATTTTTTTGTTCTTACGCAGTTTGGATCCTACGCCGCATTCCCTTCCGAATCCCATTCTTCTCATTATGGACAATCATCAAAGCCATAGTCACTTTCTTCCTACGAATATGCAAAAGCAAGTTGTGTGATCATGATTTCTTTACTACCACATTGTAATGCTAACCCAGACAACACGTACGTGTACGACACATGTGCACTATCCATGCATAAGCCGTACATTTGCACATGTGCATTTGTGTGGATGATGAACACATACATAACCCGTGCATAAGCCGTACACGTGAATTTGCGTGGATGAAACACACATACATAACCCGTGTATGTACACATGTGCATTTACGTGGGTTATGCACACGTACATAACCAGTGATTAAGTCGTGCATGTGCACATGTGCATTTGCATGGATAAAGTACACATTTATATAACCCGTGCCTAAGCAGTTACATACACATGTGCATTTGCGTGGATGAAGCACAAGTACAGAACCCGTGCTTAAAGCCGCTATGTGCACATGTGCATTTGCATGGATGAAGTACGCATTTATATAACCCGTGCTGTAGCCGTTATATACACATGTGCATTTGTGTGGATGCAGCGCACGCACGTAACCCGTACTTAAGCCGTTATGTGCATATGTGCATTTGCGTGGATGAAGCGCACGTACGGAACCCGTACTTAAGCCGTTATGTGCACATGTGCATTTGCATGGATGCAGCGCACGTACGTAATCCGTGCTTAAGCCGTTATGTGCACATGTGCATTTGCATGGATGAAGCACACATTTATATAAACCGTGCTGTAGCCGTTATGTACACATGTGCATTTGCATGGATGAAGCATATATTTATATAACCCATGCTTAAGCCGTTATGTACGCATGTGCTTTTGCATGGATGCAGCGCACGTACGTAACCCGTGCTTAAGCCGTTATGTGCACATGCGCATTTGCATGGATGAAACACACATTTATATAACCCGTGCTGTAGCCGTTATGTACACATGTGCATTTGCGTGGATGCAGCGCATGTACATAACCGATACTTGAGCAGTGAATGTGCACATGTGCATTTGCGTGGATGAAGCACATTTAAATTACCGGTGCTTAAGCCGTTGTGTGCACATGGGTATTTGCACGGCTATTGCACATGTGTATGAGACGTCCATAATACCGTGCAAGTATATACTTTTACTTTCATTCATTTACTCTCCTTCTCATCAACAGAAAGTAACCTCCATTTTTGGTAGGTGTCGTTTTTCCTCCAGGCGGTGTTATAGAGACTTTTCGACGAATAACAGCTGAATGATTGTAAAAACTCCATAACGTCCACTGAGCTAGGATACCAGATCAACAGGTGGCAGCATTGTACTGGTGTAACTACTGTCAGACAGTCCATAGGTTTACAAAATTATTTTCCTGACCGATTACAGCAGAATATGTTGCGTTATTACTTACTTGGCAAACATGTCAAAGATACTACCTAAAGCTTTGCTAGTTGCAAATAATAAACTCCAAAACTAAAATTCTCACTGACAATTATTAGTTACTTGCTATATACTTTGAAGGTGATGTCTTTGCAGTCACTTACTTTGGGTTAAGCCTAACCTGTCTTAAAGCAGTTATTGTACCTTCCGATGACGAAGTATTGCAATATGTATTTCTGAGATCGGTGCAAATACGCTTTTTACAGGGTGGACAAAAGGTCTATACGCCTTTTGGAGGGTTAAAACCTGTATTTTTGTTTTCATTTCATTTCACTTCACTTCACTTCATTTCATTTCATTTCATTTCTTTCTGGCTGGTTCCGAACATCACCTATTCATTTACATTTATCTCCATCACTTTGTAGGGCCGCTGGCCCAATGCATAGGCTACCACCTGTAGTTCCCCAGCCTAGGGATCAACGTAGGCGCACTAGGCGGGAATCGGATACCTCCGATAAGTCAGTTGATAAGCGTCCCCGTTCGGGGTCTGCTCCTGAGGCGGCCAATGTTAATACTGATGATGACCAGGACTTGCGTATGGACATCCAACCTTCAACAAGCTCCGACCCTACACCACTTCCATCTCGCGATCAAATTTATAATTTCCTTCTCACAAACTTTGATACAAAATTCAAGAATTCAAAGCATATTTTTCAACAACTTGTTAAATACGTACCACGATTGGAAATAACAGAGATTCGTTTCACTAACAATGGTGTCATTCTCAAGTCCAAGAACCCAGATTTTCATAGACACGTTCGTAACAAGGCTTCCTTTGAGATCTTTGGCAAAAATGCAAATATTACTGTTTTACAACCGAAACGCCAGACGCAAGGTCCACCACCAAGGAAACCACCGCTGTTATCCGTCGTCATCAAGGGTGTCGATCCCGAGATAACTGACTCGGAAGTGGAAGAAGAACTTACTGCTGAAGGCGTGAACATTCAAAAATGTATTCGTATACGCAACAATACTGGTCCGACCTATCTAGTTCGAGTTCTGACAAACGAACAGCAAGCTATTGACCATTTATTACAATATGGTGCCTACATATTTAAACACCGCCATAAAGTAGAACCGTCTCGTACACCTCCACCTCTTCCGATTCGATGTGAAAAGTGCCAGGTTTATAACCAGCACCTGACACCTAACTGTCCGAATACCTCTAAATGTGGTTACTGTGGTCAAAACCATCTTACTAAAGACTGCCCTAACGGAGCAGCGCCACCAAATTGCAACACCTGCCATGATGCACATCCTACCTATAGCTACAAATGTAAGGCCAAACCTCAAGCAGAGCCTACTAAACCCGACCTAGTAGTGCCTTTACGTACACCAGATACGCCAGTGCCTCCGCATAATTCTCTTCGAGAACCCGTTACAGTCGAAGACATGATCCGCTTCTTTAGTCTTGCTCTCCAGAACATCCATCCTTTCTTGCGGCCCACATAATCCACCAAGTTGTATATGCAACTAAAATACTCTATAACCTGGATGTCAAAGCAACCTACTCTGGACAGACAGTGCATTTTCAAATTCATCCTCTTACAACCCAAGTTTAACTGACATACATCATGGATACGGGCTTTATTATAACATTTCTTTACCTTAATATCCAGTCACTCTGTACCAGGAAAGACCTACTTACTGCTTTATTACATGAACATAAGGTCCACAGTTTTCTCTTAAATGAAACTTTCCTAACTCCAAAACAATCAGTTTATTTTCCTGGTTATCAATTCACACGCCACGATGGACCACCGGGACAGAGAGCAAATGGCGGAACAGCTATTGGCACTCAACATAAGTTACCTATCAAACCCATTCATCACAAATTCACCGAACCTCTACCGGAGCATAATATTGTCACCATTTATTTTAAATCAAGGCCTATCACTGTAGCAACCATATACGTTCGACCGCATGTTCGCATACCTACTTCGTTTTTCACATACCTGGATACTAATTTTCGCTCGTATATTATCATGGCTGACATTAATTACCATAGCAGAAATGCTACTGAAAAACGTTTATTTTCTGATTTCATTACTTCTCACACGAACGGCGAAATTTGCCCACTGCCGAGAGCAACTCGTCCATCCTCTAATACAACTCCTGATGTGGTAATTGCCTCATCTAGTATAATTCCATATCTTGATGTCAGTGTTCTCGATTCTATTGGTAGCGATCATGATCCTGTAAAGGTAGACATAGTTTTTCCTAATCGATCAAAACCACCTCAAGAAACTCTCCGTTCTCGGCCAAATTTTGACCGTGCCAATTGGATAATGTACCGGCAGGATATACACGACGCACTAGCAGATATTCAACTTCCATCTGACATTTCTACGTTTGGCATGACTTTAGATCGCATTACGCAAAGCATTCAAACCAGCGGTGCCAATCACATTCCGGAAACCACAGGTAATCTTTACCGGCCTAAATTACCACCTCACTATCTCTCTCTCATATCTCTAGCTCGAACAGCGTACAAGGATTACCTCCACAGCCGTAACGAAGCCACACTGCGACTTCATCGTCAGTATCTTCGCATGGTTCAAAATTACATCCGAGCATTTAAAAAGCGCAACTGGATAAAGACAGTTAATGCTTTAGCAGAGGAGAGTCATCCAACTAAGTATTGGAAACATTTCAACCGGCTAATTGGGAAAACCAGCACTCCTCACTACCCTCTCCTCGACAAGAATTCTGCTCTTACAACGGACTCTGCGAAAGCTGACGCATTTGCCCAAGTTCTTCAGACCACCTTCACGCCAGAACCCTCTCTCCGAGATGGATCAAGTCTTTATAGGCGCATTGCCAGATATACAAACCCTCATAATGGATACCTTGGAATTAACATGGACCATACACTGGATGATCAGCAACCTTTAACGGCACCAATAACGCCCCTGGATATTACGAAAGTGATAAATCACAAGAAAAACACGGCACCAGGGTTTGATGGCATTACCTACCGCCATATTAAAGAAGGTCCTGCTATTTTACTTCATATTTTGGCAACCCTGTACAATTTTGTTCTCAGAACTGGCTACTATCCACCTGATTGGAAAGTATCGAAAGTACTTATGTTTCTGAAACCTAATAAAGATAAAACAGATCCAGCTTCTTATCGGCCCATTCAGCTCACTTCCACACTGGGGAAAATCTTTGAGCGCATTATAGTCCGGAGACTCCATAGCCATCTGTTAGTTCATGATCTGTTGCCTAAACACCAAGCAGGTTTCCGACCTGAACATAGCCTCCTCGATAACTTATTACGTCTTAGCAACATCATCACGAACCATTATAATAGAACTGCACCCTCATGCCTTCTTCTCTTCGATCTTGAAAAGGCATTTGATCGCGTGTGGCATAATGGCCTTATATATAAGTTACACTTCTTCGATCTTCCGGCCGCATATATACGTATGGTGTACCACTTTCTTACGAATCGTCTCGCATATATCTCCATTAATAATAGTTTATCTTTTCCAATTTTTCCTTGTACTGGTGTCCCACAAGGTTCAGCCTTATCACCTTTATTATATATATTGTATGTTAGTGACCTGCCCGTGATGCCTGAGCCTATTTACACCTTCACATTTGCAGATGATACTGCACTGCTGGCTTGTTGCAAAACTATGCACCAAATCAACATTTCTCTGCAAAATGCTATAGGTGCTTTTAGCAAATGGTGCAATCGATGGAAGTTAAAATTGAATTGTACTAAAACACAAGCCCTGGTAATACTTCCAAATAAGAGACGCAGTCGAGTACGCCGCAATCCATCCTTACTTGCTATTAACGTAGATGGTGTACCTATCCACCCCAGCACTACTGTTAAATACCTGGGGGTAGTTTTTGATGCCAAATTATCTTGGAAACCTCACCTTCTATCTATTAAAGAGAAAGCACAAAACCGATTAAATCTATTGAAACGCCTGGTTGGTACTACCTGGGGCCTGCACGCGGATACCGTCCTAAACACCTACAAGGTATTCCTTCGCCCATGTCTCACTCATGGTCACACCGCCTGGGTTAGTGCGAATGATGATTTCTACGAGCGCCTACGTATTATAGAACGCCACGCTTTGCGACTCGCATTTCGAATAAGCTTGCCTAGTCCCACACGTCTCTTATACGAAAGAATCACATTTCCGCACATCACACGCCATCTGGAAGATCTTCGCTCCCGCTACGTAGATAAGAAATGGAGAACCCAGCACCATACGCTTATGGACACTATATATCTTGATAGTAACTTTTCCACCTCGCCGAAGTATTACTATCCTCCACTGCGGCATCTACTCTCCATCTATGGCCAGAAACATCCGGAGCACCCTGACCATCATTTCTTCGCTACCTATCATCCATCAGAATTCAATCCGCACATATACCCATCGTTTGCACAGTGAGTTTCCTTCTAACAAGGGCTTCCCCCATGTCTATCATCAGTGTTGAGTAGCCCCAACACAGAAGATAAGCTCATTTGTGAATACTAACACATCCCTGTGTACTGTGGCGTCCATGCACTTCATCACATCATTCGCTCCGCTCTTCAAATAAGCATACCTTTAATTATTTCAACCAAACATTGACCGCTGTCTGTCTTACGCACTTACATCTCAACCTTCCCCATCCATATCTGTTTTTCTTGTTTTGTATCACATGTTTCACAACAATAATAATTCACCTCTGTATGAATAAAGTGACTTTCTTTATTATTGTTGTAGCCGAATCTCATAGACCATATATGTGTATCAATCATAACCAATGTTTACCATATATATCACTCCCGAAGAGACGACGTTATCGTCTGCGGTTTAACAGTGTAAAAAAAAAAAAAAATCTTTGCAGTTGATCTTCTTCTAGGTCGATAGCAATATCGACCGTATCAACTGTGACGTACCAAACGTCAGAACAGTTGTCTTTTGAGAATCCTTTCCAAATTCCTGGTCGAAGAAGCTTCATACTGTGTGTAACTGCTGAGAGACTCATCAAGCCCACCTCAGCTGATACCTACGCAGTTGCCAAGCGTCTTCAGGCCCACCTAGACCACTATCCGAACGGGTGGTCTTCATATACCCTCACCTTACCTACTTCATCTGGCGGCTTTCTAAGCTTGCGTAATGGATCCCGGACCAGGTCCAGGGCATCCCGGATTACCACACCAAGTTGTTCAGGGCCCTTCTATCCCATCAGCAAAAGGGGATAAGCGGAAGGATCGGCATGAAGTCAATTCCAATACTACAGGAACTTCAAATTTGCCATCCAGTACATCCGCTCCTATAAATACTGACCAAATCAAGCAAGCTTCAAAACGTCCTCACACATTGAGTGAATCATCCTCTTCTTCTAATGAACTCATGGACGCAGACTTCCCGCCGCTCAAGTCATCTAAACCACCAATTTATGACTTCCTTCTAACGAACTATGCTGCTACATACCAGGATCTTCGTCAGTTATATTTACGAATTTTGAAGTACGTTCCTAGAACTAACATCAAACAACTCATCCATACCAAGAATGGTATCATTATCCGCTCGCCAGATCCAAATCTATCCTCTACCATACGCAACACTTATTCTTATGAAATTTTCGGACCATCAGCAGATCTTAAGAAGCTAAATCCTAAACAAGTAAAGCAGCCTCCGCCTCCTCGTAAACCACCGGCACTTTCTGTTGTCATACGAGGTGTGGACCCTCAATTCAGCGATGAGGAAATCACCAAAGAATTACAGCTTGAGGGACATTCAGTATTAAAGTGTATCCGTATTAAGAACGCTAATGGTTCTACTTATATGGTGCGGGTTCTTACGAATTCCCAAGACACCATAGACAATCTTCTAAGTGACGGTGCTTATATTTATTTAAAACGTCATCGAGTTGAACCCTCTCGCTCCTCGCCACCTCTGCCTGTTCGATGCGAGCGATGTCAGTCGTATAATTCCCATTCTACAGCTGAGTGTAAAAATCAACTAAAGTGCGGCTTCTGTACAGGACCTCATGCAACGAAGGCCTGCACGAATCTCAACAACCCTCCTAAATGCTCGACTTGTAACGCTCAGCATCCTACCTATAGCTATAAATGTAAGGCGAAGCCGGGTGCAGAACCTCTGAAACCTGAACTCACAGTACCTATTCGTACTCATGAATCGCCAGACATTACCCCTGCTCCAGCTTCAGCTTCCGATCCTGTCACGATTAATCAATTCCTTACATTTCTTACAGTCTCTCTACAAAACATCCATCCGTTCCTCAGACAACATATCCTTCAGCAAATTCATCTCGCTGCCAAAAGCATCTTCCACATTAATTTCACTGGTACGTACTCTGGCAACTATGTTCATTTTCACTCAATTCCTTATGAAACTGCTGTCTAACACCTTGCCACATCTACTGATCATCACGCTGATTATGGCCATCAATTTTTTGTTTTTAAATATTCGCTCTTTAGCTAAAAATAAACCTTTGTTTGAACAACTACTTTTGGAAGAACATATTAATTGCTTCTTACTGAATGAAACCTATCTTACTTCTGCCTCACATTGCAAATTACCGTTATACCATATACTCCGTCACGACTGCCTTGCGCCCTCACGTCGCGCCAATGGTGGCGTAGCTATCGGATTCCCTCCTACAATTCCTCATAGACTCCATAGCTCTGGGATACAATCCTTGCCCGAACACATAATCAGTACCTTATATTTCCAACAATGTTATGTAACAGTAGCCACCATATACATCCGACCTGGACATCCCATTCCTTTGCAGTTCTTTCAGTTTATTTCAAACTCATTTCGCAGTTATATTATCATGGCAGACATTAACTTCCACAGTCGCTCCGATAGACAAAAATCGGCCTTTCGCACATACATCCAAACTCATACCACTGGATTTATCCATAACCTCCCAAAACCTACCAGACCCAGCAGTAACACTACACCTGATGTCGTCATTACATCATCCAATTTACTTTCTCAGATACAAGTGGATGTGCTGGATCCCATGGGCAGCGACCACGTGCCTATAAAGCTTATCATCACTCCCCACGGCCAGCACCTTCCAGTTCCTCCTGCCATACCTCCCAGGCTCATTCCTCGGTACGATAGAGCAGATTGGCCGAACTACCGTAATTATCTCACTACCCAGTTAGAAAACATTACTACTCCCACCACCGAACAAGATTTATATAACACTCTTCATACGATCACTCACAGCATCCAACAAGCATCCTCTAAATATATTCCGCACACCCCTCTTCATCCGTACAAACCTACCTTACCGCCTCAATACTTGCCTTTGATTCGTCGCTCGCGACAATTGTATAGGGACTACAAACGTACCGGCAATCTGGAATCGCTTCGCTTATCTCGTCAATACCAACGAACTGTGCATAATTACATTGTAGCATACAAGAAACGTAACTGGATCAAAACATGTAATACCTTATCAGAAAATACGCATCCCACAAAATTCTGGAAGAGATTTAATCAACTCACTGGTAAATCTTCTAGCACTCCATATCCGTTAATTGTGAATGACACTCCTCTCCATACCGATACTGAGAAAGCAAATGCTTTTGCTCATTACCTTCAGGATATCTTCACTCCACTCTCACCCACCATCCCAAATCGTAATCATCCGGCCGACAATCTTAATCTCCATGCATCTGCCTTACAACCAAATCCCGATCACGCTCTTCCACCCAATTCACCGCTCACGGTACCCATCACAGTCGCTGAAATTCATAATGTCATTGCTCGTAAACGCAATACCGCTCCTGGTATTGATACTATTACCTATCGCCATATCAAAGAGGGTCCTTATGCTCTGCTCTACTTACTCTCCCTGATTTTTACCTTTGTTCTCCGTACAGGATTTATTCCCGCCGACTGGAAAACTTCTAAAACTTTAATGTTTCTGAAACCCGGTAAGCCAGCAACCTCTGTCTCATCATACCGCCCTATACAACTTACTTTAGTCTTCAGTAAAATCCTTGAACGAATCTTAGTCTCCCGTCTTCATATCCATCTCACTGCTCACGACTCCATCCCTATTCATCAAGCAGGCTTTAGACCATCTTTCAGTATTAATGATCAACTTCTTCGCCTCACAACACATATCACCAATCAATACAACCTCATGAAACCTTCTTGTCTTGTACTCTTTGATTTAGAAAAAGCATTCGACAAAGTTTGGCATAGCGGACTCTTGTATAAACTGTACTCATTTCACCTTCCATATTGCTATATTCGCTTCATCTTTCACTTCCTTTCCTGCCGACTGACATATATCTCAATTAACAACACTCTCTCACATCCTGTCTTCATTCGTTCAGGTGTTCCACAAGGTTCCGCCCTTTCCCCTTTACTGTATTTACTGTACGTGGCGGACTTCCCTCGCCTTCCTCTCAATATCAGTCTATTCCAATACGCTGATGACACGGCCTTCCTAGCCACTGGCAACACTATTCATCAGATTAATCATATTCTCCAAGAAGCCATAAATTCTTTCTTCACCTGGTGTCAACATTGGCGTCTGAAAATCAATGCGGATAAGACCCAGGCAATTGTGTTTCTTCCTCCTGGTTCACGCAGCCGCATCCATCGTAATCCCACAAGAATCCGTCTACAGATCGATAATTCACCTATCTCCGCAAGCAAAACAGTCACCTATCTCGGCATAACTTTCGATTCTCAGCTGAATTGGAATGCTCATCTTAAACGCATCACAGCTAAAGCTACAAACCGCCTCAACCTCCTCCGTCGCCTTATAGGTACCACTTGGGGTCTCCAAGCAAATACGGTCTTGAACACCTATAAAGTATTCATGCGGCCTGTCTTGACGTATGGGTATACAGCTTGGGTCGATGCCCCGATTTCCTTTTACAAACGCCTGCTCATTTTAGAACGCCATGTCCTACGTCTTGCTTACCGTATTAGGCTTCCTAGTCCTACCAGAGATCTGTATGCTCGGACCCCCTTCGCCAACCTTGTGTACCACCTAGAAGATTTGCGACTTCGCTATATAACGAAGCGATTCCAGAATCATCATCCTATGCTATTCGACACCATGCACCATGATGCTACATTTCGCAAGTCCTCTGCACCCTTACGCCATACACCATTATCTCTATTATTCACAATCTATCATTATACTCTCCCGCCCAACAGTCCATTACTACCAATCATCGAAGATTACATAACAGACTTGAACTCACCTTACATACTTCCATCATATGTCGCACAGTAATCCTTCCGTACTAACAGGGCTCCCCATGTCTCCATTATATCCAGAGCAGCCCCTGGATAAGAAGATAACCTGCATTCGTCCGACTAACATTTCCCTAGTGTTGTATCGTCAATCGCACCTCACACTCATCTCATCACATGACCATCATTTTCTATAGTATCGCTTATACATATATTAATTTGTATTGTATATCTTAATTTCTATTCTTTATATTTATTTGTTTTGTATATATTAATTAGTATTGTATATGTTACTTTGTATTATCATAATTGTCCTCAACTCCTGACTCACTTTCCGCTCCTAATGATTATGGCCAAAAGGCCATAATGACCATTATTGATTTGGATTTATTGGAATAAATAAATAAATAAATAAATAAATAAGAACCTCCATTAACCAACTACAAGTACTATTACATCCCCAGCTTCCTTCACTCCCTCATCCCGAATAAAGGGCGTAACCCTTTGGGCGGGCGCTAGCCTCGGCTAGCAATAAAAAAAAAATCTTTGCAGTTATAGATGGTGTTACTGCGTAAGGCATCAAATATATAAACTTCTTTTTTGCGTTGCATCTCGAATTTGCTTTTACATCACCTCTGTACTACGAGGAAATCACCTGTGCAGTACATGTAAGTCATCTGGGTACTGTTTCAAATCATCTCTATCGTACATGTAAATCAGCTGGGTACTGCGTGTAAATCACCTCTGTCCTACATGTAAATCATCTGGGTACTGCGTGTTAATCACCTATGTCCTACATGTAGATCACCTGGGTACTGCGTGTAATTCACCAGCGTGTTACGTGTAAATCATCTCTGTCCTACATGTAAATCACCTGGGAACTGCGTGTAAATCATCTCTGTCCTACATGTAAATCACCTGGTTACTGCGTGTAAATCACCTGTGTGCTACATGTAAATCACTTGTGTGCTACGTGTAAATCACCGCTGTCCTACATGTAAATCACCTGTGAACTACATGTAAATCGAATACGTGCTACTTGTAAATCACCTGCTCGGTAGGTGTAAATCACTTGTGCAGGACGTGTACGTATGCATTGCACATGTTCTGTGCACGTGAAGATGTTGAATAGGACCTGGCATGTATATGTGCATCACATGTACAGGCGTGCATTTATACAAATGATGCACATGTTGCATCCGTGCAATTGTACATGTACTATACGAATACTGTACGTGCATTGTGCTGTCTGGGAAATTACAGCCTTTAGATATTTCAGTGTTCAATCTCCTCAAATGTGCATACAATGATGCTTGTTATTCATGGATGCGCAGTGGCGTAACTAAAGGCTTGGGGGGCCACCCCGCAGACAGCGTGGACTGGGGCACCTTCTCTAAGTCCCACTTTATGATTTGGGGCCCCTTTATGGCTTGAGGCCCCCCCGCAATGCGGGGTCTGCGGAGCCCTTATTTACGTCCCTAGATGCGCCGACATCCGTACGAACAAATTGAACTTGGTGACGTTCCCAAAAATTTTAAAGTTGCGTTTGAGAAGGTGTGCAGCGTTAAAAATGCCTCATCAGGCTTTGAAAAGTGTGAATCCCATGAATCCAGACGTCTGTATAGATACTGCTTTTGCTGCAAGTCATCAGTGCTGTAATCAGACTGAGGGGAATATGGAGGAAGACCTTCCTCATGGTGCAATGGACTTGACGTTTCTGATCTGGTAGTCACTGGCCCATTAAGGGAAGTCACCAAAGCTCAGAAATTCTAATAGTAATGCGTCATAAGGCTCTTCTGCAATAAAAAGAGTGAAGAAAGCAAATACCTTTAGGGAAGACCATCATAAGGAAGATTTAAAACCGATTTAAACTAAGAACTCAACTGTTGAATGCTATTACCCTAAACTGCAGGGTAATTGCACGCAGTGTAAGGTTTCAATCTTACAACGGAGAGTAATTTCCGAGTTATTTCATAGTAAACATACGTAGGCATGTACAGCACTATTCATTAGATTCCTTGGGTGCTCTGTCATTGCTGTTCTGATCAATTGAAAAAAAAAACCGCGTGTCATTACCCCCCTTTCCCCTATTATTATGTACATGGTGCGGTGTCAGTCATTTGACGAAAATGTATTTGAGATATACCAGGCTGTCCCAAAAGTTTTGCACCATACAAGAAGGAAAATGAAATACGTACATATATCAGAAATAAAGACAAACCTTTAATTAGGAAAGTACAGGCTATCATGTTCGATGACCTTCACCCATCTTTGAAATAACAGTTCAATCTGATAGCGATACCAAGTGGCAGGTTTAGAATTGAAAAACTCGCGACAGGCAGCATGCACCTCATCATATGAATTGATTTGCCGACCATACAACAAATGGGAGAGCGAAAGAAAACATAATCTGAGGGTGCAACATCTGGACTATAGGCAGGATCAGGTAACAACTTAAACCAGTAAAGTTCAGCCAGGGTGTTGGTCACACTTTGAGACCGATGACTCAGAGCATTGTCAATTTGCAGCAATAATATCTTCCTTCTAGTTAATGCCGGATATTTCTCGTTCAGAATGGCATACATTCGGCGTAACTGTTCAGAATACAGTTCACATGTTGCAGCACGACCCTTTAGAACAAACACAAAATGAATTATCCCGTCAATATTCCACCGAACACACAACATGAGTTTTTCTCAAATCTGTCCTGTTTCTTATTGGCTAGGGCTTCCTCTTCTTTTTTTACCCACTGTTTATGTATGGCAGGGTTTTTCAAAAACATCCACTTCTCATCTCCTGTTACAATTGAGGAGTTTGATGTAATAAGGGCGTAAGCGATTTTACGCTCTTTTTGCATCAAACGCATTTGTGGCTTTTGCCATGCTTTATGCTTGCCAACAGTTTTCAGTGGTGGTGCTACCTATCCTCCCAAAGTTTTACCTCATACAAGTCAGTGTGCTGATGGTGCAGGAGTTCTGGGACAGCCTGGTATTATTTGGAAACCATAAAATTATTACAATTTGTTTATTAAGTTACGAAATCTAAATCAAGTATTCAGTGTTCTATATCATTTTCAATGCACAAATTATACTTTTAAGCACAAAAGGACATAGTACATCATTAATGATGTTGGATGATAATTTACAAAGTTATTTTTTTCAAAATGTATCTCCGCACTAGATCCGTAATTTCTTCGGTTCCGTAATTTTTAAAATTGTCTTTAGTGTGTTAAAACTTTAACTTTCACAATTCCTCAGACAAAAATTGTGGTCATGTGATGTAACCACTGTATTTGAAGTATGAACACGCGTTTATCCTTTGATAAGTTTCTCTTCATTTTTAAATTATTTAAGTATACATGTAACAAGATTTAAATCTATTATAAAAGTCACTCCTTACAATGTATTTTTCATAAACCTATTACTCACGAACTATGAGAGTATTTTCAAGAACCAGAAACGTATTACTTACGTCAATTAACTACTGCTTCTCTACTCAATTGAAAATTGAATGACTACTAGACTCGGGAGCCGGTTGGAAGGTGAATGAAATTCGAATGCGCAATAGGAAGCCGCGCTCTCGTTTTTCGCTGGAACCTATCACAGTCATTCTTCAATAGGTGATCATAGTGTACAGCGTGGTCCGGAAGTGGGCGTACCTCTAATTGGGGTTTTCTGACGGTTTTAGATTTTACCCTCCATTTGTTTGGTAACATTGCTTGGCATTGTCTGGTAACATTGCCTGACATTCTCTGGCAACATTGCTGCTCATGTTCATTTATTTTATGCTGTTTTTTGCTTGGCAATTACCTCAATCAGACGTTTCGTGGCCGCTGGATTGGAAGAAGTTGTGCATCTTCACCATCTCCTTTTGCCTGGCCTCCAAGAAGTCCCGATCTGACGACACCAAACAATGCTCTCTGGGGTTTCATAAAGCAACAAGTAAGAAACACTCGATATCACACAACGCAGGAATTATTAGCAGCTGAGGAACACGCCTTCACCCTCGTGACTCCGGAGTATCTCCGCAAAACATCTGCGAGAACTTGGCGCAGAATTCAGCTGTGTTACGACATGGATGGTGATCATACCGATGTTTATGACTCTTAAGAAGCTTAAGACTTCAAGGTAATTGCGTACAGACATTCTAGCATAACTAACACTATACTGTTGAAACTAAAGAGGGGTACGCTCACTTCCGAACCACCCTGTACAGAGTTCAAATGTTGTGATCATTTCAACTTATTCCTGCCATTAGATGTAGAATATTAGGATTATTTTCGTAATAATAGAATGCGACAGGAATCAATAGTGAGAGATGGTATAGTTTGGTGTCGGGTTCCCGTCAACTCCTTGGGAGTGTTCGTAGATTTTCTTAGGAAAATTTCCCTGGACTGACAAAATTTTTCCTTTTCTTATCAAATTTTCCCTATTTTGTTGAGTGTTCAATTTCTGTGACAGAAGTTGCATGATAAGATTAATTTAATTACATTAAAAGAAGTGCCAACTACGTATAACTTTTGTTCATTTTCTGTTTGCTTCTGTTATTTTTATTTTCTCCTTCACTTTTTTATTTTTTAAAAAAAACACACAAATACACTGTCAACAATGAATGCAAATTATGCTATTTTGAACACACACACACACACACACACACACACATATATATATATATATATATACATATATATATATACACTATTGCTAATGTATTGGTTTATTTCTGAAGAAGAAGAAAAATTTAAGCACTTATATTGGTCAACCAGTCAGTGCCAAATTTCGCTGGGTTTTCACTTTTATCGAAGAAAGTCCCTTTCTCTCTTTTCGCTAAATTTACCTACCAAATTTCTCTAGATTAGAGAAAATTCTCTCAAACTACAAACACTGGTTCTGGTTCTCCTGAGTGCATCTTTTAAAGATACGGTAGAAATATGAACACACAATAATGTAGGAGATTTCTTCATTTTTTTAAATTTAATTTTCAAACCATCACAATAATTAAAAGTAGTATTAAGCTTATACCGAAGTTTTTTTCTTTAGTTGATTAGGGAGCTTAAACCCCCTTGGCTTCCATAAATGTTCATTGCATATGACACTTAAAATCATATGCGTAACGAAGCAATAATTCTTTAAGTTTAAACTTTGAAAAAAGACATCATTTCTGTGATTCAAATGCATATGATAAAGAGGCCGACATATAACATTATGCTTCAACTGTTCATCATAGACATCATTCTTATTTGTTTATCTTGTTTTTAAATTGAACCGTGGAACCTAATAAACAGTAATTACATATCTTGGTAGAGCTTGTATATAGACGTGATAACAACTTGAAGGAAACATAAAGTGAAGTCATGGAATGTAGAAAAATATTACGGGTGATTTGTTCTTTGTGCTTTGGTATGTCTATTAGCAAATCCATGAGCTTCAATTTTCTCATTCCGCAGTCACACTGATGCAAAATACGTTGGGTTAAGTTCTCGTTTGGACTCTGTTCAGTGCTAGCAGACGACTCGCATTGTGAGGTGCTCCAAACTCTTACCGCCTTATGCAGAGTCGTTTTGACGTATGATTAGCGTCATACTAAAAGCCTGACTACTGCAGGAAACATATGTTAATCGAACTCTTTAATATGGCACGAATCACACGTCATAATAACGACTCTGCATAAGGCCCTTAGTGTCAAGCGTCTTGTGCCCCACGCTTGTCACAGCATAACCAACCAATGACAGAGATAGCCATTCTACAGTCAATATTTTGCGTTCAGACTTCTCCTTTCTAATCTTATTGCATCCTTAACATTGCTGTTTACTCTTCTCCCTCCGTAGATGCGAATAATCTGTTGATCTATATTCCTGCATTAGTATAATGCAAGTTGGGAAATGCACTATATGACTTTTTATTTTTAAAAAAACGAAAATGCTTTAACATATTTCTTCGACTCAACTTTGATATGGATATTTTTGATTTAAAAAAACGTTCATGATACTGGTAAAATGTGTCCACGCTTGAATACATTCCTAATTACACTTTCCACACTAATCTGAGAATGCTACATCCAATATAACTATTTTAAAAGATATCTGTCTACTGGGTCACAAGAAAAATGACCTCAAATTTGAGACATAAGTGAATATATGTGCCCCGTTTTTCTGGAGTGACCATATCGACGGATTTATTTTAAAATATTTTCATTAAATTCACTGTACTCAAAAATACAATATACAATTAGAAATATACCAAGCGTGGGCACTTTTACAATGAGCATAAGCGGTAGTTCAAATATCCCACTTTGAGGTCATTTATCCTGTGAGTCCATGAACGAATGTGTTTGAAAGTAGTTCAACTCGATTCAGTATCTTCATATTAATATATAAAGCGGAATTAGAAATGTATCCAAGCGTGGACATCTTTACAATGAGAATAAGCAGTAGTTCAAATATCCCACTTTCAGGTCATTTATCCCGTAACCCTATTAATGGATATGTTTAAATCACTGTAGTTTAGTTGGATTCAGTATCTCCATATTAGTACATAAAACACAATTAGAAACGTATCCAAGCGTGGACACTTTTGGCATTTTTACAATTGGTATAAGCAGTAGTTCAATATCTCACTTTGAAGTAATTTATTCTGTGACCCCATGAACGGATATGTTTAAAAGTAGTTAAATTGGATTCAGCATCTTCATATTAGTATATAAACCGCAATTAGAAATGTATCCAAGTGTGGACACTTTTACAACTGGCATAAGCGGTAGTTAAAATATCTCATTTTGAGGTCATTTATCCCGTGAACGGACATGTTTGAATGTAGTTTAGTCGGATTCAACATCTTCATACTAGTATACAAAACACAATTAGAAATATATCCAAGTGTGATCACTTTGTTTTAGCAGTAGCATGAATGTTAGTTCTTTTAACAAAAAAATCCTTTTACTACTACTTACTGAAAACATTCTTGCACACTCTAGCTAACGTGTCTTTGCCTGTATCTTAAATTTTATCAGGAGAATGCTTCCTCACCATCTGGTCTTTGGTTAATTTCTGTATTTAAAAATATATATTGTTGTATACTAAAAGTTTAATGTTTCTAGCAAAAGTGCGTGGTTCCTAACGTACTGGTTGAGACTTTTGTTAATTTATGATAGAGCATATATGAAAACCTCGAAGAAAAATAATGATAAATCTAAAATCGTGAAAAATGAAGGAAACAGCGTATGCTGCTTGACTCCGGCGGATCTGTTATACCTCGAATAATTAAAGAGTTTGGTCAACAGATGACAGAGATAAGGCCAATTCCTTACAGGTTTCTCAATAATGTTCACCATGTACTCAAACATTCAAAGCCGTGTATCTCAAAATCATTTCAGTGTGGGATATCATTATCTTCCCCCGAGATCTTCATATAGTTAGTGAGTTATTAACAAAAATAATAACGTTAATAGATATTATAAAACACTTATTCATGGGAGTTCATTTGCAAGAGTTGTTTTTGAGTAAGCATAAGATTAAAGACTTAGGAATATGGTCTCTATAATGATTGTTACCATGTTGAATTTTACCAGAATGAAAACTGGTTGTTATGAAAAAAGTCGACGAATATTTGTAAAAATGAATGTCAGTATAATTATAAAATTGAATGGTAAGTGTATGATTCCGAATATCCTTTTTTTAAAAAATAACAGAATAACGGCATGGGCAAATAGGCAAATGAGAATGCACTTCTCTATGAGGAAGAGATTCACAAATATAAAAAACTAAAGTATTCCTCGATTCTGAAACTATTAAAGTATAATCCTTTAGCCTAAAGGGTATAAATATGGGACTTTTTTTTTACTTTTCTCCTTTTAAGTATCTTTTTTTACATTTTGTAGCTTTAAAGTTTATTTTTATATTTTAAATTTTATTTTTTGAATGAACAATGACACAATGATGGTATCACAGTATAACTGAAGACCTGGATTGCATAACATCCCAAGTCCACTCTTTTTCTTCATATTTTGCGTTTTTTTTTTTTTTTATGTTAGCATCTATGTTTTAAGGGCTATTGACTTGCATAATACGTAAATTCAAATCAAAACCTTAAAATAATAATAATAATAATAATAATAATAATAATAATAATAATAATAATAATAATAATAATAATAATAATAATTTCAGCTAAACAGAATAGTATGCCAAGTATAATCTTCTTGTCTTTCTTCTAACATCACAAAAGTACTCCGATGGACTTGGGATGTTCTGCAATTCACTCTTCCATTCGAAATGAAATCTAATTCAACATGTCTTCGTTTGAAGTTTTATCATTCATGAATTTTTATAAATATTGTCGCTGTGTTAAAAAATATAAAAATATAAAGAAAACTTGTACTACTACTACTACTACTACTACTACTACTACTACTACTACTACTACTAATAATAATAATAATAATAATAATAATAATAATAATAATAATAATAATAATAAAACGCATGAAGACAAAGTCACTTCCCTTATTATTACAGCGTAAGACGACTATTAGCCTGCAGAATATCTCTAATTCATCGTGAAATAGAGCAACATAAGTTGTGAGTGGTTTCCAGAGGAGTATTGTGCTATTCTTCACGCAGTACAACGCTGAATCCGTTAGCGAAAATTAAGGAGGACTTCTGTTCCGAAGTCTGAGCTCCAGAATAATCACAGATATCAAAGAATATTGAACTCTGAAAACTGGGCAGGCCTCAGTTCATCAGAAGAGTCATGAAACCATGCCTCGACAACAAAACAGTGTGAATTAGTACCTTGCAAAATGGAGTCATTAATCGTAAACAACATCTGAACCAGAGAATGTACGTAGTCAGCTGAAGTTGCACATAGTCACTGGCATCAGTGTGCCCCTGAGAGTAATCACAAGTCCTACGGTACACTACGAAATTGCGCGTCACAAGATTACAGAGCCGCTGCCATGTTCCAAAACAGCAAGGAGATTGTTCGGAGCATCTACCATACAAAAACATGGCTTGTTAGAAATAAGGTGAAAGAGGAACCATCGAACCATATTACGCGTTCTCAATTATCGGCGATCCCCTTGACATGTTCTCGGAACCATTTTCCTTGCGGTAAAACTTACTTACTGGTATCATGTTCCAATGGAAATGTGAGATAAAGAAGTTTAAAAATTGCTGTTCTTCTATAAATATAACTTTAAAATCTAAACCGAAATAAAAAATAAAATACAATCCAAAAACAAAATAAAACAAAAAATAAGTCCTATGATCTTGTTGCCAGGGTCAAGTGTTTAAATGGATTTTCCAATAAAATTAAAACACATTTCATAAACACTCTCAAAGTGACTATTTTAAGAAAAAAGAAAAACGTATTTTTCTTTTGGATCAATAACAAATGTAGTTCAAAATATCTTTTGAACCAGTATAAAAACTGTAAGTTTAGAACAGTTAGCATAATTCAACCATAAATCTTCAGTCACAAATCATTCAATCATCACCGCTCAATCTTCGTTAGTCAGTAATTAACCTTCTCTGGACGTCAAGACGCAAGGTTCAGTGGCATGTTCTAGTCAGCAACCATAGAAGGACTAAATAGACTGTGAGTATGCTTAGTACACAACTTATTGCATAACTTAAGCTGTGTTGAAAAAAAGAACTTAATCAAATAAACGCTCGACAGAACTCAAAAACTGTCTCCTTGTAATGTAAACTCTGTACCACTATACTACGCACATCCTGTTGCAATTCTGCATAATATTGTTTGTACTATATCGTGTATGTAAATTTATAAGTGTTGGTTAAATAATATTCTTTTAAACATATTTTAATACTCTCATATATATAACATAACTCGTTTCTTATATTATAACAAGCATCCTTCAAGTTATACATAAATTTAGCACCTATAATAATATTTCAATTTTACAAATATTTCATAAATCTCAAAAATACGTAACTTTTAAGCATCATCTTACTGGTGATCAAGACTTGGAAATTCTACAACAACCGCGGATATTGAAGTTATTTGTTCCGGACTCTGTTGCAATAAGCTGTTCCAGGTGTTGATTGAGCCTCATTCACTCTACTATCCTTTGTGACAATCCACTTTACCTTTGTCGTTGAGGCTTTTCTTCCGTCTTTACCAATGGTGTTTTATCATGCGTTGTGTAGGCCGTCATCACCCTGGCCTAGAACACTGTTCCTCGCGACACATTGTACACCTTAGATGAACTTCCGCCAATTAATCGCACACACATATTTTGGTACCTTTGAAACTCATTTTACATTACTGCCGTTTGCCCGTTTCAATATCTCCGTTCTACCTTACATGACGTACAACAGGCCATTACCCAACACACCACTAAAAATGGGTGAGGAGTTGCATAAACATCTTCAGTGGTACCATCTCAAAAATATAATATAATTACAATATTTTATTAATAATTAAATAACTGAATAACTAATTGTAAGATCTATGCAGCTCGAAGGTTCAATGTCGCGTTCACAACAGCTCTGCATTGACTTTTATCCTCGGCCAACTGAATCCCGTTTCTACTTGACATTCCTATTTCTACGAGATTCATCTTATATTGTGTTATTTATATTTATGTAATATATTTGTAAAAATAAGGAAGCATACTGTTATCTACTGATGATTCGCGTACCTTTGCCGTCACCTTGAACTAGTCGAAGAAGAAGATATTACCTACCTTGTTTAAGGCAGCACGCCTTTCAGTTTGTGATTGGTCATCTTTCTTAAGAGGAGGAATGAGTTTGTCACTAAAGTAGCTGCTACCCTCATTGTCTAACGAACTACTCGACTGCAATGGAAATAGCAGATTTGTTAATATGTTGTAAGGCAATAATAATAATAAGTATATATCTAAAGAAGCTGGGATTTACCTGCTTGTAAAATTGGCACTGTCGTCTAAAAATATAGACCAATGTATGGTATAAAAACAACATCAAACTTCCTTATACACTCATTACCAAAAGTCTGAACAAACTATTGATTTTTCAGAATTGTCCAAATAAAAGACACTATGCTCATACAAAACTACGTTTATCACACTCGATTTTGGAAAATAAACAACTCTTTCCATATAAGGATACGAAAATTCATGGACTTGTTGACATCGAGAAAAAATTATTGAGAATAGCTGCTTGCCAATACACAAATAAGTAATGAGCAGACAACTAACGTCGTGCTTTGTTTGATTATGCAACGACAGCTACTTGTGTGTGAATGAACTCTTGTCAGTAGTTCCTTTTTACTTCAACCAATAATTGTGTATGCGCTATTCAATCGTGTCGTAATATGAGCCAAATTGGATGCAAATCTGTGATACACGATCTTACTGTTTTCATTCGCATGAACCAGTTGAATAGTGTGAAGAACATGCAAATACTATAAGTGGTTATTTTAAGAGAAGAGAATCATTCCCTGCGACAAACCGCTTAGTGATCGGGCAGAGCAGTGTGCGTCATACTCTTGAAAGATAGTCATAAAGTGGTGTAAGTATTACACGTAAACTCACTGATCGTCCAAAAATAACAACTTCTCTTAAGGGCAAGTTCACACACACACACAAAAAAAAAAAAAAAAAAAAAAAAAAAGCAAACAGGATAGACGTTAACCGCTCCAGAAGAATCAACATAATTACGGAAGAGTTATTTCCATTCGTTATCAAATAGAACGGTGACCCAGTGCCTTCAGATCCGTGGTTTTAGGGGTAGGATTGCGGGAAAGAAATCATTCCTGCAAGCCTCGCTGGAAATAGAACTGATTCTAAAGTACTTTCAGTAACTTTATTCTGAAATATCAAGAAACAGAGTTGACCAAATTAATAATAATAATAATAATAATAATAATAATAATAATAATAATAATAATAATAATAATAATAATAATAATAATAATGAATTATTCTATAATACTATATACTAGAGAGGCGGCTCGTGAGGAAGTCACACTGGCAAAAATTACAGTTTTATCGCTTCAAACTAAGCGAATGAAACTTATTTCATGAACTAATTCTTATATACGACATTATTACATCAAGCAATTTTTCTTTCCTTAGTTTAAAACGATAAAACTTTAATTTTTAACAACGTGATTTTCCTCACGAGCCACCTCTGACTTGAAGTAATTTACCTCAGCTCTAAATCTGGTATACCTATTATTAGTTTTGAATCTGCAGGTTTTGTATATTATTATTTAACCTCTTCAAGCATCTCGTAATCAAGTGAAGTCACATATTGGCTGGAAATATTTACTGACCTTTAAAAAGATAAGATTCCTTTGTTGCATGAAAACACAATTAAATGCCAAGAGATATTCTTAATACTTCAGCAGTTTTGTTTCTTTCAAGCGTTCTCGTAACTGTATATTTTAAGTTGGATTATGCTGTCCAGTCAGAAATAATTTATACGAGGAGTTCATTAGATAGTAATGACACAATTTCACGGCAGAGAGTTCTGTTTGTTACATTAATAGTTATAATAATAAAAGTAAATAAATAAATAAATAAATAAATAAATACCTGCATAATTGTCTTTGATGGAAACATTAGAAATGTTCCCTCGCTTCCTATTGAATATCTTCTGCGAAGTTTTCGTGCTTCTTCTTTTTTCACTACGACCTTCAAATAATAAATTTTGAATTTGTTTTTGAGTAAAATTAATATATTAAATTATGAATCTGATGCATGTTGTTGAATATCAAGAAAAATGGACTTACTGAAATATGCATGTTATTTTACTATGACCAATTGTTCCACCCGAGCTTTCAACCCGCTGTACGCTATAGATTAAATTCGGCTAAAAAAGATTAAATTGTTTACATTTGACAGATTTATTCATTTTTTATTTAAATTTGCCTACCAGCTACCCCAAAGTTCATTCCATATCTATGTAATTATTTAAAAAGACTTTGTTATAAGGCAAATGGTAGCTTAAATAGCGACATCTATTAGCGTCAAGCAGGTAAGTGATAAAGCAGGTAGCAACATCAATGAGTGTACTGTTTATTATTAGGACTAGCGTGAAATACAGATTGAGACTTTGCTTTTTATTATTATTATTATTATTATTATTATTAGGAATACAAAATTGTTTCAGTCAAAACTCCTGTCTTCCTCGATTGGTAAAGACTTCTTTGGTAAATACTTTCACTGTATTAAATTTACATAACAATTGAAATTATTCCCCCAGTAATTCATATTTTACACAATCAATCATCACTTTTTTACATGGAGCAAAAAATGTAGTATTATCTTACGCATTCACGCATTTAGAAATTAATGTTCTTCACCAGCAACTAAAGCATTGAAGTTGATATATACATTCGAGGTGTAGAAAGCGTTTAGGAAAAAGGCTTCTACTAACCGAGGGACGTACGGGTTTCTACCTAAAGAGAACTGGAATCTTAACAAAGCAAAACGCATTTTGGGTAAGTCCATTTTCTTTATTATACTGTACAAATTAATTTATCAGACACAATAACACACAAGCAAATTATGTAATCATTTTTTTTTAACTATATTTTGCTTTACAAAATAGAATTATATTTGAAAGGAACAAGGAAAAAATTATAATAGTAAGAAAAGAGAAAATTAATTAAAGTTTTATTCAATTACTTTCAATAATAACTTAAACATAGTAAATTGTTAAGCGGAGCTATCAGTTGAGTGACAAATTTTTGAAGTACAGGGGCGACTTTAGGATTTTAATTTTGCGTAGGCCCGCTCCTTCGCTTATGGACACATGTACACATTTGATTGGTTAATGACAGTAGGAAATTACTTTTACAGTAGTGGTTGATGCTATTTCTTAAATAATTATCTACCATTAATATAAATTTATTTATTTATTGAACAAATTCCCAGATACAGCATAACTTTGCCATTTTACACAGGGACATGCGAACAAAAGAAAGAAAAAAACAAGACAACAATAACAATAACAGAAAAAAAGAGTGTAAAAGTAAAACTATTCCGTCAAAACTCGTTTAATTGCTCTTTCAAACACTGGGTAGCTCGAAAAAATGTCCACATCAGTTGTTACTTGATTATAACAGTTTGGTATTCTATAAAAAAAGAGACCTCTGTATAATAGCCAACCTAGGACGGGCAACATGGAATAGGTGGATATTCCGGGTGATGCGGGAAGGGACACGTAAGGATAGTTCCTGAAGTAATATTTCCGATCTTAAGTTTCCATTAACTATTTTATACTTCAGGTCAGAGATAATTCTGCGTACTTCAGGAGTCTGAATATTAAGATGTCGCAAGAGTTCCTTCTTAGATAATGATCGAAGTGCAGGAACACGAAAACGGACTATAGCGAGGAAGAAATTGAGAACAGAATCAAATCTGGAGAGATGTGTAGGTGCTGCCATGGCCCATATGGGAGAGCAATATTCGATCTTGGGCGCTATTAAAGTTTTATAAAAAGTTGCTAATGCAGAAACAGTGCGTAGTTCGGTGAATCGATAAAGAAGTCCCAATATGCGCATTGAATTCTTTGGTATTGAGGAGATGTGGTCAGAGAATGTGAGTTTTGAATCAAAGATGACACCAAGAGCATTGTGACTAGCAGAATGTGTGATAGGGGAATCGTTGATATGGTATGTGGAGAGAACTGGAGACTTTTTCAAGGTAATAGTAATACTGTCACATTTCTTACAGTTGAGTTTCAAATGCCACATTTCACACCAGCTTATAAGGTAATTTATGTCTTCCTGTAGAGCAATTGTGTCATGGAGACACGATATTTCTCTGTATAACTTACAATCGTCAGCAAAAAGCAGAAGGCCACTAGATTGAACTGATAAATGTGTGTAGAGATCATCCATATACAGGACAAACAGCAGAGGCCCAAGTACACTCCCCTGAGGTACTCCTGAGATCACGGGTTGGGGGTTAGAAGTCGCCCTTGAAAGAACAACTCTATTTACGGTCCTTCAAGTAGCTTGTGATTAGAGAGAGAAATTTACCATGTACATTAAATCTATTGGAGAGCTTATGAAGAAGATGAATGTGACTGACAGAATCGAAGGCCCTCGAGAGATCAAAGTAGATAACATCTAATTGAGTATTGTTATTCATACATTTGGCTGCATGGGAGAGAAGAGTACTTAAATTAGAGAGACTTGAGTTTTTCGGTAGAAAGCCGTGCTGAGAACTGTGGATGTAAGGTGAGGTGAATTTAAGTAGCCTGTCTTTGATTATTTTTTCGCAGATAAATGATATTACAGAAAGAAGAGATATTGGCCTATAGGAGGATACATGATCTTTACCCACCCAACACAAGTACATACTGGTCATGTGTAAAGAATGTTCCTCGAGGTACATTGGAATGTACATGATAGGTACGTGAATAGAGCAATCATGTGAAATACACAGGTAAGGAATAAGGTTACTTCCGCCCAAAAGTACGTGCATGACACATACCGAGGAATGTATCTATTATATCACGTACCGTGTATGTACTTGACACATTTACTTGGCATGTGCCAGGAATGTACTAGACATGTCGGTAATGTTCCTTAGAGCAGTGCTATTCAACCGGGGATACGCGTACTTAAATCCTAAAACCTTAAGGCTTCATTTTTACGTTCAAATGTAGACGCATGTAATTAAAAAGAAAGCCACGAAACTAACTCTGAAAATAGATTCTCTCCTCCGGCATCTGTATAGTAATTCATCTATCTATCTATTAAAATGCTACAGTAAAATTTAAGAGTGACTTTTTTTTTTGTCCGTCATCCCGGTTAAAGGGTTGTGCCCTTTCTTCGGGTAAGTGCATTAATTTAAGAGCGATTTTTTTTTTTTTTTTTTTTTTTTTTTTTTTTTAATGCTAGTCGTAGTGACTAGCTACCTATAAGAGGGTTACGCCCTCTTTGAGGTGCGTGGTGGGAAAGAAGAAAGGAGAGCTATGGGAAAGAGATTGGTGAGCTAAGAGGTTTTATTTTATTCCATTATCATATTGCTTTCATAATCGTAGAAAAGGTCGGCCTTAAGGAACTTCGTTCCTTAACATGAGGTGTGGAAGGAAAGGAGAAGAAACATATATATCATTACACATAAAACATATTCATATTTATACACAGTAAAACAATGTAACATATTTATATAGTAATACAACTTAATGATCGCGAAAATAATGAAATAACAAATGATGTTGGAACATGGAGAAAACGGCAGCCACTATGATGAGAGAGTTAAGGCATGGTGATTGTTAAAATGTAACATATAAAATGGAGATGAGGTATGAAGCGAGGTGCATTACACAAGACAACACATAGGTTCTGTTAGTGACACAAATGAAGTCATCTTCTGCCTAGGGGCAGCTCTAGGCGATAATGAGAGACGAAGGGAGCCCAAGTTAGACACAAAAGGAATTACTGTGCAGGAAAAGATGGATGGATGAACGGAAGATGTTCATGAAGAATGTAATCTCCAATGACTAATAATAAGGGGTCTTCTGGCGGTAAAGTATAATGGTATAGGGTGAACAGTAGCGATAATGGAGGATGAAGATGTCGGTGTGGTGTAGGATGGAGTGCGAGATGATGCAGTGCGTCTTGAAGTAAGGGATGCTGACTGTGTAGGCGTTTACTGATATATGTAAGGCGAAGTTTCTCGATGTGATATTGTAAAGTTGGGAATGAAATAAGGCGGTATAAATCCTGAGTTGGGCTAGGTAATCGGATGCGGAAGGCGATACGAAAAGCGTGACGTTCAAGGATTTGCAGCTTATTATAGAATTTAGGTGGAGCGGCTACCCATGCAGTAAAGCCATATGTTAATATTGGACGGAGGAACACTTTATAAGTATTTAGAATGGTTTGCGGTCGAAGGCCCCAGGTAGTACCTGTCAAGCGCTTTAACAAGTTCAGCCGATTGTAAGCTTTAAGTGTGACATGTTCCAGGTGTTTAGTCCAAGTTAGGTGTCTGTCGTATGTTATACCTAGATAGGTAACTGTGCGACGTGGTTGGATAGGAACGTGATCAACGTGTAACGTGAGCAGTCGTTGATTTCGATGAACTCTAGAGTAGCGTCCACGTGGTAAAAACACTATGGCTTGGGTTTTGGCCGCATTAATTGTAAGTCTCCACCTAGTACACCAGGATGTAAAGCGATCTATTGCGGTTTGGAGGAGAAGGTTGATCTGTTGGATAGTGGGAGCAAGAGTGAGGAATGCCGTATCGTCGGCGTACTGAAATAAATGAGTACGTTCGGGTAGTCGAGGCATATCTGAGACATATAGAAGGTACAATAATGGTGACAAAGCTGAGCCCTGTGGTACACCGGAAAGAAGAAAAATGGGATGAGACAAACAGTCATGAATTGAGATGTATGCCAGTCGATTAGTAATGAAATTATAGATGAGTCGAATGTATACAATGGGCAATCGAAGTTGTAGTAGCTTATAGATAAGTCCAGTATGCCACACTTTATCAAAAGCTTTTTCTAAATCAAACAGAATTAAACAAGAAGGTTGGTTTGAATTGTAGTGTTCTGTAATAAGAGTTGTGAGTCGGAGAAGTTGATCGTTTATGGAGTAGGATGGTCTAAAGCCAGCTTGTGTGAAAGGAATGAGATTGTGATCGTTCAGATAAGCATGTAAGCGTTTGACTAGAATACGTTCAAAGATCTTACTAAGTGCAGAGGTCAATTGTATAGGTCGATATGATGTAATATCCTGAGGAGACTTGTTAGGCTTTGGAAACATTAACGTTTTGGATGTTTTCCAGGGCAAAGGATAGTATCCAGTGCGTAGGATAAAGGTATAAATAGCAGCCAGTAATACTAGTAATGGTATAGGACATTCTTTAATATGGCGGTAAGTGATAGTGTCAAAGCCGGGAGCTGTGTTGCGTTTATTTTGAGTGACGGAAGTTATGTCCTGTACGGTGATAGGGGCCTGGATAGGTGCATTTTGGGTTAAGACATGGTGAATGTTCGGTTGAAGGAGAGGTGATGATAGGTTGAGAGTATCTGCAGCGTGTGGGGCGTGACCTAGCGTAGTTGGAGTGAAAATCTGTTGTAAGTGGTTGGCAAAGGCGTCAGCTTTGTCTTTGTCTGTCGAGAGAGCATTGTTGGCGGTTAAGACTGGATACGGCGTTTTGGAGAATTTGCCACATAACGCATTGAAGCGAGTCCAATATTTACTAGGGTGTGATACGTCGGAAAGAGAGTTACATGTTTTCACCCAACATCGTAGTTTATAGGCTTTGATATAATTTTTCACCGTGCGTTGGAGTTGCCTGTGGTGTCTCAGTGCGTCTGGATTTCGGGTGCGTAGAAATTCTCTATAAAATTGGCGTGAACGACGAATCAACGTAAGGTATTGGGGTGGTAGGGTAGGATGATATGGCTTAGCTGTAGTAGTGGGTATATATAACGAGCTGGCTTCTTGAATGGTAGTTGTAATAGTGTCAATAGTGGTGGATAAGGTCTCTTCAGAGGTGGGCTCGGTGAGATGAATGGTGCATTGAGTAATGTGATTACGGTACTCTTCCCAGTTAGCTTTGTCGTACCTAAAGCTAGTACGAGGCGGTACAAGAGAGTGAGAGTTACGGACTGCGAATGGGTTGTAAATGACTTTAATTGGAGCATGATCACTGCCTAGAGTATCTAGAATTTCAACTGTACAATGTGTGATGATATTAGAAGATGCAATGACAATGTCCGGTGTTGTATTCGAAATTGGGCGAGTGGCTTTCGGCAGATCTAATACGATACCTGTAGTGTGGGTCGTGATGAAATTGTGAAAGGTAGTTTTGTCGTAAAGTGGGCGGCTGTGCATATTGAAGTCTGCCATGATGAGGTATGTTTTGTAAGTATTTGATATATGTTGTATAAATTGATACGGAAGTGGATGACCTGGTCGTATATAGATAGTGGCTAGGGTAATGATCACGTTTTTAAAGTAAATTGTGGTAAGCAAATACTCCGGCAAAGGTGCAGTCAGATAGTGATGTTGACGATATGGTAAGTTGGGAGAAAATCCAATGGCAACACCCCCGTTGGCACGAAGAGCCGGCGAGGGATTTTCGGCATGAAGCATCGTATAGCGCGGGATGCGACAACATCGAGACTGTGTTAAAAAGGTTTCATTTAGCAAGAAAGCCGTTACGTGTTCTTCAAGAAGAAGTTGTTCAAAGAGAAGTTTGTTTTTCGGCAAAGAACGAATGTTTAGAAACAGAAAAACCAAAGCCATGATGAGGTTATGGGTTCGATATATTTTGTGATTTATGAAAGTGAACGGTGTTGCCAGAGTACGTAGCTGTGAAGGTGATATGAAACGTCGTTTTGGCTGCATGGATGATTTGTTGTAGTATGTGTGGTCGGATGAATGGATGTATGTTCTGTAGCGAAAGTGTTATGAAAGTGAGAAGTTGATCAAGGGTAACTGGTGATTCAAGCGGATGAGGTGTGTCAGTGGCCTGTGCCGGAGGTCGCAAAGGAACTATGAGTTCAGGATGTTCTTGAGCTGGTTCCGGTTTTGCCTTGCACTTATAGCTATACGTCGGGTGTTGTTCGTTACAGGTGGCGCATTGCGGTGGCTGTTGGAGATTGGTGCAAGTGCGAGTGTTATGATGACCAGCACAGTAACCACATTTAATTGGATTCTTACAATCACTGGTGAGATGAGAATTATAGGTCTGGCAACGTTCGCATCGAATCGGCATAGGAGCTGAAGATCTAGAAGGCTCTACTCGATGGATGTGATTGTAGATAGAGGCACCGTGTCCTAACAGCTCATCGATGGTGGCTTGATGTGGAGAAAGTACTCGAACCATATATGTAGGACCTCGATCGTTTCGAATCCTTAGCACCTTGTGGATGGTGTGTCCTTCATACTTAAGCTCGTCTTCAATTTCTGCATCTGTGTAGGAAGGATCAACCCCACGGATGACGACGGAGAGCATCGGTGGACGTCTTGGTGGTGGAGGTTGCTTGCGCCTTGAAGAGGTAAGAGACTGAAGCTGTGCGTTCTTCCCAAAGATGTCAATTGGCACTTTGTTCTTGATAGTGCTGAGGAGTGTAGAATCAGTAGTCTTCAGGATTATCCCATTTCTGGTGTGCACTATTTGAGAGATCGTAGCACGTGGCAGATATTTGCGTAACTGGATCGCTACCATCTTAGCATTGCTGAACTTAGGATCGTAGTTGGTAAGCAGCATGGAGTGAATTGGAGGTGAGCCGTCATCAGTGTTGGAGGTTCCGACGTCCATCTGGTCAGATTCGGAAGCCGTAGTAGAATCCAGGTGATGCTTCTTGGACGGTGGAGAGTGCTGTACTCTGTCGGCATAGGTGTTATGTTTGTCGGACGCTGGAGGCGATCTGGAGCGGATGGAAGCGTTGGAAACGGCTGAGGCGATAGACTCTGCAGAATCATGGCGTTTTTGACCCTTCGCTTTGCTGGAGCTGGCCGATGATTGGTCCTTCCGTGGTCGCACTTTCGTGTTATTCCCCGATGGGCCGGTTACCAGTGGAGGAAGACCTGCATGTGTACCTTTTCCTTTGTAGCCAGAGACTGTGCGCGGGTCCGCCATGGTAAATCTGTCCGTGGGCTACTGCCCAAAGTGTGTATGCGTCAATGTCTGCTAATGACTTGATGAAATGTGATGTTTAATGAAAGGTAGGACTACCCGTTTGGATAGTAGTCCAGGTGCAGCTAGCTTCCAGTCAGACCTGTAGTACCGTTCGCCCTTGGCTGGATGAGTCTGACGAACGGAACTCGACAGAATGACGAGGAAAGAAAGCCGAGGATAAGGAGCAGGAAGGAATTTCCAAAAAGCAGCTGTTCTGACGTCTGGTACGTCACAGCTGATTGATCGATTAAGCAATCGATTGTGTGTTTTTAAGAGCGACCGAGCTCTAACCTATAACCTTAGCATTCAAACCTTTGATTTACGGTTATTTGTGATTTCGCGTTTATAACAAAGACAAATATTTTTAAAAGAGTGTACTTTAAATAAATTACTTAAAAAAATATTTTTCACAAAGTTTATCCTTTTAAATTATTGTTCAAAGGCCTTTGCCTTTAGTAAGCCTTCTCCGAAATAAATGCAAATGAATTGTGCTGCCATCTTTGGAGCTCTTTTAAAATACGCATATATGTTTGCGGCCTATCCTTTCGACAATGAGATCTCAGAAACTACAGGCTCTAGAAAGATGACGTTTTCACTGATCGATTGCAAATTTCATGTAGATTGTCCAGTTCTAATTGAATATTTAAAAAACATGGTCACTATTTCTTTATTACATTTTTACGGGTACATTGGAAGTGTTGAAATTAAAAAAAAAAAAAAAAATAAAACATCACATCCTAATCATTATACATTCCAACACCACACTGTTGTATATAGGGGTTGTATATGTCTCCGGCATTTGTTTCATAGCCAAATAATAATGGAAAAGGAAGGATAACCATTTCTCCAGTCTGAGATGAACCTTTCTTGGGAGTGTTTTGCCCAATGAACACCATACATAACTGACATTATATTAATTTTGTATGTAATGTATTTGCTTATTACATACTGCATGCAAGAAGAAAGAAAACACTGGTCATACATGAATTAAAAACTCCAACCGGAAGTAGGCTCAAATCTTGCAAACGGTGCGAGATATTCAGAAAACTAATCGAAAAATCTCCCCTTTATGATACCCCTTGGCTATTTTTTAATCAATACGTCTTTAACTTGTGTCTGTAAAGAGACATGTACAGATGTTGTAAGGAATGATAAGGCGATTTATGCTCATATGCGAATAATGCGCTGTGTAGAGAGCGCAGGTTGAGCTAGTTTCTTGCAAAAATTCTTCAAGTGAAGATTTATAATCGCCACTGATTTTCAATTTTGTCGATATTATCTTCAAATTCCACAGAAGGTGAAAGAAGAAGCTAAATCAGTAAAAGATGTTTCACCGGTTTCAGGCTTATTGCCACTGAAAAGCGACATTTCCTGAAGGATGTCTATATTATCAGGCTGAATTTCTTTAATGAGTTAGTTTATAATTAAACTTACGTCTTTTCGAAAATTTTATTTAACGTCTAGTTTTAATGTACAGGTTTTGAGCTAATTCTCTGCTGTGTAACGTCACAATATAACCATCAATGCTAATTTTATGAGGACAATTCTGACAGTGGGGTTTAGAATGTTACAACCTAGAAAACGCATCAAACGTCAGAAAATTGCAAAATGACACACAGAATATATTAAAATGTGGCTAAACTCAGAAAGTGGCTATACAAGTGAAAAGCATATGGCTAAAAAAGCCACTATTGGCTCTTTGGAAATTTTGTGACTAACGACGTTCTCAAAATGGCCAGATCTAGTAACAAAGTGACTAAATTGGCAACCTTAGTCGCAATACGAAGCAACTTACGCACAACCATGCCATGGTACATGGGGTATGTGCCATTCACATTCCTCACATTCCAGTGAAGCATGTAAAAGTATCTTTCAAGTGTCAGAAATTCCTCGAAAGGCAGTACCTAGCGACACATGCTATGCATATGAAATGTACATTTCTCAAGTACCAGGTACGTAAACGATACATATGGAACTTAAATGGCACGTTCCTAGAATGTACCTGGTTGGGTGGGTAAGTCCTGATTTATATATTGGGGTCACGTGAGCTAGTTTCCAACTGGTGGGATAATACCCTTCCTTGAAGCATCTATTGAATAAGATAGATAGAGGAACCGCAATAACTGAAGCAGTTCTGTTGAGAACGAGAGGACTAATTTTATCAGGTCCAAGTGATCTATGTGGAGATAACGATAACAAGAGAATCAGAACTTCGCCTGGGGTGGTAGAAAGATTGGATAAGGTTTCCGAACAGATGGGGCGGAGAGGGGAAGATGGGTTGTAGAGGGAAGGGAAGTAAATGTTTTGCAGAAGTAGTTATTGAAGAGGTCGGGTCTTTGATCATCACTCGCTTCAGTATTTTCATCTTGAACTGTTGCCGGTATCCCCGGACATTTTGTTCTAGATTTTATTATAGACCAAAAGACTTTAGGGTTACTAACAGTAAAATCACCAATTAAGTCCATGTATTCAAAATACTTACGCCGATGTACCTTCTTGGCAAAACTTCTAATTTTAGCAAAGTTTTTGTATGTGTAGTCACTCGGATGTGATTTCCATAGAGACCAGGCAAGCTTTTTGTTTTTAAGAAGTTCACGAAGTTCATTGTCGTACCAGACCGGAAACCTGTTCGATTTTGATGCTTTCACCGGCACAAAGTCCTTTATGGCTGAGTGGACAACAGATGTAAATAAGTCCACAGCGTCGTCAACAGTTCCTACCTCTAACAAACACCAAGGAAACAATTCAATAGCACGGCAGATGTCACCCCAGGGTGCTTTCTTCCGAAGAAGTTGTGACCTACTTTTGAGGGGCTGGTTTGTAGTAGTGTGGGGGAGGAAATCGAAAGAAACATCCAAGGAACCGTGATCCGAAAGAAAAAGATTTCTGCATGGGACAACACAACGAGGTTCTAAGTTAGAGAGAATATAGTCAAGATTGCTATTATTGCGGGTAGTATGCATATTATGTTGACCTAGACCAAGTCCATGAATAAAATTGTCCATGAAATAACTGTCGTTTCCATCTTTAGCGACACCATGTTTGCTGTCCTGCCACGTGATGGAAAGGTTGAAATCACCCAACAGGATGACGTCACCGTGTGACAACGCATGTAACAGTGAGTCATGACAAGCTTCTAAGATGTGCTGGGGGGTGTTCTGGTGCGGCCTATAGAAGCACCCAATAAACATAGAACGACGCTTTGGAATAAACACTTCCACCCAAATGAGTTCACCATCCCGTTCTAGATCCAGTCTTCTCTTGCTCTTCCACTTATTATTTACACAAATCACCACTCCACCTCCACGAGTTATGCGGTCTTTACGATAAATGGTGAAATTATTAGAAAAGCTAATTTCACTGTCGTTCACTGATTCATTCAGCCACGATTCGGTCACTGCGAAACAATCCAGTTCCCTTATCTCACCTAGGTTCAACGAGCACTCAAGTAATTTGTTTTTAATACTACGAACATTTTGATAATATATATTGAAAGCACTGGTGTAATATGGACAGGGTGGGCCAGGGTTTACGTGAATATCACCACAAAGGAGAAGAAAACAAACGAGAATGAGGCACTGTTTTTTTGCTTTTAACTCATACCTTGGCACAAAATCACTGGTAGTTCCTCCGTCACTGTTAGCAGAACCAGAGAGAGCACATGGCGGTCCTCTTGGTATGAAGGCAGCAGCAATAAAATGGAAAGATCTTCCATTACACTTCAGTCCATGTTTCGTTGGCAATGCTTCACTTGGGAAAGTCACAGCACCGATACTCCATGAAGACAGTAGAGCACGCACATAAACACTACACACAACCACGAAAAAAAGGTAAACAATAAGAGCACCACTTTGCATCGACTTCGAGCTTGACTAATGTTGAAACAAACGATAGTGGAAAATATATTTACTCTTTATTGTATCTTTTACCGTTTATATATTTTTCAAATTTTTTGGGTAGACCCGGCCTACTCACTAAAGCCGCCACTGTTGAAGTATGAGAAACATTTGCTTCCTTTACATAAATAGTGCTTTAAAGAAACCCTGTAAACTTTTAATTTTTGCAGTTTGAATGATTTTCTTCTGTACCCTTCATTTACTTCTGCTTTGGCGTATGTAGTAACGTTACCATACTATAAATTCAACAAACCAAGAAGGAATAATTCAATTAAAGACCAATCATTTGCGACATATTTATTTTAAAATATACTCAAACTTCAAACTTTCTTCATAGAAATATTCATCATATACGAGGAATGTTTATAAGTAAGTGCCGTTTTGAAATTCGGCCACTGCAGCGCTGCGGTCGGCATCCCGCGCATGCGCGTTGTGTACCTACATATGTTGGCAAGCCACAGACACCATTACGGAAATATCTGATCGTGTTTACGTTAGTTTGTAAGTAGTTAAAATCCCTCCGCCGATTGAGAATCACGACGACTGTGAAATACGCCCTGTGATTTGTTTCTCTAGTGTTAAAGGCATGAAAGCTGCTGAAATTCATCGCCAAATTAGTGAAGTGTGTGTAGAAAACATTATGAGCGTTAGAAAAGTTCGTCAATGGATTAGAGGCTTTAAAGATAGCAGCATGAATGCTCATGATGAGGAACGACCTTCTGTTATTACTGAAGACGTGGTACAGACAGTAAGCGTGAAAGAGAACAGACGCTCTACGATTTCGTCTTATCTGATAAGGTTCCTCAAGCTTCAAGATCAACGCCATGATAACAATAAGGTCAAAACGGCCCTGCTAGTGGTTGTCAAATCAGGCAGCATACTTTTATAAGGATTGTATTCAAAAGTTTGTTGTACGAAACCATAAGTGCCTTAATATTGGTGGAAACTATGGTAGATTAAGGTACAGGCTTCCATATAACAATGAATTGTTACGAAAAGTATACTTGTTTTATTATTATTATTATTATTATTATTATTATTATTATTATTATTATTATTATTATTATTATTATTATTATTATTATTATTTCAAAAGGGTACTTACTTAAAAAGAACACGTCTCATAGAACATTATCATACTGTACAAAAGTACTCACAATAATTAACTGACGGCAGTTTTTGTTAGATCTAACTCAATTGTACATTTCTATTTCTTGTAATGCTCAAAACGGAGAAACAAAACAATCTTAGTAACTGAAGAAACAACGACAGCTTAAAGATAGTGTTTCTGTACATGAACAAAACTTACAAATAGATTATACGTCACTGTCAGGAGTATGAGTGTCACCATTAGGAGAACATAAACAATCATAGATCAATCACCATCATTATCATCATCATCATAGGTATTCTGTCATTATTGGCAGGTCACATGCTGTAATTAAGAAGCTGCCATGCTCCACGGTCTTCCGCTAACCTCTTCGTCTTCGCGTATGATTTTTCTCTTTTGATATCGCCCATTAATTGTAATCTCCTTCGCTCCCTCCCTCTCTTTTCTGCCACCATACCCTCTAGCACGTCCCTCATGTTACAGTTCTTTCTTGGCCAATGTCCCAACCAGTTTCTCTTTCTCGTCTTAATAACATCTAAAATTGTTAGTTTCTCTCGTACCATTTCTAACATTTTCTCATTCGTTTTCTGCTCGACCCAGCTAATTCATTCAATTCTTCTCCACACTCACATTCCGAAAGCTTCCAGTTGTTTTCCATCATTTTTGAGTAATGTTCATGTTTCTGACCCATACAGTACAATACGAAGCATTTTATGAGTATTTTTCTCAACTCTTTCTTCAAGGTCCCACAAAATAGTATTTGCTTCCTCCTAAGAGCTTCTTTCGCCATCCCTATTCTTGCTTTCATTTCACGTTCACATTTCATATCATTACTAATAATACCAGGTATCGAAAAGTGTTCACCTTTTCTATTTTCTCTTCTCCTACTTCTATATTTGAAACCAACCGCTACGTTCCAATCACCATGTTTTGTCTTTCTAACATTTATTTTCATCCCATATTCTTCGCAGTCCTTTCTCAAGTTTTCTAATATGTTATTGGTTTTCTCTTCACATTCTGCAACAACCGCCATATCATATGCAGACCGTGTAATAGATCAAAGTAAGAAGTAAAAAATAACGCTTCGTACTCGCTGCAGTGAATTAAAAAGCAAAACAAAACAGTAGTACTTTCTAGGGACATGGCAGTTATCCTAGCGACGACACCAACTTTAATCTCTTGGGGACGGGGGACAAGTGCAGGGGCAGAGACATCTTTTAAGGTCATTTTTTTTGAATACCAAAAATAATAGTTTTATGTTACTCGACCTATATTACAATACAACATGTCTGAGCGGCAGTTCATGGAGTGGACAATACCATCGGGGAGCACCCGCCTCCCTTGCCCTCCCTCTAGCCTCTAGTGTCGTCACTGCCTCATCCTCAGCTGACTTAAAAAGATTAAAAAGGTAAAAACATCCGGACAGATGAAAGGATAAATATGGTTATTCGAAATAAGCAAACCACTTCACGTCCACGAACGTTATGGTGAATGAACCTACGTTAAAAACACTATAAAGATGATTTTTCCTGTCATCACATCCTCTAGTACGTCCCTCACGACACAGTTCTTTTTCAGCTAATATCCAGTTTCTCTTAGTCTTTTCAATTACATTTAAAAGTCTCCGTTTTTCTCCTACAATTTTTAACCCATTCTCATTTGTTTTCCGTTCGACCCAGCTAATTCTCTCCACTCTTCTCCACATCCACATTTTGAACGCTTTTTGTCTTCTTTTTTTTCAAAATATTTTACGTAGATCTAATATTCATGTTTCTGTTGGCTAATGTATATAACATACATACTATTCATCCATGCATTATAGGTACAGCTAATGGACGGCATCAAAACAGAAAAATAGAATGTGAAGAGAAAAGGTTAGCTGAAAAGAGTGGTGCATGGAAGCTTCTCAGTTGCGGCAAGTGACTTCCAATAATGGAAGAATACTTGTGATGATGATGATGATGAGGAGGAGGAGGAGGAGGAGGAAGAAGAAGAGTAGGAGGCATAAATAAGCTAATTATTTTGTCAAAAAAAAAACTGCGATTTTCACTGAAAATGAGCAACATTATATACTATAAATTATCTTTTGTAACACCTCTACTTCGAAATCTGTCCTTTCTAAGTATGTCTACGTAGACAATACAGTGTAAAAGAAGCCGAAATTATTAGCTACGCAATTTGAAAATGAAACACAATAATGATGAGTTTACTATAATATGCTGTGTAGTAACAAAAATACAAATATGTCAACTGGTGGACATGTTAAATGAATATTTTTGTAAATAGCAAAGTTATAACTAATGTATTTATACCAATTGAACGTCTAATTATGGAAAAGCATAACCATTGTTTTTGCAGTGAATATTCTTCGAAACGTCTAATTAGGTAAATGTTTTGTTAAATATTTAATTAGCTAAACGTATCTATTTGTATGTTGGTAAGTACTTGCCAAAATACTTCATTTGCATGTAAGCGTTTTCAAGGAAACAATTAAACGTTTACGAATATATTAACATTATTAGTGTTTATAAATCGGCGTTGAAAAGCTTGAAGTTAAACGTTGAATTTGGAAAACGTTTCAGATCTCAAGTTCTATTTAAAACGTTTATTTTTAATAATACAAATAACAAATAAGTAACGTGATAAACTTACCTGGGGAGTTAGTAAAGAATTTAATGGTATTGCAAATACAAAAGAGGAACCTGAGAACTTCATGTCAATCACTGTAGTGATTTCACACTGTCCTTGTTTATTTTTTGTCAAGTGTTGAGCAGATTGCATTGCAGAATGTGTAGGACATTGTAGCAGTGACTTTGCTTTCTCTTCTAAATGGACTATTTGATCCGCTTGAGGTGGCTGTTTTTCTTGAGGTGAAGTTCTTTCAGACTCCTATCAATAAAAAAAGAATAAAAAAATTAAAAAATACGTACAACTGTCAAAAATAGACACCTGTTAGAATATATATATATATATATATATATATATATATATATATATATATATATATACAGAGAGAGGAAGTTGGGTATTATGGGATAGTCGGATAATATGGAATACGTCATTGTCTCGTCCGTGATGTGTTGCTTTCAAGCGGAGAGGAAAGAAATACTACCTCACGTTCCCATGATACTCTACAGTCAGTCTCCTTGTGATCGCGACATTCGTTGTGTTGGTAGACGTGACAATCTGATTTCGTATTCGTGAAGACTTTTACAGGTAAGTGTTTTACAACCTGTATTTTCCTATTGAAATGTAATAGAACAACAATTCTTTGTTTACTGTGACGTTGAATATACAGAGTGGTAGTTAGATAAGCGCCATTATCCTATATGCCTTCGAATACGTTTAACAGCTCTTTTGTTTCCAAGGTGGTTTGTAGGGCAATATGGAATACCCGCAAGAAATGCATGGTATTCCGTATTCCGTATGGTATTCCGATTATAAAAATATCTATCGGTATTGGGCAATTAAACATACATATATGATGAGAACAATGGTAAGTGTATTTTTTATTATAACAAATTTTCTGATGATACAAGAGGTGAGCTTGGGTCCAGTGTTCATCATGTTTAATGCGAGCACACAATGACTGTGCCGATCCTGAAGTAGAGTATTATATTTATAACTTTTGCAAGAATCACGTTCAGTTATGCCTTGGCATTCAGAAGTTTCATATATTGTCACTGTATTCATTGTATGTTCAACAAAAATTCATTTATTTTCTATATAGCATTTGTATTCCATATTATTCGACTATTTCATATTACCCTCTAAAGTGGTTTCTTTACAAATTATAAATTTTGACCACCCCTGTAACGAAACTTCTTTATCAAGATACGCATAAATAAAGCCAAATATGTAAGACGTATATAGATAGATAGATAGATAGATAGATAAATAGATATAGATATAGATATAGATATAGATATAGATATAGATATAGATATAGATATAGATATAGATATAGATATAGATATAGATATAGATATAATCAATGGGTATATTTGGTTAGATTTTAGCATTTTCTCTTATTAAAAATTCCCACGAGTTAAAACATTCAAAAGACACAAAATCTGCACACGGTTTCGAGGCACTTCTTTCCTCTTCCTCAGTTCATCTAAAGGGTATTTGTCCCTACATAAAATATATGATGTATTAAATTCTCTGCTTGTCCATGGAGTAGAATAAAAGTGATCGGATAAGTCTGTAGTTCGGTAGTAGGATTTCCTTCTCTTCCTAATTTATGAGTAATGTGAAAAGTCATTGGTGTGTAAGTCATTACAAGTAACGAACATTCAATTGGCGGTCTTGAACTAACATTCAATTAACATTCTTGAAATGAGAATCAATCACCAAACTGATGATGAAATAATATATGTCGACAGGATGGTAGGTAACTCCATTGACAAACTTTGGGAGGCGATTCCTTATACGAAATGAAAGAAAAAGTTCTAATAAAAATGGGCCAAAAAATGCCTTCTTTCAGAGTTATGATCCATTGAAAATTCGAAAAATCATTTTTCAAAACTCCCTAACTTAGAAATTATAGACCTATCCCTAGCGGTTTAAGGAATTACACAGGAACTGGTATACGCTGTATCTAAATATCGATCTTTCAGAATTCACCGGTACCAGCGAAACGAACGCACCACTAGTACTTAAAGGAGTATTCCTATACTTCAACTTCCTTTTTACAGTTCCTTTCACCAATAACGGAGGATGGTAAAACATGGATATTTAGATAGAGAACATACTAGTTCCTTAAACCGCTTAGGATAGGTCCTATAGTTTCTAAGTTAGGGAGTTTTGAAAAATGATTTTTCGAATTTTCAATGGATCATAACTCTGAAAGGAGGCATTTTTCGGCCCATGTTTATTAGAACTTTTTTCTTTCATTTCGTATAAGGAATCGTCTCCCATAGTTTGTCGGTGGAGTTACCTACCACCCTGTATATATATATATTTAACTTGAAACATTTACATATACTCAAATTTATTTTCTGTGTAATAATATCTATGAATAAAAACTATGAAAGTCATTATTATTCTGTAAAATTAAAGTTTTTCGTGTTCTCTGTTCCGGAATCCAGCATTTCATTTTTTTTTTCTTTCTCAGGTATAAAGGAAAGCCAATTCTATACAGTATTTTAATTTTGTGTTCCTTTTTTGAATTGGATCGAAGTTTATCGTCCTTTGAATACCGAGGCTGTATGAGACATGGACTTATAGCTTAACGTGTGATTCGAACCATATGAACTACTGCTGGAAATAGAACCCAGGTTTCCTGTGCCAAAGGCGCATGCGCTAACCATATAGCAATGTTAGAGATGTATCTGTCTCTCGACAAATTAGTTGTGTGAGTGCTTTCCAGACAGCGATTACACTCTGTTTTTCTTGTGAAGAAGGTATAATTTCTATGCATTTAATTTTGACTAATTAGATAGGCGTGTCAGTCTTGGCGCAGTTTTTTTTTGAACCGTACATTGAGACTAATGATGGGAATGAAATTGTTACATTACAGCAGTTTAAGGATAACTCAAATCACTGTAACTTCAAGTAAACATCTTATAAGTACAGCACAAGTGATTCCGGACGCATGCTTGAGAAGTATCTTTGGACAACTCATGATAACTAAGTAATGTCTTAAAAATTACTAGTCTTACTAATTCCACTATTGTTATTTGAGGTTTTATTAACCCAATGCCTACGTTTACGAGAGGAAGGACAGGCAGAGGTAGTTAGCTAGAAAATGAAATGAAATAGGCTATAAAGATAGCGTTGAAGACTGAATTATTGTTAAAGAAATAAGAGCCTGTGCAGGGAAAGATATCCAAACTCGACAATCGGTATCAATTGAACTTGAGCTCGATAAATGAGCGCGAGTTTTATAAGTGGATAGCAAGCCATACCCCGAGTCCGAGTGAGCGCGAGCCCCAGTGAAGTTTGCGATCGCAAATGCGAGCGAGTTTAAATTCCAACTGAGGATAGCGTGTCCAATCCCAATTAGATTGATGAGCGCGAAATCCAGCGATCGCAAGCCTTTTGAGAACAGAAAGCCCGAGCAAATGCGAGCCTAAGATAGCGTAAGTCTCATTAAGGATAGTGAACCTAAACCTGCGCGAGAAACTTCCGATTATAAAATGACTAGGCTGCGGAGTACCAAAATCAGCACTCTATCCTATGACTATCTAAACTAGTTAGAGAGTGGAAAGTAATAACATTTAAATCAAAAAAACTACTGAAACATACTTTATAGGTTTACTCCAAAATCTTCCGAAGAGTTTGTAGTTGCTTTAGTGAATATAAAGAAGTTTATCATGTTCATGACTTAGAAAACAGAAATTATTTTAAGCAGCGTTCAAGTTATTACAGCAAAGATGTTAAGTTATTACTTATAGATTTAATGTGGAATAGCGGCCATACGTGAACAATGGAATACAAAAGAACCTAGGATTAAAGTATAGACTTCTCAAATTTTGACATTAATTTTATACAAGAAATCTATGTAAAACTAGCAAATAGACATTGGATTTGGAATGACGTACTAAAAAAAAAAACTAAATACTAATAAACAGAAGAAGAAAGAGCGCCACAGGCAGATTAGAAAAGCTCATATCTATCTTACGGTAGAACAAACAGTACGACATGTCAATCAAAAATGTTAGGACCTAGAATACGTTATTTGACAAGCAACCATCAAGAAACATGGATAAGGTATAACTCTTACTAAAGCTATACAGAGTGTTCATTTATTATGTACCCAAAACGCACTGGTGAAATCCTCACACCTAATTAAAAAAAAAGTCCATATGAACATAAGGCGAAAACCAGGTTGTTTCAAAGTTACGTAATACCGAAAACGAGGAAAGTGTAACTTTGAAGCTGCCTACCTCACAAACTATAAGACATATTAAAGGCGGTGAAAGCAATATCAGAGAACCTAGTACACTCTCTGTCTAAAAAAATAACCATATTTTAAAGTTAGGTCGTATCTGCGCAACGAATATTATAGAGGGAGCTCGGGTATCAGAACCCTGATTTAAATACGGATAAGAGAAAAAATATGTTTTGATAGAAAATGTCGAACTATCGGTTTCTTAAGCTGTGATGTCGTGTACATGTATATTATAATTTGTCAATTTCACATTATACCAATTTTAATATGCATAATTATGCAACCACACATAACACAGTTTAACATAAAACCAAAGTGGTTGATAACACTTGCAAACCAAGTTCTAACTTTAAATATCATTTGATGATGGTGATCTAAGCAAGAAAAACATCATACAAACAAAATATGTTAAACAAATTATTGCAGTGATACAAAAATTTTAAATGTCCATTATTACGTTATTTCATTATTTTATATGTAGTTATTATATTTTACGAATATGAATGTTTGATTTGACGGAAAGACTGCTAAACTATTTAATATTACCATTTTAACATGGTTCGTTCTAATGCTATTTTGTTCTTATTCAATAGGCTATACTATAATATGTGGCAACCTTGATGTCGCTGAATAGTTTATGTATGTAAGACTATACTATCAACTACAAACAGCCAGTAAATCAAGAATTAGAAGTACCTTGTTGGAAACTGGAAACTTCTCAGTAGCCTTTCCCTTATTACTCAAAAACAAATTCTTCCCTCCACGTGTTTCGTCTTCATGTGCCTGAGATAGTTCTGAAAATGTTCTAATTTGGGTCTTATCTCTAGTTGTTCTACGTTCTTTGTCTGCAGCCTAAGAAAATCATAGAAACAACATTATACCGGGTGTTACGAAAATTTGTCACAATGTTTTGGGAATATATTCCTTACATCAAAGTAAGAAAAAAAAATGTTCATATAAACCTGTGGTCGCAAGTGCATAGTTTCGTAGTTATAGGGAGCCGAAAACTTGAAAAAAAAATCAACTTTAAAGGTCCACAGTTCCACTACTATAGGACCGATCGTAGTCGGGTTAAGACATCACTGAGGAACTAGTACGTGAACTATCGAAATATCCATATTTAAGAACCTCCGGTACTTGCACAATCATTTTTAGAGAGGCTGTTTGTGAGTACTTGATCACTTTCCACTTACCTCTCTAAAAGTTGGTGTGCAAATATGGGGCATTCTTAAACATGGATATTTGGATAGTTCTGATGGCAGAGCACGTTTTTCTATACGAAGCAAATGCAGGATTTGAAAGTAAACTAATATCTGAACTGTTGTAAATATATTTTGCAGGCACTTGAAGATTACTTATAACATGATGTTGAACATAACACTCCTTTTCTATTACTAACATAAGTACTTCAGAGTTAACAACACACAAAAAAGAGCAGAGACAACTTCTCCTTTCTAGCACTACCGCCAGTTCACGTACCAGAGTACAATGCGGTTCGTAGACACCTTCACCCTCAATACATATGAAAAAAAAAAGAACTAACAAATGACAGTCAAAATTCGCACTGAGACAGTTTATTTATTTATTTATTTTTTTTTTTAACAAGTTCACATACCAGTTCTCAGTGATCTTGAGCCGAGTACGATATATCTCATAGTAGTGGCACTATGAACTTTTAAAGTTCACTTATTTCATGTTTTCGGCACCCAATAACTCCGAAACTATCTACTTTTGAGCACAGGTCCATGTGAACTTTTTTTTTTCTTATTTTGATGTGAGAAATCTGTTCACAAAATATTGTGACATATTTATCTAACACCCTGTATATTTGATCATACATGTGACATTTTAACGAAGACATTGTTAAAGCTATCAGAGAAAAAAAATGTTTGTTTTGAAAGTGAAGGTGATCAAGGTATTTTTTTTTCTTAGTTATGACAATACTAAGACGTTTATAGTGATGTTTAGTAAGAAGCGTCGTCTCAGAAGCCTAGAATTAGTACTCAGAATAGCAAACTATCACTAATTATAACAAATTTACCCGTTGGAAACATTTGATATCAACATTTTTATCCATCACAGTGCACAATATTGAATAAGTTATGTTCTTCTTAAAAATGCATAAAGCAAAGTAATAATTTTGACAGTAGAGTGAGTCATTTGAAAAACTATTATTTATTTGATTGATGTATTTTGTATTCTTGTCTATGACATTTCTTTAGAAATGAAATGTAACTGTTTTGATATTTCTTTCCACCATCTGTCAAGGGTATGGCTTCTCGACACTATAGGAAATTAGATAGTATATCGGAAGGATATTAATTGACGTATGAAAGTGATTCTTTATGCAATGAAACAATATATATAATGAGCTAATGGAACCCTTAAACTACTAGAAAAGGGAACATAGTGACTATTTTCTTTCTCCTGTTGTAGAATAACGTATGTAGAAAACTGCAACTTTGGGAGCATCATGTAAAGAACTGAATATATATTATCAGATAAAGATCGTGTGTTTCAGATAAAACGTCCAGTGCTTATAAATCCGAAACGGCTGAGAATAAAAAGATGAAACAAAAACTGAGATAGGAAAATGTCATAGGGCGCATCACATGGTGTTGTTGTGGTGACCCCAGGGCCCTCCTTCAAGGGGGCCCAGGGGCCAACTTCTAATTTTCAAATAGGAACACGTATTGAATCATACCTCATTCAATAGTACTTGAAAAACGAAACAACTTTTGTAGGAAACAATTTTCGATTTGGGCCACCGTTTTTAAATGGCCGCAAAAAGTGGGTCCTATATCAGATAAAACGTCCAGTGCTTATAAATCCGAAATGGCTGAGAATAAAAAGATGAAACAAAAACTGGGATAGGAAAATGTCATAGGGTACATCACATGGTGTTGTTGTGGAGACCCCCAGGGCCCTCCTTCAAGGGGGCCCAGGGGACAACTTCAAATTTTCAAATGGGAACACGTATTGAATCATACTTCATTCAATAGTACTTGAAAAACGAAACAACTTTTGTAGGAAACCATTTTCGATTTGGGGCACCGTTTTCAAAATGGCCGCAAAAAGTGGGTTCTGTATCAGATAAAACGTCCAGTGCTTATAGGCCTAAATCAGAAACGGCTGATAATAGAGAGATGAAACAAAAACTGAGATAGAAACGATGATAAAGCATATCAAGTGATGTTGTTGTGGTGACCCTCAGGAAACTCAGCGAAGGGGGCCTTGGTGCCAACTTCAAACTGATATAGGACTTTTTGCTTCCATTTTGAAAACGGTGCCCCAAATCGAAAATTGTTTCCTACAAAAGTTGTTTCGTTTTTCAAGGACTATTAAATGAGGTATGAATCAATACATGTTCCCATTTGAAAATTTGAAGTTGGCACTGGGCCCCCTTGAAGAAGGGCCCTGTGGGTCACCACGACAACACCATGTGATGCGCCCTATGGCATGTTCCTATCTCAGTTTTTGTTTTATCTTTTTATTCTCAGCCATTTCGGATTTATAAGCACTGGACGTTTTATCTGATATAGGACTCACTTTTTGCTTCCATTTAAAAACGGTGGCCCAAATCGAAAATTGTTTCCTACAAAAGTTGTTTCGTTTTCCAAGTACTATTGAATGAGGTATGATTCAATACATGTTCCTATTTGAAAATTTGAAGTTGGCCCCTGGGCCCCCTTGAAGGAGGGCCCTGTGGGTCACCACAACAACGCCATGTGATGCGCCCTATGACATTTTCCTATCTCAGTTTTTGTTTCATCTTTTTATTCTCAGCCATTTCGGATTTATAAGCACTGGACGTTTTATCTGAAACACCCTGTATATATATATATATATATATATATATATATATATATATATATATATATTCAGTTCTGTACATGATGCTCCCAAAGTTGCAGTTTTCTACATACGTTATTCTACAACAGGAGAAAGAAAATAGTCACTATGTTCCCTTTTCTAGTAGTTTAAGGGTTCCATTAGCTCAGACACTTTACAAGACTATTAACCATCTACCGACATCATCATCTATCGATAATATGTTCGCTCTAAACGTACTTATCGATTTGATTCAGATGTCATTATTCAACAACCTTTATAGATAAGCTGATAAGTCAGGAAAAATCATCTTTATAGTTTACCAAATATCATTAATTCTTCCGAAATGTAGAACTTAAGATTGTATTTCGCTAACTTACAAGCTGTGTAATGAATGATTAACTCTTCGAGCCGGGAGTTGAGTACCCATCAGCCGCTGCGAGAGGCAGTAGTTTTAAATCACCAAAACACCAGTTTTCGCATAATGTCACAAAATTGAATATATCTTTAAAACCATTTACTCACTTAAAATGAAATTTTCAGGATTTGTAAACGAAGCTTTACAGTACACAAAAATGTATAAATAATGATATTTATACCATAATAACAAAATAATAATAAAAATAAAACTCTAATGTTGCGCTTATAAAGTACTTTTTGTTTTGTGTTCTTGTTAGTTTAGAAGTCCAATTTTGTGTGGAACAGTTTGGAAAACCAACAGATGGCAGCACATTGCAGTCTCTGTGTTTTCATTCATGTGGGAAAACAACAGATAGCAGAATATGCATCATTTCGTCACTACTGTACTACACGGGATGTATCAACGCCACCTGGATACATACGTGTAGGTCGAACCGTCTCTAGAAGCACTATGAGGGTCCGTACACGTGTACGTTGAATCGACTTGAAGAGTTAAGAAAACAAAACAATTATAACTACAGGTTACTAGTTTATATAATTCATACTTTTGTTCCGCTGGATGACGATGCTTCCAGTGCTTCACTATTAATCGTCGTTTCTTCTTCACTGTTTGTTTTCTTCTTCAAGGTTTCATTTCGTTTTGGTACTAATCCCAATCCTCTCTGAACTCTGTTTTCTGATGTTTCACTTTCATGCTCTTCAGCCTGGAAATTTGTACATGCAATCAAGAAAGCAGAAGTGTTTGGTGGTTATTTTTCAGAATAAAATTTCGTTGAAGTCCACTTCATGAGTGTAAGTAAACATAAGACACTATTAGTTTTATTTATTTATTTATTTTTACGTTTCTCTATAGTCGCTAATGAAACCTATTGTATTTCGTACGATTACTGTCCGTCCCGAAAGAAAAAAAAAAAATACATGATTTTTATTATTTGAACTGTTGTTCTTTCTTCCGCACAATATATAGAATAATTATTTTCGGCCAAACATTTTTATTCTTGGTTTTAAGCGATAAAAAGAATCAAGTTATTTATTTTCAATAACATTAATTAACTTTTCAGATACTTTTATATCCACTTTAGTAGATGTCCACGATACCTGCAAAATGCAATTACCAAGGGGGTCGTGTGTGGAGACATTAAAATTCGTGCAACTTAACTTAGAAAATGACCAACTTTAATTAGCAATTAGGACCAAATTTCTTATGACAAACCATCTTCAGTATTAGGCAGAAAAAGTTACAGAATATTGCACATGCAGATTTTTAGTACTGGTTGTTAGAAAAAAAAAGTCTGTGGGACTGAAATTAAATAAGAGCAATTAGCAAGATTAAAAGAACATTATGTTGTTAGGAGAGTAAACATTATGAATTCGGCTGAAAGACAAATTGTATAGGCTCATAATTGTTTATATAAGCTATGTGCAACACTTGGACTCCAAGCCGGCCAAGGCCCGTTCATCCAGCTTTTAAACTGAACTGAAAATGTATCCTGGAGAATTGATGTCCATTTTGAAAATATTCTCCGTATTGGAACATCCAGTGTACCACCCAATATTGAGAGACCAGTCCATAACATGAAGAGTCAAGTTTCACACTAAAACGGTAGACAAATATATTTTTCTGCCTTTCTTTAAGGTGATAAATATTTTTCATTAAGGTGATAACAGTTTTTTGTGTTCCTGTGATGTTAGTGTACGATGAACGCAAGGAAGTTGTAAAATAGAGGATATGCCCATACAAGAAAATCGTGAAGCCATCGTCACAGCTTCGTCACACCTACTCTGCCCATTTCGCGCCACTAAAATCGCAATGTTTCGAGCGAACAATCATGGCAGAAACCAGAGAAGCCAATCAGATGTGCCGACTCAGACGATGCTTGGTTGTTTTTGGTTTCATTGAGTTCATATGATGAAGATACGTAGAGGCAGATCCTCTATTTTATAACATCCTTGGATGAACGAGTATCTCCATTGAATATAGTTACAGTATTAAATTCTTGTGAAAAATGTTATAATTTATCAAATACTCCTCTCGACGCCAGTAAGTCCAAAAGTTTGAAAAATTGGAAACAAAAGAAGAATACTGAAAATCTTTCTAAGTAATAAGAATAGGAAATGAAATCAAATGAAATGACATCAAATCAACATTAAAATCATGATTATTAGAAGAAAATATACTGCATCAACTATAGAACTTGAAATAGTGAAAATAAAATACATGACTATTTGTAAGTAGCTAGGTAGCATTGTTATTGACAGCAGATCTCAAATGTTAACTGAAAATAAAAGCAAAGATAGGAACGATGAAAGAATAGTATATTAAATAAAGAGTTAGTAAAATTACCATATCAAATATTTCCTGTAGAGTATTGCATTTAGTAGATAGGGGCGTAGACATAACGAAAAAGTGATGAAAAGCAACTGAATGCTTCCAAATAATGGTGAAAGATACAAATAGAACAAATTAAGTGAAACGAAAATTAATATAGTGATTACCAGAACTTGAAAGTGTATTTTTTATGACAATTACCTTGAGATATTTAAATGAAAGATAATCTAGTTGATGGTGGTTACTACTGTAACTTCAAATTTAAGTATCTTTTACTATCATTGGAGTAGATTATAGAATTTCGAGTAAATGATTTAAACAATTCAATAGTGGGTAGTAATATGAGAAAGTCAATATTTAATATTTTACATTATTGGTGAAGAAAAATCATTAATTATTTCGTGAACAGTAATGTCTTAAAATTTATTCTCTTTGCAAATTCGAAAAATAAATCAATTTTAAAAGACACCTATAATGTAACAGTGAATATGACTTAGGTTTGAAAAAATAAAAACTAATCAGAATGAGATGTTGCGTTTCATTCTTTTCCTCACTCATAACAATTACACCCTATAACATAAAGAAAAAAAAACTACTTTTGCAAATATATGTTTGCCTTTAATGAAGCTACAGGCTAGAATTCTAGCTTGTTAGCCATTTTTGCCGGACTCCCTAACTTGCGATGATTTCAATATTCAAGAATGAATGTTTGGTTGGTTTTAGTATATTGATAATAATATTATCTGGTTGCTTTTCTGTATCCGTTATTTTTTTTTTATGTAATTGGTTGACTAAATATTCAAATAAGGGGGCTTGTTTAACTTATGAAGCAAGCTTTAGTGTCTCGTATTAAACTGAAATAATTATAACGGTTACAACTAGAAAGATACCATATTATTAAGGAAATTATATTATTAGCAAGTATTTTAGAGCTGGTCTCATTGCTCCATTTTTTCGCGGCACTATTACAAGTGATATGTAACATTTATTATTGTCAATATGTGCTGCTAATTTTACCAAGTAGTCTGTTCTCTTGGTATATTTTGACTAGAGAAACTTGTATCTGAAGAAGACCATAGTAAACTCCTAATATCTCTTTTTAATCTTAGTCAGTTTCCTTAAGACATAATTTAACAGTGTATCAACGCTTATCGATTACACAATTAGTTTGTTCCTCACATTGTTGCTAGTGGATGAGTCAATAATTTCGGTTTTTTTTTTTCGATGTAAACAGAACTGTACCGCTTCAACATTAGCTGGTAGGCAAAAAAAGAATAAGTTGGTATATGTTTCATATTATTATCATGTTGATAAATGTTACCTGTTTGTCTTTGATCCACAAATTATAGTTTTGTTTTCTTTTTCTTTTCTTACGATCTATAATGTTAATAGATCAGTGTAAAACATGACCACTATAACTTCCTTATATCGTGCATTTGTTTGAAAGACATCGGAAACAAACTAATGCTTAACTGACTAATTGATATGGAGTTTAACATATCACTTAACATCAAGATTATATAAGACGTGATCCTGCTTGACCCATTGATTGTCCTTTTTAATCATACGAGGACCGTTTTTTTAAAACTCGATAGAGCAAATTTTGAGAAATGGAGGTATGCTTTTTTTTCTGGTATGCTTTTTATGCTACCAATCAAGCTGTGAAATCAGAAGTGACAAATACCGAAATATGCCATGTGTATAGCATACTAACCCATGAACGGTTTGTCAGAACTCGATAGAGGTTACGTACAATAAGAACAAAAATGCAATTGTTGTAAAAAAAAAAAAAAAAGATGTTTTGTGCTCTATCGAGTTTTGAAAAAACGCTCCTCATATATTAGAATTGCATACACTATTAAAAGTATCTGGCAAAAGATTATATAAATGTGTTGTTACGAAAATGATACACAATAATCATTATTGAAGCCTAACCTGAAAGTAAAGTTTTCAAAGATAGGATGAAGTGAATTTTTGAATTTAAAGGTATTCTAAATATATATGAGAATTGTTCTAGAGTCTAGAACAGTCTAGAAAAGTTCTAGAGAGAGTTTCAGAGAAGTCTAGAATTAAAAATGAATAACGAAAGGGTAGCTTTATTGTTTGGATCCATTAATGTACGCAAAGAAACAGAAAGTGAAATATTTCATAAAATATGTATGCAGTGACAAGTTGTGATTTGTAGGACTTGTGCCTGTAGAGACTTTTATAGTAAGTTTGTATCATTGCCATTATATTTGCATAACGTTTCTCTTTTGTTTTAAAAACAGTTTGTGTGTGTGTGTGTATGTGAGTGTCAGCAAGTTGAGCACCAGGAGATCCATATAAGACGGTCCTTCGGAATTCGTAATAAAGACAATATAACAGTAAGTTGTAAGTGTTTCAGTTGTTGTGTAGTTAGTGCAAATAAACATTTATTCATTTATCACAATTAAGCTGATTTTGAACATTTATTCATCAACAGACAGATACAGTGCCCATGTGCATTAATTATAGATTCGCCTCTGGAAATATTGTTATTCACAGCGCATGAACAAAACTTTAATGTATTTCATTTATGCAATATTAGAATTGTGAATTACATATTTTATTATAAAATATTTCTGTTAAACACTACATTCTTCTTCCATTATGTAATTATTTTGTTCACCATATATCGTCGTATGAGAACCAGAGGAACGTAACTCCATTTTCGTCGGTTTACAGGAGAAAGGTAAAAAAGTTTTTTTAAAAAATGTTTTAATATGTTGGTAAAGACATTATTGCATAGCAGACAAGTCGATGACAAAGTCAACTTCAACACTCAAATAACACCAAGTGGGGCTTATCCAAGGAAACAAAAATTTTATTCTTGGAGTTACGCTCCTTTGGTTCTCATATAATGATATGTTAAATTGAATGTTTCGCTTAATTTTAGTACCCTGTAAACAACAGTGAGTTTCTTCTGCATAGTTACCTGATCAGTAGATAGAAGAGAAGTTGAGCCGATGGCACTAACGTACGAAGAGGATTCACTGCCTCTTCTCTCAGGTGATCCAGTAGAACTATTATCAGACACGTTATCAAAGTCATCTTCATCTCGTATGAAATGAGAAGTCATGTCCATGATCACTTGTGCTAATAATAACACCGCAAAGTTTAGACCAAGGCCTAAGTTAAATCTTGGCTGCTGAAATATAACATTATGGAAAATTTCAATAACACATTAGACTCTATTTGAGAGCTATATTTAGTCATGAGGTTACATCATGGGCGGAGCTATGGGGGGACATTTCCCCCCCCAACTTTTTGAGAAAAAATAAAAATGTCACTTATAAGATCCTTCAATTCTCATTTGTATTTACCGTGCCCCTCCAGCAGACAAAAGGTCTGCCCCCCAGCAGACAATTCCTAACTCCGCCCATGGGTTACATAAGTTAAATTCAATTCACACCGCCGACTGAATTTTGCGTTTAGTGAGCTTTATATGCTTCACATTTATCACGTAATATAAATGCCAATGTTTTATGAATGGCCTCTTGGATGATCATTCCGATATTTAGAAATCTGCATGGATGCAAATATCAATATAAATATACTGTAGGTTTTGTTGATATATTTTTAGTTTCTGTGCCGATAGCGGATATTCGTGAAAAGGAAAGAATTTCATAATCATTTTTCTAAACACTAGTAATTATTGACGACTTATATTAAAGTATAATTATTCTTTGGGGGCAAATCACCACAGCAAAATTGTGTTTGTCTGGATGATTTCAAAACCCTAGAATACATATTAAGTGCTAATGTGATTTTATGCGAGTTTGTTTGAGTAAACTTCACTTTGCGTTCTGATTAACGACTCTCATACCTTACGAGTAATTATATGTCAAAAATAACAATTTGCCTTGAAATTAATTAACAGTTTGCCTTATTACTCCAATCTGACAATTTTCTTGTTAAATACCTGCATCTGAGAAATCTTAAATTAGTACGTATGTTTTCAATAATTTCGTAAGTCGTGTCTGCTTGAATTTTATTCGATTTTATTTACCGCAGTTCACTCATACTAAGAGAGATTGTATTTAATGTTTGGCTTGAGTTTTATACATACCTTATTCACAAAATTATAAAGTATTATTTAAAAATTGTTATATTTCAAATTATGTTTGAAATCATAATTGTCACAGAACAAACAAGTTGAATGTATTTATCTCATTGTCATCTGTGGATGCAAATAGAGTTGCTGCGGATGTGGATGTAATATTTTAGATGTGGATGTAATATTTTATATCTGTGCAGACCATTACTAATATTCATTAACTTCGTGCATATTATATTATATTTTTTTTATATCAACTAGACATGTTTGATAGAAATGTTTGGACGACTGTTGGGCCTCAGTTAATAAAATATTCACTCTTTACTACTTTTTCTGACGTTTTCTGTTATTACCGTTGCTCTAGATAGTAGATAAGTTTATTATCATCTATTGCTACCCACTTACGTTTTGTTTATTCAATGCTGAAAATAGCGTGGTGTTGAAATTCATTTATATGAAGTACACTAGGTTGAAATTGGTTGATATTGATTGTCTTTTCTATTATAATAAGAGTCATCACCCGTCTCGGCACTGTAATTTCAAATAACATTTATCGCAAAAAAAAAAAAAAGTTATTTATCGAAGTTTAGTATCCCTTTTCAGCATAAGACGTAGAATTTCAGTTTAAGGTGGAATCCAAACCTTAGTAATGCGTTCAATGCTCTCCCACCGAAAATCGAACCCGAAAACCCATGTACTAAAGTCACACGTGCTAAGAATAAGACCAGCACGGAGGTCTTTCCTTGCAGATTTGTCATGCTATATGAATATTTTTTTTCTTACAACATAATACGTCTCCAACTGAATATCAGCCAAGATAAATGGAACAGTTGGAGTTCAAATTGTGATAACTCCCAAGTTATTTCCATTTTTAACGTATCATGATGATTTCTAGCTGCAGTTGAAATCCTGTGTCAATTAATCTACAGCATTTGTTGTCTGTTTGTTCCCTCAGCACAGACGTCACTGAAAGTTTTTTTTTTTTTTAATATTTTTTGTATGACGATAGTTTTTAGACCGAGACAAGTTTTAGGTTTATTGTAAACTTTGGTGCTAAAACTACCACGTTTTTGATAATTTACCTCCAAAGTATACACTGAATTTCAAGGAAAAGAAAGCATGGAAGTTCTGGCTAATTTAACAATTGAAACTGCTATAAATTCCTATCCTTACGGATGCCTATAGTGTAGAGACCTGCACGGGCCGAATTTTTCGGCCCGAGCCCAATCCAGCCCGAACGTACCTAGGCCCGGCCCAGCCCGGGCCCGAAAAGTTTTGGAGATTTTCGGCCCGAGCCCGGCCCGGCCCGATAAGTTTTTAAAATTCTTGGCCCAAGCCCGGCCCGGGCCCGATAAATTTTAAGTTTTCGGCCCGATAATTTTTTTTATAAAATTAGCTCGAGCCCCAATCTTTCTCAAAATTTAGTACTACATTTGACCTAATCCTCAGAAACATTTTCTAAACTCTGGTTCACAACCTGACGCTTGCCTCCCGAATGGTACTATTGCCTCCTACAACTTTGCCTGTCATCGAGAGAACAAAAACTCCATTCCCTGCAACAAAAATCTAACTTAATTGATTTTTTTAGCATAAAGTGAAGATGGCAATATTGTTTAGCGACAGGGAAAACATTCGCACCCCTTCTTGTTATATTTTGAGTTCAGTGAAGGTCAAGGTCAGAGCTTAATTTACCGCATAATGCCTGCAATCCTCTATAGTGAAAGTGGAGCCGCTAAGCAACACAAACTGTAAATAGCTATTGCATTCTTTGTAACATTTTTCACGGACACACTTCTTCAACGTTTGGCTTTATTCCAATTATCGTTTAACGAAAGTCAATAATTATTAAAGAATTGCAATTGATCGGCCCCAGCCCGGCCCGACCTGAAGAGTCAGCCAGCCCAAGCCCGGCCCGGCCCAAAGAAATAACAGTGTCGGCCCGCCCAAGCCCGGCCCGGTCCAAAGAAATAGCAGAGTCAGCCCGCCCAAGCCCGGCCCGCGGGCCGGGCCGGGCTTCGGGCCTCGGGCCAGGCCCGGCCCGTGCAGGTCTCTACTATAGTGTTCCTGATCGTCATAGTTCTTTCTGTTTACATTCACCTCTAAATTTATTTATACGTTTTCAATAATGCTAACAAGAAAACAGTCAAATCTTGGTATTTATACTGCCATCTTGATATTTATACAGGGTGGTCTGGAAGTGGACGTACCCCCCTTTAGTTTCAACAGCAGGGGCGGATCCAGGACCGACTTCTGGGGGGCGGTGGGTTGTCATAATGTTACTTTAAAGGGCTCCAAACTCTGGGATGGAATTTATTTATATATATAAAACAAGAAAGTTTCCTCTTCTGGGGGGCAATCGCCCCGATCGCCCCCTGGATCCGCCCTGTTCAACAGTATAGTGTTAGTTATGGTAAAATGTCTGTACACAGTTACCTTGAAGTCTTAAGAGTCTTAAGAGTTATACACATCGGTTTGATCACCATGTCGTAATACAGCTGAACTCTGCTCCAAGTTTTCGCAGATTTTTGCGGAGATACACCGGACTCACGAGGGCGAAGGCTTGTTCCACAGCTGCTTTTCTCGGTGGATTAATACCAAAGCGGTCTGTAAATTTCGCTTTAACACTTTCCATGGTATCACCTCTGTAACGCATTTCGTGAAGCCAAACCGCAACAACCGATCACACATTGTTGATTACTCCAACTTCACTGCAAATAACTGTTACCAAGCAGAAAACAGCAGAAAACAAATGAACATGGATAGCAATGTTGCTAGACAATGCCAAGCAATGTTACCAAACAAATGTGGGTAAACCTAAAACCGTCAGAAAACACCAATTAGGGGTACACCCACTTCTGAATCACCCTGTATTTTAGTTTAACAATTATGCATCGAGGGTAAGGAAGACGGGGTGATGAAATTGATGGTAATAGACCTAATGGTGGAATGAAGTAAGTAGAAGGATTCCGTGAAAATCCACGTACACGGTGTTTGTCTATCACAAAGATCACTTGCGCAAGCTGGGATCGAACCAGGACCTTACACAATAGTTTTATGAGGGTATACTTCCATATCAGTTACATCCTAATATACGGTATGTTTATCATACACCATGAATTTTCAGATTTAGAAAAAACAGTTCGCTATTTCGATTTTCTCTAAAATTACGTGTAAGGATTTACTCCCACGCATATCATTTGATTCAACTTGATCAGATGTGTAATTGATACAATCTTTGGACTATTTTCATTCCGATGAACGTTAATAATATAGCAAAACTTCCAAAATGTCCCACGATAAAGAAACAAAATGTTTAAATATGACTTCCGTTCATAAGATATTAGATGATAGCCAAGATCTTCCTGTATAAATAGCTAAGTTACCCCTGAGAGTTAAGCAATTTACGGAACATTATTTACGCCATCGAGGATTATACTAAATGTTGTGATAAACATTTTGTTGTCTACGTGATTATGCTAAAATAGAAATGAAAAATGTCTCGGATTCGATTATTTACTGATGGATTCTATAGGATTCATATTTTAAAAAAGAACATCTTACCTTACATCCTTGTAATCCTTATGAATATATAATTTAATGTGTGTGTGTCTGACATCAGATTTTGGTATAGAAAAGACTCACTTTGAGCTACCATACTTTTATATACAAATTTTCTTCAGGAGATCTAGTCGCGTACGAAGTCGTTTTTTGCCTGTGAGGTTGGCAACTCAAATATTTTTTTCTATGTTCCAGGTTGCATACTTCTCAGCTCTTTGATTGCTTTCGCATTAACCTCATTTATCCTGTGCATAGAACGGACACTTTTGCTAGTAAATTATGAAGGGTATTCAATTTAAACGTTATTTTATTCGAGTAATGCATTTTCCGAGAATGAAAAATTCCATCAAAAGAATCGAAAGTTTAGCAACATAGCTGAAAAAAAAGTTACATTGAGGGAGAGGAAGGAAAATCCTTGAAACAGTATGTATTATAATTTATTACAAGGATATAAAGTAAGATGTTTTGTCTTTTTTAAAAACATATATCAATTACTGTATTGCTATCAATTTATATTAATCCTCAACATCAAAATCAAAGCTTAAGACTTTAATAGTAAAAGAAACGCATGTTTCTGCAAAATCAACGAATACACTATTGACATTATTTAATTAGAGAAATGAATTTGATTAGTAGGCTGAATTGCATAAAATCAAAATCAATTGTATTACTACTATTATTGATATTCGAAGTAATTTTCTATGTGTGGCATAGCATTACCACTTCAAAGTTACCCGCTTCCAATTACAACACTACAACTGTTGAAGTTAGTACAGTTTCATTGACGTACACGACGTAAACACGGCGTGGGAGACCCGGGTTCGATTTCCGGCGGAAGCTCATGTGGTTCGGATTCAACGTTAATCAGTAGGTCCACGTCTCATATAGCCTCGCTGCTGAAAGGGACATTAAACTCAAAATCAACTCAACGAGGTAAACACTATTCTTTATTTCGAACAAAATTAATTGCAAGACTCGAATGTCATCATACCTTTCCAAAACAGAGATTGTTTCGTTATGTTAGGTATGAGGCAGCGTGTTTCACTACTGGACTCATCCATGTTGTTGTTTTTCATACAAATTGAAATGAAATTGTATTCTAATTTGAAGTATAAAGTTACAGGAGACAACTCAAAAAGATACAGATTCAGAAATTGTATTTCGTAAATTACATTTAAAATAATAGATTTGAAAAACTTAAAAAAATAAAAATAAAATGAAGATATACCTTTAGAATACCTCCTTCTGACAGTGTTGAAGTTTCTATATCTGTTTGTGTTTCTTGGGAACACTTTTCAGTCGTAACAGTGAACGGTTGACTTCCGTAAGAGATTGCAGACGCATATTCCTAGAAACAAATAAATAAATAATATTATCCGTTGCAATCAATATGTTTAAAAATAACAAGCAGAAATCATTGTACTTACAGATCAAAATCATACCAAATAGAGACGTTATAGAGGTTGTGGTAAGATGTTTCTAATTCTCAAATTCACACTAGATATAATTGAATTTCAAACACTGGATGAAAAAATAAGTCTTTAATAACAGTTGCTTCCTTTGAACAATCCATTTCAAATTATTTTATTAGAACATTCTTGTTACATTGTTTACAATTTCAAAGAATCAGACAATTGTCATATTGTTTTATCCTTGACAAAGAAAGTAGGTAAGGTTCATTCCATGTCAACTCACTCAGAGCAATGTGCTTCAATGTCTCAGATTCCCTTCAAATTTTTTCATACATAAATACCAATGAAATTATGCTAAATCATTTTTTCCTGATTTTTTGGATGAGAAATGGGCCGGGGAGAAATTTTTGAAACATGTGAATTTCGCGCCAATTTCACTTTCCGGCACTCAGCATCATGGAACTAAAATTATCACTACGTCCTTATTTTTCAAGTTACTGGACTCATCCAGGGTCAAATTAAAGCTAAATTTTTGCTCTTTCAGTAGACCCTAAGAAACGTAGCAAAAGGTTACACTGTCAAACATTAATCAGCATACAAGTAAATTTTAGGTTTTTTTACAAATTGTGCCATTACTTAAAAGTTACAACTAGAAAATTTTGAAAGTTTTTTGTACATTCACCTTAACATGTACATGGTATGGTTAAAAAAATATTAAAGGGTGTTTTTTGTATTTTTGTAATTATTATTTTTGTATGTCAGAGTGCAATTTATGAATCGCACTGGGCCTTCTATATTCTACTGGTCAGAAAATGAAGACTTTTGTTGGTAAGCTTTTGAAAATATCATCTGGGAAGTTCTTGTTTCATCTCTTACAAGCAAATCAGCCCGAACTTACGCAACTGAAAGCAAAATTACAAAAGATATCATATCATCAATGAAAACAATGAGCTATGAGATATAGGACACAACATTTTGTATGTAAATCTATGTCATTCTGAGAAGTATTATCGGTATGTATGTTTGTTTTCATCTCTGTACATTAGTTTATTATTTCTTATTTTTGGTGATAGGTTTTGTAATCACTCAACCCTTTACATTGTATTTACCATTCACAAAACCACAAAATTATTATAAGAAAAGGCCACCTTTTTGTTACTTAACAATGTCAAATAAAAGTAAACTAATGCTATATAAAACTTTCAAAAGTTTGATAGTTGTAAGCAATGGTACAATTGGGAAAAAGGGCATAGTTAAAGTACAAAAAATAATATTATGGTAATTCCAAAACTACACAGTACACCAGTTTGACTTTTAAGCACACCTAATATTTACGAAGATGATTATTGAAAACGTTTTAGTGTGACAGTTGTCACTTCAGAGTAGGGATGGCAAAATTTTCCAGAATCGGAAATTTC